>NW_023276807.1:235778156-237157032 GCF_003668045.3 Cricetulus griseus | reverse complement strand
ACACACCTTTAATCCCAGCATCCAGAAGCTAGGAGGTAGTGGTACACACCTTTAATACTAGAATTCCAGATTAAGAGGTAGATGGATCTCTGTGAGACCAAGGCCATGCAGATCTACACAAGATTGATCACGTCCTAAAAGGAAATAGCTTCTTTAAAATTTAAAGTAATTTTCATTTCTTTAGTTTTTGAAGACATATTGACCATGATCTATGAATCTTAATAATTATTTGGGCATAAAACAGAAATGCTGTATGTGTTTGGCACAAATATCCTATATGATGCACAGTTTTACTTATTGAAATTAACATTTCAGTAAACAAATGCTAATTCTGTTAATTGCATTTACATGTGTTTACTATGCAGTATATAAGTATTACTTAAAAATCATGTTAAATATTTCAGCATAATAATTTTAAGATTTTTAAATTTATTTTAACTATATTCATTACTTATATTCATTAGCTATACCTGTATTTTAGTACTAGGAATAACAGTAAAGTATGCTTTCAAATTTTAATAGTCTGTCATATACTTTTGGGAAATTAAAATTCATTATGTTGAGTTGTATGAGCAATAATCTAATAAACAATCTTCAGAAATGAATAAACTCGTAGTGTGATCAAAATGGAATGTAACTTTAATTAAATATATTAGCTGAGCCTTTCTTAAGCTAGAATGATATCGATTTAAATACCATTTTAAAAATAGTATTCCTCAGGGAAGAGCATACCAGTTGATTATCTAATATGAAATAGTTATCCCTGAAAACATACATGCAAGTAAATATATACAGATGGAAGAAAATCAAATAAATTCAATAGCATTTTGATGATAGGTTGCTAAGGAACCATCTGAAAAAATGTATTGATCATTAAATTCTATTTTCCTGTATTTGAAATGACTGTGTGACCTTTGAAGTATAATTGCCTTCATACATTTTGCCTTATGATGTTTGTAAATTTATCTACCTGTGTAGAACAAAAGGGCTTATACTGTTTCCATTTTATTTAAAGATCTTTAATGTTAAAAGTAACAAACTAAGCAATAGTCTAGAGGCTAACTTAAATGCCCTTCTCTGATAATGAGATTGACCACAACCTTATATGACACCCTAGAGGCTTCATCCAGTAGCTGATGGAAGCAAAAGCAGACACCCACAGCTAAACACTCAGCTCTGGAATTCAGTTGCAGAGAGGGAAGAGTGATGAGCAAAGGGATCAAGACCAGGCTGGTGAAACCCACAGAAACAGCTGACCTGAACACGTGGGAGCTCATGGACCACGGACTGATAGCTGGGAATCCCGCATAGGACTGTTCTAGAGCCCTTGAAAAGGATGTCAGTTTGTAGGTCTGGGCAATCTATGGGGCCTCTGGTAGTGGATCAATATTTATCCCTAGTACAGGAATGGACTTTGGGAACCCAATCCATATGCTGTACTATCTCAAACTAGACACACAGGGGAGGTTCTAGGCCCTGCTCCAAATAATAGGACAGACTTTGAAGATCCCCCTTGGAGGGCCTCACACTCCCTGGGGAGCAGAAAGGGGATAGGATAGGGAGCTTGTGGGGGGCAGGGGAGGGAGGGAGCTGGTACTGGGATTGACATGTAAAACAAGCTTGTTTCTAATTAAAATAAAAGGGGAAAAGCCATGCACTAGCTTTCATGTACTAGCAAAATCAGAAATTGAAATAAAACAGTTGTTACTAATAAACAGTGGTTTTTACACAACATAACTGAAGCCATATAAATGAAGTATATGGAAAGTCTGAGGGGGAACTATGAATCTCTAAGTTTCCTGGTGTCCTAAGTGTCATCAAGAATTCCAAGTTAGAGTTTTAATTGTGAATTTAAAGTAAGTGTTACGATAAATCTTTCCGCCAAAAGCTGCCTGAGCCTCACCATCACATGTGTGCTTTATGCAAGCCGCCTGCCTGAATTAGGGCCCAAATGAATACACAGTAACTTGCATTAGGTTCAAAGTTGCTTGGCCAATGACTAGAACGTCTCATCTGTTAACTCAGTCTTAACTATCATAAATCTATATGTTTTATAAGACTTATCTTATCGGATGCCTTATTGGCATCCCTCCTTGCCAGTGGATCACATCTTGCTGCTGGAGCAGGAGCAGAGGGGAAAAAGAGGGCCCTTCCTGTTTCTCCTTTGCTTAAATATGAGTCTCCTTGCTATGTCACTTCCTGGATCAGCACTTATCTACTATATTTCCCAGAATCCTCTTTGACTTCTGGTCCTATCTAACTTCCTGTCTCATTGGCCAAACAGTATTTTATTTATCAATAAGATAAACATACACAGCACATTCCCCATCAAGCAAGCAGCTTCCAAGATATTATGCCACCCCACAGTGTAGCATAAGTGATCACACAGTACTCTGGAACTCAGCAGGCCTAGCCAGTGATCTGTTCCTAGTTGTCCTGTGAGAAATAATCACCAGCAGACCATTGTCAATGCTGGTTTCAGGACGAACAACATCGAGAAACTGTGAAAAACATTAGAAGTTGAAACCAGGCTAAGCATATGGTGACAAATTTGTAAAGGGACAGTCTAAAGGCTATTCATAATGAATACCATAGAAGACATCTGTTGCACAAATTCACTTTAGTTCTATACGTTGTGACAGCAGATCAGTGAACTTGAATATTGAAAGCTATTCCAATGGCCAAATTAAGAAAATTCAGAGTTACACATTCACATGCATGTGCACTCACTGTTAAATTATATATTTTAACAGGGTTAAAGCTAAAGTGAGAGGTATACATACCAGTGTTCTCTAGACAATTACACTGGGAAGAGAACAAAGCTCTCATTTTACTCTTATTTTCAAAGGAGAGAAATGTGTATCTTGTGAAATAAATTATCTATTCAAAATGAGAGCCCTTTATAACTACTTCAAAATTTGTGCTTTTCTTGGGACACATCTAAAGCAGACACTGGAGACACAGATGCAATTTGAAACATTTCATTTCTACATTACTAGTATAGTCTCTGTTATTAAATCTTCTCTCACAGTCAAAGAAAAAAATAGAGTACTGAACTGTGTGTCAAGCAAAGGGAATAGAAAAACAACCCACAAACTCAATACTGCTTAGTCCAATTTATGAGTTATTTGAGGCAGGTAATTCAGATTCTGGGGAAAAAAAACTCTCTTTCACTTAAATACCAACAGATCTAATTTAATACACTTGATATCTCCATCTCAGGCAGGAAAGCTGTTTCATCTTCATTTTAGCCGAGATTGCTAGAATATGGAGTGACAGAGGGTTTCCATGCTTTGCTTGTATATTTATTTTCTAAAGAGTGCTGGGATGCCATCATAATTCCAGTGCTATTTGCCAATTCCTTTGCTATATGAGAAATGTTCAATGTGTGAAATAGAAACTGTAATGATGTCTTTATTTAAAATTATATCAACTTCTCAAAACAGAAAAAATAATTAGTGAAATACATAACCACTGCCTAAAATATTGAGAATGTTATCATGTCCTCTATTATATTTTTAAAAGAATAAACAGTGTGTAGAATCCATTCTGAAAATGATTTTTAATAACTGCTATCAATAACTGAATGACACAGTTCTTTGTAATAAGTAATTCTAACCCTGTATCTGCTGATTTTTGTGTCTATCTTAAGTTCATTTCTTGATTGTCTCATCTGAAATACTCATTCACTTAATAACTTATTATTAAAAGGCTGAAGAAAATAAGGAGAGAAGCAATAAAAAACCAATTTTAATATCAGATATAGATGGATAACCAAATTCTATTAACACAAATCAGAGTCAGAAATGAGACTTCATTTAGGTGAGTAATTGAATGATTAAGATCAAAGGGTAGTTAGATTTCTATAAGGATCTCAAGAAAATAATACACATTGTTTAAATAAGGATACAACTAGAGTATGGCCTGGTTTCTATTCACGCTAATTCATACATCTTGTATAAAGTCTTTCTTGGTCTTCCAAAATATCTTTGCAATATGGTTTGCAGATTTTCCTTTCATCCAAATGTGGCAAATATATACTCTCAAACACTTATTTATACACTAATTCACATTATAACTGTTTTTATTTTCTTCTTTATCTTCCTAGAATTAGCAGATAGCATTTCTTCAGATAAGTATTTTTTCCATGGAAATCCCCCTGATCAGTCTCACAGAATGAGAGTTTATAAATAAAACATCAACATGCCTATCATTCTAATAATCCTCGAATTAGACAGTGTAGTAATTTTCAGATTTACCAGGCTTTATCTTTTTTTCTCAGAGGTTTTTTTTTAGGAGACTAGTATTTCATAATGGGAAATGTAGATGTCAAATATCATGGAGTCAAATTTCTGCATCTTCACAAGATAAATGTGAGAAATTTAAAAGTAGATTCCTGTATGCACCAAAAATGACAAAAATAAAACAATAGTATCATATACATTCAAATTAAACTGTTATTATTTCCTTACTATTATAACATGTTAATTCTTTTACATTTTTAACTTAGTTTTCTATATTTACTGTGCTAAAATGCTTATATATTTCATCTGTCTTTTTGGTTAGTGGTTTTGGGTATTTGATAATTTTAAATTATGTAACCTTTTTTAGTCGTTATCTGTGAAATCAGATTGCAGACCAAATTTCCCCCATGCAATTTCAATACTGTTTTAACGATGTCTACATCAGTCAAATAATGCCATTATCCTCTTTCTGCCATTTTAATGAATTAATTATGCATGAGTTTAAATCTGAAATTATAGATACTTTAGTTTTAGGTGCAGTAAGTTGTAAGGATCAGGAGTATGAAAATATTATTTTGAGGGGATGTTGTTCAATGTCAGAAGAGATTATTATCTGCTCAATATCAATCTGTTAATACACACAGAACATCCTAACATGAATATGACATGATCAGGCAAGCCTCGCCTTTGGAAGGAAATTGCTACCAAAATAGTTCTTATGATAGGGTAAGGTTTTGAAAGCTATAATACAGTGAATAGAATTTCAACAAGTGTACACATAAGCAAATGGAAAATGGAAAATATTTGTGTTGCCAAAATTTGAATACTGAGTTAGACTCCATTAAACTTATGTGTTCTATTTTTAATAGTTCTGGACTCAACATTTATAATAGTATATAATGATTTCTTTGAAAAATAGATATGGATAGATATTCAGTGAAACAATGGTCAGAAGACATGAGAAGTCCTGTGGTCAAGGATTCATACAGTTTCTGTTGTTGCTGTTTGTTTCTGGTTTTGAGCAAAACTGAGTTTGGTTTCCAGTACCCATTATAAACTGGAGGCACCTGATACCTCCGACTTCCCAAGTCACTTACACTTAAGTGCACAGGCCTCAACACGGGCACACAGGCACATGATTTCAAACAATGAAAACAGGTATTTTCAATGTAATAATTCTATAGCAAGGAACTTGGAACTAATAGGCTTTCAGTTTTCAATGCAATGTTAAGTAAAACTCATCTAGATGAGACAAATACTTAAGAAAATTAACTCTAAATGTATTACAAGTAAGAGCAGCCTTTCAAGTGTTCTTAAAGCATATTATGAAGAAGGCAACACATTTAAAATTAGGAAGCTACTGAGAAGCTTGTTAAGACTATGCAATCCAGGCATTCTAGATTAAATCAATTTACATTTCATTCTCCATTCTATTATTGTAAACATATGACCTTGTAAAACAATGTCTTGTGACAGATTTTATTGTTTCCAAATAAATATTACAAAGATTTGTTTTTCTTTAATATACTTACATTGAGGCACAAACATGAATTGCAACAGATTAATTGTTATAGGTGTAATTTTATGTACTGTTTTCACAATTGTCACCTTTTGTTATATAACTTCTGTAATGTAAAAATCAATACTAGCTATATTTTCTAATTAAATTCTAACTACACTAATAATATTCTTAAAAATCTAACATCAATAGAAAATTCTCCCTTGTTTTGCTTTTCAAAAATATTAAGATAATATATATGTAATAATACTAAATGTTACATAGTACAAACATATATACCCATAAATCTCACAGAATTAAATACTAGGGCATTTCAGCTCTGTCCAAGATTTGCAGTGCTTTGGTGTGAAGCTCCAGGAATACCAATAAAGGTAAGTACTAACAGGTAGACATGAGGTGCAAGGCTTTTAAAATCTGACTAATAATATTCAACAATAAATGTTCATAGAAAAACTCCTAAAGAGACAATGTATTTAATGCACTTGGAAGAAGGTTGTGATGGTTTGCAACTCTTATCACAGAGGTCAGACATTAGAAATAGGCTCATTGTCATAAGTTTAAAAGACAACTTAGGATACTTGGTTCCAGACCAGTATGAGAAAGAGAGTAAGATCCTATCTCAGAAAAAGAAACTTATTAAAAATAAAACACTTAGAATTTTGACTCATACATTTGAAAAATAATAAGTTTCATGTTGTATGCTATAATTATATAAACAAATTACAAAATATTATATTTTTATTAAAAATTATAAAAACACATTGTAGACTTAAAGAGATAGAAACATACAGTTTATATATAATTTACATAAATGACTTATATTTAATTATGCCAGACATCTAGTACTCAGATTTCGAATATTTTGCTTTTTTTCCTTCTCCTAATGTGAATTGTAGGGTTAATACTTAATCAGATGATTATTGTCAAAGGTGGGGATCAGTGTGATATACTGTATAATATTTAAAATTAGTTACATATACATTTCATTCTCAATTCCTATTATTTGGAACATTATGTGTTAGAGAGCATTTTATATCCCTAAATTGGCTTCTGTTATAAACAGACAAAAAGATTATCAATTTCACTGATATTATAATAACCAAACTGTATGTACAGAATTATATTAAGTGTAGAATTGACATTGTTACTATAGTCGTGTAATGTTAGCATTTTAAAATACATGTATGTGTGTGTGTCTGTGTGTGTGTATGTGTGTGTGTGTGTGCGTATATATAGAGAGAGTATTAAAAGCTTATCAAGAAGCTTATTTGTTTTAATAAGTATTCAGTGTCTTATGCTATTGAAATAGATACCCATCAAATATAATAAAACTATGAATTTGCAAATAATTACTTTGCAAATAATTATACAGGTAACTTAATGAACAGATTTTATGAAATAAATGGTTAGATAAAAAACATTTTAACATTAGTTTAAATATCAGTGCATTAAGATTGGATACTACAGGTTCATTGACCCTCTCAAATTTGACCTCAGCTCATATGAAAAAGCAAAAAAATTGATTACCTCTATATTCTTTTATTTCTGTTACATAAAGAGACCCTCAGGAATATTTAAGATCCTTTCTTTGTTTCCTACTAATTTTTTGAGACATGATCACTTTTTAAATTAATTTTTATTTAAATTAGAAACAAGCATAGGGGAACCAGCATAGGACCAAATCAGGACTACTGAACATGAGTGACAGGAAGCCTGTGAAGTCTATGGGGCCTCTTGTGGTAGACCCAGTACTTATTTCTAGTGTACAAATGGACTTTGGGAGCCCATTCCCCCATGGAGGGATACACTCTCAGCCTAGATACAAGGGGAGGGCCTAGACCTTGCCCCAAATGATGTGACAGACTTTGATGATCCCCCATGAAATGCCTCACTCTCCCTGTGAAGTGGATGGGGAGTTGGGGAGGTTTTGGTGGGGGACAAGGGAGAATGGGAGGGAGAGGGACTAGGACTTATATATAAAATGAGATTGTTTCCAATTTAAATAAAAATTTAAAATTTGAAAAATAATATTATTTTACATACCAATCTCAGTTTTGTCTACCTCCCATTCTCCCATTCTCCCATTCTCCTCCCCAACAATTCTTTATCTCACCCACCATCCACTCCTAAGGGAGGGTGAGGCCTCACGTGGGGGAATCATGAAAGTCTGTCACATCATTTGGGGCAGGACCTAGGCCATCGCCCATGTATCTAGGCTGAGAGATCATCCTTCCTAACCAATGGGCTCCAAAAGTCCATTCATGCACTAACAGCTTTTAAGGAAAGGTTGAGTAAGAAAAGCTATTTATGTTTATTTAGTGAAAGTTAGTTTACCGTTTTAAATGCTTTTTGGTGCTATCTACCACCTCAAGCACTTATTTTTTTTTTTTTTTATCTTCTTTCGGTAGAGATCTCTTAGCCATTAGAAGTGTCTGATGAAGATACCCATTTAGGACTGAGTACTGAAAATTCTCTCATTTTCTGTATGTTATTTAGTTTTATATCTCTCTGTTAATTCTTATCAACTGTAAGAAAAAAATTGTCTAATGAGTGTAGAATGATGCACTTATCAATATGCCATTAAGAATCATTTTATTAGGAGAATAGCAATAGAATGTTTTTCTGTATATCATGATCATTAATAGGTTATTGGCCATATTAACAGTACTAGGTTTAGTTCCATCACATGACATGGTCCTTAAATCCAGCCAAATGTGGTTGATTACTCCCATAACATTTCTGACACTATTGTACTAATATATCTTGTATTTAGATTTCTGTTGTAGGATGCATGGTCTGTAGCTCGGTAACATTATTGATTACATTTTGCTTCCAGTAGTGTGCATAGTACCTTTCAGCACCACAACACTAATGAGCATATATGAAGCTTCTACCTGAGTACCATCTCAATTTCCCCATTAATAATTGTTAACTTCAAAAATAAGGCTGTGGAATATGGTTTTAAAGGAAGATAAATAGCCGTGACAATAGAATGTGAGGATTGCAATCATCTGTAGAATCCCTTTTGGCAACAACTCAACAAGCTGTAAATCATTCCTGTGCCTGGTGCTTTATTGATGGTATCTCTAATTGTGCCCTTGTCATCCAATATCGTCCAGACACAACAAAGAAAATGTACATATTGACTAAAATATATTAAGAAAGTATTAACTGTAACTGCGCACGTTCAAAGTAGACAAAATCATAGCACTGAAAAGATGAATTGGAACCAAAGTCTCATGTTAAACAGAGACACTATTGGCAATTTCTACTTGCTGGGAAGCAAAATATCAGTTCTCTCCAATGGAATGTCACTGGACGATACTGGCTAGTCAATACCCCAAACCCAAGAGTAGTACATGGCCAAGACATCTTGAACTCACCGTTTTTGTTGTAATTGTTTGTTTTAGTTTCATGTATGTGTTGAGGAGTTGTTTAGTGTTGGCTTTTTTTGCCTAACACTTTTGTTTGTTTGTTTTAATTTTGTATTGTTTGTTTATGGGTTTTTCCCCCTTTTCTTTTGAGAGATGGAGAGAGGGAAGGGAGAGAGAGAATGACAGAGACAGAGAACAGGAAGTTGGGTGGAAAAGCAGATGGGGATGATCTGAAATTCAGATAGAAACATTTGAGTAAAACACTCAATGTTGACATCTGTTTCCACAATGAGCAATCTCACTCCATCATGCACATACTTGCATATGCACATCCATATCCTACATATACATAAGAACATTTTAAATGTGGGAACATAAGGAGGTTTTTATCCAGTATGGAGTCCCCTGATTAACTTTAGACAGATTTAGTATAATTAATTTAAATAATGTAATGTTTTATAATTAAGTAAGTTTTGCGATTTTGATGTTTTCCATGAATTCCTTTTTTTCAAATTTATTTTAGCAGCAGAAAAACTTGATCTTGTATACATAACCTTACAACATGCATATCTTTTCTAGCCTAGTCTGTCTTCTCTTTCATAATAATCCCAGTATTAACATTTATTGCTAAACCTAATTGTCTCCAGTTGTCTTAGGGTTACTATAGTTGTGATAAAACTCCATGCCCAAAAGCAACTTGTGGATGAAAAGAGTTGTTTCATTCACAGTACCATTTCACAGTTTATCCTCCTCATGGTTTAAACATGTAGGAACAGAACTTAGCCTGGGCAGGAACCTGGATCAGAAGTTGATGCAGAACTCATGGCAGAGCACTGTTTATTGGCTGGCTCCCAATTACCTGGTCAGCATGGTTTATTATAGAACTCAGGACCAGTATCCCTGTGGTGGCCCAACACACAATGGACTGGGCCTTCCATCAATGTTTAATTAAGAAAATTCCCCACATGCTTTCCTATAGCAAATATTTTGAGGCATTTTCTCAGTGAAATTCCATCATTTTGGTTAACAATGTGTGTGTCAAGATGACACAAGGCTGCAGTATTACCCACCCAGGAGACCAACATGTCTGAGTCTGGCCAGGCTTATTTGTCAGGTCCATGCTTGGAGAGAGTGTGTGCATTAAGAAATGGTATGTAGAAACATTACTGATACTAAAGAAACAGAAGCAGTCTAGAGTCAGGAGGAAATTTCAAGGAATACTGGGGGAAAGCCCCAAGTTTATTAAACACAGTCCTTATATTCCCCAAGCAAAAGTGGGAAAGGTACAAAAGAACAAATAAGCATAATTACATACTCAATACCCAAAACATCAATGTGCCACACCCTAAACCAAATATCCTAATGTCAAGACAAGATACACAATAGCAATACCTTAAGCCAAATATCCTATTGCTAAAGTAAGATATACATTAGCTACTTTTTAGGCCAATATACTGTTGTCAAGGTAAAATAACCAAAAGCCATACATTGGGTCAAACACTCTGTTTGACCTAGAAAGAACAATAGAGGGTTTTAATTCTCTGAGTGTAATATAAGATGAAGTGCAATTATTTCTATGAGTTCTGACACAAACATAGCCAGCAAACCAATTATACCATTTTGTTTCAATAGATATGATTCTGTTTATTATTGCTGAACAGTACTTGTGTATATATATTTTCTATATTTTCTTGTTACGTTCATATGTTATGAGCACCAGGACTGATTCTAATACCTATTTTGAGAAGTGCTTATCAGCATGAGTTGATAGATGTCTATGAGGTATGATGACTTTTGATCTATTCATAAATATACCAAGGAGTGTTATAGCTGAGTTCCATGGCAGATTTATTCTTAGTCCATACTGACTTCCACAGGAACTAGAAAACTACTTTCCAACAGCAATGTGTAAGAATTTTCCCTTTATCTACATCTTCCACAATATTTAGCACTAGTTTCTAATTAATAGCTTTCTGTCTGACAGAGGATGAGTTATTCAGCAATCAAAAAACTGCAAACTAAACTTGCTTTTTTTTAAATTGTATTTTGAATTCATAATAACATGCACATGGGTGAAGATCAGATGTTAACGACGCTACAAGAAAAATATAATGGTTAGATGTGTTCTGTTCTTGCAGAGGACCTGAATTTAATTCCCAACACCCAAGTTAGGAAGTAACAGTAGATTGAAAATTCTATTCCATGGAATCTGCTAAATTCTTTTCACATCTGAGAGCACTATATTCCTGTGGAGAAAGCTGTATTCTATGATGGTTAAGGATGTTGAGAACTTCCTTATGTATCTTTCAAGCATTTTAGATTCCTCTATTGAGAATTCTCTGTTTAGTTCTGTACCCCACTTTTTAATTCAATTTTTTGGTGTTCTGGAAACTAGCTTCTTTGTAAATTTTGGAGATCAGTCCTCTGTTGGATGTGGGGTTGGTAAATATCTTTTCCCATTCTGTTGACTGTCATTTTCTCTTGCTGACTGTGTCCTTTGACTTAAAGAAGCTTCTCTGTTTCAGGAGGTCCTATTTATTAATTTTAAATTTCAGTGTCTGTGCTATAGGTGTAATGTTCAGGAAGTTGTCTCCTGTATCAAATTGTTCAAGGGTACTTCTCCCTTTCTCTTCTAAGAGGTTCAGTGTGGCTGGATTTATGTTGAGATCTTTTCACCCATTTGGAGTTAAGTTTTGTTCATGGTGATAGACATGTATCTATCTGCAGTCTTCTACATGCCAGAATCCAGTTATGCCAGCACCATTTATTGAAAATGCTTTCTTTATTCCATTCTATATCTTTAGCTTCTTTGTCAAAAATCAGGTGTTCGTAATTATGTGTGTTAATATCAAGGTTTTAAATTTGATTCCATTGGTCTGCCTGTTTATTTTTGTTCCAGGACCAAACTGTTTTCAGAACTATAGCTCTATAATAGAGCTTGAAATCAGGGATGGTGATGCCTCCAGAAGTTCCTTTATTGTACATGGTTGTTTTGCTATCCTAGGGTTATTTGGTTTCTCCATGTAAAGTTGAGTATTGTTCTTTCAATTTCTGTGAAGAATTGTGTGGGATTTTGATGGGGATTGCATTGAATTTGTAGATTGCTTTTGGCAAGATTGACATTTTTACTATGTTGATCCTACCTATCCAAGAGTATGGGAGATCTTTCCATTTTCTAGAATCTTCTTTAATTTCTTATATGCCTTCTTAGAGCATTCATCCAGCAGCTGGTGGAAGTAGTAGCAGATAACCACAGCTAAACACTGATCTGAACTGGAATCCAGTTGTAGAGAACGATGAGTAATGAGCAAAGTGGTCAAGACCAGGCTGGTGAAACCCACAGAACCAGTTGACCTGAACAAGGGGAAGCTCTTGGCCCCAAGACTGATCACTGGGAAACCAGCATGGAACTGATCTAGACAGCATGAATGTGGCTGTCAGTGTGGAGGCCTTGGAAATCTATGAGGACTCTTGTAGTACACCAGCACTTATCCCTAGCATAGGAATGGACTTTGGGAGCCCATTTTACATAGAGGGATACTCCCTCAGCCTAGACACAAGGGGAGGCCCTAGGCTCTATCCTAAATTTTATGAAGACCCCCCTCTGGAAGGCCTCACCATCAGTAGGGAGCAGAAATAGTATGGGATAGGTAAGGTGTGTAATTAGGGGCAGAGGAGGAGGGGAGGGAGAGGAAAAGTGGGATTGACATATAAAATTATCTTGTCTCTAATTTAAATAAAAATGGAGAGAAAGTTTAAAAAATAAAGCTGTATTCTTTCTGTCTCTGTCTGTCTCTCTGTTTCTCTCTCCCATACACACACATAATTTTAAAAAGACTCAAAAGATGATATCTGGGAATATATGTGTATATACAAATACAAATATGCATGTAATAACAACTGATGGAAAATAGGTTGTAATTTTAAAATGAAGCAGCAGGATTATATGGAGGAGATTTCGGATTATAAAACAGAATGATGAAAAGATGTAATTAAAATGCAATCTCAAAAATAAGTATAAATTAGCAAATTAGAAATAAAATTAATTTTAAGACATTATAAAATATTTTTGATGAGTAATTAATCAATAATTTTAAGTTAATTCAGTTGTTGACATAGAATAATATTATTCTACTCATGCTTTTCATCAGATGGTAAATCTGCTAAAGACTAAAATATTTTTGTATTAGCAAAATCTATCTTCTCAGAAGTTAGTTCCTAATGCCTTGATATTTGGAGATCAGTTTGGGAGACAACTGGTTTCAGATGAGGTTATTACAAAGGAGTCTCCATAAGGAGGTCTATAAAGAGAGATAGTAGTCCCCAGGAATTGGTTCAGTCTATAAAGTACTTGGTAAATAAGAAGAGAACCCAATTTCAATTATAATCTTACTTAAAAGCCAGTGCAATGGCG
The DNA here is from genome assembly GCF_003668045.3 of Cricetulus griseus. Taxonomy (NCBI): domain Eukaryota; kingdom Metazoa; phylum Chordata; class Mammalia; order Rodentia; family Cricetidae; genus Cricetulus; species Cricetulus griseus. Next base: position 237,143,481 of record NW_023276807.1, on the reverse strand, counting down.
CATACCTGGAACACCTGGGAACAAGTTGGCAAGGATATCCATTGACTACATTGGCCAGCACTGGCCAGAACAGAAAAGGAAATCAATAAATCAATGAGTTCTGCATTTAGTAAGACATTCTCTATTAACAAAAGTAAAAAGAAGGTACAGAAGAGTGTGAGAAGACATAGACCTCTGTCCTTCAATCACACACACACACACACACACAGACACACATTCATGCATACACTCACACAGGCATGCATATGTGAATAATCCACATAATGTAAACACTTGAGCAAGTGCTAACACAACCAATCTTCCTCACACAAACAAAGAAATACTATAGTCTCCTTCTTTTGGGATCAAAACATCAGAAATTTTTTCTTAAAAACCAGAAGTCCCCTGCAATAAGAATAGATCTTTTAAAACTATTTCTTGTCCTTGTCAGCCAAAAATAAACAGTGCCGCAATAAACAGGAAGTAGTCTAGAAATCTACACCCAAATTCCAAAAACTGGGTTATGTATATTTATTATGATTTAAGGGGATACTACAAGTTGTTATTGATAACATATATAATATATATATATATATATATATATATATATATATATATATGGAAATGCTGACCTCTGAAAGTCTTTGATGAGAATGAATAGACCAAATGATCCAACATTTCAGAACACCTATGTTGCAGTTACCTCTGATATCTGCATCCAGAACATTTTCTAGGTTGCTGGCTGATATGACATGCTGGCCTCACCAAATAAATATGCCAGTTAGGACTTGATCATAATCCAAATTTTTTCAGAATCCCCAAAAATAAACAGTGCCGCAATAAACAGGAAGTAGTCTAGCAATCTACACCCAAATTCCAAAAACTGGGTTATGTATATTTATTATGATTTAAGGGGATACTACAAGTTGTTATTGGTAATACTCAGGAAAAAAGCTAACCAAAGATGTTCATTTCAGAGATCTTTTTGTAAAGGTGATGGGAAGGGTCAGTTGAGACAGGAAAACTGTCTTGAGAGATGGATTAAAGGTTGAGAGCAATGGCTGCTTTTACAGAAGACGTGGATTCCATTTCAGGCACCTGCATGGCATCTCAAAGCAGTATGTAATTTGTCTGAACTCATCAGACTTCGGGAATGCCCACTGTGTATATGTATTTATTGAGAAAACTATCCCTCAGAAACATGAAATAAAATAAACCTTCAAAAATTTCAGTTTAAAATGATTAGTCATCTTTAATCAAGGGAAGAAGATGCCTCACAAAGGGCTCCGGAGGTGAAATTTGTGCATGAACCTCCATTTTGCACATGGAGGGAAGGGCTGACTGCCTCTACTGCATTCAGGGAAGAGTAAATATCAATCTTTCCTCAGGAAATAATAGTTCAGGTCCCTGAATAACAATAAAGATAGTAAGCTTCATAGGAAAATGTTCACAAATATATTTTAAGACCAATGAGCCAGAACAACATATACTAAACATGCCTTGTAGTACAGAGTGTGCGCTTACTGAGAAAATGCTTTATTTCCAAAATCAGGAGATAAAACACATATGCAATAAAAAACAGTATTTTTGTATTCCTTATAATTTAGCTTTTATTATTTGTTTGTTTTTGTTTCTTGACCTAGGGTTTCACTGGGTAGTCCTTACTGTTCTGGAGCTCACTCTGTAGAATAGACAAGCTTTGAACTTACAAAGATCCACCTGCCTCTGATTCCAGAGTGCTGGAATTAAAGACATGCACCACCACTGTCTGACTGATTTAAGCATTTTATATTGAAGAAAATTATTCAAAGTACAATCTAAACAGATAAGGAATTTGGACTGGCAATCATGTAACATGTTAGAGTTAACCAACATAAAAATGTTTTAAAAAGAAGAAAAGGGTGATTTATTCTTTTTGATTATATGTCATAATATACCAATTTTTGCAATGTGCTACATTTAAAATCCAATGTTGTAAGTCTCAAATCAGTTCAGATCAGATGAGAAAAGAAACATAAATCTTGTCCAGGTATTCCGAAATATATTAAATCTCTCACACCCCTGGGATACTTCATAATGAAATACATGATGCTGAACAACTTGTAGCTGTATTTAGAGTCATAGTGGCAATCTATGTGCAAGAAGGTTTGCACTCTCTCATCTGTATACCTAAAAGCCAGGCCGCTAGTCCTTGCATTTGGTAAACAATAAAATCCACAGGATCTAGTAAAAATGAAAGTAAAGAATTTCCAATATTCTTCTGAACTGTGAGGCAGGCTTCAGGTAATTTTTTTCTTTTTGCAATTTGCAAGTTGGTGAGAATATTCTTGGTGTTGACAATTTCCCTTGCAGCATTCCTCTCAAAAGTATGATGATCACATTCTGTGAAGTTACAATGAAGTCACACGTGCAAAACTGTTATTTCCCTCATTTTTACAAAACAGAAAATATAACTTATTAAGGAACCTATCTCAGGATTATTTATTGGAAACCAAATATATTAAACTCTGACAGAACATTTTGTTGCACATGAATATGTTACATGTCATGATTGTAATATGTGAGTTGATACCAAATTTTGAATTTTTTGAACTCCAGTTTTCCTTTAGTTTTAAGACTTATTTCTGTTTCTTTTACATTGAAAATAGATTATTTTCTCATAGATTATATACTGATTACAGTTTCCCTTCCCTCCACTCCTAAGAGTTCCTATACAGATAGACTCCTTTCTGTCTCTCATTAGAAAACAACAGAATTCTAAGAGATAATAGCAAAATATAACAAAATAAAAAACAATATGATAAAACAAACTAATCACATTCAACTTGGACAAGGCAAACTAACAGAGGGAAAATACCATAAGAATATCAATAAAGATCAAAAACTCACTCATTCACATATTGAATCATCTCATAATATACTACCTCAAAACTATATTTGCAGATCTTGATGCAGACCTCATAGATCCTGTGTTGCTATTTCAGTCTCTGTGAGTTCATATGAACTTTGTTTTGTTTATTCAGAGGGCCATGTTTTGTGGTGTCCTTCATCCCCTTTGCCTTTTACAGTGTTTCCTCCTCCTTTTCTGTGGGGTTCCGTGACCTCTGAAGTGAGAGGTTTGATGGAGATATCCCAGTTAGAGCTCTGTGTTTTAAGGTCTGTCTCTTCATAATGGCTGGCTGTGGGTTTCTGTATTTGTTCCCATCTGCTGCAGGAGGAAGATTCTCTGATGATGGCTGAATAAGGTAAAGTTGTCTGTTTTCATTTTCCAGTTCTCATTCTTAGAAAGTTTCATACATGTGTACAATGTGTTTGTATTAAATTAATTCAAATTTTCATTTTAATTTTTCCCTTATCAGAACCCCTTGTAACATTTATCTAGGGAGAAGAAATGACAAATGAAAGAACAGAAAACAAAGGAACATTGGCTACAACTTCAACAGATATCCATGTATAGTAAAGATAAAGAAGCAAGTACTGGAAATATCTAACAGAGTAAAGAAAACATTGGAAAAGATATTGCAGAACCAATAAAGTTAAAAAATAAATTAATAAACATAATAAATGACAAAATCCCATATTAATTTCAATAAGTGGAAAACAACTATTTCACAACATTCTTCAACTTTCATAATAAAATATCTTTAAAATAATAATGTATTTCTGTGTTGGACCTATAGTCAATGATATATTAAATTGGGAATGTAACATGAATTAATAAATGACCAAGAGACAGATATTGGAGTTCAAACTGAAGATCAGGGAAGCAACACAGCTGGCCATTAGCCCTCACTTCTATCTCAGCCTGAAAGGGCTGACCCATGCATGAACTCTTCACATAGTTTCAAACTGTTACCTCTCCTCGGTGTGGCTGGAGAACAAGTGCATTTGATTGAATACTTGCTCCTGTCTTTTATAAACCTCTAGTGCTAGGATTAAAGGTGTGAGCTATAAGTTTTGTTTAGAATGATTCAACCTGGTGTAGATCTGGTTGGCCTTGTACTCACTGAGATCTGTCTAACTTTTAATCCTTAGACCTAGGATTAAAGGTGTGTATCATCACCTCCTAGCTTCTGGCTGCTGGGATTAATGATTCGTATCACCATTGCCTGATCTCCATAGTTTGAGGCTGACTTTGCTTTCCTGACTCCTCAGTCAAGGTATAATAATTCATAAGCAATATATTAATATAGGGGAAATGTGTAAGAAACATTTACAATCTTAAATAAGGTAATGCTGTCCACTATTCTATTCACTAGAATGATTAATCTTCAAATCAATGTTCAAATTGCATTGAGATTCCATCACACTGCAGTCATAATAGGAGTCATTGAAAATCAAAATAATAATAAGTACTGATGAAGAGGTATATTGACAGTGTAAAAATATAGCCTGTATATTTCTATTAATTTTTAAAATTTTTGTATATGCTGTTTTAATCATTTTCATTTTCTTCCATCAGCTCAATCCAGATCTACCACCTAATTTCTTACCCACGCAACCTTTGTATTGATGTTTACAAAGTGGAGTCAGAAATTGGTTGGGAAATGGTAGTTTATTGAGAAAAAGTACTCACTCAAGGGAGCCAGTGACCAGGTTTGCACTGGATCAGGACAGACCCACAAAATGCTTCCAAGTCAGCTCAGCCAGATAAGAGCTGTGTGTGCACCTCCCTCCTCCTTAAACCCCAGAGGGCATGGCCAGCAGGGCCTGTGACATGGCCCAAGCAGGTGTGGTCAGCGGTACCTCTAATTAGGATTTCTCCCTACAGCTTTGTGTCATCATTTTTAGTTTTTAAACACATCAAGGCAAATTTGTGATGTCTGTGTAGTATTGAATTTATTTCTACTGTAGGATCGTTGATCTCCCAGCAAGTATCATTTTCTAATATCTCTAGAGCTATCCATGTCTATGTCTTACCAAACAAGCTCTAAGAGGTCACAACTGGGTGAGATTAATTTGTACAGCATGTTTGAGGACTATCAAATATAGCCAGTAGACGAAGCTTCCACATGAGTAAGAGCTTGATCAGTTTATATTCTATTACTCGAGTTTGATAGTATCTTCAGGAATAGGATTGTACTGCCAAGTTCTGGAGGGTAAACAATAGTATTCACAACAAATTTCAATGTTAATGAGGCTTCAGTGCATTGATGGCTGAGTCAAAAGAGATAATTTTTAATCAAAGTACACAGTTTTCCTTTTCTTTATGTCTATCTCTTTTATGCATAACAGCTTAAAGTCTAAGCATGTTTTTCCTAATACTCTGAAACTCTTCCTCCAATTCTTCACCATATAGCTCCTCACCAAATTCTGCTGCTGTAAATGTTGCTTCTTGACTGACACAGTGACACTCCCAGATCTGTGATCTCTTGTTTGCTAGATAGAAGTTCTCTTTTCTTTATTTCTGTTGAGCCACCATTTACAATTTTATGTTAATATTCCTTAATAAACTAATTCTCCAATTATTTGTGAACTTCATTCTTCAAGTTTATGAAACAAGAAGCTGGAAACCATTGATTTGCGGCTGCTTTGATGACCTCTGATGTATTCATTAGCCTAGCAGCTCAATTTATGTGTGTCTGAGGCAAGAGAGCCTCCCTCACTCTTAAGTTACTGCTTTTGCTATTTGATCAGGATTTAGAATTATCAAGGAGATAATTCTGGTGTGTTATTGTTTATAAAATGATTAAAGTGGATAAAGATAAAACTAATTAAATTGGAGTGAGTCATACTAAATTCGAGTAGTACCATTCCATGGGCTTGGTACCTCTTCTGCAAAAGCAGAATCATGAGAGTCAGGGTGGATTATCAGATAAAGCCAATTGCTGTCATGCTTGAAGGCCTTAGATCCTTTTCCAGATCCAACATGGTAGAAGCAAGGAGCAGGCTCCCAAAATATCTCCTCTGATATCTACACATGTACCTCTTTATGCCTCCACATACAATGACAATTATATTCAATCAGTCAAAAAACCAACTTACAAAATATCCATAGCTTTTCTGTATACAAAACAGATTTAGTTTGAAAGAAATATAGAAAGCATTCATAAGCACAGCAGTCTCCTAAGCCCCGAACACAAACTAAAAATCAACATAAATAAGGTAACAAAGGCCTCAATAAAAATTATAAAACACTGAAGAAACTGAATAAGATTTAGGGGATAAAATATGCCTCATATTGAAGGCAAAATTAACTGTGAAATTACTCATTTTATAAGCAATGCGTAATTCAACGTAGTAGTTCTAAGACCTTATTGTCATTTTTTCATAAAATATATATTAAAACATTCCAAAATACATATGGAAGTACTTCTGTTTTAAATATTCTGTGAAATATTTTCTTTTGCTTTTACCTGAATTGATGTTTAATACAAGGGATTTCAATCACAACTGTTAGATAAAGAGAACTTTTCAGGAGTAAGGCATATGACAACATTTGGTGTGGGCATCTCAAGGCACAATCAAAGGAACATGCAGCAAGAAATGCATGCTACAACCCTCACAACACAAGACTTTAAATTACCAAGGAATCACACTAAACAAGCAGTGTAATAATAGGACAAAAACAGAAAGACAGTTCAATGGAAAATAAAAAAGGACTCAGAAATAAACCCACAATGCTAAAGCCTAAAGTACTAAATGTGTCAAAAACACATTGGAGAAAAGACAATCTCTTTAACAAGTGGCAAGGGAAAAGAGGATTTTCACATGTAAAAGAATAAAATTAGGTTTCATCTTTCATGCTGTACAAAAAATCAATTCAAAATGGTTCAAAGACCTTACTATAATAGCTGGGTATCTTTAGCTAATGGAAGAAAACAGAGGAACAGGTAGTGATTCTCTGTGTAGAAATCCAATCACTTCAGAATTAATAACACAGATTGATAGACAGAACTTCATAGAGCTGAAAAAACTTCTGCATTACAAAGGAAATAAGATAGGTAAAGAATCAGACTACAAAACAGGAGCAGGTCTTTGTTAAACAATAGTTTATAGGTGATTAAAATACTATATAAATAAGTAAAGCAAAGAGCAAAGCAAAAATATAACAATATGTGGGTAAATAAACTGAATAAATACATTGGTTGGAAAACAGAAAAACAAGATATATTTACTAACCATAATTTTACTAACAAGCAAGTATAATATTTACAAATATTTTCTATTTTGTACCAAAATCCATGTGAAAGAATAACATCAGCTATAAAAAAGAAGGAAAATAAACATTACTGTATACTTCTTTTTTCCCAAAGTCAGAATGAATATCATCAAGAAAACAAAGAATAACAAGTGCTGATGAGATGTGTAAATTACTACTTTTATATAATATTGGTGGAGAGCTTAGTAAATACAGCCATTCTGAAAACGAACATGGGACTTCATTTCAATATAAACATCAAAGTATCATATTATCTAGGCATAACCCACCCAACAGTACATATAAAGAAATCAATGTCAGCATTCAGAAGTACAAGCGAATACCTATGTTCACTATGGCAGTACTCACAATTGCCATGCAAAGAAAAAACATTGGTGCCCCCTAACAGTTAACTAATGTTTAATGAGGTTCAGAAAAAGATGGACCTCATGTATTACAGAATATTGTCAGGCAATTGAAGAATCTATTTACACCAATTTTCAGGACAATCTATAGAACATCATAGCATGTTTACATGATGCAAAAATGTGGTGCTGCAGATATTCTCTAGAAAACACTGAAGCAATGCATATGTTTCTTGTTTAAAAAAAAGATAGTAGTCATAATTCAAAGAAAATAATGAAATCAAGATCAGAGTGTGGAAATCAATCATCTAGGAAAGCTAGTTCCAGGATAGCCTCCAAAGCTGCAGAGAAACTCTGCATCAAAAAACCAAAAGAAATAATAATATAATTGTAAAAACACTTGAATTTAAAATATGTCTAAATATACTGGATGCAAAATTTAAGTTTTGGTTTTACGAAATATATCAAGCTTCTCTTGGTGAATATATATACAAATATATATTTAACTCATAAAACATGTATATTATATATGTACATTAAAAAATAATTTTTGAAGTAGCATACAGTTAGTAATGATTATCCAAAAATGTCTCTGTATTATAAGAACAGAAAACCTAAATGTTGCAAACCCCTTTCTGCCCAAAGTCTGACCTCCTGAAGCCCAGGACAGATATTGCTGTTGAGTCCATATTGAAACTTCAACAGCTGGAATATTGACATCACTAAGGTTAATACTGTCAGCATTAGCCACAGGAGGTCAGGAAGACTGAAGTGTTCATGGGTTGGCAAGTCCTCTTATTATAATTCTTTTAGGAAGAGAGCTCACAGCAGAGAAAACCACTCACATTCACAGTCCTCAGAGGTTGGGGGTTCTTCCCTGCTTACTATCACATCCATCACTCCTTTGTAGAAATACTCATGCAGACACAAACAGAAGTGAACATTATTAGATTTTGACTTTTCTCAGTTCAATAAGGTATTCTGTTGAAACTACCCATCCCACCCAATAATATATCACCACTGAAATTGTGATATAGTCCCTGCCTCATTCCTAATACTGACAAATAAATGGGGATGTAAAAAAGCAATGCAAATTATACATAATACTGATGGGGAATGTACTACTGTGTATGTTTATCTTATTGATTATTGAATAAAATACTGTTTGGCCAATGAGACAGCAAGTTAGAAGTAGTAGAGAAGTGCTGATCCAGGCAGGAAGTGACATAGCAAGGAGACTCATATTTAAGCGAAAGAGAATCAGGAAGGGCCCTCTCTTTTCCCCTCGGCTCCTGCTCCAGCAGCACGATGTGATTCACCAGCAAGGAGGGACGCCAATAAGGCATCCGATAAGATAAGTCCTATAAAATATATAGATGTATGGTAATTGAGACTGAGCTAACAAATGAGAATCCTAGTCATTGGCCAAGCAGCTTTGTAACTAATGCAAGTCTTTGTGTATTCATTTGCGCCTAACTCGGGTGGACGGCTGGCGTAAAGCTCGCACGTGGCGGTGGGGCTCAGGTGGCTTTTGGCAGAAAGACTTATCATAACATAATACTAGTACAATAATCAGTGTGTCTTGTGTAATAACTTACTAGGACAGAATAATGTATGTTTGGAAATGAATATAGGGAGGTCTGGAATTATAAATAGTGGCATAGATAAGGATCATTTCTATATTCTAATTCAGTTCAAGGATTTTATTTATTTTTTTATTTAGGTTAGAAGCAAGATTGTTTTACATGTCAATCCCAGTTCCCTCTCCCTCCCCTCCTTCTCTGCCTCCCCAACTAACACCCTACCTATCCCATACCACTTCTGCTCCCCAGGGAGGGTAAAGCCTTCCATAGCAGGTCTTAAGGGTCTGTCATATCTTTTAGGATAGGGCCTAGGCCCTCCCCCATGTGTCTAGCCTCAGGTAGTATCACTCTATGTGAAATGAGCTGCCAAAGTCCATTCCTATGCTAGGGATAAGTACTGATCCTCTTGTAGTGACAAGAGGACCCATAGATTTTCAAGGCCACCTCAATGACACCGGCCTGCATCAGTCCCATGCTGGTATCCCAGCTATCAGTCTGGGGACCAACAGCCCCCACTTTTTCAGGTAAGATGTTTCTGTGGGTTTCACCAGCCTGGTTTGGACCACTTTGTTCAACACATCTCCTTATCTGCAACTGAATTCCAGATAATTTCAGTGTTTAGCTGTGGGTTTCTGTTTCTACTTCCATCAGCAGCTGGATGAACACTATAGGTAGTCATCAATCGCATTATCAGGGGAGGGCATTTAAGGTAGCCTCTCCTTTGTTTCTTAGATTGTTAGTTGGTCTATCCATATAGATCTCCAGACATTTCCCTAAAACGAAGCCAATTTCACCTCTTCATTAAGTTTGCCTAACAGTAAAATAATGTAAACAGATTCATGCCTAGGAAATCTCAGGTTGCATTACAATGACATTCTCATACAAAAGCACACATGCCTGCCTGCTGTATTACTTCCTCCAGATTTTATTACAGTGACATTTCAAATCACATATTAGAAAACTGTACACATGTTTGAGTATACATAAAAGATATCTATTAAGCAAGTGAACCTCTTGTCAGCTAGACTGTCACCATCTGCTGGATCCTATTCCCACAAACCCAGTCTGGCATAGAACCCATTCACCTCCTCATCCTTCCCTTAGCCAGCCCTTCCCTGAGACTCTACCAGACTCCATAGGCCCAGGTACAGCCCACATCAGCCAGAAAACAGCTCACAACTGAGATGCCACATCTCTAGGTCCCAAGACCCAGAGCATGTCCTATGTTCCTCCCCTCTCCCATCACAACAAAAGCAAGGATGGGTCCTGCCCCCAACTCTCTTAGAATTCAACTACTCTTTGGCAGTCCCCACCAACCAGCAAGCAGCTGAGTGACACTCCTATTAGCTGGACCGCTGCCACCCACCACCAACTGGATCCTTTCCCCCAAGACATTCTCTGCAACTCAATACTAACCACATAATTCTCCCCATGGCCAGCCTTTCCCTGAAACTCTAGAAAACTCCACAAGACCATGTATAGGCCATACACGTAAGGAGAATGCCATTCTCTCCACTGGGCTCCATACTCTGATCTACAACTTCGAAGGAAGACTTTGACTTTCTAGGAGGCCAAATTGGATCAAAGCAACCAAAGACCATAAACCTCAGCAGACACACACTACTGGGCATGAAGACTTGCAGGTCACCAGAACATTTGGCCCCCCAGGCCAGAAGACAAGCTAAGAAAGAAAAAACAAAAGAACAAAACACCCTACCAACAAAAAGCAAATGCAAAAAAACAATACTTAGGCCTGTAATCCTCCAAATCCAGATACCTGAATTCCAGTGTAAGAACACATTCAATAACAGAAAGGGTAATATGGCAGCACCAGAACCCAGTGATCCTATGACAGCAAGGCCTGAACATGCCAACAAAGATGCAACATAAGGACATGTACCTGAAAGTAATTTGTGAAGATGATAGAGGCCCTAAAAGAGGAAATAAAATTTTCCTTTAACAAAATTGAGAAAAAGACAAATAAAAAGTTAGATTATTAACAAACTCATTAAAGAAAGTCAAGAAAAAGACAAACAGGTGAAGGAAGTGATTCAATATGTAAAAATGAAAATAGAAGCAATAAAGAAAGCACAAACCAAAGGAATTCTGGAAAAGGAAAACCTAGTTAAGGTAATAAAAGCACAGAGGAATGTATAACAACAGACTATAAGAGACTGAATAGAAAATCTCAGGCACTGAATACATGAACGAGGAAATAGATTTATTGGTTAAAGGAAAAGTTAACTCTAAAAATTCTTTGCATGAATATTCCAGGAAATCTGGGACACCATGAAAGAGAAAATCTAAAAAATATGAATAGAAGAAAGAAAAGAATCCCAGCAAAAAGGCTCAGAACATATATTCAATAAAATCATAGAAGAAAACTTTACCATCATAAATAATGACATGCCTATAAAGATAGAAGAAGCTTACAGAACACCAAATAGACAATGCAAAAATTTCCCTCACCACATAGTACATAATACACTAAACATAGAAAGAAATAAAAGAATGTTAAGAGGTTCAAACATAAAAAAGCCAAGTATCATATAAAAGCAGACCTATCAGAAAAATACCCAAAATCTCAATGAACATATTAAAAGCCTGAAGGGCATGGAAAGATGTTTTGCAATCACTAAGATGACATGAATGTCAGCACAATTTAAAATACCATAGACTGAGAAAACAGGATACTTCATGAAAAAAATTAAATATTACTTATGCATGAACCTACCCCTGCAGAAAGTACTATAAGTTAAACTCCAATCCAAGGAAGTTAGCTGCACCAAAGACAACACAGACAATCAATAGATAATTTCACAACAGGAAAAAACAAAGAGGATATGCACAAACACACAAACAACATAACATAACCATCACTATCACCAATAACAGCAAAATAACAGGAATTAACATTCTCTGGTCATTAATATCTTCATATCAATGGACTCAGTATATCAATAAAAAGACACAGGCTAACAAAATGGATAAAAAATATGATCCATCTTCTTCCTGCATACAAGAAATATACCTCAACATCAAAGGCAGGCATTACCTCATAGTAAAAGCTTGGTGAAAAAATTTCCAATCAAATGGATCCAAGAAGCAATCTTATGTAGCTAGTCTAATAACTTACAAAATAGACTTCAAACTAAAATTAATCAAAAGAGATGGAGAAGGCCATTTTGTATTTATCAAAGGAAAAATCCATCAAGATGAAGTCTCAATTCTGAACAACCATGCCCCAAATAGAAGGACATTCACATTTGTAAGAGAAACATTATTAAAGCTTAAATTACACATTGAACCACACACATTAGTAGGGGTTGATTCAACACCCCACTCTCACTAATAGACAGTTATACAAGAAAAAAATCAAAAAGGAAAATAAAGCAGCTAACAGATGTTATAACTCAATTTTACCTAACAGATATCTACAAAATAATTCACCCAAAGACAAAAGAATATACCTTCCTTCAACACCTCATGGAACCTTCTCTAAATCTGACCATACACTAAGTCACACATAAAATCTCAACAAACACAAACAAAAAAGAAATAACCCCCTGTACCATTGGAGCACCAGTGGTTTATCTTGTAGTTCAACAACATCACAAACTGTAAAAATCCTAAAAAAATCAGGAAAGCTTAATAACTCTCACCTGGTTTGCCTCTTGGTCAAGGAAGAAACAGAGAAATCAATTAAGTAGTCCTAGAATTCAATGATAATGAATGCACAATATATCCAAACTTATGGGACACAATGAAAGGAGTGCTAGGATGAAAGTTCATAGCACTAAGTGCCTACAATAATATTTTGGAAAAATATTGAGTGAGTTAATGGCACACCTGAAAGCTCTGGAAAAACAAGAAGCAAACACACTGAGAGGAGAAGACTTCCAGAAATATTCAAAATGAAAGCTGAAATCAAAAAAATGGAAAGAAAAAGAATAATACATAGACTCAATAAAACAAAGAATTAGTAAGCTCAGAAAAATCAGTAGCCCTCCTGTGTATTAATGATAAATAAGCTGAGATAGAAATCAGGGGAAAACACCCTTCACAATAGGCACAAGCAATATAAAATATCTTGGGAGTAGCTCTAAACAAACAAGTGAAAGACATGTATAACAAGAGATTCAAAGTCTTTGAAGAAAGAAAATAGAGGATATCAGAAGGTGGAACTATCTCTCATGTTCATGGAACTGTAGGGTTGATTAAGTTGGTAAAATTGGCCATATGAGCAAAAGCATTCTGCAGATTTACTGCAATTCCCATCATAATTCTAACACAATTCTTTATAGAACTTAAAAGAACAATACACAGCAGCATATAGAAAAACAAAAGACTCAGGATAGGTAAAACAATCCTGTACAATAAAGAAACTTCCAAAGGTATAACCATCCCTGGATTCAAGTTCTCTAAAGAGGTATAATAATAAAACAGCATGGTATTGACAATAAAAACAGACATATATCTATAAACACCAGCTTCCTAACAAAGATGCCAAAATTATACAATGGAATAAAGAGAGCATCCTTAATAAATGCCGATGGTCTAACTGGATTTCACCATGTAGAAGAGTACAAATAGATTCCTACCTATTTCCCTGTGCAAAACGCAATCCAATTGGATCAAAGACCTCAACACATATCCAGTTACCCTGAACCTTATAGAAGAGACAACTTCCTGAATATAACACTGGTATCAAGAATACTGAGATCAACAATTAATAAATAGAACATCATGAAATGCAAAAGCTTCTCTAAGGCAAAGGACTACTGTCAATAAAACAAAACAACAGCCTATGGAATTGTAAAAGATCTTTACCAACTCCGAACTGAAAGGTAGTTGATCTCAAAAATATATTAAGAACTCACAAAACTAGACATAAAAACAACCCAAATATAAAAATGTGGTACAGACTTAAACAGAGAATTTTCAAAAGAGGATTCTCAAATGGGTGAAATACACCCACATAATTTTTGAGATCTTTCTTCATCACAGAAATCCAAATCAAAATGACTCTGAGATACCATCTTATACATGTCAGTTTTCTAAGGTTGAAAACACTAATGGCAGCTTATGATAGAGATTCTGTGAGCAATGGGAACAACCCTCCCCTGCTGGTGGGAGAGCTACTTAGCACAGAACTTTGGAAATCAATATTGTGCTCTCTCAGAAAAATGAGAATCATTTCACCTCAATACCCAGCTGTATTACTCTTGGGCATATACCCAAAGGAGGCTCAATCACACACATCACAAGGACACTGGCTCACCTATGTTTACAGTGTGTTATTATTTTTTTAAATAATTTATTTTTTAAGTTTTACGTTACCTCCAAACCTCAGTTCTCCCTCCCACCCCTCCTCTCATGCCCTCTAATGTCCCCTTCAGTCCACCTCCTGTCCACTTCTCACAGGTAAGGAGACCCATAAGGAGTCAACAAAGTGTGGCATATTAAGTTGGAAGAGGAACAAACCCCTCTCCTATGTATTAAGGCTGAGCATAGTATCCCACCATAGGGAATGGGCTCCAACAAGCTAGCTCACATACCAGGTGTGTATAATGGGCCCACTGTCAGAAGCCGCTCAGCTAGTCCAAGCTTCACAGGTGTCTCCTATTTATGGAGGGCCTAATTAGATCCCATGGAGTCTCCACAACTGTTAGTCTATACTTCATGAGCTTCCACGAGCTTGGTTCAGCTGTTTATGTAGATTTCTCCATCATGATCTTGACTTCCCTTATTCATATATTCCCTCTTCCCTCTCTTTGGCTGAATTCCAAGAGAGAGAACACACATGCATGTATGAACCTACACTCACACACACACACACACACACACACACACACACACACACACACACAAACTTTCACACACACATTCATACACAGAAAAATAAACTAAAGAAACTTGGCATCTCCACTTTGAAATGCAGACATCTTTCATGGCCTTCACTTTCATTTTGTCTTTCTAAAATGTCCTTCCCCACCACTCTCACAACTATGCCTAATACACTGTCATGGTGCCCTCCAGTCTTCACATTTATGTCTTCATCATCCAAATTGTGCCTTTACTGGTAATGAGGAAATGTAGCACCATCACACATGATTTCACATGAGTGAGGTGAGATAGTTTGGAAAATCTCCCAACAAAACCCTGATGATATAAGTATTACTACAATCTTCTGAGTGAAATAACTTTATTTTCCTCAAAAATAAAATTATGGTAGAAAGATCACTGATGAGAAAAGAGTGTGTACTGATTTTGTAGAAGCATTGAATTTCTCAGTATGCATTTTGGGTTGCTCACATATGCCTGTTACTCCATATAAAGGGATTTGATACCCTCTTTTGGTTTCCAGAGTCATGCACACAAGTGACATAAATTCACACAGACATGTGCATATTCACATAAATAATAATAAATATATATTTAAAATTAAAAGGCAAAATGACATAAGAATTCACTAAGATATAATCCTTTAAACTACAATAAGTATTAATAATGGTGCAGATTTAGCAATATGCTACTTACCAGCTAACAAATGCATTCTATGATATCAAGTACTAAAAAATTTATGCATTCTGAAATAAAGAGTGTAAATTTTTCAAATTAAAAATCTAGATAAAGCTGTTGAGTTCTTTTATACTGAGACAGTTGCATGTTCATATTACACTTAAAAATGATGACTTTAAAATTGAATTTGTGTAACCAATATTTTACAGTATTAAGGTTTGCTCTATAACATACAGAAGACTGTTTGGAGGCCCTGCAGGTCAGATATCACAACATACCATAGCTTGTGAGGTATTCCTGTCTCAACATAATATTCAAGTCCTCCCACCCTCCCTCCATGGGATCTTCCTGCTCTCTATCTAGTCTTATCTGCAGGACATCAGTTAGCCCTACTCTCCCTAATACTATGATCTACTGGTTTTATGTCAGGGAAACATGAGAGGAAGAAGCAAATAATCAGGACAGGAGCTTGCTCATCAATGGGATGCCAACATCCAAGTTTCCAGTATACCCAAATTTGAGGAAGAGTCACCCAGGGTGATTTTGTCTGTTTCCCTTTCTGACAGACAATCCGATCATGTCTAACTAATGTAGATAGATATGGGGCAATGCCACTGCTGCCGACTAGAATATATTCAAAGTTTTTGATCACAAAAAAACCAAAACATCCATTTTTTCTAATATATAATTATGATTTTAAACACCTTATTCACCAATTGTGTACTATACATTGAAGATCCTTGGCACAACCACTGACACACAGGGAAAATAGGCAAATACTATTGAGGTAGCCTATTCTTAAATAGAAACTCTTCTTCTGATATTCACATCTCCCAGCAGCTTCTACCTGCAGTTAAGCTTGTCTTATCTCATCATAACATTGTTGAGTGAAAAAAAAAAGACAAAAACAAGGAAAAATAAGATCTACAACATCCGACATTCTATACATTCAAAATGTTACGGATTTCCTCCCATCCACTGAATATCCAAATGCCTCCCATTGCTTCTAGTAACTGCCCCTTACATGCAACAATACCCACAATTACTTCTGTAACAATTCTAGACAAAAGAGTTGGCATCAGTCCAGGCCTTCATGATATTCCTTTTTTGACCAATCACCTACTTTATCCCAGCTTATACTTACAGACCAACTATGTGCTATCAATCAAATAGTTACTTTCTTAACCAGCACAACACCTCCTTTTTTACACCACCCTGCCTGGAGTTTGCACCCCTGATGTGATTATTCAACAGATTTATCTATACAAATAAGAGGCAGCACTGCTACTACAAACCAGATGAAAACAATAGATATTCCTTGCTTTCCTGGTGGAAAAGGACTTTTCATCTCCCTTGGATCTGTCACGCCTGCAACAACTGCTATTATTCAGACGCTTCATCTGGTTGGAAATTTCAGAAACAAACTTAGTTGGGCAATGGCATTCACTACTCACAGCCTGAATCCCTCCAACAACAGATGAACTCTCTTTCAGGAGTGGTGCTTCAGAACAACTGTCTAGTAACTGTTTAACATGGGGGACTTGCTTGGTAAAGAGCTAAGAATATTGTTTCTATGTAAATGAGTCAAATGCATTTGATACTAATGTCAGTACCCTCAATTAACTCAGGGAAGAACTGCTCTCAAAATTTCAGCCAATAGAACAACTAAGCTGGATCAATAACCACTTGTTTTCCTGCCTCCTATCCTTTATAAGTCATCTAATTATGCTGTTTTATTTTGATGATTGCCCCACTTTATTCAGTTACTCTAGGCAGCAGGTCACCACCACTGCTAAAATAGCCACCTTTCAGATCATGATTTCCTATAAAATCCTGGACCATTCTGACACAGATGACAGGTTCCATAAGGCTCATGATGACGTCTCAAAAAGCACAAAACAAATATTTACTGCTTACATAATTGTGGCAAAGACATTTTTATGTGTTTCATCTATAATTATCTTCAGGGTATAAATTTAAAAACATAAATTTCAGACTGAATTAGCTCATTATTTTCTATGCAATCTTAGAAATCAGACTTCCTTTTCCTAGCCTGCTCTATTCGAAAAGCCTATCCTGCCTCCAGCTTCCTTATTTCCTGAGTGTAACATTTGCTCACCTCAGTTTTCCATAGCTTTTTTTGGAGTTGTTGTGGTTAATGTATATAAGCCTTGATCTTTTGAGAAATGGTTAAGTATTTCTTGTTTATTAAATATAAAATCAACGTGAATTGCAGTAAGTGTATTGGCTGTGAGAGGGACAGTGAAATCAGCATGGTTTCCATTTTGTTTTTCTATAAAACTGGCAAGATTGATCTGTTGTTTATTGACAGCGAGAATCCTGAATGGACTTGATTTTCCATCCATTTGCAGCATATCTACTTCAGTAGCTTAAACTATGTCTTAGCAAACTTAACACTTCAGAGCACAAATGCAAATTATACTTCCACTTAGGAAAAAATGGATTTTAGCAGGACAACATCTGATTTCAAAAAGTACTTATTTTCTTGTGCAGAAAAATGAGAATCACAGGCAAAACTGTGCTTATGCTGTGATTTCATGATGCCTTGGTTTCCGGTAATAGAACATCAAGAAATGTTGAGACTCTCCAGAGCATATCTGAATGACAGGAAAATGATTTATATTGGAATAAATTGCTTTCATTATATATAGAGAGATGAGATGAATATTTCTAGAAATGCATACATAAATTTAAATATATTTTATAAACACCAAGTATCCAGCATTTCCCACTATATGACTGTGGTATTATGAAGTCAATTTGATTTCCCAAATGAATGAACAGATTCACACCATTTTACTTATTCAATGGAGAAGTGAGTGGATGACAATTTATAGTTACATTAGGTAGTTTTCATTGGGGGAAGGAATATAGGTAGGTATGACAGTATAGATATTTTTCCCTCCCAAAATACCATCCTAGTCACTTTCCATAAATATCAAGTTTCATTCCATGTTTTTATTCCTTAATAAATGAAGAAATTGCAACTTTTGCCTTTTAAATTCCCCATATAAATGGCAAAATGAAACTGTTTTATTCACTAATTAAATCAACAAACACCAGTTTAGACAATAGTAGAAAACACCATTATATTAGCATTGTAGATAGAATAGTGAAGTGAGAATGTTAACTTACAAATAAACTCAAAACATGTCAAGACAAGCTATTAAAATAAAGAATTTAAAGCCATAAATTTGTCTGTACATTCAATTTAATTTGGAGCAGTGATTTTTATTAAAATGATTATATCTCTATGCTCAGAAAAGGGGAAGGAAGACATATTTCCCATTTCTCTGAAGAAATCAATGAGCACAAGCCACCATTTAGTGTTTGACTGCATCAGATATGTGGATTTTAAGTAAACTTATATCTTAATCAGGAAATAGAAACACAGTTATCAAACCATTATTGATGGCATTGCTATTTTGAGGCATAAATATTGATTGAATATAAAAATAATCTATGTCAACACTAAACAAAACTAGTAATAGATATCACACATTGTAATTAGAAAAATCTTTTTATAATCAGAAGTGAAAGAATTTAGAGAGATAAAAGTAGCAAATGGAAGATGTGAATCTCTGTGTTGTGACTATTAGTTCATTTAGTTCTTACATTTATAGAGCCAATGATATGAAGTTCAATATGTCTTAAAAATACTCTATAACAATTCAAAGTTTACCAAAAAGATAAGCATGTCTATGTGAAAATCCTAAAGCTTATAATATTGGGGTTTCATTCATAAATAAAAAATAAACATGCTTACATTATAAGAATTTAATATTGCAGTGTAAAATAAGAACTTATAAATGTCATAGTAAGAGTAGCACAATAATTAGTTATTTGACTTAATTAATATACTTAGGTTTACTTAACTTTTGAGTGTTGATTTGGCAGGTGTTCAACACTAGATAGTTTAGCTTTATGAATTATTTATAAATTCAATTCATGCAATAAACATACATACTTTTAAGGTTATAACACATTGCTAAAATAAGAAAATTACTTTAAAGATCATTTATAGGAAAACTGGGTTTAAAGATTTCCTTTCCTTTTCTTTCTTTTTTGCCTTATAAAGGAAAGTTCTAAAACAAAAAGGATCAAACTCACATCTTAGGAGTAGACACCAGGAAATAATAAACTGAGGGCTGAAATGAATAAAGTAGAAACAAAGCAAACAATACAAAAAATCAATGTAACAGTTAGTTATTCATAAAAATCAACTAGATATAAAAACTTTTATCCAAACTAACCAAAAGGCAAAGAGAAAACATATGTATTAACAAAATCAGAAATGAAAAAGGGGGCATAAAAATGGACAATGAGGAAATCCAGAGAATATTCAGGCCATACTTTAAAAACTGTACTCCACAAAATTGTTAAATTTAATGTAAATGGGCAATTTTCAGGATAGACATCATTTACCAAATTTAAATCTAGAACAGATAACCAATTTAAACAGACCTATAGGCCCTAATGAAATGGAAGCAGTCATCAAAAGTCTATCAAAAAAAAATGGCCAAAGAAAATGGCTTCAGTGCAGAATTCTACCAGAAATTCAAAGAGCTAATTGTTCCACATAGTAGAAGAAGATTCACTGCCAAACTCTTTTTACAAGGCTATAATTACTTTTCTACAAAAGTCACACACAACTAAAAAAAGAGTACTACAGACCAATATCTCTCAAGGACATAGATGCAAAAACACTCAATAAAATACTGGCAAATCAAATCCAAGAACGTATCAGAGAAATTATCCACCATGATCAAGTAGGCTTCATCCCAGGGATACAGAGAAGGATCAACATAGGAAAATCCAAAAATGTAACCCACCTTATAAACAAACTGAAAAAGAAAAACCACATGATCATCTCACTAGATGCTGAAAAAGCCTTTGACAAAATCCAAATCCCCTTCATGATAAAGGTCCTGGAGAGAACAGGAATAACAGGAACATATCTAAACATGACAAAAGCAATATACACCAAACCAACAGCCAACATCAAACTAAATGGAGAGAAACTCAAAGTGTTTCCTCTAAAATCAGAAAAGGCTGTCCTCTCTCTCCATATCTCTTCAATATTGTAGTTGAAATCCTAGCTAGAGAAATAGACAAGGAAAGGAGATAAAGGGGATACAAAATAAGAAGGAAGAAGTCAAATATTTACTATTTGCAGATGTTATTATAGTTTGCATAAGGGACCCAAAAAACTCTACCAGGGAACTCCTACAGCTGATAAACACCTTTAGCAAAGCAGCAGGATACAAGATAAACTCCAAATATTAGTAGCCATACTACATATAGACAATAAATGTGCTGAGAAAGAAATCAGGGAAACATCACCATTTACAATAGCCACAAACATCATAAAATATCTTGGGGTAAAGCTAACCAAACACCTGAAAGACCTGTATAAAAGAAATTCCTATCTTTAAAGAAAGAAATCGAAGAGGATAACAAAAAATGGAAAGATCTCACATGCTCTTAGATAGGTAGGATCAACACAGTAAAAATGGCATTTTTTCAAAAGCAATCAACAGATTCAATGCAATCCCCATGTAAATACTGGCACAATTGTTCATAGATCTTGAAAGAACAATGATCAGTTTTATATTTAAAAAAACAAAAGATGTAGGATAGCCAAAACAGCACTGTAAAATAAAGGAACTTCCAGATGCATCACCATTCCTGACTTCAAACACTTTTATAGAGCTATAGTCCTGAAAATAGCTTGGTATCAACACAAAAATGGACAGGTAGACCAAGGGAATCAAATTGAAAATCCTGATATTAACCATCACACCTATGAACTGCTGGTAATTGACAAAGAAGCTGAAATTATACAATGGAAAAAAGAAAGCATCTTCAACAAATGGTGATGGCATAACTGGATGCTGGCATGTAGAATACTGAAAATAGATCCACATCTATTGCCATGCACAAAACTTAATTCCAAATGGATCAATGACCTCAACATAAATTCAGCAACACTTGATCTCTTAGAAGAGAAAGTGGGAAGTACTCGTGAATGAATTGGTACAGGAGACTACTTCCTGAATATAATACCAGTAGCACAGACACTAGATTAGCAATTAATAAATAGGATCTCCTGAAACAGAGAAGCTCGTTTAAGGAAAAGGACACTGACAACCAGACAAAACAACAGCCCACAGAATAGGAAAAGATCTTCACCAACCTGACATCTGATGGAGGGCTGATATCCATAACATGCAAAGAATTCAAGAAGATAGTTTCTAAAGCACCAAAAAATCCAATTAAATGTGGGATTCAGAACTAAATAGAGAATTCTCAATGGAGTAGTCTAAAATGGCTGAAAGGCACTTAAGAAAATGCTCAACATCCTCAGCCATCAGGGAAATGCAAATCAAAACCACACTGAGATGCTCTCTTACTGCTCACAGAATGGCTAAAATCAAAAAACACCAATACTATTTATGCTGGAGAGGATGTGGAGAAAGGGGAACATTCTTCCACTTTTGTTAGGAGTGCCAACTTGTATAGCCATGTTGTGAATCAGTATGGTGATTCCT
Source organism: Cricetulus griseus (assembly GCF_003668045.3). Classification (NCBI taxonomy): domain Eukaryota; kingdom Metazoa; phylum Chordata; class Mammalia; order Rodentia; family Cricetidae; genus Cricetulus; species Cricetulus griseus. The sequence continues at coordinate 237,121,319 of NW_023276807.1, read as the reverse complement.
AAGGGAAATGGGAATCAGTCAACTACAAGATCCAGCAACTCCACTCTTAATCATATACCCAATAGATACACATTCATACAACAAGGACATCTGTTCAACTATGTCCATAGCAGCATTATTTGTAATAGCCAGGACCTGGAAGCAACCTATATGCCCTTCAACCAAAGAATGGATAAAGAAAATGTGGTACATTTACACAATGGAGTAGTACTCAGTGGAAAAAAAAAAAACAAAGCAACCTTGAAATTCACAGGCAAATGGATGGAACTAGAAGAAACAATCATTAGCCATGTATCCCAGTCACAAAAAGAAAAACGTGGTATTACTCACTCATATATAGATATTAGACATACAACAAAGTATTACCAGCCTACAATCCACACTGCAAGAGATGCTAGGAAACAAGGAGGACCCTAAGAGAGACATACATGGTCCCCTGGAGAAGGGAAAAGGGACAAGATCTCCTGAGCAAATTGGGAGCATGGGCTCAGGAAGAGGGAGCTTGGAGAATGAGCAGGGGAGAAGAGGATGGAGTGGGAAGACAGATGGGAGCAAGAAGTTTGAATAGAGAAGAGCAAGTTAAGAAATTCCAAAACAGAGGTAGCCATTTTTGCCTTAAGGAGAAATCTGGCACTAGGGAGATGTCCAGAAATCTACAAGGGTGAAAGCAGCTAACAATCTAAGTAGTAGTGGATTGGCTGCCTTAAGTGTCCTTCCCTGTTAATGAGATTGATGACTACCTTATATGCTATTCTAGAGCCTTCATTCAGTAGCTGATGGAAGCAGAAGCAGACACCCACAGTTAAGCAATGAACTGAATTCTGGAATCTAGTTGCAGTGAGGGAGGAGTGATGAGCAAATTGGTCAAGACCAGGCTGGTGAAACACACAGAAACAGTTATTCTGAACAAGAAGGAGCTCATGCACCCTGTACTGATATATGGCAAACCAGCATAGGACTGATACAGGCCCCCCCTGAACAGTGAGTAGGCATCGGCAATCTTTGGGTCCTATGGTAGTAAATCAGTAGTTGTCCCTAGCATACGAATGGACTTTAGCAGCCCATTACACCTAGAGAGATACTCTCTCAGCCTAGATGAAGGGGAGGGCCTAGGTCCTGCTCCAAACAATTTGACAAACTTTAAAGATACCCTGGGAAGGCCTCACCCTCCTTGGGTAGCAGAAAGGGGATAGGATAGGAGGTTAATGGGGTACAGGGGAGGAGGGAAGGAGACGGAATTGGGATTGACATGTAAAACAAGCTTGTTACTAATTTTAATGAGATAAAAGAAAGGAAAAAAAGCAAAGGAAATAATTGTCAGTTTTGCAAGCAACATACTTTAGTATATTAATTGAATATACTCCATGCATTACTTTATATAATACAATAATAAAATTAAAATAACATCTGCATATTCATATTCTACATTTGTAAATTCTATGCTTTATGATTTTTAATAATCCTAAATAATGGCTTCAAAATCATCCATATAATAAACATTTTTAGGGGGTTGTTATGTATCTCATTTTTGCTTTTAGCATTCTTTCTCAGTTTTATTTTTATCTTTTTGCCTTACTTATTAAACCTCAAATGATTTTTTAAGTAGAAGGAAATTGTTTCCTATAATTATTGTATTTTAAGTATGTCTACTAGCATCAAATAATTTCTTATTTTTATAATAATAATAATAAATTATTTTACAATCTATTTCTATATTTATAATATAATAAGTGAATATTAATAAATAATCTGTGACTGAACTGTTAAACTAAGACATAAAACTATGGAAATATTTCTAAAAGTTTGTTAAAAGTAAAAGTTAATGTTACATTGTATGTAATTTTGAAAAAAATGTTAATTTTATTTACACATTATATTTTTACACAATAGAACAAAACCTCCCCAGTGCTACCTAATTGTGAAAATTTTTTATGATCTCTGTGATTTACAAGAATGCAGCTAATGACAACTATATTGTAACACTATATTTTAAAATAGTTTTTAATTTATTTGTATAAACTCAAAAGTGTGACTACAATGAAAATAAGACTTACCACATTACTGTTTCAATTGTGTTGCTTCACTGTTCTGGAAATCAATGTGTTTATCAGCCATCATTTGCCACTTTATCTGCATATTCCCCTATACATTAAATACTGGATTAGGAACATCCATCGTTTTTATTTCAATAGGAACTTAAAATATCATGACTTGTGTAATTTTTTATTTACACAACAGTATAATCATGGTGAAGAAAATATCATGACTTGTGTAATTTTTTATTTACACAACAGTATAATCATGGTGAAGTTTCAGCATATATATATAATATATATATATATATATATATATATATTGATGCCTATACAGATTAAGCTAATTAGTATGATACTCACTTTATGTGTAATTACACTGACATTTCCTTCTATTAAATGATGTTTACACTAACCAAAAAAGTGAAAGACCTGTACCGTAAGAATTTTGAGTCTCTAAAGAAAGAAATTAAAGAAGATACCCGAAAATGGAAAGATCTCCCATGCTCTTGGATATGCAGGATCAACATAAAAAAAGGGCAATCTTGCCAAAAGCAATCTACAGATTCAATGCAATCCCCATCAAAATCCCAACACATTTCTTCACTGACTTGAAAGAACAATTCTCAACTTTATATGGAGAAACAAAAGACCCTGGATAGCCAAAACAACCCTGTACAATAGAGGAACTTCTGGAGGCATCACCATCCCTAACTTTAAGCTCTATTACAGAGCTATGGTCCTGAAAACAGTTTGGTATTGGCACAAAAATAGACAGGTAGACCAATGGAATAGAGTTGAAAACCCTGAAATTAACACACACATAGGAACACTTGATTTTTGACAAACAATCCAAATATATACACTGGAACAAAGAGAACATCTTCAACAAATGGTGCTGGCATAACTGGATGCAAACATGTAGAAGACTACAGATAGACCCACACCTATCACCCTGCACAAAACTTAAGTCAAAATGGATCAAAAACCTCAATATAAACCCATCCACACTGCACCTAATAGAAGATAAAGTGGGAAATACCCTTGAATTAATTGGTACAGGAGACTGCTTCCTGAACATAACACCAGTAGCACAAACAATGAGATCAGCAATTAATAAATGGGACCTCCTGAAACTGAGTAGCTTCTGTAAGGCAAAGGACATAGTCAGCAAGACAAAACGACAGCCCACAGACTGGGAAAAGATATTCACCAACCCCACATCTGACAGAGGGCTGATCTCGAAAATATACAAAGAACTCAGGAAGCTATTCTCGAAAACACCAAACAATCCAATTAAAAAATGGGGTACAGAACTAAATAGACAATTCTCAATAGAGGAATCTAAAATGGCTGAAAGACACATAAGAAAGTGTTCAACATCCTTAGCCATCAGGGAAATGCAAATCAAAACAACTCTGAGATACCATCTTATTCCTGTCAGAATGGCTAAAATCAAAAATACCAATGACAGTTTATGCTGGAGAGGATGCAGAGAAAGAGGAACACTCCTCCACTGATGGTTGGAGTGCCAACTTGTACAGCCACTTTGGAAATCAGTATGGCGACTCCTCAAGAAAATGGGAATGACTCTACCACAAGATCCAGCAATTCCACTCCTAGGCATATACCCAAAAGAAGCACATTCATAAAACAAGGACATCTGTTCAACCATGTTCATAGCAGCATTATTTGTAATAGCCAGAAACTGGAAGCAGCCTAGATGCCCCTCAACTGAAGAATGGATACAGGAAATGTGGTACATTTACACAATGGAGTACTACTCAGCAGAAAAAAAAAATGGAATCTTGAAATTTGCAGGAAAATGGATGGAACTTGAAGAAACCATTCTGAGCGAGGTAACCCAATCACAAAAAGACAAACATGATATGTACTCACTCATATGTGGACCTGCTTTATGATATGTAATAGTGACCGTGCTTTATCAGAGCTGTTTTTTAATGATGTTGCTCAGAATGGTTTCCTCCCAGATGATGATTGAGAAGCTAATTTAAAAAAATGGTGCCAGGTAACACAAGGGTAACACAACTGTGCTGTTTTTCTGTGATTTCATTTTTTACTATTTTTTTTTAATGGAGAATGCTGGATGTCTCTACAATTTTGTTTAAATGACTGCAGAACCTGGAAAAGCTGTTGCTGCTATTGATGCATAACACACTGCCATTATTGGTCTTTATATATATATATATAATATATAATATATATATATATATTACATATATAAACATACATATATTACTTATATATACATATATAATTTGAATTTTTGAAAACTTTAGCTGTGCTCTCAACTTTGGAAAAATGTATCCCAGTTTACAGCGTTCAGTTGGCATTGTACAAAAATTAACAGCCATATTGTTCTAGAAATGTTGAACTTATTTTTTTTCCATTTGTACATGGGTAACATACTGTAATAAATATGTAAGTTCTTAAAAAAAAGAAGGGATTTTGAGAGCCCATCCCATATGAAGGAATGCTCTCATGACCTGTACACATGGGGTAGGCCTAGGCCTCGCCCAGGATGATATGGGGGGCCCTTTTGAGGGCCTTACCCTCTCTGGGGAGTTGAGGGTGGATGGCTAGGGGCAGGTGGGATATTGGGAGGAGGGGAGGGAGAGGGAGAAGGGATTGACATCTGAAGCAAGCTTGTTCCTAATTTGAACTAATAAAATAAAAAAATAATTAAAAATGATGTGTATAGCTGATTGTATAGTCAGTAATTTATTTCATGTATATGGAGCAATTTTTTTCTTTTTTCTTTTTTTCTTTTTTTCTTTTTTGATTTGGATGCTCCATTTCATGTGTCACTTTACCCAGGGTCTAGTATACAATGATGAATTAGACACTGCTATATATGTGGACGAGAATGCATATTGCCAGCATTCTATTTTGAGGCTGTCTTTGACATTAGCTGATGTTAAGTGAAGGAGACAATTTCTAATAGCTTGGTCAAGGTGTCATCCAAACAATTGAAACAATTTTGGAGTAGAAGTTGATATTCCCTTGTATAAATTCACCTGCTTTCTCTGGCTACTGCCCCATGCTGGTTCCCATACTGGTTCTGGTCATATCTCAGATTCTCCTACACAGATTTGGCAGTGCCTAGGCCAATTCCATCCAATGAAAAAATGTAAGTATACATATTAGTCATTAAGTAAATTTCAGGTGAATAAATATATAATATGCATTTAACCCATTGTTTGGAAGAATAAATGTTTTGTCAGTTATCAATTGTTTATAGTCTGGATGGCTAACAAAATATTTAAGAAAATATTTTCAGTGATACATGGAAAGAAACAAAACTGCTAAAAACTGTGCAAACTCAATTTTAAATATGTGAATGCACTGTGAACTAGTGAGGTTTATCTTGAATAACAAGTAATAAACAAAGCCAAGTGGTCAATTATACATATGAAAAAAATTTATGGTTTATCAAAGATGATTTCAAATTTCTTCTTTATGATTTGAGAGTTGTAATATTAAAATATTTTGCAAAGAATGGAGGTATTAAATAGTCTCCTAACTACATTATGGAAACAGATTTTGCCTTGTGGTAACATGTAATGCCCTGCACTACAATAAAATTGTCAAGTTTAAAATCAATATTAAAATGAATTGTTCTCGCTGGGCGTTGGTGGCACACGCCTTTAATCCCAACATTTGGGAGGCAGAAGCAGGTAGATCTCTGTGAGTTCGAGGCCAACCTAGTCTCCAGAGTGAGTGCCAGGATAGGCTCCAAAGATACATAGAGAAACCCTGCCTCGAAAAACCAAAACAACAAAAAAATAAAAAATAAAAATGAATTGTTCTCTATTAATTGTAATGTTGAATAATATTGACATCAATAACTATCATGTGTATAATGTGAATAATTTCAAACACAAAAATAAGAGATCTATCTAAAGTTGAGACCATTGGGAATGATTCTCTGATAATTTTTGTTGTTTTCATACAGAATAATATCATTAATATTAAAAACTTATTTCATTGATTATGCAGACAGAGTCTCATAAGAATACCTTTAAAAAATCCAGATGTATAATTGGAAGCTGTTAAGGAAAGAGAGAAAATTATAGTGTTGGATAAGGTCAGTAAAAAACACACATGTAAGAAGGTATTCATTTCCAGATATTTTATGCGAATGCTGATGCTGTTCCATGAACATATGTCCCATAAGTTCAATTATAATTAATATTTTATTATCTGTTATTATTATTATTATTATTATTATTATTATTACTATTGGTAATAGTAGTAAAAATTATTGAATAATAGAGAAATGTTAGGGTTAAAATTGAGTTTTTCATTTTGGCTCAGAAAAATACAAAAACATCAAGATTTATAAAAATTATCTCAGAATGCAATACAAAGAAACATGAATGTGTGTACTCTAGTATCTATTTATTCACATTAAATTAATTTCAAGAGCAAACTTCATAGATACTATGGCCTTTTAAATTTCATTGTTTCTAATGGTAATTTACTTTATCACAATCTAAATTTATTTCTGATTGTGTTTTTACAAAGAAAATATTGAATTGTACTAAATTCATATCCAATCTTTAGAAGACTATATTTGTGTATGAATTAAGTTGTTAGTGTTGTGGGTTTTTTTTGTCATTTTCTACATCATCTTTTCACAACTTTAAAAACAAATATGCTAAAATGGGATTAATAATGTTCCCCATTAACCACTCATTCCTATGCCTGTCCTTTGAACAGTTTTCCAGTAATAAATCCCTCCCTAGATTTTCACATTGTTTGTGACTCAGTATGTTTAAACAGGAATACTTGCATGAAGGTGAAGGTTTTTCATGTGTAAGAGAATATCTTACTGGTGACCACATCCCTGACAAATATGACTCGCCATTTTCCAGCAACCATTAACTAACTAGATTATAGATCTTCAGGAAGGTGTGAGGCACATTAACCTCTTCTTTGAATGATGGAATTTTGATGTCCCAGGGATGATCATGTATTTTTCACATAACAACGGCTGTTGAGAATTTGTCTGTATGCCAGCTATAACACCTTCAGAAAACAATGTTTTTCAGAATGCTTTTCCATACTCCCCTTCTTACATTCTTTGTGTACCCTTGACCACAGTGTTCCCTGATCATGGCATTATTGATATAAATATCCTTTCTTGGACTATCTATTCAACTGTTACATATTATCTTGAATATGTTTCATCATGAATTTCTATCTTTACCAAATCCAGTGCAGTAAAAGACATTATTCTTAACAAGGCTGGAAATAGCTTTGATGTATAAACATGAACATAAATATTTAGAAACTAGTTTGGCAACATAACTGATGAAAAGCTCCATCAATAATGGCACACAAAGTAGAGAGGTAACTGCTTTAGCAATGGGATTTTGGCTAGGTGGTTGGTACTAGGGATACTTTTTCTGGATTGGAATATGTCCCAAGCCAATCAAATGTTATTGGTTACCCTCAAACTAAGGTATTAAAATACTTTTTGGTTATTTTTAGTGTAACCCAGAAACATATTGAACATGATATCCATTATGATATTTTATTTCCTGAAGTTTCTTATATTGTATCAATTTTCAAATTAATTATTCAATTATCTAATAAACATTCTGTATTCCATGAAATGAACAAAGAAAAAGCATAACAATATTCTGGGCCTCATTGGCATAAGTGGAATAAGGAATGAATATGTAAATAAGTCAATTTACAAATGTATACCCTTTATGAAAATATACAGTAGAATTAAAAGGTGTGAAAAGTAGAAATTAAAAATAATCTGACAATTTAAAAATGCCTGATGTCTTGGGGACAACATAATATTTTACTAAAATTGAAAGGAAGAAATGAACAATGACTGTCCAAAAGAGCCAATACTCAGAACAATCACTTAAGCCAAGGAGAGCATCAGAGAGCTAGAAAATGTGTAAGACCTATACAAACAACAATGAGTATTCAAATGAGAGTAGAGTACAAACAAATGTCACAGACAGAGAGAGAGGCTATTTTTCTACTGCATAGGCTTTCATTTTACTATAGGAAAACTGGGAATCATGAAATTGTGGAATGAATCATCACACATTTTGAGATGTTAATACTCCCAACTGCATGGATAATTGACTATTTTATAAAATTTGTTCAAATAAGAAAGAGAAAGTGACTTAACATAGTCCATAATATGGGGACCAATAAAGGAAACTGGTGCAGTAGTGAATGGCAACTTTGACATGAGCAGTGATCATGAGCCTAGATGAGCATGAATTATTTCTGTGCTTATGTAGATCACAAGTATAGGGAATATAAGAAGACATCAATCTGTTAGGTTTGAAAATTGATACATATATCTTCATAATTGTGCACATTTAAAACAAAAATAAAAGTGCAGATATTAAAAGATTCAATAACAAGAAGCACAGATAAAAATTAAACATATAAAGAGATATTTTGAGATATTTTGAGTTGTGCAGAGAAATAGTCAATAAAAATATCGTTTCAAATGTAACAGCTTTCATATTAAAATGTCTATTTGTGCTTTTAGAGATTAAGCTATCTTTTATAACTCCCAGTTGTCCTCTGCTAATACAGTATGTGATCAATATTGTTTGCTTCTATGACTTTGTTTTCCTCAAAATATATTTTTTTCTTAGATTAAAATATTTTTTCACAGAATCACTTTGCTGATACCACCTTCTACATATTATGACTGCTGCCTACCTAGGAAGACTAAATCTCATCAGTAAAATGAATAGTTTTTTTTATTATAATTGTGTATATAAAATCTCGAAATAACAATTTTGACTTTTCTTTGTGTGATAACCCTCTTTTCTTGGACTTTCCCTCCATTTACAAATTTCAAAACAGGATAATATATGTGCACAAAAGTCTGGAAACAACCCAAATACTGAAAAGAACAGCATCATCATTTGAGAGAAAGTAGCTAAAATGAAAAGGATTGTTGAAATTGTATTTAAATATTAAACCAATAAAGATTAATATAATTTCAGTAAACACAGGAGAATTTATACTATGCAAACTCCATAGCCATCATGAACTAGAAGGGCATACATTTATGTCACACATTTTAGCAAGTAAAATTAAAAAATGCAGTGCGGTAAACATTTAAAGTGACTTGTAGTGGAAGATGCAGTAGAAAAAGGCAATTAAGGGATAAAGAGAGGCTAATTAGAAAAGCCAAAGAAATAGCTTTGTAGTAAGCTCCACAACAGAGCAGTTACATATTTTATTCAGTGTATATTTCCAGTGCCAACCACAAAAGTGAAAAAGAAACACATTAAATATTTGTAATTAAATAAGGCAGACCAAGAAGTATTTCTCATCTGTTTTTTCATATTAATTATCATTTTTACTAAATAACCTGAGAAATTGTCTGATTCTTAATCTTCTATCTTCTTCTGCAAATTAATAACTCTTCCACTAAGCCAATCGCTGACTGACTGTTTCAGAGCTCAAGTTACATTTGATGTTGTCTATCAAAACTGTTTCTTTGATGATATATCTGTTAAAGTAATGAATAAAAGATGAACATGATTTATTAAAATATGTACTGTTGATATTTTAATATGAATGTAATTTTATTGAAAGTGTATTAATTCATAAATCTTAGTTTGATATAATATATATATATATATATATATATATATATATATATATTTCCACTCAGTTTGAAACTATGGTCAAATACGTGGGTAACATAAACTTAATAATTTAGATAATTAATTTGGGTAAGTTATTTATCAAAACAGCTGGTTATTAATGATTTCTTTGTTGTTTATCAATCCCCTGTTAATCACTAATTGTCACTATTCTAAATACCCTCAAGTAATCTATAGTAATGTTGCAAGTGGCTGATATACATACAAATGGAAAAATGTAATATGTGAAACAAAATATGCTTGCCCACATTGCTGAAAATTGTAATGCATTTCATTGTCTTCTGACATAAAAAGATGTCTTTTGTATGTTGTAGATATTAAGAAAACCAACATAATTTAATGAAATAATGTAAACATACATTTATTTGTCCAATCTTCCTGTTCTACAAGGATCAAGTTAATTTCTACTTGATGACTACTATTGTGTGATTGTATACATGCATGTTGGCTTGGCTGTGTGCATGAAGGTGCATGTATGATCATGCTGTGGCAAAAATGTGGAGTGAGAACAACCCATTTAAGTGAATAATTTCATAATTTCTCAAGGATTCCGAGGACTAAACTGAGGACATGTGACTTGCACACCATGTCCCTTCCACAGCTGAACCCCTTCTCTGGACTAAAACAAGTACACTTCACATTTTATTTTGTTAGCAATGAGTAAACAAGATTTTTTTTATGTAGCTGACAATAAAAATCAAACTCATTATTTGAAATAGGTATGTGTATTTGCATATGAGAAGAGAAGATTTTATGTTGTCATCATGAAAATTTGATTATATTCTCAGAAAAAAATACAATGTAGAGAGAATGGAAAGTTGTCTATATGTGAAATATTCTAAAAATCACATAGAAATTGTGGACAAATGAAAATTATATGGCCACTTACTAATCCTTCAGTACAACCATTCATACCTTGTACCTGTAATCACACTAAGATATTTGAAGATTACTGAAAATTTATTCAAATTAAAATATGTATATTTTAAATATGGCCAAAATTTCTATGTCCAAATAAGCTCATTGAGTGGCATAATAACAATAACAGTATGTTGGAATTAGTTTACCATGCTATATTTAATCATGCCTATGTTTCATGTCATACTTATTTTCTCTTCACATTTGTTTTGTTATCATAAATATAATGAGCCCAACTGAAAGAACACATCACCATATTGACACAACAGTATGGACTATGGTGGTTTAAAAGTTTTCATGTTGAAAGATTTGGACCCTCATTCCATATTAATATAAAAATATGACTTACCTCCAAAATTAAAGGATTACACCAATTAATGTAATATTAAAGAACTCTCACTTACAAGAATATTAATTTTCAATCGGATAGATCTTCTCCAACATAAGGTATGAGTTGTATTTCTAAATGACCATGTACTGTTTACGATTATCATCTACAAATGCAGGTTTGCAAGGTTAATTCATTTCTTGAGAAAATGAAACTGTCCTGGGAATGAGTTTCCAATTATTGGGACACTAAATACTCCAACGTTTAGTCTAAGAAGCAGGGCACATCTCAATCTGCTAAATTCATGAGCAATACGCAATACTTCCTGGACTAAAAGTTAACCTGGTATAATTGAGAACTCAATGTTATTAATAAAGGAATTCCACAAATTATTACTCTGTTGTGGATTAATCCACTAGTATAATCTAAAGATTTGTCACTCAAATTGGATTACCAAAATGCTGATTGGCCAGTAGACAGGCATGAAGTTTAGGTGGGACAACCAAACTGAGGATGATGGGAAAGACAAGGGCAGAACTAGGCGTCTCCAGCAAGACTCAGAGAGAGAAAGATGGGCACACCTTAACAAGAAAAGGCATCACTACATGGCAAAGTATAAATAAGGAATACGGGTTAACTTAAAATGTAAGAGCTAGTCAATAATAACCTTGAGCTATTGGTTGAGCATTTATAATTAGTAATAAGCCTCCATGTGGTTATTTGGGAAGCAACAGCTGGGTATTTTGGACAAAGCAGCACCAAGACAGGAAACTTCCTCATACATTACTCTAATTATTTAAGTATATAAAGCAACTTGGATATTTATATGTATATATATATATATATATATATATATATATATATGTACATATATGTGTGTGTGCACGCATTCCTGTTTGTTGTAAAATGATATAATAATGCTAGATGTCTTTCAATAAAAACTTAGGCACTTGACAAGTTGATGGACTTTCTTATTGTTAAGAAATGTTATCTATACCCTCCAGAGTGTACAACACTTTTTTTTTTTAATTCACACTATACTACTAAAAAGATGAAATGTAGAAAATGACTTTGCAGGGATTTTTGAAAGCAAAGCATTTGTAATGTTCACATTTGTCCTCTAATTGACCTAAAATGTTGGCAACTGTTTGTACTTTTTAAAACAAGACAAGATTTTCTGGCTGTTTTGCACTGCAAATTAAGTAGTATTGCCATTCAGAATTTATAGTTCAGATATTCAAACTATCAGTGATGGAAGTAGTTGTTGTAAGGACATTCTATATATCCTTGCTAACAAAAGTACAGTAGAATTCACTGTGTTTTTGGAACCAAGATATTAGAAACTGACTTATCTTTTAGGAAATCAGGTTTTGGGTCTGGTGTGATATTGCTGTTTCAAATGTCAGGTCTTATGAGAATGATAAAGGAAGATCACAAGTCCAAGGCTGTTCTGTGTCACATCCTGAGAATATGGTACCCATAGTAATTGAACTCTCTCTTTAACTAACTATTAAACTCTACTATCTCAGATGTCTCATTTGGGAAGAGTATATGATGTTTCTCCTACACTTTAAATGATGTAGCATTTATTCTGACAGACAATAGGTGTTAATGTCACAGGAGCCATATCCTTATTCTTATGGTTGTAGTCTCAAAGCCCATTTCATAATATTACTTAAATTAAAATTTAGTGTTAGAGTCTAATTAGCAGATTTATCTTTACTATATATTGAAGACAAATGAAAGATTTTTATGTTCCATATGATTCAAAGGCAATCTAGAAGTGAAAATACTATAAATTTGAACATAGTATTTTGTTATTTTTCTGATGTGTGGACTGATCATTACACACAGCAACTTGGAATAAATAAGATCAGAGGGCCTTTATGAAGCACAATGATATTTGTTTAAAGGAGAAAATAATGAACTGGGGATATGGGGGTATAGGACAGTTACACAAAATAAGTTTGATATGTAAGAATATTTTATCCTTGATGAATGTTCTCTATTGAGAACTGTGCTATAGAAACAGGCCAACCGTTATAAATATGTCAATCACCTTCAACTCCAACAGTGTTTGACAAGCTCATGAACAATGTTTAGAAAGAAGGTAATGAAGAAAAGCATACAGACTGGTAGACATCTGGATTCATTATACTGGAAGAATTCTAGTCATCAGATGCCCCCATGTTAAATTTTCAACAAAGGAGGCAAAATTATACTTTGGAAAAGAAAAAAATAGCCTAATTAAAATAAGGTGCTGGTAACATTATATTTCTACCTGCATAAGAATGTAGTTAGATTTATTTCTCTCACTTTGCACAGTTCAATTAAAAAAGCACAAAGTTCCTTAAATAAAAAGGAAGTATCCACAAATACAAATATCCTTAATTTAAAAAGGAAGTATCTTAGGAAAAGAATAGCCTAATTAAAATAAGGTGCTGGTAAAATTATATTTCTACCTGCATAAGAAAGTAGTTAGATTTATTTCTCTCACTTTGCACAGTTCAATTCAAAAAGCACCAAATACCTTACTTTAAAAAAGCAAGTATCCAACAGATACAACTGCATGACAATAAGAGATTTCATATAGCTAAGAAAACAGTTAACAGAATTTTACAGTCATACTAAAGAACAGGAGAATATCTCTACCAGAATTTACAAAGATTTGCAGAAATTAAATATTAGGGAAATGAAACTGCCAATCTACAAATGGACCAATGAATTGAATAAAGAGGATTTAAAATGAATATGGCCAATAGCTATTTTTGAAAGTGTTCAATAGCTCTGACAAACAGGAAAATGCAAAATAAAATTGTATTGAGGCAAAATTTTCCACCCCATACAATATGGCTATTATCAACCTATCTGATAGGAAATGTGAAGGAAAAGGAACGTGTATTCCCTGCTGGTGGAAAAGCAAATTATTACTGCTCTTGTGGAAATCACTATGGAGGTTTCTCAGCAAACAAAAAATAGAATTATCATATGATTCAGAAATTTCACTCTTGGGTGTATAGTACAAAAACACTAAACCCAAATATATATTTCCTCCCCAGGTTTTATTGCTGCTTTATTTCTTATAAATTGAGCTGCACAACTATCGGTGAATAAAGAAAATCTGTGTTTGATAAACAGATGGGTAGATAGATTATAGATAGATAAATCAGTAATCCATATGTAACAGAATGCTACTCAATTCTGAAAAAAATAATAAAAATTTTAAGTAAATTGATGAACTTAAATCATATAATATTAAGTAAGATCACAGTTTTAGAAAAAACACATTTTCCCTCTTTTTTGATTCTAGCCAATAAAACATATATACATGTAAACAAAAGTTTATGTGGAGAAAGAATAGAGAACAAGAAAGACTATCAGAAGATGAGGAAAGACTAATTCAGGTAATGGACACAAGTTATGAAATAGGATATGAAGCTAACTGTTTTTTCCTGTTCTAATTTTCTCATGGAGTTTTTTATTTGAGCTTTTGATAAGTGATTAAAGTATATGAAAGAATAAGATGTAATGTGAAACCCCAAAGTTTCTCTCTGGAATGATATTTCAACCTTATGGAAGTTAATTGAATTGTATAGACTTTGAGTTACTTTTGGTGTGTGATTTTTTTAAATTAAATTTATAAATCTTTTTAAAACTAATAAAGTTAATAACTTTATGAAAAGACATTTAATCAGAATACATTAACTATACTGCTTTAATTTTCATCATGCTAAAACTTTCTACTCATAAAGTGAGATAGTTATTTGATTTGACCTAGAGTAGATAAAAAGGATCAGGTGGTTGGAAAGAGTCGTGTTCTTTACCATGACCTGAACAGCAACAGACTGCTGCCTGAGGCTGTGATTTCAGCAAGGAGAAAAGATATAAAATTTTTAGAAGTTATAATACATCCAGGGATCCCATGTAACATTTTATACATGCCTAGGAAAAAAACAAAGCAAGAACAGACAGGGCAGGATACCACTCTCTCATGTATGTCTGTTTTCAAATCTTTCCTCTTTTAAATGTAGAGAATTCATGCTACAAATTGATCAGTAGTTATAGTGTCTCTCAAATCCAATGACTTGTACTATATTTTAGTATCATTATTCTGCATTTTAAAATATCTTGTAATTTCCATTTCATACAAGTGAATGCTTCATTGATATATTGGTTATTTAACAAAATGTTTTTAATATCAGCAAAGATGTGAATTATACAAGTTTGCCTCTGTTTTTTTATTTAATTTCATGTGGTTATGAAGTTTAATCTATGTTACTTTTATTAACCTTAAATCTATTGACATCAAAGATTGAAATCTATTAAATGATTTCAAGAAAATTTTGAAGTAAATTATATTTTCTCTTTAAGTGAAGGCAGAGAAAGATATTTAATATAAGATTGTTATTTTAAATATTAATAAATGTTAATATTTAGTAGTAATATTTAAAAGAATAATTGAAAACTTACTCAAACAGTAATTTAAAATAATACACATAATAAAATGTATAATTCTTTTTATAGTGCAAGTTACAGTTAATATTCAGGTATCATGAAAACAAACTCATCAATTGAAAACTATTGCTATAAAATGCAAAGTACCTTAATGATTTAAAAGACATATTTACCAACACGTGAATTGATATGAAACTAATGGGGGAAATACTTCTGTGTATGTTTATAAATAAAGTATTTGCTTGGCCAATGAGACAGCAGGTTAGGCTGGACTAGGAGTCAAAGAGGATTCTGGGAAATGTAGTAGAGAAGTGGTGTTCCAGAGAAGGAAGTGACATAGCAAGGAGACTCATATTTAAGAAAAAGAAAAAGGAAGTGTTGCTCTCTTTTCCCCTTGGCTCCTGCTCCAGCAGCACGATGTGATTCACCAGCAAGGAAGGACGCCAATAAGGCGTCTGATAAGATAAGTCCCATAAAATATATAGATGTATGGTAATTGAGACTGAGCTAACAAATGAGAATCCTAGTCATTGGCCAAGCAGCTTTGTAACTAATACAAGTCTCTCTGTGTATTCATTTGGGCCTAACTTGGGCGGGCGGCTGGCGTAAAGCTCTCACGTGGTAGTGGGGCTCAGGCGGCTTTTGGCAAAAAGATTTATCGTAACATGAATCAACGTGGCTTGATAAACTGCAACTATATGTATGCCACAATTGCCATCATTCATACTTTATTTTGAAAGATTAAATGGATACAAACATGGATATATAGTATGAAAATTTTAGTACATTATTATTGCAAAAAGAATAGGAGCTATAAGTAATGAAAAGGAAGAAATAAACACTACTTCTTTATACTCTGACTTAGATGATGGATAATCTTAAGGAATATAATAAATGTGCTATAATCAAGTAAAAACAATTAACAGTATACAGGATGTAGGGCATTGCACAGCATTTATTACATTTATTCACTGCAAATGAAAATCCAATAAGGATTTAGAGCATTCATTTTGTACCATCAATCATAATAACACAATAAAAATTAATTCATACAAAATTACATGAGGGTTTTTAAACTGAAAATTACAAAATAATGATGAATTGAAAAATGTTTAAGGTAAATATATATATATATATATATATATATATATATATATATATATATGTGTGTGTGTGTGTGTGTGTGTGTGTGTGTGTGTTTGTGTGTGTGTGTGGTTAGATGAATTAATGTTTCTATAATCACAAATTCTACCTAGATAGATCCATACATTCAATATTTACTCTAACAAAATGTTTATTGCTTACAGAAGTGAACATGCTAAACTTAAAGTTTACATAAAACTGTAAGGTATACACACTAAGACACAGAACGATATACAAATATAAAAATTAGAGGACTCATATCTCAGTTTCAAAATATACTGTGAATTTGAGTATTTGAATAGCAATTTTCTATATGAGCAATGACATGCAGCTTTGTAACAATTAGTCTTTCTACCAGCCACCCAAGTTTGGCCCAGTACCATGTTAAGGTCCCAAGTAACACACAGATACTAATGTTAGGTACAATGCTGTCGGTCAATTACTAGGACTTCTTATCTGCCCTCTCTGTGTTAAGTATCAACCATAATTATTAATCTATATATTTATATACTTACCTTATTGAGGACACCAGCTGAATGTGCCCTGTCTTCCTGGCAATCCCATGTCGACTGCAGAGAAAAGAGCAAGAGGAAGAGGCAGAGAGAGCAATTTTCTGCTTGTCCCTGCTTATATTCTGAGTCTGCCTGCTTTGTCTCTTCCTTCCTGGATCACAAGACTTATCTTTATTACATTTCCCAGAATCCTCCTTGACTCCTAATCCTGCCTAACTTTCTTCCTCTTTGGCCAACAGTACTTTATTTAACAACCAATAAGATAAACATACACAGAAGGACTTGGCCCATCACAGTTCCATGGACTAGGACAGTGGTCAGTTGTAATAAGACATATGTGATCACTTTTAACAAACATAGCATGTCAATCCAATGAACAAACCATCATTTAGTATGTTTCATTAGATCAAACAGTACAGCATTCTAGAGGAGCAATAATGAGTAAACACATTGTGTAGACAGAAGTTTCTGTCTGACCAAGTCCCACAGCAGTTTAGTCCTAAACAAACACACAAGGCTTTTATTAATTATGAACTGTTTAGCATATAGCTCAGGCTTAATGGCTAGCTCTCTCACACTTATTAACCCATTTCTATTCATATGTGTATCTCCCCATGATCTTGGCATACTGGTGATGCTCAAGCCACTTACTTCCTCGACAGCTACATGGCATCTCCTCCACTCCACTTACTACTTTTCCCTATCCATATTTGGATTTCCTGCCTGGATAAATCCTGCCGGTCCATTGGCCAAAACAGCCCTATTCATCAACCAATAAGGAAAACTTACATTCACAGCATACAGAAGGACATCCCCTATCATCTCCTCTTTGCTATCTAAATAAAATGAAAGGTATTCACTTTAACATAGTACAATTATATATAACAAAACAGTTACCAAGGATGAAGCATAGTTAATGATATTAAGTCCACTAACATTTGGCAAAATTTAAAGAAAATAATCAATCCTATATTTGTATATCTAAAGTTTTATATGTAACTTATCTTTTATCATAACTAAGGAAAAACATAACCATAAATATTGGTATTGAACTACATCAAAGACCCTAGAAGGATAATACATAAACTCTAAAATTAACCAGACATCTCATTGCCTGGAGCGTCACACAACGTTCCTCTTTAATGAATGTTGTGACATTCCCTATTCAGTCTATAGGCCCAGAAAGTCTGGCACACTTTTTGAGGAAGCACAAACCTTGAAGGACCATCCTTTCCCTTGGCAAGTTCAGCAGTCACTTTCTTTGTAACCAGTCTGGACAGCATGCTGTTAAACAGTCCACGGAAGAACAGTTTCTTATCCAAATGTCTATCCCTGCCACATTGAAGGCAAACTTCATAACAAATTTATTTGATACCCACCATCATCTCTGATGTAATTGGTATTTCCCAGGAGCACTTCTGTCTCATTGTCTTTAAAAACCCTAATAAGCTATTTTAAATGCCACATTCTGATGGTCTTTGAAAGGTTGTGAGGAATACCTATCTATTTGAAATATATATATCTGTATACCAACAAAACATAACTAACATAAGTTTTGGTTATTATAGGTGACAATGTATAATATGCATTTAATTACACATTACATTTCAAATGAGCTGTATAAACACAATAGCTAAACAAGAGTAGAAATATACATTTATCAAAATTGACCTTAAATTTGTGTCTTTTATTAAGGCTGGGCAATGCAATCCACTAGGAGGAAAGAGTCTCAATAGCTGGCAATAGTGTCAGAGATAACCCTGTTCCCTCTTGTCATGAGTGCCACAAGGAGGCCAAGCCCCAAAAGTGTAAACCATGAACAGAGGGACCATGTCCCTCTCATTGGCAGTACTTTCTGTGCTCTTTGATACTAACCAGAATCTGAATATGATTTATTTGGAAATTTGGGCTCCTTAGTTGTTTCCAAAACTCGTCTCTTATTTTTCCTCCACTCTACTTCCTGTGAGACTAGTTTCGTACCCCATTGGTATCTCACATGCATTGATTCATCCCTCTGATTTTTTTCTCTACTGTTCAGCCCATTATTCCTCAAATCACAGCAAAATATCTTCCCACAAGGCTTAACTATGTCTTTCATGGCAAAAACAAAAAATGTCCCTTTTTAAAGAATAAAACTCAGTAGCTGACACACAAAATGGTGTGTGCCACATAACCATGTACAATATGTCCTTTTAACATAGAATTAAGACACATAGTTATAAAAAACCCATTTTTCTTTATTGCCAAGAAGACGAGTGTGCTTTGGATAACTTATTATTTGAAAATGATATGTTTTTTTTTATTTTTTTAATAGTAGAGATACTGAAAGGTATTTGTTAGTCTGTTTGAATCTAATATTTATGAAATGATTTTATCCAAATTTTTCTTCTCCCTTAGGAACAAAAAGAAAACTTCTTCCTCAAAATAGCATATATTCTGGCATCCATTTTCTGGTGAGTACATCTTTAACCTATACAGGCTGATTTAATTCATATATTTTTTAATTTTATCCAATGTCTCTCTGTAACTGTTGATCTTTCTTGATAGCATTTTAAAATTTAAAGTTAAGAAAGTGCTGTGTACTCTTTCTCCTGGGATCTTTATTGCCCCTCTCTGCTCATTAGGTGTATCTTTTAAAATGCCATTACATCTTTCTATTCTTGTCCTGAGGATTTTTTTGGCATACCTGTAATATGCAAATAATTTTCTTGGAGTATTTAAGTCCTTATCAGCTTGTCAGGTTTTAAATAATTTTTTTTTTGCTCTGCAGTCATTAATTCAATTGTGAGCCATTGGCTTATATATCTCCTGGAAATGTTGAAAATCATTAAGAGTTTGTAATTGTTTTTTCCTCATATGTAATTTCTGTGATTGAATTTTCTGTAAACCTACTTTCCATCCTAGGTAATTAATACAAACTCCTCTTTATGTTTTCAGTAGAAATTTGTAATGACCAACAAGACACGATGATACTTCTTCAAACATTTTAATAAGATATCGTATATGTGAATCAGCCAATGGTGAAAGCAAATTGTTCTCTATCCTGTTCTTGTAAAGATGTAGTAAAATTCAGTCTTTAAATAAATCATTATAATCTACCATCCCTTGGTAAGGCAAAGGGCCTATTGTAAAGAGCCCATTGGCTGATTTACCTGATTTAGAGCTCTCAGACATGTTACCATTCTTCATTTTCCAGATTTTTTAAATAACAAGAGTAGGATTCAAAGGGTTAGTCAATTTTTCAATAAGTTGGGCATTTGACAGGTCCTGTGCCAAATTTTCAAATACCTGTAATTTTTATGATGTCACAGGCCATTGTTCTCCTCCCATAAATATTTCCATTAACCATTTTATTGGTAAGGCTGTTGGTACCTTACAAAGACCAACAGCTGTTGTGCCCTGCTTATATAGAATCTGAACTGTCAGTGACTGTTCTTGACAATACCTTTTAATATTTTTCTCAGATATATTCTTTTTTGTTTCTGAAAAACAAACCCAAATTTCATTTGGATATGTCAGTTTTTATTATAATTTAAAACCAAAGCCTCAGGATAAGAAAGCTGTCTTATCAGATTTCAAAAGGAGAAGAATAGAGATGAGAAGGGAAACAAAATCTAAAATTTTACTCATTGAAAGAAGTTAGCATGGAGTTCAGCAAGACAATAGAGTAATTTGGATTTTAAGATAAGAAATTTATATGTATCCCCTGTCTGGTTTAAGATTTGAAATTCTGAACTTATATGTATAGACAATATTCTCCTTACCCTGCAGATGTGCTATGAGCTCATAATTGTGATGTTTTGTCATGGCCAGAGACCATATATCATAGATTTTCTTTGTATCCAGTGCTTTTCTATGCCCTGTCAAGTTCTGCAGTTGCTTATAAAATAATTTCTCAGAGGCTTAATATTAATTATAATTGCTTGTCCAATGGCTTAGTCTTATTACTAACTAGCTTTTACATATAAACTCACCCATTTCTATTACTCATTGTATTGTCACATGGCCTGTGCCTTACTAGTAATGCTGGCATTTCACTTCTTTTGTGGCTTCTTGGGTCTCCCCTTACTCTACCTTCTTTCTCCTTGTATTTCTGCTTAGATTTCCTACTTATCTATATTCTTCGCTGCCATAGGCCAAGGCAGTTTTATTCATAAACCAATAAAAAAATACATATTTGCAGTATTCAAACGGACATCCTACATCACTTCTTCCTTTCATCATCCATCTCTTAAATTCTTTCTTCCCTATCTTTTTTAATGTATGCTGAGTCTTTTGAACATTGATATAAACCATCACATTTAAATGATGAACACTCAATAACCATTTGTTTTCAGCACTATTAAGTATCACTTAACATATAAATTCCCATCATACCCTACAAAGAAAAGTTTTAAAGATCATGGTTGAGAATAATACTTGTCTATTGGTACAATAATTAAAGCATTGGAATTTGAAAGTTGACTTATCTCTACTAAGACACTTGAACAAGTAAAATGCACAAAACACATAGAGAACAATGAACATCTAGAACATAAATTGCACATTGTTTTAATCAAATTTCAGTTATTGTTCTTCACTTTCCAAGTGATATATTTTTCTTATGTGTTAAAGTATTGGTTTCACTTCTATTAACTACTGAACTAACCTTCAGCACTTAGCATTCTTTCTTTAAATTATCTACTCACATAATCAAGTCTAGGATTTATGATATAAGAAAGTCATACAAAAGTTGATTGTTGTATTTGTTTTTATTGATAACCATAGTAAATTTGGCACAAAACCAGAGGCTGTATAGATGGTGAAATTCACAATACTTCAGTCATACAGTTACTTATTTTTTACATACTATATTGAAAAGTAGATTATTTTCTCTAATAAAGTATGACTTACAGACCTTATATAGGAACCATCTTTTGGAAGTCATCTTTAGAAGAAATACAACTTGGAAATGAAACTGAGAACAGATTGGGTCTTTCTGTAGTCTGTCTCCAATTCACTTTTATTTGACATGTGCTTAATGATATCACAAGCACTGATTTATTTGCCAGATACTAGGATATTTTGAGGAAGACAACTACTATTCATTAACTATACAAGTTCCCTATCACAATTTAGGTATTTTGGACCATTATAGATCATTGCCTGTTCTCAAATGTGTAATTTTTAATTTGTGACACAAAAGCTAGTTGCCTCTTCCATATTAACAGAAAAAAAGAAAAACAAAAGAAACCAACAAATATCTAGTGATTCAAACAATTATACCAAAGACCCAAACTATAGCATGACTTTATACATGGTTGTGACATAGATTATCCAGGCTCCTATTTATTAATCACATATTATTTGGACCAGAGGCTATACAGAAGATAGTAATATCCAATCCACTTAAAACCAAAGCATCGCTGTATACATTAATACAATACTGCTTTGCCACTGTCCCTATGAACATTATTTTCTAATGAAAGGGAAGTTTTACTCCCAGGGCTAAAAGGTTAAAAGAATATTTTATATGTTTATTTCAGAAAATCTGCCTTTCTCCCCTCAAATTTATATCAAACTTTTCAACTCTAAAAACCACAATATACACCAAATGTTATCTTTCACTATTCTCTGTACCCATCACATTTTATTTTTGTGCTACCACTTAAAAATAGAAATCCTCATATGGTAATGCTTATAACAGTTAATCTTAATTATCAGCTTGATTGTACTAGGATTCAAATGAGAGAAATTTGAATTATGGGAAGGTCTATTAGGTTATTTCTTGGAGCGACTAACTGAGCGAGAAGAGCATCCCCATATCCAAATGAGAATGGCACTGTCAGGCTTCAGTCACCGAATAAAGAGTTTCAAGGCACAAGCTGTTTCTTTCATGCCTGCCTGACTAATCTCACTGCTGGGGAGTACATCCACTCCTAAGTTGACACTGCTGTAATTTTTCATTAATAGTGTGGAATGAAGACCCACAGTTCACGGGAAATCTTTTCTTTCCCCATTTTCATATTGGGACAGCAAGGTATCAAGCTTTGTAGACTGAGCAGCACTTAGGTTCTCAGCATGTACAGTGTGAAAATGGCCATTTTGGACTCTCTAGACTATATTGTGTAAGCCAATCCAATAAATCCTCTTTGCCATATACACCAATTAAATCAGCCTTGTTACATTATAGAACCCTGATTAATACAATTTTCATACAGCCAAAGAAAGTATAAGTTCAGAGATTGTAATTTACCTCAGGATGTAATTTCACAAATATTCTATATTTAATGTCTTTTTTCTGAGACACTGTTAAACTTGATTTGCATAAGCAGGTCATATGCAATTGCCATATATAAAACAAGAATATAAGTGTATAACAAAGATTTTAAATCAATGAAAATGTACTCAGTGTTCTTTCTATCCAGTGGCATTTGTTTGCTTATCCCAACACTGATTTCAGTTACACTTTGATAGCTCACAATGAAGCGAACATGTTTCTAAACATTGCTTGTGTATTTTATTCTATTTTACACATTAGAAGACCAATTGTATCATATGAAACATGGTAGAACATAACATAAACTTAACTTCTAGCATGATTACCATTATATCATGTACAACATGTAGAACATAGTTTTCTGTAGCTCACAATATCTTTGCTATTTATTTCTTTACTCACATTGCAGATAAAGAATCTGAAACTAGAAGCTCTTAATAGTTCAAGAATTAAAAAAGGGTAAATGCAAAAATTATAAGTTGATACATTTTACTTCTACCTCCCCACATATTCATGTTTTAAGTTTCTTAAATACAAAAAAGTCATAAATTCCACACAATTATGGTTTCTTAATTATTAAAAAGGACAGAGAGTTCCTATAATTTGTACTTTTTGAAGTGAAACTCTGCAAAAAGTATGACCTGTAATCACATGATAAATGTCATAACCAAACATTAAAAATTCCTTCTCTAGGCAAAGTTTTTCAGAAAATATGTCATTGGCAAATGTTAAATAAACTGTATGCAATTTTTCTAAGTGGACTGTGTAAGTATTTAAAAGGAACAAATAAGTGATGCTTGGGGCTATTGATAAACAAATAAATGTCTATTGACTTAGAGGGGAATTCCCTATATGTACAATGTCAATTGGCCCAGTATAAGACCAATTAGAGGTTTTAGCATTTATTTATCAAAAGTGTGTTAAATTTATTCACATCTAAAGTTCCTTAAAAAAACCTAAGTAGAAAGCAGCTGTACATATAAATATAAACAAATTTAACCTTTAAAGAAAAGAACTTCAAAGAACTGGGTAATAGAACCTTTATTAATGCACTTACTTTCATCAAATGGAATAGTGAATAAATTACATAAATTATAATATTGTTATTTTTAAGCTTGAGGGAAAAAATAACCATAGACTATGGAGTAAGTGTCAAAAACTGCAGAAATTGATTACCTAAATTAACTTTCTGCTAATGGATTTCCCATATAATTAAGTATGTACGTCATGAGCCTGGAAAGTGATAAATTGCTGTAGTAGAACATAGTCACATATGAAATGACTAAATGTAGAAATAACATTATCCATTATACATAAATTATAAATATCAACAAGAATACACAAAAATTAGAAAAGGCATTAACAAGTTTCCTGGGAGAAGATGGACCCTACACATTTGTGCACACACGCGTGTATATGTGTGTGTGTGTGTGTGTGTGTGTGTGTGGTGTGTGTGTGGTGTGTGTGTGTGTAGAGGGGGGGAAATATAAAATACTATATATACTATATAATACTATATATACATATGACAGGACAGAGTCAATCTCAGGTACTTCAAAGGAATAATAACTTTATAACTATAACACAATCACAAGAAAGATAACAATGAGTTTAAGTGGTAAATATCAGTCATAAATTCATTATTTTTCCATAGCATTCTGAAATCAACCTCCTAATTTCATGCCTCTCTCATTTGAAAATCTTTTAATCTAAAATCTATGTACATCCCAAAATCATGTTCAGTAAAATTCCTGGCTTCTCAGTTGCTCCAAAGACACAATGAAGAATGGTCACCAACAGGACAGTCATAGTGCAATATCCATCAGAAGTAAGTTCCCATATGTATTCTATAAAATGTGGTATGTAAAATATAATTCACTGGTTATATGTTTTCAGTGACCTTCCTTCAAGCTTACAATTGCAAAGATATACATAAAAATAAATTTTAAAACTTGAATACTGCAAAAAGTGGCTTTCATATGCTAAACTATATGGCAAGATTCAAGCAAACAGATGGAATAAACAGTAGGAGGATGAAAATTGAAAAATCTTATTTGATTAGCCCAAGAAACGCCATATGACATCAATTCTAAAATGGCAATGTGTATATATATTTTCAAATTCTCCAGATGAAACTTACTAATGCAAGAAGCCAGTAGAATGTTAACAACTATGTTTCTTTGTTTCTGATATTGTTAATGCTATAGAATTTGCATTATTATCTACTTTTCTCTCTAAAATGTTAGTGGAGAATCTAAAGTAAATGCTTTAAATGGCCACTCTATACTAAAAACATATTTAGGAAAATAATGCTAATGTGTTATGTGAATCAACTGTACAGAATATAAAATCTTAGGCTCCCATATGGTAAATACACAATGATAAAAACACATCATTTTAAGCTTCTTGCCATGGAAGCAAGCTGACTTGAACCATTTATAGTTTGTCAATTTAATCTTTGCAGTTTCAATTGAATACCAATGCAAGAATATGAAAAGTGTATATATTTTCAGTTTAATGTTGATTGTTCTACTTACACTTAAAATTAGAAGCTGAATAGATGACCCATTTTATCTTATGAATAATTTTAATTATGTGGTTTCTATGGCATGCAGAAATGATATATTGAATTTAGTGTTTTTTTCACAATGTGCTTTTAGTTTAAATAGAATTAAATACTTCCCTCTAAGGATTTCTCAATGTTGGGCTCTAGAGAATAATAATGCTATATTTCATTAAAATATATATCTATTTTAACTCTTTTGAATACCTAATTCCAATTGTAAAATTGAGACTTTAGTCTAACATTCAATATTGATTAAGATGATATCATATTTTATGTCTCCAAACACATTCCACCTTCCATCATTCCATTTTATTTGAAAAAAAAATATTGCGATAGAACTTAATAGTAGTAGTGGGTTGGCTAAATGCAAATGCCAACATTTCATGCTTAGGGTAATCACGCCATGATGATTGCGGTTTGGTTTAGAGTTGTACTTGCTAAGTAGGAGTATTGTTGCTTTCCTCTTTTAGAAGTTTTCATGGAAACTTCTAATACACTAAAAGCCAGTCATTGAGGGAAAGGCTTTCAGGTCAGATGGTTCTGAGATTTTCTTGATCCTGTGTATGAAATAAATGGTGTCTTTAGAAAGAGTGACTTACATTCTAAATCTGGGAAGCTACCAATGGCAATAGCTACAGTTCATGTTTTTGGAGTCTCTTGGAAAATTCTGATTAACAACACAAGAGGCACCAGGGGGATGGAGAGTGTTTTTAACACAGAATGATAAATTTCATTTAAACACTTTATATGTGCATACAAACTTCTATACTTTATGTGTAAATTTAGGTGGAAAACTGCTATGATTCCTCATGACATTTTCAAATATCCTTTCTGTTATTGGGCACTCCTGCTTCCTTCTGTATTTACATTCCCTCAACCTTCCTCACTTAAGGTTCCCAATTTTCTCTTTTGCCTTTCAGAAAATGTTTGCAGCATAATGCTTGTCTTTGTTTCTCCTCTGCCTGATGTTCTTTACATTCTTACTTTCTGCAATTCCTCAAGGTTAGATATTTAAATCTGAAAATCTGACACTAGGAAGCACACATGAAAATGTGTTGCTGGACTGTGGTGGCACATGCCCTTAGTCCCAGCACTTGGGGGGAACAGACAGGTGGATCTCTGTGAGTTCCAGGCCAGCCTGGTTTATAACGGCTAGTTCCAGGACAGCCAGAGCTGTTACACAGAGAAACCTTGTCTCAAAAAACCTAAAAGAAAAAAGAGGAAATAAAATTTGTGACATTTGTATTTTTCAGGAAGGGTTACTTCAAACATTATGATCATTTCTAGTCCTATCCATTTACCTGAAAATTTAATGAGTTTGATTTTATTTTCAGCCTAGTAGTATTCCATAGTGTATATGTCCTTCATTTTCATTATCCGCACATCAGTTGAAGGATGCTTAGGTGGTATCTATTTTCTAGCTAAAGTGACTAAAGTAGCAGTCACTTGAATGAGCAAGAATTTATGGAATAGGATGTTGAATTCTTCGAGCATGTGCTGAGGAGTGGTATAACTCAACCATAGTGTAAATGCATATTTAATATTTTGAGTTTTTCCCCAAACTGATTTCCAGAAAGGCTGGACCAGTTTTTGGGGATCCCTTCAAGTGTCATGAATGACAAGGAAATGATCTGTGAGTAAGAAGGAAACCTGATTCAGCACAACTTTGTAAGCAACTGATCGTTCAAACTTCTAGTGACTAACATCAGGCCAGTTTATTTTTAACACATCTCAGTACAGTACAACTTTGATAAACACTTTCTTAGTAACAATTATCCAAATCCTATGTGCACATTAAAGCTTAAGGCATAAATGTATCAAACTCTTTTGCAAAGTGCTTGTGATATCTCTCCTATGGATGGGTTCTATTGACTAATAAACAAAGGTAGAGATAAAGGTTTAGGGATGCAGAGGCTGTTAAGGTCATTCTGGGGGATTTGGGTGAGGACTGATCCTACCTACAGAGATCAAAGGTCACCAGGTTATTAACAATGTCCTCTTCCAATCTTCTTGTTGGAAAGCAGGTATATAATATTTCCTGCATGGAGGAGACAAGCTTGCAGGATTAACATTCCCAGTTTATCCAGTATGAATCTGTGAGTATGCATGTCCTCTACAAGTTTGCAGTCCTACTAAGAGTGAGTTAACATTCCTTCTATTTCCTATATCTGCAAGCAATAGTCATTTATTTGATCTTTGATATTCTGAGTGGAGTAAGATGAAATCTCAAATGTTTTTTATTGATATTTCCCTAATTAGTAAGGACAATAAACATTTTAAGAGGTAGTTCTTAGAAGTTTTATTTTTCTTTAGAGACCTCTCAGTTCAGATCTCTAGCCTAACCCCTTTTACTTGAATATTTATACCTTTACATTATTCCTCTGTCAAATGTGCACTTGAAAAATATTGTCTTCCATTAGGGGGGGCTTCCATTTAACTTAATTGCTTATGTATCCTTACCTTTCAAGAAGGGTTTCAGTTTCATGAAGTCCATTTGTAAATGGTTGATCTAGATTCCATGATAAATGTGGCCCTATTCATATAGTACTTTCCAACACCAGGAACTTAGAGAGGGTCCTCAACATGTTTGCTTGTAGTAGTTTCAGTGTTTCATGTTTTTGAACCATTTTCAGTTAAGTATTATACAAGGTGATAGGTATAGGTTTAATTTTATTTTTTTACATGTACACATCCAATTTTCCAAGTACCATTGGTTGCAGATGGTGCTTTTTTTTTTTAAGCAATGTGTGTAATTGTCAGCTTTTCCAAATATTAGATAGCCGGAGTTACAGGTACTCATGTTTGGGTCTTCAATTTGTTCTATTATTCTACATGCTCTTTTTGCCTTTTTTGTACCAATGCTATATTCATTTTATCACTGTGGATATATATATATATATATATATATATATATATATATATATATGTCAGCAATGGTGATCCCTCGAGCATTGTTCATTTTGCTTAGTATTGTTTTGATTACCCCAGGTCTTTCATGGTTCCATGGGTCTTTTTCTGTTTCTGTGAAGAATGATATAAGGGATTTAATTGGGAATCCATCAAAGCTGTAAATAGATTTTGATAGCCTACTCATTTTCACATTAGTTCAATTTATGAACATAAAATGTCTTTCTATTTTCTGTTTACTTAATCTCCCTTTTTCAGAGATTTAATGATTTCAAGGTCTTTTACCTCCTTGATTAGATTTATTTCTAGATATTTTATTTCATTTAAATCAATTGTAAATAGGGGTGTGTCCACTGTCTATTTCTCTGTATATTTGCTGATGGTACATAGAAAGGATATTGATTTTTACAAGTTAAATCCATTAACAACAGTTCTCCAATTGGAGTTAAGGTTGATTCAACAAAAGGGAAATCAACGTTTGGAAGACATGAAGGTCATTGTGTTACAGATAAGCAGTAGGCATACCAGGAATGTTAAAAACACAAGGCTGTTCCTTCAAAAGGAAAGATATATAACATTTTTCTTTTCTGCCCATAATGCTGGTAGCAACCATAATTTATATTCTGAAGACATTTGATAACCACAGATATTTGGCTAGCTTTCCATTACTAGTCATTACAGGAATCTCTGGGACAACCAGTTAACAGAGAGTATTCTAGCTCCTCATTAAGACACCTACTGTGAGTTTACCAATCCATAAAAATTATCTTTATAATAGTTGTCACATGCAAGAAATCAATAGAATCCATCTTATGGAAAATGTCATATGCACTTCACGAAGTGTTTTCATGTAGTCATGTCTTAAGCTTTAGGATAGAGTTATTTTTCACCAGGGTACCCTCCCCAAACAACGATGACCTTAAATATGTATAAACTAATCAGTGTCAGATTATATGCTTGAACCAACACTGGCTACTGAGTCCTGCTGAACCAAACTTTATTCTTGACTTCAAGTGGATCATTGTTTTGCTGTCTATGGTGTTTGCAGAGAAAACTGAAATACCTCGTACTGGAAACCTAGACAACTATCTGTTGCTAGGAAAATATCAGATCTTAGAGATGTGAAACTTTTAAAATTAGGGGTTCTTTTAACCATATATTTCAATTATTTTTATCGTTTACATAACTCTGCACTTTTAGTAGTACTACACTGATAAATCTCTGAAGCTGGGTTAGTTTGCTTTTAGTTGCTGGGACAATAATAAGGGAGGAAAAGTAATGAAATGATCTGAGCTTATTTCATGGGCTTTGCTTCTCAGCCCTTCAGAGGATCAGGAAACATTCCTTGACAGAGTTACAACTGTGAGTATGTGTCTTGCCACATACATCTTTAGGTAAAACCTACCAGTTAAGAGAACCTCCCTCCATAGTTTAGTCATGAAAAAAAGTGCTATAAGTAGAATATCTTCTAATTGAAATAAGACTAAACAACAACTAACATAACAAAATCTAGACATGGTAGAGCACACCTTCAAAACAGGCACTCATTGCAGATAGAAACAGGATGATCAGGAATCCCAGGCTACCTAGTGAATTTGAAACCTACCAATGATACATGAAGTACTGTCTCAGAAACAGACAAATAGCAAAAATGGTGTTAGAAAATATGAAGAGGAGGAGGTCAGCAAACACAGCAGAATATAAGAAGAAAAAATTCCAGAGAAACAATTCAAGATAATTTCATAAAACCAATGGATAGTATTATATATATTAGAGAAGAAAATGTGTTTACAGAATATAGATATTCCCTAACTAAATCGAAGCACTCATATTGCTGTATTTTAGGAAATAAACAAAAGGATATAACTGTTTCTATGAAGAAAGTAATAGAGGCCAAAAATGCTGTAGTCATTGTAACAGATAATTACTAAATGAAATAATAACATAGCATAATTACCCTCATTAGCAACACAAAACAAATCAGTGAGAAGTATCCATATAATCCAGAATTCTAAAATACATTTTAAATCGTAATGACATGCATGCACTTTATTAAATGTAAACTTCAGACTTCAGAAATAATGACAAGATGAAATTTTTAATGGCTCATTCATCACCCAGTATCAGAGGAAGTACATACTCTGTAATCATTTGATTCTTATTGACTCCACATTTTTACCTTGTTCCTATATGTCCAAACTTCTTTGTGAATGTAGTTTTACGTAAAGGTGAAACAGTTTTGGCAGGGTTTGCCTAGTAACACAAGAAGTGTATTACTCTGTTGGGGTAAGTAGCAGTACCTCCACACTTGGCTTCCTGAGTTTCTTTCCAGTTGACATTTTCACATTTCAGTCTCTAAACCTGTTTATTTCAATTTAGATTACAGATTGTTCTTTTGAATTGGAAGTTTCCCAAAGATCTCTAGACTTAATTTTTTTTTCTTCGTGATGTTAAAATCTCTTTAAGAGTAATCTTTTGTTCATTTCCCAAGGTTTCTTTTAGTGGTAGGACATTACAAACAATATTTTTGTGAAGGAACTTAAATATTATTTGCTCTTTAGTTGTATCATTGGCTTTAGAAGAACACCAAAATTCGATTTCTGAAGATATTGCTTAAAGAGGATGTACAATAATTAACACATAATGTATTTTCAAGAAGTAAGATTAATTCATAGGCTAGCATTATGTAATATATAGTCATTAAAATTCCAGATGCTCATTTGTTTCCAGTGGAAAGATTAGTTGTCTTGGCAGAAGTTATCTCAAATTTTCTTTAAAATAGAAACAACATCCTTGAATTCTTGCTTAGAATACAAACTGAATATTCAAAAGTTTAATAATTGAACACATTATTTCTTGTTTTAAAATCCATACAGTAGTCATTAAGGCATCTAAAATGGAAAAAAATCTATTTGCTCCAATCAATAATATACAACCCAAAATTGTAATCATCAAAAAAAAAAAAAAAACCTGAAAATCTTGCTTGGAAATGAGTGAGATATATTTCTTTAACAGGAACATATACATGTGGTTATTTTTACATTTCAGTGACAGATTTGTGCATAATCAAATTAACTCCTCTTGAATTTTCCTCATTACAAACATATTTTATAATATATATAATTACTATATGTATATTTCTTACTATATATAATACACGATATATAAATAATCAATCATGACAATCAAATTCAGTTTAAAAAAGAGAAAAACAACAGTTTTCTCTAAAAGTCATTTTTTCTTGTACTAAATGATGTTAATTTAAAGAGGAATATCAACCAAAATCCAACACCCCAAAAGAGGGGCCACCCAGAGGGCTCAGCAAGAAAAGCTGCCAGAAGACAAGCATGTGGAAGTAAGTTTGATTGTTGAAACCCAAGTGGCAGAAGGAAAAAAAAAAAAAAAAACAATCTTTGTAAGTTGTCTTCTCTTCTCCACAAATGCACCAAAACACATGTACACCCAACATGTGCAAACACATGAACACAAAACAAGTGAATAGCAATGTGGAAAATACAACATAGTGTTGGGAAATATGAAAAAGAAACTGCTCATTATGGTGCCACTGAAGAGAATGAAGTTAACATTTTAAATAACAGCAGAACTATGCCCTCTTATTTAAGATGTGTAAATAACATTAGAGGTTTCTTTTAAAGTAAGAATTGCTTTACCAATTTAGCAATTTTTTTCATATATGTCTATAAGTTATTATCCATCCCAATATGCTTATTTTGGGCCGCAGAGATTTCTCAGTGCTTAAGTGTACTGGTTGTTCTTCCACAGGGCTCCAGCTACGTTCCCAGCAC
This sequence comes from Cricetulus griseus, assembly GCF_003668045.3. Taxonomy (NCBI): domain Eukaryota; kingdom Metazoa; phylum Chordata; class Mammalia; order Rodentia; family Cricetidae; genus Cricetulus; species Cricetulus griseus. The sequence continues at coordinate 237,088,704 of NW_023276807.1, read as the reverse complement.
CAAGATGGCTGCCTCCAGACCATTGGGAATTCTAACTCAAGAAGATCTGAGGTCCATTTCTGGTTTCTGTTGATGTTTTCACAAAGAATCAAAAATGTTGATTCGCAAAACATAAAAAGGACAATTAAATTATTGGGGATGCATACATTCATGACATGGCACATGTAAAGTTTTGAGAACAACATGCAGAATTTCTTGGTTCCTTCTTTTAGCGTGAAAGTTCTTGGAACCAAGATCAAGGCCTTAGGCTTAGGGGCAACTACATGGTCAGCTGAGTCATCTTGCTGGTCCCTAGTTTTATACTTTTGGTGGATTTTTTAAATGTATTTTAATTTTCATTGTAATAAACCATCAATCTGCTATGAAAATTGATTTTTATTTCTTAATGAAATTATTTATAACAATATACTGTCTTAGTAGGTGTTCCATTGCTGTGAAGAGACACCAAGGCCAAGGCAATCTTAATAAAAAGAAAAACTTTAATTGAGGCTTGCTTACAATTTCAGATGGTTAGTCCATTATCAGCAAGGCAGGGAACATTTAGGCAGATAAGGTGCAAGGGAGGTAGCTAAGAGTTCTACATCAGGATCTGCTGGCAGGAGGAAGGGAGAGAGAATGGTCCTGGTTTGAGCACTGGAAAACTCAAAGCCAACTCTAGTGACAAACTGCCTCTAACAAGGCCTTACTATCGAATCCCTCCCCAGTAGTGCCACTTCCTGAAATTTCTAACATATGAGCCTGTGGTGGCTAGCCTTATTCAAACCACTACTCACCAATATATTAAACTTAGAGAAAAAAAATCTTATTTTAATATTGTATGTGTTATTATTCTCTGTATAACTATCAAACTACTGGAACTTCTTTGGATTTCCGTTGTTTGATAACTTTTTTATTGGAACTTTTCATACAATAAATTTCAATCAAAATTTACCCTCCCCCATATCCTCCCAGACCCTTTGCATCACCACACCTACCAAACTTCTATCTTTCTTTCTCTCTTTGTTTAGAAAACAAACACAAAGCTTCATGTTCCTTCACTTATAAAAATAAAAAAAACTTCAGAGTAGAAATCTTTCTTACATATTAACATCAATTAATATTTTGTAAAATTTATGAACCCAAGCCTATCCAAATCATAAAATTTATGAGAGAAATTACAAAACTATTGACTAGCTTAACTATTTCTTTCCAGATACATAGCTTATGAAACAAGTTACATGTCTCACTCTCATGGAAACTGCCTTAGCCACATTTTTAAATTAAATTTATTTTTATTTATATGTGTGAAATGTATTTACACAAATCCACCCTCTGCTACTCTTTTCAATATTCTCCAGTGTCCCCCTCATGGTTTCTAAAAATTCATAGCCTTATTTTCTTTAATTAACTTTTTACCCACACTCACACACACATGCACAGACACAGGTTGAGGAATGATCATTTGTTATTGAACAATCAATTAGGGCATTCATCCCTGGGTAAAACAACTCACTCTCAGCAACCTTTATATTACTGCAGTCATCATTTAGACTTGGAGCCCTGTGAGAGGTCTCTTGTCCATTTTTATTCAATACTTTGGAGGTATTATCATGTCCGGGTCCATGAAAGTTATAGCAGTAGCAGGTGACAACTAGTGTTCAAGTGTCAACCCACCAGAGAAATGATTTTCTAATGGTGGTTAATCTTGTCCACACGATGTCTGTAGGATCATTGACTCTGGAAACTGTTTCTAACTTTTGCTAAAACTCCCTAGTTCCTCACCAATACCTGCAGTGTAGTATGTAATCTCATGTGAAGTGTATTTGTAATCTCATGATTGCATCTCAAACTTATGGGCACATATATGTGTGGATGATCACGAAGATGATTTTTCATTCTCCTATATAGTTTTAATGTATAGCATATATACTGGGACATGCTTCATAAATGGATTTGTTTGTTCCATGAAGACTGTATACACTTAAAAGCCTGCTTTATTTCTTTTTATTCAGACTCATATCAGAAAATAGCAATTATTACTCAGTCAAACACAAACTGTACACAATTAGGTCACTTTTACCTCAGAGCAAGTTCAAACTTGAATAAAGGCTTTGTGTAAATTGATCTTAAGTTTGAAACCTTATATCTATGTACAAGTTCAGAGCCATAGATATCCACTCAAGGTGACTAAGGAAAACCATGCCAATTCTTTGCTTTCCTGTGTGTTAGCAAAAGACCTATGTATCAAAGCTTATCTCCTTCTCCCCCCTGCCCTTGAGTCATGATCTCATTTCTGTAACCTTGAACCCTTGTGTTGTCATGACAATGTGTCAACTACCTATCACTGATCCTAGGAATTTGCTCTTGACCAATGAGAAACAAGTCTTGTATTTTCTTTAGCACTTCAAGGATCCTGAGGGGGGAAAGAGATTTAGAATATAAAAAAAGAAGCTAGAAGAAGCAGCCAGGATGAGTTAGAAGCAAGACAGGAAAATGAGGATAGAGACAGAACAATAAAGAGACATGACTGGAACTGCACAGGTGTTAAATCATGCTGTTACTTTGTAGATAAGAAATTTTCTAAATACTTATGCTGAAGATGAGGCAAGTGACTTTGATGTTGGTAGGGAATCAGTAGAGTTTGACTCTGCTGGCCTCCAATACTGTCAAATTATTTAGGTTGTAAATGTCTTTAGATGATCTTAAACAATGCATGGGTGAATATGCTGATTATCTCCAAATTTAGGAGGGAGCAACAGAAGGATCAGGTTAAATATGGAGCAAATTCCATCCAGTCTGAGACACATGACCTTGTTACAAATATTAAAGAGTAAGAGGAAGGAAGGGGAAATAAAAGAGTAAAGGATAGATGAAGACAGTGAGGATGAAAGAGACAGCAGTTGCGGGAGATAGAAAAAAACAATATAAAAGCTTTGTCAGTCTACAATTTTACAGTAGAGACTACTTTTATAGTCATTTTTCAATGTGCTACAGAACTAGCAGCAGCTGATTTCACAGTTCCTAGTATTTACTGTATTTCTAAAATGTAAACAAAAAGATTTAACTGTCCACTGAAAAGGATCATGGCTTAACCATTATAGTAAGGCAACTTCCACACTAGATCTTTTTAGAATTTTTATAGCAACCAAAATACTATGACCTTTTCCTTGTTGACAAGTGCTAAATTCTCCCTTTTTCTCCCCCCTCCTTTCTAGTTTGCCAATTTAATCTTCATTTTCATATTGAAAATGCTTTGCCTTCTCTCAGAAACCTGACATTCCTAATAATTGGCACAACGTTTTTGTGAACTCAATAATTTTTTCTTCTTACCCATTTGCTTTATGATACTTCTGCTTTTCTTCTCATATAGTTATAAATCTATTTGAATGTTAATAATTTAGTGTAACAAAAAATTTACACACAGAAATTTAGGAATAAACATTAAATATTTTTTCTAATATCATCTTCATCTATTTCTTCCCCTCGACTATGCCAGTGTAAAGAAAGGAGATGAGGATAAAAATGAATTTAGAACAGAAGAGTGGAGATTCTCTTCTCGTTGTATTTTGCTCAAGTATTTCCCCCTAAATAAGTTGAGAACCATGGTGTTGAGAAGAGACCTCAAAAACTGGGCTATTGAGCACAAGAGGGATTGGGGAGGGGAGGGAAATGACTGCAACTTGCTCCCAGGGACTGGAGAAAATTGAAAATAAAAGAAAATAAAAAAGATGGTTGGAATCCACCAGTCTTCTGTGCTAGTCATTCTCACCTTCATCTTCCTCTCCTTCTTCCCCTTAGTCATCATCTTCGTCTTCGTCTTCTTCACATTCATCTTCATCCCCTTCTTTGCCAATATCTTCCAAGCCTTCCTCCTCCTCCTCCTCCTCCTCATCCTCCTCCTTATTATCATCATCATCATCTTCATCATCATCTTCTGCCTCTCCTTCTTCATCATCCATATCAGGAACAAAATAGTACTGCAAGGGTTTTGGCCAAATATCGTCTTTGATGACCTCTCCTAACTCATCTTCACCTGCATCAGAATGGTCAGTAAACCATGTAAAGAAGCTCTGTGGCTCTTTGTGCCGCCTCTTCCTGCTGGCCTTATTCTGAGTTTGACTTAAGCATTTTGACAAATCCTTTCCGGATTTCCATTTGATCTCCGAGGACTTTGATGATGGGTCACTGTAGGGAGACACAGTAACCATGCTTCCTAAGGGCTGGCTACAGGTGTAACTTAACAAAGCCTGTCAGGGCGTGCTCAGGGAAGGTTCAGGATGACTTGTGGGGACACCTGGGAGCTCTCTCTCTGGCCTCCCTAGCTTGCTGCCTCTGGGCACGCTCTGGCTTGTGCTTGGCCTGTATTATTTGAATAAAGATATCTTAACATGCACCCTCTGAGTACACCTGGCACCCAACATGGGGCATGAACCCAGGACCCTGAGATTAAGGGTCTCATTCCCTACAAACTGACAATGCTCCAGCATATGTCTCCATAAAAATGGAAGTTCTTCAAATGTTATAACATAAAGCATGTCACATGTATACACACAATCCTACAGGACAAATAGTTGCTGAAAGATCTAATAGAACGCTTAAGGAGATGCTCCATAGCCAAGCTGGTAAGTGAACCCCCCCAACATAGGTTGCTTAATGCTTTATTGACACTAAACTTTCTTAATGCCAATGACAAAAGTCAAATAGCTGCAGAAAGACACTGGACTATGGAAAAATCTACTGAACTGAATCAACCAGGGTACTTCAAAGATGTACTGACCTCGGTATAGAAGCCTGGACAAGTGTTACATTGGGGTAGGGGTTTTGCATTTGTTTCCACATGGGAAGAAAACTTTGGATACCATCCAAATTGATCAAGATTTGAGTTGAAAAAGACAACCCTCTCAACAAGGATGATTGACAGGTATTTACTGAGGTATATCTCATAAACTAAATGAAAGCCTCCCAAAGGAAAGGGAAGTGCTTTGTTTTTATCTTCACAGGAAAACTCATCTCCAGAAGTCCAAGAACACTACATGAGCAGATACTTAAGAAAAGAAGGTAGCTATAACCATCAAACAAAAGGAACGTGCCATATGGTAAACTGTACAGCTGTCTTTCAAATAACTCTATTTCTCTTCATTTCCTAGTCCCTATTCAACTAAGTCGACACTAGATTTAGTGTTGGATTTGGCTTTCCTCCCTTAAAATCCAACCATGTTGTTTAAACTTTAGAGTTTCTGTATTATATCAAAAAGCCAATTGATATAACACAAAATGAAGAATTTGAGGACTATCTTTTGCTTCTTCTTGGCTTTTTCTTTCAAGGTGTACACCCTGTCATAATTGTTGTTTTCCCATGGTTGCCTTTCCCAGCATACATACATATGCAAGCAAACAAGTCTCTGTTAACACTTATGTTTGAGTCCCATACAGCCAATAAAGACCTGCCTGACAGCAATTCCTGGATGCTCTGGGAAAAGGAATTGGGGCATACCTCCTGGACTGCACTGGATCCAACTTACCCTGTTTCAACTGACACTCCCACCAGAGCTTCGAGTACTGGCTTCAATCAAGTTGAGGATGTCAACCTAGATCTTCAATCAAGCAAATCCCATCTAACACGGACTGGAGGTAACCCATTACAGACTTTCACTATACTAACATTTTCTTGCTACAGGACCCCACAAGGCTACCCTCATCCCATTTCAGCAGTTAGTTACTTGGAAGATGCTACACCCGGTTCCCATTATTGTCTATTAGGGTGGTGTAGGCCTAGTTAGGAATAACTTTCCTATTGTTTATGGTTGGGATTGGAAGAAGTTGTTCAGGTTGGACACCCCTTTCAGATGACTTTAGGGCTTAGCTGGAATAGACATAGTTAGGATGTGCAATAACAGATTATTGTATCTTCTTGTATTTCATCTTTATGATTGCTAATTTTGGGTGTTTTACACTATTACATTTTAATCCTCTTTTAGACTAAAAGGAAAATTGCAGGGAGACACTATAACCATGCTTCCTAAGGGCTGGCTACAGGTGTGCTTAACAGAGCCTGTCAGGGTGTGGTCAGGGGAGGTTCATGATGACTGGTGGGGAGTTCTTAAGGTGCAGCAGAGACATGGGAGCTCGCTCTGGACTCCCAAGCTTGCTGCCTCTGGGCACTCTCTGGCTTGTGCTTGGCTGGTATTATTTGAATAAATATATCTTAACCTGCAACTCCTCTGTACAGGTCACCACTCTCATTCAGATGAAATTCTTTGGAGAGAAATTTATTTTCAAAGTAAGGAATTCATCAAAGTGAAAATCTATTCTGTAACCTGATTTAAAGTCTTCAAATTCTGTCACTTCAACTCTGGTCAAGTGGTGCATAGCCTCTCCATCCTCCTTCCCAAGCAGTGCAGACACTTGTGGATGGTTGACAAATGTTACCCCAAAACTTGGGATTTTGGCGATCAATTCTGACCTCCTCTGAAAAAATTGCTGACGTAGTTTGTTAGATTTTTGTTCTACGTTCAAAATTTCCTTACTGGCTTGTTCATTAAGTCTGTCTATTTCATTTTCTACTTCATCAATGTGTTCAATTGCTTCTTGCTGTTCTTTTTCAACCTCCAGCTTCCTGTGGAACTGACTTGTATTTCTTGGACTGAGGCTGGAGCTCAGATTGCGGTTTCCCGGCCATGTCACGAGGAAAACGGCGAGAAACCAGCAGCCAGAGCCTCGGTGCTCAGAACAGGAAGAAAGCTGCAGGAACTCTCCACCCACTATTCTCAAACAATTCAAAATGAGTATCAAGAAAAAAAATTCTGAAATTCTACAACTACAATATCACATTTCTATGAGATATGTGCAGCCGTGCAGTTCCAAATAAAACTGACCAGTTTAAGAATACTTATTATAGAGGATCTAAATAATAATCCAGAATTGCTATTGCTATTTCTTTATGAAAATACTTGAATCAGCCGGCCGTTGGTGGAGCACGCCTTTAATCCCAGCACTCAGGAGGCAGTAGCAAGCACTCAGGAGGCAGTAGCAGGTGGATCACTATGAGTTGGAGGTCTCCAAAGCTACACAGAGAAGACTTGTCTGGAAAAACCAAAGGGGGCGGGGGAAGGAAACAAGTGAAACTCTAATATAATAGAGTACACAAACTTCAAAGCACTACTAATGACAACTGTTGATGTCACTATCTCCTCTATATCATTTAGGGTAATGACTCCTTAAAATTCTGGATCAGAGAGTGAAGATTAAAAATAACATCAACAACAAAACAACTTCCTCCACTTGTTTGAAGTGATGATACTGTTCGAAGTGATGATACTGTTCTCATTATATATCTAGGCTACTTCTCTGTATGTACTTGCATGTTTCCTCCTTTCCGTGTTACATTTTTCCTTCTTAAGAGTCTGAATTAAAGTAGAAATACATAATCATTAATGGAAAGAGAAACTTGACACTACTCACTTTGCTTCCTTTGTGTGTGTGTGTGTGTGTGTGTGTGTGTGTGTGTGTGTGTGTGTGTGTGTGTGTGGTGTGTTCCTGAATGCTTATAAACAACAGAAGAAGTAATTAGAAAGATGGAATTAATGGTCGATTTGAAAGTGTTTTTTACTGTGACCTTTTATGATATTAAGTCTATCATTCCATAACATGGTGATCAAATATTCCAGTTCCCTTCTGTATTATGGATGTCAGGAATGACACTCACATCATTAGATATGACAACAGGTACTTTGCCATCTCACTGACCCATATATGTCACCTTAAAATCTATCAGGGTGATAATAAGTCGCATGTTTTCATTCCCCTATACAAGTTTGTTTGACCCACCTGCAGTGGATGTGCTTAATCACATGTGGGCTGGAGGTTCACAAGTACATAGGATGTATATTTTCCCCTGATTGGAAATGTGAAGATATGCAATAAATGATGGGTTTTCCTCCTTAAGCCATTACAAACTGTGATTCTGGGCCATCTCCCAGGAACCCTGGTATGTATCTAACCAGCGACAGTGCACCTGTCCATTATTTAATTAAAGCTTGCTTCAAATTGAGCTTTAAAATGTGGTAGTGGTCTATTTCTCAATAGGTGGGATTAAAATTGGAAAATGAGTTCTTCCATACATCAACTCAACATTTTTTAAAAAATCCCTGCCTATTTTTATCTCTTAAAATAATATTTATTATCCAACATAAAAACTATTTTTTGCTTTTATTCTGCAGTGAATGGACATGGGTATTATCATAACTTCTTATTTCACATTTCAACATTATCACTGGAACATTTGCTCACCAAACCTCTGTAACGAAATTGCCAATGTCATTGAGTCAACTGAAAAACTGGCATCTTATGTGTTAGGTGCTTCAAGCCAGTGTTCTGTGATTTGGCATTTACAATATTGGGGTATTCTTCAATGGAATTCTTTCTGTATTTTAATGAATTTTGTTCCTTATGTCTTATTGAGTAGGGGAAAATATTTGTAAGGTTTTAGCACTGAGGATTCAAATACTAAAGACAATACACAAACTAAAAATCAACCTCAGAAGACAGAATTCATTAGCATTAATCATTTGGAAATTTAGTTTTAATCAAGCTTTTTTTTTCTAATTTAATCTATTATGCTTTACATTTTACAGCTACTAGGAAGAACAGCTAAAACATATGGCATTCCATAATATTGAAATGAGAGTGAGAGATGTTATTATCCTAAGCAAAGAAATTGCTGCCCACCACACCAACCAAAAGAAAAGTCATTGTTTGGATCCTTTTACTTTCATTAGTGTTTAAGAATTCAGGCAGGGAAGTGGCAAAGTGCTGATAATCTAAGCAAAAACAAGGTTACGGCAACCTCCTAGATTTCAAAGAGACTGCCTATAGGCAGCCCTCTCTTCAGATAAGGGAAATACAAGATGCAAAGAAAGGTATTTTCCATTATAAAGGTAATTTAACAAAGACTACAAAGAAAAATGAAGTGTCTATTAGGCTTTAGATGTAGAAATGTTGCTGGCACAAAAGAATGAAGTGGGGGAGAATAAAAGAGAAAGCAATATTCACAACGTCAGAGTTGAATGAAAAGTTTTGAATATGTTAGGAAAATGGTAACTCTCTCCTTACAGCTATTTAATATGTATAGATATTATTAAACTTGAAACCTCTCATAATATAAAACTAATAACACAAATATTATTTGTGTTATAAATTTGCTTCATTGAAGGGAAATATTGTTCTTTATAAATTTATAAAATTAAGATGAAAATTGAAAGATACAAAGTGGAATTAAAGACTTAAAAGCACAATATATTGAAGAGGGGTATTTTTAACTTCCAATTTTGATAACATTCCCACTACGAGACCCTTTATATGTGCACAGTAGAGCATTATGTGTTTAACTCACCCACGAAAATTATAGAAACAAATATGCCATAACTTTTTTAAAATCCAACAGTGACCTCCAATATAGAATGGATTCTAGTACCTAATATAACAAACTTACTGGTGCATTTATGTGTGTGTGCCTAGAGTATATGAATGTCTACACAGTCCAATGGAGAGAAAAATTGAGCTTATTTTCTATAAGTATGAAAATAAAAAAGCAAATTAGAAAATACACACATACTTGTCATTAGACAATCTAGTTTATCTGTCAAAAAGTAAAATCAATCAAATGGACTGCTTTTTACTTTAGGCAACTTTTAAAGCTTCTCATAAAAAGTACTTTTGAGGCCAGCAGTAAATAAGTAGAATTAAAATTTTCAAATATAACAAAGAGAGAAATGAAGTGTGTTGAAACAAATACTTCAGCTCTCATCTTAAAGAGAATAAAGGTAAGCTTACTCTAGAGCCAGTTTAAGTGATCATGACCCAGGAAAACAGATTTATGTTTGTGAGAGACAACATTACATTTTAAGTTTTAATTACTATTCCTAAGAGATCCATGAAACAAAAATGTCTTTGATTTGCAAGTCCCTTGTTCAAGGACACATATTGCTGAAATGCTAGAGGCTATCATTTATGAGAGATAGCAACCACAATTTCACTCCCCTAAACAAGTGTGTTTGACCCATTGGCACTGATATGCTTGATCACATGAGGGTGGGAGGGCCATAGAAAGGAAATGTATCAGGACATATATTTGCCCCTGATTGGATGTAGGTGGGAGGTACATCAGGTTGTATGCTTGCTCATGATAGGACCTGATTAAAATTGCAATGAATTATGGCTTTTTCTTGTTAAGCTGCTGCAAACTAAGACTTGGTCATTTCCGAGAAAGCTGGGTATGGATCTAGACAGAGCTTATCCACCTGGCCAGGATTTAATTAAAGCTTGCTTCAAAGTTGGTTTTAAATTGTGCTAGTAGTCTTATTCTCCACTGGTGGAATTATGAGTTATCCCAAAATCCATGTTCCAACATATAGACAGTTTAATGAAGGTTTGTTTTATACAGAAAAAAGAATGACATAAACAAAGTCATATTTAAATTACAATTTAACTTGGGAGAGGGAGCACATAATAGAGATTGTTACAGCAAGATGGAGGAAGATTGTTTATACAATGTCAAGGTGCTACCTAATACGTTTTTAGCTCTTGTGTTGGTGAAGGCTACTGTTTTGCTAAAAGGCCCTAAAAATATTTCTCTATGAGTGACAAAATGTTCAGCCTCAGAACTTCCAAGGAATAGCTGTTTTGGAAGTCTAGCAGTCAGTAAGATAATGTTATTAGTCATTATACCTGCAATATTCCAATATCTCTTCAGTACTGCAGTTTCACTCAGTGAATCAATCTCGGCAGAGACAAGTGGCTTCCAGAAATTCTGCTTCACAGAAGCTGAAGACCAGAAGACCAGCTTTCATGGAAAGACCCTTCCTTTTCAAAGGCATAGTGAAAGATTACTCACCCTCATAAACTTATATACTATGCCAACAAATGTAAAAACAAAGCAAATAGTATATTTCAGAATCCTGCCAGAAAGATCCTCATCTACTTTTGAAGCATATTATTGATGCCCTTAGCTGTGTGTACCTTTTTCCTAGCAGTCTGCTTACCTCAGTTAATTTCACGTATAAAACCAGAGGGTTTTACTGAACATATTGTTTGAGATTATTTTGTTTGCTTTATCTTCCTGTTCTCTGTCTCTTCCATAACTGTGTACAATTCTAAAATATCACTCTTTCAGTATGCATCTGTGCTTGTAAGAATACAAAGTCATGGATGTACTACATTGAAAAACCTATTCTGTATGTTGGCAATTTTCTTTTGATAGGTAACTCACCTGCATCTGCTGCTTGCATCTTTATGTAGTTATGAGTTAAAATGATTCCCAAATGAATTTGCATTATTTTCACTATCTTTCATTGATCAAAGCCAAATGGTTTTAGAGGCTTGTCACTGCAATGAAAATGATATGATACCTAAAGTATCCCATGTCAAAATAGATTCAACTTGACTTTTGTGTTAATGAAACTTATTAGTAATAAAGTTGACAGTTTTCAAACTTTCAGATGATCCAGAAAGCATACCAATTGTAAGAAAGAGTGAAATTTGAACTTTAAGAAATATGCTTTTGGGAATGTTTGACCTGCAGTAATCTTGTACAAATATCAGTTTGCCTCAAGATAACCATAGAAAGACATTTAGTAAATGAAATATTTTAGACAAAAGTTTTAATAAATTTTATATTAATACAACAATGAATAGTATTATCATCTCTACTCTTAAGAGTGAATATAATTCTCTGGAAATGACAAGGATTATAAAATAGTTTGCAGTTAAATCTCCTTGGTACTGTAAAGAAGCAGTTTTACTGAGTAATAGATAAAATTCCAATCCATCTAAAAGACTGCGGAGAGGAAAAAGAAGATGAGAAAAGGATGAATCATAGGTATCGTGCCCCTGTAATTTGGAAAATAGGATAGAAACTCATGGGGGAGATGGGATAGCAGTATTAACTACCCAGGAGAACTGGGCAAGCAGTTTGATCAGTTGGAACCTGTTTTAGGAAAGGAGATTACAAGTCAATTACAAGGCATTTACAGTGTCATCTATGGATACGCTAGGATGATGAACTTTTCTTTATGAGTAGATGTGCAAAGCTCACAGATGGAAGGTTAATGAGTGAAATGCAGATAGTTTATGTTGTGAATGTTTGGAATCACTGGCGTAGGAGTGCTACAACCAATTTCACATTATGGAATGGCACTCAGAAAAAGTAGATGAACACAAATATCTGTTCATCCTGGGTGCTACTTGAAAAAGAATTCCACACACCAGAAAGTATGTAAAAATATCAGTACTTTAAACAATTTTTGTAAAAGATTGTATGATATAAACACACACACACACACACACAAAAACACAAATCGACCACCATCACCACCACCACCACCACCACCACCACCACCACCACCACCACCAAATCATTTCTGAAAAGACAAATTTTGTAGTTAAAATGAGGTGGACCAGACAGGAAGTGAAAACAGGAGCCTAGGGTAGATATTATTAAGGAAACTTAAGTTTGATAGAGACTATTTCAAGTTTATCTTTGGCTTGAATTTTTAAATAGTGTTTCTTTTCCCATATATTTAGAAAGTTTGTAGAATAAATTTGACAAAATTTATGATATATTTCTTAACACCTCATCATTTCATGGTGCTAAATCAGGTTATAATATTTGTATTACTTATTATAAAATATAATCAAAGCTAACGAATTATGTAAGAATATATGGACTCAGAAATAGCTTTGGAATGAGGAAAACATCAGTTTAATTATTGTAAACTTTTAAAGCAATAATAATTTGGAATATGATGTTAATGGATTCAATTTTCCTATAAGACCTTCCTGTTAAGCTCAAGTTGGTCTGAAGCACATGCATACAGTAAAGGCTGTTTTCAAACCTGTGAACTTCCTTCCTAAACTTTTCAAATGCTGGGCCATGATATTCCAAGAAGCAGTCATTCCAGTGCTGGTCAATAACACAGACATCAGCTGGTTGCTCTGATGTGCAGTCAAATGTTGCAATCTTCATAGCTATACCATGCAGAGTTCTTAGGAGGTCCTTAATTCTTCATGCTCCTGTCGTGCTCATTTCTATCTGTCTTATCCTTCTTACTTTTGAGTCATAGACTATACAGTTATTCTCTGAAGGAACTGTCCTAATGCATAAATTGAATATGGAACCCTGCCCTACTCTTGCACATCCCAAGTGTTGGATAATAATGCATACTAGGAATTATTTTAATAATAAATTTCACTATTAGAAAATAAAAATAGCATATAGAAACCTTTTATACTTTCTTCCTATAAATGTATTATGAAGTGTGAGTAAGTTTCTTCAACATATGTGACACCACACTAGATGACTACTAAATTTAAAATTTAGTAATTTAAATTTAAATTAAAATTAGGAAATATTAGGAAATCTTTCTCACTCCTACAACTGTATTCTTCATGCAAATGTTCTTAAATTTAAATTTAAATTAATTTAAAAAAATTAATTTTCAGACTATAAAATCTTCCATTCAAAAACTTCCACATATATCTCCTTGTTTTTTAAATTCATGTTCTAGTATTTTCTTTAATTGGTGTTATATACATCTCTCTCTCTCTCTATCTCTCTCTCTCTCTCTGTCTCTCTCTCTGTCTGTCTCTCTCTCTCTCTATATATATATATATATATGTGTGTGCATGCATATATTCACATATATTTACATAAATGTACATATTATTAAAAAATAGAAGTATAATCTACTCAATCTGTATAACATTACTCCTATGTTTTCAGTACTGATCACTTGGTATTGGATAACAAATAGTTGTGTTCTTCTGTGTGAAGACTGTTTCTCCACTCTTAGCAATTCTCATTTTTCAATGATTCTTTTAGTAGCTTAGGCTCCTTGATAACACCTGTTCAGTAGTCAATATCTATTATTGTTGTCTTTATTTAGCTTGAGTTTGGACAGTTATGTTGGTAAGACCAGATGTGTATAGCTTATCACATTCCTAGGAAACATACCTTATGGTCAACTCACTGTTCCTCTTGCTCTTATAATGTCACCATACTCTTCCCTTCTTGAGCAATGTTCCCTAAGAGCAATTAGAAATTGGATGTTATATTATAGTACCAATATGTATACATTGGGAACTAGGCTCTCCACTTTGTGTTTTGATTGATTGGGTTTTTTGTAATATTTTCCATTTGCTGAAAAAGTAAGTTTTCTTCATGTGGGAGGTGAAATGCTTTCATCTGTGGTTATAAAAACAATTATTTATCGTGTAATTAATGATTATACTGGTTTAGTACATTCTCTCCAAGACTCATTATCCACTAACCGTGACTAGTTTCCAATAACTTGCACAGTTTGTATCTTAAGCACAATTCGAAAGCTATTGGTTACAGCAAATTTTAAGTCACTGCTGTATGCATAGGGTTATTGTACCATGTGGTAGTTGTTATGGTTCACAGGCATCATACCTAGGTAGAACTGTTGACTGTGTACCTGCTTTTGAAGTTTTGGAATCTTCCTGTAATTTGAAAGCAAGTACTCAGACAGGAGTATTTTAGATCAGTTCCTGAAAAGGGACTTCCAGGACCAGTGTCTGTAGTGCAGGATATTTCTGCAATAGGAACTTACTTTCCACTTCTGGGCACAACGAAGGACAATAATAAAACTGTGTCACAACTATAGAAATAACCAAATAACCATGAACAATGACTCAAAACAGGATTTCTAATTCTGTTGTTGGAGCCTTTGGCTCTTGAGGGAGCATCATTAGCACAAAATGAATTTTTTTATTTAAATTATATTTGTATACCTATATACTAGTTTGTGTCTATTATGGGTAGTTTTTTTTAATTTTAAAATTTTAAAAATATTATAATTATGCTTCTCCAGCCTTGCAGATGTACCATATTACTATGTTTAATTTTTTCAAAGCATAAATAGAAGCTATTTTATTTTAAGGAAAAACTAATTTCATATACTTATTTTAAATGGTTTAGTTCATCTTAAATATAATTCTTCTAGTAATTTTTGTATCTTACCACAAACTATACTGTTATCTCTGATTTAGATTTTTCATATGCTCAAGGACCAACCCTTAGCAGTTTAGAGAAACCAGAGAGGAGGCATGGAGTCAGTGAACTATTGAACAGATGCAGAGACATGCAGAAACTTTATCTGAGGGGTCCAAATTAATTATTCATTTTATTATTTTCTTTCTGCTGCTCGGTCTTTTTCCATTATATTCTTCTATCCAGAGTTGTTTTCCTCCCCCTCGTCTTGATTGTCTTCTATAATGTTCCTTCTAAATATTTCCTGATGTTTTCTTCCTATTTCTGTCTTTTTTTAGTTGTATAATGTTATCGTTTTTATTTTTTATTTGCTTTTTATTTGAATTGCAAACAACATTGAATTACATTACAATCCCAGTTCCCTTCTCCCTCCCTTCCTCCCCTACCACTCTCTAACTAAAACCCTACCAATCACATAACCATTCTTCTAATCTACACCTGACTTTTTTCTCTTATCCTTTTCTCTTATTCTTAGAGAATCCTTATTCTCTAAGACAAAAATTCTACACAAGAAAAAAATTACCTAACAAACACCACTTATGTATTTTCCAAAAATAATTTAAAATTTTACCCAGGAAAAATCACATATGATCACAAGTAATACATTATTCTTAGAGACACACAAGGAATTAAAATTTCCAATCATATCATCTTTACACTAAAGCTATGGTTCATTTATAATTGACTAAAAAGTTTTAAATAAACCCAGTACATTTATACCAGTTTGCTTTGTCCTAGAAGACAGCTGTTTATCTTTAAAAACAAAGGATTCATCTTTTTATTATTTACCTCAAAAGGTAAGCCTATAAAGAAATCTTAACAGAATCACAAATCTAAACATTGTATATGAAAATAGTCACTTCTACTTTATGTTCCCAGAATGCATACCCTCTCAACATATTTTTTTATTATATCATATTAGGAAGCACAGAGAAAAATCTAGTACAATAATTTAATCATTGCCTTTGGTTAAAAACCCATATTTGGCTAAAAAAGGAACTTCAGCTAGTAATAACCAGGCTATATTATTTCTCATTTCTTGACCTCACTGAGTCCCTTACTCAAGTATCAAAAGGGTGCTTTTCTAAACTTTAAATTGTTTTCCAAGATTTCCCAGATTAAAGACATTAACAAAAAACATCCTAATTTTACTAATAACCTCCATCTAATTTTTTTCTAAGGTTGGTGTGCAGTTTCTTTGAATTCCAAAGCTGCTTGTTGTTCCTCTTGCATGAGCTCCAACATTCATGAAATTGATTTTCTCAATAAGAATACATGATGTGGGGGACATATTCTCCCCCTCACTGTCCATCGAGGCTTGGGGAAGGTGGGAGAGCTAGTCTTGAGGTTGGCAAAAGTTGCCCCCGCCTGCCACCAGCTACAACACCTGGGAGAGCAGGCCCTGCAACTCTCAAGGGCATCACAATACAACCAATCTTATTGGGTTGAATTATTATTATTGGGTCAGCCAGCCCACAAGTGGTGAGAGCATGGGAGAATTGTTGCATTCCCCATCTGTATGTGCTAGCTAGCATGAGAAGGGGTGAGATGCCCCCCTGCCTGTCCATATCTGAGGCAGGTAGGAGAACTTGTTCCACCCCTCTTCAGCGGCAGCATACAGGATAGTGTTCCCTACAGAAGAAATGACCTTGAAAGCATAGGAGTGGTAACACTGAGGACATGAAAGCAGGAGAACCAACCGCATCATTAGCTCATGGCTGCAAGGCTTTAAACTAAACATTACAATGAAGGAGAGATCACCCTTTTCCTTACAAGGGAGGGCTGGTGAGCTGACTAAATCTGCAACTAACCAGGTCTCTGTTATCAACACTTTTACAATCCACATAAATATAATTTTATGATTTTAGTTCATTTTTTAATATATTCCCCAGTTAATGGGCATGGAACTTGTTTCCTTGTTCTGGATAATATTGTTGTATAATGTAATAGCAATTGAGTTTTGACACGATTTTATTGACATTATTCCAGAACAAGGTAGCTTTGTTTTGTATTCTGAGGAAGTTCCACACACTTTTCCATGAAGGCAATATTGTTACCAAATACAACAAACAGTGGTGGGTTTAAACAATTCTGTCCTTCAATATTTAGCCACAATTGAGTTTAGCATGATGAATAGTCTCACTAAAATATGCCTAACTGTCGCTTTGCCTGGCACTGTTCTCATTGTCATAGGGACTTACCTTTCTATATGTGGTAATCTTTAAGTCTTCCTAAGAACATACCTTTTTATTTTCTTGTCTATTTTAAAGCTGAGTGATCTCTGGATTATTTTGCTCTTGATTTGTGTGAAATTCATTATGTGCTGTTGTTGTTAGCTTAAGATAATGTCATTTGCAAATACTTCTCTCATCCTGTCAACGAACTAAGAATATTTGGTTATTTCTTTTTCTGTGCAATTATTTTATTTGAAAAAACCTCATATGATTGTTTGGCTTTAGTTTCTCAGACATATGAGATATCTAAATAAACACAAACAAAATAGTTAAAATTATGCAAGAATCCTAGTCAACGTCAGTGTCTAATATATTTTCTGTTTTCTTTCTTTGTATGTTTTTACTTCTCTGATAATTTTTGAGTCTTCAAATTGAGAGACTGAACTGTACAAGACGAAAACATAAGTGTAGTTTCAACTAATGGAGAAGAGTAAAAATAGATATCAATTTTGCATAACATTGCATAGAAATTGCTCATATCTTTAGAAAGATAAACATAAAACAGAACAGAGAGATTATTCTAAGCCAGAAGGAGAAAACACCTGATGATTGTGTTTGATTCTTTCTTGGAAACCAGATAAATAGACAGGTGTGGAGCCTTTCTCTTATCTCATCATTCTTACAGGAACTTGAAAAGTGAAGAGAACCTTTGAAGTACATTAGCATCTATGCTTATGGCCTGAGTCAATTGTTTAAAAAGTATATATACTTTATAAATTGATTCAAAAGTCCAAAGCATTTGCTTTTATAACCAAATGAATTCTTCATAGAAGTAGAAAAAAGCTCTCAAATCGATATGGAAGCAGAGTGTTTTATTATACACTTTTGCAGTGGAAGAGCAACATATGTCTGATCATCTCAAAAAGGAGACTTCTGACAGATCAAAAGAAAGATTGTACCAAAGTCCAACCTGTAGCTGGAATTCTAATTATTCAAAATAATAAAAAAACCTTGAGTCAATTATTAGAAGGTGAAAGGTGAAAGATCAGAGAAGCAGAGCAGCCATCCACTAGAGTTCTTACCTGCAAGAGTCCTTAGAATGAATGAGTGAGAAATCCCTTCAACACCTATCATTCCTGTCTCTGCCTCTCTAGTGCTGGTATTAATGACATAAGGCTGCCAAATCCTGGGATCAAAGGCATGAGATCCCAAGTGTTGGGATAAAAGGTGTGTGCCACCACTGCCTGGCCTCTATGGATAGCTCTGTCCTCTAATGTTCAGGCAAGATTTATTTGTTAGAGCACAAACAAAATATCACTGTAGCAACATGAATGAATGAGATTTTATTGAGGTTACTTGGAGCATAAAGATCAGTCAGAAACAGCTCCATCATTGAGAAACCAACCCCAGTACAGGTGAGGAATCCAGAAAGTTGTTTTCCTAGAGTTACTGGATTTGTTGGTTAACTAGGAAATAGCTTGGATTTGACTAAAACTATATGCAAATCACTAATTCCTTTCTCTTTTTTAATCTTTTGTTTTGGTTTTATTTTTTTATTTTTGTTTGTTTTGAGACAAGTATTCTCTGAGTAGCCCTGGCTGTCTTGGAATTCACTCTGGATTACAGGTTGGCCTCAAACTACAGTGATCTTCCTGCTTCTGCCTCCCAATTGCAAGGATTAAAGGCATGTGTCACAATGCCTGGCTTATGAACCACTAGTATTCTTAGAATAAGCAGCATAGTACATTCCATTGTCATAGATTAACAATCAGGACTTTTGTCACAGCTTGAAAATGATAGAAGTTGCCTTTATTTATCTCTTCTTTTCTCAAACACCTTGCTAGCTACATTCCTCATTTACTGTAGAAATGTAATTTGTGAGAGGAGAAGTTCATAGGTAAGCATAATCAGATGAAAACAACTGTGAATAAAAATGAAATTGCTCCTTTTAGTGCTTTGAAATGGCTGTCAGGGTTTGCTGTCTTGTTGGGATGATTGCATGTTCGGATGCAAATGTACAAATAGTTGCAATCTTTCTTTTTCATTCCTGCTTTTGGTTCTAATCCATACATTTGAGAAGTAAGATAATAGTAAATTAGAGAGGAAGCTAAGATGCAAAGTAAATCCCTGTCTTTAAACAAAACAGAGTATAATTCCCTTAGTCATTTCTTTGTTTATAAGTAAAGCTTTTTATCTGTAAACAATTATACATGTTATTTAACAATGTGTTTTAATAATAATGATGTTTATAGAATGAATACATCTATGTTAATATGAGAGACATTCCAAATTAGTGTGTTATTATTTTATTTAGTAAGCTATTTAGATTCTGCATCTTTAAATTCAGTTATTCTTTGTTTTAATTTTAATGACTAGTTTTGACAAATTTTCATGTGGGCATTAGTCGGGGAAATTGAAATATCAAACCTACAATGGTATATTTAGGTTTGATATTTCAATTTCCCAACTAATATTTTATTGAATTTTCCATAATGAGATCTATTTTATGTTTTCAAAATTTCTATGATACATTTTATAGTAAATCTTTTCTGCTAAAATTGTATGTTGTAAAATTTAATAAATAATTAATTTTTTGACTGTCACAAAGTATGAAGTTTTTACCACAAGAAAAGAGATCTAAACTTTGATGTAAGACTTAATTTATTTTCACAGCAACAAACAGACCTATAAAATTAAACTCGTCTTAATATATATATGTATTAAGACATGTCCACAACTTTGAGAACAAAGAATCATAATTCTAAAATGCTAACACAGATGGCTGGTCTTTTTAAAGAAAATAAGAAAGTAAGCAGGGCAATGCAGACAGTTTGTTCACGATTTCCCGTTGAGGGTCTTAATCACAGCGTCTGTTATTGCTACTATAAAAGTGGATGAGTAGAGAACGACAGGAAATAACATTTGCCCAGTGATTGAGCAATGTGGCTAGCATGCTGATTGGGAAAAGAAGAAACAAAACAGAAGCAAAAGACAGAAAAGCCTTGAAGCCACCTTTAATAATATCTCCAAACATGGAGGAAGAGACATTTGACATTTGGACAAAATGGATCATCTGCTCTGCAGTAACCTTTTATTTTTCTTCTATTTATTCCTTGGATCTATAGCATTAACTGCTTGGTTCCCAGTGATTCTATTCACAAGTGCTTACTAAACTGCCATGCATGACTGATGAAAATCTCTATGTGGGTGTGGGTGTGAGAAGTGTTTTAAATATTTACTGAAGCACTTTGTTTACAATTTATTCTCTCAGCCCACTTGTATTCAGAATTCAACAAATAGGCCATCTACATTTCAGAACCAAGGTCTGGAGAAGGAAAAGAAAGTACCTTTTTGCTGTATTTGGGAAAAGTGTATGTTTATGTAATACCTGTCATCATAGTATACTTAGAAATGTAAAAATCAATTATAGTTCACTACAGTTTAGTTTTTTATTTGAGGCATATAGCATATATTATTTTGCTGTTTTCATTGATTTATCTATAGTTTCATTTCTAAATATATATTTTTGATATGATTCAATTATACAAGTACTGCCCGCTTTTCCTTCCTACAGCCCATATAAGGTATGTTACATTTGATCCATTATTTGCCCCCTCAAACAAACTGATAGCTTCTTTTTAATCTGATTTTCATTTTTATGATATATATCATAATATATATGTATATATATATATATGCAGTTATATAAATACAACCTATTAGATTCCATTTTTGTTTTCTGTGTACATATGGGTTCAGGGCTGTATACTTTTATTGAGTTGGCCATAAAGGGTTCATTTTTCTCTCTATAGATCAAACATTATTATTAAGTGAAGAAATTATCATTTGAATTTCTATTTTCTGATCACATTTTTATTTATACATGTATTTATTTAGACATACAATTTTTATAGATACATTTTGCTGCTTCAGATGTTGTGACAAACTTTCTTAACAAATAATTATAATAAAAAGTTGCTAAGATTTTGAGGGAATAGAACTGATAGTATGATCACAAACACATGCATATGCATATGTATATAAAATGTTCGATTATCAGAGGGTGGGTCTTCCAACACAAATAACCAAAACAAGAATATATGTATAGGAGTTTTTTGTTTGTTTGTTTTGATTCAATTACACATTGTTTTACTAATCCAAATGGCTATCCCCTTATTGTGGCCCAGCACGTCTCAGCCACAAGTCATGGTAGACATGAGGGTCGTCCTGAGTGGGGGAGCATGGACTTGGAAACTCCTAGCAACCCAAATGTGATAAAGACCAAACACAAGCATCTTGTCATCTTTAGAGAGCTCTCAGTTCCATGATGTAAAACTGGAGTCTCTTTTATTTGTCATCTTCCTAGCTGTTTCCTAACCATGCTTCCCTGGCCACCATGCCTTTTCTCTCTCCTCTAGTCAACCCCTCTGCCTGGCAGCTCCTAACTCTATCTGACCTCACTTGTCCTGTACATGTCACCCTCTGTCCTGGTGCAGGCCTATATAAATGCTTAGTTCTGTAGAGATGCAAACTAGGGAACATTCTCTACTGAGGCTATGCTATTCAACAGCAAATCAGCTAGCATCCACAATTCAATGCAGACCAGAGCTCCTGGTTTCTGGAACCGTTGGAAATTCCCTAATGGAATTTTCCTGCCTCCCAACATCTCCTGATAGAAAATCTGAGGTAGTTGTTCAGTCCACAAGAATGAATATTTCAATAATCACACCCTGGTGCTTTGATCCCCAGGAGGTCTTAGAAAGCTGCCTGTTTGTGGTCCATGTGTTAGTCCTGAGGAAGAAGGTTCTAAAACCAACAAAGGAATTTCTCGTCAGAATATTGATAAACTTGCTAGCCAGAGTGAGGGCAAGCAGGCAAAGAACAAAAGCTTCCTTGGTCTCTGCTCTTTTATGGGAGCTGTCACCCGAAGTTATGGACCAGAATTAAAGGGAGTTCTGTGACATCAAATGATCCAGATTTATGGTTGCTCTCAGCCCTCAAATGATTCAACCAAGGAAAATCCCTCAAATGTTCTAGGTGAAGTAAAGTTGACAACCAAGATTAACCATCACAACAGATTAACATTAACTTCTTAATTGTACTAGTAAATAACCTATACCAATAACACTATTAATTATTTGGGATTTAATTAACACAAAAGTAGTAACTTACACTATACCCTGCAGAAGTAGTTTATTGTTTGTCAATAACTACAAAGAGGCCCCTTGATTTAAGTAAATTAATTTCACAATAGTATTCAAATACTTTTTAAAAGTTATGTGTTAAAGCTGCTCAATAATTTTGTTAGTATCTGTGCTTATGATATTTCAGTAAATGTTTTATCAATCACATTTAAAATTTTTTCGGTAATCTCCCTTTAACAAAGTATCTAAAGAAAATTCCCATTTCCCAGTTAATCTTCATTATAGCCATTTTGTTTTTGTTGGACATGAATATGTAACACGAGTTGTAATATGTCTTAATAATAAAAGCCCAGAATCAGATATAAGGAAAAATGCTGAAAGATCAGAGAGATAAAGGAGCAAAAGCATAGCCATGCTAACTACTCAACTTCCTAGCCAAAAAGAGAGTAAGCTCCTGTCTCCTCTGGACTTATCACTTTCACTCTCTGCCTAGCAAGGTCACTTCCTGTCTGTCTGTACAGACCTCCAGACCTCTATGGTAAACTAGTGGCTAGCTCTGCCCTCTGATCCTCAGACAAGCTTTATTTGCCATATAACAAGAGTATAAACAAGTTATCACTACATTCTTCTAGGTCTACAATGTCTTTAAAATAATGTCATTTTATGTATTATCTAAAGAAATGAAAGTAATCATTATTTATTAATTGGAGAGACCAGAGGCTTATAATTTATAGACAGGAAAAATAGCCTGTTTGTTTTCATTTGGTTTTGTCTTTTTAGAAAGTCATTATTAGTAGTAGAATATACATCTAAAATCTGGGCAAAATTCACATTCCTCCTCTTTTCTAGCCATTCTGATAACATATAAGTATGTTTACATATTTCAGTTTCATGACATAGCATGCTATTGTTAATCTCTTTTATTTTTATATATGTATAACATTCTAACTTTTTAGTAAGTACCTTTGAATTCTGATTCTTGGAAGACAGGTTCTGATGCTTAATAAGGAATTGTTTACAATTTAAAAACACTAAAATAGGAACATTAAATGTTCCCTAGGCAAACAAGATTAGGAAACTTCACTTGCTTTTATGAGCATTACTCTTCAAGGCAATTACAGATGTGAATGAAATTTGGATGCTGTCAATCTGATTTCAACTGCATTCCATGTTCTGAAAATTCTGTGCTGGATTCGCACTGGAAGTAAAGGCCATATTGTCTCAAAATGTTCATTTTTCTTACCATAATTAATTGTTTTTGTTATGTTCATTGTGTTCCTATTTTCTACTTTTTACCACAATGAAAATTCTTCTGGTATAGATAGTTCTTTGTTCTTTGTCTACACATGAAATAGAGAAAGCCCAACACTCATGTCTTTAATCTTGAGAGTTCTAAGAAAAATTGTGTGTGTCATGTTTTATAATCTTGATAATAATTCGGAAAGTTGGGAATTCTGCCCTCTTCTCTCAAAATGTTATTTGGGGAAAAGATTAAATGAGAAATCCGATCTTTCCAAAAAATAAAGTGGATTCTCCTTTAAGTCAACATTGGATAAAAACAGTCTCTGTTCCTGGACTCCCATTGTGCACTAGGGATAAAAACTGGTTCTACTACCAAAGGTCCCATAGACTGCCCATATTCTCTCAGCCTAGGTCCTGCCCCATATGATCTGACATATTTTGACGATGCCCCATGTGAAACCTTGGCTTCCTGAGGAGTGGGTAGGGGTGATATGGGGGATGGTGGGGGGATATTAAAGTATGGAGGGAGAGAAAACTGGGATTGGTATGTAAACTAAGGTTGTTTTTAATTTTAAAATAATTAATTTAAAAATGTTAAGACCTTACAGTATAAAGACAATTAAATACACACTATCTTCCTGAGGACTATAAATCTTGACTGGTACACCTAACAACAAGGAATTTGGACAAATTCATAGAAAAGATTTTAGCCTTGCTATTTTTTAGAATATTATGAGAAAACTTATCTAACTGAATTCCTGCTATGGCTGATACGCCTCATTCGAAGTAGATGGCAATTAAACATTTGCAAGTTGCAATGATAGCTACCATTGCAATACAATGATTTCAAGAGATCACTTTTGTTCACTTTAATTTTATTTTACATGGAATTCTGCTAGGTAGTGTCTGTCAGACATGAACTCTGGATCTTTTCCAGTAAACTCTCAAATAATCTATTGATTTGAAGTATTTGAGTATTAATTTTTCTCTTCAGGAATATTGTTCCAAGTGACTATGAAATATACAGAAATATTTTTATTAGTTCAAATTAGGAACAAGCTTGCTTCACATGACAATCCATTCTCCCTCTCCCTCCCTTCCACCCCCAACTCCCTACCAGACCCCCCACCCATTTCTTCTTTTCCCACTTGTAGCCTGTTAGAGAGAAAGCCACACTCCATTGTTGTCAAACCAATTAAAGAACATTTAGTTTAGTCTACCTATTTGTTGCTTAATACTTTCTGGAATCTTGGACTATAGTGATTTCTTAGTATAAATATATTGTTCCTGTTCCAGACTAATGAAATATTTGCAAGGTCATTTTATTCTATTATCTATCTGTCTGTCTATGTTTCTATCTATTTATATATCTATATATCTATCATCTACATATCTTTCTCTCCGTATGTCCATACATACATATATACATAAACACTTTTCTATGTCTTTTATCTATCTATAATCTATAAATTTCTACAATCAGTTAAGAATATATGTCTTGCATTTAGCTATACATTATCAGAAATGTAAAATAATTTCACTTTGAAAGGTGATTTCCTTTCAAAATATGGATGTGTACCCACATCCATAGGTTAGAGCTGTGGATTCAAGTTCAGTTCTTCATGTTTGCAGAGCAGGAAATTTACCAACTGAGCCACCTCCTGAGTTTCTGATTTCAAGAATGATTTCCTTTAATGATATTGAAGAATAAATTAACAACATAAAAGCATGAAAGAAAAATGTCAAAAAAAAACAAACACCAGAAGATGGCAAAAAAACTATTGTTAAGTAGTCTATCACTTTTAAATTCCTTTTCATCTTTGTAGGCATTATATATTTGGAAGGTACACTACAAGGATTTCTGGTAGGATGATGTGCATTTATGTGCCTATCAGTGTATGTAGGAGAGTAATGGGAGTAGTACTGGAGTAATGTCAGTGGTCTATTAATACGTTTGGGTTTTTTTTTGAGAATTGCCATTCATGTGGCAATTCAATTGAATGTTTGTGTATGAGTTTGACTTGATATGAGTCTCTCATTTAGTCTGCACTTTAGTTTCCTACAAGAATTTCCTAACAAACAAGCTTCTCTGCCAACCACAGCAGAGAGAGACATGCTACTCTGTACCCACATCCATAGGTTAGAGCTGTGGATTCAAGTTCAGTTCTTCATGTTTGCACAGCAGGAAATTTACCAACTGAGCCACCTCCTGAGTTTCTGATAAGGGGCCATGTATTGCATCAGAATCAACAGCAATGTTTCTAAGGTTTCTCCATTGTCTGGGGCCTTGCTCTGCTGTTCATAACTCTATTAATGCCCACTTTCCATCTTTTCTTTTTTTTTCTTCATTCATTTATTTAGCTCATAAATAAAGTCATGCACAACTATGATACACAATACAGTATGTTCACAATGGCATGGCTAAATTAAACCAATTAACATGTTAATCACACATATTCATCATTTTTGTTTTGAGAACATTTAAAGTATACTATCTCACAACTTTTAAAATATAGCATATTGTTATCAACCATATTTATCATGCTCTCAGTAGACCTCAAGACTTCACAAAGTCCATGCCTCTTGTCCAACTGCAGTTTTATATCCTTAAACCAATTGTTTCCCCATTGTTAAAAGACCCACAATGAAGCCTAATAGCCACAATTCTGCTCTCTGTTCCCATAAGTTCATCATTTCTAGGTTACACATAAAATTGAAATTGTGTGACATTTGTCTTCTAGTGTGTCACTTATTTTTTTATCTTTTCTTTTTAACATTAAGACTGAGTACAAATCCTTTGATTGATATATTTTATGGAGGGTTATTACTAAGATTGACCATTAGGGAGTGATTTTCCCATTAACCCTATTAATTAGTCTTTAAAGATCATTCTCAAATGGTGTTACTACAATGTGTGTCTCAATATAATTGTAAGTACCATGTTTTATAAGTTATTTTCATATTTCCTATGTATAATTACAAAATTGTGAAGTGGGAATATTCCCATTGCAATGTGGGAATACTTGAAGTTACTTTATTCCAAATTATATCAAAATACTTTTCTATTATATAAAAAGACAGCTCCATATAGTAAAACTTAACAGAAAAATAAATCACTGAATAATAAATACATTTATATTGAAAATTATTTAGACTGTTATGGTGAGATTCCAATAGTTATGGCCTTGAGATCAAAATGTTATTTCTTTAATATTTTGCATAATTAAAAACAATTGATAACTTATTTCATAATTTGTGTTTTATTTTCCTTTTCAGTGTTCACATTTTAATTGTTTTTTATTACTTTCTCTCAGTTTTTACTTTTAAGACAATCATGTTCTTGTCAGTAGCAACTAAATTTCAAAGCTTATTAGATATACCAACAAATTAATTAGCAGCAAGTAACCTTTAGATTAAGATTGATAGAAAACATGTCAAATTTGCATTTTAGTAATTGGATATTAAAACAATTATTCTTCCTCTAAAGAATCACCTTATCAGTTAACTACATAATGATATGTTGCTGGGCTCAACTTGCCTCTTATTATGTGTATTCCATGTATCTGCATATGATATCCTGCAATATATCCCTTAGTGTCTTTACCTCAATGTTAACATAAATCATAGGTGGACAGTGTTGTATAGGTAATTTAAACCGACAGTTACACTGCCTCATCCTTTTATTACTGACTTATTAAGGATCTATCTTGTGGACTCCAGGTATATTGAATTTTTGAAGCATAAGAAAATCTATAGAAGAAAATGAGGCCTCTTGATTCTAACACAATTATGCAAAGAAAACAGGCTCAGACTACACAATACCAATACCTTTATGCAATATAAACCATTATCTTAACTTCCCTTCCTGTCTCGATTTTTCATGATCTCCCCAAAGACAAGAAACCACAACAGTTGGTTTCTTTCTCTCTAGATACTTGGTATTTATAATGCATTTTTGGCCAGGCACAAGGAGACAAAGAGTACAATTGACTCATTGATTCTATCACTCTTGAGTTTTTTTTTTTTTTTGAAACTTATATAGAGTACATTCTAACAAAAATAAATTTTTTGTCAGTGTGCAAAATTCCAAACCAATGTAAAATATTTGAGATTAATAGTTGCTTTTTAAAGTATAATAATCAATAATCTACCCCTTTATTCTATGCTTTTCATTCCCCCCTTTTTTTCTTTTTAAGTCTTTTTTTTTCCAACTTTTTTTTTATTTGAATTAGGAACAGGATTGTTTTACATGACAATCCCATTTCCCTTCTCCCACCTCGTCCTCCACCCCCCCCCACTAAAACCTTATCTGTCACATATCTTCTCTGCTCCCCCTGGATGGTGAGGCCTTCCATAAGGTGTCATCAGAATCTTACGTTTCCTTCAGGGTAGGGCCTAGGCCCACCCCCTGTGTGTCTTGGCTCAGGGAGTATTCCTCTATATGGACTGGGCTCCCATTTTCTTTTCAGAAAGACATCGTGAAACCAACCTCCCTGGCTTTGTTTCTTCCTTTACTATGACCAGTAATAATATGTAGCCCACTCCGCTAAATGATGAGGAACATCCATAGCACACGCTTGTATATTATGTACAGCATAATAATCAAGTACCCGCAAAAATCAAACATCAAACACTTCCATAGCAATAAAGGCAGTATGAGACATATCCTTCTGAAAAAATGGTCTCTGAAGCTTTGAATGACTATATTGAATGTCCACTTTTAGAGTTCCTCAAAACAGGATACTGAAAGGCAGAACAGGACTACTGTCATTAATTGATGCAATGGGATCTGTCATTACAACTTCTGAGGAATAAGTAGTGGATAGCATAACACCACTGCCCTAATAAAGGCTTACAACAGCAATAAAGTAAATGAAGTGCTATGAGCAGGAATTCCTTTTTAATAATAATAATAATAATAATAATAATAATAATATTTTTAAAATTAATTTTAGAAATATAATCATAGCTATGTTTATATTACTTGATAATAATATAGAAATTTAAATGTAAGCACAGTGTTGAATGTAAAATGACAAATTAGAGAAAATAAAATTTTATCTGTTCCATTATTTGAAAAATATTTCATTACATTAACTTGATATTTTCCTAATTTTTGTTTTGTTTTGTTTTGCTATTTGGCCACAATTATTATCTGGCCTTGCAACAGCTGAATGTAGAAGAAGCCTCAATGTGTCTGTTGATTCAGCCAAGGTCATCCATAGATTTATGATTTTGGGACCTGTGTTTCATCCTATCCCAACAATTCTCTGTGGATTCCATGCTTGCTTTCTTCTCAATGGCAGGAAAACATTTAAAGAACTCCCAACAGATATTTGGCTATAGCACAATGGTTTGGCTATATGGAAAATTAGTAAAATAGCATCAGTTATAAATTGGAACAGGGTTCATTTCAAGGTATTATTTTTTCATAACTTAGAAAATTTATTGGAACTTTTTCTTGGCTTTGCTTCTTGGTTCATTCAATGTAGTTGGTATGTTTTTGGCAAAAATGACAGACAATCAGGATTTGCCTACTAAGGTAACATTTATAATATAAAACTTTAAACATTAATTTACATGATGTGTTTCCACATCATGGAAACTCATTACTAAAATAAGTGGATAAAGTATAAAGCAGGGCATTACTTTTTAAATTAAAACAAACTTGTATTTATTTTTCCCAATTTTAAATATTTCATGAAATTATTACACTTTTAAGCAGTCTTTGCTTTCTAAAAATACAAATAAAATGTTCTCTGCCATTTGAATATGACACAGTTTTCCAAATGTGATAAATCATATACTATATAAATGATGCTAATGAAATAGAATCTAGTTCTTGTACTTTACTCATTTCCCTCAATCAATTCTATTTGGAAATGAACCTGTTTTAAGCAATAGAAGTTCCATGATAGGATTAAGCAACAAACTCAATTAGTTGTAATCAGTAATGTAAGTGAAACAGATTTTAACTTAATTAAAGCTAGGAAAAGTAAAATGCTTAGTAAGATAATGGGAGATAATGGAATTTGAATTCCCATTCTGAGCAGTGATATCACTGAGATCTGATGAGATGAAGCCTAGTACACATGCTGTAGGTTGCTTGACTGTTTCTAATAATTAGCAGAAAACAGATAATGGGGCTGTGTTTAAGAAAGAGATAACTACCTACCCCTTAGTTAGTATTTAGAAGTCATCAAATTATTCTGAATGCCCTTGCCACCTTTTACTAATGGAACAAATAGCTCCCATCACCAAAATGTAATGCTTTACCTAATGGACTACTTGCACAGGTAGTTGTAATAATATTATACCACAGAAATTTCTAGTTTTGTCATTTTACTTAAAAGAATATGATTATCTTGTTAGTTATAAACAAGCAATGATATAAAATCAGTTATACACAGAATTAGTGTTAGGTTACTAACAATATTTGTAGAAAATATTACTCTTATTTATATAAAATTTGTTTGGTAATTCATAGGTGTAACCCTCAAGAATATAGTTTTTTTCCCTTCATTTTACTTATAAGAAGCTGACAGACTAAGAATATTGTATTAGTGTTCTATGGCAATGCAAAAATTAAGACCGGCATTGGTGGTGCACGCTTTTAATCCCCGCACTTGGGAGGCAGAGGCAGGCAGATCTCTGTGAGTTCGAGACCAGCCTAGTCTACAAGAGCTGGTTCCAGGACAACCTCCAAAGCCACCTTGTCTCGAAAAACCAAAAAAAAAAAAAAAAAAAAAAAGAAAGAAAAAAAGAAAGAAAGAGAAAAAAGAAAAACAAAAACAAGACAATACAAAAATTTGGGACCATGTAATGGGGCATTGGTCATCCATTATTTTATTATTTTAAAGATGAGAATATAAGATTTAATATGTTAGTTGAAAAAATAATGTTGTAAAAAGTGGTAAGTGTAATGGCGAGTGTTATGTAAACTTGACACAAGCTAGAATCATCAGAGGAAGAAGCCCTAATTAAAAAAACATTTTCCATAAAATGAGGCTATAGGCAAGCCTGGAGGGCATTTTCTTGATTAGTGATTGACATGAGAGTTCCAAGCCATTGGGCCCATTGTGAGTAACCCCTGGTAATTCTCTGTTGTATAAGTTATCAGACTAAGCAAGTTCCTAAAGAAGTACCCCTCATGACCTGTCCTGAATGATTCCTTTCCTCACTGCTTTTGCTGATGGATTGTTATATGGAATTGTGAGTGAAATAAACCAGCCTGCCCCACACCCCAAGTTGCTTTTGCTCAAAGTGTTTCATCACAGCAATAATAACCAAAACTAAGACAGTAAGGTTAAGTATATTTTGAAGAAACTTCAAATATTATTCCCTGCCAATAAGAGGACCTCCAATGGAGTTATTTAAGAGGTATTTGGTATAAGTAAGGTTATAATTGGATAGTCATAATTCAAATTCTCTTTAAAAGTCATTGTGACAATATAGTATAAAATCTCTTATAAATTAACAGAAGATAATAAAAATCATGGAATGTTAATAGTATCTGGATCTCTACTTTGTTATCAGAAGTGTTTAATACTATTTTCTCTGTCTAGAGAAATATGTGGAAGTGTATAGTTGATTTCTGCAAGTAAAAATAATAATAATTTGCATGGGAACAATTTGTCCTTGGGTTATTATGAATGCATTTACTGAAAACATTCATAAAAAATTTTATAAAGTAGTAAAAATACCAATTACTCTTGGAAATATAGGAATAAGGCTGAAGATTGATTGCTTCAAATTTCAAAAGACTTTATAACAATTATTTTAAAAAGTGTAGCTATTGATAAAAGGAAGATGCATTATATATATAATCCATTAAATTAACATATTTTAAAAGAGAAACAAATGCAAACTTAGTATGTATGCTATCACTGTGAACTACTTCAGGATGTGTGCACAGTGAATGCTCTATGGATCATTAATCTGTTCCAAATCTTTCTCTTAAACTCCAAGCCTGCTGTTCTTCTTTGGTTCTACACATTGGCAGAAATAACATTTGACTAGTAATAACTGTTTAGGCAGTTTTTAGAGGAAATGTGCAAATAGTTTCTTATGTATATTAATAATAGGTAAAGTCTTTACTTCTCCTTTAAATAATACATATTAAAACCCTTATGAATGAACATTGAGTACAAACATCCCAGCATATACAAGCATACTCTTCATTTTGTATTTATTATAATACTACATTTAGAAATATAAAATGTTTAAAGATAATATTTGAATCTGCCAATAGGAAACTTTAAAACATATTTGAAGGGTACAATTATTTAGACAATATAAACTTTTAGAAAATATTGCCAATAAAACTGACTGACATTTCAACATTTATATATAACAAAGTAATATATTTTTACATATTGTTTATTATATGTAATTTCTCTAAGAAGAAATGTTAAACAAGAAACTTGCTTTACATTTTTTTCTTTTTACCCATTCATAATTTTGCTAAAATTATTTCTACTAATAATGCTCTTTAAATTAGCAAAATTATGTTTTCTTCTATTAGTATACTTCAGGTGTTTTGTTTTGTTTTTTTTTTCTGAGTGTTAGAGTGTTAGACATTGTACCATTAGTTTTTACAGAGAAATATTTTCTTCTGTCTAAAGAAGCTGCCATTTCCGTCATTACTTAAAGTAATTTTTATCTGTGGTAAATAAAATTTCTCTGATGACAGTGGTTACAGCCACAAGATACGTGGAAATACCAAACTTTTCTAAAATTAAAGACTGAATCAGTATAAAGATTTCTAATTTGACTTCCTCAGTCATCTCTTAAACTGCTACAGATATCTCATATAGTGCCTCAGTAATCTCTTATGCTTATTGAATTTCTACAGAATTTATGGGGAAAAGGGAAAAACAATCAAACAAACATATACATGAAGAAGTGTACATTGATTTTATTACTGTTGTTACTATCTGACATGGAATGTAAAATTGATTGTCTTCAACTATCCTTTTTTTTAGTGTTATTCATTAGTGACATTCAGGTTTTATTACTAATTATTATATGCACTGAAACTAAAATTTTGAGTAAGTAAGAGCATTCTACCATCTATCAAAGGACCGTACATTTTCTATCAACTGCTATATCATCTATTTACCAGCCTACGAATCTATATACTCATCAATTGAAAATCATTCAACAATATGTGTATCTGTCATTCATTTATTTATCTTATATTTATCCATTTATCCACTCATTCATTTATTAAATATGAATTTATCCACTTATTTTCTATCCATCCTTCTTCCAGGTTGTCAATCTTTTTATACATTTCTTCTATTCAGAATATTCAGCTTTTGTTTTATACTTACTAAGCTAATTTTAGATATATTCGGCTCTCTTTTTCTTCAATTCTGCCTCAATATATTAAACAAAATTCAAATATTCAGAAGACTGTGTTTGAATTGAACACATACATATCTTTTCTCCTTATTTCTGAAACAATGAGATTTCACAACCACTTATTCAGTATTTACACTACTAAGGCAAACTAGAGTAGATTTCACGTACAACATAGGCAATAGGTTACATAAATATACTTCTGTCTTATATAAGAGAATTGAACTCTTGCAGGTGGATAAACATAGAGGTTCTGCAACCAATCCCCCTGGAAGACTTAAGATGAAATTTTGTAATACAGCTTCTTTCCTCAATATTTTAATACTGGGCTGAAAAACTATAGTTTTTCACAAAACTTGGAAAGAAATAGTTGTTTGGGAAATGATTCAGTAGAAAATAACTAGTTTCACTATAATACCGAACTTGAAAGCAAGATGAATATGAATGAACTTTTATATACTTAATGGATTTTAAAACAAATAAATAAATATTAACTGAAAATATAACACAACGGAATGTTATGTAAAGAGAAAAAGGTTTATAGGAGATTAATTTGTATTAAGGGAAATCCTTTAAAGCTGCCTTTTCGTAGATATTTAAACTTGGTTTGGAATATTGGAAGAATCTAGAGGGTAATGTATATTCAAGTCAGTAGAGAGAACACAACGGATTGAGACTATGATTGAGCTGCTTATCCATAACGATGCCACCTCCAGAGTTCTAGCTCATGACCTGCTCACTAACACAAATGGTTCCCAGGTCATAAAATATGAATCTTACATAAATAGAATTCAAAGACTTTTAGAATTTTTAATATTAATAGTATTTTCAAGAACATTATTTTTTCTCATTTATCTAATTCTATTTTCTTCTTTGAAAGAAAATGGATATTATTTTTCTCACATATGTCCTAATTATGATATCCCCTCCCTCTCCTCCTACCACTTCCTCTCCACCTCACCTTCCATACAAACTCACTTCCATTTTGTGTTTTATTAAAAAACAAACAGACTTCTAAGGGGTAATAATAAAATACAAAAATAATGCAAAACCATGCAACAAAACTATCAGATTGGGGTTGGTCAAGATAAACAAACATGAGGATAAGTGCAGAATAAAGGCACAAAAATCCGAGATCATCTTGTTTGCACACCCAGGGATCCCATAAAAATATTAAAGTGAAACCCATAAAAAATAAACAGAGGTTTGGTTTAATACATGTGCAGGTCTGGGGATGCTGCTTCTGTCTCTGTGAGTTTATTTGAGATTTGCTAATGTTGGTTTAGAGAGTGTTCTCCTGGAATCCTCCATACCCTCTGGCTCTTACATTCTTTCTGCCTCTTATTCAGGTTTCAAGCCCTTTTGGGAGGGGCTGTTTTAGCACTAGCTAATGTTGCATGATGTGCATTTTCCTGAAATATTTCCTGAATATAGTCCACATGCTCATTCTTGTCGCCCACATTGATTTGGTATTCATGCTACTTACTCCTAACAGTAGTTTAGAAATAAGATTGAATAGCTGTCAAATATTTTATTCTTGTAGTTCAAATAGTACCTCTGAGTAAGGAGTTGGTGGATGTAATCTGCTGTTAAATAAAAAGTCTCTAAATCATTTCTAGAAGACATGATTGACAGCTCTGTATTGTTATTTCATTTTTTAAAAATCACTTATAACATCAATTTTTATGTTTTCATCTTAGATTTTAAATTTCATTTTGATCCAGATAGCAGTAGCAATAAGTAATAAGCATTTTTCACTATAATTTTCAAGGTTAAATAAAATCACAATGAACTATATCTGGTACATATTTAACAATTGAATCAAAGATATATTAATCCATAAAATTAAAGAAAATATTTCACCTAGAGTTCTAATGACTTAATATTTTAATTATTCAGCATGATATGCTATAATTTAGTTCTCTTGAAAATTAGTTCTCTTTATTAAGGAAAATAAAAGATTATTAATATACAATTATCTGATACTAATGTTCATTAACCTATTAACCTTATGATTAATTTCTTATTCTTCCCCTTGCCAAGAGAAAACTTATATTATCAGTGAAAGGAAATTGAGCAGATTAAAATATCGTAAACTCTGTTACCAGCATCAAAGAAAAATCGCATTTTGCAAACCCTGTAAAGTCAGTTTGTCCTCTCGAAGAAGCACTACTTAATCATTTTCATCATACTCAGATTGTACAGATTAAAAAAAAATTGGGAAAATAATAGCTTAATTCATTTAGCATTCTTCA
The DNA here is from genome assembly GCF_003668045.3 of Cricetulus griseus. Classification (NCBI taxonomy): domain Eukaryota; kingdom Metazoa; phylum Chordata; class Mammalia; order Rodentia; family Cricetidae; genus Cricetulus; species Cricetulus griseus. Next base: position 237,053,480 of record NW_023276807.1, on the reverse strand, counting down.
TCACTGTTAATTTAATTTTCCTCATGATGGGAAGCAAGACTATGGTATGCATAGAATGAACCTGTCATGAATTCCATCAATTCATTTATCCAAATAATTTAATTTAGTCGTTTAGTTTTTGGTTTATTCAGCTAATTTTATTTGCAATGACTTTAAAACATTGATGATGTTTGCTCCTTGAGAATAAAATGGAAAGTGGCTGACTCTAGTGACACAAAATGACTTACATTGTAAAAATAATTCAAAGCTAGGTTGTTGTGTCATTTTATAAACAGGCTTATATTTTATATACAAAAAACCCACAAATATATAAATACATTCTGGAGGCCATTTTTATATTGCCAGACATTTAAAAATTTTCCAATTTATGTTCTATGGGTAAATTTCTAAAGAATTCGTAGAATTAAGATTTGAAGTTAAAATGAAACTATTCAGATCAAATATGATAAAGGCTTTTAAAATTAGGACTCCTTCTTGAGGATATATAGAATATTCCAATGATTACTTCTGAGTTATTTTTAGTTCTTCATTTCTTCCTACTTTATCTTCATATATATCAACTTTGGAAATGAACTTGCTGTGAAAATGGTAGTTAATGACTTGCCATGAACAGTTAGCAAAGCCAATACATCCATCAGAATGAGGGAAAAAATGTGGCTTGATGACTACTGAGGCCATTAAATTCTTAAAGATAAGTTATTTTATCACTTTGTCCCCTTTAGTATGTCCAAAAGGAACTCAAACATTCTATAGGAAGGAAGATAGATTGTCTATATTTTGGGCAAAACAGTGAATAAATAAAACATGTGTCTAAAAGACATACATTCAGTAGTTTAAGATGTTTATTTATTTATTTTAAAACTTCGTCATATTCCAACATGTGCTTAATACTTATAACCTTTTTATTAAAGAAGGGTGAAGACACATACTAGGGTAAAATAAAAGAACAATATATCATGTGGCCCAATTTTACACAGATTAGGGATATATCTCCAGAAAATATTTCAGCTTCCTTGAGTTTGAGAATGCTGGATTCAACATATGTATGAGCAAAAACAAAACAACACCAAACATTATTTGTGGAAATTTAAAAGCAAACATGATTGAGGTTCCTTACATCAATTCAGAATGATTACAGAGATAGGACAATATGATGCAGCTAAACCCGTCATACCTTTATTACTGAAATATGTTCTTTTCTCATAAAAGTAAAAGTGAAAGAATAGAATAATAAAAAGTCATGTAATGATGGAAAATACACAAAGAATGTAGATACTACATGCTATATTGTCGTCTTTAAACTATTTGATTGCCAAGGAAAGAACAACAATGGCTAACGGACATTTGATTATAGGTGCTACTAAATTAATTCAACTCACGTATTTTAAAAGTGCTTTGACTTCTAAATTAGAATATAATCCAACTTTTATTTCTATCTATGATTTGTGACATGGCTATAGGTTTTTTTGCCTCATTTTCAATAAATCCCTTGTTAGGAAGTTGGCATACATCTCCCGCAATCTGCCTGTATTCATCTGAGTTCTCAGTTTGATTGCTTTTCGTAAGCATTCCTTTTGTTGGTCAAATAGCTTTTAAAACTAACCAATGAGAGTAGTACATATTCGCAGTGTACAGAAGGGTTATTCACATCATCCTTCAGATCTATTTGTCAATGACCACAAGTCTAGCCAACTAATCTCCCATTAATCATGGGTCCATATGAATTCACACTACTAGATACAACCAAAATTTAGCAATAAAATAATCATTTGTATAAAACCCACTCAGAAAGTTTCATTGCATTATTTTATTTTGATCCCCAAGGGGACTAGTGTTTATTTTAACAACTAAGGATGTGCAATGTCCAAGGTTATTCAAGGAAAGTTAAAAACATTTCTCTATTTTACTTTATCATAAAGTAGTCATTGTACATAAGATCATAAGTGGAGAATGAATAGTCAATAGATTCCATTGGATGGTTTTTCATTCTTCTCTTTGAACATCATAATATAAAAATTATCCCATATAACAGTATCATTAGAATGTGAGGCTATTTTAATATCATCTCACCAACAGTTGTAGTATCTTATCTATTTGATTATGTTATACTACTTAAGTGGTTATATTTTCTTTTATATTACATGAATAATTTGTATAGCACATTGCTTATCATGGCAGTTTCTGTTACACAATAAATAAAAGACCCAGAAACTAAAGAAGAGAAAAGCAAAGTAGTGGGCCAGTCACTTTTACCGCTACCTTAGGCTTAATGGACAGATCCTGTTGCCTCTCCTTAGTGAAGCTGGAGAATGAATGTTCTTATCTTCAGTGTGGCTAGAGAATTAATTCATGATAATAACTGCTGAAGAACTTGCAATTATCTTTTATACCCTTCAACTCCTGCGATTAAAGCCATGCGATCCCTGGTGCTGAGATCATCTTTGTGTGAGCTCTTTCTCTTTAGGACTGGATCTATCTTGTGTAGATCAGGGTGGCCTTGGACTCACAAAGTTTCTTCTTCCTCTTAATCCTGAGTCCTAGGATTAAAGGTGTATACTACCACCTCCTAAAATCTTGCTGCTGGGATTAAAGGTGTGTCTCATCACTGCCTGATCTCTATTGCTTGAGACTGGCTTCACTTTTGAATCCTCGGGAAAGATTTAATGAATTATAAATACTATATCACCACAATTTCTTGATAATGGAATCAATCCGCTAAATATTGTGGCACCTTTAAATCATCATATAGACCTTTTTAGACTGGACACTATCAAAGTCATCATCTGGGAAAACCTAAATGTTTAATATCACTGTAATTCAATGCTTAAGCCTATGTACTTCCACATCTGTGATTTGGTAGGATCTATAAATTTCTGGAAACATTTTAAAATTAATAAATGTTAAAAATATTGGATTGCTTTGAATTATTCAGTAACTCTAGAGATATACATTTTTTATTTTAGTATGACCTAAATGAATAGCTTAATGTTAAAAATAAAGCTATGATACTTTTGTATAATATTTATTCTGGTAACTGGCAAGCATTTATTATCATTAATCTCAATTTTTAACAAAATCTTAGAGTCCAACAAACACTGAACGTATATAAAAGGCAATTGTATCCCATACAGTTTGCCAATAATGAAAGCCTTTCAAAATCAGTTCATAATTGCTATAATGGTAACTAAAATTATAACTCTATGCTTTCCTTGTTTGACAAAATAGAACTAAAATATGATATGAAATTTTGAAGGTAGAAACATGCGTCAAGGTAGAGTGTAAACATGCTGAGTAGGGTTGGAGAGTCTGACTAATACTTCTGAGCCACTAATAAGATTTCATATATAGTACTTAGAATTCTATATGTATGCAAAAATATTTATTTGATGATAGAGGAGGTCCTTCTATGTATGTTTGAGTTATTTGGTTGATAAAAAAGTACTGTTGGCCAATAGGAAAGGAAGATAGGTAGGGCTAGGAGTCAATGGGAATTCTGGGAAAAGTAGTAAGGTGAAGTCTTGTGATCCAGGCAGGAGGTGACACAGCAGGCAGACTCAGAATATAAGCAGGAAATCGCTCTCTTGCTTTCTCTCTTCCTCCTGGTCTCAGCTCTGGAGTCGCCATGTCATCTCCAGGAATACAGGATGAATCCGCCAGCATCCTCCATAAGATAAATCTTATGATTATGGTTGATAATTAATACTGAGCTAGCAGATAAGAAATCCTAGTAATTGGCCAACAGTACTTTATTAACCAATAAGACAAACATATACAAAGAAGAACCTCCCCCATCATCTCCTCTTTTCTTTCTAAATAAAAAGAAGAGTTTTCATTACCATTTATAACCAACCCCAATTAAATGAAAACAAAGATTTATAAACAATATTTGGGAAATTTAGCGTCAATCATTCCAAACTGCTTCCTGCTGAATGGGTCGTTACAATTTAACTCTCATATATTACATCCCAATTGTAGTTTACCCTTCCTCCATTTCCCCAAGACAATCAACAACCATTGTGATTCACTTCTTGTAATATTTAAGTTAAATAATAAGAGTATGAGGAGAGCATTCAACTTTATATTTGAATGCATTAATGTTTAAAGATACTATTTATTTTTGATATTTTTTTATTATCTGTCCAAATATATTGTAATGGTAGCTCTTTCCACCAGCTGCCTGAGTTCTGCTGCCACATTAGGGCCCCAAAATAACACACAGAGATTTGTATTATTTACAATGCTGCTGGCCAATGACTAGGATTTTCTTATCTGCTGGCTCCATATCAACCATAACCATTAATCTATATATTTTATAAAGATGTATTGAGGATGCCAGCAGCATGCATCCTCTCTTCCCCAGGATCACATGGCAACTCTCTTCTTTATTACATTACCCAGAATCCTCCAGGACTCCTAGCCCCACCTATTTCGTTTTCCTTTTGGTGAACACTGTTTATTTATCAACTAATAAGACAAACATACACAGAAGGACTTCCCCAATCATCTTTTCTAAAGAAAACTGTAACTATACCCTCTAAATATTTACAATGTGTTTAAAAATATATGTAAGCTTGTGACAGAAAAAGAAACAGGATAATGTGGTGTCAGAAGTGGGATGACCCCATGCCCCAAGGTTTCCAGAGAAAGAGGGAAACCTGCTGCCTGCCACAGCCTTCCCTGTTGGGCCACTGAGAGGCATTGGAGCAGCTTCCATATGCTCGCTCCATCCCCGCACTCTTGGACATTGTACTCAACACTTCTAAGATGATAAAGACAGATCCAGATAAAGAAAAACCTCTAAAGGTTTACATTGAATTTAAAAATATATGTAGGCTTGTGAGAGAAAAAAGTAACAGGAGGAAATAGAGTAGCCGGTTGTGGTGGCCAACGCCAGTAGGATTTGCTGAAGGAAGCAGAAACAGGCAGATTTCCACAGAGAAACCCTGTCTCAGAAAAAAGAAACAAAAGGAAGTAAAAGTAGAATAATAAAAAAGCCACCTAGAGATGAAAAATACACAGAGAATCTGGATACTATATCCCATACTGTTGTCTTTAAATTGTTTGATTGCTGAGGAAAGATTTACCGCTGCTAAAATACATTTGATTATAAATGCTGCTAAATTAATCCAACTTATACATTTTAAAAATGCTTTGACTTCAAAATTTAAGTTTAAGGACAGGCTACTTAGAAATAAAGGTTTTACTTGTATTTCCACAGAAAATGAAAAGCTGTGGATTCCTTCCGGACTAATATGGTTTGATCAAGCAAGACCCCCTGAAGCTGAGATGATACAGCCTTACAGACTACAAAAACAAGTACTTGGTCTGGTTTCTATGTTTTATCATGATCCCCATGGTATATGAACATCGCCCCCAATCAGCAGGAAGCAGTTTAGAAAGAACGATGCCCATATTCCCAAATATTGTTCATAAATGTTTGTTTTCATTTAAATGGGGTTAGTTATAATGATAATGAGCATAGTCAATCTCTTTTTAAAGAAAGAAAAAGGGAATAGGATATAGGAATGAATACTTTGATTGGTAAAGACTTTCATTTGATACAACTTTAAGGTCAATTTTGTGATATGTATATGTCTCCTCTTGTGTAGGCATTGTGTTTATACAGATCTTTTATCTATAATAGTCAGAAAGTATAATTAAAATTAGTTAGGTTTTCTAGATACAGAGATGTATTTGAGATGGTTAGGTATTCTTCAAACCTTTCAAAGACCTACAGAAATATGGCATTTAAATGGTTTAGGGTTTTTCTTGGCAATGAGATAAAACTGCTCCTGGCACACCAATTATGTCAGAAAGAAAGATGGGCATCGAAGAAACTTGTTAAGGAGTTTGCTTTCAACATGGCAAGATTAGCCATTTGGGCAAGAAACTGCTCTTCCCTGGACTGGTTGTTGCTGTATAAACTGGACATACAGGACCCACAAGAAAGTTACTGCTGAACTTACAAAACAAGACAGTACTAAAGGGTTCCTGTTGAAATGGAGAAGTGTGCCAGACATTCTATAGCCTATGGGCTGAAGATGGATGCCCCAACGTTACAGAGGAACTTTGGGTGACTGTCCAGGTAGCGAGATGTCTCTGTCAACTCTAGAGTTTATATATTATCCTTCTGTGGCCTTTGATAAAGTTGAAGACAGATAGTTACAGTTATAGTTTTCTTCAGTTATTATAAAAGATAAGTTATCCTTTTTACTTAGACAGAAAAGAGGAGATGATGGGGAATGTACTTCTTTGTATGTTTATCTTATTGATTGTTGAATAAAATACTGTTTGGCCAATGGCAAGCAAGGACTAGGAGTCAAAGAGGATTCTGGGAAATGTAGTAGAGAAGTGATGATCCAGGCAGGAAGTGACATAGCAAGGAGACTCATTTAAGTGAAGGAGAAACAGGAAGGGCCCTCTTTCCTCTCAGCTCCTGCTCCAGCGGCACAATGTGATCCACCAGCTAGGAGGGATGCCAGTAAGGCATCCAATAAGATAAGTCTTATAAAATATATAGATGTATGATAATTGAGACTGAGCTAAAAGATGAGAATCCTAGTCATTGGCCAAGCAGCATTGTACCTAATACAAATTTCTGTGTATTTATTTGGGCCTAACTTGGGCGGGCGGCTGGCATAAAGTTCACATGTGGTGGTGGGGCTCAGCGGCTTTTGGCTGAAAGATTTATTGTAGATTTATCGTAACAATAATGTGTTAAAAAATTAAGAAGAAATAGAATAGTTGTGTGTGGTGGCACACACCTTTAATCCCAGCACTGTGAGGCAGAGGCAAGCAGATCTCTGACTTCAAGGCCAACCTAGTGTACAGTTGAAGGACACAGAGAAACCCTGTCTCATAAATGTAAAGAATAAAATTAAAAGACATAGAGTAATGCAAAGATGGAAAATAAATTGTTAAATTGCTTGATTGCCAAAGAAAGAACTACAGCTGCTAAAATGCATTTGATTATAGGTGCTACTAAATTAATCCAACTTACATATTCTAAAAAGGCTTTGACTTCTAAATTAGAATATAAGGACAGATTACTTGGGAAAGGAATGTTTGCTTATGTTTCCACAGAAAATGGTACGTTATGGATTCCTTCCAGACTAATATGGTTTGATCAAGCAAGACCCCTGAAGCAGTAGCCCAACTGATCCTACATCCACAACAGGTGAGATGATGCAGTCATAGACGACTGCAGCCAGGCTTTCTGTCTTTTATCATGATCCCCATGGTAGGGACATCACCCCCAACCAACAGGAAGCAGTTTGGAATGAATGACGGACACATTCCCAAATATTGTTTATGAATGTTTGTTTTCATTTAAATGGGGTTGGTTATAAATGGTAATGATCACAGTCAATCTCTTTTTAAAGGAAAAAGGGGGATTAGGATATAGAAATAACTATTTTGCATTGGTATTGATTTTCATTTATTGGTACAAGATTAAGGTTAATTTTGTTATATGTATATTTCTCCTCTTGTTTAGGTATTTTGTTATTCAGATCTTTTAAAATGTAATGCATGGTTAAATACAGATTGTATATAGTCAGGTATAATAGTCAAAAATTAGAGTTAGGTTAGTTAGGTTTCCTAGATATACAAAGATGTATTTGAGATGGATAAGTATTCTTCACACCTTTCAAAGACCTAAGGAATATAAAGAATTTTAAATGGTTTAGGGGTTTTCATGGCAGTGAGACACAACTGCTCCTGGCACACCAATTATGTCTGAGAGGAAGATGGGCATCGAAGAAACTCATTAAAGTTTGCTTCTAACATAGCAAAATTTGCCATTTGGGCAAGAAACTGATCTTGCATGGACTGTTTGTTGCTGCATAAACTGGACATGCAGGACCCACCGGGAAGTGACTGATGAACTTACAAAATAAGATGAACAGTCCTGAAGGTTTCCTGCTTCATGGAGAAGTCTGCCAGACACACTGTGGCCTATGGGCTGAAGATGAATGCCCCAACATTACAGAGCAAATTTGGGTGACTGTCCAGAGAGTGAGATGTCTCTGTCACATCTAGAGTTTATATATCACCATTCTGTGTTCTGTGATGGAGTTGAAGAGAGTTATTGTTATAATTGTCTTTAGTTATTATAAAAGATAAGCTACATAAAAGACTTTAGACTCACAAAGATAGGATAGATGATCGAATATTTTCTTTAAAATCTTGCTGAATGTTAATGACCTAATAGTGTGACTATAAGTCTTACTTGATAAATGTTTTGTTATATATTTTACTATGTTAATGTTAAAACCCTACTTTTTATTTAGACAGAAAAGAGGAGATGATGGGGGAAGTCCTTCTGTGTATATGTTTGTCTATTGAAGATAAATAAAGCACTGCTGGCCAATAGAAGAGTAAGATAAGTGGGACTAGGAGAGGAGGATTATGGGAAATGTAATAAAGATTCTGTAGCCATTTGATCTCCATATGGCCAGCATCCTCTATAAGATAAGTCTTCATAAAATATATAGATAAATAATTATGGTTGATACTTAAGACAGAGATAGCAGATAAGAAACCCTAGTCATTGGCCAGCAGTGTTGTAATTAATATAAGACTGTTTGTTATTTCAGGTGCCCACTTGGAAGTGGGGCTTGGAGGCTTGGCAGAAAGATTTATCATTACAGGCCTATTTCCTGCCCCAAATGATGTGACAGACTTCCATGATCCCCCATGGGAGGCCTCACCCTCCCTGAGGAGTGGATAGTGGGTGAGATGTGGGGTGGGGAGAATGGGAGTACAGGAGTACAGGAGGGAGAGGGAACTGGGATTGGTATGTAAAATGAGATTGTGTTTAATTTAAATAAATGTTAATTAAAAATATGTAAGCCAAATAGATTAGTAACGGAGTGTGAATTTGGTTCTATTTAGTGGGAACCAACTCAAAAACTATTAAAGAACAAATCAGGATGATTAGGGCTTTGTATCTATTTACTGAGATCACCATAAGAAATTTATAAGCTTCTGAAAATGACAACAGTAACAACTGTAAATGGACTGTAAATGCTGTAGATTTATAGAGATCATGTGATTTGATGATACTTAATGCATTTTCACTTCTCCAGCTCTTAATATATCTTGATTTGATGAGGTTTACATAATTTAGGAATACTTTAAAATAACTTCAATACCAAATGTAGATCATGTTCTTCATTAATATAAACAAAATTGGAGAATAAACCTATTAACCTTATAGTAGTTAATTATTATAAGCTATTATTACTAGGTGAAAATTTAAAATGTGGCATATATTGACATATCCATTTTATGTGAATCCCACCTGATAAATTGCAAATCATTTTTACAGTACATCTTTCATGTGACTATTTACTATGAGCTAAGAATTGCAAGTGACACATGCTGTGAGATAACCCGTTAGTATGTTGTGAATATGTTTATTCCCATTGATTAATAAAATATCTGATTTGACCTATAACAAGGCAGGATAGAACCAGGCAGAAAGTTCAAGCAGAGATACAGGGTAAGAAGGGCAGAGTCTGGTAGATACCATGCTGTAACAACAACATGGACTACAAAAAAGGAAATTCCATGAAGCCACATGACAAAATATTGATTAATAGAAATGGGCTAATTTAAGTTGTAAAATCTAGTTAGTAATACACCTGAGCAATAGGCAAAACAGTTTGTAATTAATATTAAAACTCTGAGTGATTTTTACTTAAATTAGAAACAAGTTTATTTTACATGTCAATCCCAGTCCCTTTCCTTCCCCTCCTCCCCTGCTCCTCACCGACCCTGTATCCCATCCCATTTCTGATTCATATAGAGGGAGAAGCCTTCCATGAAGATCTTCTAAGTCTGTCATGTCATTTGGAGCAGGGCGTAGACCTAGGCCCTCTCCCATTTATCTTGGCTGAGAGAGTATATTTTAAGAGTAGCTGTAAACAAGGCAGGGAAGAAAACCCCCTGTACAGACAAGTGTTGCAGTATATACAGAATACATAAAATCAGTACAAAGATATAGAGGCAAGCTATACTTATAAATAACAATGCTATTTTTTTTGTTTTGTTTTTTGTCTGTTTTTTTCTTCTTTTGCAAATTGATTGCAGTGTCATCTACAGGTTTTCCTGTGTCAATAAGTGAATTAGAAATAAGATAGAACAACAGAAAAAAATGCTTTTCCTCTCATCTCAAATTTAATTAAAGAGAAAAATTCTTCTTCAGAAGAGACTAATAGTGAACATGATTAATCTAATGGTAATAGAAGTTAATGAGTTACAAAGTAATGGTTTTCATGCCATCACAAATACTTATATAAATACAGATACTTTGACCATTTTTTCTTATTAGCATCTTCATCATTTTTTCAGTTGTCTTATTAGAGACTCCTTTTCTGTTTTTAATATGCATGAAAATACATGCATTGATTTTTTTCTTTCGCTTAAACTAAAGAAAATCACTCATATTTTTCTGCTGACATTAACAATACCTGCAGTTCAATTTTCAAATAGCAAGTTTGAAAGAATATCACAAAAATTTCTAATGACTGAAACATAAAAAAAATACAACTGTTTGAGAGCCAACTGTTGGCTGCCATACAGACTTAAGCATTATTGAAAGAAAACTATATCAAAGATTTCTGTGGTAATGAAATTGCGAAATGATGAATGAAGAATGACAAGGGAAATTCAGGTGTAGTTCTGAAGCACAGACATAATAGTGTGTGTGGTAAAACAGTATCTTCTATTTGTATGGTATTTTAAAAACATAATTAAAATCCTTACCTAAGAATATACCATAAAAATAAATTTTAAAGAGACATGTCATGTATCTGTCATAAATTACTATATAAAAACCATTCTATGTCAATAAAAAGCTTTAAGATAGAGATGTTAATAGTGATAAATATTTTCTATTTGAGAATTATTGGAAATAATTAAGAAAACAATGTGTTGCACATCTGATTTAAAATCTTTTAAAAGAGATACCATATTAAATTTTAGCAATTTGTAGGAAACAACAACTGAATAGACATTTGAACATGGCTGGCCATTAAAATCCATTTGCATTTGGTTTAAGATATTTTGAGACAAATATGGAAACTGTCAAGATAATTCCATATTCATTAACATATTTTACACTGTCTAGTACAGTATATGAGGATGCCATTAAATGCTGGTACAAGAAGATATATATTTAATATATATGTCAAAATCTAATGATATTTAAGTATATGACTAATACTATATTAGCCTCTGCTATTTCATAAATAATTCAGTATTTTTGGTTTTGAGGATTGAAAGACTATTTATGATCTGAGTTCAACAGAATGGTGCTTCAGAATTCTAGAGATCATGGTTTAATTTCATGAATTTAAACAAAAAGTTACTGGAAATTCAAATTTCAAGTTTCAAATGAAGGATGTTAATGTTTGTGAATTAAGTAATATTAAACATGTTTTATGGAACATGTTTGTGTGTGATTCAGAAAGACATGAAATATCAAACATTTACTTGCATTTGTTCTGAGGATCTGTGTGATATATTAGCTTCACAGATGTTATTGGTTCTCCCGTAGACAGTATTTATGGAGAGAGCCAAAGTAGAGACCAATGGTGATTTCAAAATAATATTAATAATGAGGATGATGATGATATATATACATATATTCATCTCTGTTCTCCATACCTTAACACTTTGAGAAAAACAATATGCTTACATTTGAAAATTCTTCACTTAGTTCTAATAGACACAAAGGATATCCATTGTATTTGACTCTCAAGTTCTTCCAGAATAATGAAATTCTATTGACAAATGTAGATACTAAATTAGATCATCATTAAAGTTAGTGATAGATACTATAGTATACAAAATAATTATGGTTATTCCATAGTTTTTGACAGAAGTATGTGTGAAAGTCTAAGAACTTTGAAGGTATGCAGTAATCTCCAACCTTTCCTCATTTTCTGTTTATTCTTCATCTACCATAATCCCCCTCACCTCTCTTCCAAAGTAAAATTTTGGTGCTGTCATGATACCCACATTGCAATTTACTTAAACTTCATTTAAACATAATCATACAGTGAATACACTTTTGCTTAGTTGATTTCTATCAACATAAATATGGTTTTGACAATTATTTGAAACTGTGTGTGCAATTTTTTAAATTAATTTTTGTTTAAATTGAAACCAATCTTATTTTACATATGAATCCCAGTTCCCTCTCCTTCTGTCCTCTCATTCCCCCCAACTGGTTCCACTTCCAGAGGCCTGGTAGACTGCCCAGGCCTCCCAACTGACACCCAGGTTCAGGTAGCCAGGTTCAGTCTTATGCTGGTTCCCCAGTTGTCAGTCTGGGGTCCATGAGCTCCCACTTACTTAGGTCAGCTCTTTCAGTGGGTTTCCCCAACATAGCCTTGACCCCTTTGCTCATTACTCCTTACTCTCTACCACTGGATTGAAGTTCAGCTCAGGGCTTAGCTGTGAATTTCTAATATCCCTCAATATCAATGGTCTTAAGTTGGCTATATAAAAACACAGGCTAACCGAATGGATAAAAGACAGAATCCATCCTTCTGTTGCATACAAGAAAAATACCTCAATTTCAATGACAGATATTACCTCAGAGAAAAGGGTTGGGAAAAGATTATCCATTCAAATGGACCTAAGAAATAAACTTGTGTAGCCATCCTAGTATCTTAAAAATTGGACTTCGAACTAAAATTAATCAAGGGAAATGTAGAAGGTCATTTCATATTTATCACAGGAAAATAGAGTTGCAATTCTGAACATCTATTCCCCAATAGAAAGATATGTCAAAGAAGGACATGCCTTGGTAGAGGGAGCCAGTATAGGTTTGGAAAGAGGTCTGGCACAGGGGAAATGTTAGGGAATCCACAGGATGACTGCAAATAGGAATCTAGGCAGTAGTAGAGTGGCTACCTTTGATGCATTTCCCCTATAATGAGATTGATGACTACCTTGGATGTCATCTAGCAGCTAATTGAAGCAGAAACAAGTAGCAACAGCTAAACACTGAGCAATACGCCTAGAATCCAGTAGCAGAGAGGAAGGAGGGATGAGCAAAGGAGCCAATACTGTGCTGGAGAAACCCACAGAAAGAGTTGACCTGACCTAGTGAAAGCACAGAGATCCTAGTTGTAAAGCTGGGGAACCAGCTTTGGATCTAACCAATCCCTGTGAATAGGTAGCCAGGGCAGTCTATGGGACCTCTAACTGTGGAGCCAGTGTTTATCCCTAGAGCATAAATGGATTTTGCCAGCCCATCCCCTATGGAGGGGTGCTATTGCAGCCCAGATACAAGAAAGAGGCCTTGGAAACTCCCCCAAATGATGGGACAGACTTTGATGATGCCCCATGAAGGGTCTCACTATCCCTGGGGAGTGGGTTCAGGTTGGATTGGGGGAGTCAGTGGTGGAGCATGGGAGAATGGGAGGGCAAGGGAAATGGGGCTTTGTAAATAAGAGAGCTTCTAAAATAATAATAATAATAATAATAATAATAATAATAATAATAATATTTGTAAGACATAAAACTACACACACTTTTAATGAGAGAATTAAACACCCCACTCTCATCAATTTACAGGACTCCTAGACAGAATCTTAACAGAGAAATTAAGTAACTAACAGAAGTTATCACTTAATTGGTCTTAACAGACATCTATAGAACCTTACATCCAAACAGAAAAGAATATACCTTCTTAGCTCCACATGGAACCTTCTCTAAAATCAACCATGAACTTGGAAAAAAGCAAACCTCTAGAGATTAAAAAAAATGGAATAACCCTCTGTATCTTATTTTACCTCCATGCTTTAATGTTAGAATTCAATAATAAGACAAATTGTAGAAACTCTACAAACTCACAGAAATTTAACAATGCTAAATTGCATCACTCCTGAGTCAAGGAAGAAATAAAGAAAGAAATAAAATACTTCCTAGAATTCAATGAAAATGAAAGCACAACATACTCAAACTTATGGGACACTTTGAAAGCAGTGCTAAGAGGAAAGTTCATAACATTTAATGCCAATATAAAGAAAGTGGAGAATAGCCACACTAGAGAATGAACAGAAAAACTGAATCTTCTAGAATAAAAAAGAGGGAAACTCACTCAGGAGGAGTATTTGCCAGGAAATAATCAAATTGAGGGCTGAAATCAAGAAAGAAGAAACAAAGAAAACTAAACAAAGAATTAGTGAAAAAAGAGTTGGTTGTTTTGAGAAAATCAACAAGACAGATGAACCTTTATCCAAACTAACCAAATGGCAGAAAGAATATGCAAATTAATAATATCAGAAATGAAAAGGGGATGTAACAACAGACACTGAAGAAATCCACAGTAACATCATGTCATACTTGAAAACCTGTACTCCACAAATTTGGAATATTTAAAAGAAATGGACAATTTTCTGGATAGGGTTCACTTACCAAAATTAAATCAAGAACAGACAACCAAGTTATAACCCCCAATGAAATAGAAGCAGTCATCAAAAATCTACAAACTAAAAAAAGCCCAGGGTCAAATGGTTTCAGTGCAGAATTCTACCAGAAATTCAAAGAAGAGCTAATACCAATACACCTCAAAAATTTCCACAAAACAGAAGCAGAAGGGTCATTGCCAGACTCCTTTTATGAGGCTGCAATTACCTTGATACCCAAACCACACAAAGATACATCTAAGAAAGAGAACTACATACCAATCACCCTTATGAACATTGATGCAAACATACTCAATAAAACAATGGCAAACCAAATCCAAGAACACATCAGAAAATCATCCACAATGATTATAATAGGCTTCCTCCAAAAAAATTAGGGATGGTTCAATATACAAAACTCTTTCAATGTAATCAACTATATAAACAGACTGAAAAAGAAAAACCACAGAGTCATATCACTCGATGCTTAAAAATGCTTCATCAAAATCTAACATCCATTCATGATAAAGATCTTGGAGAGATCAGGAATATACCTAAAAATAATAAAAGGTATATGTAACAAGCCCACAGCCAACAGCCAAAATGGAGAGAAACTAAATGCAATTCCTGTATAATCTTGAACAAGACAAGGCTGTCCACTCTCTCCTTATCTCTTCAATATTGTACTTGAAGTTCTAGCTTGAGAATAAGACAATAAATGAAGATCAAGGGGATACAAATTGGTAAGGAAGAACTCAAACTTTCACTATTTGCAGATGATATGATAGTTTACATAAGTAACCAGAAAACTTCTATGAGGGAACTCCTACATCTGATAAATACATTCAGTAATATGGAAAGATAGAAGATTAGCTAAAAATATCAGTAGCCCTTGTATATATAGGAGATAAATGGGCTGAAAAAGAAATCAGAAATATCACCCTTCACAATAGCCACAAACAACTTAAAATTTCTTGGAGGGTAACTCTAACCAAACAAATTAAAGACATGTATGACAAGAACTCCAAGTCTTTAAAGAATTTAAAGAATGTATCAGAAAATGGAAAGATCTCCCATGCTCTTGAGTAGGTGGAGTCAACATAGTTAGAATTGCAATCTTACAAAATGCAATTTACAGATTCAGTTCAATCCCCATCAAAACCCAGCACAATTCTTTAAGATCTTGAAAGAACAATACTCTATTTGGCAAAACAAAAAACTCATATTAGCCAAAACAAAACTGTACAACATACTGTTTTCTAATCTTAGATGTATTCCTCTGTGGAAGAATATATCAGTCTATACATTAGTCTATATGGACTCTGGAAATTTCAGTCATTTCAGATTTGCACATGATAAATAAAGTTTTTGTGAGTATTGACATTCTACTAATTACACGTATTGTGCTTCATTTCCCGTGAGTAGAAGTCCAGAGGTAGAATAATTATACCATATGCTTCCCTATGAATAGCATTTTCAGGAACTGACTGGTTTCCAGAGTGGATATTCTGTTGTGCTTATATTTTCTGTTGCATTATTCAAGTTCCACTTCCTTTGTATTCTCATAAAATCTTAATTTTAAGTGATTTAGAAGGCATATAACTGTATCTGAATGTGGCCCTTTTTCAGTTTGACATTAAACCTATTCTAAACACTTGTCAGTGCTGGACCTTATAACTGAGACTCAGAAGATTTTCAAGAATAGATGTTCTTTCAATGCTGATTTAACTTCAGCATTTCAAGGACATCTGATGGTATTTGCTTTTCGGACAATTTCAAATGTTAATGATATTTTTCACTTTTGATTGTTTTGTGTTGGCAGAGACAACAAAACTACTTGGAGTGTAAGTCTAGTATTTCATCTTATCTGAATCTGAGATTTCTTCATAATTGTAGGCACACACACATTACCTGATTACAGTTTGGGTTTTTTTTTTATTTGTTTGTTTTGATGTCAGTCTGTAGCTTGTCATTTTCAATAGTGTGTAGCTGTTAATAGTATATTCTAGCTGAAAGAGACAGCCACAGCTAAACACTGAGTTTAACTCCTGGAATCCAGTAGCAGAGAGGGGGGAAGTGATGAGTAAAGGGGTCAAGGCCAGGCTGGAAAAACCCACAAAACAGCTGAACTGAACAAGGGAGACCTCATGGGCTCCAGAATGTTAACTGGGAAACTAGCATAGTATATATCCAGACCTCCTGAATGTGGCTATCAATTAGGAGGCCTGGGAATCTATGGGTCCTCTAGAAGTGGATCACTATTTATCTCTAGTATACAAGTGGACTTTGGGAGCCCATTCCACATAGAGGAATACTAGATTAGCCTAGACACATAGGGGAGGGCCTAGGCACTTCTCCAAATGATCTGACAAACTTGAAGATCCCCATAGAAGACCTCACCCTCCCTTGAAGGCAGAAAGGGGAATGGTATAGGGATTTGGTGGATGGCAGGGGAAGAGGAGAGGGAACTGGGAATGACATATAAAACAAGCTTGTTTCTAATTTAAATTTTTTAAAAATGGAAAAAAAGAAATGAAAAAGTAAGGTATGAAGAATTTAAGTAATTTACATAAAATCAGAAAAAAAGTTTATTCTAAAGAGAACAGAGAAAGAAACTCAATGAAGTCTCATGTATTACATTTTTTTCACATCAGTTTTGTTTTAGGTCTTCTATGGTAGAATTTTGTCTAATATAATCTTTAATAATTTCTTTTGTTCTAATCAAGTGTATGATTTATTTTAGGTTACCTTTGCTAGAGAAAATATGTATCTTATTTTCTTTTTCTTTGGCTTTTGTAAAATACATAAAAAACAATACATAAAGTGAGAAAATTTGTATTTTTCTCACAGTTCAAGGGTATCATCTGTCATGGAAAGAAAAAAAATCAAGGTTGTAGCATCTTGAAGCAACTGGTCGTGTTGCTTCTATAGACTGGAACACAGAGGGATAGTGCTACTTCTCAGCTCACTCTCTCCAATTATGTATAAAAAAGATTCAAGTCATATAAGGTCTTTATAGCACTTTATAAAGCTTCAGCTATTCCCCACATTCGTGTTCAAATGCCCATTTCTTAAGTAAAAAATTAAACATGCAATGCTTCAAACAATGCTATTGTATGAATAGCTGGTGACAGCTGTCTTTCTCAGTGAGTTTTATTTGTATATTACTTCCAAAATAGCTTTTCATATCTGTGCAAATTTGTTTGTCCCATGCTGACTTTTTCGGGGGGTTCAAGACAGGGTTTCTTTGTGTAGCTTTGAAGCCTCTTCTGGAATTAGATCTTGTAGACCAGGCGGATTTCAAATTCACAGAAATGGGCCTGCCTCTGCCTACAAAGTGCTGGGATTAAAAGAGTGTGCCACCACCACCCAGCCCAAATTGATATTTCTAAGTGGTATTTAAATCAAACTTGGTCAATACATTCTTTTGAATACAGAAGTTGGAGAATGAATATCAAATTTGGAAATGTTAGCTTGAATTTTATTGAGTGAACTGACAGAAATATTAATATATAAGGAAATAGAGAAATAATACAAGTGCATTATTCGTACATATAAACATGCTATAAAATCAATGATGCATGCATAACATTTAATTTTGGCTCATTATTATATGTTCTGAATGTATGTACTTCTTGATTGAGATCACTGTTTTTTAGGTTACAGTAAACTGGTCATTCATGTTTTTTGGTTAAAGTTATTTATTAGTTGTGTTTTCTAGCTAGTTTCTCAACAATGACTGGAGAATGAGAATGTTCTACATAGACTCGATATAATAGAATCTGCAATGACAAATGAAATAAGGAAAATATTAGCCACCATATTCAACTGGGCAATATGATATTAATTGCAGTGTTCAAACACTAAGCAATTCTCTCTGACATGTATAACTGGACCTACACTAATATTTTACAATATATAACATAAATACTTTATAATATGTATTTAAGTAAGAATGAGTTTGGTAAATCTTATACTATGGAAAGAAGTATAAGAAAGGGCACTATTGGATCATGTGGAAAGGGTAGGGTTGAGAAAAAGAAAATATGGGGCATTAAGGGGGATATTAATCTGCTGGGGTTTGGGAAGCCATGGCAGGGGTAGCAAGTGGAGTGTGAGAGAAGTGAAGGAAATGACATATTTTGAATTGTTATAATGACATGTAATACATTATGGGCAAATAGTAAAACATAAAAATATAAAACTGTATCCCTAAGGAAAATACATGATCTTATTATTGGTGGCATGGCAGTTTTAAAATTTTCTTACTTCACAAGTATTGAGAGTGAAATTATGTATGGTATTTTGGTTCCTAAAAATCAAAGATGTTCTCTCTGATGAACTATTTGAAGCAAAGGTTTCAGAAATTCAACAAATGTTTCAGAAACTCGATGACATCTGGAATGAAGTATAATCTAGAAATGGAGGGCACCCCTGAGACTGATTTTTTTTTTTTGAAGTTGGTGGATCCACTTCTAGTCTCAACCTTTAAGGTAGGAAGATAGACACTTTTTTCTGGATCTTGAAGTAAGGAGAAAAATATCTTTAATCCCAGGTCTTGAGTCAGGAAGACACACATTTAATCTGAGCCATACCATATGTTGGAAGTCTATATAAGGACACAGAAGAAGGAAGCATTTTCTCTTTATCTGCTTGCCTTTGCCTCGATAGCAATCCATTCCTTCATTGGCATTAGGGCCCAATTCTTCTGGACTCCAGCATAAACTGAAGACCAGCTGACACAAAAGTCCCTTGAGGACTAAGCAACTATTGGATTCTTGTCCTTTCTTTTCACAGCCATTGTTGGATTAGCTAGAGTTCACTCTGCAATTGTTGAGAGGGGTCGGGGGACAGAGATTAAGTCTACAAATTCTATTATTCTAAAGAACCCTCACTAATATGATGAGGAAATTTTTACAATGCTTTATTTTGAAATTTTCTTGTCATTTCTGTTTTTGGTCTTCTTAGGATGTAAATCAATTGATCATGTTTTGAAAAATAATGCAATTTACAACTAGTGGTAAGTTTTGCATCATCTTGACACATATTAGTTCCCATACTTAGTCTAGAATTTTTTTACGTTATTGTTATTCTCAGTATGATCATGAGTTAAGAATTTCTTCAGATGACTTTGTCTCATTCCATAACTAATGGGGGAGGTCATAGTGTGTATGTTTATCTTATTGGTTGTTGAATAAAGCACTGTTCAGCCAAAGGGGCAGAAAGATAGGTGGGACTAGGAGTCGAGGAGGATTCTGGGAAATGTAGTAAAAAGAAACTCTTATGATCCAGGCAGGAAGTGACATAGGAGGCAGAATCAGAATATAACCAGGGACAAGCAGGAAATCGCTTTATTCCTCTTCGTCCTGCTATCATTTTTGGAGCAGCCATATGAACCCGACAAGAGAGGACACATGATGCCAGCATCCTCGATCAGATAAATCTTTATAAAATATATAGATTAAGAAATCTTAGTCATTGGCCAGCAACATTGTAATTAATATAAGACTCTGTGTTATTTCGGGTACCTACATGGTGGCGGGACTTGGGCAGCCCAGCAGAAAGTTTTGATGTTACACATTCCCATTAATTCTGGATTAGTATCATGAACACCAAACTTTAAAATGTATAAATTTTACACAATTAAAAATTTTCTGCATTTTCTTCATGGTGTACATATTGATATTATTTATTGCTAAAAATTAGATAGTGCCTACCAGCAAAGCCTAAATGTCTAGTATTTTATTTATGTTGTAAGAAGGATGTGAAATATATAATTTAGATTTTTTTAGTGAAGTTATAACTGAACTCAATAGCATTGTAATTAATAAAAAATACAAAATAATTCCTTAGTGTTACAGATGTGTGAAGTGCAAGATCAAGAATCCAGTTCTGGAGAAAGTCATTCTTGGCTGTCTTGATGAATAATTGCTTACATGAGGGCAACATATAGAAGAGCAAAGAGTGTGAAAAACAACAAGATAGAAGAAAAGAAAACAACAGAAAAGATATTTGCCAAACCCCATTTCATTGCCATATTTTTAATTTTGCATATTGATTTTATTGTTAATAGAACAAATCATATGATTTTTAAATATTTTAAAGGAGTTTTGTTTGGATCTTACTCAGTTTTATTTCTTCCCTGTTATTTTCTAGGTGCTTTATAAAGTCTCTTAATTCTCCCTCCTTTTACTTTGTTCTCAAATTATACTTAATTTTGTTTACTTAATTAATGCTGTGATTTCTAGTTTATCATTCTGAACAGAATTTTTAGTTGGACAGTTTCCTTTTAATTTAAAGTATGTACTTGAAACTATAATATTTTCTTAATTTAGTATCCACTTATAAATTTCTAATAAACTTGAAAAATGTGTTTATTTTTAATAATTTTATTAATCACTTTAATCACTTGATAATGGACTATTGAGAATTTTGGTAGTGTACTTCCAAATGTAATAATTTTAGAGGTAGTTGTATTAATGATTTTTATTCATCACTGTTTAAATTTTTTTCTTTTTTTCAACTTTTTTTATTTGAATTAGAAATAAGATGATTTACATGACAATCCCAGTTCCCTACTCCCACCCGTCCTCCCCTACCACCACCAACCCAACTAAAACACTTTCTATCATATATCCTTTCTGTCCCTCTGGATGGTGAGGCATTCCATGGAGGGTCATCAGAGTCTTTTGTATCCTTTGGGATAGGGCATAGGCCCACCCCATGTGTCTTGGCTCAGGGAGTATTCCTCTATGTGGAATGGGCTCCCAAAGTCCATACCAATGCTAGGGATAAGTACTGAACTTGTAAAGAAGTTCCCGTAGCTTTCCGAGGCTTCCTCACAGAAACCCATGATCTTGGGGTCTGGATCAGTCCCATGCTGGCATTCCAGCTATCAGACTGGGGAGCAAGAGTTCCCGGATGTTCAGGTCAGCTGTTTCTGTGGGTTTCACTAGCCTTGTCTGGACCCCTGTGTTCTTCACTTGTCATTCTCTGAATCTGGGGTTCCAGTTCAGTTTGGTGATTAGTTGTGGGTGTCTGCTTTTACTTCCTCCAGCTTGCATCCACCTAAGCTGACAGTCATCTAGTATGACATGCAGTAAGTAGATGTCTTCCCAACAGCCCAGGTCTTCAATGTATTACTTCCTTAAAGAATTGAAATAATTCAGTAGATGTTGCTCATTTTGATTATGAAAGTTAATAATTGATTATATTAGGAATTCACAAATGTAATAAATTTATCATATTACTAAAAGAAATATACATACATATTTAAAATGAGTATATATTATATAATAAAGTAACATTATAAAACTATATATTATAAATAAAATACATATTTGTGTTTGGGATTTTTCAAGTTATGAGTGAATGTTGTTGTCTAGCAAGTATGTACTGACACACATCTTTAATTCTAGCAGTAACAAGGTAAGGAAAGGAATATTTGCCTATCTGATCAGAATGGGATATATAAGGAGATCATATTACCTTGGGCTACATAAGAAAAAAAATCTTGTTAAAGAAACAACATCAGCATCAACAACAAAAAATGCCAACTCATTTGTTCTACTGACAATTCTATGACTGATTCATAGGTGAAATATGGATATTTCTACTAACAAACTAGTGTTTTTATATTCTTCTAACTAATTTTGTCTATTCTTTGTTAAATTTATAAACTACAGAATGGGGAAGATTTTTTTCCTGATTTTTATGCAGGAAATATACAAGTGGCTGTAGGTTTTTCAAATATTTTCTATATTTGTTCCTGTGTTTGTGTGTGTGTGTGTGTGTGTATGTGTGTGTGTGTGTGTGTGTGTGTGTGTGTGTATGTGCATGTGTGTGTACATCTCCATGTGTGTTTGTGCACATGTGAGTTTTGTGTTTCAAAATAAGCTACAATTTTCAGTATCTGCAAGATAGTGACTGTATTATATGAAAAATCAAACATCTCATACAAAAAAGAACAATAACTCATACAAAAAAGAATAACAACATTTGAAAACAACGCATATAAGATAAGTGATCTGTGAGTGAACATAAACAAAGCAAAAATCAAGGGAATTGTTCCATGTCACAACTATAAACAGAATTAAAAATTAGTGTACCAATAGGAAATGCAGGAGCCTAGGACTAGCCATATTTTTGTTGGTTTCACCCTCTCTTAGGTCCACCTTCCATCTTTAGTAGAATGCTAATTACCTGGTACATGTGAAATCATACTTGCACACAACAAATAAATACTATAAATTCAAAAGCATACTAGGAAGCAGCCCATGACCCTGAGCAAATTTTTTCTTATTTATGAAATAGGAAAACAATGCTTTATGAAAAAGTGTATACAATTCTCAACCTCATATTTCAGCAACAATGATTATGTGGCCTTAGTAAACATATTCTCACCCTGAACAAAAGTAGCACTGTATTTTGCAGCAATCAAACTTTTTGTAGAAATTTAGCAACAAGTGTCAAAATATATTTTTAAAACGAAAAATTCAACACATATCAAGTTGTACATTAAAATACTTGACACATTTCTTGTAGAACTAAAATATTGTTTTTATTTCTAGAAAAATATATATTAAATTTCTTCATAATTTAAAAAAATAAGAAATCAATACAGGAATTGGAAAATATTTTCAAATATGAAAATAGTAGTAAATGAAATTTGATGGATGTGTCCAACAAAATCTTAGCAGGGAAGTATACATTACTACTTAGTAATAGTAGAAAAGAAGACAGGCCACAAGCCAGAGACCAAAGTATTACCTCAAATGATTAGGAACATAAATTTAAAATATAAATATATCAATAAATGTAACTCTTACAACTTATAAATTTCCAAATTTTCAAAGATAAAAGAAAGAACATACACAAATTCTATGTATTTTCTAGAACCATCATACTCTGAATTGTGCTACATAAAGAAAATTAACACATTAGACCTAGGAAAGGGATCATCATATGCCTGTGATGATATAAGTTCACAAATATGAAAATGTATTTGGAAGTTCATTTTAGTAAATTTGGAAATATAAAATAAATAGAAAATGTTTGATTCAAGCTATCAATAAATATGGGTTTCAGTATTAGCTGTTTTTTAAAAGAAGTTCTTAAAATAAATATGAAAAACATAGACACTCAAAATAAAGTCTTTAAAAAGTTGGAGACTGGCTAGGCAGTTGTGCTGCACACCTTTAATCCCAGCAATTGCGAGTCAGAGGCAGGCAGATCTCTATGTGTTTGAGACCAGCCTGGTCTACAAAGCTACATCAAAAAAAAAATGGAGATTTGGATGGATATCAACTTTATTTCTGTCAACATCTCTTGCATTAAAGTGACAAAAATCCAAAGATTTTAAAGATATAATTCTAGTACATCCCCTGAGTTTAATTAAAACATGTTAACATATGTTGAACTGTCTTATGATGTGAAAGATTCTCTTATGTTTAATATAACTATTTGAACATAGCCTATTAATTTTCACAAAATTTCTTATACAATTACTCAAATAAATCTTTATACATAGAGGCCATATAATAAGAAATAATATTTAATTTTCATCTCCTTATGAATTAAATAATCTTCACAGAATGGGGCATAAGAAAATGTACTATTTTAGCCAAAATATTCAAAAATATTATTTTCATTATGCTTCAAGTTTTAGAGAATACTTATTATTTTAGATACATAATTTAGGTTGTGTGATAATTGAGCATTGACTATTTTCCTTAAGCAATCAAATTTAATTCAATATAAAATAGATTCAATTGTAATACTTCACATTGGGATCCAGAAAGATGAGATTTTAAATGATATTGATATTTATTGCTCTGCCTTAAGCATGCTATATGGGACTTGTACTTACTCAAACACTTATCCCAGTCATGTAGATCACAGAATAGGATGTTGAAGAGATGAGTTAACTTGTTTAGTTTAGTTTTAATTTTGTTTCATTTTGTTTGATTCTTTTAAGTAAGGTTGCTATGAATTCTGTTTTTCATACACTGAAAAAGGCAAATGAAGCTTACAAATCATTATAAACACAATATAAAATTCAGACTCTATAATATTGGTATGTATTGCAAGTTCTCCTGGTTGCTGGTGTGTAAAACCTGAGTGTAAAAAAGATGACATTATAGAATGCTAGAAATCACTATGAAATATTTGTTTTATTTCATACATAAGAAAACTTTTGCATTTGTTCTTCCTGGTGTTTGCAACTGTAATCTACTGGAAGATGCATTGTCCTAACTTCTTCAATAATCTTGAATTCTTTCACTATTTTTCTAATGTGTTTTATATTTTTGAAATTGTAACTTAATTACTTTCTCCTTGCATTTATTATTTCTAACTCTTCTTATGTACACCCATGGCATCTTTCAAATTACAGAGTTATGCTTTATATAACCACAATCACCACAACAAAATTTCCAAGGATGCAGTAGTGGCACACATTCCTTGCAGGTAAACAACATCTCTCCAATGAAATTTTCGTTTGTTTGTTTTTTTGTTTGGTTTTTTCACATAAATCAAATATGATTTTATTGAAAACAAAAAGGGTAGAATTGTAAGAAATATGGCTATATTGCTTCTGATTCTCTTTCCTCATCCCTTTAATCATCGGTGGCTATTTTTTCTTTTTTTTATTATTCTTTTATATCACAAATCCTTTCTTCTCCCCAGGGAGGGTGAGGCCTTCCATAGGGTGTCATCAGAATCTATCATATCCTTTGGGATGGGGCCTACGCCCACCCCCATGTGTCTTGGCTCAGATAGTATCCCTGAATGTGGATTGGACTTACCAAGTCCACACCTATGTTAGGGATAAGTACTGAACTACTTCAGCAGGTCCGGTAGATTTGCCAGGTCTCCTCACAGAAACCCACGTTCTTGGGGTCTGGGTCAGTCCAATGCTGGTTTCCCAGATATCAGTCTTGGGACCAAGAGCTCCCCATTGTTCAGGTCAGCTGTTTCTGTGGATATCACCAGCCTTGTCTATAACGTTTTACACATCACTCTGTCTTTTCTGCAACTGCGGATAGGGTCAAGATCTCCTGAGCAAATTGGGAGCAAGAAAGGAGAACGGAGCTAAGAGAATGAGAAGGGGAGAAGAGGAGGGTGAAATGGACATGAGGGAGCATAAAGCTTGAGTTGGGGGAAGAAGAAAACAAGAAAGGAGATACCATAATACAGGGAGACATCTTTGGTTTACAGAGAAATCAGGCACTAGGGAAATGTCAGGAGACCTACAAAAATGACAGCAACTAACAATCTAAGCAACAGAGGATAGGCTACCTTAAATACCCTCCTCTGATAATGAAATTGATTATTTTCTTATATGCCATCCTATAGCCTTCATCCAGCAGCTGGTGCAAGTAGAAGAAGACACCCACAACTAATCACTGAACTGAACTGGAATCCAATAAACTTTTTACATTATGAACAAGAGGGATAATGTAACACTTACTGGAAACTTAGCCAAATACCTTGTACTTGTGAAGTCATTTTCAGTATTGAGAATAACTTACAAGTCACACTTTACTAAACGAATTGAATTCTTAAATATATACTAAGCATTTATTTTCTCTTTATATCCATAGATGAGTGTAGTTCTCACCCATTATCAAGGAAACTTCTTGAAACACATACCATTACAGAAAATGATGAATGATAAAAATATATAGAACAAGAAATTTCCAAAACTTTGCAGGAAAAAGTCTGTCTTTCATCATCTACTTGCTCTACTTTCCAATTTTTCTGTTAATTTCACAACATAAGATGCTACATTGTATTTCCTGGTAGTCATTAATCACTGAAGTGTGGTATAATGTAGGGCACGATATAGTATAATACAAATATCTTGGAGGTAATCAAAAGCTCTCTAATTGTGCTTGAGGGATATTTTAATCAGAAGAAATCAATGTCTGGTATTATATAAATCATTTCAAATTTCTCGTTCTAGTGAGATCATAGAAGCTAGAGGAGAACAGTTATAGAAAAAGGAGAAATATTAATATTTCTCATGGACTATGAGAAAGAAAATAGATTTTTGGGGAGAGGAATAGGTATTTTTAGGGCAGAAAATATTCTCTAGACTTCCATGAATGTATATCATAATATATGTTTAACAAATCCTTGTATCCTCCAACATAAACAAATAACCATAACAAAAAAAATAGAAATACCACTGAGAATGCACATCTGAGGTAATAATTTAGACTGTGATAAGTGAATGTTTATTATTAGCAGTAGCTTGAAAGACCAGCTATCATGGCTGCTCCCAGGGTTTGAAGTAAAGCTCTACAGTTTAGCAAAACTGGACTTAGTGGTTTTCTAATCAGAGGGGTATGGAAAAAATTCACACAATGCTGTTCACATCATGTTGTTTATTCTTCTACTTATAATTGTGTCCTCTAATTTTCTTCCAAGCTCTAATTGTTTCTAGCTATCCTTTTTTCACTTATCTGTTCCAACTCTACCTTCCTACTTTTTTCAAATAGCTTAAATACATTATTTTATAAGAGGCTTGATGCAATAAGGAAACAGTTACAAGAATTACATTTCAGAGGTCATAGTACATTCCTTGGGTAAATGGTAAGGAACTGAGCCATTTACCATGGCAATCCCAAGGTTTCAAAGTTTCTGGTGTAAGACTATAGTCAGAGGACAGGATCACAATGCCTTGTGAGACAAGGTGTGAGAAATAGTTCTTTATTAGCCAGACTTGGCAAGCAAAGAATTGGAATGATGTTTATTGTTGCTTTGTGTTAGTAACCTTGGTTAGACATCTGCAACTGTTACCTTGTGAATGTCTATAAAATTTTAAACTTATGATCCATTTACAGAAAGATTCAGTCGAGTTTGAACTTGCTCTGAGTTAAAAAGGAGCTAATTGTGTGTAGTTTGAATAAAAAAAAAAAAACAGGCTTTTAATTTTCTTACAGTCCTCAAGGAAAAATAGATCATCTTGTGGAGCATATCCAAGTATATCTTCTGTTGATCAAAATTATAATTAAAGATAAATCATCTTCCTGACTACAACAGATATATGTACCCATAAAATTGATATGTAATCATGAGATTACATATATACAACATATTAAATTATAAACTAGTGTACTGGGGAGATGTCATGTCTGCTTTTGCACATGTGAAATGACAGGCAGGAGCAACAGTTTCCAGAGTTGCTGGTCCCACAGGTCTTCACTGTATGGGATTCTCCTCCACCAAATAATCATTCCTCGGTTGGGTTACCATTTAACACAGGTTGTCATTTGCTACAACACCCATGACCTGTAACATATCATACATTCTTTACATGAAGCAATATTGATTAAAACTAAAACAAGAATAATTGCTGACATAAAGGTTACAAGACAAGACTTATGTTATTCTGTATTATATTGTACCATACCATACTTTAAAAGCTATAGTGTATTATTCTCTACTTGTCAAGGATTAGTCTTCTGCATTTGTATTAATTCCTTCCCATTTATTCTCTCAGTTTATGTGACCAAGCATTAGCAAATCCCACAGTATCATCTATAATATGTCTATCATATTCATAAAAAATAAGCATAATTGAAGCATTATTTTTATTTAAAATTTTAATTTTTATTACTATGAACATGAAATGATTCACTTTCCATTTTGTAGAAATTTTTGATTTATTTCATGAGATTAAAATAAAAGTAAAACGTTATTAATGGAAATAGATAATTTTAAGTGAAAGTATATTTTTGATATTCAATTGCAATTAACAGCCCATGAAACACATTTCTAGTGTTCACTGAAACTTGTAAAAAAAAGATGTATTAATTTGGCAGCATAGAGTTCAGAATAGGACCATAATAAAGGATTAAGAAACGAGTCATGTTTTCAGTAGTATTTTATTTTGCCTCTTTTGAAAAAGAAATAGCACTCTAGTGCTCTATGTTTCTATAAAGAATCATCTGTTTCTTGTTATATTAAAAGTTTTATAACATTTAAAATAATATGCAGATCAGATTACTAGCCAGACAATTGCACACTTATATTTATATAGTTGAACTAAACTTTTTTTTATTAAGTCCTCAATGTAGCTTAATATATTTCCATGAAAAATTTATACAAACATACAAAATCACTTTATATTAAATGGTATACAGAAAACCATGGGGATCATAATTTTAAAATGTATCTCAAAAATTGATTCAAGTGAACTTAAAATAGTATTTGATTTATACTAAATTATTCTTTAATTCAATGGGATAAAAACAACTTATAGCACAGTTTCTGAAAAAGAAGATGAGAATGACTTTGGTAAGAAATAACAAGCTATTCTCTAAAAAATATAAAACATTTGCTTTCAATTTTTATTTGATCTGGAATGAGTTGTTTTTACCATTACCTATGACAGACTTAATTGAAAAACTTAATGGGAAACACATTAGATTCTTCCTTTTGTCCTAGATATTCATATAATAACAAAACCTATGCATATATTAGGTAGACAGTTACAAAAATAATGAGAGAATATCTTAGAATATTGCAATCAAAATGGAAAATAACAACATTTAGAGCTAAGTTGATGAATGAATTATCAGTCCAGTTACATTGAAAGAATAAAGACATCTTATTTAAGTCAAAGAACCTGAAATATAAGTATTATTATAAAGGAGGCATTAGCTGTTTTCAAAACAATCATCATAGTTGAAATTGAACTGTGTTGAAATGATTTTATGATTCCAAATGGATATGTAAACATTATAAATTTTTCTAAATTGTTGCCTGTTTTAAAAACTACATTTCAGAAATGTGTAGCCTCTCTCCCAATTTGTAAACATGTAAGTACAGAGTACAGAGTATCAGCTCCATCTGAAAGAAAGCAAACACATTGTTTTCAAATTGAGTTGCTCTCATGCATGTCCAGAAAATGTATCCTCTGTGCACACCATAGATTGATTCGCCTTTATCCAATACAACACATGGCATTTAAAGGTCACAGTTGTGAACTATTTTTTCAATTGTCTAATAGTCCAGAGAACCCTATGTAACATACATAAACATAGAAAAGAGTGCAATCTAAATTCCTTGCTATTTTGTGAATATATCTGGAAAATATCCTGTATTCTGTGCTTAAAGAAATAATTGCTTTGTTAATGATTTGACAGTGATTCCAGTGAGAGCGAAGTAGACTGTTCTCTTCACCATTGCAAAGAGTGTATACGTTGATTTATCTAGCTTTGGGCAAGTTCTTTCAATATTGCTTACTCTTCTTTAAATCAAATTGGGAACTTCTTTCCTAACATCTTAACATAATAGATCACTTCTAATTAGGAAAATAAATAATTATTATCGACATTTAATTATCCTAAAACAATAATAAATAAAATAGGTACCAAAAATATCATCAAATAATTCTTAAAGGCTTTTCTGTTGCTTAAGTCAAATTGGGAATTATAATGGAATCTGAATATTAAATCAATTTTTTCTTTAAACTTTTTATATTAGGAAAAATTAGAATACTCTCTCCTATAATTTATTTTAATAATTCATTATTCCTCATAATGTGAAATTAAATTCTGACCATGAAGTACATATGGAGGAACTGATTTATCTGCCTGACATGTTTACATATGTTAAACATGCAATAAAGCAAAGCTATGAGATTTTAGTTACTTTTCATTTTGTGTATTTTCTCGATTTATTGATACTTTATATTCATTTTACTGAATTATACTCTGTATTATTCACATTTGAATTTTTTTTTAAATTATGAAATATAATCCCATATCATTTTTAGATAGAAAAAATGTTAGTGTAACATATATTATATTGGTAATTATTTATTTACTTTTCTTAAAATATTAGTAATTTCTATCTGCTCTAAGCAATATCATAAGTTCAGGTTCCTGGAAAGAGAGTATAGGTTATTATGTACACTGAACAAGACACTGCATTATACTGTTCCTGCTAGTCAGGAAACTGGGTTTTACTTCTGGATGCATACTAATTCAAGATTACTGTCTGTGGTGATGATTCCTTCATTGCTTACAGAAAATTATATGAAAAATAGCTAGGAAGACAAATGCTTTAGAGTAAGATCACAATGTATTTTTATAAAGAGGATTAGAACTATAATTAAATGAAGCCTGAAAATAATCAAAATAAATAGAAATGAAACACAGAGAGAGGGAACATTAAAAACACAGAATACAATGAAATATCATCTTCTCTAGTTAATTTCCTAAAAAAAGCATCTCATTTCATGATGTATTTTATGATAACTGAACAAATAAATTTTAATAAACCTATTCTTAAAATTTAGTATGCCCTCATCGGTGATATTTAGAAGTACAGAAATGTTTTGGAAATGTTGGTGGAAAATAATAATTTTGCATATTAAAAATATCTTGAAAAATAATTTCAGCTAAAATGTATTATATTTGGTCATTTAAAAAAAATGTTACCATGTCTCTGAAATCTGTATGGCATAATGTAATGAAGTTGTTAATAGTGTGTAACTTTGTTAAATATAATAAAACTGCAAATTTGGAAATAAAAACAAAATGACTATTTCTATTTAGTACCTTATGAAGAAGCTGAGAATATAATCTTTGCCACATTCAAGCATATTTAATAAATGTATGAATGGTGAACTTGAGTAAGTTAAGTAATTTGTACTCTTGAAACTGTCCTATTAGGGAGATTGATGTTCCATGTAATGATATCATTGTATCGGTTAATAGTAATTAATCAACATTTTGACATTATTCCCAGAAATTCACTTTTTAGTTTAAATTCTTCCAGGAAATATAGAGATAATAATCACATATTTATTGGAACAAAAAAATTTGTAAACACTCCAAGATTATCACCAAGAATGGGATATTAAAATATATGACAAATATACTGTCAATTTCAAGCTATTAGCCTTCACTAAATAAAATCAATAAAACAGCATTATAAGGAATATAATTTCCAATGTTGTTATAAGCATCTTATTAATATAGGCATTATATGGTTTTATTTTCTTTTGTACCTATTATTTGTGTGCTGTGAAAAGAACACACAGTACTGATTGATTCAGAAGTCCAATGTAAATCACTAAAAATATATTTTATCCTTTCATCTCGTAGCTATGGAGGATTGAACTGAAGTTGAGAAGTTCAGTGTCAGTTGATAACCCATTATGATATTTTGTCAGCTTCATTTTTTCTTTTTGTATTTGTATAGGCATAAAAATAAAATAAATTTATAATGTATGCAATTCCAATTTTGCATTAAATAAGTCAAACTCTAATATTTCTCCTTGTAGAAAAAAGAAAGTATATAACAATAGTAATTTACAAAAATTAGAAGTATTAGGAGGCCAGGGTAGTTTATTGGACCTCTGACAGTGGGACCAATATTTATCCCTAACACACAAATGTACTTCAGGAGCCCATTCCCCATGGAGGGATAACCTCTCAGCCTACCCCCTCCCCCAAAGGATGAGACAGATTTTGATGATCTCCCATGGAAGGATTCACCCTCCCTGGTGAGTAGATGGAGGTGGAATGGGAGGGTCAGTAGGGGTCATAGGAGGATGTGAGGGAGAGGGGCCTGGGATTGATATATAAAATAAGACTGTTTCTAAATTAAATGAATTAATTAAAAATAAAGTAAAGATACTGATAGCTCATAGGTGGATTACTAAGTAAGAAGCACTGATAACTTCATTGTGAATACAATTGTTTCAGCTTTTCTTAATATACTATACATGAGAAACAATAGTTATGGATGTCCAGAGAAATTAATCACAGGTTAATAACTGACAATTTTTTATCTTAAATATCTTATCATTTAAATCAGTAGTATGGATTATTTGGTCTGACTGGGTTACATTTAGTTTTTTTGAAGTAATTTTTTAGTATTAATATTAATATTTTAATGTTATAAGTCCATTACTTTTTCCCTTTGAAGGAAAATAGATCTTTTTCACATGCATCCTACCCTTATATCCTGCCGCATGCTTCTACTCCTCCCAGTTCTTCCATCCATATTCATTAAAAGAAGAGAAACTCAAAGCAACTCCACAAAAATCAGGAATGATGAGTATGTCCACTCTCTATATATTTATTCCATACAGTATCTGAAGTCTTAGCTAGAGCAATAAGAAAGCTGCAGAATACCAAGAGAATACAAAGTGGAAGAGAAGAATTGAAAGTATCCTTATTTGCAGATGACATGGTAGTATACATAAGGAAACCTAAAATTTCCACTGGGGAGTCCCTGCTAGTGATAAACAATTAATACATTGGATAAATATACAACTCACAAATATCAATACTCCTCCTACATCCAAATTCAAATCTTAGAATCAACACCTTTCATCATAACACAAATAACATGAAATATCCTAGGTCATTCTACACAAGCAAGAGTTGTATGCTAAAAATATCTAATCTTTGAACAAAGAAATTGAAAAATAAATCAGAAAATGGAAAGATTTCCTTCTCATGGTCATTGATCTCTGGGATTTACACAGTTAAAATGGGCATATTACAAATAGCAATCTTGTGGGAGGACGTGGGGGAAGAAAGGGAGAGGGAAAAGGGACTGACATGTGAAGCAATCTTGTTCCTAATTAGAACTAATAAAAAATTAAAAAAACAAAAAGCAATCTACAGAATTAATTCATTCCCCATGACAATTCTGACAGTTTTTTAACAACCTTGAAAGGAAAACTCTCATTCTCAATGTCATATGGAAAAACAACAAAATAGCTAAAACCCTACTAAACAATTATATTATTTCATAAGTAGATTATGTATAAGTGTCTCAAATAAAGTTTACTGCTTTTTGAACTTGTTATTTTAATTTTAGTTATGTATAAGTCATTCTACACAAGATGAAACCCATACCTGGAAAAATATTGGGCCAGGAACCTTGGCTATACATGATCTATGTGATAAACTGATAAACAGATATAGTATTAAACATACTCTTATAGATTTATTGTTAATTTCAATAGATAGTTATGAAAGTTTTAGTATGAATGGCTTCCATATGCTCATGTGTGTATGTGAATACCTTGCCCATTTGGAGTAGTAGGATTAGGAGGTTTTGCCCTGTTGGTGTATATGTGGCCATGTTGGAGGAAATGTGTCATGGTGGTTGTAGAGTTTGAGGTCTTATAAGCTCATCTGGCCAGTGTGACATAGTTTTTTCTACTAATGACTGCAGATTAAGATGTAGGTTTCTCAGCTCTTGCTGAACCATATCTACCTATACACCACTATGTTCTGCCACAATTTTAATGGGCTAAACCTCTGAAACTGTAAGCCAGTCCCAATTAAATGCATTCCGGATGGGGGTAGTACTTCTGTGTATGTGTTTGTCTTATTGGATGATAAATAAAGTACTGTTTGGCCAATGAGGCAGCAAGTTAGGCAGGACTTGGAGTCAAGGAGGATTCTGGGAAATGTAGTAAAGAAGTGGTGATCCAGGCAGGAAGTGACATAACAGGGAGTCTCAAATATAAGCAAGGGCAAGAAGGAAGATGTCCCCTTCTCTCTTTCTCCTGGTCTCTACTATGGAGTTGACATGTGATATGCCGGTAAGAGAGGGCACCAGCAGAAGGTGTCCTCTATAAGATAAGCCTTATAAAATATATAGATTTATGATAATTAAGACTGAGATAGCAGATGAGAAATCCTAGTCATTGGCCAAGTAGCACTGGTACCTAATATAAGTCTCTGTGTGTTATTTGTGTGGCACTCGGGAGGACTGGAAGAAAGCACGCATGTTGCTGCAGGGCTCAGGTGTCTTGGTGGAAAGTCTTCTTGTTACACACACATTCCTTTTTAAGAATTAACATGGCCATGGTGTCCCTTCAGAGCAATAGAAATTCCAACTAAGACAGAGTAATTAACAAAGATCTATTCAATTGGCCAAAAAGTGGATGGAATAGAAGACTATGGTGATCATTAGCTCCTTGGAATGGAAGAGTCAGTTTTCTCTATGAGTGTTGTGACTGGTCAATAAACCATGCTCCATTGTAAGGCCACATATACCTGAATATATAAGGAGTACAAATTGGAATTTATCAGAAAAAGAGAACAAAGTTGGTTGGTTAAGGAAAAAGTACTTAATGAGAAAGTTGATGAATGGGGAGGATACGATCAAAAATAAATATAAGATTATTAAGTTATCTATAAGAATAATAATAATTATGAGGAAAGAGTAAACATCAATGCTTGTTATATATACAACATATCTGCCACTTTATATACAGTGGGAAATGGACTATTGAAATATAGGTATGAGATTATTTTACTGAATGATTATTGAATCCTAACTACTTTAGTGTTAAAATAATCTGAGATAAATTGAAGCATGCAGCCATCTGGTATTAAAAACAAATTTTCTGGTTATTTCCTGTGTCAATGTATCTAGTGATATATTATATTATTGGAGATCTGAAGTATGAAGAGTTAACGATGCTCTAATTAAAGAACAGCATTTGTGGAACAGATGAACACTATTTCAGAATAAATCAATATTAATAAAAATCAAGAAACAACTCTAGGTGTTTTGTGAGAAGTTGTGAGAATAGCCTTGGGGTAGAGTAATTAAATTTGTGGCAGAGGATACAAGCAGCACCACTGTCAATTTTAAAAAGGTAATGGGATGTGAAAAGCAAGCCTTAAAAAAATTAAGATGTAACGTGACTGTCCAAGTTTTGATTAACTGGGGAGAATCTAGGCTCTTTTTTGGTGGATAACAGAAAGTGGAGTTTAGTGAACAAATGCTTTATGAAAGGAAAAGAATTTTTATGAATTAATTATGTGTGACCAGATTCAGTGAGTAGTAAAACCATTTAAAGGGGAATTCTTTGGTTATTTAAATGTAGATTATCAAAAACTGTTATAAAACTTTTAGTATTTAGTTCATTCATGACTAATAAGATTATAGATAAATTTCATATGTGATTGTACATATTTTAAAAAGAAAATCACTCCTCAGTTTTAATATATAATAATAAAGCATTGGATATTATTTTTCACAACATTATGTAGTTGACTTTGTGAATTTAAAAAATTGTGTGAGGAAAGTGAATTTATAAATGTATTCAAAGTTTTACATGCTTTAAAATGTTTTAAATATATTTTTTTATGTCCTGAACTCAGCCCCCAATCTCCAATTGCAGGCTCTCTTTGTCTTTCCTCCTTTCACTCCCCAATCCACTCATCTTCTGTTTCTGTTTAGGAAAGGGCAGGTCTCTTGTGAATATCAACAAAACATGACATATTAAATTGCAGCAATACTAACCATCTCCCCACATATTAAGGCTGGTCAAGGACACCCAGTATTAGGAGTAGGGACACTACTATTCAGTAATAAGTCCTGAGACAGCCCCTGTTCCCAGTGTTAGGAATCTCACAAGAGGACCAATCTACACAAATGTAACATATATGCAGAGTGCCTAGGTCAGTCAAATGAAGGATCCCTGGTTGTTGGTTAAGTTTCTATGAGCACAGGTTAGTTGAATCTGTGGATTTTCTTGTGGTTTTCTATGACTCTAACCATGCTATCTCCTCCTCTTCTTTAGGTTTTCCAAAAAACCACCTAATGTTTGGCTGTCGCTCTCAGATTGAATCCTTTCTGATGAAAATTAGGCTAGACATGAATGTGGTCACAGGAGGTGGCCAGTTCAGGGTATATATCCTCTACTGCTAGGAGACTTAGCCAGGGTCATGCTTGTCAATTCCTAGGAAATTATCTTGAGCCAGGATTTTACCTGACCCCAAATGCCCCTGCTTTCCAGAAGTCATTTCCAGCACTCTCCCCCTACCTGTTTATATTGCTGTTTTGTATCACTCAGAATGAGGTTTTTCTAGACATTTGTCTTCAGTGTTTTTAACAGCTAAATAACATTCCACTGTGAAAATGTACCACCTTTTCTTTATCCATTCTTTGTTTGAGGGACATTAAAGTGTTTCCAGGTTCTAGCTATTACAAATAAAGCTTTTATGAGCATAATTGAGAAAGTGTCCTTGTGGTATGATTGAACTTCCTTTGGGTATATGCCCAAGATTGGTATAGCTGAGTTTTGTAGTAGAATTATTCCCAGTTTTCAGAGAAACCACCACATTGACTTCCAGAGTGGATGTAAAAGTCTGAACTCTCACCAGCTATGAAGAAGTATTCCACCTGATCCAAGTACTCTCCATCATGAGCTGTAACTTGTGGTTTTGATCTTAAACATTCTGATAGGAGTAAGATGGAACTTGAGAGTCCTTTTGATTTGCATTCCCCTGATGGCTAAGGGTGTTGTACATCTCAAAATTTTCTTGACCATTTGAGAGTCTTCTGTTGAGACTTCTGTTTAGATGTGTACCCCAGGTTTAATTGGGTTATTTGGCTTGTTGACATCTAGTTTCTTGAGTTCTTTAGACACTTTGGAACATCTTTTTCCTTTCTCCAGGCTGCTGTTTTACCCTAAAAGTAACTTTGCCTAACACAAAGTTTTTGTTTTCATGATTCGCATTTATTAATTTTCGATCTTAGTGCCTGCTATTGGTGTTATGTTCAGGAATTTGTCTACCATGTCAGTGATTTTGACTATTCCCCACTTTCTATTCTATTATG
Source organism: Cricetulus griseus (assembly GCF_003668045.3). NCBI lineage: Eukaryota > Metazoa > Chordata > Mammalia > Rodentia > Cricetidae > Cricetulus > Cricetulus griseus. Next base: position 237,016,434 of record NW_023276807.1, on the reverse strand, counting down.
TTTAGTGTATCGGAATTTATGTTGAGATCATTCATCCATTCTGACTTGATTTTGCGAAGGGTGACAATCCTTATTTTTTTACCAGATTGGTAAATTTGTTTCCTTTATTCTAGATTGTGTTTTTCTAGTTGTACATTTCGAAGAAATAAATTTCTATGGGTATATGCAATCAAAATCAATAACCAATATATTAGTCAGCAACTGAGCCTGAGAAAATTATACACAGAAATCAATATTGGAAGTACTTCTCCTCATATTTTAAATATTTTACTGACAATAGTAAATGATGGAGATTACATAGCATGTATGTGACCAAATGTTCTCTGGAATTCTTTAACTTAAAGAAACATTCCTCTAAAACAGCAATCCACAGTTTTTCTCTTGTAGTAATAATAGGTTGTGATTCAAATAGTTATGGAGTCAAGATTTATGACAGAATAATTTGTATGAAATGCATAATAATTTTCATATGTCAAAGGATATCCTGGGTATCTAAACCTGGTTTATCAAGTTCTTCAAAATATATAACTTTCAGTTGGCTAGATTAAATTAGTTGAATAAAGAAAATAAAATTGTAAAGTAAACCAAATCAGTCCATAATATATAACAGTTCAAACAGCTAATGTAATAAGTAACATTTTCTTTATGAATTAGAATATGGGAAATTTATGTACTTTTATTTAACTGAGGTTTTTTATTCTTTTTTCTTTGTATTTGAATGAGTTATGCACATGGTAATTTTATGCATTGTATGCCTGGGTTGTATTTGTGTCATGAACACAAATATATTGTTTAAAAACTTAGCATTAAAGGCACTGAAAAAGAAACCAGTATTAAACTACCAATCATTATTTCAGGAGAGCAGGGAATCATTGGTATATCTAGCCCTCTACCTGCTAGGAGTCCCTGTGGATTCAAACACAGTGCCAAACCCATGGCTATACAACAGGTCCTGCATAAACTCTGCAGGTCATAAAATAAATGTAAAAACACACAATTCCAAGAAAGGACATTATGGCATGTGGAATTGGGAGGGAATTGTTAGTGATGGGAAAAAATATGAGAGGGTGTAAGGAAAGGAAATAATCAAAATGCTTGAAATGCAAATATAAAACTGTGGAACAGTAAAGGTAGCTCATGATAAAACAAAATTAAAAAAAACATGCAAGGCTTTTTGCTAGTTTCTACTAGTAGAAACCCTAATTCACTTAAATTGTTTATACAGAAAGTTATTTAGTATGCATTTGTGATTATGAGTCGTGATGCCAGTTATCCTTTGTTTCATCCAGCATGTTATAATTATGTCTTTTGAATTCATATATTAACATTGCTGATTATTTTCAGGAGGCTTTAATTTTAACAATAAATTTTTATTTTTATTTCAAATGATATCGAACTCTAAAACTTTAGAAAGTGATGGAAAACTAGTTTAATACTGATGAGTGCTATTAGAATTTCATTGATATTTAAGTCAGTGGTTTAACACAAATTAATACCAATATTTCTAAGATAGATTTCTTAAAGAAATTCGCAAAACAATTTATTATTTTACACTCATAAATTGTCCATCATTTTATCTTTCTCCTTCGGAAATGAAGCTTCATCTGATTTACCCATATATTTTCTGTGTGTCCAGATTCTTCTGTTTGGGATTATAGCTCATATTACATGCTATTTACTGTCAAAAGTGTTTAATTTTTTTCTTACTTTTACAGGGGTTGCTATTAAGAGATTACTTTGAGTCTCCGAGGAGATTTAGAATTTAACCATTTCAAAATTTTAGGGAGATTTTGAAATTTAACCTTTTCAAAATTGTAGAGACTGAAATATTATAGAGACTTTTGAAGCTGGACTAAATGAATGATATGGCTACCAGCCAATAGCAGCTGATCATTGGAGTATGGTAGATTGAATGAGAATGGCTGTCATGTGCTCATATAATGAAATTTTGTCCATGTTGGTGGAGTTGTTTGGGAAGGATTGGGAGATATTTCTTTGTTGAAGTACAGTGCGCCACTATTGTCAAGCTATGAGTCATGCCATTTCCAGGGATTATTCTCTACATCCTCCTTTGTAATTAAGATGTAAAGTCTCAGGTATTCATGGTCTACCCGGTGCATGCTAACCTTGTGAAACCAAGGACCAAGTTTGACAATTTCTTTTATGAACTGCTTTGAATATGGTGCTTCGTTACTGCAATAGATTTCATACTTTAAATCCTTTTAAGGCTAATTTTAGTGTGTTTAGTGTGTGTGTGTGTGTGTGTGTGTGTGTATACATATGCAAGTTCCTTTGGAGGAAAGAAAAGATCATTGGATCATGTTGAACTGGAGGCACAGGTGGTTATCAGCCTCCAAGTGGATTCTCTGCAAGACCACAAAATGTGCTTTTAAATGTTAAGCCATCTCTCCAGAACCAAACAGTTTTGAACCATTACTTAATGCTATTCCCTGGTATAAGTTTCACAAGACGTATTTTAAAAGTAAATTCTGAGACTTCACATAGTAAGCTAACTTTCAAAATTTTATAAACCGTTGGTATTTTTCAATATATTCCATCACAAAAATCATTTTTAAATATTTGACAGTAATTAATGTTTAATATATTTTCAATATAATATGGTGAATCATATTAAAGCAAAATTCTTATGCTGTGTGACTAAAACTTTTATGTTGAAGATAACTTTAAATACGTTTGTTTTAAATTTGTTTTGTAGCTTTCAAGTTGTCTTGCTCTGTAATACCTCTTTATTTTGCAACCAATGTAGCATATATAAAACTCAATTACATTATTTATAAGCAGTTAGTGGTAAGATGGAAACTGAATATTGATCAAATGGGACAACCTTATTTTCTCTGTGTTCACATTGTTTTATTAAAATTAGCAATATTTTCCCAAGGATAGAGTTTTGTTATTCCCAGTAAATTTCCAACTCTCAATCTAGTTCTCTGACAACACAAAATGAAATTTTACCCCTAATTTGAAGTTCCCTTTGAATAATTAATTAAAATTCATGTTATAACTTTGAAAATTACTTCTATGAAGCCTTTCCACTTTTTGTGCTAAAATCAGTTGCAGACTCTTTCCCCTCCATTTGCTAGTTTATAGCATTGAAAATATTCTTTTGTTAAACAAGAGTAAGACTAATATGTCAACTTCCACCATGCAACAGATGGCTAACAGCAGATGGTACAGACCTTTGTTCCTATGTTTTAAACAGCAGAATCAAGAAAAGATATCCAGGTGTGTGTATTTGAGAATTACTCTCAAACTTAACCACCAAAGTATATCCAAAAGTCATTTTGAAATTATCCTCACTTATAAAACCTATAAGAGAGATTTTACTTTAGTGTTATTCATGATCATTTCATCCAGTTTCTTTTGATAATCTTTATTCTTATGAACCTATGAACATTCTGTTTTAGAAACATTGTAATTTTGTTTCAAACTGTTAATTATAATAACATAAAACAAAAAGTGGAAATAAAATGAAATCAATAGACAAGCATAAATGTCATCATTTCATTGTAGTTCAGTACTAAAATATGTGTGAATATATCCAAGCAAACACACACACACACAAACACAAATGTGTACATACTAAAGAATATGCATTGCACAACTCAATAAATCCTCATGTTAAAACATTTGTTTCTTTTAATTTCATTGTATCAACAATTTTCATAATAATGACTGGCACCAATATGTGAGACTTTAAGAATTTCATAGATTGTATTTTTAATATTTCGGTCCCTTACCACTTTCTCCCAGATTCACTCTTCATTCTATACCCAACCAACTCTTCTCCTGACTTTATTCCAATTTTTCTTGCTGTCAGTATCCTTCTATAGGTCACATATTTAAAAAGAAGAAATTCTTCCCCTCCTGTCACCTCTATTGTATATCAATATCTTAATAGAGAATCCAGTAATATTCACTATTTCTTATTTCTTGATTAATTCACATCACCTTTTAAAATATGAAAGTGACCATTTCTTATCTTTCCATTAGAAAATTAAAGTCTACATGTTTGGGTGTTTATTCATTCAGCCAGTATTTTTCTTCTGTTGCAAAAAGTTGAGCTTTTAAAGCTAATATATCTTCTGTGAGTTTATTCTTTTATATTTTATGAGAGTGCATTTGCTCTACTTAATAGTATTCAGAAGATGAAACTATAAACGCATATTATTTCCATTTCATGATTGTTAATTCTATTACAGTAAGATAAGAAATTAATCTTTTTCTGCTTTGTATAGGGATTATATAAGATGTATTTATTGCCTACTTACAAACACTGATAGTGTTACTTTTTAAAAAATTAATTTATTTACTTTTTATTAGTACAAATTAGAAACAAGCCTGCTTTACATGTCAATCCTTGTTCCCTTCTCCCTTCCCCGCAACAATCCCCCACACCATCTCACCTCTGGTCCCCAGGGAAGGTAAGGCCCTCCATGGGTGATCCCCGAAGTCTGTCATATCATCCTGGGTAGGGCTTAGTCCCTCGCCATGTGTCAGGATGAGAGAGCATCCTTCCATGTGGGATGGGCTTCCAAAATTCTTTCGTATATCATAGATAAATAATTATCTACTACATAGAGTGCCAAGGCCTCCTCACTGACATCCATGTTCAGGGATCTGGATCAGTCCCATGCTGGTCTCCCAGCCATCAGTCTGGGGTCCATGTGCTCCCCCTTGATCAGATCAGCTGTTTCTGTGGGTTTCACCAGCCCAGACTTCACCTCTTTGCTCATCACTCCTCCCTCTCTGAAAATGGGTTCCTGAGTTCAGTTCAGTGTATAGCTGTGGGTGTCTGCCTCTGCTTCCATCAGCCACTGGATGAAGGGTTACTTTTAATTCAGTTAATATTTAAACATTTTTATACTTCTTTGTGTCAACCAAATTACAAATTGCAATTTATCTTATTTTAACTTGCTTTAGTCCTATAATTTTCCCATTTTTCTTTTCCGTTCACAGAGGCTCTTTAAAGAATGCAGGTCTATATTCTAGCAAAAATTTCTATACTCTCAATAAAGTTTTTTTCAGATTCAGTAAAGTTAAAACTTCAGTTTCTTAGACAAAAATTTAGAATGGATACATAACTTCTCTGATGGGAGAAATCTTCTGTACATATGTTTATCTTATTGCTTGTTGAATACAGCATTGTTGGCCAATAGTGAAGCAAGCTAGGTGGGACTAGGAGGCAAGGAGAATCCTGGGACATGTAGTAAAGAGAAGTCTCCATGTGATCCAACCAGGAAATGATGATGTAGGCAGTAACAGTATATAAGCATGAACAAACAGGAAATTGCTCTCTTCTCTCTCTGCTCTGTGGAGACACTGAGCAGAAACGATGTAGACCCCAATGGAGTAAGAGGCCCAGACCTTTTAGCTGGTTAGATAAGACCATGAGGAAATATGTAGTTAGTAGTTATGGGTTAAGAATAAAAAGCCCAAGTCGACAGCCAACAGCTTACAACCCATATAGTGTCTCCTCATTTTGTTGAGGAAGAGAAGGGCAGCGGGTGCCAGGAGGCCAGAGAAAACTCATTTTGCAATACTCTCAAGTATCACAAGTATCTCAATATTAAAATTAAATTTTGTATATTTTCCAGTAAATAAAATTTAAAACTCCATTTATAAATGGTATTTCTGCTTCCCTAACTTGACAAGAATTCAAGCTCCAATGATTTCTGTGATGGGAGAAGCCCTGCTTAATGATTGTTTTTAATGATATCTTACCAGGAAATGTATTCTGGAATAATTTTTTTCTTGATTCATCACTGGTAGCTTAAGGACTTATGACATGTTATATGATGATTTAAAATGGTTGACTTATGACTGTTTTATAATTTTCAATCATGAAGCTTGAGATTGAAGGCTTTTTCTGAATAAGTGGAAGCCACCCACTTTTAATTGCACATGCTACCACTGAGATTCAGAATTTCTCTATAGCTCTCTAGTCTAACTAAATGTAGAAGCATACTGATTTTGAGCTCTAAAATAATTCCCAAGTTAGGGGATTGTAAGCAGGCTAAATATGTTTCAAGAGAAATACTTAACTCTAAGGTTGATAGTACAATGACATGAAGATGAATGTAGCATTTCCCCATTTTATATATGTGTAAGTTCTTAACTCCTTTTTAAGAAAATTTGGCCTCTAAGTGAATACTGAACTATTAGAAAATTATGTGGCACGTTCTGAGTATGTAACTCAACCTTAGATTGCCTGCCTAGACAATTACATGGTCAGTGAATGAGTACATTATATGTTTGAATGAACATTGATGAAGAAATAGATGATTTAATTTGCAGCCTGTAGAACTGCATTTTTCAATGTTATGTATTGAATTAAATGATGCATGACTAAATTACATACCTTTTTGGGATTACAAAATAAATTTCACTGTAGTTATTAATAATTCTTAGGTTCTGGAAGAATACTTTGCAATGTCATTTAGAGATCACAGATTCTTCAGACTGTTTTCTTACACTAAAATCTGTGTCAATATTTAACAACTTTGTGACTTTGACAAAGACTTTAACATAGGTATGCTTTAATTTCCTAACTTGGAAATAAAGAAAATAATAGCACACACACAGAATGATATCAACATAGTATTTGCAATGTTAATAGTCCAGGTCTTGCATGCATTGTGACATATGTACCTTTTATGTTGAAGCAATTGCATTCTCCCCAATCTAGTGCGAGTTTGAAATGGGAAGATAAGGCCTTGCATTGGAAGCTTATCTTATTTTAGTGTCTCTCATTTCTCTCTCTCCTAGAAGATAAATATGATTTTACTATATTTTTGAATTATTATAAAACAAGAAAACAGGACTAAATATATTAATATCATAAATGCTTTGGGTTGTATTTATCAGCCTGCTGGATTAGCATATATGTGTTTATCTGTGACTCAAATTCTCTTGATGTTTCCCCCATAGATTTCTTAAATCAATGAACACAGATTATTTGAATGTTAATTAGTTGATTCAATTTGAAGAACTTTTAGTATAACCCTAAAAGTGCAGTTGCTCTTTGACCATTAAATTATATTTCTGTTTACCCTAGATAAACTAGCACTTATTTACCACAAAACCTAAGAAGTAGTATTTGAGTAGGTTACTTCCAAATGTCTAAGAACTCTCAAAATAGATGTTCAGCATTTATCCATTAAATTTTATATTCTTTCTTTTGATCATTCCATATGAAGATTTAAAAACATTAACTCTTTTCCAGGTTCAGAAGTCTTATTCCCATTAGGTTTAGTGCTTAGCATATGTTTATAGTTTTTAAGGGTACAGGATATTCCAAATCTCCACGTCTTAAGATCATATATTCAATAATGTTTATATGCTCTTAATATTGAAACAAAATTCTGGGTCAATATGGGAATAAATAATCAGTATTTAATCTCTCTCATTTATTCAGTATATGAAGAGTTCTACTATCTTTTCAGTGTTCTTAAATTGGCTAATAATATTATTCTGTATATGTTTAGGACACAACTCTTTTCTCCAATTTTATGCAGTATTCTCTTCACATTATCTTTGTAATTTAATGAATGTGTTACTTGTTTTTCATGTCATAACTAAAAACACTTGAAGAATTCATAATCATTGTATTATTTCCACCGAAATATTAGTTCACACAACCTATAGTTATGTAGTCTTTGCTATGGAAAATTATTGCTTTTATTCAAGAACTGCTTACTTGGAAAAGTCTCCCTTGATGGCACGCAATAACCATACGTTTTCATTATAACTATAATCTGTTTGCATAACATCTACAATTGGATAATTATGTCTCAATTACTTTTGTTTTATATCTGTTACTCCCATTAGACAACACACATGTTGTTAAATAAAATGATGAAAGCATGCCTGAGCAACTGAATGAATAAGAATCAGCCAAACTTAGATAACAATTTTTAATTAATTTCAATAGGTCATAGGTTCCTTATCTGTAAAATTGAAATAATGCCACATATCTTACATAGTAGTGAGTACTGTAATTATATATTAATTCAATAAAAATGTTTAAATTAGATAAAGCATATAAATTATGTATAGTAATTGTGACAAATCATTTATATGTTTATATTAATATTTTCAGAACACCTTTAAACATAAAAATGATATCACAAATTAATAGATCAGGAAAATTGAGAGATTAAATAATCTGAAAATTCTATTAGATGCACTAATTCTTTAAGAGATATAATTAAATGAGAATCTTGTTTTTAAAACATCTCAGTACTTAATTGGTAACATATAATTGTATAATGAATATTTCAGAGCATATGTTAATGTTATGGATATAATCTTATATGAGATGCCATGTTTAGGGGAGGGATTAGAATACTGAATTTGAGAAGTAAAAAAAATTATAAAGCATATTACTGTATTAAATATACTCAAAAGAGTCAGACATAGTAGCACACGCTTTTAGTTACAGTACTCAGGAAGCAGAGGCTGGCCATCTCAGTGAGTTCACAGTCAGCCTGGTCTACAAAGTAAGTTCAAAGGCAGGTAGCACTATACAAACAAACACTGACTCAAAGACACAAAAGCAACAGATAAATAAATAAGCAAATTAATAAATAGAGACAGAAAGAAGGAAGAAAGAGAGAAAGGAAAGAAAAGAAAGGGAGATAGTGTCTTCATTCTCAGTAAGAGGCTGGCAAGAAAGAAAGAAAAGAGAGGGAAAGAGAGAAAGAGTCTTCATTCTCAGTAAGGTGCTGGCTATAACAGGAAAAAAAATAACAAATTAAAGAAATAAGGAGTGGAGACATTGCAGTACATTGAGCTCCATAGATACAGTGCTGGGGCAAGAGAAAGCAAGATGAGCTGCTTAGATAGCTAAAACAAAACCCAATGCAGTGAAAACTGGTGGTCAAGGCAAGAAAAAGAAGGAAGAAGAAGAGTATGGGGAGGATGAGGAGGATGAGGAAGAGGAAAAAGTGGAAGATGAAGATGAAGAAAATGATGATGGTGAATAAGCTGTTTCTAACACAGTGTTTTTTTTTCCTGCCATATATAAAGCATTTAACCCCCTACACAACTCATTCCTTTCAAAGAAAAAAAAATAAAATTTAATGCTTATTAGATTTGTATTTAAACTGTATAGTGTCTTTTTTATTGTATAATTAACACACTACTGAATGTTTCTTTAGATTGCACTGTTCTGGTGGTATTTTTAATAGCCACTAACTTTTCCTGGTAGTTTGGGGGTTGTAAATTGGCATGGAAATTTAAAGCAGGTTCTTGGTGCACAGCACAAATTAGTTATATATGGAGATGGTGGTTTTGTTTTTTGTTTTTTTTTCATCTTCACTTGTGTCTGATACAGCTTATACAAAAATAATTCAAAAATAATTGTTTTTCTCTTAACTGCATACCACTCTGTAATTGCAAAAAAAAAAAAAAAAACAAGCAAAAAAAAAAACAAACAAATAACAAAAAAACGCAGCTACTTGTTAACATTCTGAATGCTTGTAAGCAAGTACATTTTTATGAAAAAGTACTGTGGAATAAATTGAACATAATAGGAAAAGAAAATAGAGATGTATGACCAAGAATATTTTTGGTTGTATGGGACTTACAAATATTATTAAGCCACGGTGGAAAAAATAATAAAATAATTTAAAGGTTAAAAAAATCAATGGGCAGTACTTAAAACCAATTTAGTAATGCAAACATAGAAGATAACATTTAATACATTAATGGTAAGAGAATCTAATGACTAATTGAACATTATTGCGAGAGGGCAAGCATAATCTAGGCAACATTTTTAATCCATTTTTCATCAACCATTAAATGTCTGCCTCATATTTTGTATACTTGTGCTAAAGCTTGTATCATTCTTTATTTTGTCAGTCTAGGTAAGATTAGTTTTCTCCTATCAAATAATGCTGATTTCACATACCATTGTACAGTATTTGAACCTTATTTTGTTTGTGATTGATATTATTGATTATTAGCTTCACTGCATCTGATCAAGAAGGCTTCATCCCTGGGATTCAGGGATGGTTCATCATACAAAAATTCGTCATTCTAATCCACCATATAAACAAAATGGGAAAGAAAAAATCACATGATCCTCTCACTAGATGCTGAAAATGCCCTTAACAAAATCCAACACGCCTTCATGATAAAGGTCTTGGAGAGATCAGGGATAACAGGAACTTACATAAACACAATGAAAGCAATGTACAGCAAACAAACAGGCAACTTCAAACTAAATGGAGAGAAACTCAACTTAATTCCTCTAAAATGAGGAAGAAGAAAATGCTGTCCACTCTCTCCATATCTCTTCAATATTGCTCTTGAAGTTCTAGCTAGATCAATATGACAACAAAAGGAGATCAAGTGGATAGAAATTGGAAAAGAATTCAGACTTTCACTATTTGCAGATGATATGATAGTCTACATAAGTGACATGGAAAACTCTACAAGGGAATTCCTACAGCTGATAAATACCTTCAGCCAAGTGGCAGGGTACAAGATTAACAACACCAACAACAAAAGTAGCCCTACTATATACAGAAGATGATAAATGGGCTGTGAAAAAAATCAGAGAAACATCAACTTTTATGATTACCACAAACAACATAAAATATCTTGGAATAACACTAACCAAACAAGTGAAAAACCTGTATTACAAGAACTTTGAGTCTTTAAAGAAAGAAATTAAAGAAGATACCAGAAAATGGAAAGATCTCCCATGTTCTTGGATAGGTAGGATCAACATAGTAAAAATGGCAATCTTTCCAAAAGCAATTTACATATTCAATGCAATCCCCATCAAAATACCAGCACAATTCTTCACAGACCTTGGAAGAACAAGTCTCAACTTTATATGGACAAACAAAAGACCCAGGATAGCCAAAACACCTCTGTACAATAAAAGAACTTCCACAGGCATCACCATCCCTGACTTCAAGCTCTATTATATAGAGTTGTAGTCCTGGAATTAAATGAAACCCTAGATGCTGGATACACATGGGATGGATATTCTCTTAATTGGGTTCTTTGAATTGGAAATGACACCTAAAATCTGGGGAACACTTCTTTTAGCAAAGATTATATTGGATGGGGAAGACCAAAGCTCGTGTCTCTTGCATGCTTGCCAGAGCACTCTTGCTTACAAGTTCATTCATTCACTGGTACGTACTGAAGACCTTCTATGATATCCAGCCTTGTGGAATCAACAACTAGTAGATTCTTGAACTTTCTGTCAGTAGACACTCATTGTTGGAACAGTTGAATAGTGTCAGCCATTGTAATAAATCTCATACATATACATGAACATATTTACATATATGAATATATTTGCATGTGGAATAAATAATTATCTTTAGAGTCTTTGTGTAGCATTGATGACTTTTGACTCCTGTGCCACTCCTATCCACATTTGCATGTTTATTGCTAATGCCTATGTTAAGCACTTGTTTTGGCTGTCATGTTGGTGAAACATGTAGAGTTTTAGATAGAATATTTTGCGAAATAATACTCAGTTAACTAACAGAATTCGAAATGAAATGGATCAGTATGCAAAGGCACTTAGTTGCTAGGCCTAATGACCCAAGTTCAATCTCTGGCTCTAATATTTTGGAAAAGACAACTGACTTCAGATAATTGTTCTCTGAGCTCCACTTGCATTTCATGGCAAGTAAATACATAAACATATATGGAAAAAAATGAAATGAAAAGATTCATGTATTTAATGTAAGTACATATTAAAAAATCATGTCATTCTACATGATTAGTTTTGATAATATACTTTTTCAGTTTTATGTACTCATATAGAATATTAGCTAATGACTTTCCAATATCAAATATTGAGTTATTTATGATCTATATTATTCATCTCAAATGACAATCATTATGTTTGCATTATTTAAAGACATATTCAGTGAAATAATATTTTATAATATTTTAATTAAAATAGGAAGTTGCTTAGTGAGTGTTTTGAAGAATGTAATATAAACCATGGAAGGAGAATTTATTCAAGTTTGTTATTTACTTTTCTAAAACTATAGAAACATTATATTAAATTCAAACTATTAAGTAGAAATTGAAGAGAGGTTTATATGTTCTGTTAAGCTAAATGTTTTATGTCATCAGCATAATACCAAACATAATATGTTCTTTAATCTTCTTTACCTATATTAATATAAAGTTAAATTATAATAGCTTATAAAAAGATTTGAGTCAAAAATAATCTATTGTGTTGAGTGGCTCTAGCTTCATCATGGCATTTTTTTCAGAAATAGAGCTGTAATTTTTTATACAATTTTCTAGTAATTTAGTCTTCTTTAGATTCAATATTTATGTCAATATTATGAATATTATGGATCTATACTGAATATATTTGATTATAGACATTGAGATCACTTTGTCAAGTTTTCTAAATATTTACTGGTAAAATTATCATTGTATTTAACCAAAATTTTTAACTCTTTGTTTATATGGAATATACACACAAGACATTTGCATTATTTAATTTTGACAAAAAACTAATATACTTGATTTAACTATTTGATTTTTTCCTGTCATTTATTTAATTTAATTTCATTACATTCCAATCACCATTCTCCGTTACCCTCTTCTGGCCTCTCTTGTTTCATCGAATCCCATCCTTCATTCACTGCTTCTAAATTGTAAAGACTACATTGAGGAGTCAACAAAGCCTGGCTCAATAATTTGGGACAGCACCAAGGACCTCCTGGCTGCATTAAGGCTGAGCATGGCAACTCCTTATAGGGACTGAGCTCCCACAAGCCAGCTCATGCACAGGGGATAGATCCTGGCCCTACTGTCAGGGGCCTCTTAGACCAAGCTACACAAGTGTCTCCCACATACAGAATTCCTAGCTCAGTCCCATGGAGGCTCAACGAGGACTCCCCAGTATCTCCAAAACACCAAGAAATTTATTAAATGTGGGATATTCTAGAATATAATATGTTAGCTTAATGTAAATTAATACCAAGTTAACTGAAAACTAAATGTCTAGAAATAACTTGTAAAAGGATGACTGCAGATTTAAAAAATAATAATTCCCATAATAGTATCTGGTTTCTGGGGAATCATTTGGGACATGTATGCATGGAGAAAGATTTACCATTTTTATTTTACTGTATTATTTTATGATTACCTCTATTTAAACATACTACATACACTTTTTAAATGATTTTTTTTCTCTTTACTTCTTTTTCAATTCTTCTTTTTTTGTAATTACTGGGGTTTTAGGTATTTTTCTTTTGATTTTTTTTTTACTTTGCTGTCATCTTTTTATAACTTTGTTATATCAATTATTTTTCACAACATTTTTTTTTCTGATTTTCTGTTGTGCTTTAAATCAAATAGTTTAAGTAGATTAGATGTTTGTCAAAATTAAATACTACAAATGTCATGTTTACATTCAATATAAAGAAGGACTTAAATTTTTCGTTAAAGAAAGTGACTCCCAAAGACCACCAAAGGATCATATTCAATTCAAAAGCAAAGAGTCTTTTTTTATTATTATTATTAGACCAACATGCTGGGACTGACCAAACTGAGAAGAAGATGAAGGCCTCTTTTAAGCCTTACTGAGGAGAGTGCCTAAGAAGTTAGGTCATTTTAGTTATGATTGGCTGAAGCAAGTGGCAATCTTGTTACTTTCTAATTGTCTGGAGCTTGTAAGGAGCTGGTCAATGCTACAGTTTTCCATTTTGGGGCAGTCCTGGTTAAGTCCCAGGCCCCTAACTTGGCTTCTGTGGAGGCTGGCTCAGGTGGGTCCTGTCCTAGCCCTGCATGTCCCAGGTCTTCTCCTTGCTGTTAGGGGTAATGGAGACTGATTGTTCTTTATTCATGGCTTTTCCTTAGAAACGGTTACATTATTCAAGGTCTCTACTGCAATCAGAGTTGGTGCTCAACCTGAATGCAGCCCAGGCTTTCCTGAAAGTTCCATCTTTTTTCTGTGTCAGTTGAAGAGTGTTGCATATGCAAATGGGAGTCAGCACCTCACTATTGTATTCTGAGCTGTTTTATTAGGTACAGAGGCATACATAATATCACACATTTTAATTAATCAAATCTTAAATATTTTGAAAAACTGAATTGTACCTCAAGTTTAATGATGTTTTATATGATTTTTGCACAGCTCCTCCACATGCTTTTTGTCCTTTGTGTTGAATGTTTTTGTGTGTCCCTGGAGAGTAAGAGAGTAATTCTTATATATGAAAGAAGAGAAAAAAATTAAATGACCAACTAATTGACAAGGAAATAACTTTCTAGGACATCAAATATAGATGAAGTGTTACAGGAACATAGAATATTGTTCCCCCTTCACATTCACTAATTTTTCTGTCTTTCACAGACTAATGCCTGAGACCGGTTATCGAATTATTCCTTTCAGTTATCTTGTAGCCACAGGTACTCAGTGATCGATAAATATTGTCTCATGTCTTCCTTTAAGTTACAAAATATCATGTCCTTTGCTCTTCAAGCATATTCAAACTAAGTGGTCTGAAAATAAAAACCTAAGTCAACTCTCTGAACTTCTTTAAAGTTAGTTTCTGTGTCCTCTCTCTCTTCCTTTTCTTCCCATGGATTGCACATTCCTGAAGTGTTTGTCAGCTTAGAGGCCAAAGATTTTGCTTAACAACCATGTTTTAATAATATAGGATAGCAATCTTGAGCATGACACTACCTTACAGGATTCTTATTTCTATCTTTTGCTTTTGTTTTCTTAATTACTTCTCTGTTTACTTTAGTTTAGTGTCTTAGCTGTATTTTTTTTTCTTCTGCAAACTCAGTTGGACATGAAGCTTGCATATTCAGCTGCTGATATACCTGAAAATCATTCTTTTACTTTGTTTTGTTGTTGGTTTTGTTTTGTCTGTTTTCCACTAGAAAGTAATTCAATATCAAAAGGTTTCAAGAATGTCCCTCTTCCTATGAAATGGGTGGTATATTTATTTGAAAAGGTGTGTGATGTGGATCCTGCTATCCTGACTCAAAACAAATAGTTTTTCTCCTCATATATAAATTGAACTCATAAATTAAAGATCTTCTTAGCCACTATAAATGCAGTTACGGATTTGCATGCAATCATCAAAATTAGTAATAGAAATCCAGTTTAGTTTTATTCTTATGCCTGGTTTCTTAAGAATTGTTCCTGAGTCAACATGACTCCCTTTCTAGGAGTGATTGGCTAGAGGTTCTATTTAAATCTCTTTTTTCCCATAGTTTTTGACTTGTGTTATTTATTCTATGTGTAGCCTAAGAATTTGTTTAGATCTGCTTAAGTTCCTGGATCAGTTTTCTCAATACTTGCATCCCAATGTGTGTCTATACACTACCTAAGCCCCAGACTTAGTTGTGTTGTCGTGGATGTTCATGGGTGTCAAGCTCCCTGTTTCTTTTTTAAACATTTGGGTGCTTGGTTATGGAAATTCCAGCAGGTTCCTTAATTGCTATTTCCCAAGATCTCCATTGTTTTGATCAGTATATTCTTATATGCTGTTCTCTCACACAAAAGTTCAAGGATTTACTTATCACAACATAAAAATGCTAGAATACATAATTGGTTTAGTTCCTATTATTTAAATTTCATGGAGTTTAGTACATTGTTTCCCGAGTAGGCATCTCTACAGACGTAATTTAAATTTATCTAACCAACCTCTGTATAGATCTTCCATTATTTCTTAGCATGTTTTGACTTCTATAGCAGTTATTATCAATTATTATAATTTGTATAAAAAGGTAGTTTTCTCTGCACAATTTCTATTTCACATAGGATAGTGTGAATTTATTTTATATTAGTTCACAGTACAATGTCTATGAATTTTGATACCTTAACCATTACACTATAAAAATTAGTCAATGATTATGAATGCACTTACCTAGATTTATAATAAAAGCAATTAACTTTACTAAAATATATTGTTTTAGTTTTAATTAATCTAATGCAGAACCCACAAGAAAGTGACCGCTGAACTTACAAAACAAGACAGCACTGAAGGGTTCTTGTTAAAATGGAGAAGTATGCTAGACACACTGTGGTCTATGGGCTGAAGATGGATGCCCCAACATTACAGAGGAACTTTGGCTGACTGTCCAGGTTGCAAGATGTCCTGTCAATTCTAGAGTTTATATATTTTCCTTCTGTGGTCCTTGATAGAGTTGAAGATAGATATTTAAGTTTATAGTTTGTTCAGTTATTATAAAAGATAAGTTATCCTTTTATTTTAGATAGAAAAGAGGAGATGATGAGGGAAGTACTTCTGTGTATGTTTATCTTATTGATTGTTTAATAAAGTTTTGTTTGGCCAATGGAACGGAAAGTTAGGCAGGACTAGGAGTCAAAGAGGATTCTGGGAAATATAGTAGAGAAGTGGTGATCCAGGCAGGAAGTGACATAGTAAGGAGCCTCATATTTAAAGAAGGAGAAAGAGGAAACATACCACTTTTTCCCTCCGCTCCTGCTCCAGCAGTACGATGTGATCCACCAGCAAGGAGGGATGCCAATAAGGCGTCCAATAAGATAAATCTTATAAAATATATAGGTTTATGATAGTTAAGACTGAGCTAACAGATGAGGAATGCTGGTCATTGGCCAAGCAGCTTTGAACCTAATACAAGTTTTGTGTATTCATTTGGGCCCTAACTCAGGTGGCAGCTGGCGTAAAGCTCACACGTTGCGCTGGGGCTCAGGCAGCTTTTGGCAGAAAGATTTATCATAACAATCTAACATTAAACTCCTGTGATAATTCTTTTAAAAAATTTTACTTAATAATAATCACTATATTAAAATACCTTTCAGTATATAGAACTAAAAAGTAATAAGAAGCAAGGGTACTCCTTCAGAGGAAGAGTTAGAAGCAGTCAATGAAGGAGGGGAATTGGCGTTTTGTGTTCTCTTTTCTTTTTGTTGTAGTTTTTGTTTTGTTTTTCTGAGATGAAATCTCAATTCTAAGTAGTCAACCCTAAAATCACCTAAATAAGGATGACAGTAAATTTCTGAGTATGTTGCACAAATGCACAAATACACATATTATATTAATAAATGAAGAAGCCATGGGTTATAAGAAGAGTTAACTGGGGCACAAGGGAGAAGTGGGAGACAGAAGGAAGTTAGAAATCCTATTAATACAGCACACTTATGTAGGGATTCCTCAAGTAAACAAAGTTTTTCCTAATTGTCAACTCTAAAATCTGTCATTTTAGAAAAACTTTGTCCCTAGAAATTTCCTCAACCTATAATTTAATTTTAATACACCGAGTTAAAGAGATTTAATCAAGAACACCTGTAATTTTTTTCAGATCTTGTCTCTAATATCTTATTTTGAATGGTCACTGGAATCTTAAGTCAACAAAATAGCAACAAAATCCCATCAATATGGATAATTAAGAAAACAAATCAAGACTTTCATTTATTCTACATTGTGTACTATCCCATTTTAAAATTAATTTTATCATCCAAAATTTACTTTCAAAATAAATTAAAATTCATGACTTATTGACAATCAAGTTATGTATACATCTCTGGAATATCTGCATGGACCTGTGCATGACATATTTAACAGGTGCTTACCAAGCACCCATTCATTTTGTGGCCTGCAACATACTTATGTCCAGGAAGTTATGAAGCAGTGATAGAAATTGTCTTTGAATTATTAGTTTTTCTTTGTTTATTTGTTTTTTGAGACAGGGTTTCTCTGTGTAGCTTTAGAACCTATCCTGCCACTCATTCTAGAGACCAGGCTGGCCTCGAACTCACAGTGATCCACCTGCCTCTGCCTCCCAAGTGCTGGGATTAAAGGTGTGCGCCACCAATGCCCAGGGAATTATTAGTTTTTTATCTACATGTCTGCATACTTACTAAATTTCTAAAAACTCAAGTCAGAAAGCTTCAGAACACTGCATTCTGAATAATCCATGAATCTGCAAACCCTATAGTCCTACAAGAGAGGCAATTGAAATCAGAAATTTAGAGAAAGCTTTATTGGTAGAGTCAAAGTAGCAAGCTCCATGAATATATTTGCTAATTCTTCTAAAAACAACTATTAATGTTTAATTCTAATAATCTATGTGCAACAACCATTTTTGATTCAAGTATTACTTTTTAATCAATTTTTTGAAAAAGCAAATGTTACTTAAATTATTTTGCTAAACAAGCAAGCTGATAACCTTGCTATTTTTTTTGATCACTGTCTTTCATTACTTTTTACATAATTCAAGAATTCTTAATGACACTCTTCTATCACTTTTCTTATATTATTTATCAGTGGCTTAGATGACTGTGGATGTAGTTTTTGAGGTAATTGCACAAGTATATTTTATTTAAATTACTTTGGTATCCTTAAAATTTCAAGAGAGTTCTTTTTTATCTTAATCGAAATTTATTTTTGCATAAAACATTGTCTTTCTCAAATATGATTTCAGAAAGCCAAAATATTCAAATGGATTATTGTACCATTATATTTTGTTTCTTGCCACTATTTACTCTTAATTATAAATATAAAATATAATTACATTAGTTTCTTCCTTACCTTTCCTCCCTACAGCCCCTCTCATCTACTCACTATTCTTATTACTCCTTCTAAAATTTATGATCTTTTACTATCTATATGAGTGTGTTTGTGTATGTATGTATGTATACACGCATGCATGCATGTATGTATGTATTTGAATACAGACACATATGCCTTAATATATAAATAAAGCTGAATGAGTCAATTTATTGTTGCTTGTATTTGATTTCATTGATGATCATTTGCTAGCGGCTAACCAATTAAGGGGGTTGATCCTGGGAAGTATTATTTCTTACTCTCTCAGCTTTCCTTAGTTTCTGCTACTTCTTTGTTTATGTTTGGGCTACATAAAACTTACCCACTTCTGTTTTAGCATACCTATTAGTGTTGAATATGTTCAGGTTCTGTTGAGGCTGCTGTATTGTTGGGGTATCTTTGTTGAAGCTTCTTTGTCATTTCTATATAATAAAATCTCAGCAGCTTCCATGGTCTCCCAACTCTTTCCATCTTTCCCTACCTCTTCTGCTTTGATCCCTGAGTCTTTAGTGGAATAGTAGTGCTGTACATACATATATTTGGGAAGAGCACATCAGTGTCACTTTTCCTCTGTATTTCAACTGGTTATCCTACCAGCCCCTGCATGTTTGGATACTATAGACCCCAATATAATACTTAGCTTTTATAAAATACATATGAATTTGAAATTTAAAACACCAATTTCATGTATTCATCTGTTTAATGGTCTACATAGTTAACTACATATAACTAAATTTCACAACATAATTTTGGTTTGATTTATATTATTTAATTTATAAAAGTAAAGAAAATTACTTCAGAAAAACAGTTGTTTATACTCTATGGAAAGTTAAGCAATGCTTTTTATTATTTTTCCTGTAAGTATTATATTATCAGAATCTTTTTGTGAAGCCTTTTAATTTTATTTCTATATGGATGATAACCAGAATTGGAATAGTTGTCAGTAATCAGGAATACCAATGTAAATGTGTCAAGACTCTTATTTAAAAGTAGACTCAACAATCTACCGTTTAATCTCATCATTTGTATACTATATCTCTCTTTTTTTCCTTCAGAAAGAGATCCTTGACTCTAATTACTTTGTTTAGCTTTTTTCCTGACCAGGACCAATAAAAACTTGTAATCAACTTTATTAAGTGATAACAAATATCCATAACACATCAAATGACCAAAAGCCACCTAACCCACCTGTTGCAAATGTGGGTGTCATGTTCTCTATCCTGCTTCCTGTTATCTATAGACAATGTCATCTTTAGTTGATCCTGGCAAAATTGGTATAATTGTTAAGTCCTAGGAGAGTTACCTGTAATATTTGTTGTCCAGTCTCTGTTCAATGGGAAAGTGCAAGGCTTATCTGAAGTCATAACTGGAGTAGACTGTGAGGCTGGAACCTCTCACACAACAACCTTGAAGATGTTCTGGATGCAGAACACTGAGAAAAATGCAACAGAATCACTCTGAAAGGCTGGATCACTTGGGGCACACATTTTGACTGGTGTCTTGTGCACTTGCCATGAAAACACATAAACTTTTAAATATAACAAACATGTCTGCATTAAAAAAATATGAAACGTGTATTGTGCATAAGTTAGCTAAGGGTGATGTTTTGTTTTATGATTTAGCAGATAAAAGGCATCTATGAACATTATAAGTTCATTTGGAATGTATATTCAAAGTGTAATATTAGTCTCCCTCCATGCCATATAAAAGGATCTCATGTATTAAAAATTAATGCATACTCTGTAGCCAACAAAGTTTATTTTGTTTCATTGAACACCAGTTAGTGAATCACACCTTGCCAAATAGAATTCTCTATTTTGTACTTTAAGAGAATGAGGAAGATGGGAAAAGAGGCTAAATGTATCCAAATTCAATATAATGTTTATAACTATTGTGATTGTAGAAATACTGTGTATATTATAAGAACAGTAATATTAGAATATTTTTATAAACAATTGTGTATCACTTAAGGATGCTTTATAATTTTAGAGATATTAGTATATGCAAGCTCAAGCTAGTAATCATTACCTGAAAATTTGAGGAGTACTTTTATTTGAATAATATTATATGTAAAGTCTTTTTAAACTAACAGCATTTGTATGAGAACATTTAACAGCTTCAAAAAATAAAAATAATATACTCTTAAATAATGGGGGAAATTAAGGCAAGATCAGAAAACAGAAAGTAAATAAAGTTGCTTCTAAATTGAGCATTTAATATACCCATTAATGTGCTACTGGACGAGGTCCAGAGTAACAGAGTAATCAAGTAAATCTGCTTCTGCGTTTTAGCTATCATTTTCCAATCTTAAGGAAATAACATATATCCATTCATTAAAACCTCTAGCTAGGCAATGTTGGGACATGCCTTTAAATCCCGGCATTGGGAGTTAGGAGACAGAGGCTGGAGGATATCTATGAGTTCAAGACAAGACTAGTTTCCAGAGCAAGTTCTAGCACAACTGAAGTTCCACAGAGAAAACCTGTGTTAAACAAACAAACAAACAACTCTCTTATTCTTTCTGGATTTGGGTGCACTTTTCCAGACCTTTGTCTACAATAGTCTGGATTCACCCCCTTAATTCTGTGACTTTTAGATATATTCCATTGGAATCAAGTTGCATTCTATTACTATCCAGAGGCATTTATGTGTCATTTAATAATTATAAACAAGTGAATTGACATTCAGTGTATGAAGCTCAGATTTTTTGAGTACTTGAAAAATTATCAATATTATTTGTGATGAGCTTATTTACTTAATTATATTAAAAATATTTGCTCCAATTTTCTCAATAAATCTAAACTCTTAAATTATAACTGCGATCTTTATATATCCTTTATAAAGGAAAATAACATCTCCTAAAGAATAGCAGATATAAAAACAAAGTTATGTATTTAGGATTGACATATACACATTTATGTATCTAATTATAAAATAATTAATTCACATTAGCATACTTATGCATAAAAGTAAAATAGCTACTTAGTGAAGAATATAATTAATGAGATTGAATTTTAAAATTAGAATTAATTTATAATAAAATATTGCTTGTAAACTATAAAACAAGTTTAGTTAGGCTTCCTGAGTAGGAATTCTGACTCAGAAGAGCCTTAGTTAAATTCCCAAGAAACCATATGAAAAACAGTTCACAGTCATGAGTGCTCCAATAGTACTTGATATCCATGACTCACCTCAGTGCATACACATTAAAAGAATATACACAAAGTCATATGAAAATAAGAACAAATAAAACAAAAGTTATTAAACCAGAGAATATGAACACTTAATTGGAAGAGAGTAATTTAACATGCTTATACATAGCAAATATGTATACTCATCCATACCTATGCTCATACACACAGAGATATATGCATATGGCTAATATGCTTAGGAAAATGAGCAGTGTCATTTTCATATGAGTTGTGTAGATGTATATTTAAATCATATTATATACCATTACATGGTCATCAGAATGGTTAATCTTAAAAATATGAACAAAACCAGAGGTTTAGGGAACTTCAAATCAGTTAGAGCACTACAACATTCCTGGCATAAATATAAATTTGTACAACCAATTTGATGGTTTCTTATAACTGTAAATATACATTTACCATATGCTACAGCAATTGCATTCATAAATATTTAAGCAAGATAAATGAAAACATATGTAAACAAAAACCTGAAGAGGGCTGTAGTCTTAATAGTCCTGAATTAAAAACATTCAAATACCCATAAATTAAGAGAACAAACTGACCTATATATACATACCAAATGGAAATATTTTAAGGGCTTAATTTTGCAAGCTAGCTACAGATATATAAATTAATATTTAAGCTATAATACTATTCTATAATTATATAATTAGTTTTATTAAATTTCTGAAACAACTTTCCTTAATGAAATGAGTCATAAAATCAAATCAGTGTTTTCCTGAGATAAGGAATGAAGAAATACCACAAAATAGTCTCTTGGCAAGACATAAATATTCAATGTCTTAAAAGTCATAAAATTTTCCTGAGTTAATGCAAAGTTATTGATCATCTTGGGTACAACAAAGTGCATGTTATTAAAGAAATTTATTATTTCCTTGAATTATTTTTATAAAAATTAGAGTACAACAGAATGAGATGGAATAAAATCTCAGTGGATCTTTGTTCAGCCAGTTTATATATCAATTGATTCAGTGTGGAAATAAATATTTGGCATTTGTAGAAAACTTATCTTTATGGAATCAATGAAGAACCAAATAGTGCAATCAGTATTTGATCATAAGTATGAAAGAATGTCTATAGATTTCTACACATAGCACTAAGACATGTATTTGATACAAAGAATATGTAAACTAAATAAATAACTAGATATGTTATAGAATAGAATTTAAATTGTTATTTTATTATGTATTTTAAAAATAATATGCAAAGAATATAGGGGCTTAAATTTCTCTGCTCCTGAAAAGAATAATGTATGTTATTAAACCATTCAATAAAAACAAATTTTTGCTTGTGCATCCTGTATTTGTATGTATGTGACTTCTGAGCTGACAACATGGTATTGAATATGCAACTGGGGGACTCTTTCCTGGTGAATGTTATTACTATTACTTTTACTTTAGATAGACCTTATTTATTTGTATAGCATTCAGATCCTGGGAGCCATCCATGTTAAATGTGACCATATCTATTGCTATTGTCTTATTCATCATTTATTTAAATGGCCATGTTCATGAGACTTCATGGGTTTTGCTTCTCTGAAATTTCTGATAGACACAATTTCACATCAGATTTCCTGTTCCTCTTGTTCTTACAACCTTCTGGCTTCTATTCTATGATGTTTCTTGACTCCTGTGTTGCAGATGTGAGTTTAAGTTAGGTAGCCACGGGGTCAATTGTTATCTACAGTTTCATCAGACGATGATGTTTTACATATTTAGTTTATATATTTAGGTATGTGTGTGTATTTATGTAGATAAATAATTAATGAAATGAGGCCATAATATTGAGAGAGGGGAGCTGGGGAAGAGATATAAGTGGTTGGATTGAGGAAATGAAAGGGATAAAAGATGACATTTATTTTAATTTCAAAAGCTAAAAAAATCTAAAAAGTACTTTTTCTATGTGGATGATAGTTTTCTTCGTTTTCATTTGTTTAAATCTGTATCAAGCCTGAAGAGTTTTCTCAATATTTAAGAGTACTGGTTGCCCTTCCAGAGTACCAAGCTTTTATTCCTTGTACCCATCCAGAATTTATAACTCCACTCACAGCAATTTAGATGTTCTCTTCTGTTCTGTGGGTACAATGCACCCAAGTGGTGCACATAAATATATGCAGGCAAAAGCCCAAAAACTACAAGGAGGAATAATGAGTAGCCTGGGAAGTTATGCTCAGGAGTGCAATAAAGCTTTGAACAACAGGAGTAATTAACCATTTTTAAGTCCTACTCTAAAATGAAATCCACAGTTAGTACCATTATCCATCCAAGAACCTATGATTAGCAGTTCATAGGTCACAGGTAAAAACCTACTATTATTTTACTGCTAAATTATCTTCATATAAAATAGACTTTTAATAACTGATTGCTATTCCATAGTTCATTGCTTCTCTTAACCTTTGTCTATTTGCAGTAGGTAGTGATTAACAAAGATGCCCACAACTGTCGAAGATGCAGAAAAAATAGGCTACTTAACCGTAAGTGAAATATATATGACTCATTGCCCCCTGTAAAGATTCAGGGATCACTCAGGGAGAGGAGGAAGAAGAAGCATAAGAGTCAAAGGCTATTGAAGACTATGAGGAAATAATATCATGTGGATGCAGCAGAAGAGCTGCACATATTAATTTATAGTGGTTGATAGAGCATCCACAAGACTCTTAGAAACATAAGCAAGACCATATCCTATCATGGAGAGGACAGGTGTTCAAGAAATCCCACCCTTGTTCATTTGGAGCAGACTAAAATGATCACAAGTGATCAATTTATACTCTTGCATGCCAACATCATCTTAGTGCATGTAACAGTGAAAAGTCCTCAATTTTTTCTTATAATACTTTATCACATTTTGGCATTTGGAGATGGGGTGGGACTAGGGGATTAATGTGTGGAGATCATAGGATAACTGTAGATTCCAGTATTCTCCTTTTACTATGTGGGTACTAGGTATTTAACAGCAGGCCATCAAAGCCTATCAACAGAGTCCCTTTATCCATTGAGCCATCTTGGTGTACCAAGTCTCAATACATAGATACCACTTTTTGAATCTTTCCAAAACACTGAACTCAAATGCCTAAATAATGGCTTGTTTTGAGTCACTATTGAAAAGCTACTAACCATTTGACAAAAAAACTTATCTCTTTTGTTAAACATAATCAAATTAGTTTGAAAATTTCTTTAAAATTAGGATTGTAGAGATTGGTACAAGATAATAGAGATGCCACAAAAGCAAAGAAGTTGCAAAAGTTTAAAAATTGCTTAAATGAATCATCAATTTCTTCAAACAATCATACCTGTTTTCTAAATCTTCGACCCTGTGATTCTCCTACTCAGATTGCTTTCCTCAGTACTAATTTCTTTCCTCATTCATAGTAAACCTGACCTTCCCTGCACAATCTTCCAATATTGGGAAGTTACCAATACGGAGTCAGGTAGAAATATAAGGGTATTTAATAGGGAAAAGCCTTACTTACAGAGCGACCTAGCCAGCCAGTGTGGCAGCAGTCTGTACAGCAGGAAGCAAAGTGAAACCAAAAGAGCAAACGCAGTCACACTACGTCACTCTGACCACACCCTCACAAGCGTGGACAGGCACACCTGTAGCCAGCCCCTAAGTAGGCATGGCTACAGCTTCCCCTACATCTTCCATTTCATTCTCTGCAGCTCTTGCATAGTGTTTTTTGCTTCACTTTTATCCTGTAGCACTTGTTCTACACCTGGGCTCTTCTTGGCATGTACAAATGATGGTGACCAGTGACACATAAAATCAGTTATGATAGACAATAAAGAGTACAAAAGAAAGGCGATGTACTACCTTTCTTGCACTTGTCTCAGAAGGTAATATCTCATATAGCTTTCACAACAATAATTGTGTTCATATATTAAACAAATAAAAATGAGCTTTCATTTTATCCTTAGATAAAAATAACATTCACTGTACTATGGGAGAGTGACTGCTCTTATAAACTAGTGTTGTAAGTCTAGGGAATCTGAAGTTAAATTTTACATGAACACTGTTACTCTTCACAATAATTGAAAACAGCTTTTAGAAATTTTGTTATTTTGTTCTTTGAAACAGAAACACCTTATAAACAGATAATTCCACCTTTGCTCGATGTATTTTCATCAATTATGTTTCAGGACCTGAGAAACAAATTAAATTCACCCTTAAACTAGATTTTATCAGGCAGAATTTACAAGTAAGATATGCTCAATATATATTCTTTACAGAAAGGTAAGAAATTAAAATATCAGTTGAATGAAACAAAAATGCATTTTTTGAAATTGTCTACCAAGTATATTTCTTTCATTAGACTATTCTGAATGCACAATGGCAGCTTATTGTCCCAGGATGCAGGTCATTCGATGAACTCTGTGTGAGACCATCCTCAGGGTTTACATCAGGAAGATGATCACATTTGCTTCCTTCACTTTTCCTTCTAATGTTCACAATAAATTTCTATAGTCATCACCGTTTCCAGTTTAGATTTGTATTAATTTATATACCCTAGAAACAAGGTAGCACCACATTCCATCTTACATTAGTAAACGTAAAAATCTACTACCCAGTAGTAGTCAGTCTTAGTTCATTTTCCAATAAACAGAGCAGCAATTCATGATAAAGTGTGACATAATCTGCATTCTTTCCTAATTGTTTGCACACATAAGAACTTTTAAAAACTGATCCAATTTAACGAAATGACACAAGAAAGTAGTGTACAAGAAAACGAAGCAGAATATAAAAAGATCAAGGAAGCAAGTACACAATTGCAGTGTTTCAGTTACTCTCTGATTATAACAATACTCCTGGCACTGTTTGTTGTAAATGTACAATAATCAAAAATATTCATGAACAATATATAAGAAACCTAAACAACAAATATTGTTCAAGTGGCAGTTAATTACAATTACATTTCTGCTTGATTTAAATTTAAAAAAATCAAACAACATATTCTACAACTTTACAAACATCAAGATCCATTATCAGTGACTCTGTACTTAAATGCATCTTTTCCATTATGACTGAACTATCCTTTTCAAATTAGTCTGAACCATTTTATAAGAAAGAGTTTTCTCGGATGACAGATGAAACGCATAGTCTATTTATTACAATCTGCATTTTACTAAAACCTGTATGTGCAAGAGGAGGCAGAGAAATTATAAAAGCCAGGGGAGCAGCATATTGGAGACACAGCCATTACACATTTGAAATCTAAGAGTTCATGCATGCACAGGACTTACATAAGTTCAAAACTAATAAGATCTCAGGTATACAGAAAAGCCCACCTCTAACCAAGAAAGTATTTGCTATTGATATAAGCCAGGAGAGTGGAGTACAGCTTTATGCAATGAAGTGTCACTCGGCATATCAAACAGCCCAGTTCATGCTTTATGATCAGAAGTAGTTTGGAAAATACAAAATGGACTTCTCTTTGTTTTGTTCCTCCACCTTTCTCTCTCTGACATCAGAAAAGATCGCATTGGTTAGGTAAGTAGGATTACAAGGGTTATTATAATGCATTGCTAATTAAGTCTACTTGGAAATGGAGTCATTTAACAAAATGCAAGTGCAGATTTGAAGTATCTTCCTTAGTTTTACTATGTGTTCGATACTCTCAGTCGGTTGCATGAATCTGAATCTATACTGGCCTGATGCTATCTTGTGAGTCTGTCCTTTGTCTCTGTAATACACATAGTATGTGTATTACTATGTGCGTCTATTGTTTGAGAAGCCTGTTACTGGTGTCTGTCTGTGTCCCTAACAAGACTTCATTCAATCTGTATTTCTTGAATAGCACAGAAAGCATTACATGAGGCAAAAAAATGGGATACATTATGTTATCTTTAATAGACAGGAGACTGTCTCCAATGGATACCAACTGGCCCAATTAGCAAACATCATTGTTTGTCAACCAATATTCATAAATGTTTGCTTGTAATCTTTATGTTAGATTTTGCAACTTGATTTCAATTTCTGTATTTGCTGCTTTCAGAAAATAATACACACGCATTATCTGGATCAGAGGCTTGGAAGAAAACATAACTTAAAATTGCAGCTATGAACTATCTTAAGCTGTAAAATGTGATGACATGGGTAATCTAAGGCAACTAGCTGTGATTAATGAATAGTTCTCTTAAATGCAGGTTATGCAAACAATTTGAATACACAATAAGCCAGCAGTCTTAAGTCTAAAGTAACCTCAAAGTACATTACTAACTATAAGTTTAAGGTCTAGTCAAAGTTCCAGTCTTTTAAAATGGAAGGATATTTTCATAATATTCCCTTGCTTGGGGTCAGGGATTTGGTGGAGTGGAATATGAAAAATAATATATTTTATGAAACAATTAAAATAAATTACAAACAATTATTCTTTTGTATATATGCACATGTGAGTGTGCGCGTACACACACACACACACACACACACACACACACACAAACTTATCCAAGCCAAGAGAGGTATTATTGCAAATCCTCCTAAAATCTCTGCATACACACAGCCTTTGTTTCTGTCCATAGAATGGGAGAAAATTACAAATAGAACAGATAGCATTGCATCTCTAAACTAATGGCAAGAAAATCACTGTGCTGTAATTTTGTTTTCAGTGCATAAAGTCTCTGCAATCAAAAGGAAATATACAATCCTGGCAAACGAGATGGCTGTGAATAGGATTATGGTAACAATGTTAAGTTTAAAATAAACCAATATTTGGAAAATTGGATGCTAAGAAAATGTTGTAATAATGTCACTGGGAAAACAATCAAGGTGTGTGGCTCTTGATTGAAAAGGTAAGCTGATCCCACTGATGGTACAGAGAAATATAATTCTCTGCTGCTGTTCCATATCATCATAAGTACAATTAAGAGAAGCTCACCGAATTTGCACCAGAATTATTCTTTGTGAAGGCATTATCAGGTACTATTGGTAAACCAGGTTTTCTTGCTCCTCTTTGTATTTGTTTTTTTCTTTATAATTTTTAAATCAGTAAATAACTTTATTTTTCCTTTTATTTTTATGTAAATTAGAAACAATCTTATTTTACATATCAATCCCAGTTCCCTCTGGATCCCATATACCTATGCCCCCCACCAACACCGCTCTCCCAGCCTGCACCCTTCCCACTCTCCATCCACACCCCAAGGAAAGGGAGGCCTTCCATGGGGGGAAATCATCAAAGTCTGCGGCTTCATTTGGGGCAGGGTCTAGGCCCTCTGCCTGTGTATTTAAGCTGAGAGAATATTCCTCCATAGGGAATGAGCTCCCAATGTCCATTCACACACTAAGAAGAAATACTGGTTTCACTGCAAGAGGCCCCATAGAATGCCCAGGCCTCCTAACTGTCATCCAGGTTCAGGGGCCCTGGTTTGCCAAGAATAGGAGCACATGGACCCCATGTGTTGTCTGGGAGGCAAGTACAGGACTGATCCAGACCCCTGATCATGGATGTCAATGAGGAGGCCTCCACACTCTATGGATCAGTATTTTTCCCTGGTGTAAGAAGGGACTTTGAGAGCCCATCCTACATGAAGGGATGCTCTCTCGGCCTGGACAGATTGGGGAGGACCTAAGCCTGGCCCAGAATGATGTGGTGGACTTTGGAGCACCCCCATCCAGAGCCATACCCTGCCTGGGGAGTGGAGGGGGTAGGAGGTGGGTTGGAAGAGTGTTGGGGGGAGAGGAGGGAGAGGGAGAAGGGATTGACATGTGAAGCAAGCTTGTTCCTAATTT
Organism: Cricetulus griseus; assembly: GCF_003668045.3. NCBI lineage: Eukaryota > Metazoa > Chordata > Mammalia > Rodentia > Cricetidae > Cricetulus > Cricetulus griseus. The sequence continues at coordinate 236,986,934 of NW_023276807.1, read as the reverse complement.
GAACCAATAAAAATTAACTAATTAATTAAACAACAACTATATAAAAGTTGTGCATCCAGAATTACACAATTCAGGAATCCTCTAGTACACACTCCCTTGGGCAAAGAAACTATCTTCAGTAACTGTGCAGTAAGTCCATTTTTTGGAAACTATGAAACTGGAAATTTATTTGAAAGCAACAGCAGAGTGCCAAAGATGTGAGCATTTAAAATGTCCCTGTCTAGAATATCAAGGAAAGTCATATTTCAAAATGTACACATGCAACAGCATGATCCATAACCTATTGAAGTCTCTAAATACAATTCTTAAAACCTATAATCAAGTGTTAATAACTACACTATAATCAATGTACCCCAGAGCAGTATTTCCTAAAGTGAAAGCTGGGCAGCTTTCCAAGGCCTGTTAAAAGGTCACAATTGCAGCCATGGGAAAGCTTTGTGCTGGCATTTGTAGAAGACAAATCTCAGAACACAGCTCTCCAAAGCACAGCCATTAGTCAGTCCTCTATCCCTCCCACCTCTGTGTGAGTGTGTGTGTGTGTGTGTGTGTGTGTGTGTGTGTGTGTGTGTGTGTGTGTGTGCCTGTGCGTGAGAGAGAGAGACAGAGAGAGAGAGACAGAGAGAGAGAGAGACAGAGAGAGAGAGTTTTGGAAGGCAAGCTACGACATAGCAAACTGTCCATATATGATAGGTATTTGATGAGGATCCTTAAATAAACTACGGGGCTTCCTAAATTAGGCAAATGACCCACAGACTCATTTTTAAAGGAAAAAATAATGTGCTCAAAGTAGCATATGTGTTCATTTTAAATTGACCACTTGGCAATCAGTGTTTATGAGGGCAATGTGAGTTTGCTCTCTGTCATGTTTCTTATTTCCAAATATAAGAGACCGTTTTGATACTTAGTATTATCAATATCTAATTTGTTATCTAAATCACATATTTCTCCAGAAAAATCGAAATCCTTATTTACAAGAATAATTTACAATAGATTTTCATCCTGATGATATGTTTACATGACATTCTATTACCATACATTACTTATTATTTTTCAATCACAGAGTTAGCTCATTGCAATATACCATGTTATTGAATACCACAATAATCCAATGAAGCTGAAACACAAATATCGTTTTAGGTATATGGACAGAAATCAACTTTATCATGATGCTATATTACATGTTAATAAATATGAATAATCAGAGGCAGTTAGAGGGAAGATGTAATGTATTGTAGAGAGAAGTAGATGGGAAGTAGAGTATAAGTTACTTTCAATAAACATAGTCAGTGAAATTATCTTGATTCTTGAGTACTTGATAAGTAAACATAGAATGCTGTTTTTGATACTAGAATAAAACAAACACTCAAGAAAAAGTGACTGATGATATTGCATGTAGCTGTCAAGATAGACAATGGCAACTTGAGTTTGGGAAAGGAAGAGTTTGGGTATTGTAACAGAAGGGAAAGAAATGAAATCTGGCTCAACAATAGACACAGGAGACACTAGGAAGTAAAATTATGGAATTTGGCCTATTGAGAGAGGGTTGCATGGAAAGGAAAGCAACCTGATCAGCTGGACCATGAGTCACTAAGACGGATCTTAGACTTTCACATTTTGAAAGAATTGGGTAAGAAAGTTTCACAGTGAAACATTGCTATGAATTGATGAATTCAAAATGATGTGATGGTACATTGGGTGACTTATGCATGTTAAGAATAGATGAAGAAAATGTGATACATTTACACAATGGATTGTTACTTAGTTGTTAAAATGACATCATAAAATTTATAGTCAAATAGATACAATTACAGAAAAATCAGCATTAGTGAGGTAACCCAGACTAAGCAAAATAAATACTGTATGTATTCACTTATAAGTCGATATTGGCTATTAAGTAAATGATAAGCTGAAATCTTCAAACCCACAAAGGTTAAATAATGTTCAGATAGGTGGTGGTGCCACAAAACTTTAATCACAGCACTTGGGAGGCAGAGAGAGGTGGATCCCTATGATTTCAAGGCCAGCCTGGTTTACAGAGCTATAAAGAGAAACCCTGTATGGAAAAAGTAAATAAATAAATAAAAATAAGGGCTCAAAGAGGGACACATGTGTCTCCCTGGGAAGGGGAAATAGAATACATTTTGCAGATAGACTGGGGGAAGGTGGAGATGGGACCTCTAAAGGGATCAGACTGGAGAAGGGATGGAAGGAAAGAGTGCAGGGAGAGGCATCAAGAACTGGAGATATTTTGGAGCCGTGTCGAAACCAAGTACGGTGGACTCCATAACTAATGGAGGATATGGAGTTGGAACTGGCTATCTCTTGTAGCCAGAGAAGGCTTCCAGTGGTGGGACTGGGTAGCAATTGGTTGAATTGTTGGCCAAAAGGTTCCATGGAGGTCTCTATACAATCCAGGTTGAGGCTGGGACACGAGATGGCTTCCCAAAATCCGACAGCAGTGTCCCTTTGGGGAGGATAACATTTACACAGCTCATTGAATATAGACATGCTTCCTCCAGTGGAAGTTGGGGGTGAGTGCCGAGACCCACAGCCAGATATTATCAGGAAAGCCTTAATTGGAAGTCATCCCGCCTCGGAGTTCAGGAAAACTGTGGAAGAGGGGCGAGGAAGGATTGTAAGAGTCAGATGAGATTGAGAATACAAGGAAATTATGGATCACTTAATCTACTAAGCAGGAATTACATTGGCTCACAGAGACTGAAGCAGCAAGCACGGGGCCCCACGTGGGTCTTCACCAGGTTCTCTGCATATATGTTATTGGTGTAATCTTGGGAGTTTTGCTGGACTCTTGACATTGGGAGCAGATGTTTCTCTGATTCTTTCTTTCTTGAGGCATTTGCTATTTGATTGCCATGTCCAGTTTCAGTATGAAAGTTTTTCCTTGTTTTATTGTGTCTTGTTTGGATTTTGTCTCTTAACAAACTGCACTTTTGGTTTTAATTATGTATATATGGGAGAGGGACATACACATCCTTGAAAATGAGTGCAGAAATGTGTGGAGACCAGAAGAGACTGAAAGAACAAATGGAGATGGAGTTACAATTGGTTATGAGTAGTCGGGCGCAGGTTCTGAGAACCAACCTCTAATTCTTTGCAAAAACAAAAACTGTCTCAATTGCTGATTAATTTCTATAACTACTTAATATTACTTAACAAACTAAGGAAATTGTAAATCAAGGCACTTTAAGAGGAATGTGTTTGTGTCATTCACTGTTACTATTGCTGTGATAAAGCACTGTGACCAATGAAAGTTTTGGAGAAAAGGGTTTATTTGGCTTATGCTTTCACATCTTCAGTCAATGTTGAATGAAGTCAAGACAGAAACTCAGAGCAAAGCAGAAATGTTGATACAGGAACTGATGCAGAAGCCATTTAGCGGTGCTACTTACTTGCTCCCCATGGCTTGCTTGCCTTTCTTTCTTTTAGAAGTCAGAACCACCAGTCCATGTATGGCCCCATCATCAATAGGCTGAGCCCTTCCACAGAATATTCAATTAAGAATGTGCTACCAGAGGCTTGCCAACAGCCCAATTTTATGGTGGAATTTCTTAGTTGAGGCTTCCTCATCATCATGCAATAGTGATTGGTGAATCTAAAACATTCATAAAATCAGGAAGAAGCAGTATTCTACAGGAACTCAAGTACTTACCAATCACTTTGCTAGCATGGGTTAACCACTTTCAGAATTAATTTCTGTGTTCATGAAAGGCATACAATTTTTACATAAAAATTTCTAAGAAATTTTATTAAGTAAAAATATGTATTATTTTGTAATTCAATATACTCATGCACAAAATTTAATAAACACTTTAAAGGAACGTAATTTAATTCATAGAATGATGGTTGAATAAAATATATAATTTTATAGCTGGTGGGACTATAAATTAAATTTTGAGTCATATAATGAACTTCCTATTATGGTATATTTAAAGAGAAACATGAGTATTATACACTGATTTGCAGCATTTTGTCAAGAAGTACTCATTTCATTTCAAGATAGGTTGTGTAGTTCTAATGATCTAAAAGCTGTAAAGTTCATCCCAATGCTTCAAAATTTTATACATAATGATCTCTGATACAAACAAAAGTTTCCTAGCTCCTTTTCCATCCCAGGTAAAGGAGAAGAGTGAAAGAATTTATAGGGCACAAGACAGCCTATGGTAGTGTGACATAACACTAGGTAAGGATCGGATAAAAAGTTACCTCACCAAATTCTCCTGGTGGTAGGTTTTTAATGAACAGCAGGAAAGACAACATAAATTAATGCAATGAACAAACAGGTGAACAGTGCTGTCTGAAAAAATCCTTTAATCTAGTTTCCAAAAGGATGACAATTAGGTACCAGCCTGCAGAGCATGAGCAGAGCTACACCAACCCCCTGCCTGTAAAACTGACTGAGCTTAATCAGGCATGATTTCTCACGTAATAATAGAAACAAGGAACGTGTTAAATGTGGACATGCGGATTTCAGCGAAACATCCTAAAAGCTGAAAGCTGAATCCCAGACAGGGTGCATTACTATAAACACTGACTGTTCCGAAATATCTTGTGGGTGATGTCAAACACAGATTAGGAGTATAATTGCTTATCAAGTTATGTTTATTTTTTTCAGAAAAAAAAGAAAACAAAAATCTTTGTGATATTTTCTAGTGAAGGTTAAAGATAATGAGCTCAATTCACAAGGGCTGATAATCTCAATTCTTTACTTTTAAAATGTGAATAACAGTATCTGGCACCATTATTAACAATGGTACTTATGAGGTAAACAGAAGTGACACTACAATTTTTTTTGCCAACTTTTCTAAACAAAACCTGAACAGCAGACCAAGACATTTATAATTAGGAAAAATGAACCCTCTTATTAATAAAAGAATGCTATCAGCACAGATGCAGGCACGGCAGGAAGACAAAATCCTAGAATCTATCCCCCTGCCATATCTGGAAGTCTCTATGAAACATGATGTAGTTTTTCTAATGCCATTTTAAAACTAGTATAATTTATCTTCACAACATATTTTGAATTAATCTTAATCCATTGGTTTGTTTGTTTTATGTCTGAATACTTAATGTGTAATCCTAAGAATTACAAATGTACAAAAATGGTCGAGAGAAATATATTTCTACAAAATTACCCCTTTAATGATGTTGATTTCCATTTTAATATATTATAACATAAAATATTTATCAATTATGTAAACTATGAATAGAACTCTGAGATAAATACTATTAATATACAGAAAATTAAAATGAGCAGGATAATGTTACTTTAAATATGCTGAATTTTACATTGTAAAATTAAATACTGATAGATCTGTATAAAACAGAATATATTTCCCAAAATTAATCTAATATGAATAAACACTAATATTTAACTGTGTTCAGGATTACTTAACTCTTTCTGTATTTTCTTTTATGTTAAATAAAAAGAAATTTCTTTCTATTTAAGTATTTGGTGAATTCTACCGTCTTCTTCCTAAGTGTTCTGAAAGAGATAAAAACTGAATATCATGTAAATGGTGTAGCACTCTATATAAATTTCTGTGGTGACATGTCTTTAATATAACTGAGTACCACTGTTGCAGGATTTCAAAAGGCTTCATTAAACTTTATAAGTAATGGCCAAATAACTTACATTTTTTAATTCAGCCATTCTACTAGTCTATGAGTGGTATTTCATTTTTTCATATATCATGCTTATTTTATTATTATTCAAGAAGCTTTAACTATCAGTTCTTGAAGAAATAGAATAATGAGTCATTTTCTATGGCCTTACATTTCATCTAGATAATCTGTTTTCCAGAGCATCCATGTATTCTAAATCTTAGTGGAAAATTTTTCGGGTTTTCTCTTATTTTGAACTTTCAGAGGTCTTTTCCATATTAGGCATTAGTACTGTTAAAATGTTCAGCAAAGGTATGTTTTGCCACAATATGTAGTTATTTCAATATTTAGTTAGCCATGCATATTTTTACACCTGAATGACTTACTTATTTTCCAAATGGCATTACAGTTGTAGCTGTTACTAAACATAAATTTGTCATTGTCCTGCCTCAGAATTTTGTGCCATGATCCCTTGCTCAAGTATGTTTAGTTTTGAGGACACCAATGTAACCTTTCATTTTAGGAAATTTTTCCTTTCAATCTAAATATTTACTACTGAATATAAAATGATCGTTTTCCTCTTTAATTATTTCTACTTAATAATCCTAAATAATGATTAAACATGCTATTTTTTCATTTAAATTTTAAAATTACGGGCATTTAAAATTTTTCCTATATGTAGTTACATCAATTTCCCTGTTCCTTTTTCTAACTCTTCTGGTAAGTTCCTGCTTCCTCACATATCTACCGCCTGACTTCCTTTAAACATCACTGGCATACATGCACATACATATGAATACATATATAAACACCAACTGTTGAAATCTTTAAGTGGCTTATATGAATATTGTTTTAGGCTGAACAATTGATAATGGCTAGCTAATTAGTGGTTGTTCATATCTAGAGAAGGTTCATTCATCTCTTTTTCTTCAGTCACTAAGTGTTTATAGCTTTGAGATTTAATCCAACCATGATTGTCTGTCAACTAGTGTTGCCTTTATTCAGATCTTGCACAGGCAACCATATTGTTGAGATTTCATGTCTTCAGCTCTTCTAGCAAATGTCACTAACCTCTGGCTCAAACATTCTTTCCACACACTCTTCCATGATTTTCCTTGAGCTGTAGGTGTAGTGGTTGAGTGGTAGATTTATCAACTGCTTGTAGATACCAGGTGCCAATTGTTCCCTATGTTTTGCTAGTTGGATCTTTCTCTAATGATCTCCTACACAGTAAAAACTGAAACAACTTTAACGACAAGTAAGAGCTACACTGTTAGAATATGATTCCTTTTATTCAGTTAATCATTTTGTTATTTGTTTTTTTAGTATTTTGAAGCTTAGTAAGATTTCTTTTTAAATTGTATGTGAGTGCATTTATTCATATAGCAGTTAGATATTATAATGATTTGCAAAAGTATGTTAACTATTTTTTCCTCTGACTTCAAGCTCTATAATAAAAAGCTACAGTCCTGAAAACAGCTTGGCCTTAGCACAAAAATAGACAGGTAGACGAATGGAATTGAATTGAAAACCCTGATATTGACCCACACACCTCTGAACACCTGATTGTTGACAAAGAACCTAAAAGTATACAATGGGAAAAAAGCATTTTCAACAAATTTTGCTGGCATAACTGGTTGCTGGCATGTAGAAGACTGCACATAGATCGATATCTATCGCCATGCACAAAACATATGTCCAAAGGGATCAAAGACCTCAACATCAATCCAGCCACACTGAGCCTCTTAGAAGAGAATGTGTGAGGTATGCTTGAATGAATTCATACAGGCAACTGTTTCCTGAACATAACACCAGTAGCACAGACACTGAGATTGGCAATTAATAACTAGTACCTCCAGAAACAGGGAAGTTTCTGCAAGGCAAAGAACACAGTCAACAAGACTAAACAGAAGCCCACAGAATGGGAAAAGATATTCACCAAGCCCACATCTCACAGAGGACTGATTTCGAAAATATACAAAGAACTCAAGGAATTAGTCACCAAAACACCAAATTCTCAATAGAGTAATCTAAAATGACTGAAATATACTTAGAAAGTGGTCAACAGTCTTAGCCATCAGGGAAATGAAAATCAAAACAACTCTGAGATACCAACTTATTCCTGTCAGAATGGCTAAAATAAAAAATACCAATGACAGATTATGCTGGAGAAGATTGCAGAAAGGAGGACACTCCTCCACTGCTGATGGGAGTGCAAACTTGTACAGCCACTGTGGAAATCAGTATGGCAGATCTTCAGGAAAATGGGAATCAGTCTACTACAAGATTACAAAGAGCTGTGGAGATTGGGAGAATTTTTAAGGAGATAGCTTCCTGTATGAAAGCCTGACTATCAAATGGCTGAGAGCTTTATTTGGTTGTAACTGAGGACAAGTGGGCATAAACTGTACTCTGTTTCCATTCAGCTGTGGTGGGTCAGCCCCCTACAGTTCTTCAATTCTTTAATTTTTGTCTACTCATTGGCTATCAGTGTCTGTACTCTTCAGTCCCCATTGGGACCACAATGCGCATTTGTGTCCACCCCAGAAATCCCTTATACTTTCCTGACAAGAATAAGGTTATTCTAAGAGACATTTATATTTCTCCCTTTGACTAGCATCTAGTGAAATATTAGAAACCATGAGATTGTGGATTCACTGGATATTTCATTGGGTGTAAAGACTAATTCCACCAGATGACAATCTCTCTACTGTAGCAACATTTATGCCTTATCTGACCATCTTGAAGTAGTAAAAGTAGCTAAGATTGGGGGAGGAATTTAGAGATGGGAAAACTTTAAATATTTGACTTAGGTAAATTACTTATCTGTGCATATTTTTGCTTTCTATCCAAACCTGTTAGGAACCAAAGATGGATTAATTACCTTAATTCTTTATCTCTGTTCCAAATAGTATCAGGCAGGGATCATCTTCCTATTTTTCTATAGAAAAATGCATGTTCAATCCTGAAACCATAATAGATAATGAACAAAAATGGGTTCAGCGGAATTCCTTCAAATATTTATGTATACTTAATTCACACATACTTAACAGAAATAAGAAGGGAAGAAATTGGGAAGGAAGGGGAAAAGTGATGCAATATATGTTAAATAAAATGTATAAAAATAAATGTTAAATAAAAATGTGGCTAGAGAGTGAGCTTACCAATTAAGTGGACTGGGTAATGTTGCATTGGACACAGGTTATATTGCTAGAAACTAGGGTTGCTAAACATCTGTAATTTCAGTTCCAAGGGATCTGATTGCCTCTTCTACTCTCTGCTGGTACTGCACACATCCAAATATGGGCAAGCAAATATATATATATATTTCATACAGGAAGCTATAAATATATATATATATTTATATTTATATATGAATAAAACTTTAAAATGAAATTCTGTACAGCAATGTGATTGCCTTGAAACAAACAACATTTATGACTAGTTAAAGTAAATTCTTTCTGGTCCTTCATAGAAGCAGCTGTGGTCTTTCTGTGAGCGAACTTTCTTAGAGGGAAAACAAGCCTTATTCTGACTAAAGAATAGGTCAGAATAGCTGTTCATTTGAGAATATCATTCACAGTGTGCATGGGTGTCTTTTCCATTTTTTGTATTTGTGTTCTATGTGCTTTCATGTGTGAGGATTGTAGTATTGACATATCTTTTAAATGTATCTTTTACAGCATACATTATAATCTATCTCATATTTCATACATTATGATATATTTAATGTTAGATAATAATATATTATCTAATAGATATTTTGGCTCCGAAAATCTCCCTAAGCCTAAATGGTTAGACTTACATTTTTTCTTCACTATTTAAAATTCCCAAAGCATAACCACAGGCCAAAGCTAAAGGACACTTTAGGATGACTATGGTTATTATTTAGCTATCTGTACTGGCCTGTCTTTGGGGTCCTGACAGCTGCAGCCACTAAGAGGGCCACTTGTGTATATTCATTATGTTCTTTTTTAAAAGAACCCTGACCATATCCCATTCTTCTCTCTCTCTCCGTCTCTCCCTCTTGGTGTCTCCTCTCTCTCTCTCTCTCTCTCTTTCCTGTATCCAAGAGCTCTTGTCCCTGAAGGCTGGTCTCTCCCCTCCCTTTCAAATTTTATGATCCATTTCCATAATACAAAAAAACCCTCTGCCATACTCTCTCATCCTATACACATGAGAGATGGACTAGGCTGTGCTCCAGATGATATGACAAAGTTTGAAGATTCCCCATGGAAGTCCTCACCCTTGCTTGGAAGCAAAAATGGGATTGGCTGGGGGTTGGTGGGTGGCATGGTAGGACAGGAGGGTGAGGGATCTGGTATTAACATCTACATGAAACTTGTTTTTAATTTAAATAAAAATGAAAAACAAACAATAAAATCCTCTGCTTTAAAAAAAATGTTTCAGCAATTCCACTCTTAGGCATCTACCCAAAATGTGCACATTCATACAAGGACATCTGTTCAACTATGTTCATAGCAGCATTGTTTGTAATAGCTAGAACCTGGAAACAACCTAGATGCCCCTCAACTGAAAAGTAGATAGAGAAAATGTGGTATATTTACACAATGGAGTACTGCTCATTAGAAAAAAAAAATCATGGAATCCTGAAATTTGAAGGCAAATGGATGGAATTAGAAGAAACCATCCTGAGTGAGGTAAGCCAGTCACAAAAAGACAAACATGGTATGTCTTATATGGATTTTAGATATATAGCAAAGGATTGCCAGCCTACAATGCACACCATCAGAAACAAAGAGGAGAAGAGGAAAGGGATGAGATCTTCTGAGCTGATTGGTAGCATGGGGGGAGCGAATTATTTGAAAAAGAAGGGGAGAAGAAGAGGTAAGAGGACATGAGAGAGCAGGAAGACTGAGTTGGGGGAAGAATGGAGGAGAGCAAGAAAAGAGATACCATAATAGAAAGAGCCATTGTAGTTTTAAAGAGAAATCTTGCACTAAGGAAATGTCAAGATATCTATAAGGATGACATCAACTAACAATATAAGCAATAGTGCAGAAGCTACCTTAAATGCCCTTCCCTGATAATGATACTGATGACTACCTCATATGCCATCTGAGAGTTTTCATCCAGTACCTTATTAAATCAAACACAGATGCCAACAGCCAAACACTGAGCTGAACTCCAGGAATCCAGTTGCAGAGACGGAGGAGTGATGAGCAAAGGGGTCCAGACCAGGCTGTAGAAACCCACAGAAACAGCTGATTTGAACAAGGGGGAGCTCACGGACCCCAAACTGATAGCTGGGAAACCAGCATAGGACTTTTCCAGACACCCTGAATGAGGATGTCATTTTGGAGATCTGGTTAATCTATGGGTCTTCTGGTAAAGTGGATCACTATTTATCCCTGTTATAGGAATGGACTTAGTGAGCCCATTCCACATAGAGGGATACTCTCTCAGCCTACATACTCGGGGGAGGGCCTAGGCTCTGCTGCTCCAAATGATATGACAGATTTTGAAGATCCCCAAGGAAGGAGTCATCACGCTCCCCGAGGAGTAGAAAGGGCATGGTACAGAGATTTTGGGCGGGGGGCATTGGAGGAGTGGACGGAAAGGGAACTGGGATTGACATGTAAAACAATCTTGTTTTCTAATTTAAATTAAAAAGGAAAAAAATCTGCTGGCAAGAGAAAGATGCCATGCTTTGATATGTCTTTCCAACAGAGGGCTTTTGTTTGTTTTGTTTTGTTTTAATTAGGGTGAGGCATCTTAAAAAGGGGGAAAGGGAAGGGTGGGACCAGTCCCTAACGTTAGGAGCAGCAGGAGAGAAAAGAGGTGTGGGAGGGATTGAAAAAAAGAAAGAGAAAGAAAGAGAGGGATGGTAGGTGGACAGGACCTTTAAAAAAGTCAACAAAGTGAACATGCACAGTTGGTGCTCTTTTCCCCCAGGACAGTCCAATACAGTTGCTTGAATACTAACATCAATCACTTTCTAGGCTAATAATAATCTTGCAAGTAGGATTATTTCAGACATGAAAATTAATTATTATTGAACAATATGATATTTACAGCAAATTGATTTCCATTATTCCTGATAAAATGTTTGCAGTCTCTTTTCTATATATTACAAATGTGATCATTTGTGAGGCAATAAATTGTAACATTTATGGCCACTTATATGAATGTAAGTCTGTGCATAATGTTAGCAATGACAAAGCAAATTGGATACATCTATAGAACCAAAATAATCCCAGCTTTAGGCTTTAATTTTAGAACTGAATTCTACATTCCTGAATCCAATGGAAGATAGATAATTAAACAAATTAGAAAAACTTTTTAGAAGAAAGAAATGATAAAATTAATTTCTGAGTAAGCCTATTGTTGAGTTGTATATCTTGGAAAGGAGAAAGGAGAAATGGCATGCTAACTGATGAGATTCTATATGGGAACCAGCAAGGGCAAATAGTGAAATAAAAAAAAATGCATTGCTTGGATTGAACCAAACCCTCTGAATGTGGGTGCCAGTTAGGTGGCCTGGGCAGGCTATGGGACCTTGAACAGTGGACCAGTGTTTATTCCTAGTGAACAAATGGATGTTGGAGGCCCTTCCCTGTGGAGGGATACTATTTCAGCCCAGATATACGGAGGAGGTCCTAGGCCCTTCCCCAAATGCTGTGACAGATTTTGATGATCCTCCATGGAAGGCCTCACTGTTCTTGTGGGGTGGGCAGCATGTGGGTTTCGGGGGGTTGTTAGGGGATATGGGAGGAAAGGAGGGAGATGTAATGGGGAGATTGATATGTAAAATGCTTGTTTCTAAATAAAAAGGGGAAATGCATTGCTTATTCTGATATAATTAGTGACATCAATTCATTTGATATAATGTAAGTTGAGTTAAACAAATCAGTTGACACAAGGTCTCAAATATCTTCATAAGATACTAATTGAAATTGGCTTGGATATGAGCACTGTCATGGGGACTGAAACTGACTAACGGATCATAAACAAAAAATAATGTTGAGTGGCAATGCATGAAGAAGAGAGCAGTGTTTCAATCTTAGAAAAATTAACATCTTCATGATACTATGAAATTTGCAGCTTTAACAGTGTGAGGCATAATTGAGGTTTTCCAAAGAAATAAACAAAACCAAATTATTTCAAATAATCTTTACATTCGCTTAATTATTGCTCAATTTGTTTGTAGATGTTTAAGAAGAAATGTAATTATATTAGAATCTCAGAAAGTATTTTTTAAGTAGCTGGTAATGAAAGATTGCACATACAGGTTTATTTTTCTACAGCAGTTAGCCCTCCTGCAAAGGTTAGGCTTATTTATTTTTGGTTTAGAAGATATTTCACTTAAGTGACTTTTCTTTGTAAGTCAGTGTCAACAACTTTGAATGAAAGGGTTATTTAAACTGTCAAATTTCCAGATCTGAGATTGTTTTCCTTAAATTTACTTTTACATTTAAATTGCAATTCTGCTGCCATATCTTCTGGCTACATAGCATGAGGTTAATATTTATTGTCTACTTTGATAGCCATGCCAAAATCACTTGGAAAGGCAATTTATAAATAACCTCTGCAACTTGATGCTATAGCTACCTTGGATAACTGTTTCTTTAATAAAGTTACAACTTAAAGCTCTATAATTTTAGTTAGTTCCTATCATTTGCACTTTGCTGTTCTCAATGATCCTCAATGCCTTCATACAGGAAAATATCAAAAAACAGTAGGTGTCTTCTTCTACTTCCACCAGCTGCTGGATGAAGGCTACAGGATGGTATATAAGTTAGTAATCAATCTCATTATCGGGGGAGGGCATTTAAGGTAGCCTTTCAACTGTTACTTAGAATGTTAGTTATTAACATTTTTGTAACTCTCCAGACATTTCCCTAGTGCCTGATTTCTCTTTAAACCAATAATGTCTCCCTCTATTATAATATCTCTTATCTTGCTCTCTTCTGTTCTTTCCCCATATCAACCTCCCTGCCTTATCATATCCTCCTCACCCCTGCTCTTCATATTGGTCTTTTTCAACTATACCACATTTGAATATGTAGCAATAGAAAGGTAAACATTTATAAGACAATACTCAACAAATATGTTTACTGCATCACTAGGGACAGTCAACATGGTATCAAACTCAAACTAGTTATCCAAGGAGCATATATATATATATATATATATATATATATATTATATATATTGTGTGTGTGTGTGTGTGTGTGTGTGTGTTACTTTATTTAGTTTCTTCTTGATTTGGAGATATTTGTAATGTTTGACAAAATACACACATACTACAATACTACAAATGATACAACTGACGATTTATGTATGTAAATTCCTCCTTTCTTTGTCTGTGTTTGTGTGCTTATTGCAAAACACTTGCAACATAGAATGTTATATTAAGTGATGTAAGCCAGTCACAGAAAGACAAATACCAAACTTTCAATCACAAATGTAGAAATTTATTTTTAAAATGGACTGGGTATAGTATAGTGATTTATGGTTTTGGAGAAAGAACATGAATACAGGCCCATTTTCAAAAGTTGAGAACAGATGTTGACATACCATAGCAAACCACCTTAATATGTGTAACTAATATATGATACTCATAATTATCACAAGAAGATCACATGATACTTATTAATAAACAATTCTTTGATATTGAGAACAATCCAAGCCTTTCAATATTCCTGTTTACTTTCCTAAATTGTCACCTATATTTCAGAATTCAGCTGTAGAATCAGTTAAAATTCCATGTAACTGAAATACATCATAGTTCCATTACCCCTTAACAAAAATAGGATTTACTTGGCATATAAGAGAAATTAGTATTTTGTTAGATAGGCTTGTGTTTGTAATATAGAATTAGTATGTTGTTAGATAGGAATTTAAGAGATCATTAATATGTTTTAAAAAGCAAATACAAATTATGCACATATGCAGACAGCTGGAGTTGCATAGCCACAGATTGATACTCATGCAATCACTTGTACATACCTCCACACACCACATACCCATATGCACTGAGACAGATACTCCCAAAATTGAAAATTATAGAATTACACTTCAAAAGGTATAGTAAATGCTCCCCATCTTAAATGATACTTCACAGGCCAGATTAAATAGATTTTGCATAGATGTGGTTTGGATATTATCTAGCATCAATTGTATTGTATGTTGAAAACTGGATCTCCAGGTCATTTATGGGAATTTAAAGGTGGTATAAGAGAGATGATCTTGTAATAGAAGGCAGTTGGAATATGAAAGCATGCTTTCATTTTCTCTGTTTAACCCCCAAACCTTCAGACCCATGACCCCTTGTATGTATTATAAATATTCTGAATATTTCATTCAGTAGAAGAAACAGCAGCCTCTGCTGCTAGGCAAGAAATGTTCTCTAAAACTCCATACATAACTTAATGAGATCCAAGTATTATGAATATAATACACATGTAACATAGATACCAATTATGTATTCTTTAGAAAATTTTTATGATTTGTCCCATTCTTTTCTTTTTCCTATGTTTTACCTTTTATCTTTTGATTCTTTGTGGATTTCGCATCATGTGTCTTGATCCCATTCATCTCACAATCCCTTAATTTCTATCCCCTACCCTTACAACTTCCTGTGTATGGTAAAATAAAATTTGAAAGAAAACAAAACAACAACAACAACAAAAACAAAAACAACAATAACAAAACAAATTAAAGCAAAAGATAATGTCGTCATGGAAACTGTAGTGTGACATAGTGAGTCACACAGTTTGGAGAGCTGCGATGTGCTGCGCCTTAAAGATGGCGCCGGTTTCCTCCTTCCACCATCCCGAGGGTGAGCTCTCTCTGGAATAAACAACTCCTTATTTGGCTTGGTCTAAGATTCAAACTTGCATCAGCATATGTGAGCCTATCCGCCTTAGCCATGTGGCGTTCTGGGGTTGGCTGGCAAGAGTGCTTTTAAGCTGTGGGCTGGCTTTCCCCGGGGTCAGAAGATTGTTTAAGTTTCCTGAGTAAACTGCTTAAGGAAGAGTCTCAGCGTTGAGTCTTCCTTGCTCGTCGAGGCAGTTTCGACAACACAGTATGTCCTTCAGTCTATATAGTTTTACTTGCAAGTGTTCATTGCAATGAAAATTTAATTGGTCAGATTTAAAGATGCTGGTTTCTACTACACTATTGACAATGGTACCTCACTGATTTTCCTCTTGGATACAGATCATAGAGGGGGTGTATGTTAGAATGGGCCAAATCTTAGCCCTGGTTCTGGGCCTGGATGGTTGCTGAATTTCTTAGCCTACCTACTCATTTTCTCCACCAGGGTGAGCTACCCACTATTGCCTCTAGTCGCTTACCCTATGCATTAACAAGCAAGGGGCAGGGCCAGCAAAGGACAAGTCCAGCTATTCCAGCTATCTCAAGGCCAGATCACTCACACTTACACTACTAGAGCCATCTTTACCCTGCCAAGTGAGTGACAAAGACCGCTCTCCTGAATGCTGCAGCTGGTGATAAGCAGGGCCAGCACTAGGTCTTGTCACTACAGAGCCAGCTTTTCTATAGGTAGTGAGGGGTAGAGGAGCAAGGGAAATACATCTCTCCTCCACCCACCTCCACATGGCAGAGGAACAGCAGAGGATCCTGCTCTCCCATGATCATTCCCTTGAAGCAGACTCACCCATGTCCACACTAATAGGTCAACTCCACTGTGCTTCCTGGGTAAGATGCAGGGGCCACTCTCCTGAGTGTTGCAGTTGGCTGGGTGTCTGGCCAGCTTTCCTGTTCTCATGATGGTAGAGCCAGCTCTCCCACCTGTCACAGGCGATGCGTGGTGAGCGCATCTCTTCCTCACTCACAGCATGTTATGGTAGATGAGGGGCAGGGCCAAGTTTAACATGTTCATGTTCTTAGTGCCTTCTCACCAGCACCCTTGACCCCACAAGAGGTACATGGCCCACTCTTCAGAGAGCTACTGTACGTGAGGTTTTAATCTGCTCTCTAGCCTGCCAAGAGGTGGCTAGAATTGAATGGGAGAGTCTTTGCCTTTTCCCTGTCACCACATGGCAAATGAGAGGGCTTGATCATTCTCCCACTCTTAGGCCTTCATTCTCCTACCAACAAGATCAGACATGTTGTGCTGCCCAGGCAAGTTATAGGACCAAATCTATGGAGTGCTGTAGCTGATGCTGGGCACAGCCATTGAGCAGGGGCTTGAATATGGTGCAGCCCTGTACTTTCAGTATTCATGGTCTCTTTGAGTTTTTATTCCTATGAAGAGACACCACAAATACAGCAATGCTTACAATAACAAAATTAATTGAGGAGGCTCAGTTATATTTCAGAGGTTCAGTTCATTATCACATTGAGGAACATGGAAAAATGCAAGTAGATGAGGTGCTAGAGGAATATCTAACTATCTTAAATCTTTCAGGCAACAGGAACTTGACTGGGATTCTGGGTGGTATCCTGAGGATAGGAAATCTCAAAGTCCACCCCACAGTGACATACTTCATCTAACAATTCCATTCTTACTCCAACAATCCTGGACCTCCCAATAGCACCACTCCCTGTGAGATTATGGAGGCCAATTACATTCAAACTACAACACATGGTAAAATGAGCCATAGAAAACATCATCATAGATCATGGCTGCTGCAGGGTCACAGGCCCAGACATGACCCTCAGCATCAGCCCAGACATGGACATCATGAAAGCAAGCAGGTTCCCCACCTCAGCCTGGTCCTCAGTACCTTCCTCTCTTCATATCCAGCTCCCACAGCAGGACATGCCCCATCCTGTCTGTCTCTTTCTCTTCCATATACCACCATATATTTGTTCATCATAATAGTCCCACATTTTCTCTTGCCATCTCAGGGAAGACAGCCTTGGGCAAGTTTGAGGTCTTCTCCTGCTCAGTTTTAATGGCACAGAACAGGCTCATCACCCATTATTTCCTTAAGACTAAAGTATATTATTGTAATAATAAGTGACATCTACAGACTTGGAATATATTTCTCTCAAATTTTAGTTTCTCTGTAAATGATTTTCTTATTGTTATTTGAATGCATTCACAATTTATTTCACAAATTATTAGGTAAACATAGGCACTAAATTTTGCTCAACAAACCCACTTTGCATGGCTCTCCTATAAGTAATTTGGTCATGTCTCAGTTTTGATTAATTAATGATCACTTAAAAAGCAAGGGTTTAGAGGAATGGGTGGGTGAACAGCTTGCCATCTGAACTGCTCCACTCCCTAGATTTTTTTCCCAATGATCCATCTTACCAATGCACCACCATTTCACTGATCAACTCTTAGCTGTCCCATAATCCATTTGCCTGACTCCATCCTCTTATCAGGTGCAGGCAACAGCAGACAGAAGAAAAGTGAGTGGACAACCTGCCAGCTTAGCTGTGCCATTCCCTGGATTCAGTTCCCAAACACCCATCTAACCCATAGACTCCTACCTCATCACTGACTCCAGGCAATATCCAACCCCCAATGCGAGTAAACCACAGCAAAATAAGTGTAGGCCACAACAGTCAGAAGAATAGCCCCACTATGAGGAACCTGACCTGAACCACAGTGAACATCCAATTTTAAGTGCAGCCCACACCATTCAAAATAATGGGAGCAGGTCAAATCAGTCAGAATAACAGAGACCCAGCAGTAGTCTTTAGCAAAGGCCTAGACTGGCACCAGAGACCAGCTTCCAACTTAAGCAAAGACTCAATACTAGACCAAGGGTCAAGATAGCCACCAGAATTCCAGGACACAAAAACCAAAGATCAAAGAGAAAACAGAAACAGAAGAACAAAACAGCCATCCAAAAAAGATGAAATATGAAATTACCACCTTGACCTATAGTCATTTTAAATTCAGATTCCTAAATACCAGTCTAAAACAGAATCAACAACAGGCACCACCAAAGCCCAAGTAATCTATGATAGCAAGACCCCAATATTTCAACACAGATGAAACATAAGAAAATGACCTTAGCCCACCATGAGTCTGGACACACCTCACCCGTGTCTACAGCCTGCCCTCTGTCCTGTGGCAGGTGCTTGATGCTCAGGTGAGTCTGGGTGCGTCTCTGTTTCCCAACCTCTCCCAACAACCACTGCTTGCTTCTGCCTGAAACACCCCCCAAGAGTGGAGCTGCCCAGAATGAAAGGCCCACCCTGAGTCCAGACACACCACACCCTTGTCCACCGACCACCCTCTGCCATCCCGATGCTGCCAGAGTCTGAGTCCTCTGCCACCTACCTGAGAGAGGAAGAGACCCCACCTGCACTCTCTGGAAGAAGAGATGGGAAGAAGACAGATTAAGAACACACTCAACAACAGAAAAACCAATATGACATCACCAGAATCTAGGGACTCAACACCGGCAAGATCTGAAAAGCCCAACACAGAGCATGAAGAAGAGATGGACCTCAAAAATTATCTTAGGAAGATGCTAGATTCCTTTAAAGAGGAAACAAGAAAACCCCTTAAAGAAATAGAAGAAAAAACAAGCAAAAATTACATCAGATGGAGGAAAAGACAAACCAACGAATTCAAGAAGTAAACAAGTCTCCTAATATAAAGAAAGCTGAGAAAAAAAAAAAACAACCAAACAAGTGAAGGAAGCACTCAAAACAGTTCCAGGCATGAAAGCTGAAATAGAAACAATAAAGAAAACACAGAATGAGGTGATGCTGGAAATAGAAAGGCTGGATTAAAAATCAGGAACTAAAAATGTGAATATAACCAATAGAATTCAAGAGATGGAAGAGAGAATCTCAGTTGTTGAAGACTCTCTAGAGGATATACAGGCATCGACCAAAGAAAATTTCAAGTCCAACAGATCCTTAACACAAAATATCCAGGAAATATGGGACACTGTGAAAAGGCCGAACCTAAGAATAATAGGTATAGAACAAGGTGAAGAAATACAGCTCAAAGGTACAGAAAACATATTCAATAAAATCATAGAAGAAAACTTCCCCTACCTACAGAAGTATATGTCTATAAAAGTACAAGAAGCTTATAGAACACCAAACAGACTGGACCACAAAAAGAAGTCTCCTCGACATATAATAATCAAACCACCAAACCTTCAGAATAAAGAGAAAATATTAAGAGCAGCAAAGGAAAAAGGCCAAGTAACATATAAAGGCAAACCAATCAGAATCACACCCAACTTCTCAATGTAAACTCTGAAAGCCAGAAGGTCTTGGATAGATAGATACCCTGGAAGCACTATGGGAGCATGGATGTCAACCCAGACTACTGTACCCAGCAAAACTTTCAATCACTACAGATAGATAAAATAAGATATTCCATGACAAAAACAGATTTAAACAATACATATCCACAAATCCAGCACTACAGAAGGTTCTGGAAGGAAAATGCCAACCCAACGAACATAACTACACTCACAAAAACACAGGCAATAGATAATCTAATTTTACGAAACACAAAAAGAAGCAGGAGGGTGAAATCCACACACAATGACACAACCAAAAATAAATCTAAAACAAACAAGAACTAACGAACAATGGACATTAATATCCCTAAATGTCAATAGTCTTAACTTACCCATAAAAAGATATAGGCTAACAGAATGGATACGAAGACAGAATCCATCCTTCTGCTGTTTACAAGAAACACACCTCAACTTCAAAGACAGGCAATACCTCAGAGTACCATTAGTGTACCCAACTACCATGGTATAAAAGCCAGCTTCTAAAAAACACCCTCATGGATGGATGCTTATGAATGGCAACTTATACAGCTGAAGAATCTTAAGAATATTAAAGAATCAGTTGTCTCACATGGTCTCCATAGCCCATATGTAAAACAGCTATTACATTCATGGGAAACCTTTAACAGGGTGACACCCACAGATGGGAACGATTGGAAGCAGCTGTACATGAGAATTCATGCTAAATCCAGTGGAAGGCATTGGTGAGGGAAGAGAAGTTCCTAGAGCGTCAGGGCATAAAGGAAGGTTTTGAAGCCCCTCTAGATAAGGTTCTTTGTGAGGGTATTTATGCTAACACACAGGTTCAGGCTGAATATGATGACAATATACTGTCCCTATGCAGGAAAGCAGCATTAAATACCTGGGATAGTTTTTGTGAGCCAGGAGAACACTTAGACACTTATAGCAGAATAGAACAGGGACCTACAGAACAGTTCCAGGACTTCTTACAAGGTTAACTAGGGCAGTGGAATTACAGGAAACAGATACAGAAACAAGACAATCAATTATATATACAATAGCTTATGGAAATGCAAACCCAATATGCAAAAGAATACTTTTGCCTTTAAAGATGATTTCAGATCAGCTAGAAGATTGGGTTTTGCATGCAGCCAAAATTAATTATAGTTTGCAAGGTACTGGGGCATGGGTAGGAGAAGCCATTTTGAAAGGTTTAAAAAGTCAACAGGAAATTAAAGTTACAGAGTTGAGTTTGCAAGGGCTTGAGAAAGAGAAGCACCTTACAGAGGTCACTATAGGTACCAGGATGCTAGAGGTTACTAATACTATGAACCAGAACCTTGGATAGGAAGAGCCTTGCCCTGGAGACCACAAAAGCACCAGGAACATAGATGTTTCAACTAAAATTGGGACATACTAAGAGAAATTGTAGACAAACGAATTCTTACAATGCCTCATATGGAAGGCCACTGCCTTCTCGATTGTATAGAAGATGTGGTAAGGGCAAACTCTGGACCAATGAATGTAGATCATCCAGGGACATGCAAGGAAGCCAGTTAAGGCCAGGGGAACCCCAAGTGGGGCCACAAGAAGTCCCCCACTTCGAGAAAGATCCAGTCATTCCCACTAGCAGTGGGAGAAAATCTCTCACAGGATGAATAGATAGTTCTTTGCCTTCTTTGAAAAATGATACTGCTCTGGATGGTTATTTGAATAGTGATGAAGAATCAAATGTGAATGGATAAAATGAGAAACACATATTTTGGCAAACTTCTATTAATGATAAAAGGCCTCAGTTGAAAGTAAAACTTAATAATACATTTATTACTGGCTTAGTAGACACTGGGGTGGATGTAACTATTATTTCCCAAAGTCTTGGCCTCAGAAATGGCCTCTTAGATTGGCAAATGTACAAATTTTAGGAATTGGAACTCTATCTAGAGTTCGACAGAGTGTTAACTCGGTGGTCTACATTGGACCAGAAGGACAGAAAGTGATACTGAAACCATATGTGGCATATATATCTATAAATCTCTGGGGTCGTGATCTCTTACAGCAATGGAATACTCAGATTAATATTCCTCCAATGTAGGATACAAATTCTGTACAATCTTTAGATAGTAGAAAAGATCTGGTAAGACACTATTGAAAATGTTTACCAACCAACCATGCTGTACAGAAACTAGGTACAAATGATGGACCCTCAGAAGAACCAAAGGCCCTGCCATGGTAGTGGCTTACAGATGAAGCATTTTGGGTAGGACAATGCCCTATGATCTCTGAGAAGCTAGAGGCTTTAGAAAAGTTAGTATAGGAACAGCTAGATGATGGACATATAGAGGAATCTACCAGTCCTTGGGATTCTCCTGTATTTGTTATCAAAAAGAAGTCAGGTAAGTGGAGCATGCTGACAGACCTGAGAGCCATGGATAAGGTAATTCAACCAAGGGGCTTTCTGCAACCTGGAATGCCATTACCTTCCTTAATAGCTAAAGGATGGCCTATCATAGTCATTGATCTAAAATATTTTTTTCACAATACCAGTACAGAAAAAATGATAGAGAAAAATTTGCATTTACTGTACCAACTCTTAATGATTCACATCCAATTAGAAAATATTAGTGGAGGGTTTTGCCACAAGGAATGCTAAATAGTCCTACTTTGTGTCAGCACTTTGAACAGCAACATTTGGAAATAATTCATAAGAAAATTTCTCAATCTCTTGTTTATCATTACATGAATGACATTCTTTCATCAGATTCTAATAAGTAAACTTTGGAACATATGTTTGTAATGGTGAAGGAAGTTCTGCCTCGTTGGGGATTACAGATTGCCCCAGAAAAGATACAAAGAGGAGATTCTATTAACTATTTAGGTTACAAGATAGACTTACAAAGAATCAGACCTCAAAAGGTACAAATTAGGAGATATCGGTATCAAACTCTTAATTCTCTTCAGAAATTATTAGGGGAAATTTCTCAATTACAGACAATTATTGGTGTAGAAGGACATGACTTAAAGCATTTAAAAATGGCCCTTAAAGGTGATAAGGACCCAAACAGTCTGAGAACATTATCTGCTGAGGAAGAAAAAAAGTTGCAATGGGTAGAAAACAGAATATTGGATGCGCATGTAGATCAGCTAAACCTTGATTTAGATTGTATTCTGGTCATCTTACCATCCAGAGAATACCCTTCTGGGATTCTGATGCAGAGGGAAGACATTATATTGGAATGGATATTTCTGCCACAAAAACATAATAAAAAGTTAAAGACATATATAGAAACGATTTCTGATTTGATTTTCAAGGGCAAATTAAGACTTTGTCAACTGACTGGAAAAGATCCAGCAGAAATTATACTACCTTTAAAAATAGAGACATTTCCTCCTTGTGGAAGGATAATGAATATTGGCAAATAGCTCTTTCTGAATTTGTGGGAACAATTAGCAACAACTATCCCAAAACTGACAGAATTATATTCATACAAAAGACAGTCTGGATTCTCCCATGTATTGTAGGACAGACTTCCATTTCTGGAGTTCTTACCTTCTACACTGATGCCAACAAATCAGGTAAGGCAGGTTATAAAGCAGGTGAGGTAAGTAAAGTAGTTCAAAGTCCATATACATCTGTATAGAAGGCAGAATTATATGCAATTCTCATGGTGCTTATGGATTTTACAGAACCTCTTAATATAGTTACTGTTTCTCAGTATGCTGAGAGAGTGGTGTTACACATTGAGGCTACAGAATTCATTCCAGATAATACAGAATTAACTTCTATGTTTTTACAATTACAGGAAACAATCAAAAAGAGAAGCAATCCTATATACATTACACATATCAGATCCCATATGGGTCTGCCAGGCCCACTAGCACAAGGCAATAATGAGATTGATCGTTTATTAATTGGAAGTGTGCTGAAAGCCTCAGAATTTCATAAGAAACATCATGTAAACAGCAAAGGTTTGAAAAAGGACTCCTGCATCACTTGGCAACAAGCCAAGGAGATATCAAGAAACTCTCCTACTTGTTCCTTTTATAATCAAACTCCATTGCCAGCAGGTTGTAATCCTAAGGTCATTCAGAAAAGTGAGGTTTGGCAGATGGATGTCTCTCATTTCACAGAATTTGGAAATTTGAAATATGTACATCATACTATAGATATATTCTCAGGTTTCCAATGGGCTACTGCTCTTAACTCTGAAAAAGATGATTCTGTTATTACACACCTGCTAGAGGTGATGGTAATTGTGGGTATACCTGAACAAATAAAAACTGACAATGCTCTAGCATATGTCTCCACAAAATTGGAAAGTTTTTCAAATAGCATAACATAAAGCATGTTACCAGTATACCACATAGTCTTATAGGACAAGTAGTGTTTGGGAGATCTAATAGAACACTTAAGGAGATGCTCAATAGACAGGCTTGGAAGTCTAAACCCCCCAAACATAGGTTGCATAATGCTTTATTATGACTAAACTTTCTTAACACCAATGAAAAAAGGACAAACAGATGCAGAAAGACAATGGACTATGGAGAAAACTGATGAACTGAATCAGCAGGTATACTTCAAAGATTTACTAACCTCTATATGGAAACCAGGACATGTGTTATGTTGGGGTAGGGGTTTTGCATTGGTTTCCACAGGAGAAGAAAAATTTTGGATACCATCAAAGTTGATCAAGATTCTAGTTGAAAAGGAAAAACCTCTCAATGAGGAGAAATGGCAGGTATTCTATTATGGTATACCTCCTAAACTAAATAGAATCCTCCCAAAGGAAACGAAAGTGTTTGCTTTTATCTTCCCAGGAAAACTCATCTCAAAAAAACACAGGACACTGCATGGGTAGATACTTCAGAATAGAAGGTAGCTATAAACATCAAACAAAAGGAATGTGCCATATGGAAAACTTTACAGCTGTCTCTCAGAGAACTGTATTTCTCCTTATCTCCTCGTCCCTATTCAATTAAACCTATGCTGGATTTAGAGGTGGATTTGGCTTTCCTGCTCTAAAATCCAAGGACATTATTTAACTAAACTTTAGAGTTTCTGTATTGTATCAAGAAGGCAATTTGTATAATACAGAATAAGAGAAGAATTTGGGGACTGTCTTTCTCTTTTCTTGGCTCTTTCTTTCAAAGTATATACCTCTTACAATCATTATTCTCCCATGGTTGCCTTTCCCACTATGTGTACATACACAAGCAAACATTTCTCTGCTGTTTATGTTTGAGTCCAACACACTCAATGAAGACCTGCCTGACAGCAATCTCTGGATACCTCGGAAAGAAAATTTGCAACACCCTATCAACTGCACTGGATCCAACTTGCACCATTTCAATTGACAATCCTGCCAGAGGTTCGGGTACTGACTTCAATCAAGTTGAGGATTTCAAGGGAGATCTTCAATCAAGCGCATCCTATCTAACATTGACTGGATGCAATCAATTCAAGGCTTTCACTATACTAACATGTTCTTCCTACAGGACGCCACAAGGTTATTGTCTTCCCATTTCAGCAGGAAGTAACTTGGAGGATGCTACACCCCCTTTCCCCATTGTTGTCACTGAGGATAGTGTATATAGGTAGTTAGGGATAGCTTCCTATTGTTTATGTTTGGGATTGGAAGGAGGTGTTCAGGCTTGGACACCTCTTTCAGATGACTTTAGTGTTTATCAAAATAGACATATTAGGATGTGACATAAGCAGATTATTGTATCGTCTTATATTTCAACTTTATGATTGTTAATTTTGGATACTTCACATTGTTAAGTTTTACTCCTCTTTTAGACTAAAAGGGGACTTGTAGGGGAAGCTGCCCATTAAGGGGTGTGCCAAACCACGCCTGTGAGGTAGTGGTCAGGGTGAGGTAGAGTGAGAGCTTCAGGTGGCTGGGTTTCACTCTTGTTTTCCCTTTCGGCTTGCTGTAGAGACTGCTGCCATGCTGGCTGGGCAGGTCGCTCTGTAATAAGGCTTTTCCCTATTAAATACCCTTATATTTCTACTTGGCTCCATATTGGTAATTTCCCACTTTACAATGACACCACCAACAATAAATCCAAAACAAACAAGAACAAACAATCAATGGCAATAATATCCATCAATGTCAATGGTCTTAACCTGCCCATAAAATGATACAGGCTAACAGAATGGATACAAAGACAGAATCCATCCTGCTACTGTATACAAGAAACACACCTCAAATTCAAAGAGAGGTGTTATCTCAGAGTAAAGGGTTGGGAAAAGATCTTCCAATCAACTGGGCACAAGAAACAAGCTGGTATAGCAATCCTAATATCAAACAAATTAGACTTTTAAACTAAAATTAATCAAAAGGATATTTCATATTCATCACAGGAAAAATCCATCAAGATGAAGTCTCAAACCTGCACATCTATACCCCCAAAACGGAGGCACCCACATTTGTAAAAGAAATATTACTAAAGCTCAAACCACACATAAAACCACACACACTTATAGTAGGAGACTTCAACACCCTGTTTTCACCACTAGACAGGACCAACAGACAGAAACTTTACAAAGAAACAAAGGATCTAACAGAAGTTATGACTCAGCTAGGTGTAACAGATATGTATAGAACATTCCATCCAAACACAAAAAATATGTCTTCTCAGCACCTCATGGCACCTTCTCTAAAATTTACCACATAGTTGGCAACAAATCAAACATCCACAGATACAAAAGAATTGAAATAACCCCCTGTATCTTATCAGATCACCATGCATTAAAGCTAGAATTCAACAGCTATACAAATTGCCGAAAACCTACATATTCATGGAAATCGAATAACACCAAATTGCACTACACCTGGGTTGAGGAAGAAATAATAAATGAAATTAAATACTTTCTAGAATTTAATGAGAATGTAAACACAACATACCTAAAATTATGGAACACTTTGAAAGCATTCCTAAGAGGAAAGTTCACAGCACTAAGTGCTCATATGAAGAAACTGGAGAATAGTCACACTAGAGAATTGACAGAACAACTGAAAGCTAAAGAGCAAAAAGAAGCAAACTCATCACGGAGGAGTAGACACCAGTAAATAATCAAACTGAGGGTTGAAATCAATAAAGTAGAAACTAGAAAGACATTACAAAGAATCAATGAAACAGAGAGATGGTTCTTTGAGAAGATCAACAAGATAGAATAACCTCTATCCAAACTAATAGGCACAGAAAGAGCATACTAATTAACAAAATCATAAATGAAAAGGGGGATATAACAACAGACAGTGAGAAAATCCAGAGAATCATCAGGCCATACTTTGAAAACCTATACTCCACAAAATTTGAAAATCTAAAGGAAATGGACAGTTTCCTGGATAGATATCACTTACCAAAATTAAACCAAGAAGAGATAAGCAGTTTAAATTGACCTATAACCCCTAATGAAATAGAAGCAGCCATCAAAAGCCTTTCAACCAAAAAAAAAAAAAAAGCCCAGGGACAGATGTTTTCATTACAGAATTCTACCACAAATTCAAACAAGAGCTATTACTAGTCCTGCACATGTTGTTCCACACAATAGAAAAATAAGGGATATTGCCAAACTCTTTTTATGAGACTACAATCACTTTGATACTCAAGCCACACAAAGATACAACTAAAAAAGAGAACTACAGACCAATTTCCCTCATGAACATCCATGCAAAAATACTCAACAAAATGTTGGCAAATCAAATCTAAGAACACATCAGAAAAATCATCCACTATGATCAAGTAGACTTCATCCCAGGGATGCAAGGAATGTTCAACATAGGAAAATCCATCAATGTAATCCACCATATAAACAAACTCAAAAAGTAAAACCACATGATCATCTCACTGGATGTTGATAAAGCCTTTGACAAAATCCAGCAACCTACCATGATAAAGATCTTGGAGAGAACAGGATTAACAGGAACATATCTAAACACGATAAAAGCAACACACACCAAACCAACAGCCAACATCAAACTAAATGGTGAGAAACTCTCTTTATTTTGTATGTTTGGGGTTTTGATTATTATGTGGCCAGGAGACCGTTTTTTGTCCAGTGCAGTCTATTTGGTGTTCTTTAGGTTTCTTGTACTTTGATTGGCATGTCTTTCTTTGGGTTGGGAAAGTTTTCTTCTATGATTTTGTTGAATATGTTTTCTATGCCCTTGAGTTGGATTTCCTCATCTTCTTCTATACCTATTATTCTTAGTTTGGTACTTTCATGGTATCTCATATTTCCTGGATATTTTGTGTTAGGGATTTGTTGGACTTGAGATTCTCTTTGCTTGATGAATCTATTTACTCTAGCTTACCTGAGATTCTCTCTTCCATGTCTTGTATTCTGTTGGTTATGCTTGCATCTGTAGTTCCGGATCATTTGCCCAGCTATTCTATTTCCAGCATTCCCTCAGATTGTGCTTTGTTTATTGTCTCTATTTCAGTTTTAAGGTCTTGAACTGTCCAGATCATTTTCTTCAGCTGTTTGATTGTATTTTCTTGGCTTTCCTTAAGAAATTTGCTGATTTCTAGTATTTTTTTCTTCCATTTCTTTAAGGGGTTTTCTCATATTCTCTTTGAGGCCCTCAATCATTTTCATGAATATGTTTTTGAGGTCACTCTCTCCTGCTTAATCTGCATTGTGATGTTCAGGTCTTGCTGGTGTAGGGTCCCTAGACTCAGGTTCTTCCCATTGCTTCTTTTGGTGGGGGTAGAAGGAATCTCTTCTTCTCCTGGTGGGTACGGAACAAAGGTTCCCTTCTGGTATGTGTAAACATATCCAATACTCTGATGTCTCTCCTCTTCCTAGTCCCATGAATGGAGACAGGACTGTTACCAGGACCCTGGCAGACACTGGGTGGGCTGGATCCCACTGTATGGGATCTGGTGCTTTGAGCAGTCCTCAAGCCTCAGGTATTCCTGAGCAGCACAGAGGAATGTGGCCAGAAACAGGCCCAAGCTGAACAAGTCCTGTGGATAGAGGTGGGACTGGTACCAGGGCCTTGGCAGTCTCTGCATAGGCTGGGTGCCGCCAAATGGGATCTGCCCCAATGAGCAGTCCCCTGGCCTCAGGTGTATCCAAGCAGGGCAGAGCACAAGTCTTGTTTTCATATGATTTGATGTTTTTAGCTAGATTTTCTTTTAAAAACGTTTCCTAGCCAGGTGGAAATTGGAGCACACCTTTAATCCCAGTGCTCAGGATGCAGAGTCAGGCAGATCTCTGTGAGTTCGGGGTCAGCCTGGTCTACAAATCTAGTTTCAGGACAGACTCCAATGCTACACAGAAACTCTGTATCAAAAAGAAAAAAATACTTTTCTACAGATGATTTTATTGCCTTGAGAAAATAGTAACAGATGCATTGCAAATTAAAAGGACTTATACAAACCTCATGTAATTGGAGGTGTATTTGAAATTAATATGTAACTAAGTAAATATTTATAAACTTTCAAACTGGTGATTAAACCACTTGTGACAAAATAATTCCAAAATATGTATTATAGATTTTTATGCTGACAGTATAAAGATGAATGCAAAATAATGTGAGTAACACTATGAATATGTATAACTGATATCCTGATTGGATGAGAGTATGTATTCTACTGATTAGGATTCTTTGAGAGAAAATGGATTGTGTTTTTTCTATATATTTTCCTGACTGAATTAATTTTGGATGAGACATGACACTCATCCTGTTCCCTAGAGGATAATGTGAGTCATTGAAAAATTAATTGATTTGACAATTATGTTAAATAAAAATAACTTCACAAGCATTTGTGAGATATAATGTGCTCTGCTTCCTACTTCAAATTTCATTAAGCATTTGCATTGGCAATTACAAATCTGTTCTATGAAATATTACTCTGATAGAACAATATTTTATAAACTATCATTCCAGAGTTATCATTTATGAAAGACTGCAAATACCATTCATTCTGACTCCTACTTCATTCTTCCTAAAGATCCCAATTGAAAGAATTCATATTAATGGAAAACACATCATCAGAAAATATATATTACAGATCAAGATATTGTACCAATTTTATTATTTTAATAATTAGGAAATTGTTATAGGTTGTCATAATATATTTCTCATCTTAATTCTAATTATGTTAAACTGCACAAATTATTACATTGGGGGATGTGTTCAAAATAGTGTTTTGCACTGTAATCAAAAATAGCCTATTAGAACATTGTAGTCCTTTTGAGTGTTCCATAAATAGAGATAAAAATAATTTTGAGACAGAAGATTATCAGTTACATGTGTAGTAGCTGGGTGATTTACTCATGTGAACGTCTCCCTTGGAGGATCAGAATGATCACACAAATGGCTAAGGAATCTTAGGTAAGCTCCACCCATCATTGGGATGAATTGTGGCTATTACAGAAGAAAGTCCACTTTTAGCTCTATCCTTCTTAGGGAACCCCATTAGAAAATTAATGGAAAAGATCTGTATTTTTATCCTTCATTATACACAATTATTTCCTCAGAGAAAACAAGCTTATGTTTTACCAGCTTGAGATGTGTCCATACATTTTACCAGAAAGTCCTAAAAATATTAACAGACTTCTCTATTTAATTTTTTTTTCAGTTTTCACAATATAGTTATAAATGAATATATCACAGTATATATTTTACTTCAAGTTCCAAGCTTCAGTGAGGTACATGATACAACAGAAAATGAACATATCTTTTGATAACTCCACAAGTAAGCTAAGTCATACATTCAAACTTTGGATTAAACCACCTTAAGACAATGTTTATCCTGGCCTTCATCTCATATTTCTAGTCCTAACTACACAGGTAGGCTTAACTGTGTCATATGTGATGACTCATGCTGTGCCTGTCTTGTACACCATCATATAGAAGCTGATTGAGCAGTATACAGGATAATCAGCCTGTATACTGTTATGATACTAAGGGGAAAAAAGAAACTAACAACAAGCAAGAAAACAGAAAACTGCTACAAAACTCAGAACTTTTCCAGAAATAATTGTAATATTTTGATGTTTCAGATGGCCAGATTTGGAGAAAAGCCTTTCCTTGTGGGTTACAGCTAGGACTAAGTGCTTTCTCCCACCCTCACTTAGCAAGGCTTCCTTTACCAAAACTTTTATTTCCAACAGCATATGTTCAAGACCTGGGTAGGGAATATTCTTAAGGTGTGAAAATGAGTGCCTGTGTAGCAGCACAATCATGTATTCTCTTATGTGGTCCTCTTATTTTTGCTTGTGAAAACCAATTTAGCAGAAGACAGAAGAGTTCTCAAATATGCTTTTACTGAAATAAATAACACAGGCATATCCTTTAGTGAGGAGGGTGTCAAAGAATATATGCCAGTGTTAACATATTACAGAGTGTCTTTCACAGATTCTACTAACTCGTTGTTCATGAAAATGGCATCTATGAGAAATAAAAATACTCTTTTGTAATTGAGGCAGCAGAAAAACTTGGGTAGCTTATATCATAATGAATGTTTTTATTATACAAAATTTTAGTTGCACATGCCATTTCCCTTAGTATATAAGTGTTATATATTAAGTAAAATTAATTTCACAGAAAACTGTTTTTAAAATTGAAATAAAAATAGTTATATCATTCCCCACATTCCCCAAAAGTTCCCATATATGTGTGTGAGTGAGTGTGTGTGTGTGTGTGTGTGTGTGTGTGTGTGTGTGTGTGTGTGCGTGTATGTGTGTGTGTGTGAATGTTTGACTGTGTACTTGCTGGTTTATGTGTCAACTTGAAAAAAGCTACAGTCATCAAAGAGAAAGAGCCTCAGTTGAGGAAAGGCCTCCATGAGAAAGAGAGGGGAGAAGCAGGAGAGGAGGGGAGTTAGGAAGTTTGAGGTGAGAGAAGAATGGAAAAGGAAAGCAAGAGAAGAGGTACAATAATAGAGGGATCCATTATAGGATTAAAGAGAAATCTGGCACAAGGGAAATGTCCAGGCATCCATAAGGATGGCCCTATCTAAGAATCTAAGCAGTAGTGGAGAGGCTACCTTAAATGTGCTTCCCTTATAATGAGATTGGTGACTACCTTATATGCCATCCTTGAGCCTTCATCCAGTAGCTGATGGAAGAAGCAGCAGCGACCCACAGTTAATCACTGAGGCAAATTCCTGGAATTCAGTTGTAGAGAGGGAGGAGTGATGAGCAAAGGGGTCAAGACCAGGGTAGAGAAACCCACAGAAACATCTGACCTGAGCAAGTGGGAGCCCATGGATCAAAGTCTGATGGCTGGGGCAGGATAGGACCAAACCAGTACCCCTCAAGGTGGGTGTCAGTTGCAGGGTCAGGGGAGTCTATGGGACATCTAGCTCTGGAACCATTATATATTCCTAGTGTATTAATGGACTTTGGGAGCTCATTCCCCATGGGGGGATACTCTCTCAGTCTAGATGCATGGGGGAGGGCTTAGTCCCTGCCCCAAATGATGTGACTGACTTTGGTGTTACGCCATGAGAGTCCTCACCCTCCCTGGGGAGTTGATGGGGGGATGAGGTGGGGGTTGTGGGGGATTAAGAGAGGGAAAGGCAACTGGGATTGGTATGTAAAGTAAAATTGTTTTTAATTTCAATTAATAAAAGAAAGTATATTTTATTGAACATATGGAAATATGTAGAAGCAGTTATGTGAATGTATGTTGAATATATATGTGTGATTATTTCCTTATGCTTGTTTAAATACATGTGAGATATATTGCTACTATATTTGTTATTATCTTTCTCTGAGAATAATGAAACAGCAGTTGTTCAAACCATCATCACTGGAAGACTGTAAACAGAAGTCACATACCATAAAATACTTCTCCCTAGGTAAGTGAAATATTCAACCATGTGAAACAATCAGTTATTATGAGGCATTTGCAAGTAATCTGCATATATTTTCCTTCATAAAATGTTACTTTTGTTTATTAAAGTTTATTACATGTGATGGAATGAATATATCATTCTTAAAAGTATTTACTTGCTTATAATATTTATTCCTAATGCAAAATGTAGAACTTTACAGACTCTCAAATTTATGGATAAAGCCCAATGATCTTCTTATTTCTAATTTAATACACAAAATATGGGCAGCCTGTTTATGTAATTTATCTTGTTACATAGGATTTTATGATTTTATCCTTATCCATGAGTTAAATTAATTACTGTAATAAAACTTCAAAACATTTTGTAAGTGTATTTACAAGCTTTCAAAGTTCTGTTATGAGTATTGCTTTTAGAAAATATGTACCACACAGTTAGACAAGTTTGTTCAGACAGTGTTCCAAAAGATTTGAATGAGATGATCATGTGTTTGAGGCCACATTAGGCTTCCGTGTGAATTTGACTCAAATATATAAGCAAAAACACAAAAAATAAGGAAAAATATCTTTGAGCTAGGTTTTGTTACTTATTAACATACTTGTTTATCAAAAGATAGTCATTGACTAGTAAAGCTGAACACAATGTGGAGCCAGATGCAAGATTTATAATGGTAGTTTATTTAGGAGATGTACTCACACAAGTCCGCTTAGCCAGGTGGCAGGGAGCCTGAGAAGGGGTCCAGCACGCATGCCTCTCAATAGTTATACCCATGTCACTCTGACCATGCCCAAGCTGGTGTGGTCAGCATCACTTGTATCCAGCCCCAAGCGGCATGGTCAGAATTACCTCTAAACAGGTTTTCCCTACAGACTAGTAAATATAGGTAGAAGATAAATAATAGATGATATTTTATATTTAGTGAGTAGGACAATAATCTCCATTTTGCTGTTTTAAGATGGGATATAACAACATGTACAGTGATCAAAGATATTAGAGGCATATATAGAATTAAATTATGAAAAAGTATTAGATTATGTTTGGCAAAAGAGTTAAGGGCTACATGAAAACAATGCTTTGAATAATACATTATTTCAGTGAGGTATAAGGATACAAAATTAATATTAACATATGTCTCTAAAGAAATGAAACTTCATAAAATTAAAGAAAATACAGTATACAAATTCAGGAAGCATACTTTTAATCCAAATTTATTTATTTCTGCTCAGTAAATTTAGCCATGTTAGTAGTTTAAAATACTTGTTCATTGAGATTTTGTTGAAATATTAAGAATGTAATATGTTGCTGATGAAAATAACTACATATTTTATAGAATTATATGTAAATTTTCTATCTTGAAAACTTTTATGGCTTATGATTTCCACTACATCACACTTACATTTAGCAACTGTGATAACAATGTTTAATTCTTTTGGGGGTTATTATATAATTTAAATAAGGTGATTATTCTGAGAAACTTTTAAAACTTGGATTGAAACTACGGTTTTATTATACTTGTTTCAAATTTTTCCATGATACTATATTATAAATTAATGTACAAATTTATTTACATGCAAATAGTGTATGACCATTGCATTAAAGTGTGTGAATAATAACATTAATATTAAAATTGAACTGTGTTGATAGTGGGATTTATTTCTGTAAAAATGTGCATTTTACTTTCATAGTGATTTAATTTTCTGATTATTATAGCATTCTTTCATTGAAGCCAATTTATCATGTTTGAATTTTGTTTCTCATTACTTTAAAATTTTACTTGTATTTCTTTGACACAAAATGAATCAATCTTATAAAAACAAAAATATACTTAAGCATCTTTAATTTAATATCATATTGTCATGTTTCATCTTTCATGGAAGAGTTGACATAGTGGGTTAAGTTATAGCAGATTTGTGGATCAAAGCATTTATAATCAGTTTGTTTCCTTTAATACTAATATTAAGTTTCTGAATTTTTATATCATATTCACTCAGATACTCAATAAGTGAAGGTCTCATAAAGTGGGATTTATATTTTTTGAATCACAAATTAAATATTTTTGTTGTTGGAAAAAGTATTGTTTATTACAAAATGCTTGCCCATCACTAGGGGCCTAATTATTTACTTGGGCATGAAAATAATGTTACAGAGTCAATATAACTACATTGGTAAATGAAGTTTGATTGTTATTAATCTGCTACATCTTGAAATATTTCTGTTTCTTTGTATATGAAATCTGTTACTCTTGATTTTATAGACTTGAGATTTTCATTATTTAATTTAATGTGCTCTTTCTGACCGAGAGGTAGCCCTCTAAAACATTTACTTGCTGTTTAAAAGTTTATATAAAATTAAAGTGTAATAGCACATTAGTTTTCAGTGTCACAGTTTGACAACTATTGTAGAATGTGTATACAGCTTAACTGAAATACTGTATGCATAAGGTGTCAATCACCACAGAATATTAACAACATAGAAGAGCCAATCTCTCTTATTTTCCTTAGGGAACCATATAGCATAGAGGTGGGAAAGCACCATTACAACATTGCAGTGTGCATTAGAGATAACTGGAGTTGTATGAAGACTGCCAACTGCACCAGTAATACTCAGAAACACACACAGTCTAAATATTAAAGAAGTCTGTGAGTTGAACAAAGGAAGAAAAACAGATGGGCATATCTTTTCTTTTCCTGTGCCTATTAAAGATATTGAGTAAGAAGTAAACTTAGTTATGACAAAGGATAAATGAAATTTCTGAATGAAATTTCTCTCTCATTTCCATGATTATTACTTTCACCATAAGAGTATTAATGAATTTTAATTGGTTCATACGTTCTTACTGGCACATATCTATTCCAAGCACCTAATTAGATCATGTTTTATTATGTTTTTTATTAGATGAATAAAGGGTCAACTGACAAAGTAAAACAATTGAAAATTAAGACTATTCAATGATATTTTTCTTTAAAACTCTTAGAGGAATTAAAATTATTTCATTTCCTTATAATAGTAGAAATATATTTCAATATTCCATTTTAATTTTTAATCAATTTTACTTGTAAGTGTGTATGCATGTGTCTTCATGCCATAGTAGGAATTGTGGGGGTGGTTCTCCTTCTAATATGTGTCTCCCAGGTATTAAACTCATGTTACCAGACTTGTCAGTAAGTTATCCTCTACCCAAAGAGCAGCATCTCAAAAGATCCAGTCTCCCATTTTTTTCTTTTAAATATTGTCCAAAACATCATTTCCTTCCCTTATGCATTTTGCAAAAATATAAAGATTATGCATATTAGTTTATTCACTTCCTATATCTTCACATCACCATGTAATATAAATAATAAATTCAGGTCTTCACTTACTTTGACAAGCATGTTTTCTCTTTGAAATTTTTCCCCTTGTATATAATTGTAAGACCTCTATCAATTTGTAGTCCTGTAATCCTAGATAACACAATTATCAGCTTATATAAATCCTCTTTTTAACTTTATTCCAATATTGTGAATATACAGTGAGTATCAGGAAAGGTTTGATTGCTAAATGATTGATAGAAAGATAGATGTAAAGATACATATATGATAGATGTTAGTTGAATAGTTATAGACAGATGATTACAATGATAGACAAGTTAGATAGATGATAGATAATAGATAATAAATAGATTATAGATGATAGATATATCTAAATATTTAAGGCTAGGTGATAGATAAAAAGATGAATGTATTTTATATATGTTCTACAGTTCACATTGTGTTTTTTTATATGTATGTGTATAGATGTGCATATGTGTGTCTGGTAGTTTGTGTTTATATACATATATCTGGTCTACCAAAGAGATCAAAAATAGCACAGATACTTTGAGGAGAAAGGCTATGGGATCCAAACTATAGTCCTCTTTTAGAGCAGCAATCACTGTGAACCTAGTGCAATGTACTTGTGAATGTTATTGTTTATGTAAAAAATGGGAAACATAAAAGAAAGTTTGATATAACAGAACTTTAAGACACAATAAAAGGATGAAACATAAATCTGTTTAATGTTTTTCTTCAATTACTTAAAAATCTATATTGATACAATATCATAACACATAATTAACTTATTTAAAGCATGAAATTTAATATTTTTAATATGTTCATGAAAGCAAACATCCTTTATTTATGAATTAGTGAAATTTATAAAATTTCATCAATGAGCTGCATTTTACTTCTAAACACTCTCTAATCATATGCAAATAATACAGTATTTTATCTCCATTCATGATACTGAACATTTCATTTAAATAAAATGACACAATATGATTTCTGTTGTGATAGTAGCACCATGTTTTCCAAAGTTAATCCATATTGTGGCATGTATTAGTAAAACCGACTTTTGTGAAGTGCAATTTGGGGCATATCTTTTATTTATTAAACCATCAGTTTGTAGTCATTTGGTTCCTCTAATTTTTGGATATGACTAATTCAACTGTAAACATGGTTATACAAATATTAGTATAGACATATGATTTTATTACTCTTGGATGTATACAGAGAAGCAAAATTGCTGGATCATATGGCAGCTTTATATTTTTGAAGAACTGCCAAACCTTTAAAATGTTTCTACCATCTTCCATTCCCACATGCAATCTATAAGAGTTTCAAATTTTCTCTGTGTTTGCCAAGGTTCAACACCATCTGTCTTTACCTTTTTTTTGTGCCTATCAACATATGAGAAGTAGTATCTTATTGTGGTTTTGAGTTGTGTCTTTCAGGTGCTCTAATGAAAGATGTCCTATTCCTTTTAGGGGTTGTCTTTTCAGATATGTTTCATCTATTTCTTTTATTTTTGTAAAGTGTGAACTCTTTGTTTTACAGTTATTTTTCTCGTTTTCATCTTCTTGGTCATAGATATGATATAAAATAATCACATTATGGTTTGTAATATCAATCATTA
This sequence comes from Cricetulus griseus, assembly GCF_003668045.3. Lineage (NCBI taxonomy): Eukaryota > Metazoa > Chordata > Mammalia > Rodentia > Cricetidae > Cricetulus > Cricetulus griseus. Next base: position 236,949,390 of record NW_023276807.1, on the reverse strand, counting down.
TATTTTTAGTTAATTTATATTTAAATTAATAAAGTTTTATTTATATCTTTTTCTTTACTTTGTTAGCTCTAGGTTTTATCAGCTAAGAAAATTTATCCTAGAACCATTTCAATGAAGTCTACTGTTTTATCTGAGAATTTCATGTTTTTGCATCTCCTGTTTGGGTTTGTGATTAATTTTGTTACAGTGACAAGAAAATTTCCAATTTTATAATATGTAAGAAAAATACAGTTTTCTCAGAAATATTTAGAGAAAGAACTGTTCTGATAATTTTTAGTCTCTAGGCATTCTTTTGAAATTATATTTGATCATGATATTAATAAAAAATAAATGATTATTTTTCCTTAGAATGCCTTCTTCCCAAGTAAAGATAAAATACAGCCACCAGAAAATATGACTTATATGTGTAAGATTTTAATTATTTTAAGAATATTGTGTTACAAATCCCAGGTACAAGAGTCTATTTACTATAAAAGAATGAGGGAGTTTGTTCAAATGCTGTCACAGTGTACAGATACAAACATCTATTATTCTGTTTGTGTAGAAATATCCAATTCTGCACTTAGATTGTACTATTTGACTTTGAATACTAAACAATATTATTCTATACTGTCAATGTTCTGTGATTAATTTCTGCTAGTAGATGATTACATATTTGGTTATCAAAAGAGCCATTTTAGAATATTTATTTTTGAGATAATATATAAATGACTATATAGTACAATTCATTCCTGGTCATTTTTACAGTAAGTCTTTCATGTTTCACTTTTGGTCCTTGGAGTCAATCACAGTCAAAAGCTTCAACCTGAAAATATAATTTTGGAAATATTTAGGAACAATTTTTAATTAAACAATTTTTAATTAAAATTCCATGCTACCCTGAACAGTATGCAAAACCAATCTTTCCATTCCAATCTATTCCTCTCTGGACCAAGCTCTTAAGCTCTTCCATGCTGTGTGTACCACCTGACTTTCAGAAGACAGGATTTTTCTTTTGCATAATAACCCTAAGAAGGAAGGAAGGAAGAAAGAGAAAGGAAAATTCTCTGATTAAATATTTTGAGAAAAAGAATCTCCAAAGATGCTATTCTGTTTGTGAAGTGCAATTTGGGGCATATCTTTTATGTTTGCTAATACATAGCATGGGGACTACCCTTTAGAGTAGTATTTTTCCAAGTAAAAGTCCTTCAGATAAAATTAATTTATTTTCATTTGTATGAGTTTATCAGTTTTAGAAGACTTCTAAGTTAGGTCTGAAGTAACCAACCAATATTTGGATATTAGATAGTTTTACTATATGAGATGGATCTATACCCAAAGCTGCAAAATAAACTGAGATTAAATAGGCCAGAGATCATATGTAAAAGCAAATAATACTATATTATTAAAAATATAGCAATGAAATGACTCCTAATGGTATTCTGCTATTCTCAGAGATCAGCATCTTGTTTTGCCATCATCAGAGAAGTGTATTACTGCAACATAAAAGAACAAATTCAGAGGCCAAAGCCAGATAATGTGCAGAGAGTAAGAGACCTTGAAATACTCCAGCTAAATGGGATTTTTTCTATCAAATTCCTCCATGCAGGGCTCAGGGAACTGTTTGGAAAAGGAATGGTCTGAAGGTCAGCAAGACATCATGACCTTTCAGACAAAACATGGTTGGTACACATGTAGACTCACAGACAGTGGCAGCATGGATAGGGCCTGTATGGCCCTAGAATTAAAAAAGAGAATTAATTGTCCTATTTCTTTGTTTAACTTTTCCACTGAGATTTGTATTAAATAAATATTACCAATATTTTTGCAAAATTTAATTACCTCAGTGGCAATTTTCCTGATTTGGGGGGAATTCACTCAATGTCTGAAAATATAGATATGATGTGACTTACTTGTGATATGTGTTGACCTTGCCTCTGGTTAATTTTTAACTAGAAATTGTAAGAACAAACCCTTTCTCCACTATGTTTCTTTTGGTCAACTCTGTGATTCACACCAAGAGAGATAACACTGGAGAACCTAAGTTAGAGAAATTGAAGCTGGGTTCAGTGCTGAATATGTTATTCTCTGAGAGTTGCCTCCATCACACTGGTGAAAACAAAGTAGGGGAGGATCTCACATCTTTAAGTCACTGTGTTCTGTTTTATGTTTGTTTGAATTTTTATATGTATTTTTACTGTTTCTAAACAGGCTGTCAAATAGCAGGCTGTTCTTGAACTCACTATGTAGGCAATGATGAACTTAACATCTTGATCTGCTTATTTTTATCTCACAAATGCAAGGATTGTATGTGTATTTGACCCATTCGACCTGTTTTCTTCTTGAGTAGAGAATCATCCTCACCCACCCAGTATTTATTATGTATTTTCTGAGGTGTTAACATTTTAAAAATAGGGGGTGAAAGGGAGTGAGTCTTAGTGCAAGTGGTATCAACTTTTATTACTGTAGTTACATTCAGTAAATGATTTTCAATTACACTTTCTCTATTTAATGAATTTATTTAGAAATATATTTCATAAAACAACTTTAAAAAATTAAGTAATTGACAATAATTTTTCTACTTTTTATTTGAATTAGAAACAAGTTTATTGTACATGTTAATCCCAGTTCTCTCTCCCTGCCACCCCCCAGCTAACACCCTACATATCCTATACCCTTTCTGCTCCAAGAGATGGAAGAAAGAATCTTAGGAGTTGAAGATACACTAGGAGAAATAGAGTCATCAACCAAGAAAATCTTAAATGCAAAAAATCCCTAATACATTATTTTTTTAATTTTTACTTATTTTACTTTTTTCTTCAATTGAAAATAGATTTTTTTCTCACATAATATACCTTGATTACAGTTTCCATTACTCCTCTCCCCAACCCCAGCAACCTCCCCTACCATATCAAACTTTAGTGTCTCAGTTACAAATCAGATTCTGAGGAATAAAAATAAAATTAAATGCAAGGTAAAATAAAAATAAACTAACAAATCAGAACTAGACAAAAGTAACAAACATAAGAAAAAGAATCCAAGAAAAGGCACAAGAAACAGAGATACTCTTGTTCACACACTCAGCAATTCCATAAAAACACTAAACTGCATAATATGTATGCAGAGGACCAGTGCACAGCAGCTCTGCATGCTGCCTCAGTGTCTGTGAGGTCATATGTGCTTGGATCATAGTGCCTTGTTTTCTAGGTGCTCTCTATCCCCTCTGGCTCTTACACTTTCTCCATCCTCTTATCCATGGGTCCCTGAGATATGATGAGAGGAATTTGATCCCATTGATAGCTACATATTCCAAGATCTCTCAACTTCTGCATATTTTATGGTTTCAAGTTTCCATATTTTCCCAAGTGCTGTAATTGGAAGCTTTTCTGAAAATGGGAGTACAAGGGACTGATCTATGAATATATCAGAATGTCATTAGGAGACACTTTATTTCTAATTAAAACCATTTTTAGAACAGTAGTATTTGCTTTTTACCCTAAATTCCTGTTCTAAATTATGTCTGTTTAATTGTGAAGTTGATCTTGGGCATTACCTATATCGACATCATGAAAGAGTCTCATAAATGCCATGAAGGTGATATCTATTGTAGTAATCAATGTTTTTATTACTATGAAGAAATGCCTTGAACATGGCAACTCTTATAAAGAAAACATATAATTGGATTGGCTAACTTACAGTTTCAGAGTTTTAGTCCATTATTTTCATCATGACAGGGAGCATGGTGGTGTGCAGCAAGACATGGTACTGGATGAGCTAAGAGTCCTACATCTTTCAGGCAAGAGGAAGACAGCTGAAAGTCACACTAAGGGAAGCTTGAGCAAAAGAGACCTCAAAGCCCAGTCTCACAGTAACACACTTCCTACAACAAAGACTCAATTCCTTATAGTGCCAGTCCCATTGGGGGCCATTTTTTTGAAACCAATACACCTATATACTACATTTGATAAGTAGTGTGGATAAGTTATAGAAGTGCAGTGGATTAGCTTTTCAAATGTCTTGAGAGATAATAGTTAAAATAAAGGAAACTTCAAGGACCAAAGTGAAAATTAATACTAAGTCTGGTGTGTTTATGAGTTGTCAAGGCTTTTGTAGAGACAGAAAATAGAACAAAAGAAAGGGAGAGGGAGAAGGGAAACAAGCTTGTTCCTTATTTGAACTAATAAAAAATTACAAAAAAGAAATAAACATTCTTTCTTTGATAAGGCTAAATAAACACAGGTGTACATACATATTTATTTAAAATCATATATATATATATGAATATATAATTTTGAAATATCTTTGCAAACACATTTACTAATTTATATTGCCACAAACTCAATATGAGTAAATTGTTTTTTAGCATCTATAAACAATGTAGATACTTTTCACATGGGCGGACTAAAAGGAGGGAGTAAAAGGTCATCTGTCTTTTGTCATATGCTCTGTGCTAGAGTTTTCTGTATCAATTTCTTCTGCTAATATCCTTTAGTACTTGCCACTTCATGTTCCAGAGCTGGAGGTCAAATACAGGGACTCATTCACACTGGTCCTGAGACCTAATACTTACCTAATGTCTGCTCCTCAATCATTTTCACTTTTCACAGGGAACACTTCTGAAGAAGGGAAAACATGTTTTTTTTCTTTTATCATCAGCATAAATCAGTTGACATATGTAACATATGTACACTAATGGTGATTCTTTTGGTAAGTCAATTTTTGAAATTTAGAAAATTATGGGCTTTTTAAATAAGAAAGGTGTTTTAGTGAATTACTTAATATGTTGAGTCTCTGACATAATATATAAATTTGAAAATTTTAGTTTATTACAGTTTTATAGTCTGTAGATTCATTCTTTTTGTAGAATCATTTGATTTCCAGGACTAATAAATAGTGAGAGAGTATATCTTTTTTATACTTAAATTCTTTAATCACTACTCATATTTACATGTCCATCCCCCATTCCCTCACTTTCCCATCCTCCCAAGTTCCCTACAAACTCCCCTCAACACATCCCCTAATTCCTCCCCAGGGATAGTGGGGAGGAAGTTCCCTCCACAAGGGAATTTCAAATTATGTCATATAATTTCGGGGAGAGTCTAGGCCCTCCTTGCTGTATCTGGGTTGCAATAGTATCCCTGCATAAGGAATGGGCTCCCAAACTTCATTTCTCCTCTAGATTTAAAGACTGGCTCCACTGTAAGAGGTCACACAGACTGTCTTGGCCTCCTAGCCAGCACCCACATTTAGAGGATTTCGTTTGGTCCAATGCTGTTTCCCCAGCTTTATGACTATGGTCTCCACCATGCTCTCACTTGGTCAAGTCAACTGTTTATGTGGGTTTCTGCAGCACACTCTTGGCTCCTTTGCTCATGCCTCCTACTTCTCCACAACTGGATTCCAGGCGTATGGTTCAGTGCTTAGCTGTGGGTGCATGTTTCTGCTTTGAACAGCTACTGGATGAATGCTTTAGGAATGATAACCAAGGTAGACATCAATCTCATTATAGGGGAAGGGCATCAATAGCATCTTCTCAACCACTGCTTGGATTATTAGTTGGGATCATCCCTGTGGGTACCCTAACATTTCCCCTGTGCCAGACCTCTCTCCATACCTATAATAGTCTCCCTCTATCAAGACATCTTCTTTGCCCTCTGCTTCTCCTCCCCTGTTTCAGCCCTCCTCTGCCTCCTCCCCTTCTTCCCTACCCACCTCCTTTCTCTCCCTGCCCCCTGCCATGCTCCCACTTTGTTCAGTGGTTCTTGTCCCCCTCCCATTCTTTGAGGGAATATGCAAACTTCTCTTGGGCTACTCCTTGTTTCCTAGCTCCTCTGGGAGTGTGGATTGTGGACTGGTAATCATTTGCTCTATGTCTAAAAATCATATATGAGTGAGTACATACCATGTTTATCATTTTGTTACTGGGTTACCTCACTCGGGATGGTTTCTTCTGAAAAAAAGAATGTGTATTTTGTAGTTTGTTTACTTAGAAATTAAATAAATGAAAGGTCAAAATCAAGAGTCACCCACTAGTGAAGTTCATATGAATGATGTCTTTGGGTTTAGATTACATGACCTTCCTCTTCATTTGTATGTAATGCCTTTTGCCCCATTCACAACTAATTTTCTTTATTGTGCAGCTCTTCTGAGATTTGATATTTAGTAAACTTTCTGATTTTGAGCGATTTTATTTTCATATTATTCCAAAAGTCTACTTATTATACATAATAATCAAATGTGTACTAGCTGGTCATGATTTTATCATGGTTTTCTGTTTTCTTCAAATTCTCTGTGCTTCACAGCCTGAAGCCATAGCTCAAAAGTTCACATAGAAATCATCTATGTGATTTATATGTGACTTATATGTGGCAGAGAGAATATTATTTCTGAGAGTTAACCCAAAAAATTGAGCATGACAACACATAACACTATTTGAATATACTATTAACTGAGATAGTGACTTAAAATGGAAGACATTTAAAAATACTGTAAGATTCCTGAGAAGATGCCTAATGTGTTAGGCATGGGTTTTTATATGGGGGGTATTTTATTTCTAAAAGTAAATAATCTGCTATAAATATTTGCCTTATGGAATGACTTCAATATCATGTTTCAAAAACATTTGACTTAGGTTAGTTGTTCAGAAATAAAACTTTTAAAGATGAGTTCTTAAACCTTTATAACTTTGAAGATAATAACATATTATTTTTTTTAACATTCTTTTTCTTTAATATTAAACGATTATGAGTAAAATTCTCTTATTCTGACTAACCAGTTAAATTCCTTGTACTTAAGAAGATGTTATGGGATAACAATTTTCTATGTATCATTTTTCAACTGCTTGAAATGAATAAAGACTAATATAAAGAATTTTCAAGAACAAATTGAATATTTTCTAAGTAAAATATAAATGAATTAAAATAGATGCACCATTTATTTAAAATTATAAAATATAAGCATCAAATAAATATGCATTTTTAAATTAATATAGCTACTTATCTATCACATTTATTCATACCTTTACATTTCATCCCTGGTATTACAATTATAGACAGAGTGGTAGCAAGTATTACATGACTTATTCTCTCTCTAGATTTACATTTTTACTGTTAAGCACTGAAAATATTTTATTCTAATAGGTAATAATTGGAAGCCATCAGCAAAATAATTTGCCAAGAGACGTCAACACTGACTCTGTTAATGGACATGTTACTTGTGCAGATTTATACAATCAATCATAACTTCTTGACAATTCAATTTTTTATGTCAATAATAATGGATCCATTTTTCTGAAAGCTGACTACTCATCATAGGATGGTGTAAGGTAACAAGTAGTCAAAAACTATACAATCTGTAATGCTCTTTTATGGAGGATTAGCAAAATTGCTTATTTTAAATTTTATGAATTAGTATATAGTTATGATACTACACAATTTATTCTGATGAGAAAGTAAAGTCCATCTGCATACCAGTTGAATTCTGCAACTATAGGTTAAATCAACTAGAAAACAACAATGGCTTTGAAGTTGCATCTATTCTAAACTGATTTATTCTTCTCATAGTTCAGGTAATATACTACAGCAGTTACTAATTGTGATCTTACATTTAAGAGTTATTGTAAAAAGTTTAGGGTTGGTTTAAACATGCCATAGAAGTCCATACATTCCTTGTAATACAAATATACTTCTATGAAAGGAATTTCAGTGTGAGCATAAATCAATGATCATAAAGGTGCCTAAACCCACAGCACTTATGGAACTATATCTGGTAAGACATAGACTCTGAGTTCAGTAGATTACAATGGGAGAAATAGAAAGTTGAATGTAGACCACTGCTTTATTGTTTTTACCTAGTATGTGATTATATTAGTTTTTAGAATGAAACAGCAATAGATCAGAATTTTGATTCATAGTTAACTAAACAACAAATATTAGTGAAAGTATAAAAGGGGCCACAGTGATGGCTCAGGGGTTAAGAGCAATAGTCACTCTTCCAGAGAACCTAGGAACAAATTCCAGCACCCACATCTTGGCTTATATTGGTCTGTAACTCCAGTCCCAAGGGTTCTGTTATGCCCTTTTGACATCTGAGGCTATTGACTGCCTTCTCCTTTTTTATTTTTTGCCTAATTATAAAATAAAAATGTAAGTTTGCATTAAAATAATTATGTAATTCATTGAATATACAGACACTGTGCAGAACTGTTGTAGAACAGGACCATTTTCATCTGTATTTTTCTGTGATACATCAGCACCATGATGGTATGTGGCTTCTCAGGGAATAGGGTTAGATCAGCCTTGTTTCGGTGAGTGACTACAAGATAGTCACTAATTTACTGAGTTGGATTGGGGTAGAATGGATTTACTACTCTTTTATTATTACACCATTACTACCCTTTTATTCTGGATCTAATAGAAATATACTCACCAGGGAAGCCATGTGTCAGTCAGAATAATAATAAAATATTTGGCCGTTTATGAATAAAGAGACCTGCAATGATTAAGTTTGGATCCATGATGACAGTTTGGATCCATAAGTTGAATAATTAATTGTTTGAGATCATTATTTAACTTGTAAATTTATCTTCCAAAGAATTTTTTTTTTACAAATTGTTGAGAAATGCAAATCTTTCTTTTTCACTCTCAAAGTTATGTTAACTGTTTGGATAACACATTTATCTCTGGTACTAGAAAATAAACATCAGAGAGAAATTAGAGTGCAGCATAATTTCAAAGTAAAATGAAGAGAAACTATAAGTGTAAATCAAGTTTGCATAAGTCAAGATTCAAAAGTTTCTCATTAGAAGACTGGAAGTGGGACATTTCAGAAAGTACATTAAAGTCTTTAACATTTCCTATAAGACTAGGAAGAAGAAAAAGATGCAACTTCTAGCTTTCTGCCCTATTTAAGTAGAAATATATGAGCAAACATTTAAAAGATTTTACAGTGGACTGGCCACAGGAAATCTGGTATCATGGATGGATCATTGAATGATTGATTAAATGAATGAAGGAATTGATTGATGAATTAAATCTAATAAAGTGTATGTCTCTAGGAATCCATGCTTAGACTAAATACTCTTATTTATCCACTCCACAAAGTGTTGCTTCAATTAGTTAGGCAACTATGTTTATGATGAGAGAGAGACCTAAAAGTTTTTTTTTAATGCCATGAAAATATATGGAGAGGAAAGATGATGATAAATCAGTTAAGAGGATTTGTTACTTTTAACAAAGACCAAGGTTAGATTCTTAACATAAAAATTAGATTCTTAGCACCCATATAACAAAACACTGCCACTTTTATCTTAAGTTCTTGGTCATCTCATGCCCTCTTTTAATCTCCATAGACACTGGGCATGCATGTAGTACATACATACACAAGCAGGCAAAACACCCATTCATATAATAAAATATTACAAGAAAAATAATGCATATTTTATTTCTGATAGCATTAATATGCCATTCCCCCTCTTTCCCTCAGAGACTGCATTCTGGAAGCCTGCATCTTTCCTCTCATTGAACTCAGTATTGATTAATTATATGTGTGTGGCCTTCATGTGGTAAACTCTTTGCCAGATTCCCTCCCATAAACCATCATGGATAACAAAGAGGCTAATCTCTATTTATAGCTTTTAAAAACCACATTTGGACCTAAATTAGTGTTAATATCACTCAGTAGAAAATGTTTTTTGTAAAACAGTAAATTTTGTTACATTGTAGGTAACTGGATACTACCATTCATGTCCAGTTTCCTGTGTGTGTGTGTGTGTGTGTGTGTGTGTGTGTGTGTGTGTGTGTGTGTGTGTGTCAAGGCATGAGTTAAACAAATAATGAAACAATTGCAAAATACAGCTGAAATAAATACTCTATGATTATCAAAAATATTCTTACAATAATGATAATGCTTAACTTTGTTTAAAATAGATTATAATTAATATTTCATATCTGCAGACATTTTCTAAACAAGAAATATTGAGATATTCTTTCAAACACATTTAATTTGCTGATGTATATTGATGTTTAAGAATAGAAATTTTTGCTCAAATCACTGAATCTTCCTAGCTATTATGGGATTGCCCAGCCGATCCTGAGGCAGTGTTTTCTTTTACCCCCCACTGTTTCTTATATATACAAAAAATTATCCATGGCTCTGAAAATCAAACTCTTTCTCACCCAAACACATTCCTTTGAAAGCTAGTAGGAAAGCAATTGGAAAAAGAGACAGGGGTTCTCCTCCAATATTCTCTCATCCTCTCAGTTTGGTATCTTTCTCTCATATTAGATTTATTTTGTCTTCGTTTGGGACCACATGCTAATTTACACACATCAGTTCACCCAGGCGGAGTGCATAGTTACCGAGGGGATAACAACACATTTCCTTAGACACCTTTGCTTTCTGCAAGGTCTTGTGGTTTAACTATCCCCAGGACAAACTTTCTTAAACAGCAGGCTGTTACTACTCTCACTGTTTGTGAAGTTATAAAAGTCTTTCTTCCACTGTTTCCTATCATCCACCTCCTGTTTTGTTACTGAGTGTCTTGATAATTCTAATGATATGAGGAGAACAAACTTCTTCTTCTTCTTCTTCTTCTTCTTCTTCTTCTTCTTCTTCTTCTTCTTCTTCTTCTTCTCTCTCTCTCTCTCTCTCCCTCTTTCTCTCTCTCTCTCTCTCTCTCTCTCTCTCTCTCAAACACACACACACACACACACACACACACACACACACACAAACACACAATTATTTTCAAGGAGAATACATCTGGTAGGTTTCTACAAGTAGTCCATTTACTTAATATGTCACTAAAGTTTTCTGTTTTCTATAGTTTGTTCACTTTTATCTTGTAAAACCTACATTCATGTGCTCACTTTCCATGCTACTATATCACCAGCTAGGTCTATGGAAGCAAAGAGGCATCAGCATTGCTTTAAGCAGAATGCCTTTGTACTGAAAATAGTATTTTGAAATCTGCTTCCTATTTAAACTTTTAAATGTGTTTGATATTTAATTTTTTTTCATTTTTCAAGACTGGGTTATGGATAATTTTTAGCCATGATTTATACCTTAAAAGATAATAATATTGATGATACCAAACATCTTAAAACCAAATTTCATCTTCCTCATGTAGGTAGATTTGATCTCTCTCTCCCTCTCTCTCTCTCTCTCTCTCTCTCTCTCTCTCTCTCTCTCTCTCTCTCTCTTTGATATATATATAGCTCTTGGTCCCCATACTGATAGCTGGGATATCAGTATGAGACTGATCGAAACACCATGAATATGGATTTCAGTGAGGAGACCTCAGAATTATACGGGACCTCCTATAATAGTTCAGTACTTATCCCTAGCATAGGTGTGGATTTTGGGAGCCCAATCCACATAGAGGGATACTCCCTCAGCCAAGATACTCAGAGATGGGCCTAGGTCCTATCCCAAAGGATATGATAGAATCTGTGAATCCCTATGGAAGGCCTCACCCTTCCTGGGGAGCAGAAAGGATATGTGATAGCTAGGGTATTAGTTGGTGGGGGAGGGCAGTAGGGGAAGAGGGGAGAGAGTGGGAACCATGATTGACATGTAAAACAATTTTGTTTCTAATTCAAATAAAAAATCTAAAATACAAAAAACTGATAGTGATTGGAGAATTATCAGATTGACAAACTTGAAAGAATAACAAACAATCTTAAATATAATTTACATATAAAACATTAACTAAGATTTCCCTTAAATGAGCAAAAACATATATGTTAAGCTTTACTATGCATTCACACACAAATCAATTCTCATTAAAATATTTAATGTGATTTAACTTAGTTATAGCAAATGTTAAAGCAACTTTTCTTCCCAATTATGTCATTATGGTGAAGATCAAATACAAGTATTACAATATAAACATGAGACAGAAGTTGCCCTTTCTCATATCATTTGCCTTCTGATTACAGTGAGATCAAATACCAATGTACAAAATACCAGATCTAAGAAAAGTAAAATTACTATAATGATGGAGAGACTCCAAATATGTCTCTCCTTACAGGGAAATTAAGATGTAGTACATGATTATTCTTTGCTAGCGCTGTGCTCATCGTTGTACACATTTAATTTATAGTTTTAATTTTGCTTTAATGTAAAATTTATCTTCCAAGTATGTAAAATATAACTTGTCCTTCATAAATCTGTTACAAATGTGAACTGGTTTCAGAGGATTTTTAAGAGAAATCTCAGATTGTAAGAAAAGTTTAACTAAACCATGATTTTAGTGTTTTTCATATACATAAAATATGCCTTCAATAATGCTTTAATACTTGGTAGTGGCATTCTGCTTTGAATGGAAATGAACAAGAGATTTTAAAAATAAATCTACATGCCTAAGAATATTCTATATTAGCATATTTTAGTTAAGCTGGTCATATGTCTTCAAACTTCTCATGTTCAGGACATTCAATTTCTTCTAACATGTCTACAAAAAAGAATATTAAGTAAATAAAACACTTGAAAAAAAGAGGGAGATAATATTATCAGCCTTGAAAGCTAAAATGTTTAATATATAAAGTAAAATGTGGAAATAATTAACAAGGGGTTTTGCAGACTATACAAGTTTTGGTCGAAGCATCATTTAGTGCTCACAGCCATGTGTAGCTAAATTTCTAGGGGATGCTAAGTCTGCTTCTGACCTCAGTGAGAACCAGGAATACATGTGATACATACAGAAATACTTGTAGCCAAAACACTTTAATATTTAAATAAAATAAGAATATCAATAAAAAATAAAATAGCAAAGTAGAGAAGAAATATCCCAACCTCTGCACAGTGGTCAATTTGCTTTTATGGATTTTCTACTTGAATAAGGTTAGGAAATCATTATCCACTCAGCTTTTACTCATCCTTTTTTGTCAAACAAAGGCAAGATCTATATGTCACCATTTGCTTTTTATGAAGATGATCCCTGTTTGCTGTGATATCTAGAAATCCAACAGCCTTTCCTGTAGCATATACCTGGAGATTGGGGAGACTTGAATTGAAAAATAGTGTTTGTTTTTATCTATTTCTACTTAAAATCAACTATGGAAATATATATAAAGTTAAAATATCTAAACTTGAGGCCTGCAAAAAAAGGTTTAATTTATCATAAAGGTTCTAAAACAAGAACATGGATACCATGCCCCTATGAAGAAAAGGTTCTCTTTCTTATCATTACCAATGGTTAAAATTGAAATGGCCCTAAAAACTTCTTAATAAACAAGATGCTTTCATTTTAAAAGTTAATAAATGAATTACACTTGTCAAATACTTTAATTTCATCACCATTATTCCTATTACAGAGCAAATGAAACAATGATAAAAAGTTAGGAAAAGGCAAAAATAAAAATGTAGGAAAATTAAAAACAGAGGAAACATGACTGTATGTATTCCAATAATAAATACTGCATTAAATTATAAACCACTGATTTACTGAAATGGGTCATTGATTCACTAAATATTTTAGATTTAATTTTGGTATACTTTCTAATAAGAGTAACTGAATGTTAAATGAGGCCAAACAATCGTTATTGATCAAACAACAATTCACTTCAGGTTTCTGTCCACTTGTACATTCAAATCTCGATGTTTCAAGATATTTCTTCAGTATGAGTAATCAGTAAACCTGACTGTAAATTATAAATGAACTTTTATATATTGTTATGCCTAACAATACAATTTTACAGAAGAAATATTTCAGAAAATAATAGAAATGTATGATAAATATGATGTGATTCAGCAATTTAAAAGGAACAAGATCATTATAAAATGAAAGTGATGAAAGCCATTTCAACACTTTTCATTAGTTAACCAAAACACATTGTGTACATTGTTTTCCTTAATTTTTTTTTTAATTTTTTACCTGTAAGAGGTTAAATATCCTAAATTCACTACTGGCTAGGGTTAACACTTTAAGAAAAAATATATTTTCTCTTAAATATATATTCACAGACAAACACCCCATGCACCACTCCCAAATATATATACTTGAGCACATTGTGCATATTACAAATAATGCTCAACCATGTGATTTTCCCATAATATGTGGTTGACAATATTCTCTTTTTCTTAGTTACTGGTATTCATTCCTTTCCTAAGTTCAAGTATGCTTGCTTTTTTTGGTTAGTGATGAAATGCTGACAATGCTTGTATAATTGAATAACATGATTGTTTAATGTGATGGTTAAGGTTCAAAAAGGTTTAAAATTTAATTATATAATTTCCTTGAAAAAGTGTAAATTATTTTGTAATGAAAAGCAAGTAATTTGGTTAAAAATCGATCCAAAATAAAAATAATGGAATAAAATTAATATATATTTGTAAGCATAATATTATGAATTTTTATATAATGACATCAATTTCAAAGGTATAATTAAGAGATTACCAATGTAATTATGTGAATATTGCTACTTATTGTCACACTGATTATGAAACTTGAATTTATACCTATGAAATAAATCGACTTGTAAATTGATGAATTGTGACTGATTCTAAAATTATTGCAAATATTAAAATAATCAAAATCAAATTTAGAAACTATTTAAACATGATACCTTACAATGGGAGTAGAAATCAACCTCTACAGACACCTTATGTATTTTTTCTTAAAATGCAGAGGCATCTTCCAACAGTCTCTTATGTAGGATATATTTAATACTATGTCATGAATCCCTCAGAACTGCTCATTGATCCAATGTCAACATAACATAATTTTAATTAAAATTGTTAGTTAATCCAGTGTCACAATAGCTTAATTTAATTGTAAAATACTAAACTTATGAAATATGTTTATGAAATATGAATATAAGATATCTTATATTCTTTCAGCTTCTCCAGGCTAAAAATCATGCTTCCACTCTTGGAAGACACTGGTAGACTAAAGTATGCATAAATCAGTTAACATGAAGAATTTATAATTTTATTGGAATGATAAAAACTGAGAAAAGTTATTAGTTTCCATTTCCAGACAGGAAAGTCTCTAAATGTGTTTTATCTAAGCACTTTTAATTGGAGATGATAGGGTGATACTAATTGTTATGTAAATTATCAATTTATTTGAGTGTATTTTTGATGGAGATTTTTATATAGTCCATAATCTCTGTTATCAGTAATTATTCTAACCTTTGTTTCATTATTAAATAAAACAAATCAAACATTTCAAAGCAAAAGAATTTTCATTCACAATATCAAGGGGAATAAGTTGCTTATATAATAAATATCAGCAAAATGTGTAATACAGGGTGTAAGATTTCAAATGAAAGCAGAATTCTTTGAATGGAGTATCAATAAAACAACAAGCTGAAAATGTGGTTCTTTGTGATGTTACATAGATATTATATAAAACATTCAATATGATGGCAAATATAGAGAGAATACTAAATAGTTTATATGCTTTAATAATTCTAAGAACGAAAATTCATATCTATGTTAAATTATGCATTTTTAATTCAAACTCATCATCTGTAATGAGTTGCTAATGATAGTAACATACTCATGATTTGTACATTACATATTCAATTAAAATTGCTCCATGCATTAGGATTGTGTGAATAAGACAAACTTTGAAAGTGAGAATATATATTAACACTAGAAAAGCTTAAATTAGATATCTTGGCATATATGAGTCCTACAGATAGCATGCTGACTACTTTTTATTTCTTGGGAACAATCCTATTATTGAAAAGGAAAATTTCCCAAAGAGGTTTAATTGCAGTAAGGGCTAGCTAAAATACAGACCCTTTATTCCCAGGCTCCCTGAAGCTATGAAGACACAGAAATGGCTAGATATATATCAAAGATATGATCTCACTTCACTATCATTCCATCTTTTTGGAGGATTAACTGTGATGGGGGACATCCTTCTGTATATGTTTATCTTATTGTTGAATAAAGCACTGTTTGACCAATGAGGTAGCAAGTTAGGCAGGACTAGGAGTTGAGGAGGTTTCTGGGAAATGTAGTAAAAACAAGTCTTGTGATACAGGCAGGAAGTGACATAGCAGGCAGACTCATCTATAAGTAGGGGCAAGAAGGAAATCATTCTCTTGCTCTTACTCTTCTCCCTCCTCTCAATGGAACCGCCATGTAACTGCCAGGAAGACAGGATGAAAAGATTGTGTCCTCCATAAGATAAGTCTTATGATTATGTTTGATTATTAAGACTGAGCAAGCAGATGAGAAATCCTAGTCATTGGCCAAGTGGCATTTGTACCTAATATAAGTCTCTGTGTTAATTTGGACTTTAACATGGCGGCAGGCAGAACTCGAGCAGCCTGGAGGAAAGTGCCGACCAGGCTGCAGGGCTCGGAGGCTTAGGCAGATGGAGTAAAGACTTATCCTTACCTAACTGTCTAAACTTTTATCCTGCATTTCTTTGCCTTTCCTATCAGCAGATACATTCTAAGAAAGAACTCAACTTTTAGAGAATTTTTTGTTTACGCAGAACTCCTAATTGCTTTTCCCGGGTTTCTCCAGGTAAAAGAGGAAAAATAATCAATAGATAGTGGAGAGAAGATCGAAAAGTTATGATAAGAACCTACCCAATATTCCTACCTATTTGTAGGACAAAGAAGAAAGGTTTTGCATAGAACTAGACATCTAGACATTAGTACTTACTGTTGGGATGTTGATATTAAGAGTGGAACACTGGTAGCACAAGCAGTGAGGAGGAGGAGCTGTAAGGAACCACTTATGAAAACTAGGCTGACCTAAGAACTCAAAAAAGAAACTCTAGGTGTCTCCAGACAGTTTGCACATATAGTGCTTGAAGGAAGCTGTTCTAAATTTATTCTATAGAGACCAACAAACTCAGTCAATCAGAGACTGAGACACAGGAAGGAGAGTAAATGAAGGCCAGGAGCAAGAAAGTCTTTCCTTCTCTAAAACATTTGCTTTTCTTCTCAAGGCTTTAGAAGAATCTAGCCTTAAAAGGAGGAAATGGAAAGGAACACAAACCAGCGATGTCCTTTCCTTTTTTATCCCTGAATGTTTCTGATAAAACATGAACTTGGTTCTGCACATGAAGTTCAGGAAAATTAAATCAATCTAATCTTAACTGGATTGACCTTTAAAGCATCAAACCTCTGCAGAATCATGGAATCTGCTTCAGCCATCATTAAGACATAAAACACTGAGATCTGACAGTGCTTGATTAAATTCAGTGAATGGAACAAAATGAGGGCTTTCTGATTTGAGTTGCCTTGGTACACTAGTTCAACATTTATATCATTCCTTTATAGCTAACTTAATTCTAATATAGCTGCATTACTATTAACATACTATAAAGGCTTTTAAAATGTCTACCTCACTTTATATAGTGGAAATACAAAGAAAATTTAGCCAATGGTTGTTTTCCTTGTAGGTAACAAAATACATAAGAAATAACAATATCATGCCAAATGATATTTCCTAAATTATATTGGAAATAGTTGAAAACATTTAATTCAATGTGGTCTTGTCTTTATTTATCACTTGAAACTCTAAGAGAACAAAACGAAAACAAACCTTTCATTTCAATTAATATTTACAGAAGAAGCTAATGTTTCACAAAATGTTTGTTTGTTTGTTTGTTTTTCATGAGTCCCTAGAATGGGCAATGGTGGTACACACCTTTAGTCCCAGCATGTGGGAATCAGAGGCAGGTGGATCTGTGTGAGTTTGAGACCTGCCTGGTATACAACAGCTACATCCAGGACAGGCTTGAAAGCTACACAGGGAAACCTTGTCTTGAAAAACAAGCAAACAAACAAACAAAAGAAGAGGTCCTTTGGACATAATATTTATATTATTGATTTTTTTTCCTTCAAATTAGCATTTTCATTTTAAATATACATTTATATATTTGTTATCTTTATAATATGCTTTCTCCAATGAATCAACTAGAAGACAAATAATATTACATTAGAAGAATTCATAAGTTATTTTAAATCAATTGATTTTCCTAAAATCTAAGGAATTTAATATAATTCCCAAAAGATAGTATTTTGGTCCTCTGATTTACAAACTCCTTTCAACAAAACCATGCTCACCACTAAAAAATATATATGTATGTATCTATATTTGTGTTATATTTTAATAGTTTTGATTGAGTCCTAAAAGAAAGTTTGCATTAAATCTTTAGAAATATAAGTATGTTCAGTATTTTAAGAGCTTTAAGTGAAATTTTTAAGTCATTATAAAAGGAAGAGGCCACTCAATATGGAAAATACAATTTGTGATTGATTATGAAATAACATGAAAAATGGTGAATCAGATTTCCAAATGTCTTCTTTATTTCATCATATTAATTCCAATTTTACAACCTCCTGCTCCTTGTCTGAGGGAAAATATAAAGGAATCTCTTTTTCCTTAAATAATCCAGAGCAGTGGGTTTCTCAAGATCTATAGACAAAGTTAGAGGATATATGATGAAGGATATATGATCTGAGAAATAGAGTAAGGCAAAGTGTAGCTATAAAACCTTTGTGGTATATGAAAATTAATGTACCAAGATGATATTCTGATACTTTTAACTGAAAAAAATCTGCTCAGATCCAAAATCATGTTGCCATCTTTTCACACTTGATGGGTGCTCCAAAGATGTCAGACTATTACAACCAAAACCATGCTCATCTAGCAAGCTTACATGAGAGAATGAAGAGGTATTCTTAAGCAGTTTCCTAACAACAAATACTAGAATAGAAACCCTAAACAAATTATTCATAACAATGGATGCTCAGGGGCTCTCATAGACAATTGAAACCCTTTAGAAATGTGTCAGCCGGGCGTTGGTGGTGCATGCCTTTAATCCCAGCACTCTGGAGGCAGAGGCAGGTGGATCTCTGTAAGTTTGAGGCCAGCCTGGTCTCCAGAGCCAGGATAGGCTCCAAAGCTACAGGGAGAAATCCTGTCTCAAAAAAACAAACAAAAGAAAAAAGAAATGTTGTATCATCTTTGGAGATCATGACTGCAGTAATATTTGAGATACACAGTTTGATTCTGGAAAATATAGATGTTTGTTTTCATTTTAAATTTTAGCTTAGAGCTTTGGCATTTAGGTCTGCACAGGTCTCCATGAATCCCATCGAAACCCATTCAGATTTTCTGAAAGAATAGTTCTTATTAAACATGCTTGCAAACACACACACTCTCTGTCTGTCTCTCTCTGTATCTCTCTCTCTGTGTCTCTCTGTCTCTGTCTCTCTCTCTCTCACACACTAAAACACACATACATTCACTCCATATCATAATAAGATTGACAAAAACATAAATTAATAAAAATGGGCACACATTTATCTCACTACATTACTTTATTCAATAAAAGTGACAAATTTTTTAATGCTATTTAAGGAAACAATACAATCTCCTTCCCATTGCTGGTTAGGTATTACCTATAACATTTGAATCATTGCACTTGTTTTATCTTTCTCTGTTTCTGTGCACCTCAGTCATTTGCCACAATATCAGCCCCTTGTCATATACAACAATTTTTAGTCCCTTAAATTGACTCAAATCTAAGATTTATGTATTCTTATCATATCACGTAAAAATTTTGTATTTTACACATATATGTAATAATATATACAATACACATAATTATATATTTCTTCCTAATGACACTAAAACATTTTTGCATCTGATGCTGGAAGTATTTTGTTTGTGTTATCTAGTCCACTATTAAGATACAGAGGTAATCCTTCATCATGTTTTCACTAATGATAAGCAACAGATACATCTTTCTTCAACTATATTTCTGTTTTCTTTAAGTATCTTGTAGCAATCAAATCAAAATGAGATTGCTGGGTTGCTGTCATCCTACAGCTTGGATAATAAAAAGAATTCTAGGTAATCCATATTGAATTTTCAACCAAAGAGCAAAATTTTATATATATAGAATTGCATGAAAAATGAAGGTCAGGCTAATATTAAGAGTGGCCCAATTCCCAGTGCAACTGTTGTCCTCTTTTTCAGTTGCTTCTTCTTGGGGTTAGCAAGTCACCAAGACACAGGAAGTATTAGGGACTCTGGATTGATTTAGAACAATCTCAGGGGGAGACCACTCCATCCCCTGACAAAGAGTGTGCTCCTTGTTAATGCTAGTGGCATTAGGAATTATCAAGGAAACAACAAATGAAACTACATAAATCCTGTAAATTTGTACACTTTTCATTAACAATGTTGGCACATTGGTGTAGGTATTTTTTTTCTGTTTTCAGTCCTAGAATATATTTATCACCCTTTAGTAATTAGACGTTGCCAAAAAAATCAGTCAAAGTCATTGTTACAGGAATTCCTGGATATACCACACTGAACAATTTTCACATACCAAATGCAATCAAGCTTATACTTAAGGATCAGCAAGAGAATGAAGGAAAAGAGGATGGAACGATGTCAGGGTCCAGCTATCCCACCATCCAACTACCTAGCAAGCCTCAGAGTAAGAATGAGATGTACAGAAATAAGAGAATTGGAAAGGCCAAGAGGCAAAAGGTATATAGGTTAATTTAAACATGAGAAAACCTGCCTAGAAACAAACCAAGCTAAGGCTGTACATTCATAACCAAGAATAAGCCTCCTTTTGTTGTTATTTGGGAGCTGGATGGCAGGTTCCCCAAAACAGTAAAAACATTACAGCAATAAATTATAGTTATCCTATTGCCTGCAGAATATCAGAACTTATCCTCCTAAACAGAGGTTTTATATTTATAACACTATGTAGCTAAAATAAGCTATAGCAAATGAACTTCCCAATTTAGATGTAATGTATGTTTTTTGTGTTTTGAAAATGCAAATCAAATAAAATAAAATCAGTAAGTTAATATTTTGACTTTAGCAGAAAGTCTTTAGATTAAATGGATGGATAAATGTGTCATGGAGTCAGAGCTCTGACTACTTTTCTAGAGTATTCTCTGGTTTGATTCCCAGCATGTACATGACAGTTTCCTACCTTCTGTAACTAGAGTTTCAGGAGGCCCAATTCCTCCTTTTATGGCATATGTAGGCAATTTATACACATGGTACACTTGCATATATGCAAAGAAAATATCCATAGATTCTAAGTAATAAAATAACTCAAAAATATTCTCGTGCAAAACCATTGTCAGCTGCTTAAAATAAATCTACTCTGCCTTCAAGATTTGCAGAAATAAATCTTTCCTGGAAAGTTAGCTACTGGTGCATATTAACAAAAATGACATTTGCATTTCAATGCCAATTTTCTAAGAGGGGAAAATATCCAATAGAAGGATCAGATACACATTGTTTCAGTTTATAAACAAAGGATGTTTCTCACTTTCAAAATTGGAAAAGTAGAAGATAAAGTTAGAAGACTCTATTCATTGCTATCTATTACATATTCAAAAGTTGTATTTTAAATTCAAATTCTATGATATGCCCTGGTTTTAAAAATTGTTGTATGTCTTCAGCTATTGTTGAAATGCATGGTTATGTTTCATATACAATTACATTAGGTATGAATTTAAATTCTGTTTGATAGTTATAGAAAGTAAACAGGTAGTGTAAGGTTAAATGTTTGGAGGCATCAAAATTAGAGAAAGTAAGGAATACTGTGACCTTTGTAAAATACTAGCAATATTTATTTATAGTAGAATTTAAGTACTTTTATTTGCTTATGCATTTTCAAACTCACATGAACTATTTCTAGGGTATACACTGTAATCAACAAAAAGCAGTAAGTTCTGCAAAATTAAGTTTCACATTTCAAATATTTTAATAAGTTTATTCTTTTTCCTTGACTTTTTCATACATATATGAAGTGCCTTCTGATTACTGCAAACCCTAGTGTTAATAATCTCCCTCACACTCCTATTATCATACAACTTAACCACCATAATTGCCTTAAACTCTCTTAATGCCATCCTTTTGTTGTTTCTCTTTTTGTTGTTGTTTTAGTTGAATTTATTTGTTCTATATAACATATAGGGTAATTCAGTGTTTGGACACCTGAATATAGTGACTTACTCTCCCAGGAACCAAAAATAATGAGTACTTAATCAGAGAGAATTGCAGCCTGCTCTGGATCCATAATTTACCTAACATTGTTGGCTCACTCTTGTGTGAGCCAGAAGTCAGCCTTACACAGTCCTTCTTCCTGTATTCCAGTTAAGATTTAGAAGAGCACTTCATGATAAAGGCCTTGTTTGTGGCCAAGTTCCATGTGATTTCTGATTTTATTAAGTTAAACAAATTTTGCCAGAAATGCAATAACATATGGTTCTTTCAGAGCCTTACAAATTATGATTCATGTAAACTTAATCAGAAGAATTACTCATGAAATCCAATTATATTTCAAGGCGAACACATTGACACCATTTTTGATTTATCACTTTTATCACTGTCTATGGGAGAAGACACAATAGTCCCTGAGTGGCATTCTTTCTCTAAGATTTCTGTATTCATGAGTAGAGATGCATTTTCAGTATAGGTATTAAAAAACTGTACTTAATATTAGTGTATTTATTTTACTTGAAGGTAAAATACCCTTGATAATGACAGAAAATAATTTAGGTAAATCTTATCATTAAGAAAACTGAAGATCTTTATATCTCTCTTACCAAAAATAAAGGGAAGATAAAATATGCTTTTATTATCCATTAATATTTTGGATTATTAGCTAAAAATAAAATCAATAATACAAAGAAAGTTATTGCTGAACTTGACATTCTAAAGTTCCAAAAGAGCAGATCCAGTAGTAGACTACTCTCAAACAATATTTGTATTATCATTATTCTGATTTTAGGAAATATTAAGCAAGAATTCTCTTTTCATAGTAACTATCTTGACCCACGTCTGGAAAATACAGTATGTTGTGCTAGAAATAAAATAAAGGAAAACTCATCCTTCTTTCAAGATATGGAGAAGAGTAGAAGATGATAAATCCTAAATAATCAGTTTGAAAGGAAATTTCATAGTTATTTTAAATCATCAGTTATTACTTATATGTTTATATATAAACGTCTGCATTTTGCAAAATTCTTCTGAAGACTGAATCAAATTTATAAGACTCACAATTATTCCCATATCAGTCTTATGTTAAGAATTTTTAAAAAATCCATAAAGTTCATCCTATGACCATGGAACCTTTTGAGAAATTTGACCACATTATGGAAAAATTACATGTATGTAAGATCTGTTTGTGAGAGATTTTAAACTTGAGGATATCATTCTGTTTTCAACAGAAACAATTCATTTTTGTGCATTATTTGTTTTTCCCTTTATATATAATTGCTTTCAGAAAAGAAAATATTTTTGTTTTCTAGAAAAATGTTTCATGACTGCTGTAGCTAAATGAATAAGTATAATTCAACACACTTCTATTTGTCTCAATAGTATGATGAGATAGCATATTTATGTTCTTTCAAATCAAGCTCAAAATTGATTGACAAAATTACTTGACTAATAAAACCTTTCAGAATGATAAGCATTATTTTTTTTCTTTTTTTTTTCTTTTTTTATTAAATTATTAATATTTTCACATATACTTTCCCTCTCCTCCCTCTCCTCCCCACCCCATTCCTTCTCCCCCACCTCCAACCTACCCCCCACCCCATCCACCCGCCACTCCCCAGGCAGGGTAGGGCCCCCAACCAGGGTTCCACCAAGTCCACCAAATCTTCCTGTGCTGGGCCTAGGCCCCTCCCCATGTGTTCAGAGACAGAGCGAATCCCTTCAAGTGGGATGGGCTCTCGAAGTCCCTCCCACCCACCAGGGCAAAACGCCAGTCCACCTCCCTCTGGAGTCATTCATGATTTCTAGTTTCCTTGGGGTAGAGGATTATAGGCTGGTAAACCTTTGCTCTATGTCTAAAAATCCCAGGAGTGCAGGGGCCTCCCCATTGGCATCCATGATCAGGGGGCTGGATTAGTCCTGTACTGTCCTCCCAAAGAGCATCTGGGGTCGATATGCTTTCCCTTTTTCAGGCCAACTGTTTCTGTGGGTTTCTCCAACCAGGTACAGACCCCTTCGTTCTTCATTCCTCCCTCTCTTCAACTGAGTTCCAGATTTCAGCTCAGTGTATTTCTGTGGATGTCTGTCTCTGCTCTCATCAGCCACTGGATGAGGACTCATGTTTGTCTTTTTGTGATTGGGTTACCTCACTCAGGATGGTTTCTTCTAGTTCCATCCATTTGCCTGCGAATTTCAAGATTCCATTGCTTTTTTCTGCTGAGTAGTACTCCATTGTATAAATGTACCACATTTTCTCTTTCCATTCTTCAGTTGAGGGGCATCTAGGTTGTTTCCAGGTTCTGGCTATTACAAACAATGCTGCTATGAACATGGTTGAACATATGTCCTTGTTGTATGGACAAGCAGTATTTGGGTATATACCCAAGAGAGGAATGGCTGGATCTTGAGGTAGATTGATTCCCATTTTTCTGAGCAACCGCCATACTGATTTCCAAAGTGGTCTTACAAGTTCACACTCCCACCAGCAATGGAGGAGTGTTCCTTCTTCTCCACATCCTCTCCAGCATAGGTTGTCATTGGTATTTTTGATTTTAGCCATTCTGACAGGTGTGAGGTGGTATCTCAGAGTTGTTTTGAGTTGCATTTCTCTGATGGCCAAGGATTTTGAACACTTTCTTAAGTGTCTTTCAGCCATTTCAGATTCCTCTGTTGAAAAATCTCTGTTTAGTTCTGCACCCAACTTTTTAATTTCATTGTATGGTGTTTTGGTGGAGCACAGACACTGAGGTCTGCAATTAATAAATGGGACCTCTTGAAACTGAGAAGCTTCTGTAAGGCAAAGGACACAGTCAGTAAGACAAAACGACCACCCACAGAATGGGAAAAAATCTTCACCAGCCCCACATCTGACAGAGGTCTGATTTCCAAAAAGATAAGCATTATTAAGTGAGAACGTTTGATTAAGATCAGCTGCTCCTAATAAAATTTCAGACTAAGAATTATTTAAATTTCTCTAGGAAATGATTAGTGTTGGAGATAAATTATGTGATGGTCTCTGAGTGGTCCAGATTTTTTTGAGCATTTATTTTCTACTCTGAATGAAGAGTTCTGTTTCCCACGTATTGAACATTAGATATTAATGAGGCTGTTAAAGAAGAGTGTGTGTATTGTGGTTGTTTGAAAGATACTGGCTTCCATGAGTTAATATATCTGAAAGTTTGATCCCTGTTGATGGGACTGTTTAGAAAGGATTGAGAGGAATGATCTTGTTGGATAAAATGTGTCTCTGGAGGTGTACTTAAGTTTTCTAAAGCACATACCTGTCAAGGTCTCTCTATGCCACCTGTTGCTTGTACATCAGATGTAAGCTGGCAGATTCTTCTCCAGTGCTATGTTTATCTGCCTGAAAATTCTATACTCTCTACCACAGTGAAAGTGAACTGCAATTATCTGAAACTCTAAGGCACAAATTAAATGACTTCTTTTATAAGATTAGTGACTAGGACATGGATTCTATAGTTTAAAATTTAATACATTCTACTAAGGCAACATTATTCCTTAAAGTAATCTAAACATGATCTAGTGAGGCCTGCTAGCAATGAGGCATACAGCGTGCCAGCTTGCTACCTCTTGCAGCCTAACAAGGCCTCCAGTCATGGAACTAGAATACATTCAGTTGAGTTGTTGGCCAAGAGTGTCCCATGGAAATTGCTAACCAACTCAGACTGCAGCTAAAATCAAAGGCTGTTCTCCACAAACTGACAGTGTGTCCCCATTATGGAGGACAAACCACACACAATTCATTGAATATGTACTGTTCAGAAAACCCAAAACAGAAATGTGGACAACAACCCTGCCACAAAATTTTTGTCCTATAATATGTCCTGCTTGTAAAAATATGTTAAGTCAATGGTGGCATACAATATATGGGCATAGCAAACTAATATTTGAATTGATCTAAGGTCCACTCCATGAGAAGGACCTACACCTGACATTGGTTGGATAAACAAGAACCAGAAACTAGATATCCCAGATATCTAGGGTAAAACTAAACACTACACAACTGGAAAAAATCAACATAGATGATTCCTAATGATATTCTGCTATACTTGTAAATTAACACCTTATCCAGTCATTATCAGAAAGGTTTCATTCAGCAGCAGATCAGAACAGATTCCACTGCAGGAGAAATTCTAATCTGAGTACCCTGTGATGCTACCTAATGTTACGCAATCATCTGAGTTTTGAGCTGCAGGCAAGGGTCATGTGTAAGTCAGTGGTCCTACTACACCAGGGGCTATATTGATATCTATGAAACCTGTTACCATCAAGGCCCTGTGGGTATTAGGGTCTGGGTTGTGACCTGAGGTCATGTTGGTGTCTGCTAGTCACCCTGCAACAAGGGTGATACTGATCTGAGTGACCTGAGCTGTCTACTTTGTCATGGTGACATGAGAGCTGGGCTGCGGCCATGGTCCTACCACAGCCATGGTTTCTGTTGACCTCCATGACTCATTTCACCAGCAAAGTCACAAGGATGCCCAGGATCTCAGGAGCCACCAGACCATGCAGGGAATCAAGGGATATGCCACTTCTTGAGCAATACTGATATGAGTGACAGGCACTACCATTAGTGGCAGTGGTATTGACTTGCCTGACCTGCTACCAAGGGCCGTGTCTGAGTCTACAGCCCTATTGTAGGGACAGACTACACTGTTGTCAGTAGCTGCTATTACCACCAAATGTTGTGCGGATACCCAGTGTCTGGGCTGCCTCCTGGGACCATGTTAGTGCCTGAGTGTGATGCTGCTGCCAGGGTCATACATATTAGGGAGGGCTGTTCTGTCACCTGGAGACCTGTAGATGACCAGGGCCAAGATGTGTCCAGAGGACCTGTCTGGGTTCATGAACCTACTGTAGCTACTGTTGGTGTTGTGGATCATGGATCCTGAGCCCATAAAAGCCATGTGACTGCTATGGGTCTGGGCTTCCACCAGGGACCAGGTTAGAATTTGGGTGCCATGCTCTTTCTGGGTCCATGTCAATCTGAAAAGACTGTGCTGTCACACAGGGCCATGGAGACATCAAGGCCCAGCCTGCTGTTAATGGCAATGTCTTCGTCAGTGGTCCTGCCACATGTGGGTTCTTTGCTAATATCCTTTACTGTGTTACCACAGGGTCCCATGCAAACCATGTGTTGATCCATGGGTTGAAGTAAGAGTACCAAGCTGAGATGCCTGGCACCTCACTGGCCTGGGGAGAACTACCCCCAATGACACCAGAGAGCTGATCCCACCCTTGGAATAACAGACCACAATGATGGTGGCATAGGATACCTGGCTCACCCCTAATAGGAGATCAGACCCCCAAATTAAAGAAAGCTGGCTCACCCCTCCACTGGTTCATGGAAGAGTTGTCTCCACTGCTTACCTGAAGTTAGGGGTAGTCCCAGTAGCCCAGACTGACCAACTTAGCTACCACTCAGCAACACATCCACGGCTTAGAGTTGGCACTCCCCAGGTTCTACTGCATGTATGACCTTCTGTTCTACATGAAGGGACTGGTGCTGATGAACCATGGCCTTAGGATCGCTATGATTCCAGGAAACTGTAGTATATCTGAGAGAAATCTCAAAGAATGTCCAGTATTGATGATGTACCAGATGCCAGAGGCCTTGTACCTGAGCAAAAACTCATTAAACAATGAAATTTTGTGAGTAAAACTGTTTCGACCAAAACAGTTTTTTGATGCAAAAAAAACTCCCAATAAAATTAAGATTAATGAAGAGGGAATGGAGATGTGGGAAAGACTGAGGAGTGAAGAGGGGTTTTGCTGTTGTTAGTGTATTTTTAATTAATATTACTATTTTCAGTTTTATTTTTATTTTATAGTTTCTTTTTTAGTTTTTACTTTTGGGTAACACTCCAGGAGTGAAGGGCAGATGTGGTGTGACTGTAAAATGAATGAGTAGGTTTGGGATGCATTATGTGAAATTCTCAATGAATTAATAAAAAAGTTTAAAAAATGGCATTCCAAAAGATATTCGTGATAGCTGGGACCATGCTGGACACTGTGTTGGTGTGCAAGCCCATGCTGCTTCAGAGGCCATTCTAGTCCAGGTGGTCTTTGAGCCATTATGGACACTGGTGACATCCAGGCTTTTGACGCTGCCTAGGAACACATCTATGCCCATGGTCATAATACAATGTGGTTCTGTATTGATGTTCATGGCCCATGATGCCACCAAAGGCTACAGAAGATGCCTGAGGTCTGGGCACCACAACCTGTGGCCACAAGAGCATATTTTGGCCATGCTACCACCAGGAATACCCTGATGTGAGTGGACTGTGATGTCCCCTGGGACCATGGTGTTATCCCAGCCAGGAATGCTGCAGAGTGTCAAGTCTGGGTCTGTGACCATACAGCAATAAGCATCTGAATTGATATACCCAGGCTCCTTTTTACACTGAGGATGTCACAGATGATTAGGATCTGATTAGGACATTCTAATATGGAGTTTTACTGTTTTATTCAGGCTGGCATTACAGAACATAGGGTGTAAATAGTCATTTTCTCCTGCACATTATGCATCATAAAAAATATAACATTAAAACCAGTATTGTTTATTCATATGTTTGTAGTGGAATAGTTTCCGGGGCCATGGTTCACATTCAACTAAGGAACTTGTTTTCATTTAAGAAAAATAACATAATTAAATTCAGGAGAAAAGTAATATCCTGCCTTAGGTGTTATATGTGATATTATGCAGCAAATTTTAATAATAAATATTTTTGAACTGCTTAGAAGGTATAAGAATCTCAAATGACTTTGATTGGTTCTATGAGTTTCCTCTGATACATACATTCAGATATTTTGAAGCAATTTGAGATAAAAGTGCATAAGATAGACAACAAAATATACCCTAAGTTATAAAATATTAAAAATATAAACAAATCAAAGACAAACTTTCTTTAAGCTTGTAGCCTAAGAAAGACTTTTATTTGGACAAACATCAAAACTGGCAAGGAAAATTGTCTCTGTCATAAATGACACAAAGAACATAGACCTAGCAAGAGAGAAACATTTACAAAATTTCATTATAAAAGAAATCGAACACCCTAAGCAATGGCTAGAATATGTAGAAAAATATTTTAAGTATCAATTTAGAATCTCTTACATGAAAAAAAATCACTTCATACATCATGGTCAGGTACAAGAAGTAGGTAGAATTAACATAGTGAAAATGGCAATCTTGCCAAAAGCAATCTACAGATTCAATGCAATCCCCATCAAAATCCCAACCCAATTCTTCACAGACCTTGAAAGAACAATTCTCAACTTTATAGGGAGAAACAAAAGACACAGGATAGCCAAAACATCCCTATACAATAAAGGAACTTCTGGAGGCATCAGCATCCCTGACTTCAAGCTCTATTACAGAGCTAAAGTTCTGAAAACAGCTTGGTATTGGCACAAAAATAGACTGGTAGACCAATTGAATAGAATTGAAAACCCCGATATTACCCCACACACCTATGAACACCTGGTTTTTGACAAACAATCCAAATTTATATGATGGAACAAAGAGAGCAACTTCAACAAATGGTGCTGGCATAACTGGTTGCAGACATATAGAAGACTGTATTTAGATCCAAGCCTATCGCCTTGCACAAAACATAAGTCAAAATGGATCAAAGATATCAACATAAATCCAGCTACACTGAACATATTAGAAGACAAAGTGGGAAATACCCTTGAAATAATCAGTACAGGAGACCTCTTCTTGAACATTACACCAGTAGCACAGACACTGAGGTCAACAATTAAGAAATGGGACCTCCTGAAACTGAGAAGCTTCTGTAAGGCAAAGGAGACAGTCAGCAATACAATACCGCAGCCCACAGACTGGGAAAAGATATTCACCAACCCCTTATCTGACAGAGGACTGATCTCCAAAATATACAAAGAACTCAAGGAGCTAGTCCCCCAAACATCAAACAATCCAATTAAAAAGTGGGGTACAGAACTAAGTAGACAATTCTCAATAGAGGAATCTAAAATGGCTGAAAGACACATAGAAAGTGTTCAACATCCTTAGTCATCAGAGAAATGCAAATCAAAGCAACTCTGAGATACCATCTTAATCCTGTCAGAGTGGCTAAAATCAAAAATACCAATGACAGTTTATGCTGGAGAGGATGCGGAGAAAGAGGAACACTCCTCCACTGCTGGTGGGAGTGCCAACTTGTACAGCCACTGTGGAAATCAGTATGACCACTCCACAAGAAAATGGGAATGAGTCTACCACAAGATCCAGCAATTCCACTCCTAGGCATATACCCAAAAGAAGCACATTCATACAACAAGGACATATGTTCAACCATGTTCATAGCAGCATTATTTGTAATAGCCAGAAACTGGAAGCAGCCTAGATGCCCCTCAACAGAATAATGGATAAAGAAAATGTGGTACATTTACACAATGGAGTACTACTCAGCAGAAAAAAACAATGGAATCTTGAAATTTGCAGGAATGGATGGAACTCGAAGAAACCATTATGAGTGAGGTAACCCAATCACAAAAAGACAAACATGATATGTACTCACTCATATGTGGACCTGCTTTATGATACACAGTAGTGACCATGCTTTATCAGAGCTGTTTTTATTGATGTTGCTCAGAATGGTTTCCTCCTAGATGATGACTGAGAAGCTAATTAAAAAAAAATGGCGTCAAGTACCACAAGAGTAACAGAACTGTGCTGTTTTCTGGGGTTTTGTATTTTACTTTTTGTTGTTGTTGCTTGTTTTTTTGTTTTTGTTTTTTTGTTTTTTGTTTTTTAAATGGAGTGTGCTGGATGTCTCTACAATTTTGTTCAAATGACTGCAGAACCTGGAAAAGCTGTTGCTGCTATTGATGCATAACATACTGCCATTATTGCTCTCTCTCCCTCTCTCTCTATATATATATATATAGATATATATATAGAGAGAGCATATATATATATATATATATATATATATATATATATGCTAATTGAAACTCAAATATGTGATGAATCCAAGGTGTTTCAGAGAGTGCTCACCTGTGCATGCAAATTTGATTTCATCTTTAGTAAGTAGTAAAGTTATATGCCAAAAAAAAGTAAGTGACATACTGGAAGATAAATGTCACACAATTTCAATTTTATGTGTAACCTAGAAATGATGAACTTATGGAAACAGAGAGCAGAATTGTGGCTATTAGGCTTCAATGTGAGTCTTTTAACAATGGGGAAATGATTGGTTTAAGGATATAAAACAGCATTTGGACAAGAGGCATGAACTCTGTGAAGTCTTGAGGTCTACTGAGAGCATGATAAATATGGTTGATAACAATATGCTATATTTTAAAAGTTGTGAGATAGTATTCTTTAAGTGTTCTCAAAACAAAAATGATGAATATGTGTGATATAATTGGTTTAATTTAGCCATGCCATTGTGAACATACTGTATTGTGTATCATAATTGTGCATGACTTTATTTATGAGCTAAATAAATGAATGAAAAAAAGAAGCAAGGCTGTTATTTTGGCTATCCTGGGTCTTTTGTTTTTCCACATAAAGTTTTGTGTTCTTCATTCAAGTTCTGTGAAGAATTGTTTCAGTATTTTGATGGGTATTGCATTGAATCTGTAGATTACTTTTGGAAAGATTACCATTTTTTTCTATGTTGATCCTACCTATACAAGAACATGGGAGATATTTCGTTTTCTGGTATCTACCTTAATTCATTTCTTTAAATACTCAACATTTTTGTTATACACATCTCTCACTTGTTTGGTTAGCTTTACCCCAAGATATTTTTTGTTGTTTATGGCTATTGTAAAAGGTGATGTTTCTCTGATTTCTTTCTCAGACCATTTATTGTCTGTATATAGTAGGGCTACTGAATTTTTTAGTTTATCTTGTTTCCTGCCTATTTGCTGAAGGTGATTATCAACTGTAGGAGTTCCCTGGTAGAGTTTTTCCAGATCACTTATATAAATTATCATATCATCTGAAAATAGTGAGATTTTAACTTATCCCTTTCCAATTTGAATCCCCTTAATCTCCTTTTGTTGTCTTATTGCTCTAGCTAGGCCTTCAAGTATGTTATTGAAGAGATACGGAGAGAGTGGACAGCCTAGTCTTCTTCCTGATTTGAGAGAATCACATAGGTATTCTATCTGTATGGTTTGATGTTGGCTGATGATTTTCTGTATATTGCATTTATTATGTTTGGGTATGTTCCTCTCATCCCTGATCATTCCAAGATCTTTATCCTGAATGGATGTTGGATTTTGCCAAAGGCTTTTACAGTAGCTACTGAGATGATCATGTAGTTTTTCTTTTTCAGTTTGTTTCTATGGTGGATTACATTGGAATTTTCTTATGTTGAAACATCCCTGAATCCCTGGGATGAAGCATACTTGATCATGGTGCATGATATTTCTGATGTGTTCTTGTATTCAATTTGCCAGTATTTCATTGAGTATTTTTGCATCACTTTTCATGAGGGATATTGGTCTGGACTTCTCTTTCCTAGTTGTGTCTTTGTGTAGCTTGGGTATCAAAGCAATTGCAGCCTCATAAAAAAAGTTTGGTAATGACCCTTCTGCTTCTATTGTGTGGAACATTTTTAGGAGAATTGGTATTAGCTGTTTTTTGAATTTCTGGTAGAATTCTGCACTGAAAACATCTGGTCCTGGGCTTTTATTTTTTTTTTTAGTTTGTAGACTTTTGATGACTGCTTCTATTTCATTAGTGGTTATAGGTCTACTTAAATTGCTTATCTGTTCTTGATTTGATTTCGGTAAGTGAGATCTATCCAGAAAATTGCCCAATTCCTTTAAATGTTTGAATTTTGTGGAGTACAGGTTTTCAAAGTATGACCTGATGATTCTCTGGATTTCATCAATGTCCACCATTTTGTCCCACTTTTCTTTTCTGGTTTTTGTAATTTGCATGTTCTTTCTCTGTCTTTTGGTTAGTTTGCATAAAGGTTTGTCTATCTTGTTGATTATTTCAAAGAACCAACTCTTTGTTACATTGATTCATTGTATTGTTTTCATAGCTTCTACTTTATTGATTTCAGTCCTCAATTTGATTATTTCCTGGTGTCTACTCCTGTGGGGTTAGTTTGCTTCTTTTTGTTATAAAGCTTTCAGGTGTGCAGTTAATTCTCTAGTGTGACTATTCTCCAGGTTCTTCTAAGTACTAGGAACTTTCCTCTTACCATTGCTTTTAAATTGTCCCATAAGTTTGGGTATGTGGTGTCTTCATTCTCACTGAATTCTAGGAAGGCTTTAATTCCATTTTTATTTCTTACTTGACCCATGAATGGTGCAAATTTTAATTGTTCAACTTCCATGAGTTTCTAGGGTTTCTGAAATATGTGGTGTTGTTGAATTCTAACTTTAAAACATGGTGACACAAGGTTTTTGTATCTATTGAGGCTTTCTATATTGCCAATATGTGGTTGATTTCCATGTGGCTCTGAGAAGAAGGTATATTCTTTTATGTTTGGATGGAATGTTTTATAGATATCTCTTAAAACCAATTGGGTCATAACTTCTATTCGTTCTTTTGTTTCTTTGTTAAGTTTCTATCTGGTGGTCCTGTCTAGGGTTGAGAGTGGGGTGTTGAAGTCTCCCACTACAAGTTTGTGGGGTTTTATGTGTGATTTGAGTTTTACTAATGTTTCTTTTGTTTTACCTTTGTATTTTTTGAGACAGGGTTTCTCTGTGTAGCTTTGGAGCCTATCCTGGAATTTGCTCTGGAGACCAGGCTGGCCTCAAACTCACAGAGATCCACCTGCCTCTGCCTCCCGTGTGCTGGTATTAAAGGCATGTGCCACTAACGCCCGGCTACTAATGTTTCCTTTATGAATGTGGATGTCTTTGTATTTGGGTCATTGATATTCAGAATTAAGATTTCATCTTGATGTATTTCTCCTGTGATCAATATGACATGGCCTTCTTCATCTCTTTTGATTGGTTTTATTTTAAAGTCTAATTTGTTATATATTAGAACTTGTATACCTCCTTGTTTCTTGGGTCCATTTATTGGAAAAAATATCAAATTTGCTTCTGAGTTGGCTTTAACAAAAATAAAAACATTATACCATTGAGATGCTGCTGTGGGTTCCATCAGTAGTTGTGAACCATTATTCATGAAAAGATTTGAACAAATATCTCCCCAGTCCCAGATATGAAGCTGACTATAAACCAACATATACATAGTATCAAAGTCCTATTGGTGAACCAATGAGTTATTGGAATTATTTACAAGATTCAGGTGCAGGGTTAAATACAGTAGCAAAAATGAGATAAAGGCAGTTGCATCACCACTGTCCTCTCTACCAAAATTGACACACATCATGAAGGCTGAGAACTCAGCACATAACTCACAATTCTTAGGCAGATTAATTGATTGGAAGTTATCTTTCCTGGGAGCAGCTCTCCCAGAATCTGTTTGTTCTAAGCAACTTAGGATTTTGAGATTTTTCTAGAGATTTTTCAAACATCTCTGCATCTACAAGGCAGGTACAGTGACTCTCAATAGTACTTACTGCTTACATACTCCAAGGTGTGTATGGGCCTAGTAAATATTGTCAGTTTTATGAACTCCATGATGCGATTTTGAATTAAGTCCTATCTTAATTGGTGTCCCTGTAGGATGCAGTGTTTCACTCCCCCCTTCAATATACTGTTGCTTCACCACATTTTAACCATCCAGTCCTAGGGCCTGGAGAGATGGCTCAGAATTTAAGAACATTGGCTGGTCTTCCTGAGGTCCTGAATTCAATTCCCAGCAACCACATGATGGCTCACATCCATCAGTAATGATACCTGGTCACCTCTTCTGGCCTGCAAGGATACATGAAGACAGAATACTGTATA
The DNA here is from genome assembly GCF_003668045.3 of Cricetulus griseus. Classification (NCBI taxonomy): domain Eukaryota; kingdom Metazoa; phylum Chordata; class Mammalia; order Rodentia; family Cricetidae; genus Cricetulus; species Cricetulus griseus. The sequence continues at coordinate 236,914,572 of NW_023276807.1, read as the reverse complement.
CATCATAAATAAATAAATCTTGAAAAAAAGAAACATCCTATCCTAAAATACTCAGTTGTATTATCTATCTCTTATATTCTAGGTCTTATGAAAATGCCTGCTAGATGTTTGTCTTAATCTTGGAGGAAACTGCTACATACCAGTGACATGGCACTGACAATTTTTTTATTTCTTTCCTTATTTAATTTTAATTTATTCATTTTTTCCATCTTGACTGCAGTTTCCTCTCTCTCTTCTCCACCTACTCAATGCACTCTTACTCTGTTTCCAGAAAGAATAAGGCTTCTCATGGGCATCAGCAAAGCATGATATATCAAATTGAGGAAGGACTAAGCTCGGTCTTGTACCAAGGCTAGACAAGGCAACCCTGTATGAGCAATAGTTTCCCAAAAGTGAGCCAAAACCTTAGAGACAAACCTTGTACCCACTTCTAGGATTCCCACAAGTAGACCAAGTTATAAAAATATCACACACATGTAGAGGCCCCATATTAATCCCATATCAGCTCCGTGGCTGCCACTCCAGACTCTATGAGTTTTCTTAAGCATATGTAGTATGGAAATTTTAGTATACTACAGTGAGTTTTATAATAGATACTTTATAATATTTGTACCATTAGCTCAAATGTATCACATTGCCACTGGCCTGGCTAGTTTTATGTGAACTTGACACAAGCTACAGTTATCAGGAAGGAGGGAAACTCAATTGGGAAAATGCCTCCTTAAGATCCAGCTGTAGGAAATGGTATTAAGCAGTGATTGATGGCAGAGGGCTCGGTCCATTTTGGTTGGTGCCATTCCTGGAAAGGTGGTCCTAGTTTATGTAAGAAAGCAGCTGAACAAGCCGTCTGATGCAAACCATGAAGCAGCACTCCTACATGGCCTCTCTATCAACTCCCATCTTCAGGTTCCTACCCCTTTGTTGCTTTTAATAATTAACTGTTACATGAAACTGTAACATAACCTCTTTCCAACCCAAGATATCTTTGGTTATGATGTTTCATTTCACAATAATAAGCTAAAATATCTACCCACTCCTTAATATAGTATGAAAGTGTCTAGCATTATATTCATTAAATAGACCTCTTTGTGGAATTGTGTTTCCTAGAATAAAAAAAAAATCTTTAGGCAAGATTATAGTTGTGTTTGATGATGCAGATACAAAAATAAAGATTGGAATATTTATGGTATTTGATGAGAGTGGTCACCAACAATTCAATAGAAGTTCTAGGAATATAAACCTTTCTCATGTGCATAGTGACTCATACTTATAAGCTCACTTTTAGAAAGGTTACACAAGAGAATTAGTGAGTTTGAGGCCAGTGTGTTTATAGAGCAACTCATAAACACGCTTGGCCTGCAACAGAATGCAACCCTATTCAAACAATGAGCTAGCCTAGTGACAAAAGTATTGCAAGCCAGTGCAGGGCAAAAGAGCCAATCTCCACATGTAACTATTAAACAATTTGAAAAATGTTAGCTGGAATAAGTCAATAATTTTAACTGAAATAATTTAGGTTGTATTAAATGTTTAGTAGAATGACACAACTAGTGACTACTTGTCTGTAAATATGGATCATAAATTTTAAAAATATGACTGAATGGTTAAAAGTGCAAAGTAAAAAGTTAAATGAGGCGCTTAACTATATCCATTCTATTTCAGTTCAATGAAAATATGGAAGTAATATTTAGATATTATTTTAGGAATTCATCAATTAAATCAGAAACTCAAGAACTTTTCATGTTGTAGCTCCGTATTCTTAGAGTATTTAATAACAGTCATTTATATCCATTTGCTTTTCAGAAACTCAAATAATCTGTTCTTCGGTAAATTATATTCCATACAGAAAGGACATGTAAAGTCCTGTCATATTTTAAATAGTAAGATTTGTCCCACTTTCTCTCCTGTCACTAACTAAGAAATAATTGATGCTTTCTTTATGGCTGATTATAAAACATATACTCAACAGAATATAGTAGAAGACTGGATTTTCATCCTACCTGGAATAACAATGATGAATGTATTACTTTAAGGATATGGCAATTGTTAAGAATTAATTGATTTGCAAAGTATACATTAATCCAAACATTACATTGTATTCCATAAATATTTTCAAGTATTTAGTGTTAATTCACAAAATATAAAGTTAAAATTAATACATGTCAACAATAATCCCCAACTAATTTTATTCATTTATATTCGACAGATTATTTTCTGGAAATTTTAGCAAGTTATGCCTGGTAGAATTAATTGGAAACTTGAGAAGAATGCAAACATACTCTCTTTTCATTAAGAGTTGCAATCTCTTCAGAGAAAATTGGTTTTAATTACTTCCGTTTTACACTGTAATATAACTATTTGTGGATAAAACTTATTGTATCCATGTGCATATTTTGATAATATTTATAATTAGTTTCTGCTTTTAAATTCAGAAGTTAGCCAGTTCAATACATTAATTAATTTCATATTCTGAAATTAATTAAATGGAAAACATCACAAAGAACCCTGTTGTCTTTAATTAGTGACTTGTCTTCAGAAAACCTGGATGGGAAATCTTGGAACAACAGATTTGGGATACCACGAAGCATAATCAGAAGTGGATTAAGCTGACATATTCTCAGTCTTTCTTTTGTTCAATGACTAAAAATGCAAAGCCATGACAGTGCTCTAGGACAATTTTAAAATATAATTGAAGACATTTGAAAGTGTGTCCTTGTGCTAGAGGAAGAAGATCAGAAATAAGAAGGCAATTGTTACATGGCTACTCACCAACAAAACAAAACACCAAAATAGTCCTGCTCATTTCCTATCATTAATCAAGAGCTCTGTTCATTTTGTTCACTCAATAAAACATTACAGAAATATTTCTTGAGAAATCTATGTAATCATGCAACGAATTAAATAGGGAATACATGAGGAATTATCGAGAATGCTATGTAAAGTGAATTGATACATTCGGATCTCAAAATCTCAGAATCTTATTGATATATCTGCAATCACTATTTGTATAAATACCTGCCTTGGTAGTTATATTACAAATGAAAAGATGACAATATTTTTTACTAAATATGGGAAACAATTAAAATTTATTGGGAGTCTGAATGAAGAAAATAAGCTGTCAAATATGTGAAGATAGTCAGGGAATTACAGAACTAAATGAAGGGCAGTAGGTTATCTGAACACTGTTGAGAGATTTCTTGAGATTTTGTAGTGATTAAAATTATGTGAAAATCATTGAAAATAAATGTGTAATTTTCTCTAGCTACATCAGCAGCTCAGTAAAGAACTGTTATTTTTCATATTAATAATCCATGCTGCTACCTTAAATATAGAAATTCATTTATAAGTACATTGCATTTCGGTAAACTAACCAATCAAATACCATAATTTTTAATTTTAAACAAAATTTAACTGATTAGATTACATTAATTTAATTATAAAAATATTTATGCATTGTTCAGTGGTAGAATTATCACCTGCCAGTAGTGAGGATAGGGTTTGGTTGCCAGCCCATGCAGAGTCCAGTCCCTTGCGGGGTGGTGGTGGCACACGACTTTAATTCCAACATTTGGCAAGCAGAGTCAGGTGGATCTCAGTGAGTTTGAGACCACCCTGGTCTATAACACCTTGTTTCAGGGCAGACTTCAAAGTCACGGAGAAACCCTGTCTCAACAAAAAAACAAAACATATAAATAAAAAGTATTTAAAATCAATATCCTTATATTGATTTCCTACTTCCTTTCAATTGTTCCCATTTAACATACTAGCTGGCTTTCAAATCTATACCTTCTATAATGTATCTATACATACATACATACACACACACACACATATATATATATATATATATTTAAATATGTAAATATCTCATGCTCAGTATATATAAGGTTACTTCTACACACACACACACACACACACATACATACATACATACATATACACATACATACACACGCACTATATATATATATATATATATATATATATATATATATATAATGATTTCAGGGATGATCACTAGTGATTGGATAATTTGGAAGGCATTATTTAAGGAAAAGGAGTGAGATCAATTCAGAAGAGGAAGGGAGGTGGGGATAGAAACTGTAAGGGTGATTTAAAAACTTGTAAAAATTCATATTATCTATTTAATAAAACATACATAAAATATATATGTACAATTTAAACAAAAGTTTACTGACTGGTATAGCCATGCATCCTCAAATTGCCGTAGACTATCTAAGAAAAGCCTCAATACAAGGCATTTAAAGCCATTGAGGAAAAGCTTTTGCATTGCCACAAGGGGCTGTGCAAGGTTCTTGTAGAGGGAAGCAACCAATACACTTGCCTAGTCATGATGCTGTGATGGCCTTTCTTTTTTGTTATCGACTTGACTGAGTGGGCACTCTCAGACCCCAGTATGACAGCTGGGGAACCAGCATTGGACTGAACTAGGCCCACTGAACCTGAGTGCCAGTTAGGAGGCCTGGGCCGTCTATGGGGCCTCTGGCAGTGAAACCAGTATTTATCGCTAGTGCAAGAATGGATTTGGGAGCCCATTCCCTATGGAGGGATACTCTCTCAGCCTAGATACACGGGTTGTGGGGGAGGGTCAGACTTAGTCCCTGCCCCAAATGACATGACAAACTTTGGTGATCCCCCATGAGAGGCCTCACCCTCACTGGGGAGTGGATGGAGTGGCATTGGGCTTGTTGGGGGTATGGGAGGATGGGAGGCAGAGGGAACTGGAATTGGTATGTAAAATAAGATTGTTCTTAATTTAAATAAAAAAAATTATTATTTGGGAAAAAAGAATTAACTAAAACCCAAGCAGATGCTTGAAACTACTTTAAGGGATTTTCTTGATTTGATCGTTTGAAGTGGTAATACCTAGATCTGACCCAAAAACTCTGGTGCATAGCAGCCAGAAATGACATGGGGAAAAAAGAAGCTTTCACTTTTGCCTGAGTGATTTCAGTCTCTCTGGCAAGTTCTTCTCTCCTTTTCTTGAGGCATTCCTTCACTGATGCTAGAACATATTTCTTAAGAACTCCAATGCAGTCTGAAAAATGGCAGCTCTCCAGGAGTGTCCTGGGTTTTCATTATCAGGTTGGGACTGCTAAGATATCAAATCTCATGAAGTGAGCAACTACTGCCATTCCCATTGGAAGACATTCATTTTTGGGTTACTTAGACCACAGCCAGTAAGGTACTTCAATACATTCCTTATATTAAACACACACACACACACACACACACACACACACACACACACACACACACACACACACACACACACACACATACACACACACACACACACACACACACACACATATTTTGTTTAGAAAAATAAATGATTAATACAGTTGTATATGTACAAAAATGTCAAACAGCATGTCATAATAACTTCAAGGGTACAGTCTCTAGAACTAAGTTCTCTAGAATTAAGTTCTGTTACACAAGAGAGAAACCATGCTTATTCCTGTAATCCTAGCCATCCTCCCAAGGCTAATAAAGTCACAGATCATGGTGGGTAAATCTATAGCCACTACTACTCTCAAGCTGTGTTATTCCTACCTACATTCTAGATATTTTTTGCTTTTACTCACAGTTAAGTATGAATCCTATCCTACACCAAAGCAGCATCTTTCAAGAGAACATTGCAGAAAAGCACAATCAAAACATAGATAACAACAAACCTCATGGTGCACAGCCCAAGTAATACATGTACAACACAGTTCCTGCATTGTGGTAGTTTAAATGTAATTGCACCCCCATAGGCTCACAGTAAGTGGTGCTCTGAGGAGTTTTAGCTTTGTTGGAGTTGGTGTGGCCTTATGGAGGAAGTGTGGGGGTAAGTTTTGTGGTCTCATATATGCTCAAGGGAAACCCAGTGTCTCATACCTGATGCAGATGTCCTGATGCCTGCAAGATAAAGATGTAATTAATTCTCCATAACCAGCTCCTTTTCCAGCACCATGTCTGTTTGTATGCTGCCATGTCCCACCATGATGATAATGGACTGAATGTCTGAAACTGTAAGCCACCCAATGAAATGTTCTCTTTTATAAATGCTGTGGTCATGGTGTCTCTTCACAGCAATAAAAACCCTAAGACAGAAGTCAGTACCAGCAACTTGGGTACTTGCTCTGATAGGCCCACTAATGATTTTATATGTGGAATATGAACTTTGGGATTATGGATATGACAAGTAGTTGAATACTTTAAGTGCTTCTTTATATAAGGTCCATACCAGTAGAAGCATGGAAAATAGTGGTGCTGAGTGTTATTTGATGAACTGTGGGAGCATATTTCAACAGTTTTCAAAGGAGAATAATAATAATATATGGCCTAGAGATAGTTCTTGTGTTTTTATTTGTTTGTTTGTTTTGTTTTTGTTTTGTGAAGAGTGTGACTGCTTTATGCCCTTTTCTGAAAGTTCTGTCTGAAGCTAAAGATATTTGGATTAATTCCATTGGCAAAGGAAATCTCAAAACAGTCTCGTATATACTCTGTTGTGTGGTTATTAAAGTTAAGTCTAATGAGGATATATAATGAAAAGAAGCAAGCTGAGCAAAGAAACTTATTTGAGAAAAAATGGAGCACAAAAAGTGGACTGGATCTATGTTGTAGGGAGCCGTCCCTGCATTCTCCATTACAATGATGGTGCCTGCAGGCACTGAATGTAAATTATTTCGCAGGCGCTGGGTAATTTTCCATTTCCTTGATCTCTGCCTATTCCGTGGCTCATATGGCCTGAGGAGCTGAAGCCAATCATAGGGGTGACACGTCCCAGGCAGCACTGCCAGCCTTTATTAGGGGATGTGATTCTTGGCTCGGGGTCTCCGCTCTGGTAAGCTTATGCTCTCCTCTCTAGACGCATTAAAGCTTTCCTGCAGAAGGATCCGAATGTCCTGTGTGATTCTTGCTGGCGAGAATATCGCGCTGGACACTATGTCCTATGTTTGATGATATAAAGAGATTAAGGAATGGCAAAAAGGTGACCTTAGGGCAAAATCCCACCCAGGTAAGTTTCCAACTTGTAATTGGAAGTAATTCAAGAAAAAATTTAAAGCAGGATGCGTTGAAGCACAGCTTTAATCCCAGGACTCAGAAGACAGAGACTGGCATATCTCAGAGTTTGAGGCCACCCTGGACTACATTCTCAGGACAGCCAAGCTTAGGCACAGAAGTAAACCATCAAAAATCAAAAAAATGAAGAACATGTAATTAAACAAGGGAGACGTCTTCCATCCCCAGTAAACAGCAGAACTTGGTAGATTTGGCCAAGTGATTCTGGATTCAAGTATAGAAGAAAATGGGTATGGAATTTGCCTGTGTAACTAAGGAAAGCTGCTGAGGACAGGCATGTGTTATGGGTGTCCCTGAATGGATGTCTACAGAGGCTATTGTGTGGAGCTCTGAAGTGAACATCGGATTTCCTTGGAGATTCCAAGATGTTGTCAATGACAGAGGTGTGGTATACTTGTCCAAAAAAGCTGCTAGCATGGAGTTGTAACCAGCCCAAGAGAAAGAAGTATGTTACTTTCAACAAAGATGAAAGGATTTGGAAATCTTCACATGGTTTGACATCAGACATGGAGATACAGAATTTGTAGTTTTCTCAACTGATTTTAGGTATTGCTTTGATCCAATACTTCCTGCCTATTCTTCTACCTATTCTCCTTTCCCTTATGTTTTGGAATGATAACCTATATCCAGTGCCATTATATTTTCCAAGTAAATGATATCTTTTTGAGTTTATAGGGGATTACAGTTAAGAGATTGCATCTCAGAAGACATTTTGAATGTAGAACATTTCAACAGTTTTGAGAATATGATAGATTAGGAGAATTGTACTAAATGCATTTTCTTTTTTCTTTTCTTTTCTTTTTTTTTTTTTTTGGATTTTCAAGACAGGGTTTCTCTGTGTAGCTTTGGAGCCTATCCTGGCACTCGCTCTGGAGACCAGGCTGGCCTCAAACTCACAGAGATCTGCCTGCCTCTGCCTCCCAAGTGCTGGGATTAAAGGTGTGTGCCACCAATGCCTGGACTAAATGCATTTTCTACTATGATATAGTTACAAGCTATTGGGCCAGAGGTTAGAATTTGGTAGTTTGAAAGTAACTGGTTCCATAAGCTCAAAAGGAGTGTCACTGTTAGGAGATATGGCTTGTTGGAATAGGTGTGGACTTGTTTGAGGAATTGTGTCACTTTGAGGGTGGTCTTTGAGGTCTCATATATGCTCAATCCATGCCCAGTGTCTCTGACTACTTTCTGTTGTCTGCAGGATCAAGTTTTCCCTCCTTTTACACTCTAAGTCCCTTCTGTGGCACCATGTCTGCACTGCATGCTACCATTCCCTACCATGATCATAATGGACTGAACCTCCAAAACTGCAAGCCACCCTCTACAATGTTATTACTTTGCACTGCATTTACAACTCAGCTGTACTCATAACTCCAAAGAGATATCTGTAAATTCTTAATGGACATTTACATATTTGCCTATAAATGTGCAATGAATTTCATTTGCTGTTTTTTTCTAAATAAATAATAAAACCGTTAAAGGTGATAAATATTAAAGCACTATTACTAAATGATGACTGATTAGGTTTATTAAAATATGAAAAATACTCCTGTTTCTTCTCATTTTTCATTCAAAGTTCGATATTCATAAATGAATATTAGTTTTCCTGTTCCCTAAATAGTTTCAGAGACAGCTTTGCATTTGTATGTTTCCTATAGCAGAAACAAAGAAAGAACTTGCTGTAATTAGAGTACATGTACCTGCAGGATTTCTACATTTAAAATTAAAATAGCCTTTTGTATCAATAGCCAAAGAGTTTAATAATTTTCAAAAATGTAATTACTTTCTGTAAATCCTTCTCCAAGCTATTATGTAAAACATTTGTCTGATCATCATGGCAAAAGAAAAAAAGCCTTCAAAGAAAGTATGTATGTCTCCCACAATGAGCATTTTATCTTCTGTCAAAGAAACCTCTTTCTTTTATTTTGCTCAGAAGTTTTGAAGAAAGGATCTTTGAAAGAGACCTCCATATAATTGCAAATAATCACTTTCAACATAGGTTAGCTTGTATAGAATGGAAACAGTTTTGTCAGCCTTTTGTGATCAGTATCATTTTTTACAAATGAGCTTTTATACTACACTCTATTGAACATCCTCTATGACAGTTTATAGCATACTTTTTCAACAAATTAGAACATACATAGTAAAATTCATATATAGAATATTTTAATTGTAATTTTTATTAGATTTTCTTTCAGTCACTGTATCTGTGAGTTCTATATGCAAAACAATTGCATTTACATATGGGGTTAAGTCTGTATTTTTGATCCTAAACTCATAGATTGTTCTTTGTTAATTTATTCAATTTAATACTTGTTATACTAACCATATTACCACTAAACAAATATCAACTAAGTACTTTAATAGTTTATTAGAACAATAAAATCCAATTTATACTATCACTTCTTAGAAGTTTTCTTTGAATTGTTTTTATGCTACTTTTTATATTAATTATTATATTTCAAGTGTGTATATAAGTAGCATATTAATGCATTCAGAAAACAATAAATGACAGGAAATATAATACTCATAAATATTCCAATTTATTGGACTATGAAGTAATTATAATATCAAAAAAGAAGCTTCCCAAGAGATTAAATTTTTTATTAGCTCCAATTAGAAACAAGCATGCTTCACGTGTCAAACCCTTCTCCCTCCCCTCCTCCCAACCTCCCCACAGCCCCACTCCTCATCTCCCCTCTGCTCCTCAAGGAGTGTAAGGCCTTCCATGGGGGTTCCACAATATCTGCCATATCATGCTGGGCAGGGCCTAGGCCCTCCCCCATGTGTCCAGGCTGAGACAGCATTCCTTCATGTGGGATGGGATCCTAAAGTCCCTTCTTACACCAGGGATAAATACTGAACCACTACCAGGGGCACCATAGACTGCCGAAGCCTCCTCTTTGACATCCATGTTCAGGGGTCTGTATCAGTCCCATGCTGGCATCCCAGACATCAGTCTGTGGTTCATGTGCTTCCCCTTGTTAAGGTCAGTTGTTTCTGTTGGTTTCACTACCATGGTCCCAACCTCTTTGCTCTTCACTCCTTCCTCTCTGCAACTGGGTTCCAGAGAATACTGTAGAAGGCCTATTGGCCGGGCCTTACCAGCAAGAGATGCCTCTGTCCATATACCAGCTGCAATGTCCAGTAGAGGACAATGTGGGCCAAACCTGAATGAAACCCAGGTTACATTATTATCTGTAAATCTGACAACACAGTTTCTGGAAGCCTCAGTTAACCAGGACACATGATGGTTAGGACACAGGATAGAGACTCACTAGTGGGAAATCGTTGCCTAAATCTCATCTCATATGGTTAAGTGTAACATCTGAGGACTTTAAAGAGACATATTGGTTCCAGAGTTCAGTTCAGTGTTTAGCTGTGGCATCAGCCACTGGATGAGGTCTCTAGAATGGCATATAAGGCAGTCATCTGTATCAATATAGGGGAAGGGCATTTAGATTATCCTCTCCACCATTGCCTAGATTATGAGTTGTTGTTATCTTGTAGATCTCTGGAAATCTCCCTAGTGCCAGATCTCTCCTCAAACCTATAATGGCTCCCTCTGTTATGGTATCACTCATTGTGCTCTCCTCTATTCTTCGCCTGACTCAACCTTCCTGTTCTTCCATTTTCTTCTCTTTCCCTCTCTCATTCATCCAGCTCCCTGTGCCCTACCCTCATGCTCCAAATTAGCTTAGGAGTTCCAGCCCCTTCCCATTCCCAGGGTCCATGCATTCTTCTCTTAGGGACTTCTTGTTTCCTAGTTCTTTTGGTGATGAGTATTATAGGCTGTAATACTTTGTTCTATGTCTAAAATTAATATATGAATGAGTACATACCATGTTTGTCTTTTTGTGACTGGGTTACTTCATTCAGGATGGTTTCTTCTAGTTCAATCCATTTGCGAATTTCAAGATTCCATTACATTTTTTCTGCTGAGTAGTACTCCATTGTGTAAATGTACCACAATTCCTTTATCCATTCTTCAGTTGAGGGGCATCTAGGTTGCTTCCAGGTTCTGGCTATTACAAACAATGCTGCTTGGACATAGTTGAACATATGTCCTTGTTGTATGAATGTGTATTCTTTGGGTATATGCCCAAGAAAGGAATTGTTGGATTTTGAGGTAGACTGATTCAGATTTTCCTGGGAAATCACCATACTGATTTCCAAAGTGGGCTTCCACGTTTCCACTTCCACCAGCAATGGAGGTGTGTTCTTTTTCTCCACATCCTATCAAGCATATGTTATCATTGATATATTTGATTTTGGCCATTCTAACAGGAGTAAGATGGTATCTCAGAGTTGTTTTGATTTACAGTTCCCTGATGGCTAAGGATGTTGAACACTTTCTTATGTGTCTTTCAGTCATTTTAGATTCCTCTAATGAGAAGTCTCTATTTAGTTCTCTACCCCACTTTCTAGTTAGCTTGTTTGGTGTTTTGGGGACTAGCTTCTTGTGTTCTTTGTAAATTTTGAGATCAGTCCTCTGTCAGATAAGGGGTTGGTGAAGATCTTTTCTCATTCTGTGGGCTGCCATTTTGTCTTGCTGACTGTGTCCTTTGCCTTACAGGATCTTCTCAGTTTCAGGAGGTCCTATTTATTAATTGTCAATTTCAGTGCCTGTGCTACAGGTGTAGTGTTCAGGAGGCTGTCTCCTGTACCAATTCGTTCACTTCCCACTTTCTCTTCTAAGAGGTTTTGTGTGGCTGGATTTATGTTGAGGTCTTTGATCCATTTGGACTTAAGTTTTGTGCATGGTGATAGACATGGATCTATCTCTAGTCTTCTACATGTCAACATCCAGTTATGCCAGTACCATTTGTTGAAGATGCTGTCTTTTTTTCCATTGTATATCTTTAGCATATTTGTCAAAAATCAGGTGTTTGTAGATATGTGGTTATATATCAGGGTTTTCAATTCAATTCCATTGGTCTTACCTGTCTATTTTTGTGCCAATACTAAGAAGTTTTCAGGACTATAGATCTATAATAGAGATTAAAGTCAGGAATAGTGATGCCTCTGGAAGTTCCTTTTGTACATGGTTGTTTGGGCTATCCTGGGTGTTTTGTTTTTCCATACAAATTTGAGTATTATTTCAAGTTCTGGAAGAATTGTGCCAGTATTTTGAAGGAGATTGCACTGAATCTGTAGATTGCTTTTGGCAAGATTGCCATTTTCACTATTTTGATCCTGCCTAGTTGAGAGCATTGGAGATCTTTTTTGGGGGGATACCTTTTTACATTTCTTTCTTTAAAGACTCAAAGTTCTTGCTACACAGGTCTTTCACTTGTTGGTTAGTGTTACCCCAAGATATTTTATGTTATGGCTATTGTAAATTGTGATGTTTCTCTGAATTCTTTCTCGGCCCTCTTATTGTCTGTAAATATTAGGACTACTGATTATTTTGAGTTAATCTTGTATCCTGCCACTTTTCTGAATGTGTTTATCAGCTATAGGATATCTGCTCAACTATGTTCATAGCAGCATTATTTGTAATAGCCAGAACCTGGAAGCAACAAAGATGCCCCTCAACTGAAAAATGGATATAGAAAATGTGGTACATTTACTCATGGAGTACTATTTAGTGGGAAAGAAACAATGGAATCTTGAAATTCACAGGCAAAGTGATTGAACTAGAAGAAACCATTCTGAGTGAGGTAACCCAGTCACAAAAAGACAATCCAAAACACTAGAGAAGCTAGGCAACAAGGAGGACTCTAAGAAAGACATACATGGTGATCCAGAAAAGGGGAAAGGGACAAAATCTCCTGAACAAATTGGGAGCATGGGGGGAGGGGAGAGGAAGCCAGGAGAATGAGAAGCAGAGAAGAGGCTGGGTGAGGAGGACATAAGGGAGCTGTAAGGTTGTGTAAGGGGAAGAATAGAGGGTAGCAAAATAAGAGATACCATCAGAGAGGGATCCAGTATAGGTTTAAAGAGAAATCAGGCACAAGAGAAGTGTCCAGAGATCTACAAAGATGACAACTAACTATCTAAGTAACAGTGGAGAGGCTACCTTAAATGCCCTCCCCTGATAATGAGATTGATAACAAACTTATATGCCATCCTAGAGCCTTCATCCAGCAGCTGATAGAAGTAAAAGCAGATACCGAGCGCTAAACACTGAACTCAGCTGGAATCCAGTTGCAGAGGAGTAGTGATGAGCAAAGGGTTCAAGATCAGTCTGGTGAAACCCATAGAAACAGCCGACCTGAACAAGGGGGAGCTCTTGGTCCCCAGACTTATCACTGGGAAACCAGCAGGGAAATGATGCAGACCCCATGAATGTGGGTGTCAGTGAGGAGGCCTCGGGAATCATTGGGGCCTCTTGTAGTAGATGGGTACTTATCCCTAGCATAGGAATGGACTTTGGGAGCCCATTTCACATAGAGGGATACTCCCTCAGCCTAGACACATGGAGGAGGGCCTAGGCCCTATCCCAAATGATATGACAGACTCTGAAGACCCTCCCGATGGAACACCGCACTTTCCCTGGGAAGCGGAAATGCTATGGAATAGGTAGGGTATTATTGGAGGGCCAGGGAAGGAGGGAGGGAGAAGGAACTGGGATTGACATGCTAAAGAATCTTGTTTCTAATTTAAATAAAAATGGAGAAAAATTAAAAAGCAAGATAATTGGTAAGAAACTTTCAAAGAATCAGAAGCTGTCATTTGAATATATCAACTTTAATTTGGTTCATTTTCTTTCTATTTCTGTATCAACTGTACTTGGTAAAGGCAGCAGGAATCAGGGCCATCAATGTCTACCCACATCCAAGTATAAATACCAAGACCATTCTTCCACAGTTATCATAGACATGTGATAATTAACAAGGATTGCCTATGCCATTATTTGATTTTGTTGAAGAATATTAAACCTTGCTTCTTTTCCAATTCCTCATATTGATGCTTATACAATGTATTGTATTTGCATGTGTATAAAACTGTCTACCACATAGTGTGTGAGTTCCCAGAGACCAGAAGAGAGAATTAGATCTCCTGGAGTTCAAATTATAGGTGATTGTGAGTGGCAGAATCTGAACTTGAGTCCTTTGGAAGAGCATCAAGTCCTCTTAAGTGTTGAAACCATCAGATTCTTCATATTGTTTTTTAAGCTTATATTAATAATGTGCATAATGTAAAGGAACTTACTCCTAAACCCACCTAGCTGTTTTAGTGAAGATATTTCATTTTTTTTTTTTGCAAAAAATGAACTTTTTGTAGTGGTATGAACATGGTGTAATTCATAAAATGATAATAATATGTATTGTTTGCAAATAAACCAAAAACAGTTACATTAGAAACAGTAAACTGAAGAAACTGCAGCCTTAAAAAATGGTGGTGTTAGCACAATATATAAATTAATCAAAGTCTTAGACGATGCATGAAAATAATTAAAAACTATATGTACATGCTCACACAATTATACTTTTATGAGGGATAAAAATCATATAATTTTAGGTAAAATGGCATGCTACACAATATAAAGTGATCATAATTCCCATTCTTAATTTCTTATAACAGGAAAGATAATCATTCAATATGATAGTAATTCCATCTGTAATTGACAAAATTCTTTAGTTTTAAGATGACACCAATATATTTATCTCTGTCACTTATTGAGCAACAGAGATATTGCTGAAAAAACAATGCAAAATTCTCATCTAAAGTTGCTAGATGCTATTTTAATGTATTTACTTATTTTATGTGCCTGCGTGTGGATGGTGCATGTGTGTGAATATCTATGAAGGCCAGAAGAGGGCACTGGATACTATAAAGTTAGACTTCAGGCTGTTTTATGCCACCAAACATTGATACTAGGAAATTAATAAGGTTCCTTTGGAAGAGAAGCAAACATATTTCACCACTGAGGAACATAACAGTCATAAAAAATGTAAGAAATGACAGTATCTACAGTTATCAAGATTAATAAAATATATGAATTCTGCAGTAATAAACACAACCATGTTTTCAAATTTTTATTTTATGATCTCTGCCATGTGTACTTAAAAACAGTGATTAGTCAACATAAAACCACATTTATATTTATAATAACATTTTTATTTTACAGAAGGGAAAATATGTTTAAATTACTTGTGTCACCATATTTAATTTTTATTTCAAAATGTTAACCTATTCTTGTAAATTAATTAAATGCATATTTTGAAATATCTTATTATTCAAACATAAATTTTGGTAAGCATATAGAAGTTATTTTTATAGTAATGCTTATAAGTATGTTTATAAACAATAAAAAGGAAGGCATAAATTTAACATATGTATAATATTTATTTATTTTCTGATATTTAGGACATTTTATTAAGCATTATCATTAATTTCTCACTAAGATGGTATATATCCACATTTATAAATATTAATCTAAACAACAGAGAGAAAACTCAAGGGTTAGGAGTATATATTGCTCTTTCAGAAGACCCAAGTTCAATTCTAAGCACTGCATTGGACACCACTCAATGACCTTTCATTCTAGTGACAAAAGATTTGACAATGTCTTCTGGCACCCACACATTTAATCTACACACACACACATACATGCACATAGACACACACAAAAAAATATATCATTAGACAATATTATTATATATGAAAACAATAACAGATAAGCAGCACAATACCAAAACGTATCTGAGTCAATGAAGAATAGCAAATTATTTCAACAGTGAATATTTTCTGCTAATAGTGCTAAATATTTATTTATAAACAATTACCTAGATTCTTTAACATCATTCCTGCATGCAAATAATGATCATTCTCACAAACATTGTAGAGTCATACACATTTTAAATATCACAGCAGGACTCTCTAAATTGTAACACTATTGTTTGAGATGTCTAGTTTCTTGAGTTCTTTCTCTATTTTAGAGATCATCCCTTTATCAGATGTGGGGTTGGTAAAGATATTTGCCCACTCTACAGGCTGCCATTTTGTCCCATCTACAATGTCTTTTGCCTTACAAAAAGTTTTCAGAGCACTAGTTTTTTTGGTTTTTTTGGATTTGTTTTTTGTTTTTTGTTTTTTGAGACATGGTTTCTCTCGGCATCTTTGGAGGCTATCCTAACACTCTCTCTGGAGACCAGGCTGGCCTTGAACTCACAGAGATCCACCTGCCCCTGCCTCCTGAGTGCTGAGATTAAAGGCTTAAAGGTGTGAGGCCCCAATGCCCAGCTTAGAACACTAGTTTTTATGGTACTAAAAGCTACCATGAAAACATCTAAAATCAACCTATAGCCTTAGCCTGACAAAAAGCCTGTTATATGAAGTCAATTCTAAGTATTTCAGGCATACCTTGATAGAACTCCATTTTAATCTTCCCCAGAAAGTAGCCAATGTGAGAATAGTTCACAGCCTTCCTTTTAGCTTCCTAGTGTCTAGAATGAAGGATTAGTGATCCAAAAGGCTTAGGTAGACAGAATTAGGTAGAGAGGATTTTACAGACAACTCCTATGGAATCTTTTGTTATGGTGGTCTGGAAAACACACCACTCTGCATTCTACCACTCTGAGATTGCAGCACTATTGACCATCAGTTCTATCCAAAGTCACCTTTCTACCCATGATGATTATTTCTATTTGTCAACTGGACTATATCTGTAATTAACTAAAACCCTAGCATCTGGACACACCAGTGAGGAATTTTAATTTCTTATATAAACAATGTAGAAGAAAAAAACTTGCTTTCCCTGGTTCCTTCAGCTTTCTGATTGGTATTACAGCATACTTCTTCCTTTATGTGGAAAGGGCTCGCAAAATCCATTCCTATGCTATGGATGAGTTCTTTTCTACCACAGGAGGGCCCCTAGATTTCTGAGTCATACTTGTTCAGAGTTTTTGTGTATCCTGAAGACCAGAGAAGACATCCAGTTTCATGATCTGAAAACTATTGAATTCTGTGATTTTCTGATATACCATAGATTTGAAACCAATCTAATACCCCTCAATTAGGTTAGATTTTATTTATTTATTTATTTATTTATTTATTTATTTATTTATTTATTTATTTATTTTGGTTTTTGGAGAGAGGGCTTCTCTGTGGCTTTGGAGGCTGTCCTGGATCTAGATCTTGTAGACCTGGCTGGTTTTTGATCTCAGAAAGATCCCCTTGCCTCTGCCTTCAGAGTGAGTGCTGGAATTAAAGGCATGAGCCACCACAGCAGGCCCTAGTAGTTTTTTTTTTTTTTAATTTAAATTAGAAACAAGATTCTTTCACATGTCAATCCCAGTTCCCTCTCCCTACCCTCCTCCCCTGCATCCCAACTAACGCACTGTCTATCCCTACTTTTTCTGCTCCCCAGGGAGGGTGAGGCCTTCCATAGGTGGTCTTCACAGTCTGTCATTTCCTTTGGGATAGGGCTTAGGTCCTCCCCCATATGTCTAGGCTGAGGGCGTATCCTTCTATGTGGAGAGGCCTCCCAAATTCAATTCCTATGCTAGGGACGAGTACTGATCAATTACAAGAGGACCCTTAGTTTTCTTTCTTAGGCTTTAAACATTCTGTTTTCATGTCAGATGTTTCTGTGGGTTTCACCAGCCTGATCTTGACACCTTTGCTCATCACTCCTCATTCTCTGCAACTGGATTCCAGTTCAGCCCCAGACTGATCACTTGGAATCCAGTATGGAACTGATCCAGATCCCATGAATGTGGTTTCAGTGAGGAGGCCTCAGAAATCTATGGGGCATCTTGTGGTATATCAGTACTTATCCCAAGTATAGGAATGGACATTGGGCAAAACATATTTTATAAAATCTTTAATTAATTAATTAAATTATTGTTTGTATATACAGAGTCTATTAACTAATAACCAGGTTATAATAATAATCTGGAAACAGCAAAGTGACATTTCTTTTAATGCGTAACATAAAGGATTTCAAGGAAATTTAAGTAATGGGAAGGGTTTGAGCAAGAAGGAGGGAGGAAAAGAAGGGTAGAAAGTGATGTAAATTTATTTCAAGTAAACACATAATAAAATATATTCAGTACAGATAACTGATAAAATTGAACATATAAACTGTATGATATGGTAAAACTTGATGGTTATATCTACTCTTCTGTCTTGCTCATTTACCCTTGTCTTTTGTACAACCAGGGCTCTTTTGTGTTCCATTCTTGATGGCAGTCTTCCCCTTTCCATAACTATCCACAATCATAGGGATCATGTAAATAATCGACTTTTTCTCTTACCAACCCTCCTCCTCTGCTCCCTCCAGGAACAGATGCCAGAGTTCTAACAAAATACTTCTTCACAATACCTTCCACTGAGAGTGAGTCCCCCAACACCCAGCTCCCAGACTGCCCCTTTCCATGTCTTCCCATGCCTGCAAGAAGTAGTCAGACTTGATCTGGCACAAATATACTCAAGGAGTCTGGGATATTGAGGAAGAAGCTCAGCCTCTGCTCCAGCCTCACTCCCACTCATTCCAAACCCTTCCAGAAGTTATTTGGAAACCTGGCACCATTCCTCCCATCTCAGAGCCACCCCTCAGAAAGGCCCCCATGGGTCAGCTCCACCCCTGGAACTGATCAAAACCTCACCTACTAACTATTTAAGAAAGGGTGGTCTCCTGGTTTTCTGAGATTCACCTGGGAGTACTCTACTTTGCTCTGCTCTGTTTAATAAATATGAATTCATTAATTAAGTCTGATTAGGCTTATTACATCTGCAGAGGAGCCCAACAACCAGGAATTAAATATTTATAAAAAGCAAAATAAGCCAATAATATATACTTTAATATTTTCCTTTAATATTTTTAATATTTCATTCATATTTTAATATGTCCTGTAATGTTTCCCTTTAATCAAATCCCAGGAATGGGGTGAAATTTTATACAAACAGTGAAATAATACTTACCTATCATTGAGGGTTACGGATATGTTGCAATAAATATATTTTAAAACAAAGTAAAAACATAAGAAAACAAAGCAAAATAACCCATAAACGTAAACATCTTTATCGTAAGAGTTGAGGAGAAAAATGTTGATTTTGAAGAATAAATGACTCCATTTGATTAAAGAACACTTGAAAGAATATATTTCTGTCATGAAGTATAAATATTTAGGTAAATATGAAGAAAAGAAAACTTTGCTGTAGTGCAATTATACCTGGTTTTGTACTTGTTACTTTTCAAGTGAGAGTTCAGTGTTTATGACAATATTTTCAGGTTTTAAATAAAATTGTAAATAGAAATCAACAGTGCTATCAATAATTTTCTAAATTTGAAATAATTTTTGACAAAAAAACTTTATTTCCATTTGAATTATCTTCTGTTTCTTTTTTACAAAATTAGAAAAATTACTCTGTAAATTGGAGAATTAACTATCTATGTGACAGTTTGTCAGCTAAATTTTTGGACAGTCACAATGCTTATAAAAATGTGAAATGAGATCTTCACAAACCCCACATCTGACAGAGGGCTGATTTCCAAAATATATAATGAACTCAAGAAGCTAGCCACTAAAACACGAAACATTGAAATTAAAAAGTGGGGTGCAGAACTAAATAGAGAATTCTCAACAGAGGAATCTGAAATGGCTGAAACACACTTAAGAAATTGTTCAAAATCCTTGGCCATCAGAGAAATGCAACTCAAAACAACTCTGAGATACCATCTTACACCGGACAGAATGGCTAAAATCAAAAACACCGATGACAATCAATGCTGGAATGGATGTGGAGAAAAAGGAACACTCCTCCATTCCTGGTGGTAGTGCAAATTTGTAAAACCACTTTGGAATTCAATTTGGTGGTTGCTCAGAAAAATGGGAATCAGTCTACCTCAATATCCAGCAATTCTTCTCTTGGGCATATACCCAAATAATGCACATTCATATAACAAGGACATATTTTCAACTTTGTTCATAGCAGCATTGTTTGTAATATCCAGAAACTGGAAGCAACCTAGATGCCCGTCAACTGAAGAATAGATAGAGAAAATGAGGTGCATTTATACTAGGGAGTACTACTCAGCAGAAAAAAGCAATGGAAACTTGAAATTCACAGGCAAATCAATGGAACTAGGAGAAACCATTCTGCGTGAGGTTACCCAGTCACAAAAAGACAAACATGGTATGTAATCACTCATATATGAATTTCAGTCATAGAGCAAAGGATTACCAGCATACAATCCTCTTCACCAAAGAAACTAGGACATAAGAAGGACTCTAAGAGAAAAATGTGTGGACCCCAGAAATCAGAAGAGGCAGGAACTCCAGAGAGCCTCCGCACTCTAGAGGGCCCCTGGTAGTGGATTAGTATTTGTCCCTGGTGTAAGAAGGGACTTTGAGAGCCCATCCCAGGTGAAGGGATGCATTCTTGGTCTGAACACATGGGGGAGGGCCTAGGCCCAGCCCAGGGTGATGTGGTGGACTTTGGGGAGCCACCATTGAGGGCCCTACCCAGCCTGGGGAGTGGAGGGAGGATGGAATGAGGAGTAGTAGGGGTCAGGGGAAGGGGTGGGGGAGGTTGGGAGAGGAAGAAGAGATTGACATATGAAGCAAGCATGTTCCTAATTTGAGCTAATAAAATTTTTTTTGAAAAAATTGTGAAATGAAAGCATTATAGGACTTTTGTACAAATATAAAAGGAATTTGGAGATATTACTGATAATATTTTTAATAGGAATGTGCACACTTAAAACTATTTTTTAATGAAAGAAAGTAAGAAATTTGATCTGTTTTTATTTGAAGAAATATACTGATATATTTATTCATAAATTTATGTAAATCTTTTATAGTATATTGATAGTAAATACAGATATTATACATAATGAAAAATAACTTGTCTTTTGTATTTCTCACAGCACCTGGGGATAACTGAGAAAGAATTCACAGATTTCTGTAATTCTAGATTATAGATATATACTGACACAAAACATGGTCTTTAAAATCCATCATATAACATGCGATCTTATCTTTACCCATTTGCATGAAAAAGCTCTCTTTGCTCTTACATACTGATACAAATGAAATAATGCAAAAAGACAGTACACAGAAGCTACTTGTATAGTGGTTTGAATAAGGATGCCATCCACAGGCTCATAGCTAGGAATTGCATGGTCATTTGAGAGTGTTGTTACTTGAGAGGAATTAGGAGGTACGGACTTGTTTGAGGAAGTGAGTCTCTGGGGAGTGGGCTTTGGACTTTCAAATATCCAATCCATACCCTTTCTCTCTGTATCTGCTGCTTGTAGATCCAGATGTAAAATTCTCAGCTACCATTCCAGCACCATGTCTACCTGTGTGTCACCCTTCTTCCTGCCATGACTACAATAGACAAAATGTCTGAACTGTAAGGTAGCTCCAATAAGTATTTTTCTTTATAAGTGTTGCTGTGGTCATGAGGTTTCTACACAGTCATAGAACACTGAGTAAGATCCTTGGTTTTCCTAAAACTGCATTTTATTGAGGGTTGTAAAAAAGTTAGGAATTCTTATTTTTTCCTCATTTAATTGACATGATGAAGATGCTTTACAATTTCTGTATCACAAGCAAATGAAGATTTTGGGGTTCTTTGGAAAATTACATTTTAAAACACACACGAGCAAAAGAGGAAAACAACCTATAGAAATAAAGACTTAGAAGTTGTGGACAACTGAAATGTACTTCCAGGATATTATAAAAGAGCCTCTGTTCATAAAATATATGTTTCTGAATATTTTCATATGCTGCAGGCAAATAAGTCAGAATTTTTATGTATTAATTGGATTGTATTACTGTTCAAAGCATACTCATAAACTGAGAAATATCTCTATACACATCGAGCATGGCTTATGAATTCCTTACGGTCAGAGGTCTGATCCTTCCTAACGTCTCCCTTTTTCTTCTCACAGACATTATGTCATACTACCCTAGGTGTTCTTATGTCATGAATAAAGGCAATTTTATTAAGACATTCGTTTGTTCTAGTCTTTCACAGTAGTTTCTCTGAATCTTGTCAATCAAAATGATCTAAAGACTAATTAAATAAAATAATCAAAATTTAAAACTGGATAAAATTATTTCATTGTTTCCAATATTGGTTTTAAAAAATCTCAACTTATTATTCTCATACTCTCTTGATGTCTTCACTGATCCCTATAAGAGAAACAACATGTGTTTATTATATCAATCTCTGAATTTTCTCTGCCTAGGATATAATCAATTATAAAATGTTTATATATTTTTCCAAGTCAAAAATATATGTATACATATAATGAAGAAAATATTACTTGTGCAAATGCATTATTTAAGTATTTACTATTGTTGTTTAGATAAAAAGTATGTATTATTATCTTGATATAATTAAATGTCTATTGTATTCAGAAAATAAATAAGTCATTGTTCTTAATAAAATTATTAAAATGTACACACATAATTGGTCTCTACTTTAAAAAAAGGAGGCACTTTTGCCTATGTTTTATGCTCATCTTAGTAATGGTAGATATGTTTTGAAGTCCATTTCACAGCATAGGAAATGGTCAGAGGTTATACCCACAGAAAGAACGAATATCCTTGATTAAATTTTGGCACTGAAGCATTTTTGTCTTCCAGCATTAAAACAGCCTACAGCCATATAGGCACATATTTGTTGAGACCATTGAAATGTTTTCTTATGTACTGGAGTGGTTTGAATGAGAAAATATCTACTACAGGTTCATGTATTTTTATACATGGTTGTCAGTTTTTGCCTCTGTTTAGGGAGGAAATGTAGCCTTCCCAGAGGAAGTACGTCAAGTGAAGATAGGTTTTAAGAGATATAGTCTCCACCTATCCCAGCTCCTCTGTCTCTCAGCATTGTTCATAGTGAATGATTCCTGAGCTGGATGCTGTCATGTCTCCTTATCCCTTTTGTACTATGCCCTGGCCCAGGACACTACAAAAAATATTTGTGTATGAGATGTTTTGGTTGTGGTATTTTATTATAATAATAAACATGAATAATGCTAAGGGATGAGTGTCATAAGATTAACATCTCAATTAATTTCAATCATATTTACAAAAAGATGAACAATTAAACAGAATACTCTTTGAAACTATATTGACTAGCTTCAATTTAGGTCTTACTCTTTTAAAAAAGTGCATGTTTATGATATGTGGTAGGTAGGTGTGTGTGTGTGTGTGTGTGTGTGTGTGTGTGTGTGTGTGTTTCTGTGTACTGGCATGCATATAACGTGGTGTACATATGAAAACAGAACACAATGTAAATTGTTGGTCTTTACCTTTCAACTTGGCTATGGAAGAGTCAATTTTTGTTCAATGCTGCATAAGCCAAGCTTGCTGACTCATAATCTTAAGTATCTTCCTGTGCCTGTCTCTTATCTCTCTGTAATATGCTGGGATAGTATATGCATTTTTTGTCATTCAGATTTAACTTGCTCTGAGCTTCTGAAATCCAGTTTTCATTCTTGTAAATTTTTTCCTACTGAGGTACTTCTCCAGCCCAATAAATTAATTTAAAAATAAAATTTATTCTGAGTGATTTTAAATAAATCATTCTGTTTTATACTTAACATGTACTTTTTACTGTGACTTTTTATATAAGCAATTTGAGAGTATATTTAAATTTCAGCATTTTGAAAAATTCTGAATACTCAAGACCAGAATACTTGATATTGAGAGAATGAAATTGACAAAAACATTCATTAGAATTTCTTTAATTAATAGCATCATAACCCTTTGTGTGATAGTCTGTTAAATTATTATAAACTTTTATATATGTTATAGAATATTTTCTAGACTATAGTTTATTTGTTCTAAATTTATAAGCATATATCATTTTAAACTAGGTTAGCCACGATAGCCTGTCTGTGTACACTACATTTCTTTTATTTTTAGACTTGGTTTTTTCATAGTGAATCACATGAAAAATGTTGCTGATATGACACTTAAACAAAATGAGATAACAATAGTATTACTCCTAATAGTACATCAAAATTATGTTTTATGTATGATAGATAGCATCCTGTGTACTTACCAGTCCTCAGGTTTTCTAATAATGCTATTTTGAAAGTCCAAGATTTGAACTCCTGAATAATGGACTCTGAGTATGTTGTTTTTTAATAACATCATACTTTCCTGAAAATAGAAAACAGTATGTACTTTCAATAGTAAATAAGCTCTAAAGCAGGCTGTTTTCCAACTACAAGCTTAAAAATGAAAGGCATACTCTCCTTCAAATATCTAAAGAAATATTTGAGTTATTAGTTTGTTTTACTTTAGGGTGGAGGCGAATCAAATTTCATTTAAAATAAATCTAATACTTGAATACACATATATGAAACACTTTATTATGAATGTGATAAATTGTAGAAATTAGAAAACCCATAGCCATTAAACACCAAATTACTCAAGTACCAATTTATTAAGTGTCACACAAAATTGAACAGAAATTGGTTTGATTTTTGCTAAAGTTTTGTTAAGTATGAAGTTATAACTATGGATTTAACTATTGTGTTAATAATTTTATATATAGCTAAAATCAAAGAATAATACCTCAGGTAGCTTACACTAAACAAATAAAAAATTGTAACAAATAACTTCATGTCAAGTCTCCACTGCTGTAATGATTTTAAATTAGAACAAGACATTTCTTGGATAGGTTGCTCATTTAACATATTTAGAATCTGTCAATAAGATTCCTTTTGGTATAAAACAGCCTATTTATTTTGATTAAAACAAAATTCCCCCAGTGAAACAGTAACCAACAATAACACTTTACTAACCACAAATACACCAAATGACTGCAGAACCTTGAAAATTCTAAAAGGAACACGAAGATAAGAGAATCTTCATGCTGTTTACAGAGTACAAATATAATTTTAAAATGTTTAAAGCTATTGGGAAGGTTTTTATATGGTTACATTAACTATATTCAAGTATGTCTTACTGTATTACAATTGAATAACAAAACCCATAAATTTTCTCTATTCTTTCTAATATTTCTCATTCAACCCTTCTGAATTTTTCATATATATTTTAAAGGAAGATATCTCAGTGTCTTCTATTTTAGATAGAAGATGGTTACCTCTGAATTGTTTTGATCTTCTGAAAGCTGGATTTCTTTGGTCAACTTGCCTTTGATTCTTGGCAATGACTTTGCTTCTTCTGCCTCCTAAGTGCTGAGTTACAAGAATGAGTATGTGGAATGACCTCAGAGATCAGAAGGAAACAGAAGACATGGGATCACCAGGGAATGGACTTTCAGAAAGTTGTGTGCAATGGACATTGGAAATTCAATCCCAGTAGTATAGAAGAATAGCCAGTGTTCTTAATTGCAGAGCCATAGCTCTCATACCTGAGTCACAAATATTTTCAAAGGATAATCCTTGCCTGGTTTGGATTTTCCTCTATTGTTTTTATATTTTTAATTTCTGTGATTTTTATTTTTCACTTCTGGTTTTTAACATATTTGAGTGTTGTGGTGGATAACAATGCTACATCTTACTTTATATGTGTATGAAATACATATTTTCTCTATTACTAGGTTTATGCTAACTGCTTACATCAATTTAAGAGAAGAGGCTCAGATAGCTCACACTTTCAGAGTATAGTCTGTCATGTGTCAAGTGTCTCCTTGTCAGCAGTCTCTGGACTTGCCTCAAGAAACTACTCTTGACTGTTCTGTTTGATTGTATGCCATATAAACTGGACATGCAGGACTCACAGAAAAATGACTGTTGAACTTAACAAAATAAATTGGACAGTCATTGGGGATTCTTTCTTCATGGAAAAGTCTACCATACATTCTGCAGGACACAGAGAAAAATGACTGAAAAACTGCCAATACACGTCAGACAGATTCAAAGTTCCCGCTTCACTGAGAAGTCTCCAAGACACTCTAGGCCTATGGGCTGAAGATGGATGCCCCAAAGCTACAAATGATCTTTGGATGACTGTAAACTAAGCTAGAATTCTCTGTCAATTCTATAGTTTATATATTATCCTTCTAAGGTCTTTGATGGAGTTGAAGACTGATAGTTAAGGTTATGGTTTTCCTTAGTTATAGATAAGTTACATATAAAACTTTAAACTCCAAAATGTAGGATAGTTGATAGAATATATTCTTTAAATTTTGCCAAAGGTTAATGAACTAAATATTGTTAATTATAATCCTTGCTTGATATCTTGATAACTGATATATATATATATATAATATATATATATTATATATATATATATTGTTAAAGTTGAAACCTTTCTTTTTATTTATACAGAAAGAAGATGCCCTTATGTATCTATGCTTCTCTTATTGGTTGATGAATAAAACACAGAATGGCCGGTAGCCAGACACAAAATATAGAAGGGGCTACCAGACTAAGAGAAATCTGGGGAGAGGACACAGAAAGAGGCTGCAAGGGAGACACCATGTAGCCAATGAAAGAGTAACATGCTGAAGCAATAAGGGTAAACCACAGCCTCATGGCAATAAATAGTTTAATAGAAATGGGTTAATAATTAAGAGAGTGCTAACCAATAATAAGCCTGGGCCATTGGCCAAATATTTCTAATTAATATGTCTTTCTGTGTTTATTTGGGGCTAAACAGTAGTGGGAATAAGTGGGACAGAATCTCTCTCTTCACTTCTATTATAGTATTTCTAATTTGTAGATTTTACTCAGCCACTACTCAGTTAGCTTTCTCCTTTAAAGTCACTGCATATTATTATCCCATGAAATTGTAAAGCCCAGAATATCATAGGTCTTACTCTCAAGTAAAGATTCTGAAATCATTTTCGTAGATCCTACTGAAATGAGTTTGTATCCAGTTACTTTGCTAATAGGTCAACGAGTACACTATATCACATTAACTGATAATAAATCTAAATTTTAATTCCATAACCACACACTTAATTAAAGAATCTAGAGAAGTTGATCTCACAAAAAAAGAATAGAGAGATGGTGACCAGAAACCAGAAATGAGAAAGGTTGTTGAAGAATAGGAAGTTCATCGGGGTATTCAATATAATGGAAAAATGGGAGGAATGTAGGAAACTAAATAGGTTTTATTGGTATATTCATTACTTTATCCACTGTCTGGATTAATGTGGTTGATCTTGTCTTCCATAATGTGCAATATAAAATTATTAATATTTAGATATTTAATCATACAGGAATATGTATATATCAGAAATAAATTTATTAATCATCTAAGCTAAAAGATGACAGCACCTGAATTTATTTCTGATATAGTTCTTTGCCTTTTCTTATATGTGTAAAGTACATTGTTGACATCTTTAAGATGTTCTGTTTTGCATTTTATTTTATAAAAATTGTAAAGTACTATGCTTAAATCTTAGATGTGGAGAGTTTGTCTTGCTTGATGGGATGTAAGATGGGCTGTAAGATGTTCAGATCTGTATTTATACTATGGTACTAATTTTGTAAAGTTCTTCTCATTCTCCGATACCTTGCAAGTTTTCCTTTTTTAATTTGCATAAACTGAATTATATATATATATATATATATATATATATATATGCTAGTTATTGTACAGAGAGTTGTATTCTAATTTATCTTTTAAGTTCTTTCCGTATCACAGATTTTAGTTTTCTGTTCATATATTGATAAGCCCATTGATTTTTTATTTATTCATCCTAAAAATAAAGGTATGCTTTATTTCTGTTACAGTGTTCTTATGAGCAGTTTTTTCCTTCTGATTGCTATACATTCCATACTTCAGCCTAATCAATCTATTAGTTCTTTAATACCATCCTCTGTCTTTTTTAAAGTCTTTAGAAACCTCTAATAATGCTCACAGCCATTCATTAAGGATAGCCATTATCCTCTCTTATATGAGAGATCCTTGAGGACTTAGCCATAGTTGTTTTGAATTTATAGTCTGAGGATTATAAGTTACAAAGCATACATTAGTCTAGCTCTGACTTGACTTTGTTCCCTCAGCCTTTTTGTTTGTTTTTCTTTAATATACAGAATCAAATGGTAAATCTTAGAAATAGTGAGTTTCCATATTATAACTTATACACATTACAGATAAAAGTGGGTTTTCAGATTCTGACAGGATGCCTATGGCAAGGCCACATATAAAACAAAGATTTCCTAGGTCCTGAAATAGGATATGTTAACACTCTAATAATAAAAGCATTGTAGATAAAATTGTAATAAAATCTTAAAATACTTGTATTAGATATTGAAGGTTTAAAGGAGAGAATGGTGGAGGCAAGACAGAGTAGCTATTTCAGAGAAATTATGCACAAGGCAGGATTAATTGTCTGTGAACATTGAAATCATCAAAATGTTTGCAGTATATATATCTCCAAAACTCAACTTTTTTAGTATGACTTTATATAGGATTGCTAAAAAGAAAAAAAATACATTTCCTGAGCTTGGCATACTTATGCCTCATTTAATGAACTGTATGGCACTTGAAGAGCCTGAAAAATTAAGGAAGTTAGATAAATTTGATGAATTTGAAAATATCACTATGTGTAAAAGTGAACAACGCATTAATAGTGTCATGGAAAGGTAAATGACATACACTTTCTGTATGAATAACACATATCCTGACATGCTTAAAAGGAAAGGGCATTTCATCTGGCCTTACAGTTTTCATTATACCTTTTATCTTAGGGAGTGTAGCACATCTAATAAATGGACCATGATAGATGAAGTTTCTATATCATTAGAAACCACTTAGAAAGAATCAAAAGGGGCATTCCATGGGAAAACACAGAAATGTTAATCCCTAGCTATTAAAGGTTCATCTACTGCAAAGTCATTTCACTTTGCTCAGACATTTAATAGGAACCATTTATATAATATTCAGGCAGTGGGAGAGAAACTGCTACAAAAGTTTTAATTGAGTTATTCAGCCATCAACTGAGGCTTACCAGACTGTAAGAAGAGAAATTGAGATAGAAATCCTGAGAGAGGATTTCTTACTTAAAAAGAAAATAATAATAATAAAGACCAGAAAAACCCAGGTGAGTCCTTTAAATGTTCTCCAATGGGGAGGAAACCTGCCAATTATTATATTTAGAAGATTGAAAGAATCAATGGTGTCCTAAAATACTTAAATTCTGAGATCTGATTTCTTCAGCTTCTATTCTGTGCATGACTTTTATTATGCTTCCTGTAACAATGACCTTTATGAAGGAATATATTTGCTATATTGAAAATGGATGTAATGAAATACTTATTTTCAGATTCTCCTTTTAGAATCCTCATTACTAAGCATATGCTAAAACTGTTTTTAACAAGCCATGAAAGAATCTTAAGATAGTTCATTTTTAGTGTAGAGAAGTAAATGAAAAATGATTGGATGAATTCAACATAGAAAGAAGGAATGAAAATATACAGGAGTCAGGTCTCTGAAAGGTGAGAGTTTTATTATCTTAGGAGCCTGGTGGTGGTGGCACACGCCTTTAATCCCAGCACTCCGGAGGCAGAGGCAGGTGGATCTCTGTGAGTTCAAGGCCAACCTGGTCTACAAGAGCTAGTTGCAGGACAGCCTCCAAATCCACAGAGAAACCCTGTCTCGAAAAACCAAAAACCAAACCAAAACAACAACAAAATCCCCCCACAAAGTTCAACTCACTAAGACACCAGTCTAAATGCTATATCTCTCTCATCATTCTTTTTCTTTTTTTAATGTAGCCATTACTTTACTAAATTGATTTGTAAGTCAAAATTAAGAAAAGTATTTCAAATGTGTATAGAAACAATGAAGAAATGAGTAAAGTAAATGCTTATATGAAATAGGATGATAGTTTTCTCCATTATTTAAGTGACATCTAATAAGAATTAACAAATCTATTGTGGAATGGAAAATATTTTAAGGAAATCATGAAAATATTATTTTGTCAAGAATAAGTTTATAAATGCTAATGTGTATTTGAGGATATTTGTACAAAAAAAAAACAAATCTAAAAATGAGTATTATACTGATCAGGTTTTTATTGTGTGTAAAAGAAAATGACAGAGATTGAGAGAGAGAGACAGAGAGAAAGAACAACAGACTCAAAGAGATAAAGATGATATGAAAAGGTAAGGTACCTGTGTGTAACATATACTTGTGTAGGTGCTAGAAGTCAGAGGTAGATACTGAGTATATTTTTCTATCACTGTCTTATTCATCTGAAACACTCTCTCCCTGAACCTATATCTAGGTTGTTTGCAAACAAACACCAGAAATATCCTGTCTTCATCCATGACAGTGCTAGATTAAAGGCCTGTAGATGACCATGTCTACTCTTTGAATTGGATTACTGGAGATTTTTAACATGGATCCTCTTATCTGTCCAATAAAAACTCTTATCTACTGATATATCGCCCACATTCTAAAACAGCTTATATTTGGAATCCATATTCAACTATCAACAGGAAGATCCTTTTTAAAGAAAGATTATGAAATTGAATCAATAAATGTTGCAAATATAAAATTTAACAAAACGTTGTTTGTGCCTAGATTTTTAAAATTCACATAAATGTATTTTATATTATGGCAACAAGTTGTGACATTTAAAATCCTGTATAATTTTTATTGTATGAGCACAAATGAAATGTTTTCCTATATCTAGGTTCTTAATGTATCCTTTCATTAGAATATAAGACCTGGTTAAAATAGCATCATTATAAATATCTGTGTATGCCTGGATCTGAGGAAGCCATTACTTCTAAAATGATAATATACCGCTCTTGTATATGAATTTATTTCAGTATACTCAGTTCACATATTATCTTATAGACAACAGTAATGCGAAACAAGTTCTTATTGCTCCATTTCTGTAACTATTCACTGTGAATTAAATTAATTGTACTTTTTTTAAGGATGACTATTTTAGGGACTATTTCAGATTTCAAGAAAATGTAAGAGGCAGTCTATTTCCTGATAATCTTTGATATGAAATTTCATTTTCTATACAAGCATTTTCTGCTTCTTACTCTAAAAAGTTATAGAAACTGAGTCTGAAAATGGAGAAAATTATGCTTAGAAACAAAGTGTCTGAGTATATTTATTGAGTACTTGGAATTTTTTATTGTATTGTCAACTTCATAGGAGTAGGATTATATCATGTTATTCTAATAAGAAATATAGATGTTTCTTCATGTGATATGTTTTTTAAAGTATGACATAATGAACAATTGATGAATGAGTATGGTTTTTCTTTATAAGATAAGATAATATGGATATGGAAGAATTAGTGATGGTGAGATATAAAAAGTATAAATATTTTAAGGTTATGTTCTTCTGAATACTTGGGAACATACTATTAAAATTAAGTATGTACAAAATAAGTTCCATAAAGAATATAATTTTCTTGCTGGTTCCTATTTCAAGGCATAACTTTTAGACACAGTTAATAAAGATAATTTTTAATATAAATTTATTTAACAGATAATCAGAAAATGGATAAAAATATATGCTTTCATTGTTTGCCTGACATTACCAATTACCTTATCTTTGTGAGTCTGATCAGGGAGGTCTTTCTGTAAATGTTTATCTTACTGGTTGTTGAATGAAGCACTGTTGGCCAGTAGGGGATCAAGATACATGTGACTAGGAGTCAAGGAAAAATCTGGGAAAAAGAGTAAGAGAAGTCTTGTGAAGCAGCAGGAAGTGACATAGCAGGCAGATGAGAATATAAGCTGGGATTAGTAGGAAATCGCTCTCTGCTCTTCCTCCTCCTCTCGTTTCTGAGAGCCACCATATGTGCCCATCAAGAGAGGATTCATGCCACTGGTGTCCTAGATCAGATAAGTGTTTATAAGATATACAGATCAATAATTATGCTTGATACCTAATATAGAGATAGTAGATAACAAATCCTAGTCATTGGCCAGCAGCATTGGAATTACCATAATACTCTGTATGTTATTTCGGGCACCCACATGTAGTGTATCATTTATAATAACTAAAGAAAGCTAAAATCATAACTATCTGTCTTCAACTCCATCAAAGACCTCAGAAGCATAATATATAACTCTAGATTTGACAGAGACATCTCTCTAACTTGACAGTCACCCAAAGTTCCTCTGTAATGTTGGGGTATCCATCTTCAGCCCATAGGCCACAGTGTGTCTGGCAGAATTCTCCATGAAGCAGGAACCATTCAGGACTGTTCATCTTGTTTTGTAAGTTCAGCAGTCACTTTCTTGTGGGTCCTGCATGTCCAGTTTATCAAACAGTGCATGCAAGAGCAGTTTCTTGCCCAAATGGTTAATATTGCCATGTTGAAAGCAAAGTCCATAATAAGTTTCTTTTATGCACATCTCTCAGATGTAATTGGTGGGCCAGGAGCAGTTGTGTATCACCGCCATGAAAAACCTTTTTACCACTTATGCTGAGTGAGGAAACCCCTCTTAAAGGAGCTGCTTGAGTCTCTGCTTGTCTCTAGCAAAACAGAGACCACCCAGGGAAAATGCTGCTACCAAGAAATTCATGCTTGTCTCTGTTCTTTGGCTTCTAAATGCCTTTTAAAGCTTTTGTGAAGTTTTTTTGGGGAAGTTCATAACCACATCCTATGTTGATCTTATTGGTTGATAAATAAAGTACTGTTGGCCAATAGGGAAGCAAGATAAGTGTGACTAGGAGTTGATGAACATTCCGGGGAAAAGTAGTAAAGAGAAGTCTTATGATCCAGGCAGGAAGTGACATAGCAGGCAGACTCAGAATATAAGTGGGGACAAGCAGGAAATCACTCTTTGCTCTTCCTCCTCCTCTCTTTTCTGGGAGCCACCATGTGAGTCCAACAAGAGAGGATGCATGCCACCAGCATCCTCAATAAGCCTTTATAAAATATATAGATCAATAATTATGGTTGATACTTAATAAAGAGTCAGCAGATAAGAAATCCTAGTCATTGGCCAGCAGCATTGTACATAATAAAAGGTTCTGTGTGTTATTTAGGGCACCCACATGGCAGCAGGGCTCAGGAAGCTTGGTGGAAAGATTTATTGTTACAGAAACCATTCCAAGCGTGGTAACCCAGTCACAAAAAGACAAACATGGTATGTATTCACTCATATATGGATTTTAGAAGTAGAGAAAACACTACCAGCTTATATTCCATACCACCAGAAGAGCTAGGAAACAAGGAGAACCCGAAGGAGAGACATACTTGGCCCCCTGGAGAAGGGGAAATGGACAGATCTCCTGAGAAAATTGGGAGCATGGGGTAGGGGAGAGGGGGCTAAGAGAATAAGAAGAGGAGAAGAGGAGGAGTGAGGAGGACATGAGGGAACAGGAAGTTTGAGTTCAGAGAAGACTAGAGGAGAACAAGATAACAGATAACGTATTAGAGGGAGTAATTATAGTTTTAAGAGAAATATCCAGAGATTTACAAGGATGACACCAACTAACAATCTAAGCAACAGTGGAGAGGATACCTTAAATGCCCTCCTCTAGTAATGAGAATGATGATGAACATATATGCCATCCTTGAGCCTTCATACAGCAGCTTATGGAAGTAGAAGCAGATACCTGCAGCTAAACACTCAACTGAACTGGAACCCAGCTGCAGAGAGTGATGAGCAATGTGGTCAAGACCAGGCTGGTGAAACACACAAAAACAGCTGACCCTAAAAAGGGGGAGCTCATGGTCTCCAGCTGATAGCTAGGAAACCAGCATCGGACAGATCTGGAACCCAGGAATATGGGTGTCAGTGTGGAGGCCTCAGAAATTTATGTGGCCTCTTGTAGTAGATTGGTACTCATAACTATCATAGGAATGGACTTTGGGAACCCATTCTACATAAAGGAATACTCACTCAGTCTAGACGCATGGGGAAGGGCCTAGGCCCTAACCCAAAGATATGACAGACTCTGAAGATCACCCATGGATGGCCTCATGCTCCTGGGGGAAAAGAAATGGTATGGGATAGGTAGGGTGTTAATGGGGTCAGGGAAGAGGGGAGGGAGAGGGAACAGGTATTGTCATGTAAAACAAGATTCTTTCTAATTCAAATAAATGAATGGAGAAAAACTTAAAAAAAGAAAGTTACATGAGGAGTATATACACACCTACACACATACACACACACGCACACACACACACACACACACACACACACACACAGAGTTTTACAAATGTATTAAAAGTAGACCATGTTTATGAAAAGTAACAGTCATTTTTAATGCCTTTATTCTGAAGAAAAATACAATTACAAAAGGTCACTTGTGGAGGATAGAGATTACTTGGCTTGCAAATGCAAGTCATTGTCCATCACAGACAGAAGTTACAACAGGAAATAAAACAGGGCAGGAAATAGGAGGAAATGGCTTATTCATAGATTAAGGAGATTCTACACACTAGCTTGTACCAGAGGGATTGCTCAACTTTCTTTCTTATTCAGTCACACAGAGATATAAAAGAAGAGAATCATGGGAGGGGATTAAGGAAGAAAACAAAACTAAGAAATTATTTAGTTATATTTTAATAAAACTGAACCAAAAAATTTAAAAACAGTAACACATACACAATAATCAGAAAATTTTATTAAACACTAAAAGTCATGACAAGGAAAATAAACAAGCCAATTATAATAATTATTCAAAGTCAAAAGTAAGACAATTCTATGACATGATCAGACCAAAGTTCTAGAAATCCACATGTAATAATGATATTGACATTAATTTTTGCTTTATGAAAAGTAAATTAGACATTTCTAGTGATTATTTGAGGTGTTGTTATTGAGTTGATAATTCAATTTATTTGTGAGTCACTGATCACATAACATTAATATTATATTAATACATTTTCATTTTTCTGAATGTCATTTGAAACATGTCTATAAGCACTTTAATTCATACAGTCTAATTTTAACATATTAAAGAACTACTGGCAACTCTGGAATGTTTAGAGTTAAAATAATTTTCTCATATTGGAAAGAGTACACCAATTGATTATCCAACACTAAATGTTCAACAGTGAAAACACACACACACACGCACCACACACACACACACACACACACACACACACACACACACACACACATATAATTATATATATATATATATATATATATATATATAGAGAGAGAGAGAGAGAGAGAGAGCAATAATTAATGAAAAAACCATGAATATAAAACAGAACAAAAAGGGATGTATGGTAGTGTTAGGAAGGATGAAAGGCAAGGGGGAAATGATATAATTACATTATAATCTCAAAAGGTGAAAAGGGGAGAGGATGTGGAGAAAGAGGAATGCTCCTCCACTGTTGGTGGGAGTACAAACTTGTACAGCCACTTTGGACATCAGCATGGTGGTTCCAATATAAATGGGAATCGGTCTACCACATAATCTAGCAATTCCACTCTTAGGCATATACTCAAAGTATGCACATTTGTGCAACAAGGACATCTGTTCAACTATGTTCATAGCAACATTATTTGTAATAGCTAGAACCTGAAAGCAACCTATATGCCCCTCAACCAAGGAATGGATAAAGAAAATGTGGCACATTTACACAGTGGAGTACTACTCACTGGAAAAAAAAATAATGAATTCTTGAAATTCACAGGCAAATGGATGAAACTGAAAGATAACTTCCTGAGTGAGGTAACCAGAGTCACAGAAAGACAAACATGGTGTGTACTCACTCATATTAGACATAGACCAAAGAATTAATAGTCTACCAGTCTACAATCCACACCTCCAGAGAAGCTAGGAAACAAGGCTGACCCTCAGAGACATGTACATGCTTCCCTGGAGAAGGGGAAAGGGACAAATTGGGAGCATTGAGGTACAGGGGATGGAGGGAGGAAAAAGAGGATGGGAGAAAAGCATGGGGGGGACCATAAGGCATCAGGAAGATTGAGTCAGTGGATGAATATAGGAGAACAACAAAAGGGATATCTTAATGGAGGGAGAAATAATAGGTTCATTATGGGTTCAAAGAGAAATCTGGCACTAGGGAAATGTCCAGAGATCCACAAGGATGGCCCCAACTAAGAATCTAAGCAATATGGAGAGGCTACCTTAAATTCCCTTCCCCTATAATGAGATTGATGGCTACCTTATATGCCATCCTTAGCAGAACCAAAGATCTACAATTAAGCACTGAGCTGAACTCTTGGAATCCAGCTGCAGAGAGGGAGAAGTGATGAACATAGGGGTAAAGATCATGCTGGGGAAACCCACTGAAACAGCTGACCTGAACAAGTGGGAGCTCACAGACCCCAGTCTGAGAGCTGGGGAAACCAGCATATGTCAGGTAGGAGGCCTGGGCAGTTTATAGGGCCCTGGCAGTGGAACCAGTATTTATTCCTAGTGCATGAAAGGACTCCAGGAGCACATTCTATATGGAAGAATATTCTCTTAGCCTAGATGCCTAGGCCCTGTCCCAAATGACTTGACAGACTTGATGATCCTCATGGAAGGCCTCACCCTCCTTGGGAAGTGGATAGGGCATGGGATAGATTGATTTTGGGGGGTCATGGGAGGATAGAAGGGAGAGGGAACTTGGATTGATTTGCAAAATAAGATTGTTTCTAAATTAAATAAAATTTTTAAAAAATTAAAATGAAAAGGATTGTTATTTTAAATTACCATAAATATTTATTTCAATTAGCATACTTAAGAACTATACAATGTCATACTTAATGTTGAAAAATATATGAGCCTTATATCTTCTTATTATGTATATAATGTTAGAGATAATTATATACAGAGTAATTTGGAAGTCTTTAATTCACCTGTAATGCAGACAACTTTTCTTTAGGAAATTCAGTTTTACCCTTTACCTTTAAGGAATAGAGCAAAATTTAAGTTAATGTCATGTGATATTCGTCTACTTTGGGGCTCAGATACCTCAAAGATCAAAATAGGAATCAATTAAGCAAGATTTTGTAAAATAGGCTAGAAGAGAATTATCAAAATTTTTAAAACTTTTCTTTGTGGGAGACGTTTCTGCTTCTATCTATTTATAAGAGCTGAATACTAAGATCAGGGGACTAGTTAGAATCTTTCTGCCACAGCATGGGCCCTGAACCTCTCAGAGCTGGGGCAGATAGACACAGCTCCAGGGAAAGCCCAGTCATAAGACGTGGCTCTCACCAACCCAAAGGAGTCAGTCAAATGCCAGTGACATGTGATAAGCTGAGTCATGAGGTAGGTAGTCTAGCTACTGCCTATCAGGGTACGGTTTGGTTCACCTGGTCAGAAAACTTTTGCAAACATGGGAAAGAGAAAAGAAAAGTTCATGCCATGGTGGAGAAAATATCAAAACAGGTACAGTGTGCTTTAAATGTACAAAAGAAAGAAAGTAAAATGCTATAGACAGCCATAGAAAAATGAATAGTTTGAAAATTATGAAATCCTTAAAGAAAGAGTAAAGTAATATAAAAGAATAAGCCATTTAATGGTGAGAAATATAAAGGGCATCTGGATGCTGTATGGTGCTTTGTTGACTTTGACTTTTTTAATGCTAATAAAAATGGCAGCTGCTAAGAGATATTATACTTTATGTGGGGTGGGGGGACTAATGAACTAAACCAGTCTACATATTTTAGGATGTCTTAACTTTAGAATGGGTATCAAAAATGTATTGCATTGGGGAAGAAGTCATCCCTTTGTTTCTATAGGAAACAAATGCTATAGACACCTTAAAAATTAATAAAGACCAGATATGATTGTGAGAGACCTCCTGAAAATTTTGGTTTCAGACACTTCCAATCATAAAATTTTGGATGATGAATTTTTATTAGGTACTCTAAATTAAAGGTAATCAGTAATCCACAGCTCAATTGTCTTTTGAGGCAATCATCTATATCTAAAATGAGTTCTTTGTTTAAGAGTTTTTATAACAAAAATCAAATTTCTAAATTTTTAAAACTAGTCATATGTATTATAGATATGCTTGTTAAAAATAAATATCTGTAATTTACATGATTTTCTGATAACTGTTTTTATCTTCTATGTACATGTACACAATTTCTTTGGGAACTTTATAGTTATGACTCTTGTTCAAATTATTATTGACATTGACAATAGACTAAAGGAGAAAGAATTGAAATATTTTAGTTAATATGAAAGTTAATAGCAAAT
Source organism: Cricetulus griseus (assembly GCF_003668045.3). Lineage (NCBI taxonomy): Eukaryota > Metazoa > Chordata > Mammalia > Rodentia > Cricetidae > Cricetulus > Cricetulus griseus. Next base: position 236,876,479 of record NW_023276807.1, on the reverse strand, counting down.
GTCAACTTGACAGAAGTAGAGTAACCTGAGAGCTGGATTTCTGGGCAAGTATGTGAGAGATTATCTTAATTGCATTATTTGAAATGGGAAGATCAACCAATGGTGGGATGTGCTACTTCATTTATGAGCTGTACAAGTACAGGAAGGATACTAAGCAGATAAATAAAAACTAATTTTTCAGACTGTATTCATTGCATGTAGATTTCAAAAGTTATTTAATACTTCTAAGAGATGCTAAAATATATTGGCTTTTATATGTTAATGCACTTGGTTAATTATCTCTGAGTTGTTTTTTTTTTTCAATTTTTACATGGGTTATTATTATATGCTGTTTGGAAACAAATATGCTTTAAACATTTAGAATTATAAAGTATTTAGCAAATATTCTCTATCATAAAAATAATGAGATACTTGGTGTTCTCAAAATCAACTTTTTTAGAAAATAATTGAATCTCAGAAAATACTCTAGTTTCATTTTTTTAAACAATTTTGGAACTGCTATAACTTCAAGAAGTTTGGCTAAAGAAAAAAGAATTCACACTATGATTTGAAATTGGGACTTTAAGGACCAGTGATGGAATATAATGATTTAAAATTCATTTGTTTGGGTATAAAACTGATGAGAGGTAGACTTGTAACCTTGGACAAATTGTGAATCTACTATGAAACCACCTTTTGTTTTGTCTATAAGAACTACTACAAAGAAATGAAGTAAAAAAATGAGTAAACTCATTCCTATATGTTGTGACTCAATCCCATTCTATGGCATTGTGCACTGATTAAAATGAAGAAAGTGAATAGAACAGCATGCTAATTATCAAATATCTGTATTCTGACTAAAGCAATTGACTGGCCACCTCACACTGATCCTAATATCATAGATCATATCTAAACTATGAAGCTTAATAAGACTTTCTTTTTTCACATTGACTTCATTGGGTGTTTTACATATTGAAAAGTAAGTAATATATGGGAAGACTCAAGGTCTCCCACCAGCCTGGTGCTGGATAAAATAAATGAACAAATAAATATTATGCCAATTTGCAGATGGATCATTGGAAAAAATATGCTAACAGTGGGACTTCTTCCTATGACACCACGTACTCAAAAATGACAAGTTAGGCACTAGAGATTTCTATCTGATGGAAATTACAAGATTTGTAGAGGAGAGTATTACTCAGCCATCTTTGATGATCGAATGCAACTTTTGGTAAATCATGACATTGCAAATAATACATTCATTTCTTTGTTTTCTTAATGATAGCAAATCCTTCTCTATTCCTACCTCGTATTCTGAACAATTAGGCTTAGACTCTTGACTGATGTGTAACCAGCAGAGTATTGCTGCCAAATATTTTACTGTGTCTGTATGTTGTCTATAGAATAATTATACTTTAATAAAATATTTCTAGAAATACTTGAATGTACACTTGCTTTATATGACAAAAACATTTAGATAAAATTGTGAGATATAATTATCTTAATATTACTAAAAATGACAGAAAAAATTCTGTGATCAAATCTCTGGAAAGTTCAAAATAAATCTTCCAACCTTTTCAGGTTTTCTCATTTAATGCTAAATAGGCGTACTTACATTCAATAATACACAATGACATGCATATATGTAAACATTTTCTGAAAAAAGGATGAGTTTCAGGTTCTGTGCTGGTTTGAAAGTGAATAAACCACAAAGGGAGTGGCACTTTTGGGAGGTGTGGCCTCCCAAAGTAGTTGTGGCCTTGTTGTGACACTGTGAGGATGGGCTTTGAGGTCTCATATATGCCACACCCAATATCTTACTTTACTTCTTGTTGCCTTCATTATGTAGGACCCTCAGCTTCTTCTGCACCATGTCTGCCTGCACACTGCTGTGTCCCACCATGATGATCATGGACTAAACCTCTGAAACTGTGAGACACTCAAATATTTTCATTAATAAGATTTGACATGTTCATGATATCTCTTCTAAACAATAGATCCCTAACAATTACAGGTGATTATAGCTTAAAAGTCATTATATGGCTGGTGAAATGGCTCATTGGGTAAAGGCATTTGCTAACACAAACACACTAAATAAACAAATATTTCATTATAGTGGATGACTTGTTGAACCAGTAGTGGACGTGAATCAATCACTTCCACACTCCTTATAAACATAATGAGCAGGTTTTGTTTGTTTGTTTGTTTTTATGTTTTGGCCATTAAGGAGAAAACAGTAACAACTGACTTATGTGTTCATTTGACCAGGTATTTATAGGTACTGATAGTCCACAAAAGTGTTTTTAATGGTGGGGAGGAGAGATGGTTTCTTTGTCAAGGTTTCACTCTGTAGGGATGAATCTAGTTGGAAATTTGTGTGTATTTGATGGCTGTGAAAAATATATAAGCTTAGTTAAGGGGAAATTAAATGCTGGCTCTCATGTTCCTCTCTGTAACATTCAATGGCATCTGTCCTCTCAGTTGGAAAAGCAGTACATCTCGTTTTCCTAATGTATTAAGCAATCTCTACATTCCATAGTGTTTGTATTCTTTGAATTATATGAACAGAAGCAAATTGGCTTAAAGTTGAGACTTTGTCATACAGAAGCACTTTAGTATATGAAAGATTCATCCATAAGAATCCAAAATGGGTGGAGCATTGATGTCACCTTATATAAACTCTAAGGAGTGGCATTGCTCTCTACATAATATGAACTTCCTAGCAAAACTTTTTATAGGATAACTTAGTGGCCTAATTAGTACATTTTACATCTCGAAAATTCTAAGGTTTCTAAGGAGATAGAAGATGATATTTAATTGCAGACTCAGATACAGACTGAGTGATCTTAGCAATAATAAATATTTCTTTGAGAATACATCTTTCATTTTTGTAGATTTCATTCATTTTAAAGGCCCACAGTCATTTTAAGAAATTTCAGAATACCAAACTGAGGACTAACATTAATCATAACCATTGGGCATTAGAAGGCAACAAGAAAGGTTTCAGTAGTGCATAATGGAAGATATTAAGCTGATTTGGGTCTGTAGTCCATGTAAAGTAGATGCTACAGTAATGTTTTTTCGTTATAAAATGCATGTGAATCATTTAAACAAAACACAGTTTGCATAACAACGACCATTCATGAAATGTCTGGTATGGAAGGAGAGTTGGCTGTGATCAGAAGATAACAATAACTATCAGTTCTCTCTTTCTATTATGGGACACCAAGGAATCAGTCTCAGGATTCATATTTAACTGTTAAGTGCCCTTCCCCAATGAGCAAACTTATCACTCCTAGATTGAAGTTTAAAGTACACTTTTGTAAAACTATCTTAAAAACATACCCTTTGCAAGGAGAATATTTATAAATTTTATATTTATGAAACACAATTGGTATATACATATCATCTTATTCATGAGAAGTTATAATAATATTAATAAAATCAGTATTACATTATTCAAAAGGAAAACATAGTCTAGCCATTTAATGAGCAAATATGTGGGGCTCTGTATGTGATATATTTACAATAAATGTTTATTTAAGATTACAAAGTATTCCAGTCTTCCTTCCCTTTCCACCGACCCATCAGCAACTAGGTGAGTGACCCCCTGCTTTTACCCAAATCTGGTCCAAAGGTGCATTCACCCAGATCTCCCCAGGCTTGTGCCTGCTTGAAGTAGACACACCCAGGCAGGGAGGAGCTCCCTGAATCTGGGTACAGGCCATTCTTCCTTCCCTTCCCGCCGACCGATCCGCAAGGAGGTGAGTGATCCACCTGCTCTTATTCAACTCCCTTTCAAAGCCCCATCCACGCTGATCTCCCTGGGCCCGCTCCTGCTTGGGGTAGACCTGCCCAGGCAGTGAGGAACCCCCAGAGCCTGGAAACACACCACTCTTACTTCCTGTCCCGCACCCACACACCCGATCCCTATGGAGGCCTAACTCCTTCAGAGTAAGGAGACTACCAGGAGAGGCAAGACCATCCAGAGCTTCGGACATTGAATTCCTGGACCATACACTCTACTGCATAACAAGAGGAGATAGACAGACCCCACCTGCACTCACTGAAAAGGTATGGGAAGAAGAAAGAATAAGAACTCGCTCAAAAACAACAACAACAAAAAACAATATGACACCACCAGAATCTAGGGACTCCACTCCAGCAAGATCTGAAAAGCCCAACACAGTGCATGAAGAAGAGATGGATCTCAAAAATTATCTCAGCAAAATGATAGAGACCTTCAAAGAGGAAACAAGAAAATCCCTTAAAGAAATAGAAGAAAAACCAAGCAAAAAATTACACGAAATGGAGTAAAAGACAAACCAAAAAATTCAGGAAATAAACAAATCTCTTAAGGAATCTAAAGAAACCCAAGAAAAAAGAACCAAACAAGTGAAGGAAGCTCTTGAAACAGTTCAAAGCATGAAAGCTGAATTAAACACAATAAAGAAAACACAGAATGAGGCAATGCTGGAAATGGAAAAACGAGCAGGAACTAAAGACATGAGTATAACTAATAGAATCCAAGAGACAGAAGAGAGAATCTCAGCTATTGAAGACTCGTAGAGGATATACATTCATCAACCAAAGAAATCCTCAAGTCCAACAAATCCCTAACACAAAATATCCAGGAAATATGGGACACCGTGAAAAGACTAAACCTAAGAATAATAGGTGTAGAAGGTGAAGAAACATTGCCCAAAGGTACAGAAAACATATTCAACAAAATCATAGAAGAAAACTTCCCCAACCTACAGAAAGATATGCCTATGAAAGTACAAGAAGCTTATAGGACACCAAACAGACTGGACCACAAAAAGAAGCCCCCCCCACATATAATAATCAAAACTCCAAATCTACAGAATAAAGAGAAAATATTAAGAGCTGCAAAGGAAAAAGGCCAAGTAACATATAAAGGCAAACCAACTAGAATCACACCCCATTTCTCAATGGAAACTCTGAAAGCCAGAAGTTCTTGGATAGATACCCTGCAAGCACTAAGGGGGCATGGTTGTCAACCCAGACTACTGTACCCAGCAAAATTTTCAATCACTATAGATGGAGAAAACAAGATATTCCATGACAAAAACAGATACAAAAATTCATATCCACAAATCCAGCACTGCAGAAGTTTCTGGAAGGAAAACTCCGACCTAAGGAACATAACGGCATGCACAAAAACACATGCAATAGATAATCTAATTTTACCAAACACAAAAAGAAGCAGGAGGGTGAAATCCACACACAATGACACCACCAACAGTAAATCCAAAACAAAACAAGAACCAACCAACAATGGACATTAATATCCCTAAATGTCAATGGTCTTAACTTACCCATAAAAAGATATAGGCTAACAGAATGGATACATAGTCAGAATCCATCCTTCTGCTGTTTACAAGAAATACACCTCAACTTCAAAGACAGATGATACCTCAGAGTAAAAGGATGGGAAAAGATTTTCCAATCAAATGGCCTCAAGAAACAAGCTGGTGTAGCAATCCTAATATCTAACAAATTGGACTTTAAACTAAAATCAATCAAAAGAGATGAAGAAGGGCATTTCATACTCATCACAGGAAAAGTCCATCAAGATGAAATCTCAATCCTGAACATCTATGCCCCAATTACAAAGGCACCCACTTTTGTGAAAGAAACATTACTAAAGCTCAAACCACACATAAAACCACACACACTTATAATAGGAGACTTCAACACCCCCCTTATGCCACTAGACAGGACCACCAGACAGAAACTTAACAAAGAAACAAAGGATCTGAAAGAAGGTATGACCCAACTGGGGTTAACAGATATCTATAGAGCATTCCATCCAAACTCAAAAGAATATACCTTCTTCTCAGCACCACATGGCACCTTCTCTAAAATTTACCACATAGTAGGCAATAAAGCAAGCCTCCATAGTTACAAAATAATTGAAATAACCCCCTGTATCTTATAAGACCACCATACATTAAAGCTAGAATTTAGCAACAATACAAATAGCAGAAAACCTGCAAACTCTTGGAAAATGAATAACACCCAATTGCACCGTTCCTGGGTTGAGGAAGAAATAAAAAAACAATATAAAGACTTCCTAGAAGCTAATGACAATGCAGACATAACATACCCAAACTTATGGGACACTCTGGAAGCAGTGCTAAGATGGAAGTTCATAGCACTAAGTGCCCACATGAAGAAACTGGAGAAAAGTCACATTAGAGAATTGACAGAACAACTGAAAGCACTAGAGCAAAAAGAAGCAAACTCACCAAGGAGGAGTAGATGCCAGGAAATAATCAATCTGAGAGCAGAAATCAATAAAGTAGAAACTAGGAAAGCATTACAAAGAATCAATGAAACAAAGAGTTGGTTCTTTGAGAAGATCAACAAGATAGACAAACCTCTAGCCAAACTAACCAAAAGACAGAGAGAGAGCATGCTAATTAACAAAATCAGAAATGAAAAGGGGGATATAAGCACAGACACTGTAGAAATCCAGAGAATCTTCAGGTCATACTTTGAAAACCTGTATTCCATAAAATTCGAAAATCTAAAGGAAATGGACAGTTTTCTGGATCAATATTACTTACCAAAATTAAGCCAAGATCAGATAAACAGTTTAAATTGACCCATAACCCCTAATGAAATAGAAGTAGTCATCAAATCCTCCCAACCAAAAAAAGTCCAGGGCCAGATGGCTTCACTACAGAATTCTACCAGAAATTCAAACAAGAGCTGATACCAATACTCCTCAAACTGTTCCACATAATAGAAGCAGATGGGATATTGCCAAACTCTTTCTATGAGGCTACAATCACTTTGATACCCAAGCCACACAAAGATAAAACTAAGAAAAGGAACTACAGATCGATATCCCTCATGAACATCAATGCTAAAATACTCAATAAAATATTGTTGGCAAATCGAATCCAAGAACATATCAGAAAAATCATCCACCATGATCAAGTAGGCTTCATCCCAGGGATGCAAGGATGGTTCAACAGATGAAAACCATCAAAGTAACCCACCATATAAACAAACTGAAAAAGAAAAACCACATGATCAACTCACTTGATGCTGAAAAAGCCTTTGACAAAATCCAACATCCCTTCATGATAAAGATGTTGGAGAGAACAGGAATAACAAGAATAATAAACATGATAAACTCAATATACACCAACATCAAACTAAATGGAGAGAAACTCGAAGCGTTTCCTCTAAAATCAGGAACAAGACAAGGCTGTCCACTCTCTCCATATCTCTTCAATATTGTACTTGATATTCTAGGTAGAGCAATAAGACAAGAACAGGGGATCAAAGGGATACAAATTGGAAAGGAAGAAGTCAAACTTTCACTATTTGCAGATGACATGATAGTCTACATAAGTGACCCAAAAAACTCAACCAGGAAACTCCTACAGCTGATAAACACTTTCAGCAAGGTAGCAGGACACATAATTAACTCAAAAAAAAATCTGTATCCCTACTGTATACAGATGATAAACTCAATGAGAAAGAAATCATGGAAACATCACCTTTCACAATATCCACAAGAAACATAAAATAGCTGGGGTAACACTAACCAAAAAAGCAAAAGACCTGTACAATAAGAACTTTGAGACTTTAAAGAAAGAAATTAAAGAAGATACCAGAAAATGGAAAGATCTCCCATGCTCTTGGATAGGTAGAATTAACATAGTAAAAATGGCAATCCTACCAAAAGCAATCTACAGATTCAATGCAATCCCCATCAAAATCCCAACAGTTTTTCACAGACATTGAGAGAACAATGCTCAACTTTATAGGAAAAATAAAAAACCCAGGATAGCCAAAACAACTCTTTACAATAAAAGATCTTCTGGAGGCATCACCATCCCTGACTTCAAGCTCTACTATAGAGCCATAGTTCTGAAAACAGATTGGTATTGGCACAAAAATAGACAGATAGACCAATGGAATCGAATTGAGGCCCAGAGATTAACCCACGCCCCTACCTTATTTTTGACAAAGGTGCTAAATCTATACAATTGAAAAAAGATTCATTCAACAAATGGTGATGGCACAATTGGATTCAGACATGCAGAAGATTTCAGATTGATCCATACCTGTCACCATGAACGAAACTTAAGTGCAAATGGATCAAAGATCTCTCCATAAATCCAGCCACACTGAATCTTCTAGAAGAGAAAGTGGGAATTACAATTGAACAAATTGGCACAGGAGACCAATTCCTGAACATCATGCCAGAAGCACAGACACTGAGGTCTGCAATCAATAAATGGGACCTCCTGAAACTGAGAAGCTTCTGTAAGGCAAAGGACACAGTCAGTAAAACAAAATCACCACCCACAGAATGGGAAAAGATCTTCAACAACCCCACATCTGACACATGGCTGATTTCCAAAATATACAAGTAGCTCAAGAAGCTAGCCACCAAAACACCAAACAATGAAATTAAAAAGTGGGGTGCAGAACTAAACAGAGATTTTTCAACAGAGGAATCTGAAATGGCTGAAAGACACTTAAGAAAATGATCAAAATCCTTGGCCATCAGAGAAATGCAATTCAAAACAACTCTGAGATACCACCACACACCTCAGAAAAATGGGAATCAATCTACCTTAAGATCCAGCCATTCCTCTCTTGGGTATATACCCAAATAGTGCATGTTCATACAACAAGGACATATGTTCAACCATGTTCATAGCAGCCTTGTTTGTAATAGCCAGAACCTGGAAGCAACCTAGATGCTCCTCAACTCAAGAATGGAAAGAGAAAATGTGGTACATTTATGCAATGGAGTACTACTCAGCATAAAAAAGCAATGGAATCTTGAAATTTGCAGGCAAATGGATGGAACCAGAAGAAACCATCCTGAGTGAGGTAACCCAATCACAAAAAGAAAAACATGGTATGTACTCACTCATATATGATTTTTAGACATAGAGCAAAGGTTTACCAGCCTTTAATCCTCTTCACCAAAGAAACTAGGAATCATGACGGACTCTAAGGTATAAATAGACCCCAGGAATGGGAAGTGGCATGAATTCCCAAGCTACTTGAGAGCATGAGGGTAGGGGAGAGGGTGCTGCCACAATAAGAGCACAAGAAGGAGAGGAGAGGAGAGGAAATGTAGGAGCAGAGATATTGAGTAGGGGGAAGAATAGAGGAGAGAGAGCAGGATGAGAGATACCATATGAGAGGGAGCCACTATAGGTCCGAGAAGAGATCTGGAACTAGGGATATCTCCAGAGACCTACAAGGATGACAAGATCTGACACTCCGGGCAGTGGAGGAGAGGATAGCCTAGAAGCCCTTCCCCTAGAACGAGATTGATGACTACTCTCTATGCTATCCTAGAGCCCTCATCCAGTGGCTGATGGACACATTGACAGACATCCACAGAAATACACTGAGCTGAAATCTGGACCCTAGTTGAAGAGAGGGAGGAATGAAGATCAAAAGGTCTGTACCAGGTTGGAGAAACCCAATATCGACCCCAGACGCTGTCTGGGAGGCTAGTGCGGGACTGATCCAGCCCCCTGATCATGGATGCCAATGGGGAGGCCCCTGCACTCTGGGGAGGCTCCGGAGGAGGTGGACTGGCGTTTTTCCCTGGTGTGTGTGGGGGACTTTGAGAGCCCATCCCATGTGAAGGGATGCACTCTGTCTCTGGACACATGGGGAGGCGCCTAGGCCCAGCACAGGAAGATTAGGTGGACTTTGTGGAGACCCTGTTGGGGGCCCTACCCTGCCTGGGGAGTGGTGGGTAGATGGGGTGGGGAGTAGGTTGGTGGTGGGGTAGGAGGGATGGGAGTGAGGAGAGGGAGAGGGGACTTACATATGAAACAAGCTTGTTCCCTAACTTGAATTAATAATAAAAAAATGGGAAAAACCCACACTGGGTAGTAGTGGTGCATATCTTTAATCCCAGCACTTGGAAGGCAGAAGGAGGCAGATCTCTGGGTTCAAGGCCAGCCTGGTCCTAATAGTGAGTTGTGAGACATTGAGTGATACACAGAGAAACCCTGCTTTAAAGAGAAATAATAAAACCAAATTATTGTGAAGGTAAGGAAGCTTATGTGCAACTCAGTTAATTTATTGACGTATATATTCCATATAACAAGGTGATTTCAGTTATTTATCTCTGAATATGCCCTGACATGCATAAGACACAACATGACAATTTGAAGGTCATCCAGCATGCATACTTAATGCAGAAAGAATACAAGTTGTTATTTGTTCTTATTTGGTATTAAAACATCTACATTAAATACATTGAGATGTATTTAAAATGACTATCTAAATCAAATTCAAATTCATTTATATTTATGAATCAAATTCATTTATATCTTTTAGCCAAAGTGTGTGGATGCGTTTGTGTATACAGTCTCACTTACTGAGCTATCACCCTAGTCTTTAATCCATGTCTCTTAAAAGGACTTCGGGGGGTGAGTTTGCCACCTTTGTCCTGGAAGGTGGTTGTCCCACCTGGAACAGGTCCTAGAAGCAAACTATTCCTTACTAGATACTGAATGGAACATAACATTGGTCTTGGAATTCAACTGTCTAAACCTGCAGTACATATATTTATGAGGTTTACACATTACTTTGATATAGCACCACAAATAGATTAAGATATACATTAATTAAAAGGAGCCCTGTAGCTTTCAAGTAATAACAAACTCTTATATCTAAATCTAGCTGTGAATGCCTAGATACCATATATGTTTGTATGTATATATGTATGTATACATATGTAACTAAATATTTTATTATAGAAGGATAAAAAAGGTTACATAGTATTAAATAGATTCATAAAAAGAAATTACAAAATTTGAATATATTTTCTAGTAGTGTTAGAATATAATACATAATCAAACTAATTCTTTTTCAGTAATAGTAGGCCAAGAAAGAGCTTTTGAAACATACAGAAAAAAAATAACATTGGTTACATGAGTTGTATATTTTTTATTAATTAAAAATCTTCATTTTTTTTACATCCTCTGTCTTCTCTCCTCCCATCTCCTCCTGCACCTCCTGTCTATCTTCACTCTTCCCCCATTTATGACTCCTCTTTCTCTCTTTGGTGTCAACAAAGCATAGCACATCAAGTTGAGGCAGGACCAAACTCCTTCCCCTGCATCAAAGCTGGACAAGGCAACACAGCATGGGAAATAGACTACCAATAGCCAGTTTTAGCTCCAAAGAGAGGTCTTTGTCCCACTGCTGGGAAACCCACAAACAGAGCAAGATACACAATTGTCACCCACATGCAGAGAGCCTAGTTCGGTCCCATATAGGCTTCTAACTGTTGCTTTAGAGTCCATGAGCTACAATGATTCAAGGTCAGCAGTCCCTGTGTGTTCCTCCATCATGACCTTGACCCTCTGGTTTGTACAATCTCTCTTCCCTCTCTTAATCAGGACTCCTGGAGCTCCACCCAGTGCTTGATTGTGGATCTATGCATATTACTCAGCTGTAGAAAAAAATGACATCATGAAAATTTCAGGAAAATGGATGGAACTAGGAAAAAATCATCCTCAGTGAGGTAACCCAGACCCAGAAAAACAAACATGGTATGTACTCACTCATAAGTGGATATTAGCTGTAAAGTAAAGGATAACCAGGCTATAATCCATATCTCAGTGAGGCTAGGTAACAAAAAATGCCCAAACAGAGATACATGGATTTCCCTGTGAAGGAAAAATAGATGATTTGTATGTTTTAACTATAAAAACATCTTGAGTGTTTGAGTATGTACATACATATGAGTATTGTTTATATGTGTGTGTGCATGTTGTACATTTACAAGAGTAGCTATGCACTCATGAAACCACGTATCTGGTGGTCAGATAACAACTCTAGGAACAAGGTGACATTATCCATTTCTTTTATTGATTTGCTTAAATTTAAATTAGAAACAATGTTATTTTACATATCAATCCCAGTTTCCTCTCCCTCCCATCCTCCCACCCCCCCACACCAGTTCCTCCATCCTATCCCATTTCTGCTTTCCAGGGAGAGTGGGTATCAGTTAGGAGGCCTGTATAATCTATGGGACCTCTGGTAGTGGGTCAGTATTTATCCCTAGTGTACAAATGGTCTCTGGGAGCCACTCCCACAGAAGGATACTCTCTCAGCCTAGACACACAGGGGAGGGCATAATCCCTGCCCCAAATGATGTGACAGACTTTGATGATCCCCTGTGGACATTATCCATATTATTTGAGGCACGGCATCTCTTTTTCACTGTTCAGTGTTCTAAGATATCTAGTCTTTGACAGGTGGATCTCTGTGAGTTCGAGGCCAGCCTGGTCTCCAGAGCGAGTGCCAGGATAGGCTCCAAAGCTACACAGAGAAACCCTGTCTCGAAAAACCAAAAAAAAAAAAAAAAAAAAAAAAAAAAAGCTATCCAGCCTTTGAGCTCCTACAGATTCTCTTACCTTTTATAAATTGTCATCTCCTGGATGGATTTTTGGTATTAAAATAATTTTATTAATTCTTTGAGAGTTTAATGCATTGCACATTAATCACATTCATCTCTGCTACTATCTGCATCCATATCCATACCTCAAACCATACCATCCCAAATTTGTGTCCCCATTATTTGTTAACATATTGAGTTCCATTAATGCTGCCTTTATGTTCTCAACTGAATCAACATACACTGGAACATATTATACTAACCAAGAGTCTCAGCTTTACTAAGGCTAATTCCCAGCTATCCATTTTCAATATTTCCTCAGCTAAGGGTAGGGATATTTGGCCACTTATTCCATGAATGCTGGGATATTATCAGGCTTAAGCTTTCAGTGGTCTCCTGGAGGTTGTCATATCACTATTTGTTCATATGTTCAACTCTCCTTTTATTTCCAGAAAACATTTTTTCTGTAGTTACCTTTGATCCTTCCACTTATTCATCCCACAATTAATTCTGAACCTTAAGAGGTGTGTGATATAGATGCCAAACTTAGATCTGAACATATATCAGTAAATTATTCTCTGTTCTTTTACCATTTGAGGCTATGTATGTTAATTGCCATCTACTATGAATAGAAATGTCTCTCATGACATTTGTGAGAAACAGCAGTAACAAGAAAACTTTAGGAGTTGCTTAGATACAATGTCACATTAACAGGATAATAGTAGATACTTGTCTAGTATCTATGAGCTGGTTAGCCATAGATTCTTGAGTCTGATAACTACTATTTACAGATTTCTGCCTGTGGAGTGATTAAATTGAATCAAATGTATATTGTTACTCCCATGATGTTCATGTCTCTATTGCACCAGTGAGCATAGCTTGCCACTGGGGTTGTTATTGTCGTTACCAGTGTTCATACCTTGATAAAAGTGGTGATACTTTTCTCCTCCTGTATCAGGTATAGTATTTTTAACACTATGAAGTCAACCAATAACATTGAATATTTCAGGTCAATTCCCAGTTATTTTCCTTATGTTTTGTGATCTAAATATGTGAGATATATTCAGCAATAGACTTTTAATGTCAAGTTCTTGAGATTGGCTAAAAATAAGATTAAAGTTGGGGTAACTCAGTGTGCCTTACTGGCTAACAACTTTAATAAAGAAAACACATTCCAGCAACTGGATTACTATTCGTATCCTGTAGTATCCTGTAACAACAGTTGTGCAGGTATAGAGTAACTTTATTTTAGCCCTTGTTACTTATGTATATTTTATATTATAAGAAATTTCTATAGTAATATTTTTATGTGAATTTTTCAAAAAGTAAATATTGTTAGTAATTTTTGCCTATATTTTATCCATCCCCTAGCCTTTATATGATTTAAAAATTATTCCCTTTCATTGTTGATATTGCTATTTCTATCTTCCTGCCTTGAAAGCCCTTCCTATATGGCCAACTACTATTTTTCTAATATTTTAAGTATTCAAATTGAGACATACATATGTAAAATTTCAATGTTACCTTCTTCAAATGAGACGAACCCTATGAAGTTTATATTTCTGAGTCTGGGTTGTTACCTCACTCACTGTGATTACTGATTGTTCTGTCCATTTATCTTTGAGTTTGATAATTTGTTTTTTCTTAAGAGATGAATAATATTTCAGTATATCAAGTGGGGTTGGTGGTGGGCATAGGAGGATGGAAGGGAGAGGGAACTGGGATTGATATGCCAAGAAAATTGTTTCTAAATAAAAAAATAAATAAATAAGTCACAAAAAAGAAAAAAAGATTCCACTTTGTTATTATCTGTTAATCCACTGATTCTCAAGTAGTCTCTTTCCATTGTCTAGTCATTATGAAAGTAGCAACAATGATCATGAATGGACAGTTGCATCTGTAATAGAATATAAACAATTTGGAGTTTGTGCCTAGCACTGGTATAGATAAAGCATGTGACAAATATATTTCTAAATTTTTCAATTAAATCCACATTGAGTTTCACAGTGGCTGAACTAGTTTGTACCCCCAACATCGGTGAATAATTGTTCCACTTTCCCTGGCATCCCATGAGAATTTGCTTTATATATGTATATTTATGTATATGTGGCTCTTTCTCTCATGTATAAGATGAAATACTAAAATAGTTTAATTTATTTCTTCTTGGTGGCTAAAAATGTTAAACATTTAAAATATGTTCCACAGGTATTTGCATTTCCTCATTTGAGAATTTCCTTTTGGTTAAGTGATCCATTTATATTGGCTTGTTTTCTTCAATTTTAATTTTTGAACTTTTTGGCATATTCTAAATTCTAACTGTCTGTTGTGTATGTAACTGGTAAGGTGTGCTTTCATTCTGTCGTCTTCCTCTTCACTTGAATAATTGTGCCCTTTGCTTTTTAGCTTCATGTGGTATCATCTATAAGTTATTTATCTTAATGTCTCTATTACATGCATCCTATTCAGAAAGTCCTGTATGTGTCTCCTCAAATTTTAGTGTGCTCTTTATTTTCTCCTTTATCAGGCTGTGTATGACATCTCAAGTTCCTTAACTCATTTGGAATTTAGTATCTCTCAATAAGAATTTGGTGTAATTTTCTGCAAGTAGCTATTAGGTTTCCCTAGTACTTTATATCAAAGTTGGTTTGTTTACTACCTTACAGCTAACAACACGCCAAGTAGAGAAAATTTTAAAAAAATCTAGAACAAGACATTTATATCCATTCTTCCCATTATTGTCAATACAGTGGTTTAATTCAGTGAGAGACGTAAAGGTGAAACAAATGGGAATGGAAGAAGTGAAAGTTTCCTTATTGGCATATGACATGTCATATATAAGTGTGTAAGGAGAGCAATAATAAATTATATGCATACAATTCTATGCAGCAGGACTGGATCGGAAATTTTAGGGCTGATAAACACACTAAGCAAAATAGCAGGTTCAAAATTAACAAACAACATTCAGGACTTTTCCCATAAACAAACAACAAATATTTTAAGAAAGGTATCAGGAAACCATATATAATAATTTTATATATATAATAGCCTCAAAAATAAAATATCTTGAAATAAATGCAAGAAGTAAAAGACATACACAGTGAAAACTGTCAAACACCAAAAGAAGAAACTGAAAAAAAGGGATTCTATAAGACAGAAATACTTCCCATATTCATTGACTGGAGCATTAATTTTCTAAATGTCCATCCTAACAAAGTAGCCTACACTTTCAGTGCAATAGCTATCCATATTCCAACATTGTTACTTATAGAATCTGAAAAACACTCTTAGCTTTCAAATGGAACACTTAGGTCCCCAGATAGCCAAACGTTTCCTAAGATTTTCTTCACTTTTAAATAGTTCTGGGACAGTTCATCAAATAGTGTCAACAACATACATTCAGGATGAGTCTAACTCAATTATCAATTATCCACATACATGCCCAGAGGACAAACTAACTAAGAAGAATATTTATTTGAAGATCCTAGGTGATTCTAGATTGTGTCAAGTTGATAGTTAAAACAAACCACTATATTCTGAGTGTTCTTCTTATCCTGAGTTAATTTGATTTGCATAATTTGTGTTAGCACACTGAGAGAGATTTAATGCTATACAGTTGGACAAAAACAAATATATGGTCAATTAACTAAGACAAATGTTTGGACCTTTACTTCTCAATGAGGAATTTTTACTTTATTAATTTACTCAATAATTAATTTTATATATTTTACTTAGCCATTCTTGCTTAATGAGGGCAGTTGTACTTACAAGGAAATTTATTTATTTTTTGTCTTATGCACACAGTTCTCTAGGGATAATGTTATTAATTTGGAGTAATCATACTGCAATAAGAGAAGTAAATTTCAGATATGGTTTAGCAATAGTAATTAAGGGGAAAATATTTTTTTGTAATTCATTCATGTGGTATTTAATCCCAGTATTAGAAAGGAAAGGGACAGGACAATATAATTTAAAGCCAAAATAGATTTTTGTCTTGTTATAAGTCCAATTTCTTTAAGTTCTAACAGGATGGAGAAATACCATAACTACTCATTGACATCTGGCATGGGGCATCTTCAACAAATAACTTAAAAGAGCCAGATAAGGAACAAACATATCTGCAAGGAAAATAACAGATCCCAGTTGCTCTGACATTTGTGCAACTATCACGAATGGACTTTGGGGAATCTACTGCTGGGCTTGTATAAATCCTTCCCGTACATAGCTCAATTTTCCATACAAGTCGGTATCCTAGGAAGACAGGACAAACAATTCGCAACATGAAGAGTTAAACAAATCATTTGCTCAAACAATACTGGTGCAACTGTTAGTTTCTGCCATTTCTAGCCTTAATTTTGACCTACTTTTTCTTTTCCCTATCCATATGTAGAAACTTACTCCCCATCTCATCGGATTCCATGGTCGTTACAGCAAGCCAATTGTTAGAACATCCTTAAGCCTAAATCTCCTGGGGATGCTGCATTCAGAAGACACAGATTCATGAGGTTCCTGGAAGTTAGGTACCATTTTACTTCCTCATTTGGAAAATTTTCTTGCACATTTCTGTTGCTCTCCCCATGGAGACTTTCCAAGGCATTTCCTCCACAGTCTGCTAATGCATATAGTATGGGACGATCTTTTAAGAAACCTCTCTTTTAGACCCATTGCCTAAGGTGGGATGCCATAGTCAGCCTTAATGCATGACATAGGGGATTTGGTCCTGCCACAACTTATTATGCCAGACTTTGATGACTTCTCATGGGAGCCCTAACCCATGAGGAGGAGTAGACAGGAGGGGGACTTGGAGCCGGTGAGGTGGGGTGGGAGGAGTGCTGGAATGGAGAATTATGGATGAAATGTAAAATGAAATTTAATAAATAAATCAATTACAGAAAAATAATACACAGGATTATCCCCCCCCCCCAAAAAAAAAAAGACTTTCAAAGTGACCTCTCCTTCAGGGGTAGATTTTGTGAATCTACAGAATACTACCACGACAAGATCAGAATACGCCCAAGCTCTGAGAATTCAAAGTATATTTCTGCATAACAAATGAAAATATTATGTTCCTTATAAATGCCAGTGAGCTTCTATGTTTTGCCTCAACAAATTATATAGTTTATGCATTTCCTTTTGATACCTCAATTTTTATGTATGTAGCATTTTCCCACAGTAAATGAGCAGTTTGTTGTGTCTTGTTCTATGGACAATAAAGTCTCCTTTTAGTATACCCCTTTAATAGGGAAAACTATTCTGTGTAAATTAGGAACCAGTGCATATCCTGCCTTGACACCTATCAGTTCCTTGATCATTTAGGAACTTCTGACTAGAATGATGTATCTTATTTAGTCCTCCAAACTGCTTCATCAATTACCACCCAAGCTTACCCATTCATCTGGTACACACCTCTAGTTATAGCCTCACATTTTTATACATTTTTTTATGAAACTAAAGTAATGTTCTCTTTCCTTTTTAAGCCCAAATACTCTCTTAAACTATTTCCAAACTTTTAAATTTTTTTCTATAAGTTGATACTCTTCAATGTCTTTTTTTTGAGACAGGGTTTCTCTGTGTAGCTTTGGAGCCTATGCTGGAACTTGCTCTGGAGACCAGGCTGGCCTCTAACTCACAGAGATCCACCTGCCTCTGCCTCCTGAGTGCTGGGATTAAAAGCCTGTGCCACCAATGCCCGGCTTCAATGTCTTAATTCCTCTTTTAACCTCAATATACTTTACTTCAAAAAGCCAGATGGTTATTAACACCTGGTTCAAGATGGTTGCATAATCCATGAAGATTTTGAAGCCCTTCTTCCTCTTGTTCTTACCATTAATAATTCTTAAATATGTTTTAATATTTTATAGACATTTGGTTTTTGTTGCACATTATTTTAATTCCTGTAAAATTAATATATCAAATAATAATTTATTTGCTTTTAATTATTGAAGCTTTTTATTCTTATATGTGTCTCCTTTCTAATGTTAAGATATTTTTAAAGATTTTAAGGCATTAATCTAATAAAGAGCATTGACTATTTCCATTGTGTTTACATGCATGTTTATGTCAACTACTGGTAATAATTTCATTTAACATTTTATTTTTTATATGTGTTCTGACTACCCTGCCTAGATTATTTATAAATATCCAGTCCTTGCTGAGCTTCTTTCTTAGACTCCCAAGGAGCTCAGTGAAACTGGAAAGACAAATGTATACCACCAATAGTAGCTAAAGTACTTCTTTAAAATTACATGTAATAATCCCAGTCAGTTAATAAATCACAAAGGGTAATCTAATCAATCAAATATATAAGATTCTGTGATGAGTTTTTGAAGCTTTACTATGTCATAAACATACTGCTTATATAAGCGAAACACTTAAAATGGGAAAGAATTATATAAATATTTTAAACACTATATTTCTGAGATGCCAGAGTAGTTGATTTCATCTTCCCTCTTCAGTTGTATCTATGGTCTAATGAGGGTGTAAAAAATTCACTACTTTGTGTGTGTGTGTGAAATTGATACAGCTCATCTTAAATGTTGTTTTTAAAGACCCATCAAAGCTTGCATAAATTACAGAGTACTCCTCTTTGAAATTGTGAAAATAGAACTCAGTAATTCCTTGAATTTAATTTTAAACTCAATGCACCCAGATGTGCATCTTTCTGAAAGTCCATTAATCAGAAAAGCTAGTAACTATTCATCATACTTTAGTATAACAGTCCTTTCATATGTTCCCATCTTTGTTGGGCTATACATTTTGAAAATTGCTTACTCTTGGGCATTTTCTCCATTTGAAGATAAAATATCATGCCATCAACCTGAAATCTCTTCTATAATGATCTGAAATGTGTTGTACATTTTAAAAAACATCCTGGCAAGGTGACAAGTTCAAATAGTCAGCATTTGAATCATAACTAGCTTAAAAGATTTGAGACATATTTTTATCATTGGCAAATTCCATATATATATATATATATATATATATATATATATATATATATATATATTACTGTGTATATGTCTAATACAGTCTAATTACTGTGACTTTTTAGGCTTCAAAGTTATTACATCAAAGGCAGAAATTATTAGGTAAGCTGAAAGGACTAATTCTATATTCTTGTGACTATGCAATTTGCGCTGTACTAAAGAAGAATTGCCAAGTGTATACATTTTTAAATAGTTTCTAATCTATGTTTTACCTCCCTTTTCTTATTAGTGTAAGTCTACTAAGAAAACAATGAACACTTCCCATTTTTATGCAATAAACCTCTTTAATTATCCTTATATTCTCTCTTGATAGAGCATACCAGATGGTACAAACTCACATCTTCCTCCAGGAAACTGTGTGATTGTTATGTATCTTCATCTTGACTTCTGGATCCTTGTCAGCTGTACCAAGTTCCAACTTTTATTTCACGGTTATGGCTGCAAATATCCTTAATAGAATGTATTCAATTTATTAAGCAAATTTCAAATATATTTTATATATGAGCAGTTACCAAATCAAACAAGGTAATTAGAGATATAATGTAACCACCAAATATATTAGTTATAAGCCATTTGAGAAGTATTTTTATTTTGTAGTTATTTATTTCTGTGAGAAGCTTGTAGGAATAAATTTATAAATGTAAACATTAACTGAAGAACACCTCACTTTCTCTTCATTTGTTTTATGTTACTATAGCCATATAGGCAATTCAATATAATGTACTTTCTATCCACCCTGCTCCTGAAAAAGGGCACAGAGCAAAGAAATGTATTGGTGTGAAACATAGTTCTAGTCAGCTAACGTTGAACAATTCAGTCTACAGGACTCCATTTAGAAGATATTCAACAATATGTCTCATGTGTCACCGATTTGCAGAATTTCATTTAACAAGTTTTACTTTCCTGCGTAAAATATTTAATATGTAAGCTCAGATTGCTTCAAAGAAAATAATAATAGGGGAAAAAACAAATATATTAACATAGCTTAAATAATGAAGACTAATAAAAACTACAGTAATCCAGTTATTAGTGACTCCATTATGTTAAGATGATAAAACATAATTTCTTTTTACATCAAATAGGTTATATTAAAATGTACATAAGTAAAATGTATATTTTATCTTTTAAAATAATTTTTATTTCAAAATATGAACATAGAGAAGCTTCAATAATTTGCAGAATTCCATTTATCTCTACTTCAGTTATCTGTATAGTAACATTTTAAGTAATTACAATGCATATATCTTGTAGTAATAAAATATATCACACATTATTTTTATAAATATTGCAACCTATAAAATTGCCGCAGTTGTTACCTAGCATTCTCTGTCAGTTTAACAATTTCATGTGTCTTACCAGTACACATTTACTGATCCAATATCTTTCGTTTAATTTCAGGCGACATTCCATTTATATTTTTTCTGATCTACATCAATTATTATTAACTTATAAGTGATGTTTTATGTAAATTAATGCCAAAGTTGTATAAATTAAAATTTGACCCATAGTTTATTTTTACTTTTATCAAAATTTAAACCTAATATTAGGCTTGTGTTGTTTTTTCTTCTTTATAAATTTACATATATATGTAACTTGATTATAGGTTTTCCTTGTAACTTACCAAATATATAGTTTGTAAATTAATATTATAATAAAATATGATTGTTTACTTCTAATTAAGGAATATAATCACAAAATTGTGATTCCTTAATCTTGTCAAAATGTTTCAATCACAGAACCTGAATATATTTGATATCCAAGGTAACACAGAGCATTATATCTCAAGTGTAGATATTTTCCTGTAAAAAATACTAAATTAAGATCAAATATGTTTGTCTTCCTTAATCTACTAATAAAGATGACTTTATTTATGTTTCTTAGCACTGAACTATGTTTTTATCCTTTGTTGATGGGCTATTAAAATGAAAATGCAGAATTCCATCTAATTTGAACATATCTTCTTCCTTCAGTTTGAATGTTGAGGCCATATGAGTGTTGTTCCTATGATCACAGTACACCACAACAGGAAGGAAAAGATTTTTATATAATTAAATTCTTAAATTATTACCAGATTATTAAATGTTTAATTATCAAGAATATGAGTCACTTTTAGTCAGGGTATTTTCTTGCAGTGTTTATTCATGTGAGAGTACATTCTGGACAAGCATAACTATATCTGTTGGAAAAGTTTAGAGTCTTCTGATTTTCTCTAGTGAGTTTTATATTCCTGGATGGTACTTCCAATTCCTGAGTGGTTGTAAACTGTCATGATCATTCTTGAGAATCCATGAACTTGTTTAGCCACTTACATTCTCACACAATGTGTTGTATATAAATAAGTGGTCTTTGTTTTTATCACCAGGCAACATGCATTAAAAATAGGTGTAGATAAGAAAGTTTCACAGTAAAATTGTTAAAACAGTTTATACAATATTTCCTTTCTAGATGTAGTATTTGTTACCCCCTTTTAACATTATTTGGTTACTTTAAAAAATTTATTGTCTAAAAGGTATGAAAGTATTAGTTCTTTATGTTCAGAAGCTGACTTAATATGCTAGGCACTCTTATAGAGCCTTTCCCTAGGCTATTTTTTATAGCACTAGAAGATGAATTTAGATGTCAGTTAATGATGCAAGACGGGTGTCGGTGATGATTTTTATTGGAAAGTGGGGTAGCCTAAGAAGATTAAAACCTATGCAATTTACACAGAAAACTTAAATGACTTTTTAAACTTTATTCAAATGTTAAAGAGTGCAGCAATTTTGTATTTTAATGGCCTCTGTTTTATTTTCTCACAGGTGTGCTTTAGGACTTGTTTGCTTATATTTTGTAGACCTAGCTATTTTTTTTAGAAGAGCAGATATATTTTTTAAGAAAAATCACTTCTGTACGACATAAGAGGTTTCTTAAAAGTTATATGGATTAACCACAAAATAATTGTGGTATTAGTAAATGAAGAATCTGCCATGACTTGATATGCTAAATTTTCAAATTAGATTCTTCATTCATTCACTATTAACTCTGCCAAAATCAAGCCAACCACACAAA
Organism: Cricetulus griseus; assembly: GCF_003668045.3. Taxonomy (NCBI): domain Eukaryota; kingdom Metazoa; phylum Chordata; class Mammalia; order Rodentia; family Cricetidae; genus Cricetulus; species Cricetulus griseus. Next base: position 236,854,039 of record NW_023276807.1, on the reverse strand, counting down.
GATTGAGCTTGGTTTGTGCTTTAATGTTGTAACTGTTTAACATACAATTTTAAGGGAAGTATACTATACAATACATGTCTATACTAAAAGAAATGTCATAATTAGATTTAATAGTTCTCAGTAGCAGTAGTAGAAAGTTATTTTACACTGGAGTTACCTATCAAGCAATCTAAACATTCTAGTACCTCAGAATATTAATGGTCAAGTGAGTCATTCCTCCAATCCTCACTTTGTTGATAAGTTAATATAGCTACACAAGTAATAATTGAATTTGTAAACTGATTTGAACTGTCTTACATGTGACTACAAGCATGTTCTCCTAAAAAGTAATTTCCTAATTCCCTCATGTTTATGAATGAATATATATATATATATATATATATATATATATATGTAAATTCACTTTACTAAATTATTTCAAAAAGAATAAAATTTTCCTGTTTTGAATGCATTTTTTGAATTTGGTAAAAAGTGTATATTCATGAATTTTGTACATAATGGAGATGTAAACAATTCTTTATTTCAATATAGTCCCAACAATTCTTTTAAACTTAATGACTCAAATGTTCAGGACTATATATCATAGATATTACCAGCTTTCTACTTCATTAACCACATTTTGTCTTTTCTCAAATCCCATATATACAGGAAAATTATATGAATGTATTATTTCCAATGTCTAACAAAAATTTTATAGAAAATATAAAATGTTAGAGAACATGATCAATATCTAGTAAAACAAATATACATTAAAGATGTATAACAGACCTCCAAAATACACATATGAAATATAGTTTCAAACCAAGCACTTTCAGTATATAATAATTTACAGTGTAACCCCAAGCTTATAGGTATAAAATGACTCCATATCCTTAGACCTAGAAAGTAATCACTCAAAAAGAACTTCTACTAGTTAAAGATTAATTTCCTTTTTTAAAATAACAAAAAAACAAAGGCACTTATTTACTGTTCAAACTATACCCTTGGTTTGATTTTTGGAACATAGATAAAGAGGGAAAGCATGAACTAACAATAAAGTATTTTTTACCTCAAAAATCAAAAGGCAGATAAAATTAATGAATATTAAAGTAAGAAAAAAACATATGATTTAAAAATTTAAATACAACCATTATCAACTAAATTTATACATTAAAATCTTAATGTACATCATCTCATTTTCCTTTAAAATGTGTTGTTCAGAAGAAAAAGTTTCATTACTAACTCATATACAGGCTTTATTTATACAAATTTTCTGTGTCATGGAAGTAGAGCAGTAAATATTCATTTTGAAAATTAGAAATCACTAAAGAAATTAATGATTATATTATATGTCTTTAACTCTGAACAATGGAAAGTCTATTCTGCCTGATTCCACTTCCTGCCTCTAAGAAGGGAGTTGGGTCTCTCAATAAAACATTTCTGTTTTTAATTCACACTTCTTTAATAAAAAATCTATTAATCTTGTGTTGCAGTGCTTGAATTTGAATACTAAATAAATAATTATGAGCATTCAGGTAATTGAGATAAATCTCTTTAAACCACACAAAAGTATGAAAGAAACAGAAAGCCTAATCAATAAATGATGTTTTTGTAAGTGTATATTAACTAATATCAAGGAATATGAAAATTCATTACTTCATCATATATAAAGGCCCACAGGATTTGAAACTCTCATTTTGATAGCATTGTACACATTCTCTGTAAGTCTGCCCTTTAGAAATTTTATACATTTCAATTCTTTGTGCATGAAACTCTCATGATTTATAGGATACATTTGAGGTGTGATTTTATTTTCTTGTTGCTGCTGTTTAAAAAAAATACTATAATTATCATTTGGGAATGGAAATCTTAAAGCAATTTAGAATTTATCAGGTAACATATCTGAAATAATATGATATTTAATGCAAGCTTTTAGACTGTATTTACAGGCAACGTCTCTAAAAATATTATTTGTATTTAACCAGAGATAATTTCATTACATTTCTCTATGCACAGTCATAGTACTAACTCTTACTTAAAGGTTTAGCATAGGACAGTAAAATCTATCAATGATATATAGTAAGTTTGTGTTCAAGATCTTTTTCTTTCCTATTTTCCTATTTGCTTAGGTTTGTAGCATTATCTTTTTAAAATCTTCATGTAAGTCTCTTTTGAAATAGTCTCCCACATTACCATAAAAATTAGCGACAAGATTGCATTCTATGATGGTGTCTTTTCCAAAAAGAAAGCCGTCAGCAAAGTAGGGACACTTCAGAGCACCAAATAGAAGAATTTTAAAACTGTCATAAACGTCAGAATATATTGCAGTCAGCAGCACTGTGCAATTGCCAGGAAAATAGTCATTTCATCTGAAGATTTCTTTATGATTCGGCAAATTGCATTACATTTAAACAAAATAGAAATGACAAAATAGTTTAATCATTCAGTTCATGGTTAATTTTTCTGACAAACTCCTTTTCTCTATTATGCCATATTCTATCTTATTAACTTTATAAAATTCTTTGGATCAACTGAAACAAACATTATTTTTTCTAAAAACCATGAGAACATAAAAAGAACTGACAAAATATACATACCATCTTTAAAAATGTCAAAATATTAAATATAAATTGTGTGTGTGTGTGTGTGTGTGTGTGTGTGTGTGTGTGTGTGTGTGTATGTGTGTATACACTCACCGGGAATACACATAGCCATTGAGCACAGAAAGTGAAAACAAAAGTCAAGAAACGTTATAGCAGAAACACAACTTACAGTACATTTAAACAAGATATAAATGACAAAATTAGTAGAAATCATAAAATCATTGTAATACCCTATTTCTTCACCATATATAAGTAGTTAATCAAAGTAATTAATCTAATTTCAAAGTATTACATCCTGATGACAATTTATTTTGAATACATATCCATGATATTTAATATATTATTCACAGTACCTTGGTTCTTTTTTCTATATTTATATGATTTTATTTGCTATTGTTCTATTTCTTAACTTTTGCTTGCATTTCCAGGCATTATACTCATTTGGTCATATCATTAAGAAATGCTGGATCCAGGATTTTATTATTTGATTATTGAATGTTTTGCACTCTCTGAAGCAAATTAGTATTCCAGCTTCCTCAGTGCCTGCTAGACACCGAATGCAGAGAGAACACATTATGCTTCAGACCAGTTAAGAGGTTTTAAATTAGATTTGTGACTTGAAAGTTTGAATAAGAAAACTAATAGAACACAAAATGAAGCAGAATGAAAATTAGATTAATTATCTACATCATTCAGTGTGAACAGCTGATGATGTACTGTGTTGTTGAGAGGTATATTTTTTTATTAAAACATGCCTGAATTCTGAATGCATTCCATAATTATTGTGAAAATACACTTGCATATTTATATATCTTGGACTACATTAACTATGACAATATCCCTAAATAGGTCAAACATATTCATTCTATCTCCAAACAGAAGTACTTGTTGTGATTACTATAAATATTTATTTTGCATATTTTCCTCTTTTAAAACAACTGCTATAATCCAAAGCACTATACAATAAATGCAAACTCACATAATTCCCTAATAAATTTTATGCCACTCTACTTTTAAAAATAGTATGCAGAAGTGGTGAAAAAGGCCACAAGAACTGGAAAAATTATAGATATTACTGCACAAGAAAAAGTGGAGATGCTGATCAATCATTCAGAGGATACTTCAACATCTTATTCCTAATTAAGACAAAGGAACAAGTATTCCAGAATCAGATTCAGTTTAAATACCATAAAGTTCTGTATCACATACATGTGTGTGAGATTTGTGGGTGTGCTTGTATGTCTTTATTCTGATGGCCATAACATTGCTACTTAATAGAAACAACATCTGTCTATATATCCACATGTCTGAAAGAACACATCCTTTATGATACCTTAAGGACGAAAGATCTTAAGAGTACAGACATAAAAGGACTGAAACACATATGAACTCTTAGAGTATGTGAGTTATTCAACAGAGTCGCATTGACATTAAGGAACACTTAATGGTAGGACCCATACATAGTAATAGTTGGCCAACCAAAAAGAAAGTGAAAACTTTTGTAGACCTTTTTACTCATATTGCATCGCTTGGGCATTTTATTGTCCTATTACTCCTTTGCTTTTATATTACATTTTGCAATTTTATATTTTTATGTAGTGTTTTTGTTGTGTGTGTTTTGTGCTTTTTTCATTGTACCTTTTAATTGTGTTGTTTACTTTCTAAAGACAAAAAGAAATTGGATGGGAAGGGACATGGTAAAGATATGTTAGGAGTTGGAGGAGAGGAAGCCATGATCAGAACATAGTTATGAAAAGAGTTTTCAAGGAAAACAAAGCAAAAGAACAACAACAACAATGAAACCAGCATGAGGTAGCCCTTTAACATGATAAACTACATTTTAATTTAAAATGTTCAGCCATTAGTATTCCAAATATCCATAAATTACTGTCTTTATCATAACATAAGAGTGGTAAATAGTGGAATAAGACCCATATACCTCATATGAAAAAAAGATGGATAATTCATTTTTAAAATATTAATAATAAGCACATGATATCTCATAGTTAATACTGTATGTAGAATATGGCAAATTAATTCTTTAAAGACAATTAAGTTTAAGAATAGATTTTATTTTTCTAGAGAACGCTTAAATGTATGATCTTATGATTTTTAGTTATATTTTAATTTTAAATACTATACAAACTTTAAAAAGCAATATTATTTGGCAGTTTAAATTTCAACTGATTAGTAGGAAAGCAATGCCACATTTACCACATTAACTGAGAAAGATAGGTAGTTTAGATTATTTTGGACAGGACTTTATTATTCATGGGCAGGATAACATCTCTTTGAGTAGCAAACAAAGTAATAAAATACAAAAGATTTTTAATATATAATTTTATCTCAACATTGGCAACTTTTAATTTATATGTTATGATAATATTCCTCCTCCATTAACTCTCTCTCTCTTTATCCTGTGTGTATATGTGTGTGTGTGTGTGTGTGTGTGTGGGTGTGTGTGTGTGTGTAGGTATGCATGGTGATGTGCCAACTTTTTGTGCAGATGGCCACGGCTGCTGTTATTTTCATGATTACAATGTCTGTGTCATTTCCACACAGCATTTCATAATGCTAATGTCATCATCTAGCCCTTACATTCTTTTATATTTTACATTTCCATTTTCATAATATTTTTTCTTAGCCCAAAGTGGATGATCCATTGATCAGGGAAGATTTAGAGGCTCTCAAGATAATACAGGTTATTGCCAAAGCTCTTGCTGCCCACGAGCACCACATGGTAAGAATGTGATGTTGAGGACAATACACACTTTAAATCCAGAGCAAAGAGAAATCAAGCTAGAACTAAGGAGGTACTTTCCTACCTAATGAACTACATGCATAGGGGTGCAAGTTGCTATGCAAGCTGTTGGGGTAGGGAACTCATCAAGATCTTAGAACCTTTGACTAGTATTTTTTTTGCAATTTCACATTTATGAAATGACTAATAATGATACAGAGGAGATGAATGAAATCTGAAAATGCAGTAATTTTCCCTAGGTGTCTTTGTGCCTCAGGAGGATGTGTCCAGATATGTTCAATGCATTCCATAATAAGCTTTGTCTCCATTTTTTAAGTAAAACATAAAATATGATTTGTAAAACATCTCTGCTTTCATGTAATATGGTCCTTTTCCCAAATCTTCTGAGCATATCCAGGGCAATATGAGATCAAAAGTCTACCACTAGTTGAGAACTATTAGCATTTGATAGTTTCATATCTGAGAGAAGAAGCCGAGTCATGTTTATGGGTTTTTGTTTGTTGTTTTTAATGATATGACTCCGGCTATATCCACTACACAGCAAACCCCATATCAAGACTTGTTATGCAGCATAAATTAGAGACAGTAATTGTGAAGATGAAAAAAAAGGAAAATTGGGTGGGAAAAAGGGAAAGGTAGAGATAGAGGCTGGTTATCAGAGTAGCTGGTAGAAGAAAAATTATTAAGTTCAAACTATACTGAATGAAATTTTCAAAGAATTATTTAAAAATTGATTAAAATCTACACAAAATTAACAATTAATACCAAATAGAATATATCTAGACAAGATAGAAAGTGCCTCATCCTGAGAAAAAGGAAGTCATGAAGCCAGAATCTAGACAATCATCTTGTCAAACTGCCTAAAAAATGATGTATTTTCCTTTAGGACTAAACATCAAAAAATATTAATTGTTAAAATCATTTCACCCCATCATATTACTTGTTGAGATTTATTTAGTCATTACTTAAAAAATGAAACTCTAGATGTCTCTAACACAGGTGAATGTTATAAATTACCAAATATCTATTGATTAACCACACAAAACCCAAGCATGTAATGCAACATAAGATTCCTTCTCAATTTATTGTTCTAAATGATAGTGAGACTTTTGCATATTTAAGCCTATTCATGAATATTGAAATAGTTTTATACTGATTTTTACCTCCAGCAAGTTAAAAAGGAAAATATGGATGTAGTTAATAGTCTCTCTTTTGTGTTAATCAACAGAGAATGTAATTGCTACCTAATATTAAACAGGACTGTGCCATTTTAACAGCCATTGCCAATTCCAATTGAAATAGGCACATGAAGAAAATAATAAGAATCAAAAAAGAGAAAATAAGTAACAGCAAAAGGGCAAAGGAACTATTTCTTACATTAGAAATTATTATATTGTGCTTCAGACATGAAAATTGTTTTAAAGCAAGCAAATAAGTCATGGTGCAAGAGAATTCAACACTAACACATAAAGATCAGTTTTCTACTTTTTATGAAGGATATGACACAGTATTTAAATTGCTTAGACATTTACCAATACAATATATGTGCATATAAGCATATACATATGTTCAAAGCCAGGAAAACTGGGACTCTTTTTTCTAGCATACATAAATTACACTGAGAGAATTCACAGCTAATCTGTCTCCCAAACTATCAGAAAAAAACAATTAGTTTGGGGAAAGCAATTTGAACAAGTTTCTGCTTGGAACAATTTGTTGCAATGTCAGTAAAATACTGATATATTGCTCCTTAGAAGGTGAAATTTGTCTTCGACAGTACTGAGAAAGCAGCAGAATATGACATTACCTTAAACTTGCTTCACTGGCTCCCATCAAAAGAGTCTTAAGGGGATTTAAGGTTACTCTCAATCTTTCTATTCTTTCTAGAAGAAAATCTGTCAGAACTCTGTCATGACTTAGATACATGTTCCCTTTCCCATGGAATGCGCCCTGACTACCCAATAATGCAAGTCCCAAGTGGAGTCATAAATCTTCTTTGGAGTGTGATGCTGTGGTCTGAACTAGATAGGAGGCTTGCAATGTGTGATCTTCTGTGCAGTGTGCATAAGGTAAAATGTGTGATTTACTCCTTTCTATTATGAGAGTTGTTGAAACCAAACAATATAAATGCATGTATTTTTTCCACAGATAAGTTCATAAAATAATAGGACTCCATATATATTAAAACCAAGTTAAAATTATTTATAATGACAACATAGTTGGCTAGCATAGTTTAAGATTCAAAGCTTCCAAATATATTGTTAGAGAGAAACATTAAGGAGGAAACTGTTGGTCCAGAGTCAGTCCAACATTTATTGTTCATCTAAGGACCACTGGAAGGTTAAAAAGAAAGGCTGGTGTAAGTTTCAGACAGCATTAACTACCATTTACGACCAAAGGTTTCTTAGGCATATGCATCTCTTTGGAGCAGTTGGCTTTTAGATCATCAAGATAATATTTTATTTTGCACATCCAACTTTATATGATAGATGTTTATATATATTTTAATGGTGGGATAATTACTAGCATTTAGCAATTGGTCTTAACTGGATGAAATAATTTTAAAAATATTTTACACTGTAAGACTGAGTCTCTTTAGTTTATAAGAGGTCAGTTACAATATAATCATATAATTGGCTGTTGTGATTTTTTGGCACCACATTATAATCACATACCCTGCCACTCTGGAATTGTTCTGTTTTGTTGACATTTTTCAATGGTTCTAGACTTCCTGGAAGCAAATGAAGTTAAAAACTTAGCAAATAGAGCAGGAAAAATATCCCTTCCTATAGTGTTTGCTGCATAACTCTGAGGTCACGATGAGTATATCAAGAACCGATTGAAGATTACCACACTTATAATAACTGCTGAGACTTGCTGACAAACAACCTTGCTTCTAAATAAGCTACAGGTCACCTAATGTCCCTGATTCAAGAAAGATGGTACATTTCTTGAGCTGATGTGACTACACTCAAGGCCAAAATCTGGCCTCATGTACCTATATGCATTCAAACAAAATATGAACACCTCCCCATGGGCACTGGATTACAATTTGGAAGGCAATTGTGTATAAAATATTGAATGTATTATTTAGTACTGCTAGATATTTTATTTTATTTTTTTAGCGATTTTCTTTCTACTTTTACCAAACATTGCATCATTCTTGCAGGGGTGGCTGATTCCTTCAATAAAATGGATAGAAATAATAATTGTTACTGTTTAATTTAGTTTAACATTTTGTTACCAGAGAGTAGTAAAATAGTTAGTTACAATCCCTATTAAGATGTCATGAACTAAACTGGGCATTGGTGGGACACACCTTTCATCCCAGCACTCGGGAGGCAGAGGCAGGGGATCTCTGAGTTGAGGCCAGCCTGGTCTCCAGTGAGAGTGCCAGGATAGGCTCCAAAGCTACACAGAGAAACCCTGTCTTAAAAAACCAAAAAAATAATAAAAAATACAAAAGATGTCATGAACTAGAGAGGAAAACATGCATACCTTTTAGAATATATGTTTCGGATGTCTTTGTTACAAAACTACAAAATTTTACAAAAAAAGACATCAGAGACTCCATAGTAGTTACGTTTTTTTCCTGATGCAGCCGTAAAATACCATGATCAAGTTGACTTTAGGATAAAAATAGGGGCATTACTAGAAGACACAATCTCACTGCAAACTCTTATGCTAGTATTCTTTCTGCCCTTTTACTCTACATTGATCTCTGAAATAATCTCAAAAGAGGAACAAATGTCATTAAAAATAATACATCATGAGTAAAAGCATCTTACAGAAGGGTAAGTCTATAGTTCCTAAGGGAGAGTCTATAATTGTGAATAAAATACAGCAATACATAGCTAAAACAGAAAACTGAGTGATTATATCTCAAACATGTCCAGAGGAAACAATGAGCAAATTCAAAATAGGACAATTCTATACAATACTGTTGGTCTGCCTCAGTGACATGCATCCAGCAAAGCTTTGATTCCTGAACATTCCATAACCTACCAAACAGCAACAGCAACTGGGGATCAAGTTAAAAATACACAAACCTATAGGGGACATTCTTCTTTAAAACCATCATATAGTTTACTGAGAGATTATTCTAAAGAGAGATTTTACTATTACGAAAAATAACTTTAAAATAGACTTCAATTTTAGTATCTTATATTTGTTAGTTATAAAGTATGTGATTTCACTAAAGAAGAGATACTTCTCATACATTAAATTGATTAGTGATGGATGAATTTATATTCTTAAATTAGGCAGTATAAATTACTATGAAATGATTCCTTACAAAACTTTGTCATACTTAGATTCAGATAAAGTTTGATAATAAGAATCAAGAAGTCCCAAATACACAAATAAAAAATTTTAATAGTATTATTAAAGGAATCTCATTCATCTAAATGAAGGCAATTATGTATATAATATTCTAAGACTATTTATAGAAATTTACATATCATTTACTTACATGTGCATTAACATTAAATTTGATAGATAGAATAGTTTAATCATATTTCTCAAAATGTTAGGTAAATATACTTCCCTTATATTTATGGAAGGACTTTTCCATCGCATTATCACCATGCTGTCATAATGTTTGCATCTCATAGTGGGAATATCGTTTCACTGTTCTTCATATTTATTTTCCAAGTTGTATTTTTCCCACTACATTTATCCTATTTGTAATGTTTGTTTTTTATTTGTGTTGAAAAAAGAATGTCCAGGTCTGTTTTCTGTTACATCTTGCCTATTAGGAAACAATACTTAACATTATATAATTATGAATTTTACAACAAATTTGATTTACTTCTTATCTTGTATTATATTGATATGTTAACATCTTAGACTTGCATCAAAAAGCATAGCATATTATTCTCTGCCTATTTCACTCTTAAGATTCTCTCAACATAAAAGGCAATAAATATCGAGCAGAGTAAAGAAAGTACAAAGCTGTGTGTTAAGTAAAATAACACTTCTTCAGAAACCTAGAATTGCTTTTTAGCTTGTTAAATTACTAATGCTAAGTTCTTTTAAACTCTTTGTTCTATTTAAACTATGAGGTCCACACAGTGTTTTGGGCTACAATCGTTCTTTGAAGTTTACTGAAAAGCTAATAAGTGTAGCAAATGCTGGTGATAAACTCATTTTCATGTAATTTTACATTAAACAAATTTATGGCTTCACTTCTCAGTCACTGAAATTCACTATTTCCTGTGTAATAAATAATGTGTAGTGGTTTGAGATACCCCAAAGCATCAGATCAATTATATCCTAAAATTAAGATGGAAAATAAGATGCATGATAATTCAAGAGACAATCATATTCAATGCAACAGGTAACAGCCACTTTTTTCTAAGATGTTCTTGTGTATTGATTATATCACTTAGTTGTTTACAAGCTGTTGTTAATTATTCGTTCACTGTAGTTTCCTGGAAATGAGAGTACATACCAGACTTCTAGGCAAGTATGTCTCTCAGGGAAAATCTCAAGAGAGGGTGGTTGTATGTGTGAAATATAGCAGATATTAAACCTTATTCATAAAAATAACCTGGGTACATTACCTGTTTTTCCACACCAAATGGATGCAAGAATTTCATTTAACATGGCTATTTTACTGCATAGTAGAATCTCTGTCCCTGCGATTGGCAACAATAATGATAATGCATTTCCAGAATTCATCTACTAACACCATTAATGATGCTGTCCAACTGGCATCTACAACAGGGATCAGGCAGGAATGCATTATAAGATTTGGGTCTTTGTGCAAACAACATGTGTGCATGTATATCATGGCCCCAGCAGGAGATTTATTCCAAGGACCCAGAGCAGATGGTATATAGTTGCCAATTGACCTTTATGGAGCACTGTTCACTGTTTGGCTTTAATGAAATAAAAGAAGATAAGGATAAAAAAGGAAAAGCTCTAGCATTCTCAGCTTAATTGAACTAAATGTTAGTTATGTATTCACATATGAATGTTAAAACTTCAAACTTTATAGGGATGAAGACTAGGGCAAGTCATATTAGGATTGCCACAAAATCTAGTTTTGAATGTAAGTTAAATAAATAGTAATTGTTTTAATAAAAGTTTTCTCTGTAGTGTAAAATTCATTCATTGTTTATGTAAAGTTAATAATAAACTTGAGACTCTATAGGCTAGATATGCCATGCTTATATTGGTAGATCATTTAAAGTATGTGAATTATTGTTGTAATGATATTTTCTAATTGGAAAAAATCAATAGCCCTTCATTTTCTAGTATTAATACAATGTATGGGAAAAATTTATTTGCAATGTATAAAAGAATACAGCATGTGAACGAAACACTTGAGTATTTGGATTGTTGCTCCACTCATGTTCCCACCAACAGATATGTTAATCCACTTACATACATAATACAGTTACATAAACATATCCAAGATCATAGACAAAATTTTTCTTTGTCATTTTATTAAAGCTTTCTGTTTGATGGAACCACAGTATCAATTTATATGTGATAAAGGAAAAAATTTCCAGTCTTCCCAAAGTCAGAAACAAACATACTGCATTGCCCTCATAGCTGTGCAGAGTGGTGTTGAGCTACCAGCTGTAATATTCCTAGTAATTGGAAACATCCATCATACTGAGGAACCCACCAGTTAGAGTGAAATAACATTTCTTTACTTGTGATTTTTCTCTAGGAAGGGAAGAAAGGAATCAGACTTTCTTATCCACTCTTTCTTGTATCATTGTCCAAGATTTATATCATATCATTTGCTCTTCTATCTATTGACACATATGGTTGAATTGCTAGGGTAACTGTGCACTTAATATGCAAAACCATTTTATCTTTAATAAAATTATTTATAAGAAAAATAGTACATTAAAATATTACTATTAAATTAAATTCAACAGTAATGAAACATGTAACAAGCCAAGTATGACCCAAAAATAATTTCAAGAATCATTTTTATTTGCATTATTTCTTTATAAAAGTTTTATTGAATGCACTTCCACACAAAATACTCTTTACAAATATTTTTATTCATTTTGCTTACAAATTTTGAGAAATAAAATAGACACTGAAACCTGAATAATCAGAGCTGCCTGTTTCCCAAAACCTGGGTTCAATTTCCAGAACACATGGTAGTCACGACCATCTGTAATTCCAGCTCTGGAAGATCCATTGCCTGTGGATCTGTTGTCTCTTACTGGCTTCCTTGGACACTGCATGTACATACATATACATCTAGGCCAAACACCCATGCATATAAAAATAAAAGAGTTGGCTAATCTGCTCACTATTCTGGCATGATGTAGGGTTTTACTAAACATTTTAGTTATTATTTGTTTGTTCTTTTTGCTTCCTTAATAGTTTCCTTATCTTTGGCTTTCTACACATCAAAGGTACACAAACAATTTGAAGGGTAACTAACAAAGGTAATTCAAACAGTAGATACACATCTTATAGCCATAAAGATTATTTGGTGTGGAAGACTGGAGAATGACTTTGAACAATTTGTCTCCCTTGTACTACATGAAAGTAAGTCTCTAACACATGATAATATTGTGGTTCCCCATACTGTGGGTTAACAAGTGACAAATGGATCATGAAGTCATTTTCGATGGATCTTTTCCGAATATTTCTAAGAAGTATGAGATGGCACAAAAGTCAGTATTTACTACGTATAACATCAAAGACTTTCAAAAGACTTGCTTCAGGCATTGAGCACTGGAAAGCAGGAACTACCTGAAGACAAGAGTGATTCACAGTTTCTTGCTCACAGTCTCCACCCCTTCATGTCATTCTCTTTCTCCCTTTTTCTCTTTTCCTCATTTCCTGTTTCCCCATTTTCTTCTAATGCAATGTGGTAGGATACACTTCTTCCTCCAACGTATTTAATGATAATGTTCTCTTTCACTTCAGGCCTAAATACTGGATTACATTAATCATGGAATGAACTCACTGAAAATGTGATTACAAACAGATCCTTCCTCTTTAAAATTATTTCTCATAGTCATTGTTTCCAGATATCTATTCAATAGTTCATACCTGTGCTCTTACCCCATCCATACTTAATTCTCAATTTATATGAATCAATTTTGAGAATGATAAAGATAGCAACTTATCAAATTGCATACTATCTGAATTAAAATTTAAGTAGATGAATGTTTGAATTAAACCCGGGGGTATGCAAATTCCAAAGAAGTGTAACTACTAACAAAAAATTCTCATCCTTTTAATTCTTATTACAACTAATGTGGCAGAAAATGTAAACAGAACACAAATTAAAAAGGATATGCCAAATGACTATAAAAGCATTTAAGTTTATCTTTAAGAAAATATAAAGTGATATAGAATATTAAGCTAAAAGAGTAGCTAAGCAAAATTTTGTGTAATGAAGTTTTATAGGCAACTATGTGATAAATAATTATGTAAAACATCCAGTCAGAATAAAAATAATTGCCTATAAAGTAGACAATATAAAGAGGGTGGTAATTTTAAAAGTTGGTAAAGGGGCAATAAGATGCAAGTTAACATCCAATATAAAATCATTTCAAAAAATAAGTGAATGAACTATGATTTATCTACTGAGGGATAATATGTTTTCCATTAATATTTCAGACTCCTTAACACTATGTTTTTTTCATTTTTCACTATCTTTTTTCATAAAAATTATTTTAAAAATAAAAGTATGAAACAAGATTCTGCAAAGCTTGATTTGCATAGGCAAAATATGTGCACAGATTTTTACTTGACTGAATTTGCGAACACGTGTATTTGAATATTTACCAGTAGCAAATCTCTTCTTCTCTCAGAGGTATCATTCTTGAACATTTACTTTCCAGGACTGATAAGCATTTTACTTTAGTCTTCTATGCACATTTATTGTTCTTTTCACAACAACACTGCTGCTACGTATACATCACTTGTAGAAGGTCTTATCCAGGCTCAGTAAAGCTGGTTTCCAATACTGGCAGTAGTAAGTCTGAGCAAAGAGAAGTATGAATTGAAGGCAACTCTAGAATCCCTGCCATTCATTTGTTGAAGAGGTAGCACACAATAAAATAGTAACAAGGAATATATCCTCTTCTCATCTGAATATTTGTAGTTTTAACACTACATAGATGAACATGAGAAAAAAAACTATTCAGTGGAAATTTTAATCAATATGTTAGAAAGTAGTGTGGTTGCTACACAATAATTCCAAATAACCCTGATACAATAAAGTCCATCCTAATATAATTAATACTTCTGCTTACAGACTGAGCTTGAGACAAAATAAAGAGGCAATCACAATAGGGGTATTAAGATGAGACATTATCCTAAGCCCATGATAAAGTGCTTGTAATTTTTATCCTTTAGAAACAATTTATATTTCTTACATTTTGACAATACATTTGGTAAAGAACCATAGAGGGAAAACAAAATAATGTTAAAGTATTTTCAACCCTACAAAAGAACTATAAAAATAGCTGATTTGTCATGGATACTTTCAGCAAAAATGTATTTTTCTATATTATAAAAAATTATGATATAAACATAAGTTCCCTGGCAATACTAAACCATCAGTTTTGTTCAGATCTCATCATTGCTTTGCTCCATACAACAATAATTAAGTATGTTGTCAATATGAATAACAGTTGGATTTTTAAGAAGATTAACAGTATGAAAAGTATCACTGAGGAAGGAATTTCCTAAAATAGCCACATTTGCAGCTCCATAGCATAGGAACCTGGAGAGCCACCCACTCTCTCCTACCTATCACCAAATGGTCACAGACTCCAAAGCAAGCAGCATATTCCAGAGCCATTTATAATTCTATAGATGAAGGTTTGTCAAGGCTGTTATCACAGCATTGCATTAGTCACTTACTGACTCTGCCTGATTTCTGTTTTTATAGTTAGGATCAAGATCTTGGTTTCATTATTTTTTCATTGCTTTTAACAATGCTGTCTATTTTAGGGTATGTCTTTTTAAGAATAGAAACTAGACATGTATCTTTCAGTTGAACCTCAATCCTCCTATTCTTAAACATATGATATTTTCATTATTTATTACAGAGTTTATTATAACTCATTGAATCCCAGTATTAAACACTCAGTGGTCTGTCTCATTTTTATTAGATAAATGAGCAGTTGTATGTATGTGTGTGATATGCCTATATATGTTATTAATGAGGTTATTATTTCTTAAATCTAAATTAACCTACACCAGTCTTCATGCCTTGGGTTTCTAATGATGGTAACCCTGTATTATTATTATTTACCAACAAAACTAATATTATCCAAATTATTTTGTCAATATATATGAAATATTCTTCCAATTATAAAATATTGTAAATTAACTTAATTAATGATTACTTCATATAAATTTCAAATTAATCATATCAAAATTGTTTGGAATGGTTTATGTTCAAACTTAGAAGGTCATACTTATTTGCAAATATAGTAGTTTAATGCAGAGGTAAGCATTTTTGAAACAAGAAAATCTAGAGGAAAAGAAAAAGTTTTGTTCAATATCTTAATTTGTATATTTAATACTTAATAACCAGATTAGCCCCTAAATTTTCAGGAAACATATTATATTTTATGAAAAATGAGGCAGCTGAAACAAATGTGAAAAATTGTAAGAATCTGTGCAAGTATGAGCATGAGTTACTTTTTCATTTATATGGCATATCCTTTACAAATAACTGAAATATGGCTGATGACAATTTGACAGAGGCATGGAAACAGGAGTATGATGCTCTTGGTCACATTTTACCCTCAGTCTGGACACAGAAACTGATGAATGCTTATGTTTTGCCTGAGTTACACTTTATTATTTGGTACAAGACCTCATGGCATGGTTCTGCCCACATTCAGAACGAGTCTTCTGTCTGAAGTTTAACTTTTTTGTAAACACTTTCATAAATACAACTATTGATATGTTTTCAGGAGGATCAAAATCCCATTGTGTTTACACAATTTCATCACAGACAGTAAATTCTTCTAGGGTTTCAATGCCACAGATACTCTAACTTGTAACTAACTTTATATGTTCGAACCATTGACATTTTACCAATGACATTGCGGTTCCATTTTTGCATCATAAAAATTATGGGGGGAGAAAGGATCTCTTGAATGCTAGGTAAAAAGTTTTTTTTTTTTTATCAATATTGAAAATGTGCTGTTGTGGAATTTTCCTCACTCCTCCCACAGTCCTCATATTACATTAGAATGAAGAATGTTTCATTGGTTGGTTCCAGCTATGATGTCATAGTCTTTAGCCACTTTGTATTCTCTGAATGTGATACAGTGTTTTTCAGACCCATGGGAATCAGTGACAAGTTGTTACAGTAGATTCTTCTTCTGTCAGTGGTGGTTGGTTACCACTTTATCTTTCACCAAGGTAAGGTGGTATCTGAGAGTAAAGGAAATGTTTAACCTGGATATTCATCTCTAACAGCACTAATAATGTCACATATTCTTATTGTCAGCCACACTCCCTTTGGATCAAAAGGAGCAAACTGATATGGACTGCCTTTGCTTAGTGATTGGCTGACTACAAGAACACTAAGCCAGGGTGTTCTGCTAAATTAAGGCAGAATAGATTTTTAAATTCCACGATACCAAACAAATTTGACTTCCACTCTCTAGGCTACAATAATGCTTCTTGAATTATTTGTAAGGATTTTCTTTTAGCGTTGGAGAGTAAGAGAAAGAAAATAATCTATTATAGTTTGGTTGTTGCTAAAGTTCCTTTTTGTTTGTTACACAGTAATAATGAATAATGAATCTCAAACACATGTTTCATCATAAATATATTTATCTATATGCATTTAGACATACTTTGCACAGTCTGTATCATCTCAATAGCTTGTGCTGTAGAGGATTGACAGTGCTCCAAAATTTAAAGAACAAGAATTCCTTTATTAAAATAATCTAGGCAAGAAAGCCTAAAAAGTCAATCTTAACTTTACAAAATGCTACAAAAATATTTTGATAAAAGTTCCTAATACCCACAGGATATCTGATTTTCTTTTCTTTTTTCTTTCTTTCTTTTTTTTTTCTTTTTGGTTTTTCGAGACAGGGTTTGTGCATCTTTGCATCTTTGGATATCTGTGCATCTTTGGAGCCTATCCTGGCACTCACTCTGGAGACGAGGCTGGCCTCGAACTCACAGATATCCACCTGCCTCTGCCTCCCGAGTGCTGGGATTAAAGGCATGCACTGGCAACGCCTGGCCAAGACATATGATTTTCATTGTGCAACTGGTAAAACTGTTCTATTGTTTTTTTTTTCCTCTGAGAATTTTCCTAGAGCTGTACATGTGTTTAGCAAATACTCCACTATTCAGTTGTATCTGCAGCCTTATTTGAGTTCTTAATTCAAGTTAAATTATATTAAAGGCCAGGTTTGTATCAGAATTTAAGTATCTGATTGTTAAAGAAAGATCCTTCCATCACAAATGATTTAGTTAGTCTCTGAACATGTTTATGTAAAGGATACTGTGTTAGTTAGTGTTAATTGTAAAGTGAATAATATCTTGAGTTATCTAAGCCTCTAAACATGATATGAGTTATTATCTTGACTATGTTAATGGATGCAGGTAGACTAATGTATGTTTGGGTTGGAGCACTACCTGGGCAGGTGATTTTAGTTTGTAAAAGATGGAAAAAAAACACTGCATACTTGCAAGGATAGATTTTTTTTCTCATGACCTAATTTACAATGGAACCACATGCTTCAAGTAACTCCTGACTCGATATCTTCACCAGGATGAAATAAAATCAAAATATAAGTTAAAATAAATTACCTACGTGATATCGTTCTGGCAACAATAAAAGAATCTGAATCAGAGGTGCAGAAAGCCAGATTGGACAAACACACACACACACACACACACACACACACACACACACACACACACACACACACACACACACACACACAAATTCAAAGAAAAGAAAGAGCAAAAGAAAAAAAATAATCAGCCCCAGGAAATATCCTGAAAACATTGTAGGGTAATATTGTAAGTTTAGTATACTCTATAATCAAATGTCATATAAGATCAAAGGTCTGTCAATTTATTGTTTTAAATTCACCCTCTTTTTAGGAAATTCCCTTGCTTGCCATTGATATCCAGTATGTGGGATATTAATTTTATTATAAGTGATTTTTTCTTTCTTATTGAAAAAGCAAGATATCCTTGGAATTTGTCCTCTGTGTTTTACTCTTAATTTATATGAAAGTTATGATTCATATTATATGAAAGTTATGATTCATACAAAACTGCTTAATGGGGAACACCAGTAAAACAATAAAAGAATAGCCAAGAATGCCAGATTTATATAGCTAAGACAAAGATGAAAGGTAAATGGGAAAACTATTTTTATATGTAGGCAATTCCTATTGTTCTTTTTTTTTGGAAAGCAATTATGATGTTTGTTTTAAACTACATCACTAAGACTATGACAAAACAAACAGAACAAATAACTAGTAAGACATCATCTTGGTAAGATCAAAGCAATGCTATGAGTAGTGACTTGGAAATGCTGAAGGACTAACACTTGCAAGTGATCTACTTCTAACTGGAAGACAAAATGTAAAATGAGCTGATTTTTTTTCTTTGGTAGTCAATTACTTTGATGTTTTGTACAACAGGTAAGTACCCTAAAGCTCAGATATAGGTTTTCTTTTTTATTTAATTTTTTATTTAATTTTTACAAATTATAATTTCACATGTCAGTCCCTTCTCCTTCTCCCCCCTCCCCCCCTCCTCAGCCACCCCCTTCCCCCCTCCACTCCCATAGAGGGTAGAGCCCTCCACAAACTCCACATCATCATCCTGGGTCAGGCCTAGGCCCTCCCCCATGTGTCCCAGATTAGAGCATCCATTCACTTGGGATGGGCTCTCAAAGTCCCTTCTCTTTTTTTCATTCATTTATTTAGTTCATAAATAAAGTCATGCACAATTATGATACACAATACAGTATGTTCACAATGGCATGGCTAAATTAAAGCAATTAACATGTTATATCACACATATTCATCATTTTTGTTTTGAGAACACTTAAAGTATACTATCTCACAACTTTTAAAATATAGCATATTGTTATCAACCATATTTATCTTACTCTCAGTAGACCTCAATACTTCACAGAGTCCATGCCTCTTGTCCAAGAGTTTTATATACTTAAATGCAGTTTTATATACTTAAACCAGTCGTTTCCCCATTGTTAAAAACCCACATTGAAGCCTAATAGCCACAATTCTGCTCTCTGTTCCCATAAGTTCATCATTTCTAGGTTACACATAAAATTGAAATTGTGTGACATTTGTCTTCCAGTGTGTCACTTCAACTAAAGATGAAATCAAATTTGCATGCACAGGTGAGCACTCTCTGAAACACCTTGGATTCATCACATATTTGAGTTTCAATTAGCATATATATATTGATGAAACGTCTGTGGTAGTGACATTTCCCATAAGTGGGACAAAATACATAAGAAAAACAGCTTAAGGAAGAAAGGATTTCATCTTGGAAAAGGTTTCAGATCCTTTTTGGTGGGGAAGGCACAGATGAAGAGCAATCGCATAGCATTGAGAGCATGTAGACTGAGCACATGGCACATGGAGGAAGTCAGAAGCAGACTGTAGACAGACTAAGAAGGTGGTCCAACCTTAAAACCCACCCTTAGTTACATATTTCCATCAGCTGTGCCTAGTGTCTCAAAGGTTTCTCAAGTTCTTCAAACAACACCAACTGATGTTCAAGAACATGAATCTGTAGGGTACATTTACCTTCATTTAAAATCAAGTTATTATACACACACATACACACACACACACACACACACACACACGTATGCTAGTACATGTCTATAATCTCAGCACTTGGGAATCTATTCAAGGGGATTAAGAACTACATCATTCTTAGCTACACAGCAAGTACATTCATTTTTCTTCTTTGAATATGTGCCAAGGTGTACGTGTGGGTGTAGTAATATGCTAAAATGATTTAAATAATGTAATCATATTATCTACGAATTTTGCATACAGATATTGAATTTATAATGACTTATGTATAGTACTTATTGAAAATAGATTTTTCCTACAATATATTCTGATTATAGTTTTCCACTCTTAACTACTCCCTGTCTCTCCCCACCCTTCCACAAGAAACTTCCATAAAAACTTTTTCTTGCTTACTATTATTAGTCAACAAACAGACACCTAAGAAAGAAATTTAAAATTAAATTAGAAACCTGAATAGGACAAAAAGTGGACAAACAAAACAAAAATAAAACAATAAAACAGCACAAGAAACACATCCAGAGGCAGAGACACACACATTTCCATGCTCAGCAATCCTATAAACACGAAAATCAGATAAGAAGTAAAATATAAGGAAAATACCTTAGTGGGGGAACAAAAGCCCTACACAGCATCACGAGACAGAAAAAGCTTCACAGACATGACTAAGTTATTTTTTTATTAGTGATGTGGCGTGAACTTAAGTGTGGTTTTTATACTAGGCGAATATCTATTGAAAATTTTATTTGTGACCAGTTTTCACTTGGAGATAGTTTCTAGGCTACGGGTGGGGTCTTGTGTCTTTTCATATATGTATGTATGTATTGTAAGCAGCTTCTATTGTAAATGTTCATATAACCCTTCAAATGTCCCTTCTTACCCCTTTAAATGTATAATTGTTGAGATACTAGCAAACTGCAAAACATGCATTTGAGGTTTGGGAAATTTCTATCATTATTTCTTGCTTGGAAATTCAGTACAGCAGCCAGGTGGTGGTGGTGCACACCTTTAATCTCCGCACTCAGGAGGCAGAGGCAGGCTGATCTCTGTGAGTTTGAGACCAGCCTGGTCTACAAGAGCTAGTTCCGTGACAGCCTCCAAAGCCCTGTCTTGAAAAACCAAAAAAAAAAAAAAAAAAAAAAAAAATTCAGTGCAGCACAAGTTTCATAAACCAGGGAACATTTACTAGTACTCTAGTACTCTAGTGTATGCTAATTTGTAACATGTATTTTTCAAATAATAAAGGAGTCATCTAGAAAAACTTATTGTACCCTACAGTTTTACATTTTAGGAATGTCTTAAATACTCCATATATTTATATTCTTTTAGTAAACCTCGTTTTTAGAAATTCCTTTTCCATAATCTACCAAGTCACTGCCATATCTCAAATTATATATTAAATTACATCCTCTACATATTCATCAGTGTGAATATGCATACATGTGTACACGTACATACTGAGCAAATGGAAAGACTGAAAATATCCTATATCTGTGACAAATTTACTAGCTTCTGGTTGGAAATGAAATGTGGATGTATCCAAAATTTTATATTCTTAGAAGTGACTAAGTATAATACTTAACACAAAATACAAATTTTATCATTTATTTCCCAGTTTAATTGAAGAGCTTCCAATAGAATATTCTTTGTTATAAATATGTACTTGAAAAGTTCTCATACAAATCAGAAGCGCATTACAGTACCAGGAAATGGTTAAATTTCTATTTGTCAAGCTCATTACAAATATTGTCCTCTGGATGAAGATAGTTGCTTCATTTTCTCTTTTTGTTACATTTTTCAGGCTTCAAAAAATATCATTTCCATGTAAATTACCCTCTTGCAGCATTCATTAAACCTCTTTTACTGAAAACCTAGCTGGTTCTTCAGTCCTCTCAGTTATCTGTGGGGAATCTTCCAAGGGTCAAAACAACAGAACAATGCTACACTGATTTAATATGAAATATGGAAAAGCAAGATATTGTTTAAAGTTGTGTTTTTGTGATGCCAGGATGTTACAGTAGCATGATACTGAAATGGAATATATTTTCATGTGTTAAGCAGAATAATTAAAGCAAGAAATGGTACAAATAGATTTTTATTACAGACTCTCAATAAGAATTCTATTGACCCCTTCTGAATTTGTAGTTCAAGGGGCAGGCTGTTTACATCTCATCAATGCATACTCCAGGAACTTGAATTTGTTCTATTTCTCATAGTCTCTGCCTTTTTATGTGCATGACAAGTAAAGTGAGACTTAAAGAGTAATCTGCAATGATGGAGAAACAGTGATTTATTCAGACATTTTCTTATTATAATTGTGATATCTAGATCTTTTACTAATTTTGAATTATATTTGGGATAAAAATGTATAATTTCCTAAAATAAATTGATGGCAATATTTCATCACTTTATCTATGTACTAGATTGTACTTAATAAAGGTTTCTATATGATAAAAAATAATTCAGCAGCATACTATTAATTTTTTTAAAAATTATTTTTGTCAAATATATAAAGTCCCATTCTATTTAAACCCATTTAACGAGTGACCATATCATCATTGTAAGGATTCAGAAATCAGGCTGGACTGCCCCTGTCACTGGCAGAATGCACTCAGGTAGCACCTTGATCAGCCCAGAGTTCCATGGCTACTTAGTCTGTGAACAGGCTCAAAGGACCCTTTAAAAGCAAGGCCCCAGCCCACTTCACTGTCTTACCTGCTGTTCCTCTGGGGCAGACAGGACTTTTTCTGTCTCCCTCTTCTCTTTTGTCCTCTGTCTGTCTCTGTGTCACAGTACCTTATTTTCTTACCTCCCCCTCAGTACATCTATCGATCTCTGTTTCCCTATCACCTACCACCAAGGGGACATGGGTCCTCATGTTCCCAGGTGGAACCAGGGGTCTGCCACGTGTGGTCCCAACCCATTATTCTTTATTCCTGACAATCATTAATTTTCTTTAGCCATGAGAACATATAATGATATTACATAAGTAGTCATACTACTCCATGGTTTATTTTAGATTTTCTGTGTATAATGTATAGTTTTAGCACCATGGCTATAAACAATACACAAACACCTATGTAATAAGTCCAAATATTGTATTTTTAACAATTCCATTGTGGTCATTTAAGAATTTCTATGATTTATATTTAAAAGTTTGCAATTATTCAAATGACTCAGGCTTCCATTTTCTATCATTTAATGAAAACTACTGCATAGTACATAAATACAGTACTACTTTTTGAATAATAGTAAAGCCCATTGGAAAAATATCATATCTTACAGGGTTAATTTTGGTTGTGTTTTTGAGACAGGATTTCTCTGTGTAGCATTGGAGCCTATCCCGGCACTCGCTCTGGAGAACAGGCTGGCCTTGAACTCACAGAGATCCACCTGCTTCTGCCTCTGCCTCCTGAGTGCTGGGATTAAAGTGTACACCATCAACACCCTGCCATATCTTACATTTATAATGTTTGTTTTTTCTGGAAAAAATGATGCTTAGGTATTTATTATATTTTAATGTGCCTTTCCAAATGGTTCATCACTGATGTGGGATATCCTTCTGCATGCTGCAAATATGTGTTGCTTTTATTGGTTGTTAAATAAGACTGTTTTGACCAATGCTCATACAGAATATAGCTAGGCAGAAAATCCATACAGAGTCATATATAGAAAATTGGCAGAGTCAGGAGATGCCATGTAGCTGCTAGGAAAACAAGATGTGATGTAACAAGCCACAAACCTTGGTAAAATATAAACTATAGAAATGTTTTAATTTATACGAAGAATTTAGTTAAGCAATTATATTTAATACTAGGTTCTGAGTGATGATTTAGGACCTGGCAGACAGGAGAAGAAACCTCCAAGTACATGTGGTATCCAAAATTTGGCAAGAATTTCCATATAAAGCTTCAGAAGAGATTCTAAATGCAACTGCACAGAATCAAGCAGGCTTCTTGGTTGGTAGCATTTTCTTAGTGGGCTCTGCTTGGTATAGACAAGAAAAGGTGGGGCTCCATTAAGAAATTGCTTTCTGGTTACTGTTGGTGGCAAGAATGGTTCTGGCTTTTTTGGGAGGTCTGCTATGGAGCACTTGAATGGGGGATGTCAGAAGCAAGCTGTTTAACTGCAGGCAGCATGGACCTGAAACTTCCCCAGAGCTGGGGTGGTGAGCAAGGCTCTGAGAGCTGGGGACAAGCATACTGCTGCAATGTGAAAAAGCAGAACAGGGAAGAAACAACAGCAGAAGCCACCACTTTAGTCATAGCCCACTTAGCATTTTAAAAACTCTGCTGCAGTCAGAAAAGAATTACAGATACAAAATTAAAACAGATTCAGACAAAAAAAAAAAGACCTCTAAACAGGTCATAGTGTGATTAATCAATGTGCATTGGCTTGAGAAAGAAGGATATAAGATAAAGTTAAACTGAGATCTTTAAAGGAAATAATTAATTATATAATATATAATATATATATATATATATATATTATATATACGTTTATATAAAGATGGAAAATACATCCGGGGTTGGAGGCACACGCCTTTAATCCCAGCATTCAGGAAGCAGAGGCAGGCGGATCTCTGTGAGTTCGAGACCAGCCTGGTCTACAAGAGCTAGTTCCAGGACAGCCTACCTCCAAAGCCACAGAGAAACACTGTCTTGAAAAACCAAAAACCAAAAAAAATATATATATATACACAGAGAGTCTGGATTATGTATATTATTGTGTTTTCTTTGAATATTTTGGCTGTTAATGAACTAACTACAGAGAGATATCTGATTGTGAGGCACTTGTAAGCTAAGACAACATATATGTTTTAAAGGTATCTTCTCTTCATAATTTGGATGTAAATACATCTTGCTTTGGAAAAGAGGTTCTGCTTTTTTTTTTCCACAGAAGATGTGATGGATTCCTTCCATGCTGATATGGTTTGATCAAACAAGATCCCCTGAAGCTATGGCCCAGGTGATCCAACATCCACAACAGCTTCAAGGCAACTTAATGAGATGGTCCACCCTCACTGAATAATACAGCCAAGATTTAGCCATAATTCTAAATTTCCTCAGCATCCCCATAAGAACATTGTGCCCAACAATCAGCAGGAAGTAGTTTAGAAAACTACAACTAAATTCCCAAATATTGTTTATGAATGTTTGTTTTCATTTAAAGGGGGTTGATTATTAGTGGTTAATGGTCAATCTCTTTCTAAAGAAAAAGAGGATATGATATTTAAATGAGTACTTTACATATGTAAGGATTTGGGTCCATTGATACAAATTTAAAGTCAATTTTGTTATACGGTTACATATTGACCCTGACAACAACATCTTCTGCTTGTTCATTAGAATTTTCATTAACTTTCTCTGAGTACTGCTTAATAGCTCACAATTGGAACGCACATGCGCCTTTAAGTAGGTGGAGATGGTCGTGGGTAGTTAAATATACAGAGCTATTATACATTGTGTTGAAAATTAAGGCCAATGAGACACACCTAGTACTAAAGATAAACAAGGTAGTAAGCCAAATTTGGGAAATGACTTTAATACAATTTATGAAATTATGATCTCACCCCCTTTCACTAAATCACAAGTTAAGCTTCAGAGGACAGCAGCTTTCAATTCGATCAGGCATGGGATAAGTTGCAATTGGGTCAATGATGCTTCATGACTATTTAACAAAATGATCAAATTATGAGGCACACTAAAAGGGTAAGAAGCAATGCATTGAAGATTCAGTAATATAATGAATTGAGATAAGTACATAGGAAGCAATGAACCAGTGCATTTCCCCTGTGGGTGCAAGTTAACAGCTAAGATATGTGAAACTGAATTAGAAACAGAAACTGTAATCAAAAAGGATGAAAAAACTACTATATTTGGAATCATGTATTCTTATACAGGTTCAAAGTAATTTTTCTAAAGGTATTTCATTTTCTTTTAGCAAATGTGAGAATTTCCGGTTTTATTTCTTGAAACACACAAATATACATATATACTTAATTTATATTTAGATAAATCATATATTTATATTTTTATTTATGGTAATATGTGTATGTTCCTCTGAATTGTACTAATTGACCATTAGGAAACTTGTTACCAATGACACAAATGGTAAAAGTTATAGCATATAAGTAAATTAAACATTTTCCCACAAGGTTATATTCTTAGCTCTTTGTTAATGCTCTTTGTGTTAAAGGCCATTTTGCGTAATATTAAGAATGTGGTAATCTGAAAACATTTCCACTGAAATCAGTTTACACTGATATGGTAATAACTACATATATAAAGATCATCATTTTCCAAATAATATTTTATACTCCTTAACACAGTTGCATGTAATATATTAAATGACCAATGGTGCTTGAAATTATCTTATTCATATATAATTTTTTGTTGTTGGTCTTCGTGTTTTTGTTTTCATGTTCTCTCTTCTCTTAGACCACTTCTTATGAATGAAGTGCTTAAGTTCTATATTTTGTATTCATTCATGCCTAAATTTAATGTTCTGGAAATTTCTCATTTTCACAAGAACATCAATAATATCACTCTACACATTCTTTGAGGTTACAAATTTCTGCTTCAACTGGTTTTTTTTCTTATGTAGCAATTTGCTATCCTATTCTAGTCACTCTTCACAAAACTAGTAAGTTGATCTCGTGAAACCAATAACTTCTTTGTAGAAATTTAACGCTGTCATAGAAAAAAGACTTTTATTCACACATGTGACCTTAAGATTCCACATGCCTACTCTGTCCTCCATTGTAATTTCTTTTTCATCCAGAAATCTTTTTGAAAATTTCTTGAGTATTCACAATGAATTCATTATTGTTTATCTAAATGTCACTATGCCATATTTATTTTTGGTTAACAGATTTGATGGATATGGACTTTGCGATTAGCAGTTTATTTTCAGTTTCAAACACCTAAAGGTTTGCTTGAGTTCTCTAACCCTCTAACCCCTCTTTCAATAAATGTTGATTCCATTTAATTGAATCCTTTAATATGAATCATTTAAATAGTCCATTAAATACTTTAAATATTGCAAAATAATACATTTCTGACTTGCCCATTTATAAATATATTCCCTCTGTTCCTATTTAATAATTTTTGGTGAGTAGAGACAATGTTACAATTTTAGTGGCTATGAATATGATAGATTATCAAGGTTTTTAACACCCATATGCACAGTAAATTGTTCTTATAAATACATAATATAGACCCCAGGCACATAACATCCAGGAGATCCTGCATATTTGGAAAAGAACAAAATTGTTAATAGTAAGTATAGAGAAACTCAAGTCAAATGCACAGACACTATTTTTTTTTGTTTGATTTTTTTGAGACAGGGTTTCTCTGTGTAGCTTTGGAGTCTATCCTGGCACTCGCTCTGGAGACCAGGCTGGCCTTGAACTCACAGAGATCTGCCTGCCTCTGCCTGCTGAGTGCTGGCATTGAAGGCATGTGCCACCAGCGCCCAGCTCAGACACTATTTTTAATAAAATCACAAAAGAACTTTCTTCCAATATGAAGAAAGAGATGTATAAAAAGTTAAAAGAGTCAAACAGAACATTCAAAGTATAGGACAAGAAAATATACCCCACATGACACAATATAACCAAAACATTACGTACACAGAACAAAAGAAGGATATTAAAAGTTGCAAGAGAAAGGACCAAGTAACATATAAAGGCAGGTCTTTATAGCAACACTAGACAATTCTTGGTAACTCAAAAATCCAGAAGGGCCTGGGTATATGTTCCACAATTTCTGAGATTGAAGATGCTTGCCAGAATACCATATTGCAGAGAACTATCCATCACAATTGACGGAGGAAGAAAAAACTTTCTATGGTGTAACCAAACATAAACAATTTCTGCCTACCAGTCAAGATCTGCAGAAGGCATACATAGAAAACCTCAGTTTGAAGATACAATTAACAGTTTTAACTGACCCTTTGTTCCTAGTAAAATAGAAGCATTGCTACAAATATTCCTTGTCAAAAAAACAAGGCCAAGAGGATTTAGTTAAGAATTCTACCAGATATTCAAAGAAGAATATTATGTTGTAACTACTCCAGTTACACTTGCAGTAAATGGGAATAACTGGACAGTGTGGAGTTTGAGACTTTGGAGCACTCAGATATAAATGGAATGTCTTCTTCTAAGTCCTAAACTAAAGACAAAAAGGATCTATGCATAAGAGGAGACATGAAGATTGTGAGAGTAAAAGATGATAGATAATTATTAGAAAACAGTGTTGTCCAGACATAATAGGATTGATAGGCATATAAGGTCAAAGAAACTGTTGCAACCTGCAAAAGATCTGTACAGGTTCAAGTACATGTGGTTTGTGGAATGACAGGGGGAAATGGACATGGAGTTCCACCATTTAACAACAAGCTATTTCACAATTAATACCTACTGGCAGAGAGAAAATCAGTTTTCTCCAATGTAGTGTCACTTTGTGTGTGGGCTGTGTGGGGAGTGTGAGTGTGTCATCTGTTTATCTGTTTTTGCAGGTATTGCACAGCCTCAACAAAATACTCATATTAAGCTGCAAAAGCATATTGGAACTGTTATAGACAGCAACTGCAGTGCAATTAACTCTGAGTTAAATTTAGAACATATTGAAAAAAAGTTCAAACTAGAATTTGATATAATAACTGTGAAATTCACAATATGGAAGTTAAATGCAGCCTATTATTAAAAAAGAAAAAAATCAGACTGCATTGCATAAGGACATGTGTTCAACTACAATTATTGATAAATAAAAGAAAACTTAGAATATTACCCAAACCTGGATCAATATATATATATATATATATATATATATATATATATATATATATCTTCTACCATGTGCATTTTCAAATCCCATTATGTAAATTAAATGTAAGGACAAGAATAATAAACATGATGGACTGGAATAATCTATGAACATGACATTGCTAATTTCCAAAGGAGGAGCTCTGTGCTTATATAAGAATTAAATGAGATTTTGAGACATCAACTAGTGGGTGATAAATTATCTTCAGCATCCTGTTGTACAGTAGTGACTAATGATTTCCATAGTGGTACTCCTCACAGACGAGGACCATGAGCCACTAAATGATATATTAAGTTGGAATACATAAAACGGGTGAACTAATTCTAGACCTAATTTTCTAGACTACAAATAGGTATGAAGCCCAGGCCTGGCCAGGAAGAGGTTTGCATGGAGAATGTTTCTTTTTAATGCTGAAAATGAAGACAGTTTCTTTCACCACTAAGTTCAAAGATGTGGGCCAAGAGTAGAGTTGGCCATATCTTTTGTGGTATATAAAAATTTTCAACATTTTTGGTGTCTTTGTGCATGTGTGTGTGTGTGGAGTGTGTTGAAAACAGATGTGAAGGTAGAGGGGGAGAGAAGGAGAGAGATAGAGAGACAGACAGCTCGAGAGAGAGAGAGAAAGAGAGAGGAGGGAGAGAGGAGAGAGAATCACCTAAACGGCTGAATTTGATTCCTTTCAGAGAATTTTTTTTCAATCAGGCAGAACCTTGTGTTAAGTAACAGTTGATGGAAATGTATCTAAATAACACACACACACACACACACACACACACACACACACACACAAACACACACAATACACATATAAATAAAGTAAAAAAACACTTATTTGGAAATGGTAAGTTTATATGTTTTTACTTCCTTAGGATTACAATCTTATTCTCCACTTTTAATTAACATATTATACATTTTTCAATATTGATTCAGAAACGAATATATTCTTTATGAAAGAATGAACCCTTTAGGACTGTCCATCTTGTTTTGCAAGTTCAGTAGTCACTTTCCTGCGGGTCCTGCATGTCCCGTTTATACATCAACAGTCAATGAAAAACCTTAAGCCATTTTAAATGCCACATTCTAAAGGTCTTTGAAAGATTTGAAGACTATCTATCTCAAATATGTTTCTGTATACCTAGAAAACCTAACTAACATAAATTTAACTTTGACTATTATAGGTGACTATATACAATCTGTATTTAATCATGAATTATATTTTAAAACATCTGTATAAACACAATACCTAAACAAGAGGAGAAATATAACAAAATTGTCCTTAAATTTGTATCAATAAATCAAAATCCATACTAATGGATTCATTTCTTTTTGCTTGTTTGTTTTGTTGTTTGTTTGGTTGGTTTTTTTTTTTTTTGAATTAGAAACAGGATTGTTTTGCATGACAATCCCATTTCCCTTCTCCCACCCATCCTCCCCTACCCCCCCCCAACTAAAACCTTATCTGTCACATATCTTTTCTGCTCCCCCTGGATGGTGAGGCCTTCCAAAAGGTGTCATCAGAGTCTTTCATATCCTTTGGGATAGTGCCTAGGCCCACCCCCGTGTGTTGGCTCAGGGAGTATTCCTCTATATGGAGTGGGCTCCGACCTATGCTAGGGATAAATACTGGGCTGCTACAGGAAGTCCCATAGATTTCTGAGGTTTCCTCACAGAAACCCATGTTCCTGGCATCTGGATTAGTCCCATGCTGGTATTCCAGCTATCAGACTGGGGAGCAAGAGTTCCTGGATGTTCAGGTCAGCTGTTTCTGTGTGTTTCACCAGCCTGGTCTGGACCTCTGTGCTCTTCACTGGTCCTTCTCTGCATCTGGGTTCCAGTTCAGATCGGTGATTAGTTATGGGTGTCTGCTCCTACTTCCATCAGCTGCTGGATGAAGGCATATAAGTCAGTCATCAATCTCATAATCAGGGAAGGCCAATTAAGGTAGCCTCTCCTCCATTGCTGAGATAGTTAGCTGGTGTCATCTTTGTAGATCTCCAGACATTTCCCTGGTGCCTGATTTCTCTGTAAACCAAAAATGTCTCCCTCTATTATGATATCTCCATTCTTGTTATTGTGTATTCTTTCCCTGAGTCATACTTTCTGCTCCCTCATGTCCTCGGAATCCCTCTTCTTTTCCCCTTCTCATTCTCTTAGCTCCCTGCCCCCTCTTCCCGTGCTCCCAATTTGCTCAGCAGATCTTGAACCTCTCCCCTTATCCAGGGGACCATGTATGTCTCTCTTAGGGAACTCCTTGTTTATTAGCTTCTTTGGCAGTGTGAATTGTAGGCTGGTAATCCTTACTCTATGTCTAGAATCTGCATATGATTGAGTACATATCATGTTTGTCTTTTGGCAATTGGGTTACCTCTCTCAGAATGGTTTCTTCTACATCCATCCATTTTCCTGCAAATTTCAAGATTCCATTGTTTTTTTCCGCTACAGCCATACCACCTTTAATGCGCCCGATCTTGTCTCATTTTCATTATTATTTTAACTTTTTCTTTGAATGACTATTGCTATCTATTTTGTTTTATTATCATTTATGAAAATACAAATATGACTTATTTTTACAATATACAATGATTTTAACCTCACAATGCATTTTCAAATGTAAATGTCATATTTTAAAATCTATGTTTTATTTCAAAGAATATTGCTTAAAATACATATCCTTGACAGGTCAAAATTAAACACTAAGAAAATGCAATGGATCATTTTTTCTTATTTTTTTTCTTTGTAGGTGTCATGTATTTGCTTATCCTTTTTTATTAGTTCAAATTAGGAACAAGCTTGTTTCACATGTCAATCCCTTCTCCCTCTCCCTCTCCTCACCCTCACCCCTCCTACCCCACCCCAAACTACCCCCAACCCATCCACCCTCCAATCCCCAGGCAAGATAGGGCCCTCTTATTATTAATAGTTAATTTAATTTTTACAAAATTATAATTTCACATGTCAATCCCTTCTCCTTCTCCCTTTCCTCCACCCCAACCCCTACCAGTCCCCTCCCCCTCCCCCCTTTTCCCCATAGAGGGTAGGGCCCTCCACGGGGGCTCCCCAATTTCCACAGCATCATCCTAGGATGGGCCTAGGCCATCTCCCATGTGTCCAGACCAAGAGAGCATTCCTTCACATGGCATAGGCTCTCAAAGTGGTAAGAGAGATTTTATAGTGAAGTTTTATTGTCATAAATATTGTATATTACTATATTCATGAAACCTTTATTTTTGGAATTTTTGAGAAAATGTTGCTCTGTGTAACAATCCTGGCTGTCTTGAAACTATCTCTGCAGACTATGCTTGCCTAAAACTCTCAGAGACTCACCTGACTCTGCCTCACAAATCCTGGGATTAAAGACCTATGCTGCTGCCACCACCTGGCTTACAAATTACTTTCTTTAAAATGCTTTTGACCAAAGGCTGGAGTGAGGACTCAGATCACATGATCTTGTTGCAGAGACACCCTGTTTTTCTCTCTCAGACCCATCAGGTGGCTCCAATCTCCTGTAACTCCATTTTATGGGGTACTTTGCATCCTTTTCCTGACTCCACCAAAAACCAAAGACAGTGGTGCACATCTATAAATCTAGGCAAAACACTCTTAGGATTAAAGTAAATTAACCTAAAATTCTTTGATCTATTGGTATCAATAGATCTTCTTCTTTACCTGTTGAGATATGGAATCATCTGCATAATTTTTAATGTTTCATTTATTTGTGATTCAAAGGAAAAGAAGTTCTCAAAATGTATATTGTCTGTTACCTTCTACCTCTTTGTAGCTAGAATTTACATGACATATTTTCCATTATTTATATTCAATTCAAGACCTTATTTGCTTATGGTATGTCTTATATTTATACATATAAAATTAAGACATCAAATTTAATAAAAAATTCTAAAGTTTTATATACTCTTATTCATTTTTAATTATATATTTTTATAGTTACCTCATTTTCTTGTGTTTTGTATTCATTCAGACAGAACAAAAAATAAGTTCTTTCTGTCTTTCCAAAGTTTTAATTTCTCTTTCATTCATAAGTAATTTTCAAAATGTTCATTGAATTTTATGTATAGAAATATTTTTCCTACATATATACATGTGTACCATATGTGTGCCTGGTGTTCACAGAGGCCAGAAGAGGGATTAGATCCCATGGAACTGGAGAGGTGGAAGGTTGTGAGGTGCCATCTGGATGCTAGGTACACAATCTGTATCCTTTAAAAGAAGAGCTAATGTGCTTCACTGCCATGACTCCTTAGGACTAACATTCAATTCCTCTGAAATTTTTCAGAATTTGCATATTTTAATATAAATGAACAGAACCAATCATAATTAGACACTTTTCCAGATTTTGTACAAATATGAATAGGAGCTATTTTTGCTTATTTGCAGTTGGAGAGAGATAATATTTTTTACACACATACAAAATGTGTCAAGTATCAGCTGTACCCTGGAGAGACATGTCTGTATATCAGAGATGCTCGGTGAAACAGACACTGCCCATCACCATTTTTGAAATTCTTCTTTAGATGAGCTTAGTCTTCCAAAACTATGTTAACGGAACACATAAATCATGCCTTGTTTTAAATTTTATTAAAGTTATTAATCTTTCAGCATGTGCAAGTTTATTTATTGACTGATAAAATATTAAATAACTAAACTCCCCTACAAATAATTTTAAAAGTAAATATTTTATAAATCCTATTTTGTCACATATTTTACTGTCCCATAATATTTAAAGACATGCCCATTCCAGCTCAATTCAGGAACCAGCCTGTCTACAATTGGAATTGGAGCTTAACTCAATCCATCACTAAAAAATGAATGTGGATGTTGTTCAATCATTGCTTTCCCAGTGTCTGCTACAGCAGATTTCTTCACAATTGACTACAGACTTGGTCCTGGCATTTAGCTGTATTGAGATTTTTGCATAAATTCCTCCTTCATTATCTAAATCGTCTTCATCTATCCATAACATTAGATTTTTCAAATTATATTGTAGCATTGATTACAGACAACACAATTAAATGATATATAAATTAATCATCTCTAGTAATTAGGCCAAGCTACAACTTGATTTTAAGCTGAAATTTCTTTAGAGAGATTTCTTTTGTAATTCTCATACCAATATTTGTTTTAGTATTTTAAGCTGAATCAATAAATTGGTTAGTAATTTGATATACTTATAATAGATAAATAGCAAACATACCAAATTATTACTATTGACTTTTTTCCATTGAAATAATTAGCAAACATTTTAGAAACTGCTCTACAATTAATTTTCCCTTAATTTTCAGAACAAAGTGAATTTTTATAACTGTATTAAAATGTTTTACTTGATGAATGAAAGGAACATATACTAGTGTAATATCTCAGTGAAGGCTCTAAATTCTCATGATTCCTTCTCTTTATTACAGTTTGTTTCAGAATATTTTTGTTACTATCAAAGATAAAAATCCTAATGAATTTTTATAGCACATAACCACCATCTAGATTTCATTTTAGTTCACACTAACAATAACATAATTGAAAAATATTAAATAGAATCTGCTAATAATGGCTATATCTTGTAGTATAAGAATAGAGACAAATTATCTGTTTCATTATACATGGTATATACTTGCAAAACATAAGCAGTCAGTTTGTAGAGAAGCTCCAGTTCCTGAACTTTAATCTTTTAAAATGGTCATTTGGGAAATAAACAATGGATGAAGCAGAGCAAATGAAGCCATTGTGAATATATTGTTTAAGGCTTCTAAAAAAGTTATGGGCATCTTTTAAATTCTGTATTATTGGAAATTCTCATTTAAAAAATTATGAAATTGAGTCTGTAAGTATTTCAATTGTATTTTAAACATATGTATATCCAGTTTGTTTAATTGACAAACTTATCAATGAAACAAGTGATATATTTAACACATAGAAAAGAAAGAATACTAATTAATATGCTTGATTTATTTGCCTATTTTCAGAGAATTCATGTTCCATCAACAGTATTAATTAACAGAGCTAAAACTATTTAAAAATCTGAATTTATACATGTTATAGAAAAGTTGGTAACAACTGGAATAATTTAGAAATATAAAACAAATATAAAAGGCTTTGTGAAGTGTATTAGTCCAATCAAAAATTTTGATGTATAATCATTTTATGAATTATAACTATCCCACAATATTCATGAAAACTAATATTTTACAATTGACTAATATTGGTTAATCCTAGATAAGTAATCACTTTTGATTATAGAAATAACTAAGTAACCTACTTTGTTCAGACCTTTGAAATCATCCTAATAGTCATAGATCCAATTATGCATATTTTGAGGCTAATTCTTATCATCTTTTCAAATTATATCTGCAATTTCCATCTGCTCAAATACACTTGATGGAATAGACTTTATTACTTTTTACATAGAAAATATAGAAAAACTGCACCGATTTTGTTTTCTTTTATCTTTGGAAAACAATTATCTTTTCTCACATAATCAAACATAGCTGTGTCATAGAATCTTGAATTTGTTGTTAAGAACCCTTGATTACAATGTTGATCTGATATGGTAGACATCATGAGACTTCATAAAAGTGTTTCCCTCTCACTTGAGTGAGTAGGCACACTCGATTTCTCAGGCAAGTTGTAACCATTCAGGAGACTGTACTAATTTCTGACCAAAGACTTTAGTGCAAGTGCTATGTGACAGTTGATGGCAACTTCAATTAGTTTTGTGTGAGAGGCTTCCTGTTCTTCTCTTTCTATCTGCCAAGGTAAACCTGGGACATATGGTGGTGTGAAGATGTGGCCACCAGGAAGATTGATTGTAGTCTAGATAGATGAATTGCTGTGTGGAGGACAAGTTCCTTTCCCCTGACTCACTACCCCAATGTGGTGTAAATTGTGAAAGAAAAAACAAAACACTTGATTGCATGAAATTGTTAAGAGCCTTGGAAATTAAAATGTTCTAATGTGAATAAAGGACAACTTCCTTTTAAGTTCAACCAGATATTTTAGGTAGTTTTTCTAATAAGACTTTTACTCCCTTGGATATATTTTTTGTCTTTTTTCCAAATATGATTTCCTTATACTTTCTATGTATTAACCTGTCCTTCTAAGGTTAGAGTATACTCCTCAATAATTTGTGGAAATTTCATCCTCTTGTCTTGTTTATACAATAATTAGTATACAGATCATGATTCTGTAGAACATCTCAGTCCTATATGGAACTGAGAATGATTATATTCTTGTTTGTATTTTTTATATTTTTTCTCAGATTTTTAATTTGAATTAGAAACAAGATTGTTTTACATGATAATCCCAGTTCCCTTCTCCCTCCCGTCCTCCCCTACAACCCCCCCCCAAGTAAAACCCTACCTATCACATGTCCATTCTGCTCCCTCTGGATGGTGAGGCCTTCCATAGGGTGTCATCAGAGTCTATCGTATCCTTTGGGATAGGGCCTAGGGCTACCCCTGTGTGTCTTGGCTCAGGGAGTATCCCTCTATATGGAATGGGCTCCCAAACTCCACACCTATGCTAGGGATATGTCCTGAACTACTACAGTAGGTCCCATAGATTTCCGAGGTTTCCTCACAGAAACCCATGATCCTGGGGTCTGGATCAGTCCCAGACTGGTATCTCAGCTATCAGTCTGGGGGGCAAGAGTTCCAAATGTTCAGCTCAGCTGTTTCTGTGGGTTTCATCAGTCTGGTCTGGACCCCTTTGCTCTTCACTCCTCCTTCTCTGCATCTGGATTCCAGTTCAGTTCAGTGATTAGTTGTGGTTGTCTGCTTCTACTTCCACATTTAGTGGCTCACAGGCAAACATTAGGCAGAGGTGGGGGAATACTGTTGAATATAGGGATGAAGGATTGAAGGATCTACAGGGGTAAAGAATGTGACAAAAAAAACCATAAAAACAATTAACCTTGCTCATAGGATCTCACAGAGTCTGACTCAACAATATGAAAGCCTGCATGGGACTGACCTAAATCCTGCACATATATGTGACAGTTATGTCACTTTGTCTGTCTCCTAACATTGGGAGCAGAGAATGCTCTTTCTGCTCTTGATGGCTTTTGGAACCCACTTGCCTTGAATAGCCTAAATACAAGGGGAAGCGTTTAGTTGTACTGCAACTTGGTATGTCATGCTTTGTTAATTCCCATGAGAGTCCTGCCCCTTTCTGAACCGAAACAGAGGAGGAGTGGATTGATGAAGGAGGAGGAGGGGAGGTGAGGGTAGGGAATTGTTGGAAATGAGGGAGTTGGAAAGGAAAATGCTGTTGGGATAAAAAAGATATAAATTAAGTAACTAAAATAGCTTCAGAGATTAAACAGGAACCCCTAAATCTTTAATCAACTAATGTCCAGTTATTTTAAATAAGAAGCAAGAGGTTTTCTAGTCTTATTTAGAAATAATAAATAGAAATCTTAAATTGAATTTTAGGATGGAAATGATGTGATGTGAGAAAAGTAATACCATTTCAGTGAGATTGTGAAAAAGAACCCCATTTCCCCAAACAATTTTACGCCTTCACATATTCAAGGTCATCAACTAATCAGTTCCATAGAAAAAAAGAATCTGTTTCTTTTTCAGCCACCCAGCTGACTGAGAATGTTATTGCTACATTCAAGTTCTAATAATCATTCTATAATTAAGTTCTAATGTATGTCCAAACAAGCATGTCTCAACTTTATTTTAACCTATGATCCATTTTGGTAAACATCAAACTTTTATATTCTCCATTAATGTCACTTGAGTTTCAAAATAAATTAGGTATTGTCACCAAGAGTATGTCAAATCAATGATAATATTAGTTAAAAATATTATAATGTGAAAGATAAGAGCACTCTGTGCATAAGGTCTGTTTGCTTGGCCCAAGGTTCACCCTTCTGAGGACTGAAGTTTAAACACAATTTGGGTCATTTCAATGTCAAATTTGTTTTACTCTTTAGTTTTCATGCCAAGTCTTAATGGCACTGTTTTTTTTTTTTTTTGACTTCTGTGTCTTGATAATTGGAAAAAAACAATCTTCATATTCTTTCTTTCTTTTCAGAAAGGGTTGATTTCTTTTCTACTCTCACATTCAAATTATCTCTTAAAAATGCTATCACACTGAACATTGCACCTTGGTAGTGTGCACTCTAGTTCGCCACTGTAGTATATATATATATATATATATATATATATATATATATATATATATATAATATCCAACATCCTAAGGCAATGGGTTTATTCCATGAAAGGGTCTACGTGCATCAGATGCTACACTTCAGTAGTTCACCAGACAGGATACACAAACCCCAGGAACTAAAACAATAGATGCTTGTCTGAGAGGGAGAGAAAAGAAAAAGATCATATAGTCCCAAAGATTTGGAGTGTAGTTAGTTTCAAAATTAATAATTGATTTCAATGTTTTGAAGCAAATGGTATTCACTTAAAGAGTTATAATGTCTCAGAAAATAGTTTACTCGAGGACAGGAACACATCAGTTTTATTAAAATTATTCTATCTACATCCCATCATGTACTTGCATTATAATATGCCTTCAAACAAACAGGAGTTCTATGAAAAATGTGGCCTAAATATACCTAAAATCTAAGGTGTTTTAAAGATACAGTAATAACACAGTGACTTAAAAAATAGTGCATTGTCTCTGTGTACCTGGAAAAAATATTAATGATGAGAAAAATAGGAAGTGAGCATCAGAAACATAGAAAGAAAATTTCATTACCAAATTTACTAACGTATCATTTGCATTTAAGACTGCTATCTTCCGGAAGGACATAAGTGACTATTTCATTGACATCAAATGACATTCAAATGGAAAACTGCTATGAATCTCCTCCCTAAGTTAAACTCACATTTATTTTCTCAGGTCGAACTAATCCCACTGGCTGGAGAAGCACTGCAGCTTAGCCAGCTCACTTCTTGGCCCTTACTTTCATATTGTTTTTTCCCATGTACCCACCTATTGCTTCCAAAGCAAACATTACATCTGTGAGATCTTATAACTTTATATTTTGCCTAGCTTAGTTTTTCTAGCCATCAAGTTTTTGTTTAATTTTTGTCCTTTAAATTTGTTCTATTATAAGCTGGATTTCTCTGTTACTATGTGAACAACTGTCTGGTGAAGTTTTTGTCATGCAACAGAATAGAGATTCTCTACCCCTTTCTTCTACTCTTTATAACTGCAGCTTTTCATACACTAGTGCTGCCCTTTATGAGGAACTATACCTGACACCAAAAAGATGGAGATTTTAATTTACTTCTCGGTACTTGGCACAGTAGAGGGTATCAGGCTTTCTTTCTATTCTGTCTAGTTGCTTTCCAAATCAAACCACTAGCATGGAGCAATTCTGAGACATGATGATGGAATATGATTAGCATCCTAAAGTATTACACCTCATCAAAAATTTCATTTGTTCACTAAACTCAAGATCCATCACCCCTAAGTTTAAGTTTCCATCCTGCAGATCCCAGGGAAGCACCCCCAGTTCGACAAATTCAGAAAAGTAAATTTAAGAAATTTCTTGTTTTGTCTATTGTGATAGGTCTCCTATCCCAGTGTCCTTTATGGGTATATCATTGGTATTACTAAAAGACATTTCATTTAGAGTCATGTTCAAAGCATTTTTCTATTGAAAATGGAACAAATCTTTATTGTTTTAAACAGTTCCCTGTTACTCTGCATGAGTACCAGGAGATAAATAAGGGCAATAGGGCATATGTCTTTATCTCATTCCCTTCTGTTTTTTGAAATACTGTATTTATCAATAATTTCTCTGGATCTTTCTTTGAATTAATATGGACTATGATCATGAAAATCAAAACTCAATTGCTAGGAAAAATCAATATCTACAACTTTAAAAGTTATTAAAATTTGTTTTAATGCATTTAGCATCTTTCTTATTTCAGTATAACTACTTAAATTATCAACAATGTTTTAGCAAGTTCATAAACTTGATTATAATAATACTGATTGAGTCAAACTAGTAGAAGGCTTAGTTTTTTATTACCATGAGTTTCTCCTGTAACAACCTACCAACATCTCTGCAGAACCGATAAAAAACTTGCAGGAAAATAATGAAAGTGTAGGAATATGACAGCTCTCTTTTTAGATTTCAGAGATACTGTTTATTTACTAAAGTGTAGGAAGAATTTTCATATGTAACAAAATATAACAGCAGTAATTGTTTGTTTGTTTACATTCCTGTTGTTTTGAAAGTTAATCTAAAAACAGCATCTTCGTGGAAGAAATGCTTATGTTGCTCACAATTTCAGGTTCCAGGCAGTATTTTCTGGGATGCCAGGATGTTGAAAATTGGAAGCAACTTTTCACATGACATCCATAGCCAAGAACAGAAAAAATTAGTGGATAGATGTTGGAGATCTTCAATTTACAGAGTCTTAAATTTCAGTAGGGAATGGCCCATTTCATAGACCTGCCCTGAAGTCAACTTGATGTGGACATTCTCTCTTTGACACTCTTCCCAAATAAAATTAGAGTGTATCTAGTTGACAGAGAACTTACCATGCAATTTTTTCAGGTATATGTGCACCTAAAACGTCCAAAAAAGCAAAAGTAAAAGTTGTCAGAGGCTTTAGCAAATGTCTTTTACCTGACTGTAACAATATAAATTAATAAAGTATCCCAGAATACATTTTTTTCATGAATTCCATAGTATTCTTTAAGCTTTGTGGCATCATATATGTGTTACTCAAAGTGAACATCACTCTACTGATTATTTTAAATTTTCTTTCCTTCAAATACTGTCATATTCCTCTTATTTTCACTCAAAGTGAACATCACTCTACTGATTATTTTAAATTCTCTTCAAATACTATCATATTCCTCTTATTTTCCCAAGCAACCAACATGAAAAAAAGAAATGTTTTACTTAGATTTTTAGCACAGAATTAAAATATATTTAAATAGTTAATAAACATATACAAGTTGTTATTTTACAAAACTAACCTCCAATAAAATCTGATACTGATTTTGTGGTTTATATTTCAGTCCTTCTTTGCAATTAAATATACATGATGCTCTTTTTCACAATAAATCATACTTTTGATTTTTTCATAAGACATATAATGATGAGTATAAAAATAATATATCTTCTTAGAGAATGAATATAATGAGCATTAAAAGTGTTGTTGATAATAACATTAAGAATAAAGACTTGTTCACATTTTGCATTGATGATTTATAATGATAAAATAATGATCTTATTCCTATGTATAGTAGCAAAAATAACAACACAAAAGATTTATGAAAATAAAGTACACACACACACACAAACACACACACATATATATGTAATATATATATATATATAGATTATGAGATATAATATTAATAATAGTTCATAGACAAGTCTTTAGATAT
The DNA here is from genome assembly GCF_003668045.3 of Cricetulus griseus. Taxonomy (NCBI): domain Eukaryota; kingdom Metazoa; phylum Chordata; class Mammalia; order Rodentia; family Cricetidae; genus Cricetulus; species Cricetulus griseus. The sequence continues at coordinate 236,812,698 of NW_023276807.1, read as the reverse complement.
TGATCTACATCATGTAATCTGCCTAGATAAATGCATTAGACCATGGTAGATAATTTTCTACATAGTACGTTTGTTGTTGATAAAAGAATAGGTAGAGATATAACTATTGTTCTGTCTAAATAACTAAATTTTTTAAAAGTGGGAGACAACTTTTAAAACAAAAAATTTAAATTAGTAGTTACTATTATTTTTATTGTTTTATGTTTACATTTTCATGAAATGTGAATAAAATTTCTCTATTCTAAACAAAATAAATATTCTAAAATTAGTATAGAATGAACTAAATCATACACAAAATTCAATACAAATACTTACCCTAAAAATAAACAATAAGATATGCAGCAGTTTATTATATTGTAAACAACATAAAATACTATATAATATTAGTTTTCTAAAAATAAAATGTGCTTCACACTGTGGTTGTTTGAATGAGAAACACACTCATTGGTACATATACTTACATGCTTTAGTATTCTAAAATTAAACCGTTAATATAGATAATGAAATTATTTTCTCATAAATCTGATTTCCTTAAATGATGAAAAATAATGTATCAGTGAATATTAAATTTAAACTGCTTTATAAATGTACTTCAGTTAATTGGTACAGAAACTATATAGTTTGCTTTTTTGAGCATCTATACTTCATGAAATAAATTATGATGTAAATTATAGATTCATATTTTCCTGAAAAATGCCAAGCATAAACTAAGCTTTTACAACTTTAGCTACTAAAGCCATTTAAAAATTTCAGAATCATACTAAGATATCTTAATTTAAATGAAAAAAATAAAAGTATCAAATTGAAGCATTTTACATGTAGGATGCAGAGTCTTAACCCAACCATGGAAAATTGAACTGGGTCCCAGGAAGAGTAAGTACACTACTTGCCATTTCCAGCCTCCCAGAGACAATTCGACACAGCAGGGCATCTAACCAAGCAGTAACTCATTTATTTTCCCACCTTAATCATCTTTCAAATGAAAAAAAAAAAGCCAGCCAATGGTTTTAAAGGTCAGCCTATCACATGCCTAGGCACCCTAAATTTTACCTAGTGAACAGAAGCTATTCATGCAGGGACCTCATCTGGTTTGATCTAAGCAGGCAGTCATCCTTTTTTTTCTAAACAACTCAGGACTCGCCAATCTGACTTCCCCTCAGATCCATCTTTAACTGGCTCATGTGCCCTACATAGACCATAATTTCACAATATACATTCTTAAATTGTAGAGTATTGTGTGTACAGAATATAATATTTGTTTCCAAAAAATGGAATAGATATAAATTGCTTAAAGTGAATTTTGAGCCATACAATAAATTGCTAGCATAATTAAAAGATACATTCACAACTACTACTTTACATTATTTTAAATTATCTATAGAAATTCCATTTGCACCCACTTTCATAAAAATAATTACTTTGACCACAGTCATTACTTTTATTTCAATAATGGGTTTTACACAAGACTTTAACTAATGTTCAGAGAAGTTTATAGAAAAAAAATAGTTTCATCAGTCATTTAAAAAATTCCTCAGTATGCATAAGTAAAGTTATTAAAATATTAGGATATTTAAAAAATACAGTGGAAAAAGAAAGATGGAAGTAAATGATAAAAAATTTACTTTGCAACAGACAACACAAGCAGGCTATAAAGCAAAAATTCTCTCCTCAGAACACTTAGAGTGGGAGGTTCATTGTTCATTGTTTTTTTGTTCTCTCCCTTACAAATGTTCCCTGTAACTTGGCTAAATGAATGCATATTTACTTGAAGATGCCACAATTACAACTTTGATTCAGGTCAGAAGGGGTGGGAGCTGGAGAGTCAGGGATACAGAATATCAAAAATGAGGTGTTGGCAAAAGGTAATTTTAACCCTCAGAGTATTTGGGTCATTTCCTGGGAAGAAAATACCTGATAAGGGGGAAAATTAAAAATAATAATTATAATAAAAAATAAATATTGAGACAATACTTTTTTCAGACATATTTGTATGAACCAGGTAAGGTGATACCAGGACATATAAGAGCATAAGAAACATGTTTATCTACCATATTTTATTCTTCATAGTTCACATTAGTAAATTCTGCTTTTGTGTCTTATTTGAAATTATTAACAAAATTTGTTCAGACATTTATAAAAGTATATATGCAGTAACATAAATAATTTTCACCTTCTGATAGGTAATCAGGGAATCTACTTATCCTTACATATTTCATCCCACAGGGCATTTGTATCTAGGACGAGTATTCTGCTGTTGGTATTCCTAATTGATGGCTTTATAAAAAGTAAATGCTGCAGATTTCCAATGTCACATATTTTTGTTACAAATTCCATATTGGCTTAGTCATTTTCCATCAAAACCTTCATTTCCCAGAAAAAAAAAATGGAACTTTAAAATCCCGAAAAATGTCTTCCAATGTTTCAGGACTGAACTTTTACACCTAAAATATGCTATAATCTTTATCATTGTTACTATATTATTAAGTCAGTACTCTGACTTTGAGGTGGCATTACTAATGTATTGGACACTGATAAATCATATGGCATCCTATAGCCTTCATCCAGCAGCTGGTAGAAGTAGAAGCAGACACCCACAACTGAACACTGAACTGAACTGGAATCCAGTTGCAGAGAAGGAAGAGGGATGAACAAAGGGGTCCAGACCTGGCTGGTGAAACCCACAGAAACAGCTGACCTGAAAAGGGCGGAGCTCTTGGTCCCCAGACTGATAGCTGGGCGACAAGAATTGGACTGATCCAGACCCCATGAAAGTGGGTATCTGTGAGGAGAACTCAGAAATTCATGGGAACTCTTGTAGTAGTTCAGTACTTATCCCTAGCATAGGAATGGACTTTGGGAGCCTATTTTAAATAAAGGGATACTCCCTGAGGCAAGACACATGGGGGTGGGCATAGGCCCTATCCCAAAGGATATGATAGACTCTGAAGACCCCTATGGAAGGCCTCACCCTTTCTGGGGAGCAGAAAGGGTATGTGATAGGTAGAGTTTTAGTTGTAGGGTGGCAGGGGAGGAGGGAAGGGAGAGGGAACCGGGATTGACATGTAAAACAATTTTGTTTCTAATTCAAATAAAAACTGAAAAAAAAAACAGAAACAAAAAAAGAACTCTTGTAAATATCACTCATAATTACACTAGCTCTTGCAATTTTTATAATTTTTCCATGGAAGTTAGTTAGAATATGGAAAAATTAAGGATTCATATCATGGTCTTCTCACCTAATCCTTCTCTTAAAACCAAATGATTTTTTAAAGTTTTTATGTTACCTGTTGCAGGCCCTGTTGAGTGTACAGTCATTTCAAATGATGCATAAGGGAATTCAACAGTGTTTGAGTTCCTCCACGCATTGGGAATTGCTGCCTTATAGATTCTTATAAAACCCACATAAAGCACATTAAAACTTAGCAGAAATCTCTATGGAAATTGAAACAAACTGAAAATGATATTTACAATTTGCCTCACATTTCAGGACCACAGCTAAGGTCACATCTAGTAAGAAGAAAAATTTCAATTGAACCTTTCCTTCGAATTCCAGAATGTAATTGATTGGCATTATAGTTTAACTCAGACAGTGAATATGGTAAATGAATGATCTTTAAGTCAGGAATTTGAGGCAATAGTATACAAATGGCTACTGAAGAAACAACAAAAAATTGTATATCCAAGCACTCATGTAAAAAATACATTATTTCAAAGTAACCTTAATTAGTTGATAGGTGATAGAAATTGTATATCACTTAAGGTTTGACAAAAAGGAAGTCGCACAAACCATTTAAGTAGAGTTACTACCAAATACTTACTTGGAACCAGAAGAAAATTGGATCTAGTTCTTACAAAGACATGATGCTATTCCTAATCGACCACTTTCTAAAATATAGTTCACTGTATTCTTGCTCCCAAATAAATGTCTTCCCATGCTTACTGTTAAGAAAATATATTTAAAATACCTAATGCATGAAAATTATATGTATATATAATTATTTTTATTATTTTTTATTTTAAAAGACAATTTTTATTTTACATACTCTCTCAGTTCTCCCTCTCTCCCCTACCTTGCTCCCCCTTCTCCTCCTCTTCCCATACACTCCTCAGAGGGGGTAAGGCCTTCCTTGGGGAGTCAACAGCATCTGACTTAACAAGTTGACAGAGGTCCAATCCACTTCCCTCTGAGTCAAAGCTGAACAACGTATGGAATGGACTCCAAAATGTGAGTTCATGTACCTGGGATTGGTCCTGCTCCAACTGCCATGGGGCCCCTCCAATAGATCAAGCCACATTGCTGTCATCAGCATTCAGAGGGCCAAGTTTGGTCCCAAGCAGGTTCCCCAGTTGTTAGTCCAGAGTTTGTGAGCTCCCACTAGATTGGGTCAGATGTCTCTGTGTTTTTTCTTATCATGATCTTGATCCCTCTTTTTCATATGATCCCTCCTCCCCCCTCTTCAACTGAACTCCATGAGCTCAGCTCAGTGCTTGGTTGTGGGTCACTATATCTGCTTCCATCAGCTACTGTATATATGTTTTAATATGAGGATAATTAATTTATTTGGTAACCATATGTAATATTACCTTTCATGTGGTGAATTGCAATTTTTCCTAACATACATAAAAGGTACTCCCAATCTACTCTCATTTACAATGTATGTGTTTGTATCTTTTTAAGGCTTCATATGCTATCCATGTGTATCTTTAACAAACAGCTTTAATTAATATGGAACTTGAAAAATGAATATGGCTTCTTTTAGTGACATACCCTGTTCAACATCTGTTTTTTTTCTCTGAAAAACATATTTATATAACATAGAAAAGGAAGTTCTACTGGCCTGATGGTTTATGTCTATTTTAGGATGCTCAGTTATTTTTCCCTGAATTTTCATAGCATTTTCATATTATCTAATTGCTAATAAATAAAAAGTTTTGCCCACAAGTCTAATATCTTAAGAAAAGCAATTCTGCATTTTATTTCTAAAGTGAGTCTTAAGTCATATTTTTGTGATGTAATTCTTGATTTATTATATAACTTGAAACCAGATATTTGATAATCTTTATTGTGGTTTTTATAGTTTTGTAACTTTTTTTGGTTTTTTGAGACTGGGATTCTTTGTGTAGCTTTGGAGCCTATCCAGGCACTCGCTCTAGAGACCAGGCTGGCCTGGAACTCACACAGATCCGCCTACCTCTGCCTCCCGAGTGCTGGGATTAAAGGCGAGCGCCACCAACGCCCAGCTAGTTTTGTAACATTTTTTTCCTATTTGAATGGGAAATATACACTCAATGGACACTTAACTTGGATAAGTCTTATATACAGTGATCTTTTATACATTTCTCATATAAAATTAGGAAATATATTTTATGTCATACATTTGCTTAAGATATGAAAATTGTTGCAAAGAAACAAAACTTCAAGAAAAAATAGCAATGCTAAATCTGGAATCAAATTTACACACTTATAAACCCAAAGAAGCAGCAACCAGTGTTCATCATCAAATTCTGGAGATGAAAAAATAAGAAAATGATTTCACTTCTAGTGAATTTGAGTGTGTAGACAATATTACAGACCATGAATAACACTAATTAACTGAAAGTTCACATTCTTAGTATTAAAAATAGTAAGTATTATAGATGTGAATTCTTAGTTGTCCATTGTTTACCATTTATTTATTCCTTATATGTAAGAAACAAAATAGTAGTATCAACCAGTTATATTTTTCCAGATTTTTTGAAGAAAACTAATTTTATGAATTCAATATGTCTATAAGAAAACTATACAAGCATACAAAGAAAATGTATTAATCATATGTATCAAAAGTATGCATGGAAATATTTCAGAAAGTATTGACAAAACCAAATCTCAAAATATATATTAAACATACCATCAGATCCTAAATAGATTATGGATCAGCTCTATACCCAAGTTCAATAAAATAGGAAAAAATACAAAAATTTGCCTAAACACAGAAAAATTTGGATTAATCATTTGGCAATGAGATTTCACGATAGAAGAATGCATATTTCTTCTGATTAAATCTATGTATAATGATGACATATTGACATCTTTCATAATAAAATATATACATTTCTATTCATAATAACAAATGTTTCAGGAAGTACAATAAAGCAATAAAATAAATCAGCAAAAATGATAAGGGCTATACAGAAACAAAATAACTTGTCTTTGATTTTCTTTGTACTTAAGTGTTGAAGTCCTTGTATACATATAATGTTCATATAATGTATACATACATGTTTGAATAATGTTTTTTTTAAATATTACATTAAAAGCATTATGACATATTTGATTTTAGGAAGAAAAAGCACCTGTTTTAGATATTTGCAAATTAATAATAAATAGCAACTAAAAGTTGATTAAGCAGTTACTTTTGTAAACTAACATATCAGCTGAATATGGATTGTGTTTTAATGTTTAAGATGTTTAAGTAAATTCGTGAATGTGAACACTGTTTCAAGTATTATATTTATTTTGTTAACTTACTGTCACTTTTATTTACTACTTTAAAATCATATTTGTCCATATTCTTAATCATCTTTCTCTATGTATATGCTCTAAATTCTTTTAGGTTTAATTCTATTCTAAATTTGCTTTTATTCTAGGACTGTCTAAATAGCTGTGTGATGTATTCTGCTTGCTTTGCAATAGCAATAGATCACACTCAATCAATTGAGTCTCCAAAGGATGGATGTGAAGCAACTGAAAATAATATAGCAATCATGCCTTAGCCTAGTAATTTCTGCTATTCAACTGACCAAATAGGTTTGACAATAAACTAATGTGATTTTTTCCATGCCAATTGGCTATCTCTAGTCCAGAAATATCTAAATATGTGATGAATTGGAAATTATTATCCTGACATTTAGATATAGCATTTCTACAGATGGAATACAACTTCAAGTGATGTGAAGTATCATCATGAAATACAATGTTATAATAGACACTAGCATTTGGCAAAAAATGGGACTTGACCTTAACAGAAAATTAAAGTTTTGAACTTATATTTCTCTAGTCTGTCAGAAATACATGTGATTTTATATATGTATATTTTTGTGTTCAATAACCAAAAAAATTAATCTTATTTATCCATTTTGTGCAATAAAGCTAACAGAAATTATTGTGTATGAGGCAGTTATGAAAACTTATAATATAAATTTTATACAATTATGTGTATGCAATTTATGAATCTATATTAAAATCAAACAAAGACAACACAGTGATGCTTAGCCAAGAAATAATTTGTCCCCAAAAAGACATGTTTCAATGTCTAGAAATATTTTTGGTCTTTAACAAAAATAAACTACTGTAAAGCATTGTATAGGAGCCAACATTTCTGTTCTTCCTGGCAGAGCAATGCGTAATACTATCCAAACAATCAGAGATTGAGCATAGGATGCCCTTATTCAATACATAAAATAGCAACACCATACTGTTAGCTCATGCTTTTAGTTTGTTGTTCTAAATATATCTTTGTAAAGAATTTTGAGTTAATATTGTAATAATGTAAGCAAGTCATGCAACAGAGATCAGTTAGAAACATTTTTTTTTCATATTGAGGCACATTTTGTAAACATAAATTGATAGCATACATGGGGAAATTATTAGAAATTAGCTTTCCTCAAAGAAAGAAGGATAACAACACCTAGCCTTTGTGACAATTTTAGAAATCACTAAATTGCAAAATATTAATCAAAAATTATATATATATATATATATATATAATATATAATATATGTTTGGGGAAGCAGTTTGGTTGCACCTATTACTGATTGGTATTTGTTCCTGGCAGGTTGGTAGTTTAGTACAAAAGAACCATAAATGAGCAAGAATCTCAGTGATAATTATCCTCTAACAAACCTACATATCATCCATCAGAAAACAAATTGCAAACTTACTCACATTGTTATCTATTGTTTTTAATTAAAATGTACTGCGTCTTCAACATTAAGGAATATAGTCAACCTTAACTATATATTTTGCCATGGAGTCAAGAGTGGTGCCAATATGCTTTACCTTTTTACTGTTATATGAAGCTTCCTGAGAATTAAATAATTACCTAGCACCCACTGTGGCATTCAAATTTACACACAAAAATTCTTGAGCTCCTGGGAACGGCTTTTCTCATTCTCATAGGTTACCTTCTTTCAAACTCCTCAACAATTATTTTATTGGCTTTTCAGATAATTTTCCAAATTCATTGTAAGCAATATTTTTGGACAGACTGAGTAGGATCAGTGTTGGCACATAGTAGTCCACTCTAAGTAATGGCCAGTTTCTTTTTAATTGCTCTGACAGATTCCTTATAAAAATCAACGTATAGGAAGAGTCTATTTTGGCTCAGAGACCCAATATATAGTCTCTGTTTACTAGTAAGGATGTTCCTACAGCAGTTAACACAATCTAGTAACTCTATTCTAGATCTTCCCAGAAATATTCCTATTGGTGATTCTGAATCCTATCTGGTACAGGATTAAGTTTAACTCTCACAGGCAAACAAAATGCCTTGAGAAGTAAAGGTTTTTACTCTGAGACCATGAAATACTGATTTTGACTCCTGTAATCCCACATAAACAAATTTTACCTCCAAATAATTACATCATTGCACACATATATACATACATGTGTGCATATATAATCAGTATTGATAATTCCTTTGAAAAATCACAATTTAAAAACATTTTAACTATCATAACTATCTACTATCAACTTGGCACTGAAACATGTTGTTTTTAAGTAAAATATTTTTCTGCTTGTACCATAAGTTTGTGAAAATGTAGTGGGAGAAAGAATTCAAACCAATTTTAAAAGTATTTATCACCTGTGGCACTTCACTTTCAACACTGTTCAGATGTGAAATACAGAGTCTCTTTGGAGACTTGATCCGTCACTATGAGAAAATCCATATGTGTTAAAAAACAAATTCCATACTTCCAATATCCAAAGGTATATCTGTAAGTGAGAGGGCAAAGTGACATAGAAAGAAATCCCAGAACCACAGAAAGACTGGAAACCCAACTGCACATAGCAAATCCTATAAACTGAAGTCAGGAGTTTGTGGCTTACTTTGCAATCATGTACACACTAAATTGCTTACAAAATGTAGATTCTCCATCTCTATCATTTCGGGTATCCATGGTTTCTGCTTTGAGGAATCTCCACTCTGTGTTCGCAGCTTTCCTCAATATATACTTCATGGTTCCTGCTTTTCTACCATTCCAGTATCTCTTCCTTATATCTTCACAACATGGCCTCGTTGTAGAGAATTGAAAGCTGCCTTTTATTATCTGGCCTCAGGGGCAATCCTGAGCAATGGGAAAAAAGGCCATAATTTCTTCAACTTTTCACCTAGCATGTATGTAAAATGAGTACCATAAGGATACTCTCAGGAATTTCTGTTGTTAGCACAGGAGGGAGTTTTGTCCTGTTTAGTCACAGTTTTATTGATTTCTACATGTCTTTCAGCTTGACTCTTTGCAAATACTTTTCTAAGCAATTGTTTTGGGGAAAGGAATATACTTCAGTGGCATTCCAGTTTGGGTGATGCGTTTTTGAATGAAGTTACAATTCACACGATGGAGACTTCATAGAGCAGAGCTGTTACCTTGGGATATCTTTATTGTGATTCAGTAAAAATCAACTGACTGCTCTTTAATGATATTTCTCCCCTTGACATTTAAAGCCACTCTTGAACCGCCAGTCTGCAGCTATAATCTCCCTTGCATTCATTTCCTCCCCAAAGTGTCCCTTTTTCAGATCTATGGGCTTCACTGTTTGCTCGCCTCTCATGACAGACCTGGCTCAGGGTGTTAAGCATGCCCAAACCATGAATGTCATCATATCTTCGAATGTTCTTGTCCACACTAGGTAGTATATTGCTTTTCAGTTCATACTTACTCAAATTCTCAGGGCCTGGACAGGATAAATCCAGATTCTTTGACAGAATATAGTACAATAGTCCATAGTTGAGCTTTTCTCAGAGTCCTTGGTTCCCCTGACAACTCAAAAGCCGAGCCTCCATAATGCCTCCCAGGCATTCTGTTTTGCCAAATTTCTACTAGACCAATGTGTTAATTCCTATTGACAATAATGTTGGTCTCTCCTAGCCTCAAATTTTAAACTCTTCTGGAACTTCTTCAACAAACCAGTTTCATAAGCCTTCAAATCCACTGTCAGTTTTATCATAGCAAAGGCCTGACACAACTTCTGTTAATTAAGTTTCTGTATTATCCACTTTTCTCATTCCTTTGACAAAATTCCTGACACAAACAACTTAGGAAGGAAGGTTGTAGTTGATTTTGTATTTCCCTCATACATTCCATCATGTATGGGAAGTTATAGTATGATATGTGCTTGAGACAACCGGAATTTTGTGTCTAGGCCAAAAGAAAGTAAGTGATGGTGTTTAGTTTACTTGTTTCTTCACTTTTAAACACATGGGTTTATTTGAGAGATTCATTCTTTTATTTCCTGTGTATGAATATCTTGTTTGCATGCATGTGTGTATACTCTATGCATACCTGATCCCTACAGACAGGGAAAGAGTGTCAGATCCCCTGAAAGTAGGCTGTAGGCACCTCTGAGTTGCAGCCTGAATACAGGGAATAAACACTACATCCTCTGCAATAGCAGCAAGTACTATTAAGCGTGAAGATTTGTCCCCTCCAACCCCACTTTCACATTCTAATTCAGTCTAGGACACTAGCCCATACAATATGCCATTTATATTTAGGGTGGATTTTCACCAAATTAAATAACCTGTCTAGAAATTCCCTCATAGACATACCCAGGTTTTCTGTTGCTTTGTTTGTTTCTTCATGTACTTGTTTATCTGCTTTCTCATGATGATTATTAAACTATAAAATTCAAGGTCAAGATTAGTTATTATAGGGGATTATTTTAATTATTCAAGCTTGTGTGTAGTTGCAAAAGATCTTTACAACTTCTATATGTTATTTCCCTCAAAGGATCATAAGGCTATAAAGATACAGAAGAACACCAATATCTGCTACAGTGTGCCAAAATGGAATAATTTTGGATGATTTATTTGACATACTCATCATGGGATGCTGTTGTTGCTTCATGACTACTCTGCATGTCAGCACACTTATTGATTTCAGTAAGGTCAAATTTCAGTAGAAGGCCCATTCAGGCCCAAGAGGGCATAGCTACAATTTAGACAATTTGCATGCCACTGGAGCTAGCACCAAAATTCTAACAGGCTCTAGGTTAGCACTGCCATTCTTGTCCATCAGCCATACTTAGTTACTGGAAAGTCTAAAAATACAAAATAACCTCTACCCACACATACTTTATTTCATTGAAGAAATGTATACAGCATTCAATGGGAGTATGTTTGCCCACTCTCTGGACAATTTTTTCTTTCACTGACATTTATTTACCATTTATATGTTCTGCAAACTTGTATTTGGGTTTAATGATTTCCAAAAATCTACTAGCATAGCACTTAACTTTAGGGGGTTTATGTTGTTGTTGTTGATTCTGATTTTTGGTTTTGGTATTGTTTATTTCACCCAAAGAATCATGCCCCAATTGGCATCAGGTGACCCAGACACTTTATCCTTTTCTTACTACCTCTTAACTGCTCTAAATTGTTATAAATTGATTTATACACTCTTCAATGACAAAGAGGTCCTACTGACAATCTGCTACCTTGTAAAGTCAACATCAACAGGAAAACAAATATAGTAAACTTTAATTTGAGTTTCAAGGTACTTGCTAAATGATGTTTCCCAGTCGATTATGAACAACATAGTGTCACTGGTGGTAAACAGGTAATCAAATACCACATCTTACAAGCAAAATTCCCTCAAAAATGTTGTCTTTATTCTATTGTCATCCAGCCCCTGATATGAAGATGTATTATAACCAAATGTCTACATGATTCACAGGAATTACTCAAAATGGACTGATTTCCCACTTAACGTCTCAGATTATACCTGTTTCTTACAGAGAGAACCTCACAGGACAGAGCATCATAAGCTTTTTTGAACTTGTTCAAAAGCCTTTCACAATGCAAGCAATTTATTAGAATGAATTCTGTAATTATCATATTTCCTGACCCCGAACCATTATTAAAGTCTCTGCCTAAATGAGTCATGAACTTTCCCTTCCTCTGTTTAAAAGACAGACTTGACAGCTTTTTTTGTTTTGTTTTGCTTTTTTTGGTTTTTCAAGACCTGGTTTCTTTGTGCTTTGGAGGTTATCCTGACACTTGCTTTGGAAACCAGGCTGGCCTATAACTCACAGAGATCTTTCTGCCTCTGCCTCCCGAGTGTTGGGATCAAAGGCGTGCGCCACCAATGCCAGGCCAACCTGAAAGCTTTGATCTCTTTATTTTATTTCATTTCCTCCTCCCTTTTCTAACCAAAATTTTCCTATTGGTGTCAAGATTTGGAATACCAAGGACAGATCTTTTATTCTGATCTAATTTTTACACTCTTCTCATGGATCCATTCCTCTTATGGACAATTAGTTCTCAAATCTGACAGATTAGCCTTGTTTGCATGTCTCTTCACCCTCTGCAAGGGCCATGAGACTGCACCTCCTATCTTGTCTCTGATTCTACCTGTTCCTCTATTTGTGTGAATTGTGTTGTTTGATTTTGGGCCTGACATGGACTTTACACTTCATCTCAAATAGGTAACTGAAGACAGAGCAAAAAATTATATTCAAATGTTGTTGGTGAATCTATAAGTTTTTACTAGGTTCTCTTGCAGGAGAATGAGTGAGAGGTTAATTGCAAGAGTAATGGTGACTCAAAGACAGATGTATAACCAATATACTCAGCATGGGTGATGATTCATGAAGCTGAAACTATGGAACTCTCTGCACAACCTGCCAATGATCCTCTGAAGAATATCTCCTTCCCAGCAATTGCTGACTGCTTTCATGTAGTTGGGGATAGAGCCTAGGATTATCATTTTATGGTTATCATGAGTCCTGTAATTTCCATGACCTTCTTAAACCTGCCAAATGTCCTGAGCTTTGTAATCCTTATAAGTATTCTTAACCTCCTGGTTTTTATGAACAGCCTTTTCCCTCCAGGAAAGAATGTTTCCATTCAGAGAAAATAACATTTTTATTAGCAATAAACATGATTGCAGAAAAATGAACAGGGTTTATTTATAATATTAATAATATATTTCTTATTTCTTCCACATAGTTCCTGTTAGTTTAAAATTATGGTAGTTATTGAGACTTCCTCATTAAGTAGAATGTCTTTTTATAAAATTGACTTTGATGAATTCTTCATTATCATATCTAGAAAAAATTTCAAATCTAGCAGACACTTAATAAATACTTTACCCATCATAACAATTCTAACAAAAGGCAACTCAAGAATAACGAAAATCACTGGAATAGAAAAACAGGTGCAAGGGTATTTTCAATACAATTATGGGGAACATTTCATCTGGTCATAATCATGATGGCTAATGTTTAGTTATATCCATATAATTTCGGTAAGTGCAGTTGATCACCATATGGCAAAATTTGACTTAGTATGAAAGAACAAGATATACACAAATATTCCCATGATCATAATTTCTTTGCTTAAGTACAGATGTGTCCTTCTAAAAGATATGTGTCTACATTTATAGATACACAAATATTCCTGTGATCATGACTTCCTTATTTAATGTACAGATGTGTCCCTCTAAAAGATATCTATCTACATTTATAGCCATGCAAATATAGCTCAATGTACATGAAACTTCAAAATTGCCAAGTACTTTAAGTGATTACTTCCAGTGGAGAAATAAAAGACATTCTCGAATTCATTCATTACCAAATGATCAAACACTGAGTACTTCTAAAACAGAAGCACACCATGTTATATTCAATTGCTTAGTAAGTCATTATGTATTGGTACAATAGGAAGGGAGTAATGGTTTTCAGGCATTGAGGATCAAAGTGAACAAGTTAAATAAACAATGTTGAACAAAGAAAAAATTATTGAAAATGCAACTATTTCCCTTAGAGAAGTTTTATTCACAAAGGTTTTATGTGTAATATATAGATATAGATATAGATATAGATAGATAGATATATTCACATTTTTATATTTCTTCATCTATTTGCTGAAAATATAAATTTGGTATGACACTTTGTGCTAGAAGATTTTTTACAGCCTAATGTGAAAATGTAGCATTATCATTGTAGAGACCAGTTTGGATATACTCACAGATATGCTTAGTAATGTGAATAGCTATGACAGGGAGGGTGAGGCCTTCCATAGGGGAATCTTCAAAGTCTGTCATAGCTATTCATTTTATGTTTATACTCATATCCTATCTAGAAACCACAGATTTCTTTATATTATGAAGATTATGTATATGTACATATGTATGTCATTTATCATAAAGATAAATAATAGCTAGAAATAATGAATATGGGATCAATCAGAGAATGTGGAAGGACTCCCATCTTTCATGTATGGGGAGTTGTGACTTTATATTTATATTGGCAGTAGTTTTAGAAGAAATGGAAAGCAGAAGCAGGAAACCTGTTCCCCAGTTCCAACTCATCACAATTTCCTCCTCTAAACTTATTCTGGCTATAATTTTAAAGCCTCATCAAAATTATCTTTACAAATTTATTTAGGACATCTGAAAATGCTAAGAAGGCTTTCTTTCCACCTTGCCTTCAGACATAACCATCTGCAATATTTTTAGTGGATATTACACTTGAAAAAATACTACTAACGATTACCTCATGTATAATATAAAAAGTGTTTCTCTGGATATCCTCAGTGTCCCCTGTTATGTCCCATTTTACTTTCTGATTTTGCTAATTTGCATGTTCTCTCTCTGCCTTTTGGATAGTTTGGATAAAGTTTTGACTATTTTGTTGATTGTATCAAGAACAAACTCTTTGTTTCATTGATCCTTTGTATTGTTTTATTTGTTTCTACTTTATTAACTTCAGCCCTCAATTTGATTATTTCCTGGCATCTAGTACTCCTGTGTGAGTTTGCTTCCTTTTCTTCTATAGCTTTCAGTTGTGCTGTTAATTTTCTAATGTGACTATTCTCAAGTTTCTTCATGTGGACACTTAGTGTTATGCCCTTTCCTCTTAGCACTACTTTCAAAGTGTCCCCTAAATTTGAATTCTAGAAAGTTTTTAATTTCTTTCTTTATTTATTTCTTGACCCAGTAATGGTGCAATTGAGCATTGACAATTAATAAATGGGACCTCCTGAAACTGAGAAGCTTCTGTAAGGCAAAGCACACAGTCATCAACACAAAAAGGCTGCCAGCAGAATGGGAAAAGTTCTTCAGCAACCCCACATGTGAAAGAGGACTAATTTCCAAAATATACCAAGAACTCAAGAAGCTAGTCATCAAAATACCAAACAATCAAGTTAAAAGTTTGGGAACAGAACTAAATAGAGAATTCTTAGTAGAGAAATCTAAGATGACTAAAAGACACTTAAGAAATTTCTCATCATCTGAGCCATTAGGGAAATGGAAATCAAAACAACTCTGAGATACCATCTTACTCTCTCAGAATGGGTAATATCAAAACCACCAAGGAGAGTTTATGATGCAGAGGATGTACAGAAAGGGGAACACTCCTTCAATGGGAAATTACCAATACAGATTCAGAGAGAAATATTAGGTTATTTAATAGGGAAAAGCCTTACTTTCAGAGCAAGCCAGCCAGCGTGGCAGCAGTATGTACAGCAAGCCAAAAAGTGAAACCGAAAGTGCCCAGCCACCTGAACCAATGCTGGTAGGAGTGCAAAGGTAGAGCCACTTTGGAAATCAGTGTGGCGGTTCCTCAGGAAAGTGGGAATCAGTCTACCTCAAGATCCAGCAATACCACTCTTGGGCACATGCCCAAATGATGTTTTTTAATACAGCAAGGACATCGGTTCAACTAAGTGTAGGGGAAGCTGTAGCCATGCCTACTTAGGGGCTGGCTACAGGTGTGTCTGACCAAGCCTGCAAGGGTGTGGTCAGAGTGACATAGGGTGAGAGGTTCAGGTGGCTGGGTACTTTTGGTTTCACTTTTCAGCTTGCTGTACAGACTGCTGCCACGCCGGCTGGCTAGGTTGCTCTGTAAGTAAGGCTTTTCCCTATTAAATACCCTAATATTTCTACCTGATTCCGTATTGGTAATTTCCCATTATATCTGGTTGTCAGGAGCAGGATATTGGAAACCTACACCCCATTTTGACAGGCTGTGGGTTCAACCGGGCCTTAGGCCTAGGCCGAGAAAGCTCCCTCTCTCCACAGGTGCTCCCGGTTCCCAGCCTACCCGCTGCACCACAAAAGTGCATTCCCACTGCAAATGAGCTACTCAGAACCATCCACCCAGCTTGGAGACAGTTTCTAGCTGCCTAGAGTCGAGTAGGCCTCAGCTTCCAGCAGCAGCTTCCCCTGGCCACTGAGGTAAAGCTGCATTCCGGCCCCACGGCCGTATACTCTCTAAGATAAGCACAGCTGCTTTTTGACCTCTCTCCACTGCTATAACCGACCACTGCCAAATGCCCCAGACTAAATGAATGCCTTTGCCACCTGCTGGTCAAAGACAGTTACTGAATCTGGAGTAGAAATCAGGTAAAATTATGGCAGAATATTTATCATTTGCTAAAATTGGTAATATTTTTGCTTATTACGTGAATTCAATTTTTGAGGAGGATGCCAATTTGCCAATTACTGGCCTGTCCCGTCCACCCTTGACCAGCAAGAAAGACGCAACACCAAGAAATCTTCTCACAGTTTATTTGGGAACCTTGCTTTACAGGAAGTGGCCCTGAATCCACGAAGGCAGGGCTTAATATATCCAGCAACTACCAATCATCTACGCCCAGGTGGCACGCTAGGATAGGTTGTCACCAAGCAGATTTAGAAGGATACGTGGACTCTCTCCTAATACAGAGTTGTTTACCACAGAGAGCACTCGCCGTCGGGCTGATGGAAGGCAGAAACCGGCACCATCTTTTAGGCGTGGTACTCTGCAGCTCCCAACACTGGCCTATATGCCATAATGGCAGTTAGCTTGCTGGTACAAATAATATTACTAGCCAAAGGGCTCATGAACAGGGACAGAGATAACCTCACTACCTGCTTGCAGGAAATAACAGCTTTACACAATGATGTTTTGGAGAACATGTTAGTTCAGACCACAATTGTGCAGCAAGTGGAACAGAAATTGGATGATAAGATTGGCCCTGTGTCCAATACGCTAAAGACAGAGCTGTCTGTTACACAAGATGAGATGCAGCGTATTTATGATAAGATAAACACAGAGAGATCCTCCATGTCTGAGGCCATAGAGGCTACGCTGTCAGAAGACTGCGACAAGCTAAAGAATATCTGTAGCCAGCTATAAACTCTGATAGGCAATGTTATCCAGAAACTAGATGCAAAAGTGCAAAATACCCAGGATAGGGTTGAAGAATTGGACAATGCCATTCAATCCATTATTGAAGCATCCAAGGTAGCAGATCCCAAATTTGAGTCTAGTTTAGAATGTTTGGAAGATAATTTACAGTACAGGGCTGACAGATTGCATATGTCCATAAGGTCGATTGCTGAGGACTCAAATCACCTAATCATGACCTCAAATCTAGACTCCAATGAGTAGAAGGCAGTTTCCATACCATCCAGATGCTGCCTAAGGATGACCTATTAAAGACCTAGAAAAACCTGTAGAGGAGCAGTTAGAGCAATTTACAGATTCACTAACATGCTTGGAATCTTTTATGATTAAGAAGATTGAAACTTTTCATAAGGATATCATTACTAGGCTTAAAGATCATTGGGATGCCTCAGAAGCAGAATCACTCCAATCTGAGGCCCCTACGCCACCCAGGTATCATGACTATTCTTCTAAGGTTGTTACTCGTACAACATTAGTGTACCCAGCTACCATGGGAGTAAAGCCAGCTTCTAAGAAACACCTTCATGGACAGATGGCTTATGAATGGCAACCTATATAGCTGAAGGATCTTAAGAATAATAGAGAATCAGTTGTCTCATATGGTCTCCATAGCCCATATGTAAAACAGCTATTACATTCATGGGCAACCTTTAACAGGTTTGTGAATGATTGGTAGCAGCTATACTTGAGAATTCATGCTAAATCCAGTGGAAGACATTGGTGAGGGAAGAGATGAAGCTCCTTGCGCATCAGGGCATAAAGGAAGTTTTTGAAGCCCATCTAGATAACACACTTGGTGAGGGTATTTATCCTAACCCACAGCCTTAGGCTGAATATGATGACAATATATTGTCCCTATGCAGGAAAGCAGCATTAAATGCCTGGGATAGGGTTCGTGACCCAGGAGAACACCTAGACACTTATACCAGTATAGAACAGGGACCTACAGAACAGTTCCAGGACTTCTTACAAAGGTTAACTAGGGCAATAGAATTACAGGTAACAGATCCAGAAACAAGACAATTAATTATATATACAATAGCTTATGAAAATGCAAACCCAATATGCAAAATAATACATTTGCCTTTCAAGGTCAGATCAGCCCCACTAGAAGAATGGATTTTGCATGAAGCCAACATTGACTAACATATGCAAGACACTGGAGCTTGGGTAGGAGAAGCCATTTCGAAAGGTTTAAAACGGCAACAGGAAATTAAAAGTTCTAGAGGTGAGGATTCAAGGGCTTGGGAAGGAGAAGCACCTTACAGAGGTCAACATAGGTACCAAGAGACTAGAGGTTACTACTACTATGAACCAGAACCTTCAGTAGGAAGAGCCTTCCCCTGGAGACCATGAAGGCACCAGGAACCTAGTTGTTTCAACTGTGGTAAAATGGAACACACTAAGAGAAATTGTAGACAAAGGAATTCTTACAATGCCTCATATAGAAGGCCACTGTCTTCTGGATTGTGTAGAAGATGTGGTAAGGGCAGACCCTTGACCAATGAATTTAGATCGAACAAGGAGAAGCAAGGAAACCTTTTAAGGCCGGGAAACCCCAAGGGGAGACTACAGAAGGCCCCCACTTTGAGAAATGTCCCATCATTCCCAGTAGTAGTGGGAGACAAAGGTAGCTATAACCATCAAACAAAAGGAACGTGCCATGTGGTAAACTTTACAGCTGTCTCTTAGAGAACTCTATTTCTCTTTATTTCCTAGTCCCTCTTCAGTTAAACCAATGCTGGATTTAGAGGTGGATTTGGCTATCCTCCTCTAAAATCCAAACATGTTGTTTAACTATCTTTATAGTGTCTGTATTATATCAAGAAGCCAATTGTTGTAATACAGAATAAAAGAAGAATTTGGGGACTGTCTTTGTCTTTTCTCAGATCTTGCTTTCAAGGTGTACACCATCTCATAATTGTTATGCTCCCATGGTTGCCTTTCCCAACATGTGTACATACATAAGGAAACATTTCTCTGCTAACTGTTTATGTTTGAGTCCCACACAGTCAATTAAGCCCTGTCTGACAGCAATCCCTGGACACCCTGGAAAGAAAATGGGCCACAACTCCTCGACTGCACTGGATCCAACTTGCTCCATTTCAACTGACACTCTGGCCAAAGCTTCAGGTACTGACTTCAATCAAGTTGAGGATTTCAAGCAAGATCTTCAGTCAAGTGAATCCCATTTAACACAGACTGGAGACAATCAATTCAAGACTTTCACTATACTAACATTTTCTTCCTACAGGAACCCACAAGGATGTTGTCATCCCATTTCAGCAGGAAGTAATTTGGAGGCTGCTAAGCCCCCTTTTCCCATTGTTGTTATTTAGGGTAGTGTATATACCTAGTTAAGGATAGCTTCCTATTGTTTATGCTTGATATTGGAATGAAGTATTCAGGCTTGGACACCTCTTTCAGATGTTTTTAGTGTTTAGTTAAAATATATAGTTAGAATGTGACATAAGCAGATTGTTGTGTCTTCTTTTATTTCACTTTTATGATTGTTAATTTTGGATACTTTACACTGTTAAGTCTTAATCCTCTTTTAGAATAAAAGGGGAATTGTAGGGGAAGCTGTAGCCATACCTACTTAGGGGCTGCCTACAGGTGTGTCTGACCATGCCTTTGAGGGGCGTGGTCAAGGTGATGTAGAGTGAGAGGTTCAGGTGTGTGGGCACTTTCGGTTTTGCTTTTTGGCTTGCTGTACAGACTGTTGCCATGCCGGCTGGCTAGGTCGCTCTGTAAGTAAGGCTTTTCCCTATTAAATACCCTTATATTTCTACCTGACAACGTATTGGTAACTTCCCACTTTAACTATGTTCATAGCAGTATTATTTGTAATAGCCAGTATCTGGAAGCAACATAGATGCCTCTCAACCAAAGAATGAATAAAGAAAATGTGGTACATTTACACAATGGAGTACTACTCAGCAGAAAACAAAACAAAAACAATGAAATCTTCAAATTCCCAGCCAAGTAGATGGAACTAGAAGAAACCATCCTGAGTCAGGTAACCCAGTCGCAAAAAGACTAGCATGGTATATATACTCACTCATGTATAGATATTAGACAGAGCAAAGGATTACCAGCCTACAATCCAAACCTCAAGAGAAGCCAGGAAACAAAGAGGACCCTAACAGAGATATATATGGTTCTCTGGATATGGGGAAAGGGACAAGGTCTCCTTAGCAAATTGGGAGCATGGGAGGAGGGGCAGAAAGTTAGGAGAAAGAAAATGTGAGAAGATGAGGGGGGAGGAGAAGATGACGATCAAAAAAACTTAGTGGAGTCAGGGGAAGAATAGAGGAGAGCAAGGAAAAAGATACCTTAATAGAGAGAGCCATTATAGTTTTAAAGTGAAACCTGGCACTAGGGAAATATCCAGACATCCATAAGAATGATCCCAAGTAAGAATCTAAGCAATAGCGGAGAGGCTATCTTAAATGTCCTTTTCCCACAATGAGATTGATGACTACCTTAAATGCCATCATAGAACATTCATCCAGTAGTTGATGCAGGCAGAAGCAGTCATCCACAGCTAAGCACTAAGCTGAACTTCACGAATCCATTTTTAGAGAGGTATTTGAGATGGGCAAAGTGGTGAAGACCATGCTGGTGAAATCCACAAAAACAGCTGACCTGACAAGACTGGGGAACTAGCATCAGACTGAACCAAGCCTTCTGAATGTGGGTGACAATTGGGAGGACTCTGCCATCCATGGGACCTTTGATAGTGGAACCAGTATTCATCCCTAGTGCACAAATGGAATTTGGGAGCCCATTCCCCCCATGGAGGGATACTCTCTTGACTTAGATACATGGAGGAGGACCTAGGCCCTCCCCCAAATGATATGGCCGACTTTAATGGTCCCTTATTGAAGGCCTCACCACCCTGGATCATGGGATTTGGATGGGATGGGGTGCAGGCTGTCCAAGGAGCATGGAAGCATGGGAGGGAGACAGAACTTGGATTGATATGTGATGGGGGAAGTACTTCTGTGTATGTTTATCTTATTGATTGTTGAATAAAATTCTTTTTGGCCAATGAGGCAGCAAGTCAGACGGAACTAGGAGTCAAAGAAGATTCTGGGAAATGTAGTAGAGAAGTCATGATCCAGGCAGGAAGTGACATAACAAGGAGGGTCATATTTAAGCAAGGAGAAACAGAAAGTGTCCCTTTTCCCCTCCTCTCCTCCTCCAGCATGCAATGTGATCCACTGGCAAGCGAGGGTTCCAGCGGAAGGCATTCTCTATAAGTCTTATAAAATATATAGATTTATGATGATTAAGACTGAGCTATCAGATGAGAAGTCCTAGCCATTGGCCAAGCAGCATTTGTACCTAATACAAGTCTCCCTGTGCATTAACTGGGGCTCTAACTCAGGCGGGTGGCTGGCATAGAGCTCACACGTGGCGGTGGGGCTCGGAGGATTTTGCCGGAAAGATTTATCAGAACAGATATGTAAAATGAGATTGTTTCTGAAATACATAAATAGAAGCAGGAAGTTTGAGAGTCCAGAGTTAGAAGCCAACTGTGGCTACATAGTGAGATTGTTAGAAAAAAAAAAAAAAAGACCTTATTTAAAAAATAACATAAACGATGTTGTTATTCTGTTTAATATTCTAAAAATTGCAGATACAAACTAAATATGTTATTTTTACTCCCTTTTTACAGTGTGTGGTATGAATTTTAACTTGTGGACTAGGACTTAAATTCAATAAGAAAGTAGTTAGGCCTATCTTGCCAGCTGAGTTTTACTGTGGCTCTCAGAGGTCACAACTAGAAAATATTTGTGATTCCTTTTTCTTCTTATATTCTGAAGAGCATCATTTAGCTCTATGTGATCTAGCCAATAGAGATGATGTTTCTAGGTCAGTACCCATTAGATTTCTCAATGCTCTGTGACTCTTATATGGTATTTCCCACAATAGGCTCTTGCTGACAAGTTGTGGAAAGTAACCAAAACAATTTAAATAGCTAGTAATGTTTGGGGTCTATATGACTCACTAGCCAAAAATTATTAATGAGGTAACTTGAACTGGGTTATGTATTTGTTATAAACTGGTGTCTACTGATGCAATGTTGCCCTGTTACATGATAATTCCATTCTTTTTATATGAGTGTATATACTAGGAAGCTTCTACAATAGTATATCTCTATACAGTTTTGTTAAAATGTACTATTGTTAGTTATTCTTGAGAATTGATACACACAGTTTATCTGTCCTGATTGACCCACAGAATCTAAGACTTAACGTTAGTCGTTGTTTCATCTAGCTACTTCTGTAACAAACCAAACCTCCAGGGTCAATTTTTTATTCCAAACTGGCCTCAAAATTTCCATCCTCATGCTTTTAGACTCTTGAGTGCTGCTTTTACAGGTGCATGACTAGCTCTGGCTTGACTAATCAGGTTCTCTAAAGAAGGCATCAAGAGAAATATTTAAAAGAAATTTAGCATACTGAAAATATATATTTATATCATGAGATAAATTATGATTCCTCATAAAATGATAGTTATTTCTGTCACAAATATAGTACATTTTAAGCATAGTACATGAACAATAGAAAAATAGAATGAAGAAAAAAGTTTCAACAATTCTTATCACTCATATTAATTACTAAGTAAGTTCTGTTATGTGATTCCTTACTGGGTCCCCTCGCAGATTCAGTTCCCCAAATAACACACAGAGACTCAATTAGTTACACTATTGTTGGCCAATGTCTATGGCTTCTATTGTATAGTTCTGTCTTAAATATTAAACCATAGCTACTAATAGGTATAATTTTACAAGGACTTATCTTACCAAGGATGCCAGCCTCATGAGACTTCTCTTCCCGGGATCACATGGCAACTCCTCTTCACTACATTTCACAGAATCCTCCATCTCTCCTAGTCCTGCCTATCTTGCTTCCATTTTGGCCAGTAGTGTTTTATTTATTAACCAATAAGAGAGACATATACACAAAGGGACTTCCCCCATCAAAGTTCAACTTTAAAAAGTTTTAAATATTTTGCTTTGGATAAAAATGAAATCACTCCAAAAAGAAATGGAAATGAATTAATATAACTTTAAGAAGGTCAAATATGTATACATATAGAAAATTTAAAAGTTAATTATCAAGGACCAAATTTCTTTATGTAACAGGTCAGATTTTGAAAGGTAAATGAAAGTCATCAGCACACTATGTAAAAGCCAAGTGTGTCTGTGCATGCCCGTAATCAAGTATTGAAGAGGCAGACACAGTTTAACCACTAGTTGAATGCCATGTTAGTCTAAAAGCAAGCTCCAGGCCAGTGAGGGCTATGTCATAATACTCTGGTTCAAACAACCTATATATTATAGACATGTAAGTAATATAGGCATGCAGTTCTGGAGTGATGTCTCACTATTATGAAAGTTTTGTTTATTTTTTTAATATCTTGAATAATTTAAATTACAAAATTCTTAAAACTAAGTGAAGGAAAGGAAAGAGAAAAGTACTCCAGACATAATACAATCATGATTTGTGCCTATGTGTCCTTTGTGATGGTAGGTAGCCATTCTCAGTTTCATGCTATGTGAAATGCCACATGAAAGTGAAATAAGCAACAATTTCAATTCATGCTACAGTTATAGCTTAGTAGTCCCTAACAGCTCACTATTCTCTGTAGAATGTGGGTAACTAATCAGTAGCCAGACCTCAGGTTGTACAGATACATTAAAAGAGGTAAATGACTTAAGAATTCCAGCTCCTTCATTTCTCAAACTATATAATAATGAAGCATTAGAGAGTAATACCAACCATTGTTGGTTCTAAGTAAAGAGATTTTTGAAATACCAACAATTCCTGCTGCTTGAAAGAAAAATGAAACCAAAATAAGAATTAAAGTATATTTCTCCAAAAGAAAATCATTTTGGCAGGTATTTACGACTGCCTATGAATTTCTTTTGTGAAAGTGATGCTTTTTTAATGAAAAATTGCCTCTAAAATCTCCACTGTTAGTAGTGGTGTCTTTTCAACAGATAGAACAGAGTGTTAATCTTTTGAGTCTAAAGTTTATACAATGAATAATTAAGTTTTCCATATCATGTTCAATCTATTCTGAAGTCTGAAGAAAACAGTGCTAGCTCATAGTAACTCTCTCTTTTTTTTCTTTTAATGAACAAGAGTGGGCATAGTTAATCTTTAATTTAAACTGCATGAGAAGTCAAAGTTTAAACAACAGTTTCAATTAGAGTGCAATTTTAAATATATAATTATTTTGAAGTTTTGGGAATATGGATCTATTTTGAGGGACTCAGATTTTAGTAGAAATGCTACTTATGCTTCATTCATGACCACAGGCCTTCACAGAGTGTTTCCCTGTAGTTCTCATAGGAAATTCCCCTTCCTTGTAGAATCCTGTGGAGCTCTTGTGCAAACAGTCACTGAACAGAGATGTGGTCAAGTTGCAACCTGCCCTGAAGCTAATCATACTCTATTTGATTTCTGATACCCGGCACCAGCAGTTTCATTTCTCCACAGCAGCTATACGTAAGGCCCAGAAGAGAGCTGTTTCTTAGGTTCCTTTCCTGAGTGAGACCCTTTGAGGACCTGATGAATGAGGAAATTTTTTTGAAAAGTATCTCCACTTTATTTTAGAAATCAACACTTTCACAGACCTAGCTGTCCTCTTACATACTCCTCCAACCATAGGGTCTCTAAAATTGCCTGATCCTTTGATTACAGTCTTTTTAGACAGTAAGGTGGCCTTTATATCTGTGTTCATCCACTTGATCCATGAGCAGGTCCCCTGGACAACAGATCAGCTCTGGGGTAGTCAGTGACTTTTCTAACTCTAGCCTTTTGCTTATACCATAGCCAGAAGTGATTAAAGTCTTAACTCTTCTGTTTTTGACTTTTTGTTTTAATTGGTTTCCATGACACCTGATCTCAGTGCTGTTTCCCAGCTTAGATGGGATTCTGACAACTGGCAGAGGAACATTCTAAAAACACAGGAATAGGCCAAAACATTAAACTCAATGCCAGTTCTAAGGAGCCAAAAACCTGAACTTCTTGCAGAACACCATGAGGAGCAATTCTTCTGGGGCATTGTACCAAGGAGGAAAGAGGGAGTGCTGCCAGTGAAGGACTGTTTCTTCTGAAAGAAAGATCTGTCCTGTTCCTCTGAGTATATGGGTGTATGCCCTAATGTTAACATGAGATATAACCTTAAAGCAAAATCGAAAAGATACACAAAGGTAATATTATATGGGTCCAATAGGTTATATTTGGGACTAAGAGGCCTGTAATTAAAAAGAGCTGAAAGGATATATGGAAAGTTTTTGTGATGAGGAAAGTGAAGGGAGAAAGGTTGTGACTGAAATGCAATCTCCTAATTAAACAAATAAAAAGAATGAGATCTGATTGAGACTTCCTGCTTTTGTGTCTAGAGTCATGTCTCCATTAAAGGAAGCACCAAAAAGCAACACAAAGGATTTTGAGGAAACTTATCTGAGGTCTAAGGTTCACGTTCACCGAGTAAGTGCAAGTTTCTCCAAAGAGGGGCAAATAGTTTAGTTCCCCATTTTTGTGAAGAGGTGTCTGAAAGGTGTGAAGAGGTGTCATCAGAAATGAATCTGTGAACAGAAGTAAATGTTCAGTCTTGGAGAGCCCGATGATCTCCAGTAACTATTGACTCTATAGGCCAGTTGATCAGTACATGAGATAAGGGGCCCCATATCCAGGAGGAATCTTAAAATCTCATTCATCCCTAGGCTTATGCACCATTTTTGGGATGGTTGAATAAGTGATGATAGCTTCTTCCCAGGAAATGTGTTTAGGACCCTGAAATAATAGTCTTTAAATTTTGTTGGAGAGCAAATGTTCTTAGTATATTCAATACTCAAACAACTTTCTAGTTGAATGATACAGCATTTGTTTATTTAGTCTATTTCTTTTCAGAAGGAAACCATTAGAGATGATTGAATTGCCCTTCGAGACCTTATATTCACCATTTTTCTTGTTGAGGTGACAACATACCAGATATGAAACAACTTAAGGCAAGAAGGGCCTCTTTACACTGCAGTGCAAAGCAACACAATCTCTTGTGGTATTACAAGAGTTAGAAAGCAGATCATATGATACAGAGTTAGAGACCAGGGAGACTGATTAACACAGATGCTTAGCTAGCTTTCTCCATAGCATTGGAAGATCACTCCCCACTTTTAGAGTAGAGTTTTCAACTGAAGTAACCAGCTGAAGAAACTCCTTCACCAACATCAGAGTCAGAGGAACGCAGATCTCTGTGAGTTTGAGGGCAGCCTATTCTACCTAGTGAGTGCCAGGAAAGACTCTAAAGCTACACAGAAAATCCCTGTCTCAAAAAACAAAAAACAAAACAATAAAACAAAACAAAATACAAAATGTTACTCCATGTTACTTTTGAGTAAAATATATGCCTATTCATAAAATACAGGTTAATGCTACTTAAAAAGGTAGAAAACAATTCCAGAGTTACATGCTACATCTACAGTTTTATGACTTGAATTATGAGTATAAAATGGAAAGAATTGTCAATGTTTTTGATGTTAAATTATATTTGCTATTAAAAATATGTTGTTATTTTAATTAACTTCAGACTTGCTTTAATGTAACATTCTACACCATTGTACAGAAAGATTTAATATATTCCATCTATCAACTGAAAATATCTGGCTAAATAGATTTTAACTTATTTGTTTAATTTTTTCCCATACAATTCACTGTGAACATGTTTTCTCCTTCACGATCTCTTCCCAGATCCTCTGCTATTATTATTGCTGCTTCTCTATCTCATTGCTTTTAAAATTTTTCTCCTGTTTTTCAGTCAAGTTCCTTTGGTAATAGTAAACAATTTATTTTATGGCTATTTTTGAATGTAATATTTCAAATAAAGTTGAAAATTAGCAATTAACAAAATTTTATTTAAAATTTTTATTTATCTACAAATTGCAGTGGGCATCCACGTGTCACAAGTGTCGAGATAAGAGTGCAACTTAATGTTCTTCCTCTTTGATCTTCAGGCCATGCTTTTCTTGTTTCTACTGTTGTATTGCACCTAGGAACTTCTAGATGATTCTCTTGTTTCTGCCTCCTTTCCCATACAGGTGTGCTGAAGTTATAGACACACACAAATGTGTCTGCACAGAAACAGGAATCCAGTAATCAAGTTCAGGTCATAAGTTCTCAAGGCAAGTATTCTTACCACGAGACATACCTGGAAACACAAAACTTTAATACATATAAATGATTCATTTTATGGAAAATGCAAAGATTATTCTAAAGAAAAAATTCTTTAAACTTCACAAATGCCACCCTGCTTTAATATACTAAAATGTTTTCCATGTTT
This sequence comes from Cricetulus griseus, assembly GCF_003668045.3. Taxonomy (NCBI): domain Eukaryota; kingdom Metazoa; phylum Chordata; class Mammalia; order Rodentia; family Cricetidae; genus Cricetulus; species Cricetulus griseus. The sequence continues at coordinate 236,784,902 of NW_023276807.1, read as the reverse complement.
TGTTAGCCAACTGCTCATTTCATGTAAAAATAATTGTCATAATCTTACCATTTGCATATCTTTAACAGGCTTTGGCTTAACAATATCTAAAAGTTCATAAAATATCATTTGAGACTAACACATACAGCAGCCTAAGACACATTCTTACAGATTTTAATGTGTTGTTCGTTCAAATTGATTCTTCATTGCTGTGTAACATGTCATCCCAAATTTATTATCATGAAGCTAGCATATTGTTTTTTTCTCATGACAGTTGTGTCTCAAAAACTTGAGCAGATTGAAGCAACAAATTGAGCTGAGAAAGCAGAGGCCTCAGGGAGGCTAGTCTGAATCTGATGATGTGTAGCAACTGAAAGCTCATTGTCTGCACATGGTAGTTGATGTTGTCTGTCTCAGGGAACATTAATAGAGTAATAATTATGTGTGGCCTCTTGTTCTGTCATGGGATTCTTTACAAGTGTCACAGAAGAATGAAAGACAGACAAGAGCAAAATGTCCTGTTTATTCCAGCTGTCAAACACCATCAATTAGACACACTGTATTCTTTAGGCAGTTGAACAGGTTCTATGTGCCCATACTCAATGAGAAAGAACACAAATCCTTCCCCTACACAGAGGCTTTTCAAAAACCACAACATGTGAATATTAGAGTGAGTTATATTGCTTCCAGATAGTGTACATTTGGAGCCATCAAAGACCAAGCAATACCAGCTCCTTTTCTGTCCAAATTCCAGTTTCTTCTCATTAAATAATATTGACTGATATCACATCTTGGCTTCTTAAACACAGGGTTACTCTCTTCTATAGGATTATATAACTGAAAGCAGGTTTGCTAAACATTTGGCAATTGTTAAAAGTTGTAACAGGAAATGACTAAAAGTTAATTAGAAATAAAATTAAAAATGAACCTGAGGTGTCTTGTATAGTACTCAAGCATAAAGAATCACATGATTTAACTGAAGTCTTGGTTCACAACACATAAGTGAACTGATTTTGTGTCATGTTGACAAAAGGAATGTCAAGAACACTGCCACAAACAACTCTGCTTTGCTCTGCTCAAAATTTAGGCTAATATGCTCTAGCATTTATTGCGTATTTTTTAACTGTGTGTACTATTTTTCTGCCTTTATAGAAACATATTTTTTTAATTAAACAAATCAAAGACTTTAGTGTTTTCTATTGTCTTTCCTCAGTATATAGATGTCCAAATACAAAGTATTTTAGCTTTGAATTATATTTGGCAGATGTTTAATATGAAATTGTTGTGTGAGATGTTGAAGAATTCATTTAAGAAGAAATATTAAATGAAGTTTGGTTGATATTGAGACATAATTGTCAATAGTTTCTGAAATATATACATATATATATATATTCTACATATATCTGTATCTGTATGATTTCTAGTATATTTATGTAAAGTGGCACTCTTAACATTGATATTTATAAAATCAAAATAGCTATCAAAGCCAAAAATCAGCAACAACAAAAAATGGTTATGTTCTACATAATTTGTAAACAAAATATCCAGTCCTGGGATTTAATTCTTTATGCATGCATACACACAAATACCAGTGGATTAAACTAATTAACATGAAAATTCACCTTCATTTTAATAAATAATAAAATTGCATTTTAACTAATAATTGCTTTATAAGGAAATTCATTAAGATTTGTTAACCTTTAATGTGTATGCTTGTAGTTTGCATACCTATATACTTATAGTAACATAATAATTTTGGGGCACTCCAGAGTCACTCCAGAAGAGCAAGTATAAGAGTTCTCTTGTAGGATCTCATGTGAATTTTAAGTGAAGAAATATCTCCTATGTTGGAGTTTCTGTGGAAAGGTAGGAAGACACAGTCCCTTGCATTCTGAGGATATATTAAATTGAAAGCATTTTGGATACACTCCCCACACCCTGTGTGTGCTGGCTGTGTAGATATGGCATAATTGTTCTACCTCAATCTAATGGCAGAGAAGATTGAAAGACATGAGTTACTGCTTCACAGACGTTCATAAATTCAACTGAGCACGTGCTGCAGCTGATTACTGGATAGAAGCCCATCCTGTTTCTGAAGAATGATTTTCCACAGCTGTTTAGGTACAGACTGGTTCTTTGATTCTCTGAGTCATCTTTCTATCTCCAAATAGCCAGCATTCACTTACAACTACAGCACTGTACTGATTGCTTCTGTTTCACATTTAGTTTGCAAATAATTATTTATACCATATACTTACCACACTTTTTATTCCGATCTGGCTGTGTTTTATTATAATTCATGTACTTTTTATGGATTTGGCATGAAGTATAAAATGACATGTTTCATTTGGAAGAGCAGGTTAAAGTCTAGGAAGACTATGTTTTCTTCTATCTGCTCAACCTAGAAGGCTGTAAAACATCATTACGATTTCACAGGCATTTATTTCTTGCTTGTTTGTGTGTTTGAGGGGCTTACTGAATTTCAGAGAACTTAACAAATACTTCTTCAGTTGTTTCTTGTTTTAATGTTTTGATTATGCATTCTAATTGTGCTCCTGTTGTAATATTATCTGAGAAGTCCCTTCGGAACTTACCACCTGATATTTGATCTTAGTCACTGGCTCATTTTTACCTCTTGTTCATGTGTTTACATATATGTATGTTTGTGTGTCCCTGAAAGAACTATTTTATTTGTTTTGCAACAAAAAATTATACTATTTGTCTAACATTCAGGTTCATTTTGATGGTAAATTTAGTGATTTGCAAAGACCAGCCTAACAATATTTATGGACAAGAGACTTTAGATAAAGTGGGCTGAACATAATAGATTTTCTTCCATTCCATAATGCCTAATTTGTCTCTTCAAATTGAAAAGTTAATATTAGAATTGATTAAAGATTTATTCACTTAATAATTTGGAAGTTGACCAAAGACAGGCTTTGAAGAGACAGCATAAATTTATTTGAACTCAGCACAAATTTCGTATGTAGCCTGTGCTTCTACAATGTGGTTCCTAAGTGCAAAAGGGTTCTTGAAATATGAACAGTCTGAAGTTTTATTATATTTTATTACTATGCACTACTTTTGATTCAAATAAGTCACACAGAATGAAATCTACAAGTTTCTACTGAGTGAGGCTACGCTTAAGCTTTACCCAGTTTTGCATAGGGGGAAAAGGAATATCTCAGTTTTATAGAAGCTATTTTTGAGATTATAATATGATTTCTCCCTTTCCTTTTCTGCATCCAAACACTCCCATAACCCATTCTTGCTCTCTTTCAAATTTATAATTTTAGTAGTCATTAATATATGTCCATGAGTATAAATATACATATACCCTGAATATAAATTTAATCTGTATAATTTTATGTGCATATCTAACATAATCAAAGTTAAAGAAGAATATATTGTTTATAAAGGAAATAAAGGAGTTTTTGAAAATTAAATCTATAACATCTCATCACAGGTCTTGATTTAAAAAATGCAAAGAATTAGTTGTAGAATATCCCACCATCAATCTTAGTATTAAGGAAGCTGAGTTTGGAAGATAACTCACTTGAAACCAGACTGGGTTACATAGATCACCTAAAAAAGAAAGAGACATCAACCAAATAAAACCTAAAAATAAGAAAAAATGAAATAAAAATAGTGACAAATAAATAATAAATTCAAGAAATTGAAGAATACCAAGAATGTCTGAGATGTATTATACCAAAATGTCAAATGATGCCTTATATCTATGTTTTGTTATAGTATGCTATAAATAGATAGATGAATACTACATACTCTACTCATATAAATTAGCAATAATGAGTGGAGGCAGTGGATATACTCCAGCATTTCAAAACTAGATTTCTCTATTTTAAAAATTATAATTCCCAGCCCACTATGGACAATGTCATCCCAAGAGGCATAGGACTGAACTTCATAAAAAATAGTAGCAGAGCAAGTCAAAGAGACCAAACCAAGCACTGGTCTCACATAGTTACTGTTTCATGCTCCTATATTGAGTACCTGTATTGGCTTCTCTGGATAATAAAATGCAACAAATTAGCGAAAGAAACATTCCATGCCTTCAGATTCCTTTTGGTTGGTGTTTTCAAACAACAAAAACCAAATTACAAGAAAAAGAATGTATACTTATATCTAAGTAAAAGTTATTGATCAGTGAGTTAGATTGATGATAAGGATTAAAACCAAGAAAATTTGATTCTTTGAGTAGAATATTTGTTACTAGTAAGATATCATTATAGATTATCATAATATACTTGATTTTCTGTCAGTGAACTTCATTTATCTTAAAATTTTTGTGACAAGAAAAGACAGACATAAAGCATCAATCTTCATCTCATTTTATCCAAACATTTGGATGGCATTTGTTCAAACATACATCCTGTGGGAAATGTGTGCTCAGATGTAGTTTTACATGCTGTCAGTGCTTTCATATGCATGTATACCTTAGGAGGAGCTCCTTACCCATTCCCCCAAAATAGTAATAAGGAATAGAGAACAATGGATTTACACTCTGGGTGAACTGTAGATCCATAAAAGTGTTTTCTTAGTGAGAAGGCTTCATTACTCTGAGGAAAAGCTTTAACAATACCTATCATCTATTGCATCTGTGGCACTTAAGATACATGAATGGCAGGCAGAACAAAATCAAGTAGCCATTATCATCACCATCTTTCTCATTCATCAACAGCCTGTCAGGGCTTTGTGCATATGTTAAATAAAAAAACTCCACTACTAAGAATGAATTGATGGTTAAATTTAACTCCCTGCAGTTTTCATAGACAAAGACCCAGTAGAAAAGATTAGGGCTAAAGTTCTGTTGCTAGTGTAATCAGTAGATTCCATTAAAATACCTTTTCTTCGTCAAATGTGTTTCAATAGAAAGTTTAAAGAAGGCAAAAAGAGCTGTGATGAACATTGTCTCAGGTAGGAAGCATGTGCTTTGTCTCCTAAACCGTCAGTCAAATGGATGGCAAACTAGCAAGGATAAAGTAGACAAATGTGTCATTTATCCTGTACCATCTATCCCTGTCTGTCCAAAACAAGGAGCAAATCTGCATAAGAACTACCTTGTGTGTGTGTGTGTGTTTGTGTTAGTTACCTTATTTTCATTATTTACAATGATATGTGATAGAATGACTGCATGCCTAAAATGGTATTGCCAAACTAGAAATACAAAAATATTTGCTTTTCTACCTGCTGACTTGCCAAAAGGCTCTAAATTTTCCAACAGCAATGCAAATAAAACCTGTGAGTTTGTGGAATTTGCTTAAGACCTGCTGGTTACTATGTTATCAGCTACCTTTTTTTTTTTGTAAATACAGCATTAATAAACATTCAACTCTATTTCCCATTAATGATAGTCCTTTAACCTTCACAATGGGTTGCAGGAATACAAAAGGAAAATTCAGTGCTGATGATTTGGAATATGAACATTGGGCATTAAAATTTCAAGGCTCAACTCTGTATGTGCAAATTTATATCCAAGTAGTAGTAAAGTAGAATATTAAGGAAGATTTTTCTGCTGTTATTCATTCCCCTTTTCTTATTATTACCCTCACTGTGCTTCTAAACATACTGAAAGCACAAATGCATGCAGATAAGGGTTGTGTGCAAGTAACATAAGCAAAGAGGTAAAAACCTGCATCAAAGCAAGATGCTTATTTCAGTCTCATGAGCAGTAAAAGACAGAAAGCCTGATGCCTTGCTCAGGGGATTAGGAGACTTGCAACCACCGAATCCCAAGTTTTTTCTGTCTTTTTAAATTTTCAATTGTAATAAATTTCATAGCTTACAAACATATTAAGAATACTTGTGACTAAAATGTGCGGAAAACCACATTAGTCAATTATTCCATGGCAGAAAATGTCATATTAATAGATAGTTACAAAAGATAACAGACACTAATATTCTCTGATGATCATATGACTCAGTCACCTTTTCAGATAAATCAATAATTTTATCAAACTTGTGGTGGATACATCTGAGATAGAAGACCACGTGTCAGTCAGATACAAATAAGATGTCTCCTTTCATGTAACATTTAAACTTATGGCAATATTGGCAAAACTCTTCTATTAAAAGTCATTAAAAAACAAACTAAATTTTCATGAATATAGCACAGAAATGGATTTCAGTGAGTACATACAGATTTTGTCTTTTTGTGAATGGTTTACCTAGCTAAGGATGGTTTCTTCTAGTTCCAACCGTTCCACAAAAACAGCTGACCTGAGCAAATGGTTGCTCATGGATTCCAGACTGATAGTTGGGAAACCAGTATAGGACTGTTCCAGAACCCCTGAAGGGTCTGTTTGGAGGTCTGGACAATCTATGGGGCCACTGGTAGTGGATCAGGATTTACCCCTAGTGCAAAAATGGACTTTGGGAGCCCTCCACACATAGAGGGATACTATATCAGCCTAGACACATTGGGGAGAGTCTAGGCACTGATCCAAATGATATGACAGGCTTTGATGATCCCCCGTGGAATGTCTCACCCTCTCTGGGGAGCAGAAAAGGGTTCGGATAGGGGGTAGGTGGAGGGCAGGGGAGGGAACTGAGATTGACATGTAAAGAACCTTGTTTCTAATTTAAATATTTTTTTTTAAATAGTCATGCTTCCTTTGTTTTCCTCATCCCTCTGGCTCTCAAACTGTTTCTGCTTCCTTTTCCTTTCCTCAGGTTTCCCTGAACTCTAAGTGAAGGGATATGATGGGGACAACTTATTTCCGGCTGTGTGTTCCCACATACTTGACTGTGGGTTAGAATATTTATCCCCATCTGCAGCAGGAGTAAATGTCTCTAATGATGGTTGAAGAAGATACTGAGTATATTATGAGTATACTAGATCGTTGTTGGGAATCATTTTATTACTTCTTTCTTTTAGTAAAACATTTTCGTTTTTACAATTGGTCTCTGAGATATCTAGTCTCAGATTCATGGGCACCTAAGCAGTTTCTCATATGGGCTCTATCTCACCTAGTGGACCTTAAGTAAAATTGGATATTGATTGATTAATCACACAAGTTTTGTGCCATCATTGAAACAGGTTATGTTGAAGCCTGGAATCAATTGTAGATTGAAGAGTTTGAAGCTGAGTTGTGGTTTACATTTCTCCCTTAGTAGCATGCAGATGACCTTCAGATAAAAGAAGACTAGCCCACAGAGTTAAAGGCTCCAGGTAAGAACAGATTTTATTTATCCATGTTCAATTATTTGTGTTGTTGCTGTCTTCAGGGATAGGGTTTTGTTTTACTGTTAGTTTTCAGAGAGCAACATATAGTCTTTTCAAGTGTGTGTTGTTTGGAGTTTCCTATGAGACCCCTTTGTCCAGAAATCATTTATATTACAGGAAACTTCATTGAATGACAAGAGATGTTTATTTGTGGCTCTGTCTTTCCCATTATCAATTTGCTTTATATCACTTTCATATATGTACATATTTAGTAAGCTTGTACTGTAGTAGGATTCCACACTGTCCATCAAGGTAGCCCTTAATTTAAACTTATACCTCCTTATGTCTTCTCTCATTGCCATCTTCCTTTCCTATCCCATCTTGATACTCCTGCTCCAGCCCCCTTCACATATTGGTCCACAAATATCTTTTCTATTTCCCTTTCTAGAGACCTATACACCCCCTATACACATATAAAACCCCTTCTCTATACATAACCACTGTTGCTTTTTGGACCATATCTTACTAATCATTGAGTTAATAGCACATATCCACATATAAGCAAATACCTACCATAATTGTGTTTGAGGATTTAGGTTACTTCACTCATGATGATTTTTATTTCCAGTTCCATTTATTTACCTGTAAAATGTAATTATTTTATTTTTAATGGCTGTGTAATATTCCAGTGTGTAAATGTATCACCCTTTCTCTATCCATTCATTTGTTGCAGAACATCTATGATGATTTCAATTTTTGGCTGTCATGAGTAGAGTAGCAATCAAAAAGGGTGAGCAAGAATCTATATAGTAGCATGAAGTGTCCTTCGGGTGCATGCACATGGTGGTATACCTGGATCTTGAAGTTGATAGGTTACCTTCTTGCTGGAGAACTGCCACAATGAAATCCATGAAGGCAGAGTTAGTTTGCAACCTCAGTTACTGTAGTTTTCTTATGCTGCTTGGTCCCATTGTTTCAGCCTCAAATAATCATAAAGAGATTTATATCAATTTTTAAACTATTGGCCAATGGCTAGGGCTTCTTACTGCCTAGCTCTGTCATAATTTTAACCCATTTCTATTAATCTAAGTATTTCCATACGATCTTGGCTTACTAGAGAATGTCTGGACCTATGTTGCCTTTGGCGGCTACATCACATCCTTCTGGTGGATTCTCCCAGAATCTTCTCATTTCCTAGCTCCCCTTCTTCCTGTCTCTATCGGCCAAACAGTCTTTTGTTCACCAACCAATAAGAGAAACATATATACAGAAGGACATTCCTCATCATTTCACAATCAATGGATAATTGTTCCCCTTCCTTCATGAGCCAGCATGAGTTTATATTTGTATATTGAACTTAGCTATTATGAACAACGTAAAATGAAATCTCAAAGTAGTTCTATTTTGCATTTCCCCAGTAGCAAAAGATATTGAACATTTCTTTAAGTATTTATCAGCCATTTGAGTTTTCTCTTTTGAGAAATCAATGTTTAGAGCTGATACCACTTTCAAATTGGGTTACTTGCATTCTTGGTATCTAATTTTTGGGTTCTTTATCAATTACAGACATTAGCTCTCTACCAGATAAAAATAAATTCCCATTTATTAGCCTGCTGCTTTGTCTGGATGATAGTGCACTGTTAGTGCAGAAGTTCTTTTGTTTCATGAGGTCCATTTATTAATTTTTGATCTTAGGTCCTGAGCTAATTCTCTTCATTTCAGCAAGTCTATTCATGAGCACATGGGTTTGAGGCTATTCAACACTTTATCAGGTTCAGTCCATTTTGTTTCCTGTAAAGGTCTCTGATACCTTTGGAGTTAACATTTGTGTAGGATGATAAGTATGGACTTGAATGCCTCTAACAGTAGGATAATTTCCAAAAATATATAAAAAATTCAAGAAAGTGAATACCAAAAGACAAAATGCTCCAATTAAAAAATGGGGTACAGATCTAAAGAAGGAATTCTCAACAAAGAATCTCAAATGACTGATATACACTTAAAGAAATGATCAACATACATATCCATCAGGGAAATGCAAATCAAACCGACTCTGAGACTCCACCTTACACCTCTAACAAAAGTGACTGCTCATGCTAGAGAGCATGTGGAGCAAAAGGAACACTCCTCCATTTCTGGTGGAAGTGCAAACATGACTTCCACCTTGGAAGTCAATATGGCAGTTTCTTAGAAAATTGTTAATCAGTCTACTTCAAGACCCAGCTATAGCATTCTTTGACATGAACCCAAAGGATGCTCAATCATATCACCAGGATACTTACTCAACTATGTTCATAGCATCTTTATATATAATAGCTAAAACATGGAAACAACCTAGATATCTCTCAATTGAAGAATGAATTAAAAAGTCATTCATTTAAAGAATGGAGTATTACTCAGCTGTGAAAAATAACACTATCATAAAATTTTCAGGCATATGGAAAGAATTAGAAAACAATCATCCTGAATGAGTTACTACAGACCCAGAAAACCAAACATTGTGTGCACTATGTTATAAGTGGATATTAGCTGTAAAGGATAACCATGCAACAATTCACAAACTCTGACAAGTTAGGTAAAAGGATCATCCAAGGGGGACAATGGGGTCTCTCTGAGAAGGGGAAATAGAAGAGATATTGTGGATACACTGGGTATGGGTGGGATGGGAATATTAGATGGGGGTTGGATTGTTACAATAAATCTTTCCGCCAAAAACCGTTGAGCCCCATCGCTGTGTGTTAGCTTTACGATAGCCGCCCACCTGAGTAGGCCCAAATAAATACACAGAAACTTGTATTAGGCTCAAAGCTGCTTGGCCAATGACTAGGATTCCTCATCTGTTAGCTCAGTCTTAATTATCATAAATCTATTTATTTTATAAGACTGATCTTTTTGGATGCCTTATTGGCGTCCCTCCTTGCTTGTGGATCACATCCTGCCGCTGGAGCAAGAGCAGAGGGTAGAAGAGACCCTTCCTGCTTCTCCTTCACTTAAATATGAGTCTCCTTCTATGTCACTTCTTGCCTGGATCACCACTTCTCTACTACATCTCCCAGAATCCTCTTTGACTCCTAGTCCCGTCTAACTTTCTATCTCATTGGCCAAACAGCATTTTATTTAACAATCAATAAGATAAACATACACAGTACATTCCCCATCATTGGATGATTGAGAAAATAATGAAAAGAAACTGACTGGAAAGGGGGGGGCGTCATTTTAGGATCAAGTAGAAATCTGGTTCAAGGTAAACTCCCAGGCATCTATGAAGATGACCCCAGTTAAGACTCTTAGGATTTTTGGATATTTAGCCAGAATTGATCATGTCCTGTGACCTGGAAAGACTTCATGTGGAGGGATTGGGAACCACCATCCAGCCACCTATCCTTTGACGTACAGTCTTTCCTGCCTATGAAATATGCTGGGATAAAGGTGGCACAGAGGTCGTGGGAGTGACCAGCCAATGTAAGGTCCAGTCTTCACCTGACACTTGCTGGTATTCCAAGACAGAGAGACTGGATGGCTCAGAGACATAGGATAGAACCAAACACAACAGTGTCCATGTAATTTTTCCTAACACTATTCTGCTATACTCACAAATTGGTGCCTAGCCCAATAGTCATCTGAGAAGTTTGATCCAGCAACTGATGGAAACAGATGGAGAGACACAAAGTCCAACATTAGGCCGAGCTTGTGAAATGCTGCTGAAGAGAGGAACGAAGGATTGTAGTAGCTAGAGGGCTCAACAACATCAAAAGAAATTTATATTTATTTATACTACACTTGTTGGAAGGCCTTGCTGGTCAGAGGTCACAGGCTATCATGGCCTGGCGGCTTTTTTCAAAGTTGGAGACATGGAGACTCCCTCCCTTCAGTGAGACTTCCTGCTCTCTACCTTCCCTTATCTTGAGAATGTCTCTAGGCCTGTAGTTCTGGCCTTACCTGAAAGCTGTCTGATTTATCTCTAGGATGACCTTTGTCACAGTTTTTTGCTAGAAGCCTCCACTGCTGCATATATGGTAATCATGATTTGTGCTAACAGTTTTGCTGCCACATAAGAAGACGTGATAGGGGCCTGCTACTTCATGCAAATTAGGGCTTGCCCACAGACTTCCAATCTTATATATTCCTTATGCTCTGGAATAAAGTTGAGCTGATTCACTGATGTCATCAATTAGAGGATTGTCTCTGTTGTACCCATATCCATTGAAACCCTGTTCCCAACTTCTGTTATGTGGTCGCAGATGGACCAATGCAGTCAATGATCTCAGGGAAGAATCAGAACAACATATATAGCATTTATTTATATTTATTTATACTATCATATCACCTGCAAATAAAGGTAATTTGTCTTCTTTCTCCCAAATTTGTATTCCCTTAATCTCTTTGTTATACTGTTCTAGCTTAACTTCAAGTACAATGTTGGATAGGTATGGAGCAAATGGAAACCCTTTTCCCTTTTCTGATTTTAGTGAAATTGTTTTAAGTTTTTCTTTATTGAAGATGATTTTGGGTAGGAGCTTCCTATAAATTGACTTTTAATATCTTGAGAAATGTCTCTTGTATCCCTAATCTCTCTAGAACACTTATCATGAATGTGTGTTGGATTTTGTTAAAGGCATTTTATGAAAACAGTGAACTGATTAAATGGTGTTTTTCTTTCAGTTGTTTACATGGTTGATTACACTTACCAATTTAAATATATTCAACCATCCTTGAATCTTTGTGATGAAGGCTACTTGATAAAAGTCAGTAATTTTGATTTTTTTCATGGATTCTGTTTGCAAGTAAAGCTTTGATGTTAAGAGTTACTAGTGAACAATGTGGATTTCTTTTATTTTGATGTTATATTTATGCTCCCCACCCCACACAGTCTTGATGTTTTGGTCTGGGATTGCTTTTGTCCTGTGTTCTCTTTGGTGTAATTACCTTCTTCATACTGAAGTTTTCTTTATTGTGCCTTATATGATGATTGATTTGTAGATAAATACCAGCTAAATTTGGTTGTATTATGGAATGTCTTATTTTAGCCTTCATTTTAGATTTTAATTTTTGCTCCTTGTGTAATTTTAGGACGGAATCTGTTGTAACTTAGAGTTTGTAGAATACTTTTCTAGGTAATTCTAGCTTTTAGAGTCTACATTGAGAATTCTAGTATTATACTAATGCTTCTGCCTACATTTGTTACTTGGTCTTTTTCCCCTGCAGTTTTTAGTAGTAATTTTTATTCTGTACACTTACTATTATTGATAATTATTATTATTATTATTATTATTATTATTATTATTATTATTACTATTATTATTATGTGCTATACTGATCCAGTCTTTTTGGTGTTCTGTTTGCTTCTTGTACCTTTATAGACACCTTCTTCTTTAGACTAGGGAAAATTTATTCCATGATTTTGTTGAAAATATTTTCTGTACTTTGGACCTGTGTTTCTTCTCCTTGTTTAATTCCTATGATTTGTATATTGTATCTTTCCAAATTCCCCAGAATTTCTGAATATTTCATATGAAATATTTTATATTTATATAATTTATATATACATATATAAATTTCTTTTTCTGTCTCCATTGGCTGACATCCTCTCTACCATCTCTCATCTACTCTTGGTGAGGATTGCCTCTGACTTTCTTGTTTGAGTTTCTAAATTTTTCTTTTCCAGATTTTTCTCAGTCTGCTTTATTTACTGATTTTATTTCTAATTTCGGTTCTCCAACTATTTATTCACTTCTTTCCAAGTCTGTGTGAGTTTTATAGACTTCTTGTATAAAGACTACTACCATGCCCATAAATCCTTTCTTTTATAGTCCTCACCACATGTTTCAGCTATTTTGTATTTCTCAGCTTATTGTATTACTGTTCTGGACAGTAATGGAAACATATTGTTTTGTTTGTTTTGTGTCTTTACACAGTTTTCTAGGCATCTGCATTTGGGAAGATTTAAATTCTACATACTGGCATTTTGTCTTGTGTTTTTTAGGTTTGTGTTTTGTTTGCTGTTTTATGTTTCCCTCTGGGTTTCAGGGTAGTGTGATGGCTATGTGTTACATGGGAGAGAATTCTTCTGGGATCTTGCCATGTGTGATCCCTGGGGTTTGAGGATTGAATGTGTTTCTAGGTATTGGTACCTCACTCTTAGGATGGTAGAAGGGTGAAAAATGGATTCTGAGGAACTGCACAAGAGAAGGGAAATAAGGGGGTTCCACTAGGATGTGCAACCCCTGACAAGTAGGAATGTCAGAAAAGGCCACATAAGTATCTGCTATAGAGCTGGGGATGAGACTTAGGGAGTGGATTTGGAAGAAAGGAAGGAGAGTGAAGACCTGAAACTTGCCTTACCTGCTTTGCTTGTCTCCTTCCTTCTCTGACAGGCTTGGCTGATGTGTTTCCAGGGAAATCCTAATAGAGTTGAAGTCTGTGATAAAGGATTCAGTGGGGTGGGTGCTGGAGAAAATCTCTGTGATTTGCTGGAGATGAGGGAAAAGAAGAAGACAAGGCTGCATCTTGTAATCTGCTACCAAGCCTGGAATGAGTTTGGAGTTTGTACTTGGAGGAGAGGCAGAAATTAAAATACTCAGCCTCTCTGAACTGCTATAGTTTTACATGACTCATGTTGTATTCCATAGATTTACATCAGTTCCATTGCAAAACAATGAATAATCAACTCACTATAATGCTATAACAGCTACGACCTCAGTAGCTTCTCAGAGGTTTTATGTTTCATAATGGTATTGTGGCATTTCTGATATGTTATCAGTATACTTCAATAGCAATGACATATGACTATTTTGAAATGAACCAATTTAGACCTATAATTAATGAAGTTATAACAGTGGTCATATTGGTGTCTGAAGATCCGTTGATTTGTGTAGAGTGAGTTTGAGAATTTCACCCGAATCTGGACCTGCTTTATGATACATAGTAGTGACTGTGCTTTATCAGAGCTGTTCTTAATGATGTTGCTCAGAATGGTTTCCTTCCAGATGATGATTGAGAAGCTAATTTAAAAAAAATGGTGCCAGGTACCACAAGAGTAACAGAACTGTGCTGTTTTTCTGGGATTTTTGTTTTTTACTTTTTTTTTTAATGGAAAGTGCTGGATGTTGCTACAATTTTGTTCAAATGACTGCAGAACCTGGAAAAGCTGTTGCTGCTATTGATGCATAACATACTGTCATTATTGGTTATATATATATATATATATATATATATATATATATATATATATTTGAATTTTTGGAAACTTTAGCTGTGTTGTCAACTTTGGGAAAAAAGTATCCCAGTTTACTGTGTTGAGTTGGCACTGTACAAAAATTAAAAACCATATTGGTCTAGAAATGTTGAACTTATTTTTTTCCATTTGTACAGGGGTAACAGACTGTATTAAATATGTAACATATAAAAAAAGAAAAGAAGGGATTTTGAGAGCCCATCCCATGTGAAGGGATGATCTCTTGACCTGTACACACGGGGAAGGGCCTAGGTCTGGCCCAGAATGATGTGGTAGACTTTGGGGAGTCCCTTTTGAGGGCATTACCCTGCCTGGGGAGTGGAGGGGGATGGCTAGGGGCAGTGGGATGTTGGGGTGGAGGGGAGGGAGAGGGAGAACGGATTGACATCTGAAGCAAGCTTGTTCCTAATTTGAACAAATAAAATAAAAAAAAAAGAGAATTTCACTTGAATCAGTGAGATCTTCCTTCACTCTGGGGATGACCTCACAGCTTTCAAAGAATAGTGAATAACAATTGAATGTTAATTTGTTACTGACTAAAAACTAAAAATTCAATTATGTCATCTGTGTTCATTTTATGACGTCCAAAAAACAATTCATAAGTATATATAAATTTAACATTTCTTCATATTATATAAATAAATCAATATGATTTTTTAAAAAATTCTACACACTAGGTTTTTAAGGTAAATAGCAAAATTAGTATTTTGTTTCACATATGTTCCAGTATTACTGTGGCATTCTAAAACAGGTATGCATAATAACCTCTCCAATCTTGTTTTATATAACAGGTTATTAACATGAGATTGAGTTAGCATATGCCTATGATAGGGACAGCATTGACCTAGGTTGATACAGCATATCCTACAAGCAGTTTTTAAAATGCAGACATGAGAGACAGAGTCAATAAAGGTATATGAAGATCAGATAGAGGCCAGATGATAGGAACAAATGTTCTCCTGTCAAGTACCTGAAAGATACAGCTCTACTCATGCCTGACCATAGGCTCACAAGTCTCTGAATTCTCCTCTCCAAGAATGCAAGGTAGGAAATAGACAGTCCTCTTAGCACTTAAATTTGTGCCCATTTTTGCAGGAAAAATACTTATAAAGCAAGAAGAAATTGTTCATTTAATGTATGATCTGACTTCATTGGCTACTCTTACCTTTTGTAATGAGAGAGGAGGCTCTCTGTAATTTAATTGTGTTATCCAGCATATTCAGTGTTTGTTGTTTGCTACATCATTAATCCAACTCGTGGTGATTATGAAAAAAGTATCTACGACTTGTTCCTTTTTCAACAAGTACTTTGATGCCCTGGTCTTCATAAAGAGTTACAAAATCCTTTACACTTGGCATAGTACATATCAGCTTCTGTAGAATAAATTCAAGTGTTCTTTCACTCCTTGAACATTTTCTTCCCTACATTCCATGAATGTCTTGATACTGCAATGACCCATCACTAGTTTTCTACTGTGTACCTGCCTGGTAGAAATTCTTTGAGTCAAATTTAAGCATAGGTATTTCAGAACACCCATTCCTTCTTGGTCTACACAAGAGGTTAAAAATTTTATAATTAAGACTGAGCCATTATTTGTTTGTGTGTGTGTGCATGGATGCATGCATGCAAGTATGTGTGTGTCTGCATTTCTGTATTATATTAATACACGGTGTATGATTATTTAAGAAATGTTTTCAAACACTGCCCACATAAAGCTAGATTCAAAGTTGAACTACTTGTATATCATTTAACTTCAGAATGTTATATCCATGTTCAAATTATTAAATGATGGGAAAACAGCCCTCTGACATGCATTATCAATTCCATCTATCACAAAATTTTATTTCACCAGAAATGATAGCACTATGAATTCTAAGATGAATGAAAAAGGTAACAATTATTTGGGAACTCAAACCATTTTATTATTGCTTTAAAAAAAACTTTGTACTTCATTTTTACTCAAAAAGCATTTGCAATATCCCAAAAAAATCAAAAGATGGTACCCATAAGAAATTTATTGGTTTAGGTTTCCTAATTCCCATCAGTAATAAGTGAGTCAAAAGTATGTATTTCTGCTGCTAATTCTCTGTTTTAAGGTATGTTTCACTACAACATTACATCCACTTTTCATTTATTTTAATTCCAAACGTCTTCCTCCAGTGCCCCTTTACTCCATTGACCTGTTTGGAAAATCTATAGTCTTTTCATGTCATGAATCAAATTCTTACTATATAAAGGTCTCCTGATATCAGTGTATCAAAACTACATACTATCTGCTACTTAAAATTTGGAAAAGTTCATTTTACTAAATTAAAAGTGTAATTTGTATAGGAATATAATTTCTATGATAAATTACTTTAAAGGAAAGCATACTGTACTAAAAATAGGCATCTAGAAAATGTTAACATCAAGTACAATTTGAAAAAAGGAAAACAAATAGAGTCACTCTGGTAGTTTGAGTGTGGGTGAGCCTGTCCCAAAAGAGCAAGAGTGGGAAACTAGCCCCAGCTCCTTACTGCAGGGTGCATTGTGTGAGCTAGCCAGAATTATGCTGGAGTTCTCACCTTGGTGGCAGGTTGACCAACCCATCTAGCAACCAGGACCATAACTAGGACTATAAGTTGGCCCACCCCAACATCCCCCTCATCTATGAGCTTCTAGAAAGAGCATGTGCTGGGGCCAACCTACAGATCCAAAGCTGTATGATTTCCATAAAATGGGAGCAGTCCCATTGAGGACACAGTATAGAGGGTATAATAGAAGGCAGAAGCCTTGAACCAGCCAATGACTCATTGCAATGAATACTTACAAGTAAAGATTAATGAAATAAAGGGTGTACTGAGTGACTCACTGTGTCACACTACAAGCTTCCACACTTAGACATTTTTTCTATTTTGTTTAGTTTCTTGTTTTGTTGTTTGCTTTGCTTTTTGGTTTTTATTATTTTTCTTTTAAATTTTATTTTGTGTGTGTTTGTGGGAGCTTGCCGTGACAGAATGGATATGAAAGAGATAAATGTAATTGGGATGCATGATATGAAATCCAAAAAGAATTAGAAAGAAAAGGAAAGAAAAGAGTGTGAGCAATCTTCAATGAAACTGTATTTATCAAATTTTATCATTTGCCTCAGACCTATTTTAAGTATAGTTCTTTTTTAATTTATATTGTACCTTTGATCAAATGAAACACTGAACAGAAACAGGCCACAGCTTATGGAATCGGGAAATATTTGGCACATATTCATCTTGTCTCCAGACCCTTGCACACAACATGTTACAATATAAAATAAAGAACATTAGTTAATATTCAATGATTAAGTTAAGAAGTACATAGTCAAACACAGCCCCTGTTCCTTTGCCAAGAGTCCTACAAGAAGACCAAGTCGCATACCTGCAGAGGGTAAGCAGAGAGTCATTCCCATTCAGTCCATTGCCAGTTCTCTGTTCAGCAGTTGGGTCTTTCTGAGCCCCATAAGTCAAGCCAGTTGATTCTGCTTGGTTTCCTGTTGTATCCTTGAACTCTTGACTATTATTGCTGCATTTTTCCCATTGTGAAGACAGGTCAATGTTTGCATGAGTGTCCTGTGCTCTTGACATTATGTTTGGTGACATTACACATTCCCCCAAAAGTGTTTTGTTTGTTCTATCAGTGAGTCATGGCTGTATATTCTGGAACACATGGTAAATAACTACTAAATGTCTATGGAAAATATTATGTAGGATTTACATGGAAATCTCAGATATGATCTTCAGAAAGGCAACAGAGAATTCATTGGTATATATTTTACTGTCATGTCTTCTTGATTTTTTTCTGTTAATCTATAAAAATATAATCATTCCTGATGATAACATTATACTAAGGATTGTGCGTTATGGATACAGTATCAGATTTACAGTGAAAACTTTCTGGTATTCCTTATATAAAAAAGAAGTGTATGAAGGAAGGTTAAGTTATTCTTTACTGTTTCTTACTGGAAAGTCAAACAATTCTTATCAGATATACACATGGTGGTTATTAGGGAACTAATTTTAATCTTGGAAAGTCAGTCCTTTCTTTGATTTTAAATATCACTTTTTCTTTTTCCCAACTGTAGTTTCTCTCTCTTATTAACCTGGAGAATAATAAAATTATTTATTTGTTGTTGTTGTTTTTTTACCTGTGCATTTGATTATGGATATTTAATGGCTGTCCAGAGGATTTTATGCATGTTACATAGATACCCTTTAACTTAGCTACAATCCACCACCTGGGAAAATTTTTTTAATCATTTTACATTGTAATAACTATCTTAGAAAACACTAAGTCTCACCAGATGCCATTTTCTACTAGTCATGCTAATAATTAATTTCACTGCTCTTCTTATCTACATTCTCTGGCATTTACATTATAAAATCATTGCCTTTTATGATTGAGCAATTTTATAATATAAGAAAATGTCATGTAGAAAAGTATTATAATACTATCAGTGATATTGAATGTATACAGTGTGTAACACATGCTACCACATAAACCATCCTAGTCATTGATCATAAAAAGAATCAGGAGGTATGAGGTTTGGGTGAGAATATTGAAATAATACATCATCATAGCTTATTCATTTCCAATCATACCTGAATATAGCCCAACACATTTAAAATGGTAAGTACCCTTCTAGACTGTGCATCTGGTTAACAGCTTCAATTTAAAAATGACTTTAATCAAAGGCAAATGTGAAAGAAAAAACAACATTTGAATATATTTCTTCCCTTTGCTTCTTCTCTTGAATAATAAAGTACTTAAGACAAATTCATGCAGCAAATACTTCACCCACACATTATTTTCATAGAACTACTTCATAAACATTTTTCTTTTAAACTCATCCAATGATCATAAGAGTCCAAACCAATTTAAACCTCTTACTTTAGAATGACAGCTCATCTTCCAATATTTTGTCTTTGTCCATTATTACACTTTAATATCACCAGTCTGTCATTTGTTGAATGATTATGGACTTCTGTTGGCTGCCTGTGTCAAGATTGTCTACCATAAAATTGTCTTCTCTATCCCATATTGTCCATCTGAATTGATTTCATACTCTTCCACTATTACAATATAATAATTTAGTATTACTGGATTAATGATTCCTGATTGAGGACTTTGAATGTTTCTGTAATAAAATAGAGATAATTTCTCCTGCAAAATTTCTGAAACATCTACCATATCTTATGATTATGCAATCTATCTCTGAAACATTTATGCAGTTTATGACAAATCAAAAAATCATTTATTGGCAACAAGGGGGTAACAGAAGGTATTCATATCTGTTTGATCTGAAAAATTTTTTATTATTAATGTGAAATTGCAGTTCTTATCAGCAGGTAGAAAAGTACCAAGAATATTTGGAAAGTGATGAAGAAATGTTTCTTCATGTCCCTGTGGTAACTAAGAGCTGGAAACCATATGTTGATATTAATACAGAAAATAAATTAAAAAAAAAAACAGGGTCTTCTGTACCAAAAGAGAAAGAGATTCACAGACCAATATCTCTCATAAACATTGATGAAAATACTCAATAAAATGCTTGTAAGCAGAATCCAAAAACACATCAAAAGTTAATCGTCACATTGTACAGGCAACTTAAAAATTTAAATAAAATATGATCTGTAGAGAATAACTTATTTTCTATCTATAATGTGCTAATTGTTTACACTGGCTGCCAATCATAAATAACAAGGTCCTACATGCCACTATATCCTCTATGTTTATATTGTAACTATTAGCTTAGTAATTTTAGGGGACTCTTGTCTGAAACCAAGTGAGTTTTGGACTCTTGTACCTCATCCTAGGCCAATTTTCCTCCTGCTGGTTTGCTATGTCCATTGTTGATGTGATATATTTTTCTTCATTGTATTATGCTTATTTCCTCATATTAGGTGTTGACTCATAGAATGCTGTTCTCTTCTAATGAGAGACAGAAAGGGAGTGAATCTGGGGGGGAATGGATATGAGAAGGAACTGAGAGGAGGAAAGGGAGAGGAAATTTCAACAGAATATGTTGTATGGGAAAATAATTTATTTTCAATGAAAGGAAAAAAGAATTTATGCTGGCAAGATGGTAGTAAATAATATTATATAGGATTTAAATTTGCTTGGAGAGTAGATATTGTTTACACCATGCAATATACACACACAATCACATACATTGTTATTGACACAGTAGGTCTATTAATTAGATTTATTTTAATCACATCTTAATTTATATCGACATAAAACATCACGGCAAATATAAGGATATATATGTATAATTATCCCAAATGTATGAATATATATTTATAATTCTAGTTGATAAAAGAAACCCCCACATCAAAACAAAACAATAATTGTAATGTCAAGGAAAATGTATTAATCCTATTACTTTCTTGGAAATTCTGAATGACAATACAATTTTATAAATATACACATTTAAAATGTGCTGCCTGTTGTTAATATAAACATTGTACTCAGAAGTTAGGATCTTTGCACAAATATTAATGGAATTTTATGTAATAAAATAGAAGATATAAGATTGCACATTGGATTTGTAATATAAATTTCATTTATTGCTCGAGGTTTTATGAATCATTTATCTGCGTGAACGGAATTAGCATTGGAAGAAGTAACTGTCAGATGTTACGATAATAGTTGTGTTTCAGCAATTTGTGAAAACATCAGGATTTATTTGTACATACTACAATATTTAATATGCCATTGTCATTTGTATAACTACATATTAAATTACCATGATCTGTCTCCTCTGTCTCTCTGTCCCTTTCTTTTGCTCACTCACTTGCTCTCTCTCTCTGATTGTGTGTGTGTGTGTGTGTGTGTGTGTGTGTGTGTGTGTGTTTCAGTAGAACTATATTTGAGATTGAATCTGTTCTGCAACTTGTGTCTGCGTTTCACAAGTTATTTCTGATCAGGCATATTCAACACTGCTAATGAGTGTGTTGTAAATAAAGCTTTCTGTGTATGTAAATGCATATGTCTATAGTCTCTGAAGATTTAAAAAGTAAACTACTGGACTGGAAAGATGTCTCAGCAGTTAAAAGAACTTGCTACTTTTCCAGCTATCTCTAGTTTAGTTCTCAAATCCCATATGGTTTACCACTGACTGTAACTTATTCTTCAACAACTTGTGACACCATTTTCATTTTGGGGACGAACCTGCACATTGCCCATGAATTGTCATAGAAACACAATATAAATACAAATATAATAAAGTTTTAAATGCTAAATTGAAATATGCAAATAACTAAAAATAAGAATATAGAAAAATTGTCATATTTATAACATTTATTGTTCTTAATTTATTTCTTGCTAAATGCATGTGTAATTATTTAATGTAGTTTATTCAGTCAGAAATTTAACCTTTTGTTGATATAACTCTGTTTGTGATCTCCAGGATGATTTAGATAGCTACAACGCTCAGCATTTACAACCATGAGTTGAAAGAAAGGACAATGATGACTAAAGTAATATTACCTTCTTTTATGAGCACATCCATGCAACACTACAGAACAATGACTTACTCTAATGCATCATCTTTTATTTTGTCCATGCCCCCAAAATATGCTGCCTACAAAAGCTACTGTTATTCTGATATGAAAAAGAGATTTCAATTTTCAGTCTCTAGTAATACTGTTATTAAGGAATTATTTTGATTTGTACTTTCTTAGAGGGAAGCAATTATTTCAATTTCTGGCAACATGAATCTGCATATCTGAAGGCACATTTAGGTCCTGAAGGTGCTACCTCATTATAAAATGTGTTACAGTAGAATTTATTCACAAGAGAGAACAAAAAGCTGTGAAGTCTAATGTATTTCCAGATAATGTTTTAGTATTATTAAATGTAGTTTTTGATCAAAATTACCTACTTAGAAATCTCACTTTTAGATTGTGATAATGTATAATAAAGAATGCTAAATGAAAGCATTGATGATACCTAGTCAGCATGCTTATTCATTTCTATAATTACCACATTCAGTTTGTGTTATTACTTGCTTTATGTTAGGTTACAGATTTTTTCTCTTATGCTACAACAATACTTCAGCTACATGTTTAAATTAGACTCCTTTGTTACACACAGAGCAAATGAATACACATTTTGCAACCACATATTTGAAAATACTTCATTTTCCAATGCAATATCAACTTTTTCATAAAAAATGCATACATATTAATTTATAGAAAATTATATTTTACTCTAATATTCTGATTTAAAATAGATTTAATCTATTGTATATGCAGAGAAACTATCACATAAAGACCTAATATCGAGCAAAGCATTTTACTTAAATGAAATAGAATTTATTGGTAAATTGTATCACTCTAACACTTGTGTAATCAAGGCATATCTCAATGACTATCAACAAGCACCTGTAGCAAGCTTCCTTTTGGGCCACAAACCAGCTCCCCAATCATGATTTAATATTAGTTGGGGTTGTTCAGCCTTATCTTGGGCTTATTCCACTAGCTCTTAAAACTTAATATTACTTATTTCTCTTAATTTACATTTAACCTCAGGGCTTTTTTATCTTTCTTTCATTCTGTATGTCCTACACCATGTCTAACTGGGTAGTGACTCCATGGCGCTAAGAGTCTCCCACTCTTTCTTACTCACGCTTTTCTCCCATTCTCTTGAGTCTAGAGTCCTCCTTATAATTCTTTCTGCCTTCCAGCCCCATCTCTTGCTCTACTGCCTATCTGTTGGATGTCCAGCTTTTTATTGAACTAATCAGGTGCCTTGGTAAACAAGGAGAAATAACAACTCATCTTTTTTTTTTTTTTTTTTTTTTTTTTTTTTTTTTTGAGACAGGGTTTCTCTGTGTAGCTTTGGAGCCTATCCTGGCACTCCCTCTGGAGACCAGGCTGGCCTCGAACTCACAGAGATCCTCCTGCCTCTGCCTCCCGAGTGCTGGGATTAAAGGCGTGCACCACCAACGCCCGGCTTTTTTTTTTTTTTTTTTGGTATAACAATTCATCTTTACATCATTAAACAAATGCACCACAAACAAATGTAACATACCTTTTCAAAATTTAAGAAATATTTTACACTTCCCCCTTTTTATATAGATAAAATTGAAGGGTTTAACATTAATACAGTAAAAATATATAATAATGGAACAGTTATCAAGTAAGAATTATATTTACAATATTCAGTCCATTTGTATTTGGCAAATTCAGAGAAAATATTCCATTGTTTATCCTATCTTGGTGAGTCCAGCTAAATGCTGGCAGCTCTGGTAGCTGGCTCTGCCCCCTCCCCCAATAAGTTTAATGAGAATAATTCTTAATCCCATTTAAGTGTTTAACTGAGAGCTACATTTAACCACCCTAGCTCTAGGACGCAGGTGGATGCACTGTGGCAAACTTCTACTTAGTTTTTTGTTTCTACTTAAGGTTTTGGCTACTCAGATGATTGCTATATGGCACAGCCTCTTGAGGATTGTATTTTTTTTCAACAATCTGAGGACCTTTGTGAAAATTTGAGCCCCATGTTGTAACACCAAATGTATCAGGCTTTCTTTTGGGGCCTTCAACCAGTCCCTAAATCATGACACAGAGAATTTTTATTAGTGATGAATGCTCAGCCCTACTTTATGCTTGTCCCACTAGCTCTTATAACTTAATTTGACCTGTGTCTCTTCATCTATTTTTTTGCCTTGGGGCTTTTTAACTGTCTTTCATTCTGTATGTCCTACTCTCTGGCTGGTGACTGCCTGGCTCTGTCTCGATGGTGCCAGAAGTCTCCCTTTCTTGCTTGCTCATTCTCTACTCACTCTTCTCCTGAGCCTAGAGTCCTCCTACTTACCTACCTAAGCACAAGCCCCACCTATCCCTTTCCTGCATAGCTGCTGGCAATTCACCTTTTTACTAGATAGACTAAGCAGATGCCTTACACAGGCAAGATGAAGCAGCAACAGATCTACCTAATTAAACAAATGCATCATAAACAAATGTAACACACCTTTAAATAGTTAAAGTAACATTCCACAAGTGTTCTTTAGATGGAAGATTTCATTAAAAAGAAAGATACGCAACAAAGTGTTAGTTGGAGAGCGAGAAACTTATGCAAGAGCAACAATTGCCTGGAACTCAATGACCAAAGTGCTGTTGTTAAGAAAGCTGATCTCAGGTATCAGTTTTAACACAATGGCTACATCTCAGTAAAACATGGAGATGCATTTCAAGTTAAAACATTACTCATCTGTATATTCATAGGATGGTCTATGACTTGTATTTAATCCATATTGATTTAAATGTTGAACTGAACTCCTGGAATCCAGTTGCAGAGAGGGAGGAGTGATGAGCAAAAGGGTTAAGACCAGGATGGTGAAACCCACAGAAACAGCTGACCCGAACAAGTGGGAGCTCATGGACTGGAGACTGATAGCTGGGAAAAAAGCATAGGACTGATCCAGACCCCCTGAACATCAGGGTCAGTGAGAAGGCCTCAGCAATTTATGGCGCCTCTGGTAGTAGATCAGTATTTATCCCTAGTATACAAATGGACTTTGGGAGCCCATTCCACAAAGAGGGATACTATCTCAGCCTAGACACATGGGAGAGGGCTTGGACCCTACTCCAAATGATATGACACACTTTGAAGATACCCCATGGAAGGCCTAACCCTCCCTGGAGAGCAGAAAGGAGATAGGATAGGATAGGTGATCAGTGGGAGGATAGGATATGGGGGGAGGGAGGTAAAGGGTACTGGGATTGCCATGTAAAACAAGCTGATTTCTAATTTAAATAAAAAAATTAGAAAAAAATCAATATATACACAATGTCTTTTATGCATAACAGTTATACAAATCTTGAAATACATCAAAACCATCATCAGAACTGTTTTGTATAATACATGCACAAAAGTATTCCTTAATGCATAGTTAATAAGATTGCATATACAAAACAATTCTATTCACTAGGATGCTACCTCAATATTTCAAAATTTATCAGTTATAATGTTGCTTTGATAGAATTATTTTAAATTCAAAATGTTTTCAATATTTGGAGTATGAGAAATTGATTTTTCCTATTATTGGAAATAAATTGTTTTGGCATACAATATATCCTGAATACAATTTCCCCTCCCTTTACTCCTACAAATTTCTCCTCAACAAAATTCTCCTCCAGATCACTCCATTTCTGTCTCTTATTCGAAAAGAATAGGCTTCCAAAACCTAACAACAAAACATAAAAAAATAAAATATAGTAAGATAAAACAAAAACCATCATACAGAATTTGCACAAGGCAACCCAACAGTATGAAAAGTATCCCAAGAGCTGGCACAAAAATCAGAAAGCCATTTGTTCTCACACTGACGAGTGCCATAAGTATCCGAAGTTAAGAGCCATAGGATATATTTCAGGGGACCTAGTACTGACCATGTAGGCCGGTGCTTACTTCAGTCTCTGTGAGCTCAGATGCACCTTGCTTAGTTGATTCACAGGGTTTTGTTCTCGGGTCATCCATCCCCTCCTGCTCTTACATTCTTTCTGACTCTGAGGGCAAGGGATGGAGACATCTCATTTAGACTTTTACTCCAGGTAATGTCTGGCTGTTGAGCTTAGCATCTGTTCCAACCTGCTACCAATGAAGCCTCCCTGATGACTAAGTCACTGGTCTTTTAGGATAACAGAATATCATTAGGAATCACTTCATTGCCAGTGGTGGGCAGGGACTTTGTCTAATGGAGTGGGCCTTAAGTCATATCAGACATTGGTTGGCTATTCCCACAAGTTCTTTGCTAGCATTACCCGAGTACAATCAAAGCAGGAATCATTGTTGTTTTATATTTTGTTTGCTTCTTACATACTTTGCTTTGAAAATCTATCCCATTGCAATGTGAAATAAAGGCAAGAAAAAAGCTAAAACAAAGTTCCTTTGTAATTTTTGCCCTATTTGATTGTGTTACAGAACAGAGCACACTTGAATGGAGCAAGTCCACATTCAGCAGCATTCAATGTACAGTTAGTTGACTGTCTTCTTTTGCATATATATATATATATATATATATATATATATATATATAATATATATATTACTCTGTATAATGTTACTTGTATAAATGTTTCCAGGATTACACATTTAATATCAAATAGTAAGTTTATTGTTCTTCCCTGGATAGGAAATTTTTTTTGTCTTTCTTATAACTGCTTAGTTACCTATAGTTTTTGTATAGGATGGAGGGCCCCTGGGAATTCCACAATCCACTTGTCATATCTATTATTTTACTTTTAATTTTGCTTAGTTCTTTTAGAAAATAATTTAAAGTAGTTCACTGGAATTTTCTTATACCTATGAAATCACCTGAAATGGAAACCACATTTAAGCTTGTCTAGAACTAATGCTTCTGTAATTGAAAGTTATGTAGAATAGCATTGCTGGTCTCATACATATACTAGAGCTCTCAACTCAGAATTGAAATAATCCATCCAATAGAAAAGAGTATAGCTCATAGTGCCGATGGAGGAAATGGAATTCACAAGAGTAAGGACATTCAGACACCCAAATATCCTTGTCCATAGAAGCAGTAATAATTAATAGGTAGAAGAGATTCTCCTATTGGATGAGCTGTCTGAAACTTGTAATGAAATCTCCAGGGAGATATGTTTTTTCTCTGTCATCACCAATTATCAGGGTTAATTCATGATATTCCAATCTATTCTTGTTGAATCATTTCTTAAGAAATCCAGTAAGCTACAGGAGCCTAGTGAAGTAACCTGTTTCATTGCTACCCAGATGTCTAAAAGAAGGGAAAAGAAAGGATACTCTCTCCCCTACTGAAGGGACAATATTCAAGTTCTTCTCTTCCTCAATGAAGGATCTGCTAATACTTAACATTTTCTATCAACTTGCTTTAACATATACTTAGTTTAAAATGAAAAAATGAAGTATCTGATACTGAATAAATTTTAAGCTGTGACATAAACTTAAACTTACAATAATAGAAGAATACCACGCAGTTTTTTTTTTTATTATTTTTTTCAGAGTCAAATTCTTCAAACACAAATACTTGAGAAGGAACGGGCTATAAAAACACTATATTTGTGTCCTGTGAATGGAAGTAATAAAAGCTGAGTTTAACATTAAATGTATCATTCTCTTACTCTCAGTATCTATCATTTTCCTAAACAGAACACTGTGCTGTATTCTTTGCCCTGACAGGTTTTTTTTCATAATTTTGGTGTTCTCTTCATATCTATCTCATACTTCTCCCAACATTACATTTAACTATCAAAAAGTAGATTTTTATTTTTTGTTGGATATATAAAAGGTACTTTTCCCCATATGAATGAAGTCCAAACCATAGAAATCTCCAAAACTTCCCCTTTAAACAAAAGGAGGGTAACTATATTATTCTACTGTCAAATTAGAGAAAATAGGATCAATCACAAATCAAATAGCTCCAACTTTAACCCTAATGGAAATGAGTTATCTTCATGGAAGTGGTCTGTTTCACAAGTTCTAATAGATCTTAATAACTCAGAGTCAGATATTGGGGTGGGAGAAGCTGAAAAATCAGAGAAGCAAAATAGCCAGTCATTAGTTCTTAACTCAACCTCAGGTGAAGGGCTGATCCTGTGCTCAGACTGTTTCAGACTGACTGCTTTAGACTAACTGTGGCTCAGACTTCCCAGAGCTTCTGTCTCCTCCTACCTTATATTCCTCTGTCTGCCCAGCTAAATCCTTTCTGTCTTCACCACCTTAGTGCTGGGATTAAAGACTTGTCATTTCAAGTGTTGAGCGTTCTTTTTCTCTTTTAAACTGGATCAATTTCATGTAGCCCAGGGTGGCTTTGAACTAACAGAGATCCATCTGCCTCTGTCTCCTGGGTGCTGTATTTAAAAGAATGTACCACCACTGCCCAGCCTCTATAGCTAACCATTGAGGCTAGCTTTGTACTCTGATCTTCAGTCAATTTGTATTTGTTAGATCATAAACAAAATGTCACCACAGTGCTCTCCACTCTTATCTAGTCCTTAGTTTTTCATTCCCAATTCTTATTATTGCACAGAAAACAGCATGAATTGTAAATGCAAATGTATAGGAAAAAGAGAAATAGATTATCATGATGCAATTTAAGAGCCAAGAAGTCACAATAATGCAAAAGAAACCTCATCCAACAGACAAACATTTTTAAAATAACTTAACTTAATGAATTTAATAAAATTCATTAAATTTATTAATTTATTTTACATCCTGACCATAGCTTTCCTTGCCTCATCTTCTTCCATCACCAACACGCTTACTCCCTCCCCCAAATCCATTCTACTTCTGCCTTCATTGAGACAGGGGCAGGCCTCCCATGGGTGTTAACAAAGAATGGCATATGAAGTTCAAGTCAGACCAAGCTCTTCCCCCTGTACTAAGGTTGGCCAAGAAAACCCATTAGGAAGAATAGGTTCCTGGAAGCCAAGGAAACATTAGGAACAGACCCTATTTCAACCACTAGGAGCCACAAAGTAGATCAAGGTACACAAAGATCGCACATATGTAGAGAGCCTATGGCAATCCTTTGAATACTCCCCCAGTTGTCTTTCCAAAATCTGTGAGCTCCTATGAACCTAGTTTAGTTGTTTCTGAGGGTTCCCTTGTGATGATGACCTTGACTTCTCCCCATCCCTGCTTAAACAATCCTTCCTCCATATCTTCAGTAGAACTCCTCATGCTAGTGCTTGGTTGTGTTTCTCTGCATGAGGTTATATCCATTACTGGATGAAGGCAGTCTGATGACAATTGAGGAAGTTACTAATCTAATTACCAGACAGTGACAGTTCAGGCTACATATCCATAATTGCCAGGAGTCTTAAGTGTAGATTTCCCTTGCACCATGTTTCTACATGATCGCAAAAACGCACCCCCCCCCCGTGAAGATACGTCTTTCATTACTCTCCCCATCCACCTATTGTAAAATATTCCTTTATACTGTGTGAAGATATATCACTGCAATTGGTTTATGTGGGTGGCAGTTGAGTGGCTTGAACAGTTTCTGGGGCCACTAGCAGTGGAATCAGTATTTTCCCTTGTGCAAGAACAGGCTTTTTACTGGTCCTTCTCTGCATCTGGATTCCAGTTCAGATTGGTGATTAGTTATGGGTGTCTGCTTCTACTTCCACCAGCTGCTGGATGAAGACATACACGTCAGTCATCAATCTCATAATCAGGGGAGGACATTTAAGGTAGCCTCTCCTCTATTGCTGAGATAGAGAATGACCAGTGAAAAGCACAGAGGTCCCAGAACATGCTGGTGAAACACACAGAAACAGCTGACCTGAACATCCAGGAACTCTTGCTCCCCAGTCTGATAGCTGGAATACCAGCATCGGACTGATCCAGACCCCAGGAACATTGGTTTCTGTGAGGAAACCGAAGAAATCTATGGGACCTCCTGTAGAAGCCCAGTATTTATCCCTCGCATAGGTGTGGACTTTGGGAGCCCATTCTATATAGAGGAATACTTCCTGAGCCAAGACACATGGGGGTGGGCCTAGGCCCTATCCCAAAGAATAAAAAAAATTCTGATGACACCCTATGGATGGCCTCACCATCCAGGGGTACAGAAATGATATGTGACAGATAAGGTTTTAGTTGGTGGGGTAGGGGAGGATGGGTGGGAGAAGGGAACTGGGATTGTCATGAAAACAATCCTGTTTCTAATTCAAATAAAAAAGTTGGAAAAATAAAATAAAATAAAGTAAAGAGAACAGGTTTTTGGGGCAACGGAATCTTGAAATTTTCAGGCAAATGGATGGAACTAGAAGAAACCTTACTGAATGAAGTAACCCAGTCACAAAAAGACAAACATGGTATGTACTCACTCATATAGGAATTTTAGACGTAGAGCAAAGTATTACCACCCTACAATCCTCTTCACCAAAGAAACTAGGAAACAAGAAGGACTCTAATAGAAAAATACATGGGCCCAGAAAATAGGAAGAGGCAGGATCTTATGAGCTGATTGGAAGCATGAGGTTAGGGGACAGTGAGCTGCCACAATGAGAGGAGGAGAAGAGGGTAGAGGAGGAAATGGAGGACCAGAAATGTTGAGTTGGTGAAGAATAGAAGAGAGCAGGATGAGAGATACCATATAAAAGGGAGCCATTATAGGTTTGATGAGAGATCTTGCACTAGGGAGATTTCCAGTGATCTACAAGGATGAAACAAACTGACAATCTAGGCAATGGTCTAGAGGATAACCTAAATTCCCTTCCCTTATTATGAGACTGATGACTACTTTTTATGCCATCCTAGAGTCCTCATCCAGTGGCTGATGGAAGCAGAGGCAAACATCCACTGATATACACTGAACTGAACTCTGGGACCTAGTTGTAGAGAAGGAGGAATGAAGATCAAAGGGGTCGGTACCAGGCTGATGAAACCCACAGAATCAGCTGGTCTGAGCAAGGGGGAGCATATGGAACCCAGACTGCACTCTGGGAGGCCAGTACAGGACTGAAACAGATCCCTGAACATGGATGTCAATGAGGAGGCCTCCACACTCTAGGGGGCCACTGGTAGTGGATTAGTATTTTTCCCTAGTGTAAGAAGGGATTTTGAGAACCCATCCCATGTGAAGGGATGCACTCTTGGCCTAGACACATGGGAGAGGGCATAGGCCCAGGCCAGGATAATGTGGTGGACATTGGGGAGCCCTGTCGAGGGCCCTACCCTGCCTGGGGAGTGGAGGGTGGATGTGGTGGGGGGTAGACAAGGGGTTGATTGGAGGGGGAAAGGATGTGAAGCAAGCTTGTTCCTAATTTGAACTAAAAATAAAATAAAATAAAATAAAATAACATAAAAAGAACAGTCATTTTGGAGCCCATTCCCTATGGAGTGATACCTTGTTCAGCCAAGATACAAGGAGAAGGCCTTGGTCCTGCCTCCAGTGATATGACAGACTTAGTTAACTCCCCATGAGAGACCTCACTCTCTCTGAGGAGTAGATGGAGGGTTTTGTGGAGAGAAGGTGGGGGTAGCAGGAAGACAGGAGGGTGAGAGAACTGGGATTGGTATGTTAAATAAGATTGTTTTATATAATTAAGTAATAAATATATAAGCAAAAAGCACATTTTAAAAAAGCTGAATGGACAATAGGTAGGCAGGATTTCTAGGCAAAAGAGACACTACTGGGAAGAATTGTGGAGAAGCCAGGCAGTTATGGAATTTGTCAAACAAAATTGGATAGAGGTAAAAGCCACATGGTAGAATACAGACATAAAAAAACAGGGGTTAATTTAATGAGAGCTAGTTATAAACAAGTCTACACTCTCCACTGAGCCTTCATAATTACTAAGAAGTCTGTGTTTTGTGATTTGGAAACTGTCTGCAAGACAAGGAAAGACTAGATAATTCATTGTGTTACCCAAACCCAATTTCTCATGTTCCCGTCCTCACCCGGAGTCTACTCAAATGATTTCTTCGATTTCCCCTTCACTGGGAGATCCATGTGGTCTCCATCCTCCTTTGGGCCCACATTGCTACCAATTCTCCCTGGGTGTGTGGCTTGTAGCATGGTTATCCTTTGTTTACAGCTAATATCCACTTATAAGTAGGTTCATACCATGTTTGTCTACTTGGGTTTTGGTTTTCTCACCCAGGATGTCCTTTTCTAGTTCCATCCATTTGTCTTTTAATTTAATGTCACTGTTTGTTTGTTTTTTTTAAAAAGCTGAGTAATATTCATTTGTATAAATTGACCACATTCTTTTCATCAATTCTTTGGTTGAAGGGCATCAAGATTGTTTCCATCTTCTGGCTAATACAGATAATCCTGCTATGAACATAGCTGAGAAAGTGTCCTTGTGGTGTGACTGGGCATCCTGTGGGTGAATGTTCAAGAGCTGGGTGTTGAAGTAGATTGATTCTCAATTTTCTAGAAACCTCATATTGATTTTCAAATTGGCTGTACAAGTTTGCACTCCCACCGGCTGTGAAGGAGTGTTCCCCTTGCATGACACCTCTTTAGCATAAACTGCCAGTAGTGTTTTTGATCTTAGCCATTCTGACAGCTGCAAAATGTAATCCCTGAGTCATTTTGATTTGCATTCCCCTAATGGCTAAGGATGCTGAACAATTCTTTATGTATCTCTCAGCCATTTAAGATTCTTTTGTTGAGAATTCTCTCTCTATTTCTGTACCCCATTTCTAATTAGATTATTTGTGGTTATTTTTTGAAGATGTCTAGTTTCTCTAGTTCCTTTTTACTTTTGAAGATTTATTTCTTTTGTATACATTGTTCTGCCTGCACTCCAAAAGATATCATTATAGATATTTTTGAACCACCATATGGTTGTTGGGAATTGAACTCAGAAATTCTGGAAGAGCAGCTAGTGCTCGTTAACCCCTGAGAAACCTCTCCAACCTTTGAGTTCTGTCAGATGTGGAGTTGGAGAATTTCTTTTCCTATTCTTTAGGCTGCCATTTTATCTTATCGACAGCATCCTTTAACTTACAGAAGATGTCTGGTTTCATTACATTACATTTATTAATTGTTTATCTCAGTGTCTGTGGTAGTGGTTTTCTATTCAGGAAGGTATCACCTATGCCAATGCACTCAAGGCTCTTTCTGACTTTCTCCTCTATAACTTTCAGTGTAACTGGATTTAAGCTGGAGTCTTTGATCGACTTGGCTTGAGTTTTGCTCAGGGCAACATATATTGATGTATTTGCATTTTTCTACGTGCTGGCTTCCAGTTATGCAAACAGAGTTTGTTGAAGATGATTTTTTTGTCCATTGTATAATTTTGGATATGACCTGTTCATGGATATGATGTGTAGATTTAAAGCAACATCTGTAGGGAGACACTGTAGCCCCGCCTCCTAATAGCCCCTATAGGTGTGCCTGGCCATGCCCATGAGGGTGTGGTCAGGGGAGGGCGAAGATGACCAGGAGGCAGCCACGAACACGTGGATTCCCCTTCTCTCTGGCCACACTAGCTTGCGGCCTTTGGGCACCCTCTGGCTTGAGTTTGGGCTGGTGTTTATCTGTATAAAGAAATCTTAGCATTACAGCCTACAGATCATCTTTGAAAGCACGCAATAAACATCTGATTTAATGTCATTGATTTAATGTCATTGGTACCCCTGTCTGTTTTTATGGGAATACCATTTTGGCTTAATGACTATAGCTATGTAATAGATCTTGAAATCAGCGATTGTATTAACCTCCAGATGTTCCCTTACGATACTGAATTGTTTTATATATCCTTTTCCCCACTACATACAGTTGAGTACTGTTCTTTCAAGTCTGTAAATAATTGTGGTGGAATTTGGATGGGGATTGCATTAAATCTGTAGATTGCTTTTGGTAGAGGGTCGTTTTTACTATGTTTATCCTACTGATTTATGAACATGGAAGATCTTTCAATCTCCTGATATCTTCTTCAATTTCTTTCTTCAGAGACTCTTGTCATACAGTTCTTTAACTTGTTTGGATAGAGTTGTCCAAGATATTTTATAATACCTGTTGCTCCTGTGAAGGGTGTTATTTCCCTGATTTCTTTCTCATCCCTTGTATCATTTTTATATATGAAGGCCACTGACTTTTTGAGTTAATTTTTAGCCAACCACTTCTCTGAAGATGAGTACCAACTGTAGGTCTTGCCTGGTAGAATTTTTGGGTAACTTATATATAGTATCATATAATGTGTGGCTAAAGATACTTTGATTTCTTCATTTCCAAATTGTATCCTCTTCCTTTATCATGTTATTGATCTTTCTAGAAATTTGAGTATTATATTGATCACAAATGAAGGGAGTGGAAAGCCTTGTTTTGCTCCTGATTTTAGTGGAATCACTTTGAGTTTCTCTCCATTCATTTTGATGTTGGCTGTTGGCTTACTATATACATCTTGACTTATATTTAGGTGTGCTTGGTATTCCTCATTTCTCCAAGACCTTTAGCATGAAAGGGTGCTAAGTTTTGTCCAAGGGCTTTTCAGCATCTAAATGAGATAATCATATGTATTTTTTCTTTCAGGTTTTTTATATGGTGGATTACAGGAATAGATTTTTTTTGTCTGCTGAACCATTCCTGCATCCCTGAGATGAAGCTGAGTTGAACATGGTCAGTGATCTTTTTGATGTGATCTTGAATTCAGTTTGTGAATATTTTATTGAGTGGTTTTGCATCAATGTTCTCAAGGGAAATTGGTCTGTAATTCTCTTTGTTTATTGAGTCTTTGTGTGGATTTGTTTTCAGGGTAACTGTGGCCTCATGAAAAGAATTTGACAATGTTCATTGTGTTTCATTGTGTGGAATAATTCGAGGAGTATTGGTATTAGCTCTTCGTGAAAGTCTCATAGAATTCCGTTTTCTTTTTGTTTGTTTGTTTATTTTTGTTTTTGTTTTTGTTTTTGCTGGGCAGACATTTAATGACAGCTTATATTTCCTTAGGGGTTATAGGATTATTTAAAATTTTATATGGTCTTGATTTAATTTTGGTATGAGGTACCTATCAAGAAGTCTGTCCACTAATTTTAGATTTTCCAATTTTGTGGCATATGGGGTTTTTGAAGTATTACTTATTGTTTCTCTGTATTTCCTCAGAGACGGTTGTTTTATTGTCCTTTTCATATCTGATTTTGCTAACTTGGATATTCTCTCTTTGCCTTTTGATTAGTTTGGATGAGGGTTTGTCGAACTTGTTAATTTTCTCAAAGACTGAATGCTTTGTTTCATTGATTCTTCATCTTGTCCTCTTTGTTTCCATTTTATTGCCTTCAGCCCACAGATTATTTCCTGTTGTCTACTACTATTGAGTTTCTTTGCTTCTTTTTTTCTAGAGCTGTCAGTTGTCCTGCTAAGTCACTAGTGTGAGATTTCTCCAAATTCTTCCTGCAGGCACTTAGTGATATCAACTTTCCTCTTAGCACTGCTTTCATTGTGTCTCATAAGTTTGTGTATGTTATGCTTTCATTTTCATTGAATTCTAGGTATTCTATAATTTTTTCTTTATTTCTTCTTTAACCCAGTGGTATTTCAGCTGGGAGCTGTTCAGTTTCTCTGAATTTATAGGCTTTTTGTACTTTGAGTTGTTGTTTAACTCCAACTTTAACCCCTGGTGATCTGATAAGATACAGATGGCTATTCCATTTTTTGTATCTTTTCAGATTTATTATTACAACTGAGTATGAGTTCAGTTTTAGAGAAAGTCCCATGAAGTACTGAGAAGATGGTAAATTCTTTTGTGTTTGGCTGTAATGTTTTGTAGATATCTGTGAGTTCCATGGGAGTCATAACATCTGTTATTTCCCTGATTTCTCTAATTAGTTTCAGTCTGGAAGACCTGTCTATTGGTGAGGGTGGGTTTTTGTAGTCTCCCACCATTAATGTGTAGAGTTCAATGTGTAATTTAAGCTTTAGCAATGTTTCTTTTACAAATGTGTGTACATTTGTATTTAGGGCATGGATGTTCAAAATTGAGACTTCCTCTTGATGGATGCTTCCTCTGATTAATATAAAATGTCCTTTTCCCTTTCTTTGATTAATTTATTTTGAACTCTATTTTGTTAGATATTGACCTTGCTACTTATGTCCATGTGATTGGAAATTTTTTTTCCAACCCCTTTTTCTAAGATAATGTCTGTCTTTGAAATTGAGGTGTGTTTCTAACATGAAGTATTAGGTTGGATTGTGTTTTTGTATTAGTTTTCTTAAGCTTGTGCCTTTTTATTGACAAATTGAATCCATTGATGTTAAGAGATATTAATGACAAATATATGTTAATTCCTGTTATTTTTTTGGCAGGGGTGGTGGTAGTGTGTGTTTGTGTGTGTTTGTTTGTTTCCCTTCTTTCGATTTTGTTGGTATGTTTTGTGGGTTCAGATAACTTTCATTGGGTTGAATTTTAACTTCTACTACCTTCTGTATGATAACATTTGTGAATAAATTATTGTTTGAATTTGCTTTTCTCATGAAATATCTTTTTGTCTATCTATGGTGATTTAAAAATTTCTGGGTATAGTAGTCTAGCCTGGCATCCATGCTATCTTAGTCTCTGCATGATGTCTGCCTAGGCCCTCATGATTTTTAGAATATCCATTGGGAAGTCAGGTATAATTCTGTCAGGTCTGCATTCATATTTTATTTGGCCTTTTCCTTTGCATATCTAAAATTCTTTCTTTATTCTACATTTTTAATGTTCTGATGATTATTCAGCATAGGAACTTAAAAAAAAGTCTGTTTGGTGTTCTGTAACCTTCTTTTACCTTTATAGGCATGATGAAAAGTTTTCTTTTATGATTTTTTAAAACTAATTTATATGCCTTTGTGTTGGTATTCATCTTCTACTTCTATTCCTATTATTCTTAGGTTTGGTCTTTTCATGGTGTCACAAATTTCTTGGAGGTTTGGTTTAATGAATATTTAAATTTTTCTTTGACAAATGAATCTATTTCCTCTATAATAACTTCAACACCTGAGATTCTGTCTTCCATCCCTTATATTCTGAATACAAAAATAATTCTTGTTTGCTTACCCATATTTTCCATTTCTACTATTTCCTCAGTTTGTGTTTTCTTTATTGTTTCTATTTCAGTTTCAGGTCTTGAACTGTTTCATTTATCGGTTACATTGTTTTTTCTTTGTTTTTTTCTTCATTCTTTAAGAGATTTATTGATTTCTTCCAGTTTTTGTTTGTCTTCTGTGATTCCTTCAAGGTAGTTTTTCATTTCCTATTTAAGCCCTCTATTATTTTCATAAAGTTATTTTTAGGATAATTTTATTGTGGTTCAGCTGCATTGAAATGTTCAGGTCTTGCAGTCATAGAATCACTGGGTTCTAGGTGTGATATTTTACCATTTCTGTTATTGAATGTGGTCTCACAGTGGTGTGTAGGCATCTATAATATTTGGGCCGATTATAAGTCTAAGTGTTGATTTTTACATATGTCTTTGGTGTGTGTATATGTGTGTGTGTGTGTGTTGTGTGTGTGTGTGTGTGTGTGTGTGTGTGTGTGTGTGTGTGTGTGTGTGTGTGTGTTGTTTCTTTGCTTTGCTTTCTGTTTCTTCTCTTGTCTGCTAGTCTAAGTGGCCAAGGGTTTCTGATGACACATAAAGCTTAATTTCCAGTAGGATGTTTCTGCTGATGTTCATGTGGCCTGGATCCAGCCTGGCTTCATGTAAAGCCAAAACTTCTGGTCCTATTGTGTCTGCTCTTCTTATGACTGCAGTTGCCTGTGCCTGGGCCTATGTAGTCTGTTCTGACTGGTGTGGGCTGTACCTGTGCCTTGGGAGTCTGCTGGATTTGCAGGGAAGGATTTGCCATAGGAAGGATGATAAGTTACATAGGGTTGGTTAGCAGATTTGGGTCTTGGGGAAAGTACAATCTGTGTGTGGTTTTGATCCAACTGACAGGCAGGTCAGTTACCTGCTTATGTGTTGGTGAGGACCCCACCAGAGCAGTAAAGTTTAAGAGAAACATTTAAGCTGGCAAGTCTTAGCAATCAGTGCTAGTTAAAAAAATTTACAAAACCTTGTATTTTGTCTCCAAAGGATAATGCTTTCAGATTCCAGTGTGTGTGTGTGTGTGTGTGTGTGTGTGTGTGTGTGTGTGTGTGTGTTGTTCAATAAAAATACATTAGTATAAATAAAAAAATTAGCTAAAATATTAAGCCCTGTCAACTTGGCCTATTTACTCATCTACCCAATATAAAAAACTGAATTTCAGAAGTAGAGCATAGACATCATTAAATAGCTTTGAAAACAAGGTCTAGTTTCATTATAAAGACTTTAAAGCAACAAGACTCAAATATTTCACAGACTTAACATTTCCTATAGGAGATACTGTTAGGTGCTTTTATTTATCCTGAGGAATCTAGTAAATATATGTATCCTCCTTAATGTCCACTACTATTCCATGTGGATTGTCATCTATTTTCTTAATGAATAGTGTAAAGCATCAAAATCAGCAAATTGAAATTGAAAATTTAGTGAACAGAATGAATTAGGCAAAAAAGAAAATGAGAATTTTTTAGTAAATCAGTTATTAATTTGAGATAATCATCAAAATTTGAGAACAGATGGGTGAATATAATAAATATATATATATATATATATATATATATATATAATAAGAGAAATTTAGAAGCAGAAATTAAATAAAACATGAGGACATGAAAGGTTGCTATTATATTTTATTTTGAAAACAGCAAGCTAATGTAGTAGGTTGGTTGTATCATTGTGTTTGATGAATAGTGCTAAAATCAAGTTATCTTAATTCTATTAGGAGCAAACTTTTGATCCAATGTTGTAGTCTGTTAGTGATACAGAAGAAAAGAATATTGTGCCAAATTCTGGTGCAGTGTTTGAAATCTCTTTCTTAAAAGAGTTTATCCTGCCAACAGAACACTCAGTCCAAATCAATAAGTATATAACTCCAGGAAAAGATAGTTGGAAATGAATTGAAACAGAGTTAAAGTACAAAGAACAAAAATAAATCATCTGCAATACATAAAGCTTTCTGTTTTATATCAATAATAGAATGTACCTGTATATAACTCATTTAAAAAGGTACCATTTATGAATTCTAGATCTCTCACCCATGGGGATTTGTCATAAAAAATAGAAAAGTTCTTACTTCATTTCATTCTCCTCTCAAAAGTTCTTTAAGAAATGCATTGGCTAGTCATTTGGGTCCTCTTCCTTTCTTTTTCCTAAAGATCTGTAAACAGTCTAGTGAAATAATTCCTTTATTATCAGAAACAGGAGAGGAGACAGGGCTGTTTCCTATCACCTTATGAAACAACCTAAAAGCATTATATGAAACACAGGTGCAAGTATTACCTATGATTTATAGCTGACCAGAGAGTCAAGTGCTCATCTGATTGATGAAGAGCCCATGTATTATCCATAGACTCTCTGTGTTAGGAAATCATGAAGGAGAAGGGAGGTTGTAGCACAAGGGAGATAGATCAGTCAGTGCAGCACTGTCTCCCAATTGTAAGACCTGAATATACATAGTCAGAAATCACAGTGCACATATTTAATTCCAGCGGTGAAATGTTAGGAATTGGAAACAGGCAGATTCCTTCATAGATCATTAGACAGCTAACTTGACTATGTAGTGACTTTGTAGGACAAGGAGAGTCCCTACTTAAACATAATCGTAGGAGGCATACAAAGACTGCCCATTCATGGATGTCTTTAGACCTACACATTCTGAAATGCCATCATCACTGGAAATGACACCCCCCCATAAACACACACACACAAAAAATTAAAAAATGAAGGGGGAACTAATAAATTTATCTAAAAGTTATCAAGTTATTTCCTGTAACCAAAAAATGGCTTTAGTAGAATATGTAATTATAAATGAATTCAAGATTTTAATGTCACTGACTACTACCAACAAAATAAATGGATTTAATTGAATATCACACAAGAATATGGAGTTCTGAACAGAACTATGTATAAAATTTGTGAATACTTATCAACACAACTATAGCAATAAAATCATAATCTCTGATTAGATTACCTAAATAAGATTGCTAAATTAGCCCAAATTAATGAAAACTTTTATTCTAACAAATTTTCTTGAAGAAATGATTGTCACTGGATTAAAACTGATAGCAATGAAAGTCCAAGAAGAAGGATATAGAAATGTAGCTTCCAGAAATAAGAATGCAGAAATATAAGAATACAAAGGTGTAATCAAAAAAGAATGAGAACATACGATCAGCAGCTTTCTCAGCAGTTTAAGGATTATCTATTAACAATGGGATCCTCTGCCTTACAACTGAAAGCTCTGTCTACAAGACTAAAATGACCCTCTGTAAACTAGGGGCCTAGCTCTGAATTTGAAGATGTAATTATATTACTAGGCCCAAGATAAATGATAAATGGGTCCTTATTGGGCACAATTACCCAGAAAATACAAAGAACTGCTGGAGGCTTTCCCTGCTTTTCCTAACAGATCCAATGAACCAACAGAAAGAGTTCACAAAAGAAAGCCACACCTAAAGCTCCTCTCTTTCCACTTCTGTCCTCCTGAAGCCACACCCAAAGGGGTGTGGCCAACATTTTAGGTCCATAGACCAGATACCTACAAGTCACTCTCCAAAGTGGGAGTCAGCTTTTAGATACCAGCCTCCCCTCAGGCAACCACTCATGACCAGAAAATTGACATAAACTGACATTACCTATTAAATGATGGGTTGAACATGACTTTTGATTGTGCTTTGCTCCATACTCTTCCAAGTTGCACAAAATGGGCAGTATCAGGAGAGTGCAGTTTTGGTAAATGCCACCAAGAAGAGCCAGAGAGAAACCATGGGCTAAATACAAACACTAGTTAAACTGAAAAACACTGTTAATGGAAATTGTGAATAGCAAATTGGAACAATTTGCACAGGAGCTCTTGTCCCTTTCCCATTCTCTGGGTGACCATGTATGTGTCTCTTAGTGTCCTAATTGCTTCCTAGCTTCTCTGGTGATGTTGACTGTAGGTTCGCAATCTTTTTCTCTATGTCTAAAATTCATATTTGAATGAGTATATTTTTTTCATTTTTGGCTGGGTTAACCCACTCAGAATTGTTTCTTCTAGTTCCATCCATTCTCCTGCAAATCTCAAGATGTGACTGTTATCCACTCCCCCCACACACACTGAGTAGTGCTCCATTCTGTACATGTATCACAGTTTCATTATCCATTGTTCATTTGAGAGGCATCTTGGTTGCTTCTAAGTTCTGTCTATTCCAAATAATGCTGCTATGAACATAGCTGAACAGATGTCCTTGTATGAGAGTGCAACCTTTGGGTATATGCCTAAGAACACCAGAGAAGAACAACATTACCAGAGAAGCTAGGAAGCAATTAGGACACTAAGAGACACATACATGGTCACCCAGAGAATGGGAATTGTTAAGTCTTTGGGGAGACTGATTCCCATTTTCCTGGGAAACCACCATACTGATTTCCAAAGTTGATGTGCCAGTTTGCACTCCCAACAGCAATGAAGGAGTGTCCCCCTTCTCCACATCCTCTCTAGCATAAACTGTCATTGATGTTTTTGATTTTAGCCATTCTGACATGAGCAAGATGGTATCTCAGAGTGGTTTTGATTTTCATTTCCCTGATGGCTAAGGATATTAAGGACTTTCTTAAGTGCATTTAGATTTTAGATTCTTCTTTTGAAAATTCTCTATTTAGTTTTGTACCCCACCTTTTAATTGGATTATTTAGTATTTTGGTGGCTAGCTACTTGAGTTCTTTGTATATTTTGGAAATCAGCTGTCTGTCAGATGTAGGGTTGATGAATATCTTTTCACATTCTGTGGGCTACTGTTTAGTATTGTGGACTATGTCCTTTGCCTTACAGAAGCTTCCCATTTTCAGGAGGTCTCATTTATTAATTGTCAATCTCAGTGTCTGGGCTACTGGTCTTATGTTCAGAAAGCAGTCTCCTGTACCATTTCCTCCAAGGGTACCTCCCACTTTCTCTTCTAAGAGGTTCAGTGTGACTGGATTTATGTTGATCCATTTATACTTAAGTTTTGTGCATGACAATAGACATAGATCTATCTGCAGTCTTCTACGTACCAGCATCCACTTATGGCAGCACCATTTGCTGAAAATGCTTTCTCTTTTCCATTGTATAACTTAAGCTTCTCGTATGTATGTGGGTTAATATCATGGTTCTCAATTCAATTCCATTGGGCTACCTGTCTATTTTTGTGTCCATACCAAGCTGTTTTCAGGACTATAGCTCTATAATAGAGCTTGAAGTCAGGGATGGTGATGCCTCCAGAAGTTCCTTTATTTTAGAGGGTTGTTTTGGCTGTCCTGGATCTTTTTTTTTTTTTCATATAAAGTTGAGTATCATTCTTGCAAAGTCTGTGGAGAATTGTGCCAGTATTTTGATGAGGATTGCATTGAATCTGTAGATTGCTTTTGGCAAGATTGCCATTTTTATTATGTTGACCCTACCTAGCCAAGAGCATGGGAGATCTTTCCATTCTCTGGTATCATCTTTAATTTTGTTCTTTAAGCACTCAAAGTTCTTGCTATATAGATGTTTTACTTGTTTGGTTAGCATTACCCGAAGATATTTTATGTTGTTTGTGGCTATTGTAAAGGGTGATGTTTCTCTGATTTCTATGGGGGAGGGGAGAGTGAATTAAGAAAAAGAGAAGGAGAGAAGAGGAGGGGGGAGGTCCACATGAGGGACCAGGAAGATTGAGTCCAGGGATTAATACTGGAGACCAAGAAATGAGACACCATATTAGAGGGATCCATTATAGGTCTAAAGAGGAATCTGGCACTAGGGAAATATCCAGAGATCTAAAAAGGTGACCTCAACTATCAAACTTAGCAAGAGTAGAGAGGCTACTTTAAATGCTCTTCCTCTATAATGAGATTGATGACTACCTTATATGACATCCTAGAGCCTTCATTCAGTATTTGATAGAAGCAGATGAAGCCACCAACAGCTAAACACTGAGCTGAATTCCTAGAATCTAGTTGATGATAAGGCGGAGGGATGAGCAAAGGGGCAAAGACCAGGCTGGTAAAACAAGGTTTGAACAAGGGGAGATCATGTACCCCAGACTGATAGCTGGGAAACCAGCAAAGGACCTACCCAGACCACCTGAACGTGGGTATCAATTAGGAGGATTGGGCAGTCTATGGTGCCTTTGGTAGTGGATCAGTATTTATCCCTAGTGTACAAATGGACTTTGGGAGCCCATTCCACATAGGAGGATATTCCTCACACACAAGGGAAGGCCTAGGCCCTGCTCCATATGATGTGCCAGACTTTTAAGATTCCCTCATGGAAGAAGGCCTTATGCTCCCTGGGGAGCAAAAAGGGGAGGAGATAGAGGGTTGGGGAGGGTCAGGGGAAAAGGGGAGGGAGAGGGAACTGGGATTGACATGTAAAACAAGATTGTTTCTAATTTAAATTTAAAAATGTGTTTTTTAAAAAAATGGAGGAGCAGATATATTGAGTTGGGGGAAGAATAGAGGAGAGAGAGCAGGATGAGAGATACCATATCAGAGGGAGCCACTATAGGTCCAAGAAGAGATCTGGAACT
Organism: Cricetulus griseus; assembly: GCF_003668045.3. Lineage (NCBI taxonomy): Eukaryota > Metazoa > Chordata > Mammalia > Rodentia > Cricetidae > Cricetulus > Cricetulus griseus. The sequence goes on along the minus strand of NW_023276807.1, from coordinate 236,741,446 downwards.
AGGAAGATCTCCAGAGACCTATAAGGATGACACGATCTGACAGTCTGGGCAGTGGAGGAGAAGTTGGCCTAGAAACCCTTCCCCTAGAATGAGATTGATGAATACTCTCTATGCTATTCTAGAGTCCTCATCCAGTGGCTGATGAGAGCAGAGACAGACATCCACAGAAATACACTGAGCTGAAATCTGGAACTCAGTTGAAGAGAGGGAGGAATGAAGAACGAAGGGGTCTGTACCTGGTTGGAGAAACCCACAGAAACAGTTGGCCTGAAAAAGGGAAAGCATATCGACCCCAGATGCTCTTTGGGAGGACAGTACAGGACTAATCCAGCCCCCTGATCATGGATGCCAATGGGGAGGCCCCTGCACTCCTGGGAGCCTCTGGAGGTGGACTGGCGTTTTGCCCTGGTGGGTGGGAGGGACTTCGAGAGCCCATCCCACTTGAAGGGATTCGCTCTGTCTCTGAACACATGGGGAGGGGCCTAGGCCCAGCACAGGAAGATTTGGTGGACTTGGTGGAGCCCTGGTTGGGGGCCCTACCCTGCCTGGGGAGTGGTGGGTGGATGGGGTGGGGGGTAGGTTGGAGGTGGGGGAGAAGGAATGGGGGTGGGGGGAGGGAGAGGGAGAGGGAAAGTACATGTGAAAATATTAATAATTTAATAAAAAAAATATCCAGGAAAAAAAAAGCAAATTGTAACTGAGTTATGCTTGTCTTTTACTATAAAAAGGGCGTTAGGAGACTGCGCAATTTGCCAATTTCAGAAGCCTGAACTCTTGTCTGTGGTCTCTGTTACAGCTAGTAGAGATCTTTTCTTTTCCTCTCTTTTCTGGTACAATAGATTTTGGTGTTCTGTCCCTCATCATTGTTCAACCCCAGACCCAACAGCAATATATAAAAATATAATTCTAAAAAAAAAAAATGTAGTTGGGCAGTGGTGACATAAGCCTAAAATCCAAGCACTAGGGAGGCAGAGGCAGGCAGATCTCCATGTGCTTGTGTCCAGTCTTTTCTATAGAGTGAGTTCCAAGACAGCCTCTAAAGCTACAGAGAAACTCGGTCTGGAAGCCCCACCCCAAAAATGTATTTATATATTAATTATATATAATATTATGTTATATATAATGATTCCAAAAGTGAAGAAAACAGGATTGCTTCCCATATTGCCAGGGTGCTTTACTTTTATTGATATAATTATTGTATGAAATTCTTCATAAAATTATCTACATATGTACACACACCTACATATGCTCATATATGTATGCAATTAATTTTATAGACTTGCACAAGCAGATTTGTCTGTATTGTATACATGAAGACATAACTATTCTCCTTCTACCCACATACATACATATATATATATATATATGCATATACATGCTTATGAATACAAAAAGTGGTAGAGTATACATGATCGTTGAATGATGCTAAACTGTCAAAAGTGAAAAAGTAGAAAGAATTTAGTTGCAGCTGTTGTATTTGATCAAATGTAAGTCAAGTGCTCTCTATCATTATATCAAGGAACAATATTGAACATTTTCAGGAATTAGCTATTTTTAGTTCCTTTCCTCTTGTCTCCACAACTGAATAGAATTGACCCTTGGAGGTGAGCTATAGATGTGATGTACGAAATAGAACTGACTTGTCAGTATGTAAACTACAAACACACTGCCTGTACATATGGGACACTTAAGTGTCCCTCACCATATGAAAATACTTCTTTTGCATTCAAAATATTATCTTTGATTAATCAAACATTTGGCAGAATTGGCTTCTGATTATCTCAAAATTATATCTTCCAGAAAAGCAAACAATATTTAAATAGTATTCTTTCTTTGTATGCATTTCTCAACACAATAAATGGCTTAAAGTTTTATGAAAGTGACAATAATATCTAACCATCTGATATGGTCCCCATGGATGTGGATTGTCAGCTTGACTGGGCTAAACCAATGGTTCCCAGAAATAATGGTCAAAGAAAGGACAGCAATGGTAATATTTTGAGAGAAGTTTGTAAATGGTGGGCATCTCTGTGATTATTCCCTGAACACAATTGGAGACAAGAAACAGTTAGATGCCAGAATCAGATCTAGTGCAAAGCTATTATTTTATAAGGATTGGTTTTTACTTGTTTGTAGCAGCAGTTTCTTACCAAGTGTATTTGTGTTAATAGCCACACATCTTTGGGCATGCCTTCAGGTGCAGAGGGAACTGGAAAGAGGGAAGCATGAGGCACATCTCTCTTTCAAGTCCCATCCGCACCTGAAGCCACACCCAAAGGGGTGTGGCCATTAATACATATACATTAGCAAGGAAGATACTGCTAAACTTGTTCTGAAATTACTTGTAAATAGTAAATAATGGAATTCTCAGCGTTGTTTGATTTTCATGTACAGAAATAGAATTATAGACCAATTTTAATACATATAAATTTAATTTTATAAAATGTTTAACACATAATATATACTATATGTTATGTGAACTATATAATTCCTGTCTCTAATTCATATATTTGCATTTAAATTTTTAGTTATTTTAGGGGTAGGGTGGTTTCCAAAAGAGTTTCTCAGGGTAATCCACAACTTGCTTTGTAGACCAGGCTGTTCTTGAACTCATGTATATGGTGCAACTAAAGGCATGTGTTACCACACCCAGCAAGTTTTTGTTCTTTCTTTCTTTCTTTCTTTCTTTCTTTCTTTCTTTCTTTCTTTCTGTCTTTCTTTCTTTCTTTCTTTCTGTCTTTCTTTCTTTCTTTTTTTTTTTTTGTTTGGTTTTTCGAGAGAGGGTTTCTCTGTGGCTTTGGAGGCAGGCTGTCCTGGAACTAGCTCTTCTAGACCAGGCTGGTCTCGAACTGACAGAGATCCACCTGCCTCTGCCTCCCAAGTGTTGGGATTAAAGGCGTGTGCCACCATTTCCCAGCTAAGTTTTAGATTCTTTTCACTTCTGTTTTGAAAAACAAAGCAAAAATATTTAAAGATTTGTACAATAAATTCTGATTTTCATTTTTACCATTATAAACAAAATCAATAAAAATTATCAAACTAATAGTTGAATAAACACTGTTAAGTTATAAGTGCTTCATCACCTATTAAACTGTTGAGTTTACATTTGTTGCAGTCTGCAGAGATGGGGATTGTGGGACATACTCAGTCCTTAACTTCCCCTCTGTAGAACTGGATCAGAATAAGATTTCATTGTTCTACATCTGGATTAGTGCCAGTGGGAATGGGTTTTTATAAACTGACATATCTTCTTTTTTTATTGATCTCATTCCAGAGAAAACCTCTCATATGATGAGTCAAAGGACTTCATCCACTTCTGAACTCAGCTTCTAGAGCACTAATCAAATTGAACAATTAATTTCCTTTATAAATCTTCTAGTCCCAACATCTTATTATAGCAACAGATATGTAACTATAGCAAAACCCATCATTTATTTCCTAATTTGTTGTATCTGTGATAATTTGCCACAACTTCTACTGAATTTAATCAAATCTAGTATACTTATTGACAAAAGTAATGTTCTCATGGGGGCATCAGGAATGTTCTGAACAGCATGGATGGCCATGTGCACCTGTGTGTGTGTGTGTGTGTGTGTGTGTGTGTGTGTGTGTGTGTGTGTGTGTGTGTAAAGTGTTAGACTTCAGAGTGGTGCTTTAGGGCATGGATTTGAATAAATATTTATTAAGGGTAAACTCCTGATACTTGTTTGCATAAGTCGTTCCTTAGGGGTTAGGTGCTTAAAGTCTCCTTCTGGGATATTGGTTTGCATAAGCTGTTTGCATTTAGATTCCCTTTAGGAGATGTTAATTGCTTGAACTGTCATTAAAGTGTGGAGATTTAGATCCTGTTAAAGTAATACCCTGGAGTGTGACTGAGTGGAGCTGCTGAGATGAATTTGAATAAGTTTGAATCCTGGAGGTTTCCTGTAGGATAGATAAAGCAGGCAGGGAATTGCCTCATGCTATCACCTGAAAGCAAAAATCCCTGCAAGCATACTTGTGTTGTTGTTGTTATTATTAGTGTTTTTTTCTTTACAATGTAGAAAATGTCTATACATGAAATACACTCACTAAAATATTATATGACTGTATGGGTAGATTCACTTTCACTAAAAACTGTGAATCTTCTAGGCTGTTGTCCATTTATGAATTAAAATGTTTGTAAACATTGTGTGTAACTTGAAACATACTTTGTATGTGTTAGACATACACACACACACACACACACACACACTCTTCCTTTTCCCAAAGTCTGGCATTTAGAGAGAAGCCATGTTCTCTCGGGGGGGGGGGGGGGACTGAAGAAGATACTTCCAATTTGCTAAACGGAATCACTCTCCTGAGCTCTGACAAAAGGGACATCTGGATTTTCCAATAACTTATGTCTATGGTGCTTGTTGGGTAACACATTCTATGCTAATCCCTAGGCTCCCTCAGCCCCTATTCACAAGCCTTATAACAGAGCCAATTATCCTGGTTGTCTCCCCATAACTTCAACCTCTCCAGCTGCTGTGTTTCACTTCCTTTTCCCAGCTGCTCCAGTCCTTGTATGACTCAGCCATGTTGGCTACCTGCTTCCTTATGCTATCTTTATGCTTCTTTCTTTATAGCTCCAGCCACTTTTTCGTTCCTCTCATGGCACCGAGTCTGCTGGCCTACTTTAATCTGGATTCTTCCAGATGCCACTGGCTGTGCTTTCCTCATATTTACAAAAAACCTCCTCAGTCATACCTAGGAGTAGCCATGCTCTAATTTTCATTCAAATGTTTTTTTTTTTTTTATTGTTCCCAGCCTTGTTTGTTTTCTTTTCAAATTTCAGGTTTAGATATTTAGATTTTCATTATTACTAACTTGAGAAAATATCTTTCTATACAGCGCAGATCAACTTGGAAAATAACTACATAGTCTAACCTGATTTTCTCATTGCTCTCTTATATATTCATTAATGTATTTATAATATGTTATATATTATATATTATGATATGCTTTATATCACATATGATATAATGCAATTGATTTTTCTAATACTTTGCAATGCTTATATTAAAATATTTTGCAATCATCAGTAGAGACATTGATGAATATTTTTGTCAAAATTCTTCTCTTAGTTTGTAATAAAGTTTTACTGCTGACATTTAAGCAAAAGAGGCATATATCTAAAACACCTAAAGTGGACAGAAAGAAGGAAAAGTAGATTTTTCTTGATGCTTTTAACCCTAAGGTAAACTGTAAGCCCTACCTGCCCAAGGACCAGGTTCTTTTTGGAACTGTAGTTGTTGAAAATAACAAAACCTCATGGGAAAGTAATGTGGCTTATGGGTTTTGTACACGTAAGCCCAGACATCATGGAAACTTTCAGGCCCTGCAGTTGGAAAGTTTCCAGGTGGTGGTCCTGGCCAAATTCCATCATGGTCAGTATATAAAATTTCAATAAAAAAGGCTTTCTTTAATTTGGTCAAAATGGTGGAACTGGTTTTTTCTCTGGCACACCTGAGAATTAGAATTAACATAGGGAGTCCCACAGCAAGATAATCCCTGCCCCTGCCACAGCAAACAGCCAAATTTGATACAGAAATTATCCAGCCTTTTTATGGAGGATTCTTCCTTTATTGGTAAACCATAGATGGATTTTTGTTGTTGTTGTTGCTGTTGTCCTGTATTTTTTTGTTGTTGTTGTTGTTCTATGACACTCTTCTGCCTGCTTTATGGATTCCGGTTTTTGGGTACTCTACTGGGGACAAAAGGGGTCTGAGAAGACCCGCAAAATCTTTCACCCCGGTCCTCTAGTGATTTCTGTTTTTATTTCTGGTTAATTGGGAGTTCAGCCAGAGTCACCAGTATTTTCTGACCTGTCTTGGAGTAGTAAGAACATTCCCTGGTGATGGTGGGGTATAGGGAGACCCACCAGCTTGGCACTGTCAGCAGAATTCCTACAGATAGGCTACACAATGGACACTAGGTTGCCCCAGAACACTGGAGGCCAGACTTAGAATTTGGAGAGGTCCAGTGAGAGAACATTAGACAGACCAGAGCTTCTGCAAGGAGGCAACTGAAACAGCCCCGTTTGTTAAATTCTGTGGTCAGACTGATGAAACCACGGTGTGACAACAATTGTTACTTTCATCAGTGTTGTTTGTCTTATGTCTTGTTTTATGTATCTGATTTTTCTTTGCATATTATGACTTGGGGCCAGTGGGCAGCTTTCCCTCATAGGGAAGCTCTCAGCCAGTCATGCTGTACCAGCACTGAGCCTCAGAAATTTGAATTCAGTAACCCAAAAGGTACTCCTCCCTTGAAATTGCAACACTTAAGGAAATAGAAAAAAAAATCAGTCCATTTTGTAAATGTATGTAACCACTGCATGGTTAAAAATCTGTAACATCTTTAAGAAAAAGTTAACTGAAAGCTTATAACTCAGGGTTGGAGCTGTTGTTGGAAAGAATATGTGGTTTTCTGCCATTTGAACTGAGGACAGTGACAGGGCTGGTTTCTGTCTTGATTAGGGTTGAGAGGGCAGATACATGCCTTCACCACCATCTTGCCTGAGGGCAACCACATGATCTGAGCCAACCAAGAAGACAATAGGTGTCCTAGGATACTTTTAAATTTTGTACAGTCTTAAAAACCAGATTTATAAAACACAGGATTTAAAAACCATGTTTGATGAAGTATTAAGGCTGTACCTCCATGGGTTCATTTATGAAAAGTTATCTTGCTTGCAGCCAAACTTCATACCATAATAGTAATCTGCTTGATATTGATTTTTAGAGGCATTGGATTGCTTATACTATTAAAACATGGTTTTGCCTTCTATAAATTATGGCTGTTATCTATATCTTCATTCTTGAAGTAAAAATGGTGTTTTAGTTTGTTATTAGCAGAGCACACAGTTGCGAATACTTAAGCTTTTATAAAAAGGCATTTTATTGTTTTACAGAAAGTTTAAATAAACTGGATATTTTGAAGAAACTTTACTTTAAATGTATAAGCCTATGGGACATTTCATAATTTATAACATATTTGACTTAAGTATTTGTTATATGTAACCTTGGTAAATAGGTGAATCCAAGGTTAAAATTAGGCCACAGCTAAACATCAGAAACTGAGGTATTCCTATCTTCAGTGCAATAATACAGTGACCTAAGAAGTCTGGCAAAGATCATGGAAATATTGTCTTATAGAATGTTTCTCCTTACTTGAGGTGTATTCAAACTAACAGACTGATCAAAGATATGTGTCTATTCTCCTTGTTTTTCTTGCAGTGTTGAGCTATGTCTATTTTGGTAAACAGAGTCATACAGGAAAATGTTACTTTATGTAATTGTACACTATGTAAGGATCCGAAATGTTTCCAGACTCTTAGGAACTGTGTGTATGTCTTATATTGAAACTAAAAGAATTTTAATTTAGAAGTTGTTACTTTCCTTATAAAATTTTAGAGATGACTGAGCCTTGAGTTGTTCAGAAGTATATTTCATTGATAGTGGCCGCCAAACTGTTAGAGATTTGCTGAATATGGCACTGACATATTTAAATTTACATGACAGTGATTCCAGATCCTAGAGTAGTGACCTGGAAGATCTCCAAGGAGGCAATGGACACAGTAATAGACAACTCTACCTGGAATGTGGCAATGCTAACCACTGGGCAAGAACACCTCTATGTCTTGCTTTCAGCCAAGGCTCATTACAAACTCTGGACAAGCAAGACATTGGAGAGTACATTGGCCCCCATTACCTAGATAAGATAAATTCAGTCCCTCCCTCTTCCTCTGCAAGAAAAAAAACAAAACAAAAAAACACTCCTCATTTGGGATGGGTAGCCAAGATTACCTACTCTTTTAGAACCCAATACCAGAGAGCCCACAAGAGCTTGGGATAGGTGTCTGGTAAAAAGACTATGGACTAGTCTCTGGTATTTTGATTGGTTCTTCTCAAATCTCTGTTCACATTGTCAGATAAGCTAGCTGTAGTTTTGTCAGCTAGACAGCAACAGGCAACTAGCTCCTTCTTTCCAAGGCTACATCCATCTTGTTAATTCATGAGTTCATTAAAGCTACTAGGATTCTTATTAAAGAAGCCAAACAGGTTTGCCTTGTTTACAGGCTTCAGATTAAAATATAAACAGGTTTCAGGTACTTTACCTTGAAAGACCTTTGCAATGATCACTCTCAATAATATTTATGTAGCAAATGGCTAGATTAGACTTAAAAAGGGGTGGTAGTCTAGAAAAGTGTTCAGGTTCTAAGAAAATGTTCCAAATTATGTAAGGCTCTGAGGATGTAATTATTGTAAGTAAGATTTAAGGGTCTCAGAAAATTATTTGTGATATATAAATACAAATTGTAAAGTATATAATCACACTGTGATTTTAAGTCTTCAAAGTTTTAACTTCCACAAATAGAGTTTCAATAACATCCACAAATAGAGTAAGTAGTCACATACCCTGACTACTTACTATTCAATCTCAAACTCAGGATTTTAAATTTCAATTGATTGTCTTCTAAATAGAGACCTAAAGATGTTTATCATCAAGCTAAAAGCACCTCTGTTTAATTTATATGCCTGGATGTCTGGACAGAAGGGAAAAAAATGTTCAGGCTTTTTAACCCATACCTTTAACTATGGCTCCAAGATGTAAATCTGTTCCAACTGTTTTACTGACACCTGTTAAATGACTTTTTGGTAAACTAAAATACATATAAGCTTCAGGGAATTAACAAAGGTCATAAAACTTGGGTCCACCTGTCAAAGAACAAATAAAAATGATGCAAATGTATGCTTTTTCCTCTATGTTCCTGAAGTTTAGCTTTTGTCTCTCATTTATATTTGTCTCAGCACTTAGCTGAGAGACACCATTGAGGGAGGACCAGCAAACTGCAAACTATTGATCTTTGAACTTGCTTAAAGCAGATGTGAACCAGGCCAGGAGATGTAACTGTACCCTTCACTTTCACCCAGATCAGCTAATTTTATGATAAATGCCCCATTGCCCAGTCTTCTACCCTTTCAACTTTCCCGGGCCTTGACAACAAATGCTCCTGTTTCGCTGGAAACAGCTTCAGTAGAGAATATATCATCCCGATACTAAATCAAAAGGAAAGTTCCTGATAGAGAATGATGTTATCCATCACAGAGCCTTTGGCACTTTTGCTAATTATTATTGGCTCTTAAATAATCATTGACCCAATAACTAAATGATAAGTCCTATTTGGATACCACTGAGCTGATGGTTATTAGATCCAAATTTGAAACAGTACACATTGTAGAATCAGGATTTGACCCAGAATACAGCTTTAGGAGGGGAACATATAGCCTAAATTAACCTGTAAGCCCCACCTGGTCAAGGACCAGGTAAACTCTTGAGATTTTGAGAATTGTAGTTCTTCAAAATAACAACAAAGCCTCATAGGAAAGTTTGGTGTTCTATGGGTCTGGTGCATATAAACCCAGAAAACATGTGTCTGGGCACATATAGCTAGAAGTTTCCAGATGGTGGTCCTGACCAAATACATCTTGGATAATATATAAAGTTTTAATAAAAAGCTTGTCAGGCCGGGCTGTGGTGGTGCACACCTTTAATCCCAGCACTTGGAAGGAAGAGACAGGCGGATCTCTGTGAGTTCGAGACCTGCCTGGTCTACAAGAGCTAGTTCCAGGACAGCCTCCAGAGCCACAGAGAAACCCTCTCTCAAAACAAGCAACAACAACAAAAAGCTTCTCAGAATTTGGTCAAAGTGGTGGAACTGGTTTTTCTCTGGCAAATCTCATGAGTAACACTGCATGTTGGAATGTAATCAAGATTCCTCAAACCTGGGTCATAAGCTGCACAATAATGTAAGTTCCAGTTTTTCCAAAAGGGCAAAAACAAACAGAAAAACAAAAAGAGAACAGCTATTCTCTCTGTTGGCAGCAAAGGAACACTATCAGCACTGCTCAGTGTTAGTATGAAGGTTCTTCATAGAACATAGAATTAAATTTTGGTGAGTTTCTATCTCTTGAAGCACAGCAGTGATGATTTATGACTGGGAATGAAAAGACACTGGAATCAGTGTGCAAGGGCTCACTTGAGATAATGCTGAGGCCCCCCAGGTTTTCACTAGATATAGTATCCATATGCAGTCCTTTGGATTAAATGCCCTTGAGTTGTGAATAATAGGGTTGCCAGAACCAAACCATATTTTAAAATATTGAAATTATTCATGTAAGATTTTAATTATTAACCATTAAATGAGATTTGTTACATTCTAAGAAGCCATCAGTGATAGTGCTCCACATACCAAAATGATTAGAAATCCCTTCATTATGTTCTATATTTTGGTGTTATTGATGACCTGTAAGTCTTACCAAGATATAATTTAATCTGACTTTGCACCAAGAATAACCATTAGAAAATATGTAAGCATTTGTTGGGAGGTCCTGCTGATCAGAACTTGCCATCTACCATAGCCTAGCAGTTTTCTCTAGGCTTGGCGGCATGGAGGACTCCCTTTCTCCAGGGAAAGATTCCAGCTCTCTACAAGGACTTATCTGGAGGATGTCTCTAAGCCCAGGATCCCTGATTTATGTCAACAGTGACCCTTGACACAGTTCCCTAAAAATGTTCTTTCCTTGATGAATCACATGGTAATTAGGCAATTGCTCTAGCCATTTTTTAGAACCTTACAACCATGTATTAACTCTATTAAGCCTTGTGACAGGAGCCTGCCATTTAAAGTGAATTGGGGTTTGTCCCCATCTCACTAATCCTATATATTTCTACTATTATGGAACAAAGTTGATCTGATTCACCGAAGCTGTCTTCTGGACAGTTGTCTCCATTCATGCTCATTGGTCACATACAAAGTTTTCGGTCACATTTTCTGCCATTTTGCTCTCTTTGACTGATGGCTGACAGGCCAAGAGGGAAAGAAGACCCTCACAAGTACTGATATGGCTCCCTCATTAATATGCTATTTACAGATCCAAATTTCTAACAGAATATAGCCTTGTGGGCTTGAATGATATTTCTCATGAGGAAAAATGCAAGAAGTTTACACACTGTGTGTGTGTGTGTGTGTGTGTGTGTGTGTGTGTGTGTGTGTGTGTGTCTGTGTGTGCTTTGTCTGTACATAAATCTGCACACCAGAAGGGAACATAAGATCTTGTTATAGGTAGTTTTGAACCAGCATCTACCTGCTTGAAATTGAACTCAGGTTCAGCAGTTCATTGTCCTTAAGCACTGGGTCTCTATCTAGCCCCAGGAACTGATTTACTAATTCATAAAATAATATAATTGTAAGTAAAAAAATGTGTTTGTAACTTCATTAGGATGAATGTTGCTAGAATGAAATTATGTTGCAAGGATAAAGATACTTTAAACTACCCTCCTTCCCTGATTAATATAAAATCACCCAACCTGTTCCTTATGAAAATTTATAATTTCAAGTATAATATATTTCCTCCACCCTGTGCACATTCTGCTTATCAGTGATTTCAGTTTCATTCAATAACAGAGTAGTGTGAAGTGATATTTCAAGAATATGACCTTTGAGGTTTTCTTTTTCATAAAATGTGTTTTAGGAAAGATTGTGTTGACATAAACTCAAAAGAATAGAAATTTATCAGAAAAAATACACAGATGTTATACTTGCTGTCAATACACAGTAAGAGCATGGAATTGCAAAAGATAATTATTTTTCTCACCAAGCTCTATTCAGCGTTTAAATCACACCTATTAGAAAAAGAAAAAAAATACTGACATTATTTCACCCTTTGCTTTCAAAAAAGCTGATGTTATAAGCCTCAAAATTTTATATATTCTTGTGAGTAATAAATTGTTGCTGTTATTTCCCCAAGCAAGGCAGCTACGTTGCAAAATGTCTGATAATTCTATAGGAAATAAGGATTTGTGTTAATAAGATGCTATTATTTTCCAAGGTCTGAATTAGCACTTTTTGCTGCCTATATGAATGATCTTTTAAGAATATTATGTCATATATGTTATCAACATTGAATGAGTAGCATTGCAGTTTTCTGTGGACACATGCCCAACCTCATACAGATTAATTTGTAGTGCTGAGACTGGAATTCACACTGAGTCTTAGTCTTATTTGTAAACCATTCCAGTAAAAAGCAGGAGCCCATGTGGAAACTCAGCAGAATGTTTAGAAAGGAAAATAACATCATTAAACAGCTTAGCAGTTTTGTTGACTATGCAAGTAATGTGCATGGTTTATAAAATAGATAAACATAGAGAAGACATTAATACATATTAATGGTTACCAAAATATGACCCTAGGGAAAACCTGGCCCATTGCTTATCCATAGAAGTACAGCTATTGGAACCCAGCTACTTCATTATTTTAAGTATTGTCTATGATTTAGTATTTCTACAAGGATAAAATTTAGTAGTTAAATATGAGACCTATAGATCAGAGAACATAAAACATGTGCAATCCATCCTTTAGAGTAATACATGGAAAGTTTTCTATCTATATTATTATAATTATTGTTTCTGTCAGAAGACTTCTCACAAGCTATTTTGCCTTTTGTTTTGGTAAGGTGTGAAACTTATGTTTATGAACTATCAGTAAGATAAATAAGTATTAAACACTCTTATGAGAGTCAAGAATGAACTGTGTTTTCTTGTATCTATATTGCAAAAATTATATATATAAAAATAAATAAATAAAAAGGATGTAGTTTGAATTCAACATAAGTACAGATATATGGTGATATGTTTCCACAACATGCCACAGTTTATTTTTGTATACTTATGATATATTTTTGTCACCAATCAATTTGTTGATTCTATAAGTATATCATTTGTTATTTTATCTCCTTTATTTACAATAAAAGTCTTTGAGCATGTAATGGATGTTGAATAATGGTTTTGATGAAATAGTATATGTATTAAATACATCTTATTACATATAGATGTAAGATAATTAAAGACTGAAGCCTATAGAAAATACTAGATATATATGTATTATAAAATAGAATTAAATTTTGAAAAATATAGGAAATACACTCTAAGCGAAAATCATTCATGGTAAGGAATTTTAATTAATATAACATTTACCTCACTACTTAGCATACAGCAAGTTTAGGAGACTATTACAAACCCTCTGTGAAATATAGAAAACTATAAGATGCAGTTTAATCAAGGAATCATGAATTTCTGGTTTGGGTAAACTCAAAGAGAAAATGACAAAAGCCGTGTGAAGAAACCACACCAGTCTTTTATTACTAATGGAAGCAAAATTGTTAATGTCTATTTAAACATTTAGAAACAAATGAAAATTATATAATAAGAATAAACCTACAGAAACAAATAACTTAGCCTCATAGGAGTTCATGAGGCAGTCAGGGATTCAGCATGTGACCCATCTAGGCCCTCTACATGTCTGTGACAGTTTTGTACCTTTGTCTACTTCTGGGACTCCTAGCAAAGAGATAAGAGGCTGTTAATGCTTTGGCTGGCTCTTGGAAAACTATTTGACATACTGGGTTGCATCACCCAGGCTTAACACAAGGGGAGGAATTTGTCCTACCTCAACTTGATATGCCATAGTTGGTTGATAACCAGGGGAAGCCTGCCCCTTTAACAAGAACAGAGAAGTGGATGGGGCTTGGCAGAGGGGAGGTAGAGAGAGGGAATGGGGGGAGAGAATGCAGGGGGTGTAGGGGAAGCTGTAGCCAGCCCCTAAGTAGGCGTGGCTACAGCTTGCCCTACAAGGAGGGAACGCAATTAGGATGTAAAATAAGTGAATAAATTTAATTTATAAAAATGACTATAATATTCGTCTGTGCAGTAGCCTTCTAACTTCTTACAGCATAAATATCCTAGATTTAATACACTGTTTACTTTTTAGAATATTTATTTACTTTCATTTTATGTGTCTTAATTTTTAGCCTTTAAAGATGTCAGTGAACCATGTGTGTTCATTGTCTAAAGGGACAGATAAAGGCACTAGAGCCCCTGGAACTGGAGTTACAGGCAATTGTGACTCACCCAGTGAGTCTTGGGAATCACTCTTTATTGCTTTCAAAAAATTACAATATTAGCTCCACTTTGGACACATGTTTCCTATTCAGTTCACATTATAATTAACTGTTGGCACATGTAAAGAATTTTTCACAAATCACAAAAATCTATTTAACAAATGTTTTATATGTTGACACACAGGCTCCTCTCATGTAATTTTTTTTAATATTAAAAAGTCTAAGAAGCTAAGGAGTGGCTCTGGCTGGATTTATTTGATAACAGAAGTTCAGCTAATGACTTGCAAAAGAAAACTGACCCAAACATGTTGTGAATCTTAAAGCTTCTGATATGCTCTATGAGTGTGAGCTTGAACTTCAATCATCCATCCAACAGCTGCCAATATCATTAAATGAACAAAGGAGATACCATAATAGAGGGAGACATTTTAGGTTTACAGAGAAATTAGGCACTAGGGAAAGGTCTGAAGATCTACAAAGATGATACCAACTAACAATCTCAGCAACAGAGGAGAGGCTACCTTAAATGCCCTCCCCTGATAATGAGATTGATGACTGTGCCATGTGCACCATACTATAGCCTTCATCCAGCAGCTTATGGAAGTAGAAGCAGACACCCACAGCTAATCACTGAACTGAACTAGAATCCAGTTGCAGAGAAGAATGAGTGATGGGCAAATGGGTCCAAACCAGGCTGGTGAAACCCACAGAAACAGGTGACCTGAACAAGGGGGAGCTCTTGGCACCAAGACTGATAGCTAGGATACCAGCATGGCTGATCCAGACCCCATGAAAGTGGGTTTCAATGAGGAGACCTCGGAAATCTAAGGGACCTCCTGTAGTAGTTCAGTACTTATTCCTAGCATAGGTGTGGACTTTGGGAGCCCAATCCACATAGAGGGATACTCCCTGAGCCAAGACACACGGGGGTGGGTCTAGGCCCTATTCCAAAGAATACGAAAGACTCTGATGACCCACTATGGAAGGCCTCATCCCCCTGGGGAGCAGAAATGACATGTGATATGCAGGGTTTTAGTTGGGGGGAGGAGTGGGAAAGGAGGAGGGGAGGGAGTGGGAACTGTAAAACAATCTTGATTCTAATTCAAATAAAAAAAGATTGAAAAAAGAACATTAGTCTTCCATTTACCATCATTATTCTGTCTTTTATATATCCCCAAATAAAGTTGACTTTGATACTTTAACGTTTACTGATATGTGGCTATGCTAATACATATCTTAAAACATGAAATTAGGATTGGAACGTATTGCATAAATTCGTTTGACATTTCTGCTTATATCAAATTATTCCTGGAACTTGATTATCCAGCAGGCTGAATGAAGCTGAAATGGTTGTTAATCCAATGTTCTGGTTGAATTAACGTTTATTTATATTGCTGGAAATGGTTCTGTTCCTTACTGTTCTAAGTCTCTAATATAAATTCAGACAATTCAAAGAATACAAAACAATTTTTTGTACCTTATCAAGCACTGAATAAATACTTTTGTTCCACTACCTAATATACAGGAGTATGTAAAAAAAAATGTCTTTAGAGTTGAGTTTTCTCTAAAAATGATTTTCTTTTTCTCATTTAAGATACTGTACTACAAGTGCTATATTTGATACTGAATATCTAAATTCTAATATACTACAAAATTTCTAGAAAAGTGGAATCAAAATGAAATAAATTAAATATCAATACCTTCATTCATGACTACACTCAGTGAAAAGATCCTCCAAAATAAACCTGATAAGTATTTATTCTATTAAAATTTCCAATTTACATGTATTATAAAAAGATTCTAAAATTAATTTTGTTAGCAGTATATTTTACTAGGTACCATATCAGATATATTGTCATATATCAATCAATTTTTGTAACTTTTCATAAGAATGATATATTTGATTGTACTTTGCAAGTTAAAAAGATAGCATTATAGTACGATTACTGTTGAGTATGAGGTTGTATTTCATATTAATGGTAACTTTCCATTCTTTGCTAATGTAAATCTAGGGAAGCCTTTGTACAATAGTGAGGGATATAACCTTCAAGACCAGCAAATATTTCCCTCTCTGTAAAAATTAATGTAGAATTCACTGGTTCACTTCATCCAGACCTACAGAAGTTACAAATAACTCAAATGTTTTCACCATTGAAAGATGAGTTTATAACAGTTAATTATGTTCTTTCATACATTTTCAATTAAATTTAGTTGAAAGCCATAATAATCCACATTCTAGAAGAAAAACACCATCCATTCTGCTGGGTGTCTTGATATTTATTTTCTCATAAATTGCCTTTTTCCCCTAAACTCTGAAGCCTTTCAGTTGATATGTCCAGCCTTGTGACAAGACCTCCCAGGAAGCTTTCTTACTACCCTCTTCATAAATGTAAATAAACAGTCAGTGTCCAATAGTTGCTTAAGCCAAGTAATAAGAATCCAGTAACAAACAAGAGAAGATATTAAGATTGAGAAAATAAAACACATGGAGCAAATGAAAACAGTAAAATAACAAAAAGCAATAGTCCAGAATTTTAAAAACATGAAATTATAATATAACATAAAATAAGCAAGAAAGACATTGAAACTGCATTTGAAATTTCACTTAATACATAAAACTGACAACATTGTGTATAGTTCTATAGTTTTTCTTTAAATATTTTTATTAATTCTTTGCATACCACTTACAGTCTGAACTGTTTCATGCATTTCACAAAGTGTTTAAATATTGACATAGTTTAATCAAAATAAATGTTAACATAGATGGAAATAATCAGGGGACATCTTTAATGCAAAAATCTGGCAAGCCATCTTCCCCTATTTTATTTAGAAAACAATGACATTGTTTTATTCTGTCTATTGCTGAGTACATAGATGTAAGAGAAAGCATACACCCAAAAAGACTAAAGTAATTATCAACATCAATTTACAACCAATGTTTTTATTACCCTCTATGAACTGGAAGCCGGTAGACTGAGTGCTAAGATCCTAAATCTGTGCTGTTCAGGAAGATTATGATGACCTGTGACTCTTGAGCATTTGAAATATGGTGAATGTTACCAAGGAGAGGACTTACTGCATAATTTAGTTCAATTTCAATTTGAATACCCATTTACAGCTCTTAGAATATAAGTAATGCAGCTACATATAGACAGGATTCCAGTTGCCATAAATAGTAATGTAGTTATAGCTAAAAACATAAATGTGGCAGCATATTTTGCTTGACACAGTACTGAATATAGTCATGGTACCACTCACAGATAATTATTCCATGCTAGGAAATTAGAAAATTAAGGAGAATGTTTTAATTCTGTTTGAAATAGTATTCAATACATAGCCTAGGATGGTCTTGGAATTTCAGTCATTCTGCCTCACCCTTTGAAGAAAGAATTTCAGTTTGCACAAATAGTAAAAATTTCATTTCAAATTTTATGCCATTTACCTAGTGTGAGAAAGAGATCATATAAATGACACGGTGGGAGTGGTTAGAGTACAACCGGAGGGAGTGGTTCTTGCCTTGCATCCTGTTGTTTTGTAATTAAATTCAGAACTCAGACTGGCACCTTTATCCTTTGAGTCCTCTTGCAAGCCATTTCTCCTACTGAGCTATGTTGTTGCCTTGCCCAGCTTCAAAATGTTTTATTTTAGTTTAACTTACTAATTTTCTCTCATGTTTATATGTGTGTACCTGATTGCATATGTGCACCACGTGCTTACAAGAACACACAGAAGTCAGAAGACTCTTCAGAGACGGACATTGGGAGCCCACACCTTTAATCCCAGCACTTTGCAGGCAAAGGCAGGAAGATCTCTGAGTTTGACTCCAGCCTGGTCTGTAGAGAGTTCTAGACAGAGCTGTTACACAGAGAAACCCTGTTTCAAACAAACAAACAAACAAACAAACAAACAAGCAAACAAATACATAAATAATTTAAAAAGAGACATCGGATGCTGTTATAGTGACAGAGAGGATGAATCACACTGTACAAAAACTCACATTAGACGTTTATTGGGAAAAGGGGAGGGAGGTTAGACGGGAGAAGCTCAAAGGACTGCCTGCCTCTTTGGAGGAGCCTTGGAAAGGTGGTGGTTGTGGATGGGTGGGGTTTGGACGGGGACAGGTAGAGGAATGATAGCCCTTGCTTTTAAAGGGGGCTTAGTGAATGGCACAATCTACATAGTGATATAGCCATCTCAGCACCCTGGGCTGGCCTGAATGTTGCCTGAATGTTGACAACACATGATGAACACAGGGGATGTTCTTTATAGATATAGCTTAGGACCCTGGCTTCAAGCTAGTATGATGCCTGAAATGCTAGCAAGCAAATGCTCATATGGAGCAATTATAGTTAGTGATATTCTGCTAGGACCCCAAGGGAACACCAGCATAGTACCTTAATGCTAAGAAGAATACCCAAATTGGAATCGATACTTGTGAACTTCCATCTTGGTGCTGTTAAGTGAACCCAGGCTTCTGCAAAACCATCTATCCAGCCCCAGCACCAAGGTCTTTAATGTTATACTTAAAATGGTTTTGCAAACATTTTAAATGATACCCAAATCATGTTTTTCTAGATATGCTATAAATGCACAATACAGTTAGATATTATATTACATAATGAGTATGCCAGGAAAATGACATTTGCTGCCTTTTATAAGCACTCAAAAATAATTATTTTTGTTACATTTGCTTAAAACATTTGCTTTAAGTTACTGAAAAAAAATCACATCCAAATTTATATCTCTTTCTTGACATTAAAACTGTCTAAAGAGTTCATGTGTTTTTACAATCGTCTCTAAATATGGTTATATAAATCTATAATTTGATTAGGTTATACTTATTGAGGTGAATTTTTACTTGAAAACTCAGTTGCCACATAACAATCCACCTTTGTTTCTCTTGAGGATATAAGTTTTCTGACATAAAAATGGTATTTTAACTATATTCTTATGAATTCTGGAATTTCAAGGAGTATTAAATAATGTCTGTGGTGTGAAACTTTATGAAACTGAACTTATATCATCCATTTCTTCTCATTCACTGGATAATGACAGTGTCAATGAAAATGGGTGTGATTGAACTACCATAAAATGTGATACCTAAAATTAAATAAGATAATTTAAGCATATTGAATTCGTAAAAATACTTTATGGCATGTTAACATAAATATAAAAATTTTGTGAAAATTGAATTCATCTTTGGAAGCATTTACATTGGTGGGCATCTGTATTATGCTTTAAAACTGTATATAATTAAATGTGCTCCTTGTTTAATGATTCAGGCCGACTTCTATAAAAATGTCATTGATGATTTTTATTACAAAAAAAGAGGCATGTATCTCAAGCTATAAAAAAGTGATAATATTAAAAAAGTAAATCACATCATTCAAAAGTTCTTGTATTCATTTTTAATGTACACACATAACTCTGATAAAGATGTAAGCTCAAATTATATATACTGAAATATGAAACAAATTCTATTGTTTTTTTCTGATCATATGATTTTTTTCCTTTTTATCGATTTACTTGTTCATGTTTACTTTATTCAGATTCTCAGCAATTCAGTTTCTGACTTGCACAGTATACAATAAAGCAATTTCCGCAGGTTTGGAAAACAATAAAATTCCTTGTATAGTAATGTAAATATCCTAACTATTGAAGGTTGACAATAGGAAGTAATATCTGGGTATTCAAAATAATAAGTATGTACTAATGCTATTAATATTTAAAATATTTGTAATGGTAATAAAATGAAAATAAGACTATTAAATTAAGGAAGATGATTGTATGTCACTGACAAATTAAACACTGACAAATTAAATTAAGAAATAAATTGAATGTGGTAAAAAGAATAAATTTATTATTCTAAATTATATGTTAAAAACTCTAATATAGAAACATTTGCAAATTCCTTCTGTAAGTGTTAGTTGGGTTTGTAAATAGGAAGAAGATGATGTGAGTTCACTAAAATGATTGTCCCATAAATTTTATCAATAAATATAAAACAATATTTGTTTACTTAAACCAATTTAGAGAACATTTAAATATTAGCACATTATGTTGAAATTTAAAAATGCCTTGTTCTCTCATATGGATATTTCTCCACATTTTAGAAAAATCAAGAATAGGGGCATATCATTGCTTCTAAAATAAAAAAAAGAGTAATAAAAAAGAAGAAAAATGATACATCTCTTAAACTTTATATATCAACTGTTGTGTGGACCCTGTGGATTCCAATTTGTTGGCCAGGGACCTTGTTCTCTATGATTACACACAATTGGCTGTAGACAGATCATGACACTACCACTGGCATGGACCATATAAGACTCATATATGATGGACCATGGATAATTTTAGTGGTCAGCAAAAAAGAAGATTGTAGAACAATGGCTCTCAACATGTGGGTTATTACCCTTTGTGGGCAAAAGACCCTTTCACAGGGGTTACATATCCTACATGTGAAATATTTCATTGTGATTCATAACAGTTGAAACGTTGCAATTATGAAGTAGTAATAGAATAACTTTATTGTTGGGCGGTCATCACAACATGAGGACCTGTATTAGAAAGGTTGAGAGTCGCTGTTGTAAGGTATATATTGGTCAAATTTGTTTATTTTAGAACTATAAATTGATTATCCTTTATTCAAAATGCTTACAACCATAAATGTTTCAGATTTTGGATTTCTTTGTCTTGCAGAATATTTGCATATAAATCATGAGACATTATAAATATGAGACTGAATTTGAAATTCATCTGTTGAAGGTAATTTTATACAGTATGTTTACTGTGCCTATGAATTGATTATATCCTGTTACATAGGTCACGTGTGGAGTTTTGCACTTGTGTTATGTAGACAATGAAAAAGTTGTGGACATGGTGGTGAATGTTATAAAAATGTCCTGTATGAATGTATGAAATTCTCAAAGAATTTTATTCTCAAAGAATAAAAATATTTTTTGTTAAAAAAAGAAATAGCGACAGAAATGGTAACTTCTTTTCTACCCCGTTAATAACTTTGCAACTTCTCCCTGATATAATTAGTAGAACATATACTAAATTTCTTTTGGTGCTTTATTATTTAAAACAATTTTTAAATTAAATATATTTTGTATATTTTCTTCCCCTCTATCAAGGTCAACCAGATCCTTTCCCCCTTCCCATTCCCACACCCAACTTGAAGTTCTTTCATAAAAAGCAAACTAAAATCTCAAACACATCATTCCAAACAGAAAACAAAATACATCACCACCCCTTACCCCCCCCCCAAAAAAAAACCAAGAAAACAAACAAAACAAAACCAAAGAACATCAAACTGTAACTAGTTGAAGGCACACACTCAAACACAAACACACAAAATGAAACATCAATCAAAAAGCCTGCGGAGTCCATGGTTTGATTGTAAACTATTCCTGAGAATGAGATATGTCCTGGAGCTGTTTATTCCATTTGAAAAAATTGATTTTGCCTTCCCCAGCCTATATAAAATGACAGTCTTCTTGTTAACAACTGTAGGGTCTATGGTTTTATTCACTCATTCACTCATTCATATATTCATTCATTCATTTATTAAATACTTTTTTATAATTTCACACTCCGAACTCAAATCTTAACAATTCAAGTAACACATGATGAGCAACAAAATTACATTAAAAATAATAACCATTTAGTCCAAATACAACATACTGTAGATTCAACAGAAATAGTATCTCTTCTCGGTTTATCCAGAGCTAGGGAATATTTACTCATAGCCTTTGTATGTGTTTCTTGGTGTGTATTGAAAGTTGTTAATCATCATGTTGGTTAGTGTCTGTGTGTAATCAAAAGATGTATAAGGAAGATATTAATTAATTCCATAAAATGGAGTCTATAATTTTTTTCAGGGAGGTCTTTATTTCCCACTAGTAATTTGTATTAGTTCTTTGACAACTTCCCGCAATGTATTTTGATCTTGTTCTCTCCCATTGCACAGTTCTTCTCACGTCCATCTTCCCTTCTCTACCCATCCAACTTGTGGTGCCTTCTTGAATTCTTGTTCTGCTTCTTGTTCTTCATCTTGCTCTTCTTGTTCTTTTTCCTTCTACTCTTCTTCCTCCTCCTCCTTCTATGCATCAAGTACCATTTGCTGTACCTATACAATTTGGATGTGCACCCTTCTGCTAGAGTAGAATCAATCTTTGATGGGTTGCACCCTTAAAGAAAATTCTCTTTCTAACAACTATCAATTGCCAATGCTGCCTCAGTAAACAGTGGAACTGCAGTCCACTTCACCAGAGCACACCAGGATTTGCTCTGGCTTTAACTCTCCCAGATCTAGGGCATGTTATCACCATCTGTGATCTGTGTGTTTTTATGTGCCAATGGTCTAATGTGTCTAGATAATATTGTTTGTCTTTAACTGTTGTTTGTTGTTTACTTTAATTGACTTATATTTGTCAATCCTCATTGAAAAAGCATATAAAATGGTTTAAATGTTGGTACCCTTTAATGAATTGACAGAACAGAACTTCTTTCAGACACCACTCTGTTTTAGAAACCACAGGATATATATATATATATATATATATATATATATATATATATATATATATATATATCCTGGCCAGGAATTCTAACCTCTTTGAGGCTGTTAGCCAGTGGGCCAGTGAGTTCCCTAGGTTCTTGAATCATTACAGCTTTGCTAACATTCTTAGTTACTCTCCAGAACTTGATGGTAAGACCCCATTGCTAAAGAAAATACATAATTCAGACACAGAAAATGGAGAGGTCATGTTGATATTTACCTGAAAACTTCATTGTTACTGGCTATCTCTCGTAGTAGTGGAAGTTGCTATTCATAGCATGTAGGAGAAAAGTAATCATCAGTCTTACCCAGCTGTGAATTATGAGAGCTACAATAATGACCATCCTAAAATGTCTTTTGAAATGAAAATATAATTAGCTGCCTGTCAGTGGCCTTTAAATATTAACAGTTGAAAGAATTTGATTATTAAGGATGTACACTGTGTGATTCCTAGGAAATTAAATGCAAATTCCATGTGCATTGTTAATATGTTTATTACCACAAATATTCACAAAAGTTATGTTAAATTCTGGGAGCTATCTTTCTTCCTTACCCCATTTGACAGTAGGCTTAGACCTGATACCTTGCTTATACCTTTTTTAAAGTATCTGCTTCCTTTATTTAGGACCAGTCTAATCCAGTACATGCATTAAAGTCTTGCCAATGGACACGTTTTTAAATGTAAGGAATATAGCTGATAATTATATTTAATCAGTCCACAAATCTCATTCATGCCAAAACAGTCTTCAGTGCTTTTCCTTTTTTCACCCCATGGGTCCTTCATTTTATTTTCTGACAGTTTAAATGTTAATGTATTACCTCTGTAGATTGTTTTAGAGTATATTATACTACATATATATAGATATAGATATAGATATAGATATAGATATAGATATAGATAGATATTGCTTAAAGTGTAAAATATAAAATCACAATAATAAGTGTTTTAGGCATCTACCTCCTTAGGCATTCATCATGCCTTGCCTGGGCACTCCTACTTTGCTAGATTTTGTTTTGAGTTAGGCGTAAGTTTTTAATATATGCTATCCACTGTACAGAATTTCAGAATTACTTCCTTTTCAAGTGTGTTTTGGCATCCCATATTTAATCTTTCTCTTTTCTCAGCCTTTAGGGACAACAATTGTACTCCATTTCTTCGTGAAACCAGCTTATCATTCCCTCAGATTCCTGAGAACTTACAATATTCACTTTCATGTGCCTGAATTATTAACTTTAACAGTACTGTAAATGGCAAGATTTTGTCCATTTCCAAGTATCAATAGTGTTTATTATGTACACATAGCAAATTTTTTTCATGAATGATTTTTGGAAAGATATATATTCTTGTTAGATTTATGGCAGACATCATCTGAGCATGATGTCACCACTGTGTATTTTTAAGCTAAATTCATAGTTGACTACCATTTGAAGCAGGGTGCTACTTATCCTTCAAATATTACCTCAGTATGAGATTACCAAACAATTCTTTTCATTTTAATCCAGACTCTCTGCCACTGTCAAAAACAACTCAGTGCTGATACCATGTTCTTTCTAGTGTATCTTATCATGTGATGTCTGATATAAGTCTATACAATTATTAATGTGATTATTTTTGGTTTCCTGGATTATAACAGTATTTAGTTGACTTGTCAGTAAAGTAGTTTTTTCTTATTGATATTTTCCCCATTGAAATTAATGTAATTTGGTCCTTGCCACCTTTATCTACCTAGAAGTCTCACCAGCTGTCTGCTTAGTGTTATGTATGAATGCCCACTCACTATGTCCCTCCTCCTCATGCTATCAAATTTAGAAATGTACTATTATCTAGCATATATGGTTTTCTCTTCCTTTAAATGTTTTAGGACATATTAACATCATTATTTTTATGTTAATACTGTTACTAATAACCTGTAAGATAAGGTCTTGATTGATAAGTTACAAGTTCTCTTTTCCTTTCTCCATAATTGTTAGCTCACTTTATATTCATGATCCACACAGAGTTTGAGATTTGCTATGGACTTTCCATCAGACAAGCTTCCTTTACTTCAAGAAAACAAGTTTTTTTCTTTTTTTTAATTTTTCACTTCTATAATATATTCCAAACATAGTGTCCCCTCCCTCAATTCCTCCCAGCACCCTAACCTTCACCTCTCCTTCAAATCATTAAAATCATTAATTAAATCATTGACTTTTTTGTCATTCATGTTTGGTTCTACCCTAGGTCACCATCCAGCCTCTAGATCTTGGCCATCTATGCCCTGTGGTGAGCTCTCTCTTGTGTTTTGAGACTCAAGTTATAACAGTCTTTGAGTGGCCACTACTACAACAAATGTATGGTACTAGAAAAATCATCTTGAGCAAATCAACCCAGACCTAGAAA
Source organism: Cricetulus griseus (assembly GCF_003668045.3). Taxonomy (NCBI): domain Eukaryota; kingdom Metazoa; phylum Chordata; class Mammalia; order Rodentia; family Cricetidae; genus Cricetulus; species Cricetulus griseus. The sequence continues at coordinate 236,716,518 of NW_023276807.1, read as the reverse complement.
GATAAACATGATGAGAATGCATTTATAAGTGGATATTAGCTGTTTATTAAGGGATGATCACATTGTAATCTACAGATGTGGAGAAGTTAAATAAAGACAAGAGGTCATCAAGTGAGGTTCATGGATCTCCCTAAGTAGGGAAAACAGAATAAGTTTTGGAGTAGACTCAGGGATTATGGGGGTGAATGAAAATGGGAACAGGAAGGATCATGTTGGGGAGGAAGGGTTGGAGGGAGAGGGTACATGAAAAGAGAACTGGAATATATGAGCATTAGGGGACAATGTGGAAACATAGTGCAGTAGAAAACTTCTTGGACCTATTAGGGTGACCCTAGGTAAGACTCCTAGTAGGGAGGGATATGGAGCCTGAAACAGCCATCTTCTGTAACTAGGCTAGGATCTCAGTGGTGGGACTGGGACACTAACCCGGCCTCAAAAATCTATGACTCACAACCTGTCCCTATTTCAAGATGTTCTCTGGCAATGGTTCCAAGTTTGTGGGAGTGGCCAATCAATGACAACATAATTTCTTTTAGCAGAAAACTGTACTTGTAATCCAAAAGCTGCATTATATTTATTTTCGTAATGATATTACTGCCATTATCTTCAAACTCTAAGAAAGATAGTCAGAGATAAAATACATATTAACTAAATACATATACACAACTGAACTCAGTTCATATCATTCACTAAAATAATTGTCCATCCTTATGTGTATTATCACATTATCCACTTTAGTTTTCTCCCATTATTGTCTGTGTGCTTTTTTTAGGAAAATTCTTCACAATTAATAGTAAATTTCATGCTATTATCTTTATTTTATTTATTGCCTTCACTAAAATTGCTGTTCATCACTTCATACACCCTCTGTTGCTGCTTATACTCTCTGTCATAACTCTGACTTCTCTCAGCAGCCCCTAAATGGATGTCTTTTTTCCCATAGTCAATAACTGTATTTTGTATGTTCTACTATATAAATACCATTTTTATATGTTGGGTTGTGACAATACAATTCAATCAACTACAGTTATTTCTTTTCCTATTTTACTAAACATAAAACTTAAAAATTTATTGAATGAATGTCATGAATGATTAATAAGTTGCATCCTTGTATGCAAACTACACTTCGAGGATGTTATTTTAAGATTGAGAAACATTTACAACAAAACATAACAGTTTCCCATTCAAATTAACATACAGTTTAAATTTCTAAGACATATTTATATATACTTTTCAAAAAATTTTATAATTACATGGTATTTAATATGACAAATCATAAGGATGAAAACCATCATAGATAGTTTGTCTAGTAGTAGAAACTTATTTCTTTCTTTTCAAGTGTATAGGCAAATACATTCTAATATGTGTGTAGTATGCATGTATATACATGAATTGAACTTATATTAAGTTATGTAATTTCCAAAACTCATTTCCATTTAAAGAATAGGTTTTGTGAAATAGCAATTACTTTTACAAATGAATTGATCAGAAATCAAATATTGAACTGAGCCTGAATCTATAGATCTTTGTTTAAGATACTTGGTTAGACATGGATGTCTGTTGTGGTGCTTGAACAGTCTAGGGGTCCTCTGACAGCAGAATCAGTATTTATCCCTAGTACATAAGTGGACTTTGGGAGCTCATTCCCTATGGAGGAATACTCTGTCAACCTAGATACATGGGTGTAGGGGGGAGCTAGTTCCTGCCCCAAATGATGTGAAATACTTTCATGATCCCCCATGGGAGCCTCACCCTCCCTGAGGAGTAGATGGGGGAATGTGTATTGGTGGGGGAGGATGGGAAGCCTGGAGGGTGGGGAAACTGTGATGAGTATGTAAAAGAAGATAGTTTTTAATTTAAATAAAAATCAATTATAAAGGACAGTTGGTTAGAAAGCAAACCTGTCATTTTCTCTTGTGTTCTACAAGTTTCTAAAATCCACTTTATAAGAATTGATGATTAAAGACTACCTGTAACTCTGGTTGCTGACCAAGATGAAATCTATTCTGCATAGAACATCTTGTCATGGCTGTGTACAATTTGTGTTTGCTGTTACTATTGCAATAGGTAAACATTCTTGTTTTTTATCTAAACAATATTAACCAATATTTTCAGAGAACCTAAAATGCAGTTGTATATGTAGGTTTCTATTAGTTACATAAAAAGAGCTGTTCATGTCTAACTAACAGTCCTTGGAAATAAGGTAGTTATTCTCAGTTAATTTATTTATGTATGTTAAGATGTGAATATTCTCTAACTTAATGTTTTTCTGCTCTATGTATCCTTTATCTCCTTCATGTTTTTAACAAATCTCTCTTGAGCCAATTTGAATAAGAAAAATGTTAAATGACAAACATTTGCCTTGAATTTAGTAAAAGATACACATAGCTGTGGCTATCTGGGGAGAGCAGCTTGTATTTGCCAGCAAGCTAGCCAGAAGGCACATTTAATTTTTTTTCCTAAACCTTTTGCATTTGACAAGTAAAGAATGCCCAGTGTTTTATGTCTGTCAAAGGAAATGTTGTCCACTTTTGTTTACTCTTTCCCATAGTTCTCTAAACACCTTTGCAGTAACTATTGTATCCTCTTCCTGCCCTGCTTGAGCCAGTTATCAATATCTATGTTTTGCTCTCGCTTGCTGCAGAGGACAGATGTCCTTGATTTGAGTAGACTGGTTCTGATTCCCAGTATCAAAGGCGATTCCACCATCTATCACCTTCAAAGACTATTCAAAGTAACCTTTCATCCTTCTTCCTTGTGGACCATCATTACAGAAACTTGCATTTTTAATGCTACAGTCCTGCTGACCAACACATCTGAACACACAAGAAGTAGTGTATGCAAAACTCTATCCAACTGTTTCTCTCGCTGTGTGACGAATCTGAGATCCAGTACAGAGAGTCAGGGCATTTTGATGTCTCAGTTTGAATTGGAGCTTTGTTGTTTTGACACCAGAAATAGAAATACCTAGGGAAAATTGTTACTTTACAAAGTTTCTTAACACTATGCTTTCTAAATGGAAAACAATAAGTTGTAAAAATACTGTGAGCTGGCAAACAAAGTTGCTGAATACAAATATAAATACAAAGTTGCTGAATACAAAGTTGGCAATAAATGATTAACATATGGTGTAGGGCTCAGCATACATTATTTTCACTCTTTAAATGTACATTTGAATGATTATTTAATTATCGTACATTAAAAGACACAAAACATTCATTTAGGAAAGTGTAGACAAATGTACTCTGAGGAATATCTTTCAGACCTACACACACACACACACACACACACACACAGACACAGACACAGACACAATTAATTATCATAATTAGGTCCCTACTCTCTTTATATTTATCAAAAATTATAACTCATTTATATCAACAATATATTGAAGATTTTTGTGGCTAATTATGGAAGTTGACATTATTGTAAAAACCAGCTTCTTTGAAAATGTAAACAACAGAATTAAAAGGACTCCAAAGGGTTTCTAAATGAAATGAGATATATATCAGTTTCTACATATGTACATCTGTATCATAATAATATTTTAAAGAACTACTCCACAAAATGCAGGTGAATTGGTCCTTTTTCCAATGAACAACTTGAAAATTTCCTCAAGGGAAGGTACAGAAAAACGACACAGCCTTATAACATTGTGTATGAATGCTGTCTGACATTCAGTCAGACATTCATCCTTAATATAAGCATACTACCTTCAAACACTCGGTTAATATATAGCAGTAATAAGTTTCAGAATGAAAAGTTTCTACTTTAAAGGAAAACATCACATTATAACACTGCAGAATTGTATGAATCAGGCTCCTACAATACAAAGTAGAAGTTGTAAGAATAACTCCACTTGATGCTTAAAGATAAAATATTTAATTTTCTCTCAATAGCAGAGGTTAATAAATGCTACTTATCATCCTAATGCCATCTTTTCCATGAAATCTCATTTGAACATCACAGGAATACTATTTCAAAAGACAGGAGGTATGCATTTTAGATTCATACAAGTTACTTAAAACCTATATGAACACTTCTACTTGGTAAACTATAAAAATATGATTTAGCAAAATGGATACAAGAGTTCAAATTTGACCAGCTTCACAATTGCCAGTGACCTACATCAAGTAAAATAAATAAAATGCATCATAAAACATTTAAAAGTAAAAATCCTCTGGTATAAAACAGAAGAGAATTAGAAAGTATCTAACATTAACAATGAATTAACCACCTAATCATAGCCTATCAAGCAAAGAAATAAAGCAAACTGTAGGTCCATCTGCCTGCTACCTGAGGTGAGTCTGGGCACTGTTCTGCTCCCAACCTCCCCCATCATCCCCTGCTTACTTCTTCCTGAGCCTCCCTCTGGACTTGCTGTACCTGTCTATACCGGAAGGCCCACCATGAGCCCTTGTCCCTACTCAGCCCTCTGCCTGCTGCCTGAGCCTGAGGTTAGTCTGGGCAATGCTCTGCCCACAACCTCCCCCATTACCCCTGCTCAATTCTTCCTGAGCCTTCCCCTAGAAAAGAGTGGACTCATCAGAAAAAAACAATGGAATCTTGAAATTCACAGGCAAATGGATGGGACTAGAAGAAACCATTCTTTGTGAGGTAATCCAATCACAAAAAGATAAACATGGTATGTATTCACTCATTTTTAATTTTTAGAAATAGAGCAAAGAATCACTATCCACAATCCACATTGCCAGAGGATCTAGGAAATAAAGAGGACCCCAAGAGAAGATTGCATAGTCCCTGGAAGAAGGGGATGGGGACAAGAATCCCTGACCAAAGTGGGAGCCTGGGATCAGGGAGAGGAAGGAGAGTCTTCATCCTTTTGCTGTTCAAAGCAGAAACAGACACCCACAGCTAAGCAGTGAATAATAGTACTGGAATTCAGTTGTGGAGAGGGAGGAGGGATAATCAAAGGAGCCAAGATGGGGGTGGAGAGACCTGCAGAAACAGTGGACCAGACCTACTGATAGCATGGAGACCCTTGTCATAAAACTTGGAAACAGCATTGGACCAAACCACACCCTCTGAATATGGGTGCCAGCTAGGAGACCAAGACAGTCTAACAGTGGAGCCAGTGGAGCACAAGGGACTTTGGGAACCCATTCCCTATGGAGGGATACTGTTGTAGCCCAGATAGAGCAAGGGGGCGTAGGCCCTCCCTCAAACGATATGACAGACTTGGAAGGTCCCTGGTAGGGGCCTCACTATCCATGGGGAGGAGTTGGAGGGTGGTTTGAGGGGCTTAGTAGGAAATATGAGAGGATGGGAGGGCAAGGGAATGGGGGAGTGGGTACGTAAATATGAGTAGCAATTAAAGAATTTAAATAAAATTTAAAAATAGTAAAAGCAAACAACAACAATAAAAATAATAATTACCACAAACAAGCTAAAATACCTTGGGGTAATTCTAACCAAACAGGTGAAAGACCTGTATGACAAGAAATTTGAGTCATTAAAAGAAAGAAATTTAAGGAAATACCAGAAAATGGAAATATCTCCCATGCTCTTGGGTAGGTGGGATCAACATAGTAAAAATAGCAGTCTTGCCAAAAGCAGTCTACAGATTCAATGCAATCTGGATCAAAATCCTGACACAATTCTTCCCAGACCTTAAAAAGACAATTCTCAACTTTATATGGAAAAACAAAAGACCCAGGACACTGAACTGAACTCCTGGAACCCAGTTGCAGAGAGGGAGGAGTGATGAGCAATGGGGTCAAGACCAGGCTTTTGAAACCCACAGAAAGTGCTGACCTGAACAACAGGGAGCTCAGGGATGTCAGACTGATGGCTGAGACGCCAGCATGGGACTGATCCAGAACCCCTGATTGTGAGTATCAGTGAGGAGGCCTCAGCAATCTATGGGGCCTCGGGTAGTAACTAGTATCTATCCCTGGCACACAAATGGACTTTGGGAGCTCATTCCACATGAAGGGATTCTCTTTCAGTCTGGACACATGGGCAAAAGTCCAGGCCCTGCCTGGAATGTTATGACAGACTTTGAGGATTCCTCTTGGAGGGCCTCACATTCCCTAGGGAGCAGAGGGGGAATAGGGTGAGGACGTGGGGGGGGGTTGGTAGGGGTGAGGAGGGGGGAAGGAGAGGGAGCTGGGATTAACCTGAGAAGCAAGCTTGTTCCTAATTTTATAAAAAATTATAAAAAAACGAAAGAGAGTTATCATGGTCATGTTATCTCTCCACAGAAAAAGAAAGGCTACAACAAGGCTACATCAGTGTTGCTATTTGAACAATAGTGTTAACTAACAAATATATAAACAGCATCTGTATTCAACATCTCTAGGAAAGACTATTTTCAGAAAGAAAAAATACTTAAAAGTTATTTGCAATGTTTATGACCATATTTATCAATTTATTTAGCAATTGTTTCAAAGTTTTTGTTTCTTAAATGAGACAGAGTCCTAGTATATAGATATAGCCACACTGGTCTCGAAATCACAATACTCCTGCCTCTGCCTACTAAGCTCTGAGATAACAGGCAAATATCTCCATATTCAGCTCTGCTTTTCTTTCAGTAACTCAGAAGTATTCAGGCAGATTAAGTGGTACTGCATTAAATGCTAAATTGCAGAAAGCTTCTATTGAAAAATCCCCACAATCAAATGGAAGTATGGCTGACTGAAACCTTTGGGAAACAACCTGGGTAGTTCCAAAAGGAAGGCGTAGCCACCAGGGCTTAAATTAGAAATCCAGCTTTATCAGAAAGACAAGAACAAATCATATACAAAAGCTTGCCTGAGGATTCAGAAAGTAAAGCCAGACTCAAGCAATAGAGGCCAGGAAGTTGTGAAACACAAACCCTTAATCCCAGCAGCCGTAGAAGCTAGGCACTGGTGGTACACACCTTTAATCCTAGGAATCGGGATTAAGAGGTAGACAGATCCCTGTTAGGTCAAGGCCACAGTGAATGCAAGAAATTGATCCAATGCTAGAAGAAACAGCTCCCACAAAGATTTTCCCAGCACCTGGGATCATGCGCCTTTAATCCCAACATTAGGGAGGTATATAAGACAGGAGCAAGGGCTCAGAGCTGGCATTCAGTCTGAGAGTTAGTCTTTAGCCACGCTGAGGATAGCATAGCAGTCTGATTGAATCTGAGGAGCAGTGAAGTTGGAAGAAGTCTGAGGATCACCCACTGGCCTGAGCATATGTGGATGTAATAGCTAGTGGCTGGCTGCTTTGCTTATCTGACACTCACTTTGAACCCCCGCTCCAGTAAACAAGCAAACAAACAAACAAAAACGAAGAGGGATTTTCACACCCAGGATAAGGGAATAGAGGGTGTGGCTTCATGCCTTCTGATCCAGGTGTTCTCCCAATTTACTTATTGTATTAGATGACTTCATAAATGCTGTGAGCAGCCAGGACAGCACTTCCTTCTCAGTCGTGTTTGAGCTAGCTCCTGAAAGTAGCCTTCTGCCAGGTGTGTGTTTATCCACATCGCACACCTCACACAAGCTACTGGATAGACACTGGGGGAAAACAGCTAGCTCTCCTTAGCAGAAGATCGACTCACACTTAGTCAGGAGTCAGGAGACGCATGCGCATTTTCCGGGCCACAGAAGCCTTCCATCCCAGAGAGACCAGAGGAAGCCAAGAGGGCCCATGGCTCAGAAGGTTCCCCCAGAGCAAGAGGAGAATGCGAGGAGGGTCAAATGCAAAGAGTGTGGGGACTTTGGCCACATCTCGAGGAGCAGGAGGTGCCCAATGAAGTTTGCCTGTGGGTTGCTAGTGCTACAAGCTCAAGAAGGCAGAAAGGAAAAAGAGAACCGGGATTCTGGAAGGCCCCAGACACAGGAGACATTATGCTAGGCTGAGAGAGACAAGAGACCGAGCCATGGCTCAGGACAGAGGTGTGATGAGCAACAGAAGAAGGCTCCCTTTCTGAAATTGCACTTGGAGACTCCAAGGAGGAATCAGCACATCCAATTGGCTCACCCAAAGATGCCGGGATTCGTTGTGGGAAACAGAAAAAGGGCACTACCAGATGGACTTCAGACCAAAGAGACACCTGTAAAAAAGTCACTCGGGAGACAGATATGCCCTGGAAACAAAATCTTTGCAGGCTCCTGCATCTTACGCTCCAGGCAGGAGAAAGGTAAACCCATGCCTGTCCCTGGTGTCCCCAAGCCAGCATTCAAGCAGGAGTGCAGAAAGGCAGTTTCAAAAGACCCAAGGAATCAGAAACTACTAGGTACATAAGCAAATCACCTCCCTGGGGCTGTGCCCAAAAGAAATGGGTTTGCTCAAGTGTTCAACATGGAGTCCAAAGACCAGGCACCCAGAACTGACCAACAAATGCTCCACAGCAGAGCTGCCCTGGTCTCAGCCAGACCATGTACTGAGTCCCAGGAGCCATCGTCTGCCTGTGTTGCAGGTCAATCCCTGAAGATAATCTTTACCAGAACCCAAGGTGATTGCTGGACTTCCAGGTTAGTGGAAGGAGTCCCAGGACTTCCCACTGAGAAGCAAACACCTCCTTCTGAGAGACCTGCCTTTCAAGAGAAAGGGGAGGGAGGCCACTCCCAGGTCCCATGGCGTGTCCTCTATGAGGACCTTCTGGTCTCCTCCTCTTCAGAGGACAGTGATGGTGAGTAAGCCTTCCCCTGGAAAGAAGATGCGGCCTTCCTGCTGAGACTACCCAGATCCTTCAGGATTACAACAGGATGGACTTTTGCGGAGTGAAAACAACCCCAGTTGGTGACTGTGTTCTTCTACAGAATGAACTGGGTAGAAGATTGTAATCTGTCAAGTCCACCTCCACAGAGTGACAACACTGAAAACTCCTCTCCAGGCTGGACTCACATATATATGCAAGTAGCCTCAGCTCTGTTGGGACTCTGGACTCTGAAGTATCTTCTGAGAAGCACTCGGAATGAAAGTCACCTCTTGCCTCCCTTTTCCTTATCATGAACTGTAGTTGATTCTGCCAAGAAGCCCCATGTTCATAAATATTTTCCAGATGCCATACTGTGTGACGTTTTCAACTTTCAGCATTAAAATTGTTCTCAAAAGGAAAAAAAATGTAGTCAAGAAAAACAGGACAAATTAACCAAAATGACAGAAAGATTCAATTATGTATTTGGAAAATACTATGTACTTGGGAAAAATGACACCATCATTTAATTTTCCTAATATAATCACAGAAGGCAATAAAAAAAACCTGACTTGTTTGTATGAAATTCATTAAAGGACAGATATTTTTTATTGTTTATGATAGTTCATAGAAAAATATTTCTAAAGTGTTTTCTAGATGAAAACATCTTAAAAATAAATTATGTGTAGAATATATTTTCTAACCCAACACAGTTTTATTGATATAGAACTGTGTAATAGATACAATGTGTTTCTCATTTTTCAAACAACAAATTCTTTATAATTTAAAGTCACATGTCATTTTATGCATTAGTTCATTAAGACATTCATCAACTTGAGTCATGTTTATTACAGATTTTTTTTTGATTAATCTAAGATGTGTTTTAACTATGTAAAGGTGTCTGGCTATTGTACTTTGCCTGAATAAGGCACTTGATTTGTCTAATAAAATGATGAATGGCAAATAGTGTGGGAGGAGATATAAATGGGATTTTGGCAGGGAAGTAAGTAGGAGGAAGAATTTAGGCACAAAAAGGGAAGAAAGTAAAAGAGATCCCAGGAAGATGCTGGTGGCCAACTAGCTTGACACAGGAAACAAGAAAGATGTACAGAATGAAAGACAGGGAAAAAGCCCCAAGAGAAAATTCAGAAGAATAGAAACAGGTTATATTAAGTTAAAAAGCTAGAGGGAGCTGAGCATTGGAGGTTCAAGCCTTTAATCCCAGCACATGGGAGGCAGAGGCAAGCAGATCTTGTGAGTTCGAAGCCAGCCTGGTCTACAGAGCAAGTTCCAGGACAGGCTCCAAAGAAAAACAGAGAAACCCTGTCTCAACAAACAAACAAACAAACAAACAAACCAACAACCAAAAACCAAAACAAAACAAAAAGCTAGAGGGACAAGCCTAAGGTAAGGCTGAGAACACATAATTAATAAAAATTCTTCATGTACTTATTTGGAAGCTGTTTGGTAGCCCATGGAATATTCCAGCTAAACTTTTTTTCCTCTTTCTACTTTGACACAATTTAATCTATTCTAAGTATTCAGAACTGTGAATGTGTTGGTTTAAATTTTTTATATTATCTTTATTTTTTGCCAGTTTCTCACAGTTTCATAATAAATATCAGTCTTTTTCAACCACCACCATCTCTTCCCAATATAAACTTTTCTTACCAATAAGTCTCTATCCAAATTTAATGAGATCATTTTTTATGTGGTCCACTGAATTTAATCAAAATACCTTGACCAAGCATTGGTGTGATGTTCTCCAGTTCAGATAAAGTTGTGTCCATTCCTTATTAATTTTCTTGCTGCAGCAGGTGGTAGTTCATGAAAAATCCCATCACTGGCCAATATACTAAATATAAGAGATGGGAAAAGCTTAGATCTTATGTGGAAAACTATAACAGACTCTCAAATGCTCAGGGAATATTTTGAAAGAAATGATACAAAGATTGTAAGATATTGAGATATGCAGGAAAAAGACATCTTATGGACATGGAACAGAGTGATACACATGAATTCCATGCAGCTGTGTTTATCTGCATAAGAGTGCGACTATTAGCATTTCATCATGTTTGGTTCAGTCATTTTACATTACTGTAGAGGAAGCTGGGTACTTTGTGCCATATATCTCAAATACAACCAAAACATTATTGCTGTCTAAAGTACCAGAGATTATAGTTGATTTACATCATATGTAGGTGTTGCTTCCAGGTACAGAATGTGAAATATGAATTTTATTGATATAGAGCCAAATTGGTAAGACATATAATGCATTTGAATAAGAATAATATGTGTATTACTATCTCTACCACTGGAACAAAGTAAGCATAATATAGATAACTACACCATCATTACTACTATATATAAATTAATATATTTGTTATTTTTTGAGACAGAATTTCTCTGTGGCTTTTGGAGGCTGTCCTGGAACTAGCTCTTATAGACCAGGCTGGTATCGAACTCACAGAGATCTACATGCCTTTGCTTTCTGAGTGTTGGGATTGAAGGAGTGTGCCACCAAAGCCCATCTACATTAAATATTTTAAGTGCATTAATCCAGAAAATTTTCTCATAACCCTTAAAAGATACTTTTACTTATTTTAATTTTTCATTTAATAAAATTGACAGACAAGATTAAGGATGAAATATGGTTTAGAATAGCAACATATCATGAAGATATAGGGAGGCTTTGAATGAAAATTAAGCCTTGCTGTTTATAAAACTCAGTAAAATTGTTGATATTGACTCAAGTCTCCCACAAGTTGGAGGTTAACTAGAGTTTCTCCAGTAGTGAAGATCAAAGTGTCACTGCCCTCCACCCTCTGTCCTCCAGCTGGCACCCGAACCTGACCTGGCACCCAATCCTGATGTGATTCTGGGTGATGCTCTGCCCCCAACATCCCCCATCAACCCCTGTTTGCTTTTGCCTGAGCCCCCCAACAGACAAAAGTGGAACTGTCCAGACTGGAAGGCCCACACTAAGGACACACTGTATCCTTGTACGCCCTCTGCCCTCTGTCCTCTGGCTGGTGCCTGAACCTGAAGTGAGTCTGGGCACTGCTCTGCCACCAACCTCTCCCATCACCCTCTTCTCGATTCTGCCTGAAATCCCCTCCCCCGGACAAGAGTGACCTGCCCATACTGGATGGCCCACCCAGAGTCTGGATGTACCTCACACTTGTCTGCCCACTGTTCTCTGTCTTCCAGCTGCTGCCTAAGCCTGAGCCCTCAGCCTCCCTCCTGAGAGAGGGGAGCGACCCCAACAGAACCCACTGAAAGAAGGGATGGGAAAACAACAGTGTAAGAACACACTCAGCAACAGAAAGACCAATATGACACCGCCAGAATCTAGGGACTCTACAGCAGCAAGAACAAAAAGCCCAATGCACAGGATGCAGAAGCAACAGACCTTAAAAATTATCTTACGAAGATGATAGAGAGCATTAAAGAGGAAACAAGAAAATCCCTTAAAGAAATAGAAGAAAAAAACAAGCAAAAATTTACATGAAATGGAGGAAAAGACAAACCAAACAATTTAAGAAATAAACAAATCTCTTAAACAATCTAAAGAAAGCCAAGAAAAAAACAACCAAACAGGTGAACAACGCAAACAGTTCATGGTTTTGAAAGCACAATTAGAAACAATAAAGAAAACACAGAATGAGGGGATTCTGGAAATAGAAAAGCTGGGGAACCATTGATGTAAGCATAACCAACAGAATGAAAGAGATGGAAGAGAGAATCTCAGGTTTTGAAGACTCATTAGAGGATATAAAGTCATCAACCAAAGAAAATCACAAGTCCAACAAATCTCTAACACAAAATATCCAGGAAATACAGGACACTGTGAAAAGACCAAACCTAAGAATAATATGTATAGAAGAAGGTGAAGAAATTCAGCTCAAAAAACATTTCAAAAAAATCATAGAAGAAAACTTCCCCAACATACAGAAGGATATGCCTATGAAAGTACAAGAAGCTTACAGAACACCAAATAGATTGGAACACAAAAACAAGCCCCATTGCCACATAATAATCAAAAAACCAAACTTAGAGATTAAAAAAATATTAAGAGCAACAAAAAATAAAAAAATGGCCAAATAACATACAAAGGGAGACCTCTCCGAATTACACCTAACTTCTCAATGGAAACTTTGAAATAAAAAAGATCATGGCTAGATGTTCTACAAACTCTAAGGGAACATAGATGTCATCCCAGACTACTGTATCCAGCAAAGCTTTCCATCCCTATAGATAGAGAAAACAAGTTATTCTATGACAGAACCAGATTTAAGCAATACATATCCACAAATCCAGCCCGAAAGAAACTAATGGAAGGAAAAGTCCAATGTTATGAAGATAACTACACTCAAAAACCAACAGGCAACAGATAATTCCACTTTATCAAACACCAAAAAAGTGGGGAAATCCACACACAATAACACCACCAATAACAAATCCAAAACAAACAAGAATAAATAATTAATGGTCATTAATATCCCTCAATGTCAATGGTCTTAACTTGCCTCTAAAAAGATACAGGCTAAAACAATGGATATGGAGACAGAATCCATCCTTCTCCTGCATACAAGAAACACATCTCAATTTCAAAGACAGATGCTACCTCAGAATAAAGGTTTGGGAAAAGATTTTCCAATCAATTGGACCCAAGAAAAAAGCTGGTGTAGCAATCCTAATATCTAAAATTTAGACTTCAAACTAAAGTAAATCAAAAGAGATAAAGAAGGGCATTTCATACTTATTACAGGGAAAGTTCATCAAGATGAAGTCTCAATCCTGAACACCTATGTCCCAAATAGAAAGGCACCCACATTTGGAAAAGAAACATTACTGAAGCTCAAATCACACATAAAACCTCACACTCTTATAGTTGGAGACTTCAACACTCTATCCCACCACTAGATAGGACCATCAGACAGAAATTTAACAAAGAAACCAAAGAACTAACAGATGTTATGACCCAATTGTGTTTAACAGATATCCATAGAACATTCCATCTGAACACAAAAGAATATACCATCTTCTCAGTGCCACATGGAACCTTCTCTAAAATTGATCACATATTCAGCAATGTAGCAAACCTAAACAGATACAAAAAATTTGGAATAACCCCCTGTATCATATGCTTTAAAATTAGAATTCAACAACAACACAAATTGCAGAAACCTTACAAACTCATGCAAATTAAATAATGCACAATTGAACCATTCCTGGGTCAAGGAAGAAACAAAATTGAATTTAAACACTTCCTAGAATTCAAACGGTATTAAGAAAAAAAATACCCAAATCTATGGGACACTTTGAAAGCAATGCTAAGAGGAAAGTTCATAGTACTAAATGGACATATGAAGAAACTGGAGAATAATCACACTAGAGAATTAGAAGTTCAACTGAAAGCTCTAGAACAAAAGGAAGCAAACACTCCCCAGAGGATTAGAGGCCAGGAAATAATCAAACTGTGGGCTGAAACCAATAAAGTAGAAACTAGGAAAACACTACAAAGACTCAATGAAACAAAGAGTTGGTTGTTTGATAAAGTCAACAAGATAGAAAAACCTTTATCCAAAATAACCAAAAGGCAGAGAGAGAGCATGCTAATTAACAAAATCAGAAATGAAAAGGGGGATATAACATAGGATAATGAAGAAATCCACAGAATCATCAGGTCATACTTTGAAAAGCTGTACTCCACAAAATTTGAAAATTTAAAGGAAATGGACAATTTACTGGACAGATATGACTTACCAAAATTAAATCAAGAACAGATAAGCAATTTAAAAAGACATATAACCCCAAAAGTAATAGAAGGAGTCATTAAAAAACTCTACAAACCAAAAACAAACCCTGGGCCAGATGGTTTCAGTGCAGAATTCTACTAGAAATTCAAAAGGAGAGCTAATACCAGTACTCCTCAAATTGTTCCACACAATAGCAGCAGAAGGGACATTGCCAAGCTCTTTTTATGAGGCTACAATTACCTTGGTACAGAAGAAACACAAAGACAAAACAACAAAAAAAGAGAACTACAGTCCAATATCCATCATGAACATCGATGCAAAAATATTCAACAAAATACTGGCAAATTGAATAAAAAGACACATCATAGAAATCTTCCACCATAATCAAGTTGGCTTTATCCCAGGAATGTAGGGATGTTTCAACATGTAACCCACCATATAAACAAACTGAAAAAGCAAAACCACATGATCAGCTCCCTAGATCCTGACAAATCCTTTGACAAAATCCAACATGATAAAGGTCTTGGAGAGATCAGGAATAACAGGAACATACCTAAACCAGATAAAAGCAATATACAGAAAACCAACAGTCAACATAAAATTAAATGGAGAGTAACTCAATGTGATTCCTCTAAAATCAGGAACAAGACAAGGCTGTCCAATCTCTCAATATGTCTTCAATATTGTAATTGAATTCCTAGCTAGAGGAATAAGGCAACAAAAGGAGATCAAGCAGATACAAATTGGAAAGGAAGAAGTCTTTCACTATTTGCAGATGACATGATAGTTTACATAAGTGACTCAGAAAAACTCTACCAGGGAACTACTATAGCTGATAAACACCTTCAGCAAAGTGGCAGGATACAAGATTAACTTAAAAAAATGAGTAGCCCTACTATGCACAGAAGATAAATGTGCTGAGAAAGAAATCAGAGAGAAACATCTCCTTTACAATAGCAACTAACAACATAAAATATCTTGGGTTAACACTAACCAAATTAGAAAGAACTGTACCATAAGAATTTTGAGTCTCTAAAGAAAGAAATTAAAGAAGATACCAGAAAATGGAAAGGTCTCCCATGCTCTTTGATAGGTAGGATCAACATCGTAAAAGTAATCTACAGAGTCAATGCAATCCCCATCCAAATCCCAACACAGTTCTTCACATACCTTGAAAGAACTATACTCAACTGTATATGGAAAAACAAACAAAAAAGGATGGCCAAAACAATGCTGTACAATAAAGGATCTTCTGGTGGCATCACCATCCCTGACTCCAAGCTCTATTATAGAGCCATAGTTCTGAAAACAGCTAGGCAACAGCATAGTAAGAATGGCAATCTTACCCAGAGCAATCTACAGATTCAATTCAATTCCCATCAAAATCCCAACACAATTTTTCACAGACATTGAAAGAACAGTACTCAACATCATATGGAAATAAAAACACCCAGGATAGACAAAACAACCCTGTACAATAAAGAAACTTCCATAGGCATCACCATCCCTGACTTGAAGTTCTATTATAGAGCCATAGACCTGAAAACAGCTATGTATTGGAACAAAATTAGTCAGGTAGATCAATGGAATCAAATTGAAAACCCTAATATTAACCCATATACCTAGGAACACCTGATTTTTGACAAGAAGCTAAAGTTATACAATGGAAAAAAGAAACACCTTCAACAAATGGTGCTGGCATATCTGGATTCAAACATGTAGAAGATTGTAGATTGATCCATATCTATCACTGTGCACAAAACTTAAGTCCAAATGGATCAACAACCTCAACATGAATTGACCCACACTGAACCTCCTAGAAGAGAAGATAGGTGGCACCCTTGAACAAATTGGTACAGGAGACCACTTTCTGAACAAAACACCAGTAGCTCATACATTGAGATCAACAATTAATAAATGGGACCTCCTGAAACTGAGAAGCTTCTGTAAAGCAAAGGACACAGTCAGCAAGACAAATGCCAGCCCAAAGAATTGGAAAAGATATTCACCAACCCCACATCTAACAGAGGGCTGATCACCAAAACATAAAATGAACTCAAGAAGCTAGCCACCAAAACAACAAACAATGCAATTCAAAGATGGTGTGCAGAACTAAATATAGAATTCTCAAAAGAGGAATCCAAAATGGCTGAAAGACACTTGAAAAAGTGCTCAACATCCTTAGCCATCAGGGAAATGAAACTCACAAGAACTCTGAGATACCATCTTACTCTTGTCAGAATGGCTAAAATCAATAACACCAATTACAATTTTGCTGGAGAGAATGTTGATAAATTGCAACTCTCCTCCATTGCTGGTGGGAGTGCAGACTTGTACAGTCACTTGAAAATCAGTATGGCTCTTTCTCAGGAAAATGGGAATCATCTACCTCAAGATCCAGCAATCCCTCCCTTGGGCATATACCCAAAGAATTCACACTCATAAAATAAAGTCATATGTTCACTATGTTCATGGCAGAATTATTTGTAATAGCCAGAACCTGGAAACAACCTAGATGCAGCTCAACTGAAGAATGGTTAGAGAAAATGTGGTATATTTACACAGTGGAGTACTACTCAGCGGGAAAAAAAATGGAAACTTGAAATTCCCAGGCAAATGGATGGAATTAAAAGAAACCATCCTCAGTGAGGTAACCCATTCACAAAAAAGATAAACATGGTGTATAGTCACTCATCATTTTTGATTTTTAGACATAGAGCAAAGGATAATTAGCCTACATTCTATAGTGCCAGAAGAGCTAGGAATCAAGTAGGCCCCCAAGAGAAGGTTGCATAGTCCCTCAAAGAAGGGGATTGGGACAGAACCCCTGACCAAATTGGAGCCCAGGTGCAGTGAGAGGAAGAAGATGTTCGAAGCAGAAACAGACACCCATAGCCAAGCACTGAACCATACTACTCGAATTCAGTTGTGGACTGAGGAGAGTTGAGAAAGGAGCCAAGACTGGGATGGAAAGACCTCCAGAAACAGTTGACCTGACCTACTAATAGAATGGAAACCCAAGTCATAAAGCTGGGTAAACAGCATTGGACAAAAGCACACCTTCTGAATGTGGGTACCAGCTAGTAGTCCAAGACAGTCTATGGGTCCTCTAAAAGCAGAGCCCGTCTTTATCCCTAGAGCCCAATTGTCTTTGGGAGCCCATTCCTTGTGGAGAGATACTATTGCAGCACGGATACAGCAAGAAGGGTCTAGACCCTCCCCAATCAATATGACAGACTTTGAAGATCCTTGGTACAGCGCCTTACTATCCCTGGGGAGGAGTCAGGCGGTGGGTGGTTTGGGGTGGGTTGGTTGGGAAAGATGGGAGGACAGGAGGGTGAGGGAATGGGGAGATGGATATCTATATATGAGTAATTTTTAAAAAAATAAAGAGATAAAATTGTGACAAACAAGGGTTCCAGTGTAACTTACTCTGATTTAAACAATTGATTTGTGAGACCAGGGGTAAGTTACTTGACCTGTCCTTTATGTTTTCTTACTCAAAAGCATTATTATGAGGATCCAATAAAAAACTTCACAATGTGTAGACTCAAATTAGTATATATTCAATGATGCAAAATATTCATAAATATGATTATGTACTGGATTTTCCAAGGGCACCATTCTGAGAATAGTAACCAAGACCTGGAATTAAAAACATAATATGCTCTCACTTGTATGTAGATGATAGCTTTGAATCCTTAGATATGTGTGTTTAAGTTGGAGTATCCATTAGAATCGGGAAATTAGTAAGGTGCCATATGGTAGCTTAAATTTTCAATTGCACAATCTGGTGTTTCTTTATCACAGAAGCAATCATTAAATCAATAGGTTTCTATGACCCATGAAAACGATAATTTACTTAATAATGTTGCTTCTCCTAACGTTGACTTGGATAGTGGCACTTTTTTTTTTTATTAGTTCAAATTAGGAACAAGCTTGTTTCACATGTCAATCCATTTTCCCTCTCCCTCCCCTCACACTCACCCCTTCTACCCCACCCCATCCACCCTCCATTGCCCAGGCAGGGTAGAGCCCTAAACGGGGGCTCTGCAAAGTCCACCTAGGCCCTTCCCCATGTGTCCAGGGCAAGAGTGCATCCCTTCACGTGGGATGGGCTCTGAAAGTCCCTTCAGGGAAAAATACTAATCCACTACCAGGGGCCTTCTAGAGTGAAGAGGCCTCCTCATTGACATCCATGTTCAGGGGTCTGGATCAGTCCTGTAATGGCCTCCCTTGTTCAGGCCAGCTGTTTCTGTGGGTTTCTCCAACCTGGTACAGACCTTTTCAATATTCATTCCTCCCTTTCTGCAACTAAGTTGCAGAGTTGAGTTCAGTATGTATCTGTGGATGTCTGCCTCTGCTTCCATCAGCCACTGGATGAGGGCTCTAGGATGGCATAGAAAGTAGTCATCAATCTCATTTTAGGAGAAGGGCATTTAGGTAATCCTTTCAACCATTGCCTGGATTGTCGGTACATGTCATCTTGTAGATCTCAGGAAGTCTCCCTAGTGCCAGATCTCTTCTCGGACCTATAATAGCTCCCTTTAATATGGTATCTCTCATCCTGCTCTCCTCTATTCTTCCCCCAACTCAACATTTCTGCTCCTCCATTTCCTCCTATCCTCTCCTCTTCTCCCTCCTGCTCTCATTCTGGCAGCTCCCTCTCCCCTACCTCATGCTCCCAATTAGCTCACGAGTTCCTGCCCCTTCCCATTCCTGGGGCTCATGCATTTATCTCCTAGAGTACTTCATGTTTCTTAGTTTCTTTGGTGAAGAGGATTGTAGGTGAGTAATCCTTTGCTCTATGTCTAAAACTCATATATGAGTGAGTACATACCATGTTTGTCTTTTTTGTCTTTTTGTGTCTGGGTTACCTCACACAGGATGATTTCTTCTAGTTCCATCCATTTCCCTGCAAATTTCAAGATTCCATTCCTTTTTTCTGCTGCATAAATGTGCCACATTTTCTCTATCCATTCTTCAGTTGAGGGCCATCTAGGTTGCTTCCAGGTTCTGGCTATTACAAACAATGCTGCTATGAACATGGTTGAACATATATCCTTGTTGTATGAACGTGCATTATTTGGGTATATACCCAAGAAAGGAATTGCTTTATTGTGAGCTAGACTGATTCCCATTTTTCTGAGCAACTGTCATACTGATTTCCACAGTGGTCTTACAATTTCACACTCCCACCAGCAATGGAGGAGTGTTCTTTTTTCTCCACATCCTCTCCAGCATAGATTGTCATTGGTATTTTTGATTTTGGCCATTCTGACAGGTGTGAGGTGTCATCTCAGAGTTCTTTTGAGTTGCATTTCTCTGATGGCCAAGAATGTTGAGCACTTTCTTAAGATTCTTTCAGCCATTCAGATTCCTCTGTTGAGAATTCTCTATTTAGTTCTGCACACCACTTTTTAATTTCATTGTTTGGTGTTTTGTTGGCTAGCTTCTTGAGTTCATTGAATATTTTGGAAATCAGCCCTCTATCAGATGTGGGGTTGGTGAAGACCTTTTAGCATTCTGTGGGCTGTCGTTTTGTCTTACACTTTTTGCTGTAATTCAAGTACATTTTAGGATACAATAGAGAGAACATGAATGCTCGGTTTATGCTTGAAATTCATTTTTATTCTACAGTTGTTAATGCTGAAATATAATTGTAGTACTTAAGATAGCAGCAAAAATTTCTGTATAAGTGTATTGTACTACTTTTGAATTTCTAACTATATATAAATAATATTAAAGTATGCATTTAACGAAACTTTCATTTTGATATTTTGCTTTTAATTTTGAGATTATGATATATTACACAAATTCTGTCTTCTCTCTTGTCCCTCTACAATTTCAATAACTTATCTTGCTCTCTTTCACAATCATGACTATATTTTTATAATGTAGAAACATGGATATATATATATATATATATTATATATATATATATATATATCTGTTGATAATATTACCTGCCTCACAGTTGTCCTTTCTAAGAATCTATTCCAATGTCAGCATCCCTTAGTTGCTTATATTATTTTAAGTAGAGTTGTGGCCTCCTGATTCTTCCCCTTTCAGTCTGGCATGTTTACTGTTATTCTCCATGTTCAGCTCACATTTAGGCAATCCTATTGGTAAAAATTTAATGTTTGTTTGTTCTGACCTTACTAGAACACACAATCTCAAAAAAATTCTGATCACCAGGCTTTTTGCAATCTTCCTCCACCCTCCTTCTCAATGTTCCTCGAGACTTAGGTATGGGAGTTTTGCTTCAGATGTATCCATTTGAACTGGGCTCCAAAACTCTGCATTTCAATTAGTTGTGGGTTTTTATGGGCTTTCTATCTATTATAAAGAAAATGTGTATTGTATTATTGTTGATCCATGAGGACAACAATTACCTATTGTTAAGAGGACATATACTTAATGTTTAAGTGACTATTCTGGTTTAGCAAACGATGGTTACAAGTTCTCCTTAAAGATCCATGACATCAACAACCATGGGTAGTTTGGTATATTTCCAATTCTTTGTTGATATTTTGTTTGTGCTTTAACAACAAAAAAAAAACTTCTTAAACATCAGGGTGCAGAGATAGCTACTAGTTAGCCATAGAGGCCATGTAGTGTTGGCACACACCTTTAATACCAATAATAGAGAGGAAAAGGCAGGAAGATCTCTATGTGTTCAAGGCCACCATGGGCTATGTGATATTGATGCAGTCTAAAAGAGAAACAATACCAGTCAGTGGTGGCTCACAACTTTAGTCCCATGATTGTGAGTCATACATCTTTCATCCCAGCACTAGGGAGCTGGAGACAGAAAGGATATTGCTGGCTACAGAGAGGATATAAGATGAGAGAAGACAGGCACTCAGTGCAGTCTGAGCAGTAGTCAGTCTGAGAAGTCACTCTGAGGCTATAGTCTGATAATAGGATTTCCCCTTTTGGTCTGAGGATTCAGTAGAGGTGAGAACTGGAGACTGGTTGTTCTGTTCTTTTATCTTGCAACATTAACCCTTATAACTGACTTTGCTTGTTTCTTATTAAGACCCAAGCATGATGCCTCTCTTATTAAGGGTCTTAAATCCAAATAGCAAATGACTGATTATTGCTAAGGTACATGTGTCACTAATGCATCCTTATGATTATCACGCTGGGCTTGTCATTGTTGTGGCTCATAGATACAATAACTGTGTAGAACTGTTGGTTGCCAAAAATGTTTGGAAGTGTTGTTGGGAAATTCCAGTACTATGAAAAATCAATCCTTAGGTAGGAAGCGTTCAGGTCAACTCTCACTTATGGATCCATGGGCTTTATGACTGAATTATGTGGTATCATCAGCAATATGGGCTTACCTTACACCTCTAGATGGCAATGAAAGGCAGTAGTCTGTATGCTTTCAGAGTCATTTGGACTACTGCCAACAACTGAAAAGAGGGCTTCTCAGACCTGGTACTGAATTTTTTTTAATAGGTGATCTTTAACTTTTAGAAGGCTCAGCATGAGTCCAGATGAGAAAATTTCATTTAATATATTTTAATATATTATTTAATGTATATTAATGAATATATTCACAAACACTTGAATACACATATACAAATATACATATTATCTTTTGGTAAATAGTTAATAGTTTGGTTTTTTTTTTTACTTTTTCTGGCATCCTTATTGTTATTTTACCCTATTCTGTCTTTCTTCTGTATTTGTAACTCCTCTATTCTTATATTAAAATCCATCTGCTCATATTTTTCTGCTTTCCCCAAAATGTAAACCTTTGTCCTGCTTTTCCACCATCTATTGTTCCCCAGCTTCCTGTCACCCAATGATCCATTTTTACCTGCCTAGTTTCTGGAGTTGCTCCAGGATACAGACTCATACCTGAGGTTTGGAGCAAGGATACCCAGATGATAGAGAACATGTGACCTTTGTCTTTCTAGCATGGGTATCACACTCAATAGGATCCTTTCTAGTCCTATTCACAAACATGCAAAGTTACTGATTCCATTTTTCTTTGCATCTGAACAGTATCTCATTCTGATTTATGTATAAAACATCATTTTAAAATTTCTGTTTACCATCAAGAAAAGAAACATAAAATTTTTAATAACATTTCTTGAGAGCAATCATATTCGTTGGAAATTAAAATGTAGATATTTGAATAACAATGGATATCTGGCTCTAGGCATGTTGTTTCTACTTTAGTCTAAATAACTTCTTCAAATTGTGTTCTTCCAGACTATATATATATATATATATATATATATATATATATGTATACAGCAATAAATCATAATACATATCATATAAATATGTATACAGTAATAAATAATAATACTATTATATACATATGTATATGTGTGCACATATAATTTCTTAGCATTATTTATGATTCTGAAATAAAAATGAATAATTGGAACTTCTTTTTTATTTATTTGTTCTTTTTTATTTTTTAATGCAATCTTTTTTATTTTACATACTAATCGCAGTTCTCCTCCTCCTGCTTTCCTCATCATCCCCCACCCGACTCCCCAACCACTCCTCAGATAGTGTGAGGCCTCCTATGGAGCATCAACCAAGTCTTTGAATGAAATTTCTAATGTCTTATGTATATCATCACAGTATAAAAAACATAAGTATCTTACTGAATTAATATGGAAATGACAGTTATAAAAATTCAGCTGCAAAAAACACATATTGATGTTGATATATATTTATGTTGTACATATGACACTATGTGGAGTATATGGTTCTATAAACAATTTGAATTGGAAAGATATCAGGTGGAAGGCATCCAGATTAAATTACAAATCAAATACACTTTACATTTTCTTAATCAAATTGAAAATAATCCAATAATCACAAGCTTGTGCATCTCATATAAACTAATTTGCTTGAATATGATATTAACTTGAAGATACTGTAAAGTCTCTAAAGTATGATGCATTTAAAGTGGAAGGGCAACAGAGTGGCAAATTATCTATAAAAAGTAGGTCTTTATTAATTCTATCATAAGAAAAAAATGAAGATTTTTTTTCAGCAACTTATAAAGGTCAGATTAAAGTTATCAGTGCAAGTAAAACACAAAGCCTCAGAAAGCAAAATATACCCCCTTAATCAACTTTTTAGAAAAAGAAGCATGCATGGCACACTAGCCTGACATAACAGAAGTACTCAAAGTTAACCTCCCTTATATTTGTTGCCAAAAACATAATAAAATGTGTGTATTACCTATGTTCCCCCTTCCTCTTTTTGCTTATATTCCTTTGGGTAGTTGGATTCATCTCCTTAAGTAGCCACAAATTGATTGACAAATTGTAGAGATCATGCTGTGTTGGTTAGATTTTAGAATTCTGAATTTCAGTCTTAATAATCTAAAACCATTCTTTGCCTGATCTTTCTCCTTGTGTATCTCATTATGGTCCCAAATTAATTTGGAGATGGAGATAGAAGAGTTAAAAGAGATGAGTAGTTATTGATGTTTTATTTGCTGCAATGACATGTACATTGTATCAGTCATTGTCTTTATCCTTCCTACACAGCAAGACATTGCCAAACTGTTGAAGAGTGAATGATTCTTATTACAAGTAAGAATATTGTGTAGGTAGTAAATAATTGTTTCAAATAACAGATATATTGCCTGCCATGACAGATAAATTTGGGGAGTTGAGTAAAACATTTCCCTAGTGCTTAGCATCTATATCGTAAAAGGTAACATCAACATTGAAAAGAAAGCATACCATATTTGTCCTTCTGATTATTAATTACCTTCATTATGATTATCTTTTTTGCTGGTTCCATCCATTTATCATTTATCTGAGATTGTTATAATTTCATTTTTCTTAATAGCTGAATAGTATCACATTGTGTAAATATATTCCAACTTTGCTATATATTCATCAGTTTAAAGACACACAGACTATTTCAAGTTTATAACTACTATCAATAGAACAAATGAGCATGGAGAAGCAAGTAGCAAAGTACAGAAACTTTGAGGCATATATGAGACACACACACACACACACACACAGAGAGAGAGAGAGAGAGAGAGAGAGAGAGAGAGAGAGAGAGAGAGATCTGGAGATCTGGACTTGAAGTAGAACTATTTTGAAATTATTGAGGAATCTTGGAAAGATGTTAAATAGGGAGTAAAGGATGAGTAGGGAAGGAGGGACATTCCAAAGAAAGGGAAATAAAATATTATTATATATATTCTTTAAAGGATAATTAGAACCAGATATTTTGTAAAGAGGGGATGATATTTGATGGTAGAGGCAGGAACACAGAGAGGTATAGTAAACATTAAAATATGATTGTCATCCATTTATAGAAAAATTTTATTGTAGAATATCCCTAATTATATACATACAGAAAGGGAGTTTAAATAGTGTTATCATTCAATGGGGAAACAATACTCAACAGAACATCATATTGTTACCAAATGAAACTCCCGATAACAGCAATGGTTATATCTTTTAGAGTCCTTGACCAAAAGTGTTCTATAGACCTCCCAAACATTTCCAAGGCTGTCAAGTACACTACAAAACTAAGTAGCAATGTCCTATTGATTAATAAGTTATATACATAGTCATCAAACTTGGAAAAAAATGATTTTGTTCTTAAGTAGAAGCCTCTTCTGACTTGCATTCAAAGTGTGAAAAGGTACTATACATTTTATCACAGAAAAAATAATCATCAGTTAAAACCCAGCTGTAAATCATGCCAGCTACAATAGTGATTTACCTGCCACATGTTCAATGGTTCAATACTGGCTTGCATGTCACTGCAATAACAAAGTCTTTTTAAATTAAATTAAAGATTGATCCATAATATGAAACAAATTTATAACACTGTTGAGGAGACAAAGAACTAGAAAAGAAAAAGAAGAGAAAACCCTCTTGAGTTTTGATTAAGATTCTTAACAAATCAACACTAACATAATGTCTTTTAAATGTAACTGGATGGACTTCTGCCTGCCCACTCAAGGCAGGTCAACTCACCCCCTCCTCCCCTGGTGGACCAAGCATCCAGGAGTCCACAGAGATTGCTGGGCTACTCCCAACACCACTAAGGGCAGAGATGAGTTTAGGCCTTGGGACCAACTTCTGCCTACATAATCTGGGAAATCCTGTCCTGGGGACTGTAGGCAGATCACCTAGCCCCCCAGTGGATCAAGAAACATCGATTCTGCCAACATCATTGTGCTGGTCCCTCTCCCACCCACCTGGAGAAGGAGTGCCTCAGACCCGTCTGCACCTACCCTGAAACCCTCCAGAATATCAGACCCTCTTGCACCCACTGGAAGAGAACTTTGGAGCCACAGACACCAGTAGAGGAAGAGACACCACCTGCACCCACTGGAAGAAGAGATGGGAAAATGACAAAATAAGAACATAGTCAACAACAGGAAAACCAGTATGATGCCACCAGAGTCTACAGATTCCACATCAGCAAGACCTGAACATCGAAACACAGAAGAATCAGAAGAGAATGACCTTAAACACAACTTTTTGAAGATGATAGATAGACTCTAAAAGAGTAAATGAGGAAATCCTTCAAAAATGCAAAAAGACAAATAAAAATTGCAAGAAACAATTCAAACAGTGAAAGGTTTGAAAGCTGAGCTAGAGACAATAGAAAAATAAAAACAGTCTGAAGGAATGCTGGAATTAGAAAAGATGGGTAAATGATCAGGAGCTATAGATGCAAGCATAAACAACAGAATACAAGAGATGGAAGATAGAATCTCAGGCATTGAAGATACACATGGAGAAATAGATTCATTGACCAAAGAAAATCTTAAGTCCAAAAAAAATCCCTAACACAAAATATCCAGGAAACATGAGAAACCATGAAAAGGCCAAATCTAAGAATAATAGTTATAGAAGAAGGTGAAGAAAACCAACTAAATTAGCAGAAAACATATTCAACAAAATCATAGAAGAAAACTTTCCCAAACTAAAGAAAAACATGCCAATGAAAGTATAAGATGCCTACAGAACACCAAATAGAGTAGACAACAAAATGTGTCCTCATTACATAATAATTAAGACACCAAACATACAAAATAAAGAAAGAATATTAACAGCAGCAAAGGAAAAAGGCAAAGTAACATATAAATGTGAACCTATTAGAATTACACCTGACTTCTCCATGGAAACACTGAAAGCCATAAGTTCTTGGATAGACATTCTACTAACACTAAGAGACCATGGGTGCCAGGTCAGAATACTATAGCCAACAAAGCTTTCAATCACTATAGATGGAGAAAATTATATCATGCAAAACCACATTTTCTTCATTTTAGAGGCACTTATATTTACATATCCATTCCCCCAATCATTCACCCTCTCATTATCCCATTTTCTGCACTAATCCCACAACCCAATCCCCACCTCCTCCCAAAGTACAGTGAGACCATCCACAGGGGACTTTCAAAGTCTCTCATATCATTTGGGGGAGGGCCTAGGCCATACTTGTTGTATCTTGGCTGCAATAGTATCCCTCCATAGGGGATGAGCTCCCGAAGTCCATTTGTACTCTAGGGATAAACACTGGCTCCACTGTAAGAGGTCCCATACACTGTCTTGACCTTCAGGCTGTCACCCACATTCAGAAAGCTTGGTTCAGTCCAGTGCTGGTTCCCCAGCTTTATGACTAGGGTCTCCATGCTCTCACTAGGTCAGGCCAACAGTTTCTGTAGGTTTCTGCAGCACCCTCTTGGCTCCAGGAGTATGGTTCAGTGCTTAGCTGTTGGTGCCTGTTTCTGTTTCAATCAGATACTTGACAAAGGCTCTAGGAATGGTAACCAGGGTAGACATAAATCACATTCCAGGGGAAGGGCATCAAAGGCATCCTCTCCAACCCTGCCTAGATTCTTAGTTGGGGTGATCATTGTGGATCCACTAACATTTTCCCTGTGCCAGGCCTGTCTCCAAACCTGTACTGTCTCCCTCTATCAAGACATCTCCTTTCTTGCCCTCCTCTCTTCCTCCCTGTCTCAGTCCTCTTGTTCTCCTCCCTCCTCACCTTCTTCCCTTCCCAGCCTTTTCTCTCTACTCCCCATCTCCCCCATGCTCCTACTTTGCTCAGGGGTTCATGTCCCCCTCCCCTTCTGTGAGGGTTTATAAAATATTCTCTTGGGGCCCTCCTTGTTTCCTAACTCCTCTGGCAGTGTGGATTGTAGGGTGGTAATCCTTTGCTCTATGTCTAAACATCATATATGAGTGAATACATACAATATTTGTCTTTGTGTGACTGGGTAAACTCACTCAAGATGATTTCTTCTAGTTCCATTCAATTGCCTACCAATTTCAAGATTCCATTGTTTTTTGTTGTTGCTGTTGTTGTTTTCCGACTGAGTAGTACTCCATTGTGTAAATGTACTACATTTTCTCCATCCATTCTTCAATTCAGGGTCATCTAAGTTGCTTCCAAGTTCTGCCTATTGCAAAAAACGCTGTTATGAAAGAACATATGTCATTATATGAATGTGCATTCTTTGGGAATATACCCAAGAGAGGAATTGCCGGATCTTGAGGTAGACTGATTCCCATTTTCTGGAGAAACCACTATACTGATTTCCAAAGTGGTTGTATAAGTTTGTGCTTCCACCAGCAATGGAGGAGAGTTCCCCTTTCTCCACATCCTCTCCAGCATAGACTGTGTCACTGGTGTTATTAATTTTAGCTATTCTGATAGGAGTAAGATTAGAGTGGTTTTGAGCTGCATTTCCCTGATCGCTAAAGATGTTGAGCACTTTCTTAAGTGACTTTCAGCCATTTTAGATTCCTCTGTTGAGAATTGTCTATTTATTTCTGCACTTCACTTTTTAATTGCACTATTTGGTGTTTTAGTGGCTAGCTTTTTGAGTTCATTGTATATTTGTTAATCAGCCCTCTAATCAGATGTGGGGTTGGCAAATAACTTTTCCCAGTGTGTGGGCTGGTTTTTGTCTTGCTGACTGTGTCCTTTCCCTTACAGAAGCTTCTCAGTTTCAGGAGGTCCCATTAATTAATTGTCGATCTCAATATCTGGGCTACTGGCATAGAATGGGAAAAGATATTCACCAACTGCATATATGACAGAGGGTGGATCCCAAAATTTACAAAGAACTCAAGAAGCTAGTTTCCAAGACAACAAATAATCCAATTAAAAAGTGGGGTACAGAACAACTCTGAGATACCATCTTACTACAGTCAGAATTGCTAAAATAAAAAACACCTCCACTGCTGGTAGGAGTGCCAACTCATACAGCCCCTTTGTAAATCAGTATGTTGATTCCTCAGGAAAACAGGAATCATTCTACCACAAGATCCAGCAATTCCAATCTTAGGCATATACTGAAAAATAGCACATTTTTACAATAAGGATATATATTCAACTATGGAGTACTACTCAGCAGAAAAAAAAAAAAAACAATGGAATCTTGAAATTCAAAGGCAAATTGATGGAACTAGAAGAAACCATTTTGAACAAGGTAACCCAGTCACAAAAAGACAAACATGGTGTGCACTCACCCATATATGGATTTTACACATAGAGCAAAGGATTACCAGCCTACAATCCACACCAGCAGAGAAGTTAGGAAACAAGGAGGACTCTAAGAGAGACATGCCTGGTCCCTGGAGAAGGGGAAAGGGACAAGATCTTCTGAGCATATTGGGACCATGGGGGAGGGGAGAGGAAGCTAGAAGAATGAGAAGGGGAGAAAAGGAGGGGTGAGCAGGACACCAGGTAGCAGGAAGTTTGTCTAGGGGGAAGAATGAAGGAGAGCAAAATAAGAGATACCATAAGAGAGGGAGACATTATGGTTTTAAGAGAAATAAGGCACTAAGGACATGTCCAGAGATCTACAAGAATGACACTAACCAACCATCTAAACAACAGTAGAGAGGCTATCTTAAATGCCCTCCCCTGATAATGAGATTGATGACTATCTTAAATGCCATCCTAGAGGCTTCATCCAGCAGCTGATGGAAGTAGAAAAAGATATCGACAGCTATTCACTGAACTGAACTGGAATCCAGTTGCAGAGGAGGAGAGATGAGCAAAGGAGTCACGACCAGGCTGGTGAAACCCACAGAAACAGCTGACCTGAATAAAGCTCTTGGTCCCCAGATTGATTACTGGGAAACCAGCATGAAACTGATCCAGAACCCATGATTGTGGGTGTCAGTGAGGCGGCCTCTTTTGGTAGATCAGTATTTATCCCTAGCATAAGAATGGACTTTGGGAGCTCATTTCACATAGAGGGATACTCCCTCAGCCTAGACATATGGGGAGGACATAGGACCTATTGCAAAGGAGATGAAAAATTCTGAAGACACCCCCCCATGGGAGGCCTCACCCTTCCTGGGGAAGAGAAATGATATGGTATACGTAGGGTTTTAGTGGGCGTCATGGGAGGAGAGGAGGGACAGGGAGCTGGGATTAACATGTAAAACAATGTTGTTTCTAATTTAAATAAAAAAAAAACGAGGAAGTAAAAGGAGTTGGAGGGCTCAAGGACACTAAAAGAAAACTCACAGAATCAACTAACATGGGCTCACAAGGGGCTCACAGAGACTAAAAAATCAACCCGGCTTCTTGCATGGGACTGACCTAGGCATGCATGTTAGAGTTGTGTGGCTTGCTCCTCTTGTGGGGGAACAAGGGGTTTCTCCTTCTCTTTTACTCACTTTTAGGACCCTACTTAACATGCTTAGTGGCCTTGTCCAGCCTTAATACAAGGGGTGGTTCTTAATATTAGTGCAACTTGATAATGCCATGTTTTGTTTGTACCTTTCCCAAACAGAAATGAAGGAGGAGTGGATTGGACAATGACAACAGAGGGTGTTGTTTGGGGAGGGACTGATAACAAAGGAGGGAGGTGAAACTGGCAGGCATGCAAAAAAATAAATAAAATTTTAAAGAACTAAAATTAAAACACGGTCTATTCTATCAGACCAGTATCCCAATCCCTGGCACCAACTTCTGTCTTAAGTTTCCTATTACTTTGATGAAATAACATGACAATGACAATTCTTATAAAGGAAAATATTTGACATTGTAGCTTACACCTTCATGAATTTAGTCCATTATCATCATGGCAGCGAGCATAGTAGCTGGGTGTGTGGTGGCATAAGGCATGTTTGATGCTGGCAAAT
The DNA here is from genome assembly GCF_003668045.3 of Cricetulus griseus. Taxonomy (NCBI): domain Eukaryota; kingdom Metazoa; phylum Chordata; class Mammalia; order Rodentia; family Cricetidae; genus Cricetulus; species Cricetulus griseus. The sequence continues at coordinate 236,685,982 of NW_023276807.1, read as the reverse complement.
TGTACATCTTTGATCTACAGGCAATAGGAAGTGAGCTGAGACACTGGGAGAATCTTGAGCATATCTGAGACCACAAAACCCACTTAAAGAGTGACAAATTTCCTCCAACAAGATCACACATATTCCAACAAGACCACACCTACTCCAAAAAGGTCATACCTCCCATTAGTGTCAGTCCCTTTGGTGAGCATTTTTTAAACCACCATGCTATTCAAACATTTTATAAAGTAATGGAATAAAAACCAATTAAAAGAAATGGGTTTTTTTATTTTGAATGCCATCATCATCAAATTATTCTGCATCTCTTCATTTAGGAAACTGTGTTGCTAACAGTAAATTGAAAATTGCCAACAACTAGTAAGTAGCAATTTTGATCATATTCATCTTAAGAAATAATGTCACCATTAAATAAAAAAATATAAGGTATTGAAAAATATCCAAGTTTACTTAAATTTTCCAAAGATGATGACTATACAAACATTTTAAATAATATTTTGCCTGTATGATGCCCATTTGCATATGGTGAACAATATTGTTTTATAAATGGATATTTCTTTCAGGGTAAGTTAGTATTTAAATTACAAACTCACAAATTATGTGAACTCAAAACATATAAATATTTGATTCTTTTGGTATTTCTTTAATTTATCTTATGCTTGAATCATAACAGTCAATAGGGAAAACACTAGAATATTCTATACCTTTCTTTAAAATACTAATTATTGCTATTTCCCTATAAAGACTTAATGCAGAGAATCCATATTTATATGATATTCATACTAAAGTCATTAAGAACTGATTAAAAAGTATAGTTGATCTATTAATTTCCTCAAGGAATTTTGGCATGTCATCTGAGCAATAAACATGACTCCATATAGAAAAGCAAAAAAATAAGAAATCCAAAAACTAGCACTAATTAAAACAAGAAATAATTCCAGGCAATAGCCAGACTTGAACAATTAAAAGTAAAGATTCTGACAAATATATATTGCCTAGCAATTCTGTATTTCTTCTTTCCCCTTTTCCTTTTTGGTTTTTAGAAAGTTTCACCAAATACCAAAGGTTGGCCTTTAGTATTTGATACCTACAATTCTGTGCACCTGCATCCTAGGTATGGGGATTCTACCCAAATAAAAATAGCTTGGTTATAATTCTCATTTAAATATGCATATAATGTACAATATATGCATAGGACTTTCAGTAATTTCTATTCACACTGGCTTTATTATATTTTAAAGAAAAAACATTTTCTGCAATAATATGAATTACCGTTATACTCTCTCTTACAGTATTTATTCCAAGGAAGCTGCCCTTATATTAGGCCTTAGTAAAGAATACGTTGTTTTCAAAATAGGGATTTAATAATTGTGAATTTTGTGATATTTAGAAATTTTTAAATAAATGTAGAAATGTTAAAATATAGAACAAAGATAATTTTAAATTTTAAAGATAGCTCTATACTGATTGTTTCATTCAAAGAGATCCTGTTTATTTGATATAATGACAATAATAATAATTCATATTTAAAATGGGCTCATATTCTGCTTCGCTGATACCTGCAAACATTCAGTTTGGAACTCTGAATGTTGGTGACTTGTTGGGAACCATACATTTTGGCATGAACTATTAGGCCTAAAACTTGGCAGGCCACATGGTTATAGAACTCTCTTTTAATTATAAATGGCTTCCAAAAGCATGAGGACCCAGAAGTAATAACACGACCCAGACATCAATCCTTTGTTCAAACCACAGGCACACTTACCTAAGCAACTTTCCCGTGTCCCACCACTTACCTAGGTAACTCTCCTTCTCCCTACCACCCATGAACTTTTTACCCTGCCAACATCATCTTTCTATAGTTTTCTAACATCCTGCTTAAACTAACACCTGTCTCTCGGCCTTTTTTCCCCCTCTGCCTTTACCCCATACTACTGACTATATAAGTTAGTCTGGAAAAAATAAAATTTGCCATTTGATCTGAAAAAAATCATATTTAAGATCATTTTACATTATTTTAACATAATCCTTATAAACGGATATCCTAAAGATTCATTAAGCCCACTTACCTTCTCTGAATATGTCTATGGAGGTATTCCAATAGAAGCCTGTCATGGAATTCATTGGACTCTGCTGGGAGACTGTGTATGATTGACAAACAATCAGTAGTCTAGAGGAAAAGACAGAAGATAAGAAACAGAAGTATTGATCACAGCAGATGAGCCCATTCAGAGTCTGCCAGTGTCCTAGTCTCACCTCCACCCATGGGAGGAGGTAAGTATGGACCTGCTTCCTGCCTTCCATTTCCCTGTTTTGAGACTTCTGAGGACTGGGACTGTGCACAGGCTAACCTGTCCTGGTGGACCAGGCTATCCAAAGTTTGTCTGGGTCCTAGTCTTGCCTCCACACATAGGAGGAGGTAAGCATGGGCCTGTTTCTGGCACAACTTATGGTACCCTGCTGGAGCCTCCTGAGGCCTGGAGACTGCACACTGGGGAGCTTGTCTAAGAACAGCCAATGCAGGGTCTGCCAAAGACCAGGTGCTAGTCCTAACTCCACCATGGGAAGAGGAGAACCATTAGAGTATTAGACCTGCTTGCACCCACAAGAAGAGAACCTTGGAATAGTACCCACCAGGAGAGGAAGATACCCCAACTGCACCAACTGGAAGAAGGGATGGGAAGAACACAATATAAAAACACATTCAACAACAGAAAAACCAATATGACACCACCAGAATCTAGTAGCTCTACACCAGCAAGACTTGACCATTCTACTGCAGATGAAGCAGAAGAGAATGACCTTTAAACAACTTCATGAAAAAAGATAGAATCCCACAAAGAGGATACGAGAAAATCCTGTAAAGAAATGGAAGACAAAACAAACCATATATATATATATGAAATATAAGAAATCAACAAATCTCTTAAAGAAAGCCAAAAAACAATCAAATAGATGAAGGAAGCAATTCAAACATTTCAATACCTGAAAACTGGAAGACAGACAATAACGAAAACACAAACTGAGGGAATGCTGAAAATACAAAAGCTGGGAAATGACTAGGAACTAAAGATGCAAGCCTACCAACAGAATACAAAAGATAAAAGAGAGTATCTCAGGCATTGAAGATACACTAGGATAAATAGATGTATCAACCAAGTAAAATCTTAAGTCCAACATCCAGAAAATAAGGGATACTGTGAAAAGACCAAAGCTAAGAAGAATATGTATAGAAGAAGTTGAAGAAACCAACCTGAAAAGAGCAGAAAATATATTCAACAAAATCATTGAGAAAAACTTTCCCAACCTAAAGACAGATATGTTAATGGAAGTACAAGAAGCCTACAGAACACCAAATAGACTGCCACAAACAACATAAAATACACTGGGGTAACTCTAACCAAACTAGTGAAAGATCTGTATAGGAAGAACTTGAGTCTTTAAAGAAAGAAATTAAAGAAGATACCAGAAAATGGAAAGATTTCCCATGCAAAGATTCAATGCAATCCCCATCAAAATTCTAGGACAATTCTTCACATACCTTGAAAGAACAATACTCAACTTATACGCAAAACAGAAGACCCAGGCTAGCCAAAAAAACCCTGTACGATAAAGAAACTTCCGGAGGCATCACCATCCCTGACTTCAAGCCCTATTATAGAGCCACATCCTGAAAATAGCTTGGTATTGGCAGGAAAAATAGACAGGTAGACCAATGGAATAAAATTGAGTACCTTGATGTGGACCTACACACCTATGAACACCTAATTTTTGACAAAGAAACTAAAATTATACAATGGAAAAAAACATCTTCAACAAATGTTGCTGGTATAACTGGATGCTGGTGGGTTGAAGATTGCAGATAGATCGCTCTCTATAGCCATGCATAAAACTTAAGTCCAAATGGATCAAAGACCTCATCATAAATCCATTCACTCTAAACCACTTAGTAGAGAAAGTAGGAGGTACCCTTAAATGAATTGATACAGGAGACTGCTTCCTGAACATAACACCGGTAGCATAGACACTGGGATCAACAATTAGTAAATGAGACCTCCTGAAACTGAGAATCTTCTGTAAGGGAAAGAACACTGTCAACCAGACAAAATGGCAGTCCACAGAATGGGAAAAACATATTTATCAACCCCACATTTGACAGAGGCCTGATTTCCAAAATATACAAAGAACTCAAGACGTTAGTCACCAAATCCCCAAATAATCCAATTAAAAAGTGGAGTACAGAACTAAACAGAGACTCCTCAAAAGAGGAATCTAAAATGGCTGAAAGACACATAAGAAAGGGTTCAACACTCTTAGCCATCAGGGAAATGCAAATCAAAACAAATCTGGGATACCATCTTGCTCATGTCAGAGTGGCTGAAATCAAAAAACACAAATGAGAGTTTATGGTGGAGAGGATGTGGGAAAGGGGAACACTTCTCCACTTCTGGTGGGATTGCCAACTAGTACAACCACTTTGGAAATCAACATGGTGGTTCCTCAGGGAAATGGGTATCAGTCTACCTCAAGACCCAGAAATTTCACTCTTAGGCATATACCCAAAGTATGCACATTCATACAACAAAGACATCTTTTCAACTATGTTCATAGCAGCATTATTTGCAATAGCCAGAGCAGGAAGCAATCTAGATGCCCCTCAACTGAAGAATGGATGGAGAAAATGTGGTACATTTTCACAATGGAGTACTACTCAGAAGAAGAAAACAATGGAATCTTGAAATTCACAGGAAAATGGATGCATCTGGAGGAAAATATCCTGAGTGAGGTTATCCAATCACAGAAAGATAAGCAGGGTATGTACTCACTCATACATGGATATTAGACATAGAACAAAGGACTACTAGCCTACAATCAATACAACCAGTATAGATTTGGAGAGAAGTCTGTCACAGGGAAAAAGTTAGAAGATCCACAGGGATGACCCCAACTAAGAATTTATGCAGTGGTGGAGAGGGTGCTGTTGATGCCCTTCCCCTATATTAAGATTGATGACTACCTTGGTTTCCCTTTTAGAGCCTTCATCCAGCAACTGATTGAAGCAGAAACAGTCACCCATAGCTAAACACTGAGCCATACTCCTGGAATCCAGATGCAGGAGGGAGGAGTGATGAGCAAAGGAGCAGAAACAGTTGACCTGAACTAGTGAGAGCATGGAGGCCCTAGTCATAAAGCTTAGGAACCAGCATTAGACCAAACCAAGTCCTCTGAATGTGGGTGCCAGCTAGAAAGCCTAGGCAGTCTATGGGACAGTTAACATTGAAGCCAGTGTTTATCCCTAGAACAAAAACGGACTTTAGGAGTCCATTATCAATTTAGAGATACTATTGAAGCCCAGATACATGAAAAAGAGCCTGGGCCCTCCCCCAAATGATGTGATGGACCTTGATCATCCCCTGTGGAGGGCCTCACTATCCTTGGGAAGTGGATGTGGTGTGGGTTGGGTATTTATTGGACAGCCTGGGAGGCTAGCATGGTGAGGGAATGGAGGATTGATATCTAAATAGCAGCACTTCTAAAATAAAACTATCATTTTCTTATTTATAACATTTTTAAATTTACAAGATTCATGAAGTTTAATAAGACACAAACAAATGAAAGTTTGTTTATTTGAAGAGATCTAAGACTTCAGAGAAATGTAAGCAAAGTATTGTAATAGAAGATATTAATATTTCATTTATTATATCAAGAGAAAGCTGGTGTGAACCACAAATACAGACACCAACATAATACTTCATAAAATCCTTCATGTCCAGGCATTACAGATCAGTTTCTATTACATTAAAAAATGCCTGCCAAAATTATGCTATTCAGCATTCAGTTCCATAATCTTCTCTTCATGGTAGTGATTGACATCTGAGAAACAGATTGCTTTGTCAGTTCTTGTCATACCCATGTCAAGAACAGTGCCACTGGAACGACTTTCTACTGACAAATGACAAAACCACCTCCTTAAATTGTGACATTGAAAATATGTAGTTAATTTTTGGAGAAATGCTTATTAGGACCTCAAGCATGTTGTCACAGTTTTAAATGCAGACTGGTTTTTCCTAGTTCTAACTGGCTTTTGGAAACATATCACTGTTATTGTTGTTCATTATGGAGGCATAGTTGAAGTAATTAAGCATTTCTTTTTATATAATATTATTCTGTGATGAGTCTTTCAAAATTTTACAACATGCTTCTAACCCCATTCAACTGCCAATCCCTCCATATTGATCCTCACATGTGCAGTATTTTCCCCCCAAAGAAACCCTCTTAAATTAATTAAAAACAAAAGAAAACAAACAAAAATACCACCTCAATCCTCCATCTCTACAGTCTCTCCAAAACCTCTTAATTTGTCCTAGTAGCATTATGAGCTTCAGTGTATCATGCTGTATATGCACTTTGGCTCGATCAACCTTACACAAATGTTTCCTTCAGTGACTCATGGGTCTGGTTCAAGGTTTCTGGAATACCATCATTACAGAAACCTCACTGAAACTCCTCTTGAATATCCTGTTGGTGCCCCATGTCATGGATACCTCGCAGCTATTGTTTTACAGGACCAGTCCCTTCAAGCCCTCCAGCAGGTTATAGATAGAGTAGATGTTATGGTGGCCCACCCAAGGCCAGGATGTGTGTCTGGGTGGTAGCTGAGCTGATCAATCTGGGCCATTGGGATCAACCCTCCCAAGCAAGGGGTGGAGCCGCCAGCTTGCCTAACCCTGTGCCACCAGGGCCAGCTTTCCCTAGTTCATAGTGAGAGCTGGTGCCATGTCATGTCTCCAAATTTGGGGGCAGCTCTCCTGATGGGAGATATATGTATTATTGTTTGATTAATATAACACTGTTTGGCCAATAGAGGCAGAAAGATAGGCAGGGCTAGGCAACAAAGAGAATTCTGGGAAATGTAAGCAGAAGGAGAGCTTTCAGAGAGATGCCAAGTTCTTTGTGTATTCATTTGGGGCTGAAGCTGTTGGACTTGGCAAGACAAGAAAACTTCCCATTACCTTCCCATGAGGGTTGGGAACAGCTCTACCTCTACAGCATCCAATTAAGGAGATGATCAGTTAGTCATTCCAGGCTTCATGAAGAGTAAGGCCAGCTCAGCATGGGCTTCAGATTTACCATATATTTTTTAACAGCTGTATAATAGAATAGGTAATGCACAAAGACATGTAAATAGTATTGTCACTCAGTGAGAAAAGGGTGATTCAGAGGGAGAACAAAAGTGACTGTAGGAGGGTAAAGCAACTGGGTTGAAAATTGCCAAAATTCACCATATATGTGAAGTATATTTAAAAAATGAATTTAAAACTGAGTGAGCTCTTGTAAACAACAATAAAACACTAGTGTTTTAAATATCCAAAAATATATAATAGGGAAGAATAAGTTAAACTAAACATCTAATAATAAAATCTAGACAATAGTAGTTAGAAATTTAAGAAATATGGTTTAGGATAAAAGGAAAAATTAGATTACACTTCTCAATATAGGAAGAATACAAATTATATACATTTATAGCTTACCACTCTCTATGCATTCAGTATTTTAGTTTTATTATTAAAATGCATATGTTTTACTTCTTGTAGGAAAATTAATACACTATATTGTAATAGCTAAGAACATGACTACTGTTGGTAATAATACTAGCATGTATTAATGTGGGGCAATTAGACACAATTTCAACTACTTAAAAGCTTAGTATTTTTGACCTAATATTAGTAGAAAGCTTATGTTTTTGAAGTCCAAGATGAACACTATTGACTTGAGTTATCATAGCAGTATATATGTATGTGCTATAGTGAGGTAGTGTATTTAAAACCAAAATATTCTTAAGGAAATAAAGGAATTCACAATGTGAAATTGTTCTGTGTGAAATCTACTAACTGAAATAAATAAGGATTTTATCTCTTTAATTTCATGTTTTTTGCATTTATAAACGTGCATGGTATGGAAAGAATTGTCTCTACATGTTTGCATGTGTTTGGAAGATTGAGGTAGCTAGAAGTCTTTATTGATCATTCCTTCTTTGTTGTCAGGCTCATGATTTTAGACAGTCATTACACATAGCATTCCACAGCGATACATTTTCTCTCTACTTTTGAGTCCTAGGGTTACAAATGTACTGCCACACCTACCTGGCTTTAGGGATCCCAGTTTAGCTTGCATGCTTCTAGAGCAAGCACTTTAACCATTAACTGTTTAGCTTCAAACCTTACATTTTAAATTAAAAGCAAAAATGATTTTTCTAAGTGAGCGTTACAACACATTTAGAAATTAGAAACCTCAAAAAAGTAGAGATAGATATATTTCTTAATTAAGATGCACAGGGTAATTTTAGGAATGAAGAAATATTGCTTTTACAAATAACTGTTTTGTGCATAAAATAGAACCATATAGTAAAACCGTAAAACTTCTTTTTGTAATGTACATGTTAACACATATTTCTTGTTACCAAACAAATAGACAAGCAGAGCATTAAGTACAGCCCTGATGGCATCGAAATATAAACAGAAAAAGAACAAAACTAAAATAAAAGTACTACTAACAGAATGATTGCCAGCATAGGCTCCAATACCAAAACAAGTTGAATGAAAAGAACTGTCACTGTCTACACACTCTTAATTTGTTACTAGGAACATTACAATAAGCACTGGGGCTGATGAATTATAACTGACATGAAGAGTTAACAACAATAAGTTAAATGACTAAGTCCCTGGGAAAATCAGCATGCCTCCAAGCCAGTGTTTTATAGTAGAAAAACATACATCCTTATCTTGAAGAAAATGGCCAAAAGGTCCAGAATGTAATGGTTTTTTTTCTTTTTGTATAGAGTAACAGTGGACATTTTGGAAATTTTAAAGAAAATTTCTGCAAAATTCTCCTAACATATAGCAGTATTTATAAATTTAATGAGCTCTTATCTCTGTGATATTTAGTGTTTAAAAATCTCCTCTAAGAATTAGGAATAATTCAGTGTGACACTTTCTTATTAATAGCAAATACATTGTCATAGATTGCTACACACCCAACTAAGCTCATCACAGCAAAAAAAAAGTATAATCATTATATAGAAACACAAATGAAGCATGTAATCTCTACCTCTGTCCATAAAGATTTTTAATAAAAAACCTAGCATTTTTTATTCATTGAAAACATACTGAATTTTTATCAGACATCAAGGATTCTGGATACACTAGGGAACCTAACTAACCTGTTAAAATAAAGATTTGAATGAATAAAATTGAGAAAAAAGAATGGTAACTGTAATTCTGCATATCTACTGAGATTCATCTGCTTAAAGGAATGCTTTGATGACCAAAACTAGCTTTTCCAATGAGAGCTTTTGAGTTGGCAAAACTACAGGTGGTTTGTTCTAAGCTTTCACTGATAAATCAAAAAGGAGTCAGCTTTTACGACACATTGATGATGTATGTTATTTTCATTAGTAATAAATTCTATGAAAATTTTCAAATAGGTGATAATGCTTTGTGATCATTACAAAGAGTGATAATCATTAACCTATAACTATTAATCTGTGTATCTCCACATGTCCTTATCTTAACAGAGACAGCCTGGGCAGCCTACCTTTCTAGTAGCTCCATGGCCACTGTCCTTTTTCTTTCTTTTTCCCTGCCTCTTTGTTGAGAATTCATACCTACCTAGATCCTTGTTGTTCATTGAACAAAACAGCATTATTCATCAACCAATAGAAGCAACACATATTTACAGGGGGATACAGAGGGACGTTCCTCATCATCATTATGCCACCACTAGGCTGGAAAACAGGAAGACATCTATGGTTTCAACATCAGAGGTTTCAACCATCCTCATGTAGCTCAATAAGAGAGAATTTTCCAATAACAAACCTAAGTCATTGGTTCAACGATTATAAATGTATATTAAAACTGTGAGTGTTTTTTTAAGTATAGGTAGGACCTGGCAGGTGGATAGAAAATGGGTCCAATGGGCCCCAGACTAGACAGGAACATTTCCTTTCACAGTGGAAAGTAATATATTTATAGTGTCATGGTTGTCAGGCCCAAGCCACAGGAAGGAAGATCTTCAATCCTCAAGTTAAAAAAAAGTCAAAGAAACAAAATCCAATCTCATTTAAAATACTGTTATAGAAAGGTTTATTTTTTTCCTTATAAAGACCCTGTAGAAGAATATCTATTCCCATTACCAGATAAAAGAACAATCTAACATTATTTCTGACATCATATAAGATGCATAATTTATAATCAAATGTGTGACATGATGCATACCAAACATAAAAATGTGAACATTGCCCAGAAACAAAGCAATCATCAGATGCCAGCTCAGATGACAAAGATATTAGACTATCTGACACGCTACCATGGTCACACCATAGTCCAAAATGTAAGTAGATAAAAAATAATGTAAATGAAAAAAACTAGAATCCACTTCATAGAAAGTTAACAAATTATCCAAATTGTTTCTTTAAAACCTTCAAAGTCAAATAAAATAGACTGAATTTTTAATGTTATAAAATAAATTATCATAAATGAAATAATAGCTTTTATTTACCTTCAAAAGAGAGCATTTTAAGTGATCAATATTTCCAAAGTTAGACTGCATACTTAGACTTATTCTTAGTAATGCAAATATATTTCTTATAGAAACTGACAAATTAATCCTAAAATGTAAATGTAAATATTAAGTTAGAGTGGCTGGAGAGATGGCTCATTTTCACAGCATCCATGCCCTGTGCATCACAACTGCCTGTAGGGCTAGTCCCGGGAGATCTTATACCATCTTGCCATCTGTGAACACCTATGCACATCCGGGATTTCACAGAGTTTCTACACATACATATAAATAAAAATTATCTTTAAGCCATTTGTTTTTCTTGATTATTGAAATTATAATTACAACCTTTATCCCTTTTCTTTACTGTTTCTGCACACTCTCATATATTCCTCCTTATTCCTTTTTAAACTCATGGCCTCTTTTTCATTGCTATTTCATTTATACATATACACGTATATAGTCTTAAATGTAGCCTTCTCATTTTATACTTTATCATTTGTATGTCTGTTTTCAGGCCTGAATATCTGGTTGGCATGCTCTTCCCTGTAGAAGACAATTCATCCCAATTTCATTTGTCCTTATTTGCCTGTAGTTTGTTGAATAGGGTTGAGGACTCCTGGGCTTTTCCCTGTTAGATTAAACAATAGAGAGTCTTTTAAAATTGTTAGAAACAGCTGGGTGGTAGTGGTGCATGCCTTTAATCCCAGCTCTCAGGAAGCAGAGGCAGGCAAATCTCTATGAGTTCGAGACTAACCTGGTCTACAAGAGCTAGTACCAGGACAGCCTCCAAAGCCACAGAGAAACCCTTTCTTGAATCCCCCCGAAAATTATTGGAGGAGTCGATACAATTCATAATGAGATGATTTTATTCAGTAGAAATGAAAGTGTAATAATAATAATAATAATAATAATAATAATAATGTATATTATTATGGCAAACAAGCTCTCACTAATGATGAAAACAATCTATTAGGAAAGTGGTGATTTCAACAAAAAGTATTCAAATAGCACATATCCATAGCAAACTACTGGCATAACACTTCTGCTCTATACCATTCAAAGGCTATTTTAAACAATGTGAAAAGCCTGATAATTAATACCTCTTAATATAGTATTTTTAGAGAATTTAGATGCTTATTTGTAATTTTGGATCAAGCAATTGCACTTAAATTTTACATAATAAAAACAGCCTATGAATCTGGCATATTCAAAATTAAAACCTTTTGGTATTCAAATGCTACAGCAGACAGTGTAAAGACAACCTCTTGAATAGGTGAAAATATTTCTAAATTCACATATCTAGAATAAGCAAAGAACTTAAAACTCAAAGTTGGATGCACTCATTTATCTAAAGGCATATGAATGTCAGAGAGGCCTACAAGGACACTAAGCTTCATCACTCATTAAAGCAACACAAAACAACAAGAAGACACCAGTTACATTTCACCATGAAAGCAACAATAAATTGTAAAGAAGAGAAAATAAAATTAATGTTGGCAACGATCTATCATATATCATGGCCTGGAATTTGAAACCTATAGATCTTCAGAAAATCAGTTCATAGCTATTCAAAATGTAAGAATAGAATACCCAAATGATCTAGCAATTCCCTTTTAAATAGGCAAGAGATTTGGAAACACTCTTCACAAGTAACATTCATAGAAAATTTATAATAATTTAGCCTAAATAACTAAAAACTTTAAAATTACAAATTTATTTAATTTTATATAAAAAGTAATGTACTTTATTATCCAATGGAATAACACGTTACCAAAATATCATGTTCTATATGTTTATTAGTAACAAGGGCCTTATAGAAGGATTGAAAGAGTTTATGGAATATTTCTGATGATGTTTGCAAAACTGCTCAGAAATTAACATATTGTAATATTGACAATTTAAGATAAATCTAGAGGAATGCGATTATAAATATTAATGGAGGAAGTAGCATGGTTAATTCTATCTCAATTTTAAGAAATAAATAATTAAGTTATAAACAGCACAGAGGTGAAATTACATGAATATCACAATAAAATTTTAGAGGAGGGAATATTGTCAGACATATAGTATCTATGGAAAAATAGTAGATAATTCAATTATTCAGTATCACAGAGAATTTTTAATTTCCTAATGCTGGGAGCCTTGTTCCAAAATGGGTCTGATAAAATGGGAGGCATGTGTGAAGTCCACACAATGAAAAAATATGACTATCTTTTTCATACAACTGGTTCTGGATACTCTTGGCCATTTTTATTTATACAGTTTTAATAGCTTGCATGAACAACTTACAACAAATTGTGTCCCCTATTGAAACTAATAGAGGTTACATTAATTGCTCGTTTGTTCCTTTACCTCACTCTCCTTCTGTCCTCCAACTTTCCCACCAGTAACCATTACCTACTTGATTCATAGCTCTGTTAGCAGCATAAGAACTATTGCAAGCAACAAAGGAAACTTGTTTACTAGCTGCACCTATAGGTGGAACAATGTATTTTCTTGGCAGTTTTTGTGATTAAAGCACCATGCAAAGTAAAAGCAAGTTTTACCTATCATGATTAATGTTTACCTCTGATGAAATCTAACACCTCACAATCAACTCATCAGCCAAGGCTGAAGCAATTAATTCTTCATTCTATATCACTCTGTCTCCTATAGGGGATATACCAGATTTGTTTCCTATCATCCTGAAAGCTGCATAAGTAAAAACTTACTTTTAATCATTGGCATATTAATAATTTAATAATGTATTCCTTCTTCCTTTCCCCTCAGTTTCCTACAATTTTTGCACAGCTATTAGAAATGAGGGCATTGTGGATTTCTATGATTCTGCTTCATTCCGTATTCCTACATTATTCCCATTAACCCCATTAACTGATGATATAATTTATTTATTATCATTTCTCTAGACTCTTGCATTTAAAACAATTCTTGCTGGGCATTGGTGGTACACACCTTTAATCACAGCACTTGGGAGGCAGAGGCAGGTTGATCTCTGTGAGTTCGAGACCAGCCTGGTTTATAAGAGTTAGTTCCAGGACAGCCACAGAGAAACTCTGTCTTGAAAAACAAAAACAAAAACAAAACAAAACAAAACAAAACAACAAAAAAACACAAAAAATCTCTCCAGAACATTTATGCACAATTGTAGTATTGTCATGAATGTCTGTGATTCATTCCTTCTACTCACAAGGAGTGTTAGAAAGGCAACAACCTGTTTTTTGTTTGTTTGTTTGTTTTTGTTTTGTTTTTTGGGACAGGGTTTCTCTGTATTGCTTTGGAGCCTGTCCTGGAACTTGCTCTGTAGACCAGGTTGGCTTCAAATTCAGACAGATCTGCCTCTGCCTCCTGAGTACTAGGATTAAAGGTGTGAGCCACCAATGCGCAGCTAACATGATGTCCTTGAGAAGCCTGAATTCATGGTTACATCTAAAACATCAAAGGCTGTAAGGGCTGAATCAAGTCCACCGTATATTTGTAACAATATCCACTCTGGCTCACCCAGAGGGGAGTCATGGGGGGAAGTTTTTCTTAAGTAATAGCCATTTCATCCATTGTTCTAAGAAAGTGAAACTAGAGGCAACCAGCAATTTGATCTGTATAAAGAAAGAAAGAAGAGCAGGTAGCTCATATGCTCCTGGGGTAGTGCCCAGAATTATGCAGGAAACCATTCACCAGCCTTGCCAAAAATGGGACAAATTCCCCAGAGCCTTGCCAGAAGAACAACTTGTTTGTACAATTCTCAGGCTTTATCTCCCAAAGAAGTCACATAGCTCTTGGCATCAAAGAGTAGGATTATTGCTCAGTGCTGAAACATATGCCTACAATGTTGAAGTTTCTAACACTACAAAAGCCAAACCAGACACAATGCAAAAACAAAAGTTTCACTTGAATGTTTTGCTAAAGAGTTTCTAATAACCGAAGCAAGGAAAAGATTGAAAGGAAAGGAGAATTAATGCACAAATACATCTCAGTGTGCATCACCATTTTGACAGTAATTAATAGAAAAAGTTGGCGGAAAGTCTTTAATGTTAGAAGATGTAAACATGGTCACTGACCTCCTTTACCTAATTGCTTTTATGGAGCATGGCATCTAATACATAATGCACCTTGTCATTTAATGAATGACAGTCATTCATGAAAACCTTCTCTATTTGGGACACTTGAGCACAGAAATTTGGACATGGTGTAGAATACTCACTGTGTGATTTAGTTTCTCAGACAATTACAAGTTGACTTCAAATCATTATTTAAAAAACAGTAGATGATTCACTGTAATTCTTTCTTATTGTATGATGCAATTCCTTATTTCACCATGGAATTTTCTTATTTTTAAAAAATTCCCTCCATGTTCCAGTCAGTGCCCATTGTTCTGCTATAGGTTTCACTCCTGCATTGTCCTGGTAACCCACTACACATCTGTATTATTCTCATTAAAATACAAGCAAGCAAACAAACAAAAACCAGCTCTATATTATGTGAACAATCTTCAAAGTGAACAATTAATTGATATTGTTGGTGAAATATCAATATAATTGCATTACTTTGCAAAAGAAATGCAAATTTAACATATTTAAAAGTGAAAATTAAAATAAGAGCTTGTAAAAGCTTTAGGTTGGATGACACACAATCCAATGTCATCTTCAGTGCACAGTAGGTTCTCTGTTTAAATAAAAGTCACCAGTACACCTCATTCTGCAAGAGACACAGTCTACAGTTTCACTATTCCTAATTATAATGATGTTCATTTTGTTTCATTGTTTGTTGTTGCAAGAAGGTTTTGTTGTTGTTGTTGCCAAGACCATTTTCTAACTTGTTTATGAGTTGGATTCAAAGAAACAAATACTTGGAGAAATTTTTTCAATGTAATACCAGGAAGTGCTAAACATCTTTCCCACTCTGACTGGTGATAGAGACTTGTGGTATCCTGTATGATGGCTCTTTTAGATAAAATGATGGTAGAAGTAGATACTTCCACAATGTCGTCAGCATCATAATAAGAAAAACAGAAATAGACAAAGACCCTGAAAAGTAATACATTTATTAGTGGCATGAGACAAGAATATCACTAAGGAAATAATGTTGATTTTTGAAATGGAAAATATAGATCAGGGCATATGAAACTTTTAAGATGTACTGAAAATAATTTTGATGAAAATTCATAGCATAGAACGCTCATATTAGTCAAAATAAAACATCCTAATTAAGTCTGTAAACTGTCTGCACTTTTAATAAAGAGAAAAAGATAAATTTAAAGACAACAGAAAAATAAGTTAACAGTAATAGACAATGAAATTGAAGTGTAATAGAAAAAAGAAAGCAACAAATTAATTCTAAAATAATTCCACAATGTGTTTTCTTACTACATTAACACATAATAATTCTTAAAATCTAGCAAAAGTAAGAATAAGAATAAGTAAGAATAAGAGAACACTAACAAACTGAAAAAAATGACAAAACAACTTTCATTTGTTGTGTATGTTTGCATTCATATTACTTAATAAGTGTATATAGAATCATTATTTTAAACTTTTCATTGAATATATAGCAATGGGATAGAAATCAAACAACAATTACACAAAGAATATTTGTAAGAGGAGATAAAATATGAAATAAACAAAAGTTGTCAAGAATTAAGTTATTAAAGAAGGGCACAGAAGACAAAAGGGAAGAGATTAATTAGTAAAAGAGTAGCTAAGAGTAGTGAATTCTTTGTTTTAATAAACAGAGTAAAGAAAAACATACAGTTAAAGTATTACAAAATATTTCAGAACTTCAAATAATACAAATTAATGAATTATTAGTATGTAATATGGCATATAAGATTGTTAAAATTAAATTTCTATTCTATGAAGAAACTAATATATTTAAATATTTTGGGTATTGATAAAAACTTTATATATTGTCTTCATCTATTCTTTTCAAAATAAATATTCCTGAGTGATATTTGAATATAGGTTAAACAGAACTACAATGTAGGTTAGTACCAAATGAATACATGAGAAAGCTGAGGAACTTCAGAATGACTACAAAGGAAGAACATTCACCAACACATGTGCACATTGAAATTGTGTGGGTAATGGAATTGATTTTTCATTGGTGTGACTAAACACTGAGAAAAATCACTGGAAATGTTCACAGTTTCAGTCATTTGGCATGACTGTTCTGTTACTGTGGGAAGGAAGAGCCTAGAGTAAAGAAGGGCTTGGAGAAGTAAACCAGTACTCTTTATTGGGCAGCAATAATACAGGGCAACAAGAAACTTCCAGGGCCAGCATATGGTTTCAATTGTCTAGACCTCAGTGACTACTTCCTTCAACCAGGCCCCATTTCCTAACAATACTTGCAGTTGTTAGGAAATCATCAAAGGATTAACTCATTATTAGAATGGAATCATCCAAAGCCTTTCCAATATTGTCATCATCTCTACCATTTTAAAATTACCTATAGTTTTCAATAAACTTTAGAAAATGTGAGGAATCTCACCTAGTGCACTTCTTTTAGTGGGTAGGCTTGGGCAAATAAGATATTTTGTAATACTTTAATTTGCTCTGCAAACTACTGAGGAAAAAAAAGCTATTCAGTAACTAAAGAAAGAAAATCACTATATAAGGTTAGTATTAAAATTGAGGTCAACTATAATACTTATAAGAAAATAAAGAAATTTTGCTCATTATCCTTCAAGTCTGAATAATCAATTATAAAGTTAAATCAATAATATATTTCATTCATTTTACAGTTATCATAACTGGGGCATAATTGTTGATTATGAAGTAAGTGGAATCAATGTCTTGCTTTATATCTAAATGTTATAAATGCTTACTTTAAATAAAGTACATTATCTTATAAAAACTGTACTCACAGAAGAATAAAACTAAGCAAGGTACCCAAGCACTTGCAATGCTAAACTAGTAGTTTGAGAGCTCCAGGATTGTAACTATGTATTTACTTATGTTCATTATGGAAGACTCTAATAAGATACAAATGAGCAAACAAACAAATAAACAAAAATGTACTACTCTTCTGAGTCATAAAACATCATAACTTCAGAAGTCTAAAATAACAATTTACTAATTAGGAGAAAATTATCGTTCATATGGAATGGTAACTATACTCAGCAAGCAGTTTTCACATGCAATTAAGACAAAAAAACAAGATGTGGTCTCACCTGCTTGGTGGAACGTATACTTTGACAAATTAGTGATGGATCATTTAATAGTATTCATACAAATGTCTCTTACCCTAACTTAAACATAGAATCAATAATATTTAAAGACAATTAAGACAATATTGGACCAAAATGACAACCACCGTCTTTGTTATCTTACGTAATCAATGAACAGGCTAAGGATAGAGGCTGTGTAATGTTTCTTCCCAATTCAAGAGATCATTATTTTTCTTTCAGATAAATCTTCCTCTCATTCTTAAACATTAAATTGTTAGCTCCTAGCAAATAGAGTCCGTATGTTAATGTCTTGCATTCAATTCTGTAGTTTTTCTTGGATAATTCATTTCATGGAGTTCTTTATGGTTGAGGAAAAGACTATTGATTCAGACCCCAAAGGTTTAAGCTAATAAATTTTCACAGGCCCTAGAACAAATTATAATGTCTAAATCCATTAGTGTATAGCCATAAAATTTTATAATAAAAAATCTATTCAAAGAATAAAAGCCTCTTTTTACACAGATGTTTCTTTGGTACACTAATTCACCAAAATGACGCAGAAATGTATTATTAATTATGAAAGCTCAAACTATAGTTTAGGCTCGTCCCACTAGCCTTTACAACTTAAATTAACCCATTTCGACTCATCTTTGTGCTTCCATGAAACTCGTGACTTTTATCTCTACTCCTGCCTGACTTGGTCTGTCTGTGTTCAGTTGGCACCACTTTTCTTCCTCTCAGAGACTCTCTTTTGAGAAGTCCTGCCTAATCTTTTCCTGCCTAGCTATTGGGAAGTCAGCTATTGACTAAACCATTTAGAAGGTGCTTGTGCAAAGAAACATGTTTACAGTGTACAGAAAGATTATTCCTGAGGTCATAAGGGCATTAGAACAGCCCCTTTCCCCAATCAGCTCTAACACCCAGGAGACCAAGTCCTGCACCTCGACTGTGCATCAGAATACAGCCAATCCCATAGATAAAGGTGTGGATGATCCAGTCACACAGTTGTGAGCATGGAAAGCTATCCCCATTATTCATCTGTCACATGGTGGCATTTATAGTGGAGAGATGTGCGCCCACCCATTAATGCATGATGCAGTTGGGAGAGATGACCCCACCCCTCATCACCTGCATCACTCAGGAGAGTGGACCATTCACTCAACATATCTGGGCAACATGGTAGAGCTGACCCTGAAGGTGGAAGTGTGGGAGAAATTACCTAGCCCCTTCCTCATGGCATCAAGAGGTAAACTCAGCAGTACAATTGAGAAGAGCTTGCCATGGTGGTGAGGATAAGGGAGAGTTGATGGGCTGATCAACCCTGCAACTACCCAGGGCCATAACCAGGACTATGTGTTGTTCCACCCCAACATCCACTCTACTTGTGATCTGTTGGAGTGTGTGAAAGAATCATTGATGCAGATCAAAAGCTGTACAATTTCCATAAAACAAGGCAATAGCAAGAAAATCAAGAGGGATTCCATTGAGTGCCAAACACTGATATCATAGCAGAAACCAGAGGCCTTGAACCAAACCAATGACTCACTGCAATGAACACTTGCATATGAAGATATATGGGCAAAGGGGCTCACTGTGTGACTCATTGTGTCATAATGCAGCTTTCATTATGAGTTTGACTTTTTCTTCTCTCTTCTTTTTACTTCTCTTAAAATATATTCTAGTTTTCAAAGTCAGGAAGCTTTAATGGAACTGACTTAGACCCTCTGCATTCGTGTGACAATCGTGTAACTTGGTCGCTTAGTAAGGCTTCTAACAGTGACAGCAGGATCTCTCCCTGGCACTTAGCTGGCTTATGGTGACTTGTTCCACATACTGAATGAGCTGGCCGCAGTTCAACATAAAGGGGGGAGCTCATTGGTATCTAAACTTGATGTGACATTCTTTGCACAAGCCCATAGGAGCCTGTCACTTTCTGAATGGAGATTGATGGGGAATGTCCTTCTGTGTATGCTTATCTTATTGGGTGTTGAATATAGTACTGTTGGCCAATAGGAAAGAAAAATAGATGGGGCTAGGAGTCAAGGAAGATTCTGGGAAATGTAATAGAAATCCTGGCAAGAAGTGAAATAGCAGGCCGACTCAGAATACAAGCAGGGACCAAGAGGAAGTAGTTCTCTTGCTCTTGCTCCTCCTCTCTTCTCTGGAACCTTCATGTGATCACTGGAAGAGGACACCAGCAGAAGGTGTCCTTGACAAGGTAAGTCTTATAAAATATGTAGATTTATGATAATTAAGACTGAGATTTCGTACAAGAAATACTAGTCAATTGGCCAGCAGCATTGCAAAATAATAAAAGACTCTGTGTGTTATTTTTGGGTGGCCACGTGGCAGCGAGGCTCAGTTGGATGGCATAAAGATTTATCGTCACAGAGATGGTGGAGGAATGGATGAAGAGTGGGTTAGATGGGAAATGGGAGGGGATGGGAGGAGAGGAGGGAGGGCAAACTGGGATGCAAAATAAATGAAAAAAACGGTAGCTAAATAAAACAGAGATGTACTAAAAATATTTTTATTCTATTATAAATTGGGGGGTTGCAACTGAATAGGGTAGATAGAAAGGGACAGGAGAAATGAACAGGATGGAGAAGCATGATATGAAACACATAAAGAACTTTTTATTCCCAGAAAGATATAATATTATTCAAGTAAAAAGGAGGTGCAGAGCTAGCAACTTCCAAAACTAGAAAATGACAGGGACATCTGGCTACCTGGACAGTATCCCCAAGGTTCCTTTGTAATGTTGGGGCATCTATTTCAGCCTACTAGACTAAAATATCTGACAGACTTATGTGAAGCAAGACTTTTGGATGGACTTCCCTACCCTGTCTTAGCAAAGTTTGGCAATCACATTCCTTTGTTTCCTGATTGTCTAATTTGGATAGCATATTGTAAGCAGTCAAGAAAAGGGCACTTCCTTACTCAAATGACTATCTTTAGTAACAAAGAAAGAAAACTCCATATGGATGTCCTTTAAAGCCCTTCATCCTCTTTTGATCCAAATTGATGCAGCCAGGAGCAAATATGTCTCACTGTCATGAAAAGTCTTATGTTATTAAAATATTTTAAGTGATATATTTTGTGGGTCTTTGAAGTGTTTGTAGACCACTTGTGTAGTTAGAATATATCACAGTTTAATCTTAACACATACCTAACATGACTATAAGTTTGATTATTATAGATGAATATTAACCTATGTTTTTTAAATTATCCTAAACAGCTTTCAAGGCCTAAAACTTAACCTTTTTAAATGAGCTGCATAGGTATAATACCTTGAACATGAATAGCAAAATACAAAATAGCAGAAATAATCTTAAATCTGTATCAATATAAAAATGCATACCAATGTAAAGTAGACTCAACAATTCACCTTTTTATCACATCATTTCTATAGAATATCCCCCATTTTTACCTTCAGAAAGACATCCCTGAATGTAATCTCCCTTATTTAGTTTCTCCCTGATCATGACCAGTAACAGTTTGTAACCAATCCCTAAACTATGACAAACATCCATAACCCACTGAGTGACCAAAAACTACCCTTCCCCCCCTTGAGTATATGGGTATCATGTTCTAGACTGCTTCTTGTTGTCAGAGGGTTATGGCATCTTTGGAAGATTCTGAGAAAACTGAGATAATGTTCAAGTCCTTCAAAAAGTAGCCAAAACTTCTGTTGTCCAGTCTCTGTGTAAAAGGAAAATGGAAGAAAATGCAAGGCATATCTGTAGTCCTGGCTAAAACAATCTGTAAGTCTGGGTCATCTGAGCCAGCAGCCAAATGTCTAAATCAAATGCTTTACAGACATCAAATTTTATAACAAAGGTTCATTCAAAGAAAAAAAAAAGGTCTGTGATTTATATGGTGACCAATTACCAAAGCTTTAGCACTATATCAATGTAATGTTTCACACCAATTCGAGAAGCCTCAGATAAGAACACTGTGGACTTGCAATCAAAATAATATAAAGCAGTTAAAATTTTATCTCCATGTCAACAAAACTTTGGTTATTCTTAAATCAGAAAGGAAGTCTGTTAATTTTAATAGTAATCACAGGGAGTCTCCAGATGTGAGACTAGAAACTCCTGCACATTTATTTAGAAATGATATAATATTCTTAAGAACTTTTTGAAGGAATGTATTCTTTGGGACCTCTTAAAAAATCATAAGCAATTAACCAAAAACTGACTTAGTTTCCCAACCTTACTTCCTTCTGAATTTACAAATTAATCATGTAGATTAATTTAAAGTTTGCAATTATTCTGCTTTCCATGATAGAAAAGTCACTAGGAGAAATATCCCTCAACAGATTTTACTATTTCTATCAAAGTCAGATAGCATTGTCAAAGTTTTAAGTAACAACAAATCCCCCAACCTTAATAATTCATTTTCCACAATACGAATTCATATGTCACCAGTACATTGATGCTTGCCTAGGAATCAACCCTCAAAATCACTTTATCCTAAGATATCATCACAAGTAGATAACCGAAAGCAAAGTACAGAATGTAATTTCTCAATTCTGTCAATACATTTTCCATCATCTAACAGAATATCTTTTTTTTTTCTTTTATTAGGATGTAATCATTTCTTCAGAATGCTCACAGGTTGCAAATAAAATGAAATCGTCCTACTTACCACTCATCAACCATTAATTTCCTGCCACCCGAGAGTGGCCATTTATAAAACTGCAGTTTTCTAAATAATCAGCACTATTCTTCCTGGAGTTGCCAAAAGCAACCTTTGAATTCAAAGACCATCTAGCAAAATCTTGCTTAGCTGTGAAAATAAGCCTGAGGATGCTCTACCAAGCATAGCACCAACTAGCTAAATCATTTACTATAATCCACAACAAAGAAGCTTTTAAATAGAAAAGCAACTGGGTTGGAAAGTTTTCCTCATGAGCAGTAGTAGCTGCAAGACAAGGACAAATAAATGAAAACAGCAGACACAGTGGTTCATGGAACCAAAGAAATAAGAATATTGTGATGTGCTACATTCGAATACTGCCTGAAAACACTATTATCCTCCAAAAATGACTTATGTGTTACTTCATATGCTGTGTTATTGACATCATTGAAAATAACAGTGTACATAGTAACTTTTACAATGGAAGGCCTACTATTTGTGCTTTCTAACTAGTGCTGGCTTTTGACAAAATTGATACAAATGGAACCTGACAAATTTTTAAAGATGTCCACTTCCATCAATTTGCAGTATACAAAACCATGATATACTAAGGAAGTGAAGATGACTATTAAGTGCTTACTAAAATAAATCTTTTCACAAAGGTGGTATCTTTAAATCACTCTACTAATTCAATGCTGTTTTTTCTAGAATAAAACAGAATAAGAAAAAAAATACCACAAAACAACATTTGACTGAGAACAGGGAAGCCCTGATCTCAGTTATGACACTAACCCTGCATCTTGAAAGTCACTATCTCTAAGTCATTCATTTTTCTTACATGTACACTATAAGGAAAGAGAGAAGCTTCACAAGATTTATTCAGTCAGACTCTTTTTCTGAGAATTTCTTGATGTTAAACAAGAAGTGTACAATGGGCACAAAATGAGTAAAGATAAGATTTCTTTTCTGAACACTGCCTAGTGGGAAAGTCAGGAAGAGAGCAGGCAGAAAGCAAAATAATACCACCCGAATATTCTGTTGCAACTGATAAGGAGAGATCCACTTGAACTATTAGGACAGACAGGAGATTTATCTGTGTGTGGCGTGTTCAAAGGGTCTGGTTGTTCTCTACATGAGAATGAGTGTATGTAATCTCAATGCAGCTGAAGGTAAAAAAAAAAGTAAATGACTTTTGACATGAAAAAGAAAACAAGTAAGAAGTTAAGGATGAGAATGATGAGTTAAACATTTTGTAATTTCACTGCCACTCTACCTACAATAAGCAATCTAGATCCAGTCTGGAGACTGTATTGAAGGAGGCTCTATTTGTCCTAATGGTATGTTTTATGGATATGACCTTCAGATTGCTCTTTAAAGGGCTATATAGGAGAGTATTTTGAAATGGTTTGAGACTTACAGCATTTATTAAATATAAAGTGGTTTTTTTGAAAGCAGAGATGTAGGGATATACTCAGCATTCTCCACCTAGGGGCTGTTTTGTAAGCATTTTATTGTATTCATCAAACATGAGAGTCAATAAGGCACAATGGATATTTGATAAGTACTTGGTAGAAAAAGCTGTCATCAGAAGGAAGAACACAACTTCTGGATGCTAAATCTAATTCTAAATTTATTAAGTAAAGTACCAGTTTAGAACCATGAGCCCCATATTATTGCTGTAGTAGAAGCATGAGAACTACATTGGTGGAAGTCACATGACCATTTCTATAACACAGAAATATTTAACGCTTTATAATAGGAGCCAAGCTAATAAGGAATTGAAAAAAAAACATATATCAACATTATATAGTGTATATACAGTCAATCAACAGCTAATAATGTACTAAATGGGCAAAAAAAAAATAAAATCATTTCCTCAAAAATCAGAAAAAAAGAAATCCTGTCTCATCACCTATACACAAAATACTGTTTGAAATTTTAGGAATAATAGAGACAGAAAATTTAAAAGACACAAATGAAACAAAAGAAGTCTACTTATCCCTATTTGCAGATGACACTTGATACATCCTTTTAGCAGACTTTAAGGTATTCTTACTACTAATTCTTTCTATGCAATAATTATGCTTTATATAACCTCAAATTTAGCACAACTTTCTTTTATTAAAACTATCCTAAGTGATAAATGCTATTTAAAATTATTTTCCTTCTTTCGAGTGTTGGTTTTTAATCTTACTAAATTTTCAGTAATGATACTTGGGCTTAAAAATATCTTTTCAGCATGAGCTCCACTGGAACATATATTTGCCAAGATAATATTTAGGGGTGTATCCAAATATGCTATTAGCATTATGAAGACTAACTTCCCAGAAACAGCAAAAAGTTAACCAAGTATACATGTGCCTAAACCATATTTCTTTATAACAGTAGTTTGCTTTATAATCAAGCTAAGGGTCATACTGCTTTGGACTACTTTTCATTATTATCTACATTAACCAATACCTCTAAATGTAAGGTCTTTGCCCAGGATCAGCAGCATCTGTTAGTCGTGCTGTTTATTTCTTGTTTATTTTGTTGTATGCACAAGCCAGGCTTTTCTCCAAGACAAATTCAAACTCTGTATCCCTTTGTTTTTCTTTGATTCCATTATTATCACCTATTCAGGATATCTCTTAAAACTTTTTTTCTGTTTTACTAACAATTGTATCTGTCAACATGGAAACCAAGACATATGTCCTTGAATAAGAAACACGTAGAAAACACCCTAAATTACCATTATAATCCTAGGTTTCTGTGGAAACCCATTTTCACTCATGGCAATAATCCTCACAAATATTTTCTTTTAATTCCTTTCTTAGATTATTTTTTCTGGCTCTATTTGCATTTCAGTGTCTTCATGTACGAAAAACCAGTGGTTGAATGTCAGTGCTATTCTGAATGAACTCAAGCAAAATCTCTTTTCCTCATTTGAAATTCCCCTTGCTTCACAGAATAGCACATACTGGGACTTTTCCTCATACATGTCCAATTTGAAAATTTTCTTCTCATTCTTACCATCTCTGCTTCCTCAATTGAAGTTTTCCTGCACACACAGTCTCAACAATTCCATTTCTCTTTCTTGGATATAGTTTTTAAAGTTTTATTTCTTATATTTATTTCCTATATCTATACAAATCATGACTTACAACATGACTTAGATATTAATTATTTTATGCAGAATAATAACTTATCTTTGAACACCTCTATCTCAGTTTCACAATCCTCACAGATTGAGGTAGTAATATTTCTCACAGTAAATACATCAAAGAAAAAAACAAACACTGACTTCCAGATTAATAAGAGTAGCCTGCTTTGTTCTATTTTTCTAAATCAAAAATCAAAATCTTATCAAAAATCTTGTTCAGAATAGATCCCAGAGAGAGCTTAATGATGGTTAAATGGGAAATGCCTTCCTAAGTCTGCTGCATTTGAATACTTGTTTAAAATAGATTAGCAGATTTTAGAAACTTTGGGGTGTTGGCTTGCTATGGAGCAGATGTTACTAGGTGTGTTTCCAGTAAGTTACTTGGCACCAACTGCGCAGTTCAAATCATGGGCTCACTTTCTGCTCAGTCACTGTTTCCAAGACTGAGAGTAACAGTCAGCCTTCTCTTCCTGCTATCCTGCCTACTAGCATGGTTTTTTTTTGTTTGCTTGTTTGTTTGATTTTCTCCAAAACGATGGATTGTATCCCTGGGAACGTAAAGCCAAACAGAAACCTTTCTCCCTGAATTTGATTTTCTTAAGGAACTTTTATCACAAATACAAAAAAAAAAAATGAAGTAAGACACAGGAGGGGATATCTAGGGACAGTAAACACAAAAAATATGTGAGAAAGTTTTATATGAAAAAAATGTAGAGAAGGGGTAATGGGTTCTACTTAGCTTGGGTTTATAGCAGATGACATACAAAAAATGCACTTGAGGTAAACATGAAGTTGGTGATAAAGGAAAAGTATATGACTACTCACAAATGTGGCAGAATAAGGAATTAATCTAGTGTAGACAAGGTTCTTCTGTTACCAGGTATATAATTCGTTGAATAGCAGCACAGAGAACAACGCATGCCTAGGTGTGTTCCCTTCAACAGGTAGGATTGCTTTTTCTATCACATCAGCTATGAACAGCATACTTTGTCTTTTTATTGTGTTAACTGTGCATATGGAGTTTATCTTGGATTGTTGAATGGGGAGAAAGCGTGTAGTCTAATTCTCTAGTATGTTTCAGGGTTTCATACATCTGAAGTGTTGGCAGAAACTTTGACTTAATCCAATTTGGAGATTTTAAAAATCAGGTAAAGTGCCCAAAAGTTAACTATAGAAGTCCATGAAACCAAGGGCTTAGTTTTAAATATAATGAAGACATAAACACAAAATGCAGGAAATATTTATAGAAGTCCTAATTAATGATGTTGATCCAATTTTCTTGGCATCATTAAATTTAATTAAATAACTGAAGTTTCTCAGTCAGAAATGTTATCCATACCTTTTAAAAACAGTGGAAATCTGTAAAACAAAGTATCAAAATGTTTATATAAACAATAATACATTGGAAAGACTGGTAACATTTATTTTTCAGTCTTGATTCCTAGATTTGTACAATATTTGTATTCAGGTTTATATTTTACATATATCTATCTTATATTTTCAAAAATTTTATAAATATTTTACAAAATCTTGTTTCTACAAAACCAGTGTCAAATTTGTACTTATTTTGCGAGAGACATGTCAGAATGCTTTTGGGTTTTTTTTTTTCTCCATTTTTATTTACATTAGAAACAAGATTGTTTTACATGTCAATCCCAGTTCCCTTGCCCTCTTCTCCTCCTTCCCTTTCCCCTCACACCCCCAACCCCTGAAACTAACAACCTACCTATGCCATATACTTTCTGCTCCCCAGGTGTTCCATAGGAGTTCTTCTATGCTAGGGATAAGTAGTTATCTACTACAAGATGCTCCATAGATTTCCAAGGCCTCCTCACTGACACCCACATTCTTGGGGTCTAGATCAGTCCCATGCTGGTTTCCCAGCTATCAGTCTGGGGACCAAGAGCTCCCCCTTGTTCAGGTCAGCTGTTTCTGTGGGTTTCACCAGGCTGGTCTTTACCCCTTTGCTCATCACTCCTCCTCTGCAACTGTATTCCGGTTCAGTTCAGTGTTTAGCTGTTGATGTCTGCTTCCACTTACATCAGCTTCTGGATGAAGGCTATAGGATGGCACATAAGTTAGCCATCACTCTCATTATCAGGGGAGGGCATTTAAGGTAGCCTCTCTACTGTTGCTTAGATGGTTAGTTAGTGTCATCCTTGTAGATCTCTGGACATGTCCCTAGTGCCTGATTTCTCTTTAAACCTATAATTATTCCCTCTCTTTTGGTATCTCTTATTTTGCTCTCCTCTATTTTTCCCCCTACACAAATTTCCTGCTACCTTATGTCCTCCTCACCCCTCCTCTTCTTCCACTTTCTTTCTGCTACTTCCCTCTCCCCTCCCTCCCCATGCTCCCAAGTTGCTCAGGAGACCTTGTCCCTTTCCCCCTCCACAGGGGACCATGTATATCACTCTTAGACTCCTCCTTGTTTCCTAGCTTCTCTGGTAGTGTGGATTGTGGATTGTAGGCTGGAAATTCCTTGCTCTATGTCTAAAATCCATAAATGAGTGAGTACATACCATGTTTTTGTTTGTGACTGTGTTACCTTGCTCAGAAAGATTTCTTCTAGTTCCATCCATGTGCCTGTGAATTTCAAGATTCCATTGTTTTTTTCCACTGAGTAGTGCTCCATTGTATGAATGTACCATATTTTCTCTATCCTTTCAGAATGTTTTAAAATAGAAATTATTATAGTGTCCAAAATTATTAAAAAATGGTATTCAGATATCACATTAAGATATGTTGTAACATCAGCATTATTGAGGATGAGGCAGGAAAACAACCATAACTTCAAGGCCAATCAGCAGATACAAGATAGAGTTTTCTATCTCAAAAAGAAACTGAAAATATAACAAAGAAGAACAAAAAGGAAGAGTTTATGAAATATTATCCTAAACAGAGACAATATTAAAATTCTCACTGTACTTAACAGAAACAATTACTCTTTATATACTATACCAAATTTGATGTGCTACTATTGCTTATCATTTTAGTTGATATTGAGAATATTTCAGGGGCCTTGATTTTAATCTCATACTTAAAATACCTCATTATCAGTTATCCTTTTCAACACAAAATTATAATCCCTGGGATATAGGTTCATGTATTTTATCTGAGTTGCTTTTGCTCATATAATTTCTTTAGACTTGATATTTACCTGGAATTGAAACTGTAAAAACAATTTTATTGAAAGACATAATTATTACAAATTGATGAATTCACTATTGAAATAAATGTGAAGAATTCTCTAGAGTTAAAAGATACTATATCTATCATATAATCAATATGGACAGATACTTGGCATATATATCCACAGGACTGTATTTCCTATTACTGGAATACTTACTCATCCATGTTCATAACAACTCTATACAAAATGCTAGAAAATGAAAAAACCTAAATGTATTTCTTCTGATGAATAGAAAATAAAAATTTCACACACACACACACACGAGAGAGAGAGAGAGAGAGAGAGAGAGAGAGAGAGAGAGAGAGAGAGAGAGAGAGAAATTTGAAATTGAACTTGTGTAGATGAGCCATGTAATCCATAATCTGAACAGGATCATTGTAGATATTTCTTCAGAACTTTTTTTTTCTCTAATCCTGCTCTATCATTGAGGCATTCCATGAACTTTATTGTCCTTAAACAAGACAATAAAGTATGTAAACAAATAATTTTTTCATACATTAACCAACATTTTAGGTTGCTATAAAATATGACACCTGGCAACTTGGTTCATTCACCTATTCTAAGATTAGAAGTAGACTGACCATGAATATTCTCACCTATGTCCATGTTGTTCCCTTGACTGAGCAATACAAAAGGCACCTCTGACAAGTATTACAATTACTCTTTGTAGCAATTGTGTATTTCCTTAGTTCCCTGAATCTTTCACATCCTGAAATATTTGCTTACACAGTTAGATTTTTTTCTATTGTGAATTTAACCAGGGTTCTGACTTTTATTTTTTATTTCTAGGGCATTATTAACTAAGTCTAGGAACCTGAGATGGCATAACAAATTCCCCAAGGGAGACGTCTGAGAAGTAGCAGCGACCTTGGAGAGCATCAAGTCCCATCTCTCATTTACTTGAGCAAAGTTCTGGCTGCAGCACACAACAAATGTAAAGCAAATGAGTAAATATATATAGAAATGAAGCAGCCACACCAAGCAAAGCATACCCTTTGGCCCCAATTTCATGGGAAAAGCTCCCTGATTTCATTTGGAGGCTGAGCTGTAATACTGCTGCACACAGTCAACTGCTGCTCTTAAATTGCTCTACTTCCTCGCTGTTGATGCCACACAACAATGCTACACACTAGTTTATACTTGTTCTTTTCAATCTTTGCTTATTTGTATATTTTCCATAATAGAGCATTTCTTCTGGGAGTTGATACTATATCTTAATGAATCCATTCTGTCTTTTAACTGAGTTATTAATATGTCATAAAACATATATCCTGAGATACCATCTGTTTAAAAATATGTTGACATTCAATTATTCAATTTCTGCACTCCTAACTTCTATATTTTAATCTAGATTGGATCTATGAGAAGTATTAACCAATTTTATTTCCTTGGTAATGGGAATTGAAAAGTAATCAAAAAGAATGAGGGACAGTGTCTACAAAACTAAAGATATATCAGTATTATATTATCAAACTCTTTAGAATAGTTTGAGTTGTAAACATATCTCACAAGCTAATATGTTATTCATGGTGACTACATTGTGGTGATTTTTTGGAGGGGATCTCTTGTAGGCTCACTCTCATCCTCTTCAAGCATATGCTAATAGGCTTTGGTGCTCAACAAGTAAGGAGAATCATTTAAAAGTAGAAAAGTAAATGTAATGTTATCAAGTTGTAATGTGGTATGAAAAGACCTCAGCATTTTAACATCTATTTCTTGTAACAATCCATTTTGAATAAAGTAACACAACTGCACCTCCTCAAGTCATCATTTATTCTGCCAGTCATATTTGTACTAGTGATTCTCCCCAAAATCTTATGAATAACTGAAAAGCAACACCAAAATATTATTCAACTCAAACTATACAAGATGAACCAGTGATTGTATCAAATTGTACAGAAGCATGACTGAGGGATTAGTTACAGAAACTTGAGTGACCTCAAAACACTATTCCACCACATTCTCAATTATCCACATTCATTCTCTATGGTCATCTTGTTTCCTCATCCTGGGGACATTGCTGTGGTGCTGCCATACAAACTTGTGTCTTACAGATTACATGGGCATAGTCTAAACGCAATATATAGGTGTTAACAGGGTCATTTTCTGACATGCTATGCATAATATTTGTGGTAGGAATTCATTTCTGATGGAACTATATTATCATTATGTCTCTTTTTCTCCATCATCAGAATGCTGAAAGCCTCCAAGATTAGTCCAATAGTCTTTACCCTCATTTTAGTTTCTTGCAGGGGAAAAATGTATATAAACACATAAGGGTAAAGGGTAATGACTACCCCTCAAGACAATATTAAACATTTTTTCACCCATAATATCTCCCTTCTTTTTTATTTCTGGATAAAATGTTTTAAACAACATGTATTGATCACCCTTTTTTGACTTTCTCAACTTCTCCAAGTTCTCAACTCTCTGTCCATTCACCTCCACAGTCTTCCTTTAGGTATTGATTCTTCAAGTCACATTTGGATATGAATTGCCCTGAGTGATTTTCTCTCAGGATACTTATGAATAACAGGGTAGCAAAAGGCAAGCAAAGAATATATCCAAACCAGGTTTAAGAAGGCAAACTGCCAGGCAGTGGTGGCACACACCTTTAATCCCAGTACTCTGGAGGCAGAGGCAGGCGCATCTCTGTTAGTTTGAGACCAGCCTAGTCTACAAGAGCTATTTCCAGGACAGCCTCCAAAGCCACGGAGAAAGCCTGTCTCAAAAAAAAAAGTAAACCAATGAATGCATTGAATTGTATAGAAGCATGGGGGGCTGATTAGTTACAGAAAAATGAGTGGGTCAAATGTAGGTATATAAGAAATACTTAGTACTTTATGTATTTCATTAAATAGTGTTTTCACTGTAATGTCACATGGGAAGTTGTATTTTTGGCCCTCTCTTTATGGGTTTTTGTATGTCTATTAATATTAGGTAGGCATTTTCCTATAGATTAGTAAATTTTGTCATTGATTTTATTGAAAATTTACTCTATGCATTTGACCAGGAATTCTTCCATTCCATGTTCACAATTTGTAGGTTTTATTTTTATAGCATCTTATTATATTCATGTTTTATTTCCTTAAGTTGTTGTTTTGATTGAGCAGTCCAAATTTATCTCATCATCAATCCTTCATATTCTGGCTCCCGTGTATTATAGTGTATTATATTCTGTTAGGGAATCTTATAACTGTGTATTACACTATATTTACTGGCTCTTTATTTTCCATTTCATTTTAGATTTTTCTTATTTAAGCATTTGTCACTCAATATTGAATTAAATTTTCATATTCTGAATTGTCTTTATTAAGGCATTCAGCCATTATTTGTACTTTCTTACACAAAAAAGCAGAAGTTTATTCTGGTCCCTTTTAAGTTTATTAGGGAGTTTTATACTCTTTTAACTGATTAGACATGTGTTCAATTTTTCTTTTGATTTCTGTATCATGAAAGTTTTCTCACTAGGATTCATTACTACAAGATAGATAATTCTTGGAGAAGGAACATATTATGTTTTGTATTGCCTGAATAATTTTTTATAGTACCTGAGCATCTGGAAAGTGTTTGTTTGTTGTGTATTTTGATATGAGACTCAGCATACTGGGCTACAGGACACAATTGGTGTAATGATCTAAAATATTTTGAGAAGTTCAATATAGTCAAGCATGTGAGGAACATTCCAATTTCCCGGTGAAAGGGTGGCTGCTTGTCCTTGGTGCTGTGATTCTGGACCTGTGATTTGAGACCCTTTGGCATCTTCCTCTCCCCTACGTTCATGCTCCCAATTAGCTCAGGAGTTCAAGGCACTTCCCATTCCTGGGGACCATTTATCCCTTAGAGTCCTTCATGTTTCCTAGTTTCTTTGGTGAAGAGGATTATAGGTTGGTAATCCTTTGCTCTATGTCTAAAATTCATATATGAGTGAGTACATACAATGTTTGTCTTTTTGTGACTGGGTTACCACACTCAGGAGGGTTTCTTCTAGTTCCATCCATTTGCCTGCGAATTTCAATATTCCATTCCTTTTTTCTGCTGAGTAGTACTCCATTGTATAAATGTACCACATTTTCTCTATCCATTCTTCAGTTGAGATTGGTTCCAGGTTCTGGCTATTCTGGCTTCTATGAACATGGTTGAACATATGTCATTGTTGTATGAACGTGCATTATTTGGGTATATACCCAAGAAAGGAATTGCTGGATCTTGAGCTAGACTGATTCCCATTTTTCTGAGCAACTGTCATACTGATTTCCAGAGTGGTCTTACAATTTCACACTCACACCAGCATTGGATGAGTGTTCCTTTTTCTCCACATCGTCTCCAGCATAGATTGTCATTGGTATTTTTGATTTAAGCCAATCTGACAGGTGTGAGGTGGTATCTCAGAGTTGTTTTGAGTTGCATTTCTCTGATGGCCAAGAATGTTGAGCACTTTCTTAAGAGTCTTTCAGCCATTTCAGATTCCTCTGTTGAGAATTCTCTGTTTAGTTCTGCACCCCACTTTTTAATTTCATTGTTTGATATTTTGTTGGCTAGCTTCTTGAGTTCATTGTATATTTTGGAAATCAGCCCTCTGTTAGATGTGGGGTTGGTGAAGATCTTTTAGCATTCTGTGGGCTTTCATTTTGTTTTACACTTTTTGCTGTAATTCAAGTACATTTTAGGACATAATAGAGAGAACATGAATGCTCAGATTATGCTTGAAATTCATTTTTATTCTACAGTTGTTAATGCTGAAATATAATTGTAGTACTTAAGATAGCCGCTAAAGTTTTCTATATAAGTGTATTGTAAAGTGTATTGTATAACTTTTGAATTGCTAACTTTATATAAATAATATGAAAGTATGCATTTAAAGAACCTTTCATTTTGATATTTTGCTTTTAATTTTGATATTATGATATGTTACACAACTTCTGTCTTCTCTCTTGTCCCTCTACAATTTCAATAACTTATCTTGCTCTCTTTCATAATCATGACTATATTTTTATAATATAGATACATGGATACATACATATATATATATATATATGTGTGTGTGTGTGTGTGTGTGTGTGTGTGTGTGTGTGTGTGTGTGTTTCATAATATAACCTGCTTCACAGTTGTCCTTTGGAGGTCAAATGACCCTTTCCCAATAATCACCTAAGATCATTGGAAAAGCAGATACTTACATTATGATTAATAACAGTAGCAAAATTACAGTTATAAATTATCAATGAAGGTAATTTCAATGTTGGGGATCTACACAATATGAAGAACTATATTGTAGGGTCTCAGAGTTAGGAAGGTGGAGAACCACTGCTTGAGGGATCCTGAGGAAGTGTGAGAAGTTTGGTAAAGGCAAGCCTCTTGGTCCACCTTTTCAAACAGCTAGATGCCTGCTAAGTAAAACCAATATTTTGACCAAAAGCCAATGGATAATATTGTCAATATAAGAGGACAGATTTTACACCATAATTCACAGGAAATGCAATGTTTAAGATATCCTGGTAACAATGTTCCTAACAAGTTTTAATGTATTCATCTTATAATATAAAAATAATTATTCCTGGCTTCTCTGGCAGTGTGAATTTTAGGCTGGTAATCCTTTGCTCTATGTATAAAATCCATATGAGTGAGTGTGTACCATATTTGTCTTTTTGTGACTGGGTTACCTCACTCAGAATGGTTTCTTCTTGTTCCATCCATTTGCCTGAGAATTTCAAGACTCCATTATTCTTTTTATCTCTGAGTAGTAATCCATTGTGTAAATGTACCACATATTCTCCTGAGCAAATTGGGAGCATGGGGGAGGGGAGAGGGAGCTAGGAGAATGAGAATGGGAGAAGAGGAGGGATGAGGAGGACATAAGGGAACAGGAAGGTTGAAGAATAGAGAACAAAATAAGAGATATCATAAGAGAGGGAGACATTATAAATTTAAAGAGAAATCAGACACTAGGGAAATGTCCAGAGATCTACACGGATGACACCAACTAACCATCTAAGCAACAGTAGAGAGGCTACCTTAAATGCCTTCCACTGATAATAAGATAGACAATTAACTTATATGCCATCCTAGAGCCTTCATCCAGCAGCTGATGAAGTAGAAGCGGATACACACAGCTAAATACTTAACTGAACTGGAATGCAGTTGCAGAGAAGGAGGACTGATGAGCAAAGGGGTCCATAGCAGGCTGGTGAAACCCACAGAAAGAGCTGACCTGAATAAAGGGGTGCTCTTGATCCTCTGACTGATCACTGGGAAACCAGCATGGAACTTATTCAGACCCCTGAATGAGGAATCCTGAGAAATATGTGGGGTTTCTTGTTATAGATCAGTTCTTATCCATAGCATAGGAATGCATTTTGGGATCCAATTTCACATAGAGGGATACCCCTCAACATAGACACACAGGGGAGGGCCTGGGCCCTATTGCAAAGGATATGACAGATTATGAAGCCCCCCTATGGAAGGCCTCACCCTCTCTTGGGAACAGAAATGGTATTGGATTGGTAGAGTGTCAGTGGAGGGCAGTGGAGGAGGGGAGGTAGAGGGAACTGGGATTGGCATTTAAAACAATCTTGTTTCTAATTTAAATAAAAATAGAGAAAAAATATTATAGCATTAACTTATTCCTTTTATTAATATGAAGTTAACAAAAGTATTAATTTTAGAAATAACATTTATGTTTTATCATCTGTTTGTTCTTTACATTAATGTATCAGATACACAAAGTCTTTCTATTTAGGAAGAATTATACTCATAATACAGGTATGATTAATTGCAAGATGAATAAGCATTTAAGAGCAAATTCTATTCATCCAAAAGACTTAAACTTGGTTCCCAGAACTCATACTGTGTGCTGATCTCCAGCTTCAGAAGATATGACACTTCATTGTTTCCTTTCTAGTCACACACATATAGCATATATTAACACACACACACACACACACACACACACACACACACACACACACACCATGAACCCACCTACACATTGCAAACACACATACAAATTTCTCACACATATACATCGATACACAGTAAAGTTAAAATAATATAGATATACTTGAATACATTGAAGATTGCTGTGTGAGAAAATTACATGAAGCAAAAGTAAGTGAACACCAATAAAAGGAACAAAGAATGAAGACTGCACAAAAGAGAGACAAAAAAAAGAAAAAAGAAAGAAGAACAAAAAGCAAAAGCAAACAAAGATGGAAACATTCTATTTCATTTCTTAATAAAAAATTATGGTGGTGGATATTTCAAATGTTTTTTACATTCTTTCCAGCTCCTTTATAGATAATAACTTCTCTGTCATTTATTGAGGGACACTGTGCAAATAATATTTTAAGACTTGGTGCAACAGTAATCTGCTTCAGTAGTCATATGTTCTTGGCTATATTTTCTATTTCAGACATACAGGATTTATATCAGCCCCCAATCTCCTGCACATCATCAATTACTATATGCAAGGAATACTTGAAGTTTATTCCCCCAATTAATGTTGCAGAGGACAGCTCCTCAACACTTTATCTATTCCAGGAGGCAGATGAACTATTGATGTTTTTCTGTGCAGTTTTAATTTTATGGGGAAATGACAAATTTAATTAGTAAATTAAATGAAACCAAGTTTAAATCCCAATTTTGGCAATTTATATTGAATTTCTTAATGTATTTTTTGCACTTTTATTTGAAAACTCAATGAGGATTTTTTTTTTGGAAAGTAACTTTTACTCGTGACTCATGCAAGTGTGTTCTGGAGGAACTTCTTATGAATACACAGACCATATTAGACATGTGTTGTTTTTAATCTGTCTATCTTGTACTGCAATGAATAGACTGGTATTGCCAACTTTTTACGGGAATTATTCATTTTGATAATTTTCATAATATACTGAATTGATATTTTGTTGTTTGAAATGTATTTATCTGTATTTCAAATTCTGTTTAAATATTTAGATAGTATTTTTGGTCAAGAAGGAAACATGTTTGAACAACAACTATATAACAATTTAACAGAACGTCATCATTTTTTACAGATGATCTCCTATGGTGTGTTTGTCATATTTATCCACATGTTCCACAATTTGTACACAACATGTGTGCAAGTAGTATGTTATCCTTAAATTTTCTCATTTTATATCAATGGTAATTTAAAACATATTGTTTCCCCATCAATCCAGCTAGAAAGACATTGTAGTACTTGCTTAGAAACAATATGGTTCCTTTATAATGTCTGCTTCATCATTTACCCAGCTTCATTTTTCTAGTGATCTAGGAGATAAGCTCATCAGTGAAAAATCTGTGAAATGCAGAGATTGGCATTAGTTGCCTTTTTCTATTGCTTGCTACCTCAGTATTAGAGACAAGGTCTTCCACTGAACCTTGACCTTTCCAGTTCAACTAGGCTGATTGTGTAGAAAGCTACAAGGTTCTGCCTCTCATCAATAGCACTGAGGTTCCAGGTCCCTGCAAACATGCCCTGCTTTTAACAGTTTACTGGGCACTAAACTGACATCCTTGGATAAGCTGAATTATCTTGCAACATCATATATTCTACTTTATGGCTGGATATCATTCCATTCTGTTCCACTAACAATCAGGGAATGCCTCTAAATGCTGTAAAGTAGGAAGAATTACTGACTGTCACTTAATAATAATTACACCAAAACATAGGCAAAATGTAAAAGCAACTGGGAGTCTATATGAAAAAAAAGTTAAAAATTAGGTATGTATACTCATTTGATTACTAGTCAACCTAAAATGCATTCTAATAGATTACTTAAGATTCTGTCTAATTCCGTGGTTATGCACAAGACTGTGATTGGCCTTCCCACAATAAATCTGATCAGGTTGCTTCCTGAAAAAATACATTTACATGTTAAAATTCAATTTGCAAGTTACAAAGTTGAATTCATATGTATTTGAAGCTTTTCAATGTCTAACACTTGACTTCAAATGTTCTTTAGAACATTCTTATTCTAACATTCTGTTACTGCAGCCTAAACAACTAAATTCTCTGAGGAAATATCATATCCTAGCCTTCTGCCAGAAAAGTTTATTAAACTTCATCCACTTTTCCATTTGTCTTTCTAAACTTGCATTTTCATCACTATAATTATATTTACCCAGCTTTTCTTGTTTCTTCAATTGTCCTATCCTGTAAGCACACCAGAAAAACTTGGTACTCCTTTTTCTGGGACTAGAGATGTTGTGGTCATCAGGGAAGTTGCATAAATTCTTTCTTGTCAGTGAATAATAAACCCTCTTATCCCTTTGAATATGAATGCTTCTTCTATGCTCATGGAGATATTTTCCTAAAGGCTATATGTAAGTTTATTCATGAGAATTCCTTATTGTCTGAGGAAAATAAGTAGAACTAAGTGTTTCTATTGCTGCTTCAAAACACCATGAGAAAACTGCAAGTTGGGGAGGAAATGGTTTATTTAGTTTACACTTCAATATTGCTCCTCATCATTGAAGGGAGTCAGTACAGTAATTCAAACAGGGCAGGATCGTGGAGACAGGAGATGAGGAAGAGTCATGGAGGTTTGCTGCTTCCTTGGCTTGCTTCCCTTATCTTGCTCAGCCTGCTGTGTTATAGAAACCAAGGACCATGAAACCCAAGAATGGCACCACCCACTCTGGTATGGACCCTAACCTATGGGTCACCATTGAGTAAATAACTTACAGATGGATCTAATGGAGGCATTTCCTTAACTAAGGCTGCTTTCTCTTTAATGACTCTAGCTTGTGTCCAGTTGAAACACAAAACAAGCCAGTACAAGAAGGATCAGGGACATAAGAAGATGCAGGTAAATTTTTACTTCTCCATACTGGTACCCTACATTAACTGCAATACAACCCTTAATTTATCTCAAAGTATTAACTCTGATATATTCAAGTCACCTTGTTTGGGAGCTTGACAATAAGAAATTAGGATCATTCTATCTCATTTTATTCTCTTCTATGGTCATTCCTCACAGTGCCTATTGGTTGAAGCCAAAGACTCATTTCTCTGGGTATTTTTATATGCTATTTGTGTAAGAAAAGATGTTTAATTTTACTTTTCATACACAATAAAAATATGAAATCAGAAATAATTTTAGTATTCATTTCCATTAAGCATTTTTGAATTCTTAAACTAGCCAGGACGAGGTTCTAAGTAATTAGAAACACTTTGATCTAGTTTGTAGTACCCGTAAAGGAAGAGAAAATTAATTAATTAATTAGTGAGTAACAACTACAGAACTGAACCAGGTAAATGGAATAAACAATCAAATATAAATTATGGAAATAATTCAGTGATAAAATAAGTAAGTACTCTATAACTCTCTTTGCCAGAATACTGACAAGAAATAAAGAAAATTAGGAAGCTGAAAAATGAAGAGGTTAAAACTGTAAGACATAAAAATCTTAAAATGTATAACATCAATGGCACAAAAAGCCACTGAGGTTATAGTAGTTTGAATGCAATCGGCCTCTATAGGGAGTGGCACTATGAGGAGACAGCTTTCTTGGAGTGAGTACGGCCTTGGTGGAGGAAAAGTGTCACTGTGTGGGTTAGATTTGAGATTTCCTATGCTCAGGATACTGCCCAGTGTGTCATTCAATCTCTTGTTGCCTGCCTATGTCGATGTAAGGATTCTCAGCGCCAGCACCATGTCTCTGCCACATTGACATCATGTCCACAATGTTGATAATGGGCTGAACCTGTGGATAGTAAGTGAGCCACCACAACTAAATGCTTTCTTAGCAAGAGTTGCCCTGGACATGGTGTCTTTTCATAGCAATACAATCCACAGCTCAGAGATTTTAAAGATGAATAGGACAAAAACAATCAAAATATATTATGCCAACTTTTAATTATCTATTCTAATCTACATTAAATTACTGATTTGCAGGGTATGTAAACTCTCTTACTAATTCATATATTTCTTATTGAAAATGTACAGAATGCACATTTCAACATCTACAGAGGAGGGAGTATATTCAGGAGTGAGGTTGATGAATCTTTCTTATCTAGGATATGAAGGGACCAGCTCCCCATTTCAGCAGCCTTAACAGTGTAACATGTACTTACTTGACTTTGCCTTGGTCACTAGGAGCTCAGATGCCTGCCTCGTGGCAAGGAACCAATCAGAAATTAGCAGGTGGTGATATGCTTTGTGGCTCTAGGTGTGCTTTACGGTACACAGCAATGATGCACAGAGCATAGCAGTCACCCTGGGAGGGCCTATGGGCCATAACCACCAGTTGACCTATCCACACAGGGCAGGCCCTCCAAGACTGGAGGCACACCAATCCTGAGCCTGTGAGTACCCCTAGACACTCCACTTACACTGCTCTATAAGATCTCTATGCAGTGGCTTCTCAACGTAGCCATCTGCCATGGTAGATGGATGAAAGACCCGAGCTAGCATGGGGTTAGCTCATTAAACAACTACAATAAAGCCTCGTGCAGTTTGTATCAATCTTTGACTCTGCCTGGTGGTTTGGTTTTTCGCTGTCCTGGGCCAGAATCCTGGGGTCCTGAGCCTCCAGGGGAGTCTTTCAGATAGTTTACTGAGTGTCATCAAGTTGCTTTACTAGTGGACTAGAAATTACCCTATCAATGACTTCAGGGAATCCAGAATTTCTGACTTGAATTCTTAGGCAGCATTAGGGCACTATGGGTTACAGCATGGTGTTTAAAATGTCAGAGTCCTTCCCTTCCTCCTGGACCAGTTTGTCACTGATGATTTTCACCAGGCATAATCAGTGAGAGTGCCTGGTTGGACCAGAGGTGTATAAATGTCTCCCCTGGGAACTTAAGCATTGAGGTTTCTTGGAGCACAAACTGGTAATTGAAACAACACTAGTACAGCTCGGGTGAATGAGGACCCTAGCCATCTTGCCCTAGATTTTTCTAAGAGTTCAAAAGCTTGCCTATAACATTCCTCTTGCTGCATCTCCTTTTGTGTCTTAAGGAAAAGACTTAGAGATCCACATCATGTACAGATTAGTGGGGATTCTTTCATATTTGCCAGTTTATGAAAGTTTTGTTGACAGTGAAAATGTTAGAGGAATAAAAGTGTTATCCAATGCTCATGATTTCAGAGAACTGTTGCTAATACTAGTATATATTCCTTTATAGAGTAATAGGAATCAGAAGTTGGGTAGGTATTCTAGTATTATTAATCATCGTTTTCTAGATATTCACTATAAAATTAATTTTGAATTGTGTGGGCATGGGA
Organism: Cricetulus griseus; assembly: GCF_003668045.3. Taxonomy (NCBI): domain Eukaryota; kingdom Metazoa; phylum Chordata; class Mammalia; order Rodentia; family Cricetidae; genus Cricetulus; species Cricetulus griseus. The sequence continues at coordinate 236,645,054 of NW_023276807.1, read as the reverse complement.
CATTTTTAGCTCCAGATAATGATTTTTTTCTCCCAAATTACTGCATTAAATAATACAGAATATTCACACACACAAAATTGTTGTAAACTAGATATTAACTAATGCATATTTACACTTTCAATCTTATTTGTGTGTTTGTCACATGTAATCTTAGGCTTTGGTAAAACTTAAGTAAGTGTATAGGCAAACAAACTTTATTTAAAAAATCAAAAGGATGAAGATTAGTTTTAAATGATAAAATGATTGTAAGATTCAATTTTTATAATAAAATTCTCACTTAACTACCCTTTGTCTGATGGTCCTGGGTTCTATAAGAAATTAGGCTAATCGAGCCATCAGAAGCAAGCTGGTAAGCAGTACTTGTTGCTGGCCTCTGCATCACCCCCTGCCTCCAGATTAACTCCCAGTTGAGCTTTAGCCTCAGTTTTCCTCATTATACTGTGACTCCAGATATGTAATCCAAATAAAAATTTCCCTCCCTGCCCAAGGCTCCAAAATAAAATACTCATTTGAAACACATTTGTTTGGATAAGTTATTACTATTGCCTCAAGAAACTACAGATGTCATAAAGAAGTAACATCATTTCATTAATAAACAGTAATGATAATATAAATATTACTGTTTTAGAACATCTGCCTTAGGATTCCTATCGCTCAGTAGAAACACCATGACCACAGCAACTCTTATAAAAGAAAAGATTTAATTGAGGTGGCTCACTTATAGTTCAGAGGTTTACTCCATTACCATCATAGCTGGAAGCAAAGCAGCATACAGACAGACATAGTGGTAGAGAAGGAGCTGAGATTTCTTACTTCTTGACTCACAGGAAACAAGAAGTAAACTGTCGGACTGGGCATGGCTTCAGCATATATAAGACCTCAAAGCCCACTTCCACAGTGTCACACTTTCTCCAATAAGACCACACCTACTACACAAAAGTCACACTTCCTAATATTGTCACTCCATTTGGGCAGGGGGAGATTTTCATTAAAGCCTGAATTCCACTCCCTGGTCCTCAAATTCTGGTAGCCATAACATCATGGTAAAATGCACTCAGTTACACTTCAAACATCCCATAGTCTATAACATTCTCAAATTTATTTAAAAGTTTAAAGTTCAAAGTCTCTTCTGAGATCCATGCAGTTTCTTAAATATAATCAACTGTAAAATCAGTCAAAAAGCAGATCACATTTTTCCAACATATAGTGAAACAGGCTATATATTACCATTCCAAAAGTTAGGGAAGAGAGTATAATGAGGACATAATGGACCAAGGCAAGAACAGCTGGGAAAACTCCAATCTCTGCATCTCCAATGGAAAAATGTTCTTCACATCTCCAACTCTTTTCATCTTTGTTGACTACAACACACTTCTTTTTCATGAGCTTGTTCCTTTCCATCCCCAGCTTTCCTTGACCACTATCTCACAATTTTGGCATCTTGTAGTCTCCAAGGCAATCTGGGCTTCACCTTCACAGCTTTATTCAATGGACTCCCTAGACCTCCTTTCAGGGACACCACTGACACATCCCTGGCCTCAGATGCTTTCCTTGGCCATAGAGGCTAATTCCATAGCCATTTTCTTCTCTCCTTTACTCCAGAACAATGTGTTTGAAATTTTCAGCTTACTGGAGCTGGAAAATGTCCCCCACATTCAATTATATCCTCATAATATTCACCAACTTTCTGTGTTTGATGGTTTCCTGCCTAAACTTGGCTGTCTTGAAACTGGATACACAGACCAGGCTGGCCTTAAAATCACATCCACCAGGCTCTGCCTCTGGAGTGGTGAGATTAAACTTGTGCATCACCACACCTGGCTTTAAGATTTTCCTAATTCCTTTTCCCAAGTTGGAAACTTAGCTGGGTGAGGTCTTGCCCTGATATCAAACTCCCTTTTTTCCATTCCTTAATATGTTTGTCTACTGAATACAGGATTTAGCTCCAATTAATTTTCTGGTTCTCTTGTTCTCCTCATATGTTTTTTCCTTGCTCCTCTTGATTATAAAACTTTATTAGAGTTCACACTAGTCAACATACAACAGAGTCTACATGAGGCTCTTTTGAGAATTCCTCAGCAAACTGAATTAATCCAAAAACCTTCACTTTACCCTCAGACTGACACTTCAGACATGAGCTAAAGGCAGTCAAATCATTTTCTAAAATACCAGAAGACTGGTCTCTAGATCACATTCTAACATTCTTCTGCTCTGCAACCTCTTGATCCAGGTACCCACAGTTCAAATCATACTTACTACTGTCATGCATTCTCCTACTAAGATAGCCCCCTATTTAGCACTTAAAACATTCAACTGATTATCTAATCCATAGTCCCAATGCCTACATTCTTTTAAAAAAAGGCATGGCAAAGCCTATTACAATAATACACCACTCTTGGTACCAACTTCTGTATTAGTTAAGGTTTCTATTGCTGTGAAAAGGCACCATAATTGTGGCGGTTCTTTCAAAGGGAAAATTTTAATTGGTCTGGCTTGCTTAAAGTTAAGAGGTTTAGTTCTTTATTGTCAAGGTAGGAAGCAAGGCACCATAGAAGCAGACATGGCTCTAGAGAAGGAGCTGAAAATTCTTACATCCTGACTCAAAGGCAAAAGAAAGTGAACTATCTCACAGAGCATAGCTTGAGTATATATGACATGTCAAGTCTGCCTCCTTACTGACACACTTCCATTTATAAGACTTATTTATTTTATATTTAGGTTACATAAATCACACTGTTTTGAATTCAATTTTATTTATTATAACTATCATGTTTATGCTTCTTGTGGTTGATTAAACTTCTTAATACAAGACCATTTCACACCACTTTATGTCTGGAAATCTTGATAAGAGATATTGGTAAGCAAGCTAGCTCATCAATGTCAACTCTCTGGATGCCCTTATAGGTAAGCCAGCTGTTTTAAACATTTAGAATCCCTTCAGCAATTATAGAGAACTGACACAACCTTGAGATGTACCAACCCAAATAAACTGCACAGGTTCTAGAAAAGAGCTCTCTAAGCAAGACAAAGTTCACTCTTCATGCTATGCTTGATGACTTCACAATGTTTTTTTTTTTTCATTTATAGGGACAAACAAAACAAACAAAAAAAATCAGAGAAAATCATTTTCCCCGAGTGTCTGACCAATCTATTAAGTGTTTGCAAGCACTGTTAAATAATATTACTTAATGTAAAAATTACCTCAGCATCTTACACTGCACCTATTCTTAACACATATTGGATAGCTGGCAAATGAAGTTACTGACTGTTGTGAGCACACTAACATGGATGAAGTAAAATAACCTGGGGTCCTTTAGAAGATTATCATGGGATTTAACTTCTGAGCATCCATCATTCTAGTCTTATCTGTATTCTTATTTATATTTTTTATTCAAATTTATTTAAGGATTAAGATTGTGTTAAAGTATAGTAACTTGGATATTTTTAACTCAGTTTTCAGGTTCATTTTCAGCAATTGAATGCATATTATTTTCTTTAGCTAACAAAACAATTGCAATAATTATTATCTTTATAGAAATACATCCATAAATGATTCTGCTATACTTTTTTATTACCTTTTAAAAGCTCCAAGGTAAAGGGTAGTAAAGTACTATTTTACTTTAAAAAGAAATAAAAAGGGATATGGCACAGAAGCCTGAAAAAATAAAGTAAACTTTCTGTTTTATGCTTCAAATTTGTCATTTCCTTAGCACTATATTAGACTTATAAAAAAAGAATTTCAGAATAAGATGATTTTAATATTATGTAGGAACATGAAAGAGGATTTCATTGTTTACATTATTTGCACAAATATCTGCTGTTTAAAAACCCTGGGTCTCTTGCATCATAGAATTGGATTGTATCTCTGTAATTTTATTTATTTTTTGGTATAGAAGACAGGTGTTCTGCAGATGGAGAGACAGTTGTAATTTTATGGGTCCTCCTCACCCGAGCAAATTAGAGTGTGTGGCTCAAAGGAGTCCATTTTCTAAGAATAACAAATGCTCTCATGTGCACTTATTGTTAAAAGAAGGTGTTGGTGGGAACATCTGGGAAAACAAGAACATATTTTATCTTTATGTCATATGTGATGATACTGACAGGGAGTTTTCTTGCAGAATCCTAAGGCTGATCACATAAAAAGTATTTCTTAATCAGAAAAGTCTCTGATAGGGCTGTAGGCATAACACACTCATAATATTCGTCACACTCCACAATATTCCTGTTTCTCATCTCAAGTTCCCAGACAAACCTAAAGGAAAACACAGAGTAAGATGATTAAAATATTATGTAGGAACATGAAAGAGGTTTTCATTGTTCACATTATTTGCACAAATATCTGCTGCAAAGACCTATGATAGAAATTGTAGGTTAGAAGAAAATATTTGATGTACTGGAATCAAATCTACAATTCCACTTCCCTGCCCACAACACCAGTTTCTACACTAAACAGTGTCATCTTTCAATTAATTAGATCAGTAGAAATGATTCGCACAAAAACATTTCTAATGGTAACCTTGCTTGAATAAGGAGCTGGGGATAGTATGGATCTTTTGTGATTTTAGCCCTTGAACAGATTCTACTAGTTAATAATTTCAGTAAACTACTTTTTTTTAATTGAAAAGAGATTGTTTCATTCAATATATTCTAATTATCATTTCCCTTATCCAACTTCACAATGATTTCCCCAAATCACCACCCACTTATATCCACACTCTTTCTTTCTCTCTCATTAGAGCACAAATAGGAATCTGAAAAGTAGTACATTATAATACAATATAAAACAAACAAGTAAAAAGTAACACAATGAATAAAACAGGGGAAAAAGAGGTAAACAAAAACACAGTAAACACATGAAGATAGAGATGCATAGATCACATGAGGAGAAATATAAATACACAACATCAGAAACCAGTGTGTGTGTGTGTGTGTGTTTGTGTGTGTGTGTGTGTGTGTGTGTGTGTGTGTGTGTGTGTGTGTGTGTGTGCCAAAGACCTGCAAGAAAACAAAAGGAAGGAAAGAAAGAAGGAAGGAAGGAAGGAAGGAAGGAAGGAAGGAAGGAAGGAAGGAAGGAAGAAAGGAAGGAAGATAATGCCTAGAAAAGCATGGTAAGTTCATTTTGTGCTGGCTATTTACTGATGAGCATGTGTTTTTTCCTTAAGATGGTTTGTCATTAGGCAGAAAGAGCCCAAGTCAAGGTCTTCATCATGTCCCTCTATTAGTTTCTCTGGGAGACTTGCAGAAGAGGTGGAAGAGGAATTGTGGGAGCCAGAAGGATCAAGCACACTGGCAAAACGCTATCCACAGTATCAACATTTAAGCAGGGCTGATGGGGACTCACAGAGACTGAGGTAGCAAAAGCATAAGATTCCTCAGTCTGTGCTAGGTTCTTTGGATTTATGTTATGGTTATTGGCCTGGTGTTTGGGGGGTACTCCTGGCAGTAGGAATGAGAGTATCTCTGCTTCTTTTGCCTGTTCTTGGGACCCTTTTCCTACTGGGATGGCTCTTCCAGGCTAAATCTGAGGTTTTATATTTGGTCTCTTTGTATATTTTGTGCCCTGTTCAGTTGATGCCCTTGGGAGGTTTTTTCTTGTCCTGGAAATGATGGGAAAGAGGATCTATGGGAGGATAAAGGTGGAGGGAAACTTGGAGGAGTGGAGGGAGCTGTAGATACAATAACTTGTATGAGAGAAGACAGTAATAATAATAATAATAATAATAATAATAATAATAATAAATGATTTGTATATGAATTGAGAAGCTGTTGAAATAAACTAAATTTTCCTCTGAGCAGATATCAATTAGAGATATCCAATGGGTTAGGGTAGGGACTTTTCTTTGCTTTGGCTCTCAATGTTGGGTCCCAGCTGATTTAGATTCCTGCAGGCACTGGGCATGCAGCCAATATCTGTGAATTCATAGGTTCTGCTGTGTTTACAGGGCTTGTTTCCTAGGTGTCCTCTATCTAGTCTTATTCTTACAATGTTTCTGACTCCTTTTCCCAGAGATATTTGATGGGACCTACCATTTAAGACTGAGTGTTCTAAGGTCTCTTGCTCTCTGCCTTTTGTTTCCTTTAGGTCTCTGAATTACTTCACATGTACTTCACAAGGAAAATTATCTAATGATGGCTGAGAAAGGCACTGACCTATGAGTATAGTAGAATATCAATGGGAGTCATTTTATTGCTTCTATTTTATGGCTCCTTTAGCTGAGCAATAGTATTTTATTACCTCTAGGACTTCAGTTTTTTGGCCACTTAGAAGGATTCGGTATGGATTCCTCTCATAGAATGGGCTTTAAATACAAACATATGTAATGTTAATCTCACAGCATTTGTGCGACTAATGCAATAGCATATTTTGAAGGCATGGCACCATTATAGATTGAAAGTATTTTTGTTTTCCAGACAGGGATTCTCTGTATAGCGTCCGAGACTATCCTGGCACTAGCTCTGTACACCGGGCTGGCCTAGAAGGCACAGAGATCTGCCTGCCTCTGAAAGGTTTCTTTGTGTGCTGGTGTTTACCTTTCTATCTTGTAGTATGCAGATTACCTTCCAGTGTCATGAACTCTTATCCATGGATGTGAAGTTCTAGGTAGGCACAAGCTCATATTTCCCATATTCAATGAGGTGTATACATCTAGAGGGCATTACCATCAGTTTGTGGAGTAACCAATACCCTTGACAATAGCCTGGACTGTTTGGAAGTTCCAATTGAACCCTTTTGCCCAAAAATCTATTAGATATAACACATTCTGAAACATGGAGGTTTCATTTGGTAATGATGTCTACTTGTGGCTTTGTCTCACCAGCTAATTGGTGATTAAATTTTATTTTCTTTAATACATGTGCATATTTTAAGAATCTTCTCCTGCTCTGGGTTTCCATATGACTTCTCATATGGTGCTTAGTTTTAGATTTACCTCTCTATATTACCTCTTTTATGCTTTCTTCACTACCTCTGGCCATGATTCTTCCTCCCACATTTATAACTGTTTATTCTATTTCTCCTTCATAGGGATTTCCATGCCTACCCTGAGTCACTTACTGTGTATCTACTCTTTGTGGTTATATAGACTTAAGCAGTTTATCAAATTCTCAACAGCTAACATTCATTATATGAAATGCATTCCATATTTGTCTTATGAGGTCTGGGTTACATCACTTAGAATGATTTTTCTGGTTCTATCCATTTAATAATAAACTTCATGTTTTCACTTTTTGGACAGCTGAGTACAATTTTACAAATCTACCATGTTTTCTTGATTAGTTGTTGTATTGACAGATGCCCACGCTGTTTCCAATTTCTGGCTAGTATGAATAGAGTGTCAATGAATATTGTAGAGTGATAGAAGAAATGTCTCTGCGGTAGGATGAAGCATCCTTTAGGTTCATGCACAAGAGGGCTATAGCTGGATGGTGAGGTAGCTCAGTTGCTATGATCCTGAGGAAATTCCACACTCCACACTGATTTCCTTTATTTTTTCAAACTCTTCATTTATTTATTTATTTATTTGCTTATTTATTCATATTAGGTATACAGTGTTCTAACTGCATGCATGCCTGCCCAACAGATCTCATAAAAGATGGTTATGAGCCACCATGTGGTGGCTGGGAATTAAACTCAGAGCCTCTATAAGAGCAGCCAGTGCTCTGGACCTCTGATCCATCTCTCCTGCCCCCACACTGATTTTCATAGTTTCTGTACAAGTTTGCAATACCACTAGGTGTGGATAAGTGTTACTTTTAGTCTACATCCTTTCTAGTATCGGTTGTCATTTGTTTTATTGATATTGGCCATTCTGACTCTTTGTTTTGTTTTTGGTTTGTTTGTTTGTTTTTCGAGACATGGTTTCTCTGTGAAGCTTTGGAACCTATCCTGGCACTCACTCTGGAGACCAGACTGGCCTGGAACTCACAGCGATCTGCCTGCCCTGCCTCCCAAGTGCTGGGATTAAAGGCGTGCACCACCAAAGCCTGGTCCCTTCTGACTCTTTATAAGATGAAATCTTATAGCAGTTTTAATTTGCATTTTCCTAATGACTAAGGATGTTGAACATTTCTTTATGTGCTTCTTAGCTTCGTGTGTGTGTGTGTGTGTGTGTGTGTGTGTGTGTGTGTGTGTATTTATCGAACTTTTATTGGTGTTGTTTAGATCTGTACAGTATGCTTTAATTGGAATATTTATATATTGTGGATATTAACCATCTAGCAGATCTATAGTTGCTAAAGTTCTTTTTTTTCCCATTCTGTAGGATGCCACTTTGTCCAAATGATGGTGTCCTTTGAACTTAGAGAAATTTTCAGTTTGATGAGGTCCATTGATTAATTTTTTTTTCTCAGTGCCTGTGTTATTGGTGATATGTTCAGTAGCCCCCTTTCCTTTATCAATGTGTTTATAACGATTCCATAATTTTTTTCTATATCAGACTCCATATATTTGATATTATTTGAAAGTATTCAATCCATTTGGAGTTGAGTATTGTAAGGATGATAAGTGAGGATTTATTTGCATTCTTCAACATATGGACATTCCATTTGGCCAGCATTATTTGTTCCAGTGTGTATTTCTGGCTTTGTTATAAAAATTCAGGTGTCAAAAAGCACTGGACTTTTTCCGTGTCTTCAATTCTATTCTGTTGGTGAATGTATCTTTTTTTGTCAAAGTTATGTTGGTTTTATTGTTATAACCCTGTGGTATAATGAGACATTAATGGTTATGATATCTTTATTCAAATAATACTGGCCAAGCATAAGCCAGAGCATGCCCAGAGGCAGCAAGCTAGGGAGGTCAGCGAGAGAGGGCTCCCACATATCTGCTGCCCCTTTAAGAACTCCCCAGGAGTCATCCTGAACTGCCCTTGACCAAGCCCTGAAAGGCATAGTCAAGCACACCTGTAGCTAGCTCCTAGAAGGCGGGGCTACAGTGTCTCCCTACAATTCCCCTTTTTAATCTAAAACAGGATTAAAACGTAATAGTGTAAAACATCCAAAATTAACAATCATAAAGTTGAAATACAAGAAGATATAATACTCTGCTATTGTACATCCTATGTCTATTCCAGCTAAGTAATAAAGTCATTTGAAAAGGGTGTCCAACTTGAACCCCTCCTTCCAATCCCAACTCTAAACAATAAGAAAGTTATTCTTAACTAGGCTCACATTACCCTAATAAGCAATAATAGGGAATGGGGACATAGCATCTTCCAAGTTACTTCCTGTTGAAATAGGACAATGGTAGCCTTGTGGGGTCCATTTGGAAGAAAATATTAGTATAGTGAAAGACTCTAATGGGTTATCTCCTGTCCATGTTAGATGGGATTTGCTTGATTGAAGATCTAGGATGAAATCCTCAAATTGATTGAAGCCAGAATTCGAAGCTCTGGTTGGAGTGTCAGTTGAAATAGAGAAAGTTGGATCCAGTGCAGTTTAGGAGGTATGGCCCAATTTCTTTTTCGGAGCATCCAGGGATGGCTGTCAGGCAGGTTTTCATTGGCTTTATGGGACTCAAACATAAGTGTTAGCAGGGATATGTTTTCTTGCATATGAATGTGCTGGGAAAGGCAAACATGGGAAAATGATAATTATGAGAGGGTGTACACCTTGAAAGAAAGAGCCAAGAAAAAACAAAAGATAGTCCTCAAATTCTTCATTTATTCTGTATTACATCAATTGGCTTCTTGATATAATACAAAAACTCTAAAGTTTAGTTAAACAACATGCTTGGATTGTAGGGAAGGAAAGCCAGATCCAATTCTAAATCCAGCATTGATTTACTTGAATAGGGACTAGGAAGTGAAGAGAAATAGAGTTATTTGAGAGACACCTGTAAAGTTTACCATATGGCAGGTTCCATGTGTTTGATGGTTATAGTAACCCTCTTTTCCTTGAGTATCTACCCATGTAGTGTCCTTCGACTTCTGGAGATGAGGTTTCCTGTGAAGATAAAAACAAAGCACTTCCCTTTCCTATGGGATACTTTTATTTAGTTTATGAGATATAGCTTAGTAAATACCTGTCAGTCATCCTTGTCAAGAGGGTTGTCTTTTTCAACTCGAATCTTGATCAATTTTGATGGTATCCAAGATTTTTTTCTCCTGTGGAAACAAATGCAAAAACTTCTACTCCAACGTAACACATGTCCAGGTTTCCATACCAAGGTCAGTACATCTTTGAAGTACACTGGTTGATTCAGTTCAGCAGTTTCTTTCCATAGTCCAGTGTCTTTCTGGAGCTGTTTGTCCTTTGTCATTGGCATTAAGAAAGTTTAGTGTCAATAAAACATTATGCAACCTATGTTTGGGGGGTTTTGACTTACCAGCTTGCCTATGGAGCATCTCCTTAAGTGCTCTATGAGATCTTTCAACAACTGCTTGTCCTATAGGATTGTGTAGTATACCTATGACATGCTTTATGTTATAATATTTGAAGAACTGTTCCATTTTTGTGGAGACATATGCTGGAGCCTTGTCAGTTTTTATCTGTGCAGGTATACCCATAACTGTCATCACCTCTAGCAGGTGTGTAACAAATCTCACCATACTGTGGTATAATTTTAGATCAGTAGTGGTGATATTAGCAGCAGTTCTTATATTATTGAGGATTGCTTGAGCTATGTGATCTTTCTCTTTCCATTTGAAGATGAATATTGTTCTTTCCACATCTGTGAACAATTGTGTTAGAATTTTGATACATATTAAATTGAAACTGTATATTGCTTTTGGGCAGATGAACATTTTCTCAATATTAATCCTACCAAACCATGAGCATGAAAGATCTTTTAATTTTCTGCAACCATCTTCAAATTCTTTCTACAATGTCTTAAAGTTTTTATCATAATAGTGTTTCACTTGCTTGTTTGCAATATTTGCCCAAATATTTATTGAGATTTTTGTGGATGTATTATTTTCCTGGTTTCTTCATCAGACTATATTTTATTTATATACAAAATACAATACACAGATTCTTATGATTTATTTTTGTATGAATATTTTGTTGTATTATTGTATGCTGTTACTATGCTTAAAATGTTTATCAGCTGTAGGACTTTTCTAGTTGAAATTTTAAGGTAGATTTTATATTATCCTATCATCCACAAATAAGGATATTTTGGCTTCTTACTTTCTTTCCTCTTTTTATTCCTTTAATTCCTTCACCTGTCTTATTACTGTAGCTTACAATTCAAGTACTATATTAGATAGGTTTGGGGAGAGTGAACAACTTTTTTCCCTTTTCTATGTTTTAATGGAAATGTTTTCAGTTTTCTCTCTTTAGATTCATGTATGTATACTTGCTTTAAATCACCTTTATCATGTAGAGGTATTTTCTTTTATCACTAGTCTCTCTGAGGACTTTTGTGATAAACGGCTGCTGGATTTGTCAAAGGCCTCCTCATCTAATGAGATGATAATATGGTTTTTGTTTTTAAGTCTCCTGTGATTCCCTGGAATTCTGCTATGTTTCCCATGTCATCATTGTTAATTTGGAACTTCTCCCTTTGATTTTTAGTGGATTCACTTCTAAAATCCAGGACCACATTAGTCATTGACGTAGAGTAGGTTTCCAGAACCAGGAATAATTTTTCTTCTGTTGAGTATGCTTCCAGTCCATTTAGAACACTGTTGGTTCCCACTAAAATGTGAATGTCATTATTATTGTACGTTTGCATATATCTTGCATCCTGGCTATTATTGTGTTTCATAGGTGTCACCATTGGGTATGATTATTATTAGTTACTTTAGTCCTTTGAGATATTATATAGTATTTTCTTGTACCATAAAATATTGACCCCAGGAAAGAGACTTTCTGGTTAGATCCCATTTTGTTGTCCTTCTTCCTTGGAGGTCCTCAGTTAGTCTGAAATGTGGGAAAGTGCTGAAATAGGGAAGATGCTTCTGACGGCTGTGAATATGATGAAGATAGCCCTCTGAGAGAAAACATTGGTGAATCAGCTCAACTTTATTCAAGAGTACAGGAAATATATAGGATTGGGAAGCCTGGCGATGAACCCTGATTTTCATTAAGTGGCATGCTCTTACAATAAGTCCTTGTATGTGTCAGTAGGGTCCTTTAGAAAAGCTCCTAGTACAAGTCTTAGTTATCTTATGTACAGAAGGGGGAAAACTAGCCAGAAACTGTGCCAGTGGTCACACAATAGACAAATCAGGCTTACAGGATTAGAGATACCTTTCAGTAAAGTCAGTCCTCCAGTCTTAGAGACATTTTCCAGATAAGGGCAGATGGAGAGGAGGAAGTCTAGCTAGCAAGGGAGTTCCTCACATTGTCAAGCTTTGGAGAGGGCTTCCAGGCTATGATAGATAATAACATCTGAACACCAAGGCCTCTCAACAATCCCATTCAAATCAGGTGAGTCCTGTTCTAAATGTGTGTTATGTTCACCAATAGAGATTTACCCTTAATGACTAAGAGGTAAATAAAGACAAAAGCAAAAGAAAATATTGTTGTTCCTCTTTATTTTTAATTTTTAGACTATAAAATATTGTTCTTTCCCCTTTTCTCCTTCTAAACCCTTCAATATAACCCTTCTTGATTTTTTTGAAATTTATGACCTAATTTTTCCATAATTGCTAGAACATACTTTGTACTCACACACACACACACACACACACACACACACACACACACACACACAAACACACACACACACACACACACACACACACACACACACACACATATATATATATATATTGTTCAATCTGTATAACTTATATGCATGTTTTTAGTCCTGGCCAGTTGGTATTGAATAACCAATGAAAGAGCTTTACCTTTTCAAGTCAATTTCTTCAGTTTTAGCATTCCTTGCTTGTCTTAAGGTCTTTATGTAGGGTATTTATTTTATCTGCTTTGGGATTGTTTTAGAAGTTATATGAACTAGTTTGCCCACCACTAAAAATTTAGGTAAATATAAAATGAATCATTGAGACTTCGGCAAACATCCTTGGGGTTATTTGTCCCTTCTCCCTTCTCCTTCCTCCTTTTGTATTGATCTCCCTCCCTCCCCAGTTGGAGCCTCCAACTGTTTTTCTCCCTCTTTTTCATAACACATGAATCTTGCTATTTCTTTCTCAAAGTCCAATGGTACTTTTATACTTTCTTCATTCCTGTGTTTCTTATATACTTCCATATGATGATTAGTTTTGTGATAATACATACACAAAAGACAAGTATTAAACAAGAAAACAAAACTTTTCTCAGAAGTAATACTTTGATACTCACAGAAATTATAACCAGCATTAAAGTGTGATCATTTAAAGGGAAAAATAATAAATCCTCACTTTACAATACAATTCACCCTTTTATTATAGTTCACATTCCATAGAAGAAACTTGATGGGGGAAGTACTTCTGTGTATGTTTATCTTATTGAATGTTAAATAAAATTCGGTTTGGCCAATGAAACAGCAAGTTAGACAGGACTCGGAGTCAAAGAGGATTCTGGGAAATGTAGTAGAGAAGTACTACTACAGAAGGAGATCCAGGCTGGAAATGACATAGCAAGGAGTCTCATATTTAGCAAGGAGAAACAGGAAGTGTCTCCTTTCCCTTCCACATCCTCCAGCGGTGGGATGTTAGCCACTGGCAGGAGGGACGCCAATAAGGCATCCGATAAGATGTCCTATAAAATATATAGGTTTATGATAATTAAGACTGAGCTAACAGATGAGAATCCTAGTCATTGGCCAAGCAGCATTTGTACCTAATACAAGTCTTTCTGTGAATTATTTTTGCCCTAACTTGGGTGGGAAACTGGTGTAGAGTACACACGTGGCGGTGGACTTGGTGGCTTTTGGCAGAAAGATTTATCGTAACAGAGTACATTTTAAAATAGGATGTGATTGCATTTAAGTTAACTTTTCAATACTTATGTATAAAAGTTAAAAGATAATGTAAGTAAAGCAACATTATAATGCAAGCGATAATTAATACTTAACTTCATATATATTTGTTTAGTGTTCAACATAGGTTTAATAACTACAGTATATAGTAAAATATGTTTACAGGAACATATAAAAATCTGCTTCTCAAGGCATAAGGATCACAAAGCTCTATTATAGTTATGTTAGCAATGACACAGGGCAATTACATTATCTTTTAATGGAAAATTTCATGTTCCTCTGGATGACCCCCTAGTCAGCTGTTCAGGTTATTTTATTCAAAGGTAATCTCTGACTTCAGTTTAGAGTGTTTGGCCTTCTATTCAATTGTTCAATATCTAATATTAAGAATTAATAAGCAATTCAAATCTTATAGGTCATGCTGAAATTTTTCTGATAGAGAGTAACCCTTAATGCTTACTGTGAAACTAATGAAGATAGTGCAACTAATCAGAGCCAGCATGGGAAAGGTCTGGTTTTATACATTTGTGCCTCAAGTTCTCTGAATACAAATTAGCATGTGAAGACATTTACTAATATTCCTAATTTAGAGTAGATGATCCATAAAGTTAGTTACTAGAATTTCTGCTTAATCTAAGATTTTATAATACATTTCATTAAAGGTCATGCACCTTTCAAAAGTAGTTAGTAAATATGAATTAAATGTTTTGTGTTGAATTGCTTATCCATGAACATGAAGAAAATGGTTAGTATATGCCACAAATGTCTGATGTCAAAAAGTACCAATATATTAATGAGAATATTCAGATCTAAGTTTATACCTAAGTACAGCATAACAATCCAAGGCATCTTAATGAAAGACACAAAATTTACTCTGCCAAGTAGAAAATGAAACCCTAAATATTTCTGTAAAATAGCACTATTATTTGACATGAATCTACTAACATGTTTATTTAAATATAAGACCGTTTTATATTTTATAATTATAGTTAAAAAATATTTATAATTGTTCCTTATTTTGTAAATGCATTTTAGAGAAATAGATTAAAAACAAAACACTTTTATTTGGTCCATTATCCCTTAATATCTTCAGAACGCTTGCCTTATTCAAACTCATTTTTATTAAGAGGAAGAGAAATCAGTTCATTTCAAAATGAAATAGGCAATGATAAAATACAAGTGTTAATTTGAAACATTCATATAAGGTACTAAGAAATTTCTATGTCAATTCTTGTAATCCAAAATAATCTTTCATATTTTAATTTTTACTAAATTAATTACTTAATTTTTATAAATTATTATATAATTGCATAATTTCCTGCCTCAAACCCTTATACATACTCCTACTTTCTCTCTTTTAAATTCATGGTCTCTTTTAGCAATAAATGTTCCTAGATACATAGATAGATACATATGCATTTCTATATGCATAAATACAACAAGCTCAGTCTGTATAATGTTAATTTAATGTATGTTTCAGGACTAACTATTTAGTATTGGGTAGCTAACTCAAGTGTTCTTACCTAGAGAAATGTTTCTCCCCTTTCAGCATTTCTAAATTGCCTATAGTTCTTTAGTAGCTTTGCCCTCATGGGCTTTCCCCTATATGTTTTATCATGTCTATTGTTTTTGTCATGGTTCATATCAATTTAAGGATTCAAGTTGGTGAGACACTATGGGTGTAGCCTCAATTTTAAATTAAGAAATACAATTATATAAGCCACATTAACAGCAAGTAAAGATTGGGGAATTGAATATATATATATTATCATCACGTCTCAACATATATATATATATATATATATATATATATATATATATATATATGTTTCTCAGAAGCCCTGAGTTAGAATCTTGAATTATAACACCAATCAATCAGGCAATATGCACAGGTTCAGTATGGGCAGAACAGTAAATGATGTTACCATTTGCTTTTGTATTAGTCTTAAGAGATGTGCATAGGAGGAAATGCTAGTCTTATGTAGTAAACTAAGTCAAAATCCAAAAGCTGGAGAAGTCACGTACTATCGTGGTAACTCATTATTATTATGCAGCTCAATTTACATGTAGCAATATATATTCAAAATAAATAGCTCTTTTGTGCCCATAGATAAATGCTACTCATCTTAGTCAATCAGGAAACGTTTTCTTTGCCATGAACAATAGTGAGTTCAGATTTGTGGCTTCTCAGGTTACTAACAATAAGTGAAGCCTAAATGTGTAGCCTTTAAAAGCAGTTTTTTATATCACTACCAACCTCTATGGCTCAGCAAACATTGCAGAATATGGATCTGAATGCAGAAGGCAAGAGAAATGGCTTTGAAATGTTATCCTCAGTGCTTGATACAACCACTGCTAGCATGACCTCACAGCACTTGCCATTAACTACGATGGTCCTGTCAATGGCTGCTCATGGATCAATGCAGAGTTTGGAAGATGTCACTCTTCTTTAATGAACTATTAACAAATGTTGGATTCTGGGAGCTTGTCAGGCATTGTCCTCCGTTGTTTGCCCAAAGGTAAGAAAACTAGGCTCCAAAGGATAATTCCCAAACTAGGGTCATGCAGAACATCCATGTCAGCATTAGTAGGTAAACAAAAACTCAAAACAGAAGGATATTGGGATAGGGAAACAATCTGTATGAATGAGAGAGTTGGTAACAGAACTTAGACAGTGATAATAAAGGGTGATTGGAGAAATTAAGCCATGTTATAATACATGTATAAAACTAGCAAAGAACACATTTAGTCAATAAGAAGAGGCAGAAGCCATTAGTTCTAGGACACAGAGGTTTGGTGATTTTGCAATGATAAGGATAAGGGCTACTGATATTTTTGCAAAGAATCTTATCAGCAAATGAGCATAAGAATGACTATATTTAATGAACTAATAGATTAGATAGCAAAGGGAGAGTAAGGCAATTAATAGTATTTACCACAAAAAATACTCAGATTCTATTAGCTAGATACCACACAAGCTTGAAATGGAAGTCACAGCATTTTTACAAGGTCTTACATATCCCAAGATAAAACTTCATTGTCATACATAAGGCATTCTGCAGTGATAGATGGAGAGATCTTATCTAGTCATTTATTCTAAGCCAGTGTGTTTGTCGACCAGCACCTGAAGCTCTAAGGCAGGTTAGAGCTGTGTTTCTCTGAGATCAGTTACACATTCATGGTTAGTATCCAAAGCATGTGCTCCTAGTTTTTTTCTTTATATTATAAAATTTACATTTCTATGTAATTGTTTTACATTTACATCAAGTTTTATATGGTCCTTCCAAATACTAAAAAACAACAACAACAATAACAAAAAAAACATTGTTCTACTGAAAGACCCCACAGAATGACATAGCTCCCCTGTCATTATGAAGGAATTTTGGGATTTATATTCAGATATCTTCAAATGTAGTTAATACTTCATAAAATTTCCCCACGAGTTGACTTTACTTAGGCAATAAACTGAGAAAATAAAATGAATTCTGAGGAAAACTTAAAAAAAATAAAAATAAGGTTTTTTTTTTTTTTAGTTGGAAAAAAACAAAACAAAAAACTTTAACCTTGCCAGTAGAAGGACAAGAAATGCCATTTTTCATCTGGCTGCAGCCTGCTTCTTATGGATCTCCACAAAACTACTCCAATTCTCTTTGTCATGGAACTGAGAAAATTGAAGCTATTCATCAGTCCCAAAGAGTAGCATGCAAGAACTGGAGACTTCCTATGACTTTGTTTTGACTTTCGTTCTTTCTTTGGTGACTCAACATAGGTGAAACAGAGCTGCCTGGGAAAAGGATTAAAGGTCAATCTAAAATATAAAACTTAAGTGGTGTCAATTAATTCTAATAGAGCAGTCCTAAATTTGAGAAGTAAAAGACAGTGGTAAATTAATATTTACGAGTTGTGTGATTACTAAAAACAGTATTTGAAAAATGGTTCATTATTTTAATTGTTAATGAATATACAATATTCTATTTTCTCAAGAGAATTTATGAGTGCCACTATATTTGAATCCATTAGTATAGTAGTGTAAGTTGCCCATTGAAAATAGCTGAGGGTTGAGCTCTATGAAGCAGTGCTCTTCCTTGAAGGCACCTATTATCTCATTTTTTTTATAGATATGACCTAAAATTTAAATTCTGAAAAACTCACAATCATTTCTTTTTTTTTTTACTGATGAGATAATTTTGGAAAAAATAATATCTGACTTAAGCATCTGCTTCCCAGTAACATGTATATAAATGTCATAATTTAATATATTATAGACATTGTATCAATTTTGATGAGCAAAAGTATTTTTTAACAATACAAAAATTGAAAAAAATTTAGTGGAAAAACTGCCTAAGCCTCACAACTCCCATAAACATTATATAACCTTGGAATAACTTTCTTAGTTCAAAATGGTGAGAGTGTTTTAGTAGCTGATTAATGTTGTTTCTGCTTATCTCTAAAGTGGTGTGCCTGTTGTTTCTATCTTTACATTTGTACTTTGCAAGCACATTCATTGTACGAGATTCAAACCGACAGCATTTTAACGTGTTATGGATATACAGGGTTACTCAATACTCAGGGTCATATTTATATTTGAAATAAAATTTAAAATGTAGCATGTGATCCTTAAGTACTGCAGAGTTAAGATGACACAATAGTAAAGGATAGTTTTCACAATGGAAACTGTTAGCCTCTTTTATGAAGTATAACCAGCAATGACATATTTTCAAAGTGGGAATTTGAGTCTGATGCATTCTAAATGGAATGTTATTTAATCTCAATGGGAAAATAAAAACATGAAGCAAAGTAGAACTGGATGAATGGAAGTGTCCAAAAAAGTAGATCAACATGTTGATGTCTAAAGGGAAAGACAGATAAAATTTCTAATATTCACAAATCAATTATTTGCTGCACAAATACTTGCTTTCTATCATATATGATACTCAAGGTAAGTGAAATTAATAACCAATAGAAAAATTAATATGCATCTGAACTGTTAAATATAATCCAAATTTCTTGTGAAGATATGAACTCACAATTTTAAAATAATTCAAAATTATCTCAAAGCATTATCAAGATAACCCAGATCTACTAAAGAGGAAATATATTAAATTAAAATTAAAGATGGTCAAGTAAATAGGACCAGTAAGAAAAGTACAAAAATGAAGAAAAATATGACTAAATGCATATTCAGTTGAAAAATGAAATACCAGTTTCTTTTATTAAAAATTAACATTTACAGCTGGAGATTGAGCTCTGTCAATAACATGCTTGAGTTGAAAGAACCTAGGAGTCTAGGGTTGGCTGCCTACATCTCCTAACCTACTTCATGAGTTCCAGGACAGTGAGAGGAACTGTCTCAAGAAACAGTTTTAGAGTAGATATCATCTGAAGAATGTAACAGGAAGTAAAAATCGTTCCATAGACTGATATTGGGGTTTAAGCTTCAAGCTCAAGTTCAGACATGCAAAGCAGCTGGCCACTAGCTTCTTACCTCTACATCAGGTAGAATGGGCTGATCCTGTCTCCATGAGCCTTCATGAAGCTTCAGACTATAATCTCTGCACAGAGTGCTTGGAGAATGAATACCTCTATCTTTAGTTGGGTTTTCTATAAAATTATTTTTTGCTGATTTCAGTAACATAATCAACTTAATTTATCTCACCATATTTGTAAATTTTAATGCAGTTTACTGTTCATTTGTCTATTTTTATGGAGATTATTGAAAAGATAGTATAATGTCTGCTTCTTTCTATGAGATTTTTGGCAATTTCTTTTGCATGGGCTATCCATTCAATAATGATAAAACTTTACAATTATGTTTAAACACCCATATCTGTTTCCTAGTGTGATAAACAATAAAATAAATTATGATGCAAAAACATGCTGAGGTATTTTAAGCTGATGTTTCATTTAATTTTCTTGACAAAAGTAGAAAGTTTGCTCTTATTGTACTTATACAGAAAATAAGTTTAAAAACATATTTGGATAGGTATACATCTTAAATGACAAAATTTTTTACATGGTTTCTTGTGGAAAGGCAAATAGCCTGTACCCTTATTATCACATAGAACATCTCTTTATGATTTTACCCTTTTCTAATAATTAAAAGATATCAACACTCAAATAATTCTTGCCATATCACAGGCAACTCCAATGTGTATGTGAACTCCTTTAATCCTTACAACTCTTAGACAGAAATTATTATTATTCTAGAATTACAGATGAAAAGACCAAATCATTTAATGTGCCATGAGCCTCTGTTATAACATGGTCAAATGATGCAAAAGGGATGCTTAGCTGGTCTGGTGGGCACAAGCTCAATAAAATCTCTACACTAATTGTTCCATGGAATGTATAGACTATTGTGTAGATACAGTAGACTTTTCAAATCCAATTGTATAATGATATTGTCATTTTTGCCTCTTTATTCATGTGTATTGCAAAAGTATTTCTCCCTGTACTCTCTTTCTTGATAATGGTCAACCTTTTCACCCACACTAGAAATTAGAACTTTATAATACATTGTTCCTAATTTTCCAATCTATACTGAAATTAAATTACTGGACCCACTATCCTGTTTTTGCTCTCTAAGTGGTTATGGAAATCAAGAAAGAGAGAAGCTGACCAAAGAACATTCCAGAAGTAATTAATTAATTAATTAAGTTAGTTAAAATCATGATAGTGAATCTATTAGTTAAATAGTATATTATACATGAAACCCTCAATTAATCTTCAGCACTGTATATGGGTGTACACATGGCATCTGCAAAACCACATGCAGATGTTGAGAAAACTAACAAAAAATCATTTATATTTGCCAACACGAAGCTTGTGTTTTTGTATATTTTAAATATCAACCCTAGAAATCATTGTCAATTATTCCATCTTGTTCCAAAATCTTTTCTGTTCAGGTACAATTTTATGTTAATGCTTTCAAAATTAGTGAAGCATACAAAAATGGAAGAAAATTATTTTTAGTACACCTTTAAATGTAGTTCATGTTTAGAAATAAATTGATATTTAGAAAAGAAAAAGATGAATCATTATAGAGACAAAATGAAAACAAAATATCATGTTCAATATTCACAATAAGAGAACTGAAAATTAAGAGAGTCAGGTATGTAGATTTAAGAACAACTGTAGTTCTTAAGTTTGTTTTAATTTTTTCATTTACATAACAACCAAAGTTCCTCCCCCTTTCAGTGCTCCTGTTCCCGGACACCCCTACTTCCATCTACGCCCCAGAAAGGGTAAGGTCTCCCATGGGGAGTCAATGAAACATGGCCCATAATTTTGAGACAGCAACACTCCTCCCTTCCCCCAACTCCCCACACCCACCTGCAGCCTGCATCAATGCTGAGCATGGCATCCCACTATATGAAATGGCCTTCAAAAAAGCTAGCTCATGTACCAGGAATAGATCCTGGTCCCACAGCCAGGAACCCCACAAACAGACAAAACCACACAACTGTCACCCACCTGCAGAGGTTAAATATTGATTTTAGGGTTCTCTAGAGGAACAACTCAAGCTGTTACACAAACTGCAAAAGGCACACAGGCTAGAGTATGCTTTCAGTCCACTTCCTAAAGGACAAAAGCTAAATCTGGGTGAACAAAGTAGTTCATGGAGAGTAAAATGTCTTTCAGATATTCTAAAATTATAGAGAATTTGTTATGCCAAAGAATTAAGTAATCATGCATAGGCTGAGTACTAAATACAAAGGATATGTTGCTTCTCAAAAATCTTTTTTCATAGTTAAGGTTTTCAAAGGTATACTTCTTTAAGGCTCTTGTATAAATTTGGAAAAATTATTTTATGTTGTTTTGATCATTGTTGATTTGTGTGTGTGTGTGTGTGTGTGTGTGTGTGTGAGAGAGAGAGAGAGAGAGAGAGAGAGAGAGAGAGAGAGAGAGAGAGAGAGAGAGAGAGAATGTATGAGAGTGAAAACAAGAGGAGAACTTTTTGAAGGTGGAATAAGTTCTTTCCTTATATTTTTCCATGGATTCCAGAAATGGAATAGCTTGCCTGCCAAGTCCTTTTTCCTTTTGTTCTTAATTGTCATCATTTGTTAAAGAAGTTCTTTCATAGTCTGATATTCTAGTGAAAACATCATGAGGTATAACATGATTTATTATAAAAATTGAACACAAATTTAAATTATTAACTTTTGTTAGGATCCCTTATTATGCTTAAAAAGGCTATTTTGTATATATCTCTATATATAAAACAAATTTTTGTTACATGAAGCCAGTTGATTATATAACTTTCTTAGTGACATAAAACACACAGGTGAAAGGGCAGAAATTTTTAAGAGGCTTAAATGTGATGTTAGATAAAAATCGAAAATCACCAAACACAAATCCCTAAACAATTTAAGCACAATTGCACCAAAGACAATAAGAAAGTGATATGAAATGAAATTGTAATTTTAAGACTATCAGATTCAGTAACAAATAGTACTGCCAGAGACCAGCACACAATGGGAAAAATGACTAAAGATAGAGTCTAGTTATGATTTAGCAATCAAGGAAGGGTTAATATTCAGCCAGCCATCAGGTCTAAGGTGGAAACACAGTTTTGACATGTGAATAACCATAGGAGCACTGTCACATAAATCTGGAAAAAAAAAAAAAAAACACAGAGAGGCATGTGAGGTCAAAGAAGCAGACATACCTGACTTAGGTGGAGTGTCCTCAAGCTGTGTAAAGTATTTTGATTCTACCATGGATGGTGGTGTGAAAGAAAAGGGCACCCCATAGGCTCATAGGGAGTGGCACTATGAGGAGGCATGGCCTTGTTGGAAGAAATGCTTCACTAGGAGGCAGGCTTTGAAGTCTCAAATGCATATGCCAGGTTGAGTGTGACATTCACTTCCTGTTGCCTGCCAATCCACTTGGCTCCTTCTTTAGCACTGTGTCTGACTGCATGTTGCCATGAGCCATATTTCCACCAAAAAAATAATGGACTAAACCTCTGAAACTGTACACCAGCCCCAATTAAATGTTTTCCATTATAAAAGTTGCCATGGTCCTGGTGTCTCTTCACAGCAATAGAAACTGTAACTAAGGCATTATATTACTATTATAATGTGTGTGGAGGAAAGGCTGAGATGTTCTATGTAATATAAAAGAGTCAACAAATTTGACCAGCAGGTTTTTTATAAATTATTTGATAGACTGTCATTTAACTCAGACAAACTTCATGAGTAGCTTTTCTTCCCTTTTTATATCTTCCATTGTACAAATGGGTTTCAAATTCAGAATACTGCTCTGATCACAGTAGTAAATATGAAGTGTGTTGGGCCCCATAGGAAAAATGTCAGCTCATGACCATTAAGAAATAACTTTATCTAAATCAAAGGTAATTTCTAAATGTAGCATGAGCAAGAGAGTCCATTCATGTGAAGTTTCATTTGATGATACTATTTATAAGTGCTGACAATTGGGATGTTATTTTCTTAATTTCTTATTAAAACTGGCAATGCAGTGAAGAAGTTCTTCTAAATGCATTTGAAGCTTCACAGTGGAAGCTGAGCAATACTTACGACCCTCATCTGTGAAGTCTGAAACCTTTTCATATGTTCACAAATGCATTGAATCTAACAGCAGGGTTTATACTGTTTCAAGTGGCTAAGTTTAAACCTTTCAAGTTTCAGGTGAAGAGACAGGTTCATTCTACAGTACTTTGTTAAATGGTTCCCTTGGTTCTTGTTATGCATGAGATAACATGGCAAGAAGGAGAATCATCGAATTAAAGTTTTCAATGAATACAGATGCAATAAAAACATTTGGAGATAATGTTCACAAATAAAACAATGGGAAAAAATCTAGTTGGTAGCCTGGGTGGAATCCACATGATCCGGGATATGGTTAGCTAAACACTTATCTGGAATTGAATGCTGCTAAATGTAGATAGTATCGCTGTGTAAACTAGAAGTTCCTGATTAATGATTTCACATGAAATTTAGTTTCTTTCATGGAAGATTATCATGTGTTTACAATATATCAATTAAGACACTGAGATTGACTGTCCAGTCCATCACAATGCACAAATAAATTGTTTTCAGTCCAGATGATACTCATGCTGCAAACATTAAGTAAATTGATAAATATTTAAGAAAGCAATACAACATTTGAAAAATCTTCATTTTTTAAAAAATTACTTTAAGGGAGGAAATATTACAGATATCTACCAGAATGCCTGTTTAAAAATGGTGATATGAATATATATTCTTTAGTATATATTCTTTAAAAGTAAATTAGCATAAAGTAAAATTGTATTTCATATTATCCAACTCAGTCATGAACAAAATTCCAGAGTTTCTTAACAAGAAACAGTCATGATTTCCTTTATTAGAGTATGTTAATATGTCCATATCTTATGAGAGTTGTATCTCACTTGACAGTCACAGAAATCTTTTCCTATAGAAAAACACAAATTATTTTCACTTTCTTTTTCTTAGGTAAATATGATGAACTTCAAATAACTAAGATAATTGAAGTCAATAGTGACTCTTAAGTCAGAGCTCCATTTCTGCCTTCACTATCCTGAACTATATTTTAAAATTAATATATTCACATTGCTTGAGGCAAAAAATAATATATGAACATTTCCCATATTTATAAAGATTTTTATTCTTTCTGCTCAACTTTACCCAAATTAGCATTGTGCTGTATTTTTTGGTAAAAATATGATAGAACTATTTCTTCAGGCCCTTTATTTATTTTTCATTACATTTTAGTTTCATTTTTTGCATGTGTTGGTAGCATGAATTTCTATGCTCAATAGGTCCAGATTTTGAACTGAATTCAGTAATAGGAAAACTGGCTCAGTGATTGTCTGGGGATAATTTTACTCATCTGAGAGCAACACATCTTTCCATCCAACTTTTAGATGAGCTCTTTAAACTTAGCATATTTACAATGCTTTTGGGTTACAGTGACCTTATCCTAGAACAGTCATTTTTTTTAATGAAAATGAAAACACCCAAATATCTGTAGTCTTTATAAAAAGTGTGCTGTCTTTGGGACAAAGAGTTCTTTCATTTTCTATTGTTTCTGTCATGCATTGTACTGTTAGAACAAGTCTAATTGCTATTCATATTTACATTTCCCGATTTTACATTAGAGTTGCAATATATAAATCCATAAAAAGTGAAATCCTGCTTAAATAATGACCACTTTGAACCTTTCTTTTTTACTGATTAGGTCTGTTTGTTATGTAAATAGAAATTTAGAGATGTATGCATCCAGCAAATTCCTGTTCTTTCTCTTCACCACCAAGAGCTGAAAGCTACATTTACATCATAATGATTTTGTTGGTTCCCTAATATACTTGTAGGAGTGACTGAAGCTTTTAAATTGTGAATTAGCATACTCTTAGAAATAAGGGATAAATCTCCCTATTGAAACAATTGATCAAAAAAATCAGAATAGAAGAACAAAATAAAGTCAAAATCTCCAGTAAGTGGATATTCCAGGAAACAGTGCATAAGATACAGGCACAAGTCATGGAGAGTTCAATTAAGGAACATCCAAGTGATATACCAAAGGTAAAGTTCTATTTACAACCTGTAGATGTCTTTGACAATATTCATTGCATAGTTCATTAATGCTATTAAAGATTTCTGTAGAGTAAGGAAACATATTTGCCATATAAGAGCAGGAAGAACACCATTGGAGAAATAAAACTTTGAATTTATCTCTTCATTAATGGAAGAAAATAAAGTAAAAATCCTTCTTATGATTCTTTTGTTTGTTTGTTTGTTTGTTTGTTTTTCGAGACAGGGTTTCTCTGTGATGCTTTGGAGCCTATCCTGGCACTTGCTCTGTAGACCAGGCTGGCCTCAAACTCGCAGAGATCTGCCTGCCTCTGCCTCCCGAGTGCTGGGATTAAAGGCATGCGCCACCAACACCCTGCTGAGATTTATAAATCCCCATGCATTATGTAGAATACTCCATTCTAAGCCATTTGTCACCAACCACAATTCATTTGTTTTTAATATGAAGAAAAATGTCACTGAATAGAAGCATTGAGGAGACAATGACACCAGAAAGTCCAGAAAAGAGGAGAAGGGATGATGAACAGCTGATGTTTGGCCCTTGGCTACAGAGGTCATTTGTGATCCTGACTGTTTTTGTTATGAGATTCCCTGTGAAGGGACCAGCTCCCCTTTCGGCAGCCATAACAGCCGAACACGTGCTTGCCATAAACTTGACTTGGTCACTTAGAGGTCAGATGCCTGCCTTGTGACAAGGAACCAATCAGAAGGTAGCTGGTGGCGCTATGCTTTACTACCCTGGGTGTGCTTTATGGACAAGCGCACAGCAATGACACACAAAGCATAGCAACCACCCTGGGAGGTCCTATGGGCCATAACAACCAGTTGGCCAATCAACACAGGGCAAGCCCTCCAAGCCTGGAGGCACACCAATGGTGAGCCTGTGCGTACCCCTAGATACTCCCCTTACACTGTCCTATAAGATCTCTTGGGAGGCCCTAGGAGCTGTCTTTTGCAAGCCATCCACCATGGCCAGTGGGTGAAAGACGCTAGCTAACATGGGGTTAGCTCGTTAAATTACAATAAAGGCTCATGCAGTTTGCAGCAAGCTCTCAAGTCTGCCTGGTGATTGGGGGGAACCACAGTCGTGGCCTGGGACCCCGGATACCTGAGTTTTCCAGGGGTCTAACACCTGTATATTCAAAATATATTGTCATCTTTTCCTGAGGCTAAATTTAGTCTATTTTTACTTACAATAGTCTTAAGTTTGTGCCATTTCAAGTGAGAAGCCTGATAAAACCTTAAGGAACCTAGAGGATATAATTAATTACATGCTCCTTGTATCTATTCTGTTTCAGCTGACAGTTATCTAAAATAGTGTTTTAATTACTCATTGATTAGTTCTATGTTTTTAAATCCACCAGCAAGTAAAATAAAGTCACACAAAAAGCTGAAACAATAACTAGATCACTGAAAGTAGTATGAGGTATCTACTCAGTGGAGATGTTTTCATCTGTGGCTAGAATTAGAGATGTAGGAATTTTTTCTCATCAAAAGCTTGGAGATGTATCATTAAATGTTAGGAACATCACTTTTCAGCACAAGTTACAATAGGAGTAAATGATGGTAAACTTATAAAGGGAAGGCTTTGATTTCCAATTCATAAATTATTACTTTTGTTTGTAAAATGAATCTAGAAATTATCAGGAACTTGTGGAAATTCAGAGTACATGAAAAGGTTTTTGAGCCTTATTACTTAAGCATAATTAATAAAGTGAATTTGAGAACATAGGTTGTTAGTCCATACAGTAAATAATTAAGGAGAACTTTAATCAAATAATGTTAATGACATAGAAAGCTCTATACATTGTGTTTAAAGAGACATATAAGAAGGCTGGAAGAATGCTCAGTGGATAAGAGCACTTGCTGCTCCTGTAATACACCTTGGTATGACTCCTTGCACCCAAATTCCAGGTAATCTGGTGCCTTATTTTAACTTCCATGGGAATCATGCACAATATGATTCATGAAAATAAAAGTAAACAAAATATTCATATATAGAAAAAGAAATAAATCTAAAGTCATATACGAAGGCAGCCAGAACAATCATGAGAACAAGCAACGCAGGGTCAAGGATAGGGAAAAGTCTGCATCAGTGCTCACATAATTGAATTCTTAAAAAAATAAACTCTATAGTGGCAATTTATACTTTTCTAATTTCAACTATTTTCCTTTTGAGTGTATGCCCTGGGTATGTTTTTTAAATGCCACAGTTTTATTAATTTGTTATTGTTTTATGTACTTTTTTCCTGAAAATAGGCATTTTCCTAGAGTTTGCTCTGATTTTGGTTTCTCCTCCTAAATTCTTCCCTGATCCCAGCAGCCATCCTATCCACCCAGTGCAGATCAGATTATTCACATATTGAGAAATAAAAACATTTAAATGTTGTCCTTCTATGTATTATATCATGAGCACCATATTTCAAATTGACAGGGTTCCAATATTTGGTGATAATTTTGTTTTATACTTTCATATTGTAATATGCAGATGAATTCTTTTTATTTTATTTCATTGATAATCATTTCTCCATCTCAAGTTTACTGTAACTTTCTCAATATAGGCTAATTTAAAATAGTCATAGATGGCCTAACAGAAATCCCAATATGAAGCATTAGAAATCTCTGTTCAAGTTGTTTTTCACAATAACCTAGGTTACTTCACAAAAAAAAACAGAATTTTGCTGTTTCTCTTGGTTGTCTTCAGAGGTTGAAGGTAAATCATTATTGCTGAATACACTATATACTTCAGACCCAGGGATTATAGAATTCAAGCTAGATGTAACTAAAATCTCTTTAGGGTAGTATAGCTTTCATTGGATCAAAAAGTGGCATGTAAACCGCTAAGATAAAGAAGCATAGAATAGTCCTATCCAGATTCGATATGTATGAAACACAGTGATGACCAACATAGCAGGATATCCCTAAAGATTCAGTAATACCACTCATACACTTACCTTTTATGTATATCTCTTTATCCACTTTATAACTTAATTACTTTTCTCTATTACAAGTTTCACAGTTCTCAGCTTCCTAGCTTGGGAATATCACTAAAACACGTTTTCTCTAGTAGTGTACTTTCCAATGAACTTAATGGAATACAAGCTATTTAATGTGTGATTGTAAACTCAATGGTATTTAATAACAGACACCA
The DNA here is from genome assembly GCF_003668045.3 of Cricetulus griseus. NCBI lineage: Eukaryota > Metazoa > Chordata > Mammalia > Rodentia > Cricetidae > Cricetulus > Cricetulus griseus. The sequence continues at coordinate 236,616,484 of NW_023276807.1, read as the reverse complement.
CTGAATCCACATAGGTTCCAACCAGTGCCTCACAAACCGTTTATCTTACTGGCTGGGTTTCCTTTGTCTGCTATTTTTTGTTTATTCCCTAGAACACTGCCCCTAGTTCTCTTCACACTGTGCATTAATAGCTTATGTTGCCCATTACTGATGATGCTTTGGTCTATTCCAATTACTCCATCTTGACTGATGAACATACACCTTTCCTTTCCAACTTACCTACCAGAGATTATCTTGTTTTCATATTTCTTTTCTTATTGTTTAGACTTTTCACACCTCTCAATTGATAACTACCATATGCTATATATATTCAATTCATTTAGTTATAATTATATAATTACACATATCACTTTTATAACTGATATGTGTTCAGCCTTATCTATAAGACACAGGGGAATCGTCTCTGGGGATAAGTCTGACATGGTGAATCTTAGTTTCATGCATTCCGGAATAAATAGCATCCTCCTATTATAAACCTTTAGCTTCTCCTGGAGTTTAATATAACAGGGATGTCAGATTGTTGGCCTTCAAAAGGACATGCTGAGATTTCTGATTCACTTTCTGGTTCTTGTCTATTAATAAAATTTCTGACAGCATCCTGCTGTGTAGCAAAATTCAGTGACAACTTTCAGATACTTGTTGCCAAGAAAGATTTTGATTGCATATAGTTTTCAACTGCTATAGTTTAAAATGTGACCTTTGTGTTCTTTTGTGTTTTTATAGTTGTGGGATTAATGTGAACTGTACCATTTTAACAGAACTTTCATTTCACAATACAGTCTTCACTAAGGCTAAATTGTGTACAATGAATACCAAGAACATATTCATCTTTTCTAATTAAAGCTCTAGGTGTTTTCTTTAGCAACTTTCCATCTCCTCTTCTGCCAGTTCCTCACAATATGGAAGCCTGTCTTATGAGATGTATAAGGTTTCAGGCAATCTCTTTAAAGTCTTTACTTGTGGAATCATGTTCTTTATAATTGGCTTAACATAAAAATTTACTATTTCACTTAATATTATCTCGAAGTTCATTGGTGCTGTAATGCCTTGCATAGTTTGATTTAATAATAAAGAACATTTTATTAAATATTCACACAAGCTTCTATTGCACATTTATGTATCTGGGAACACTCAGGTTGTTTCTGCATGTTAATGTTTCAATACATGTAGGAGTATAAACAGTCATGTGACTTTCTGATATGTTATTTTTTATAAATAAATACCAATCAGGATTGCTATATAATACAATAGTATCAATTTTGGTAAATTTTAATTGTGTGTAGAACTTGCATGCCATTTTTCTTAGATATCATACAATTCATCATTCCAGTTGGAATGTACAGAATTGTCAATTTTAAAACAGTGTTTCTGTGTGTATTTTTATGCATGTGCATGTGTGTGTGTATTCACTCCACAGCCCATGTGTAGAGGTCAGTAAACGACACGGTAGACTAATTTTATCCTCCCCCAAGATGATCTATAAGATCAAATTCAGAAATTCCGGTTGTCAAATTGGGTGGCAGGTTCCATGTAATTACTAGTCCATTTACCAGGTCAGAATTTCAAGGTTTTATTTTATTTTTTCAAACATATTTTTTGTGGAAAAAAAAAGTAGCCATGCTGCATGACTGAGGTAAAATCTCACTGTGGCATTTATTTGAATGATCCTGATGCAGAAGAAATTTTGACCATCATTATAAATACTTTTAAAGTCTTTTACGCAATATCTTTGGAGACATGCCCTTCTTACAACCTAACCTACGTTTTTTGGTTATTAATATTTTCTACTCTGCTTCATAATTATTTATTAATTTTTTTATAATAACATTTTTGTTATTTATGTTCTTTGAGAATAATTTCTAGAAATGTTTTTAGTGCTTTGACTACTTTTTCTTTTTTTTTAGATTTTTTAAAGTTATTACCCAGTATTTCTTCTTGTCAGTGAGATTTGTTATATGTAGTAAACACTGAAAAAACAATATTATAAAGATATTTCTATAAAATCATTTCTATGATTGCAAGTGTTAATACATTTTTAGCTGATTTTATGCCTGATTTAAAATATATAATTGGTTTAATTTCAAACTTTAGAATTATGAATGTCCATTATTTTCAGAACTATATGTTGAAATGTTACCCATTATTCATTGTAAACTCTTAATACTTTGGTCAAAGATCATTAGTTGCCTGTGTGTGTGTGTTTAATTTTGCCATCGTAGTCTGTTTCATCGAACTGTGGAAATCTCAATGTATTTTTAAAAACAAATATTAAAATAAATCTATTTTTTCTGGAATGGCTAAATATCCCAAATTGTTAAATAATATTGAGAAATAAAAAAGTTAGAGGCAACCCATTTTATGTTTCCAACATATATTTCTGTGTTAAACTCATGAGCTAGGCTGCATTGATGTCACAATTTATTCCTATAAAAAAACTAGGACAGAGAGATAATATAACTTATAGATGAGGTAAGAAGAGGCAGTCAAGTTTGCATCTAAGTTCAGGCACCACACTAAAATGAAACCAAGGGAATGTAAGTGATGGTGCTTCTTGCACTCTTGCCTTTGACAAAGTAAGAACACCCAGACAAACATCCTGCAAGCAGAAGTCAGTCCCTGCTCTAGTATGGTGACCACTTATTCCAGTTAACAGCTGAGCTAGGCATTATTATGATATCCAAAAAGAAACTGTGGCCATGATCTTGTCATTTAAGAACATATAGCTAGAGTGGCTGTATCATTTGCTAGTATCTTCCTAGAAAATTACAACAGACTCCTTGCCCTAAGCAATTAATGTTTCATAGCTTTGGAAACTGATATTTGCAATGAATGTGCAGATAGATTCAGTTTCTTCAACTATCTTTCTCATTTTTCTTAAATATGGCTGCTGCTTTATTGTGTCCTCACATGGTATTTTTACTATGATGCTAAAATTATGAATGAGTTTCCATAGCTGGAAGTGATTCTTACTCTTTTTATCTGTTTATGGAAGATCATCTCCTTGAAGCTTCTATTTCCCAGTACACACTCAGTTCAGTTTTAATATAAATATTTTAGTTTCACATAAGTATTATAAACATAGAGAGTGGATGGTATTGTTTATGTCCTATAAACATTTATATTATATATGCAGGTGTGTGTGTGTGTGTGTGTGTGTGTGTGTGTGTGTGTGTGTGTGTGTGTGTGTGTGTGTGTCTGTGGTATAATGGGAATTCTGTCACAGGTCCACTAGCCAATTGAGAGTAGTGTTTGGTTCAAGAGGCAGAGTTTTCATTTAGCATGGACATGACTGAAAGGAAAGGCAGAGTGGAGGAATACAGGGCTCTTTCTAGAGAGGAAGCAAGAAACAGCAAATGTTATTGGTTTCTTGTGTTTCTGCTCACTCCTGCTTTTGTTTTTTTAATATTTGTGCATGGGATTTTGCACTTTAATAAACCTTAAAAAAATTTATATCATATACATGCATTGTTGTTGGTTTTATTTCCAAATAACTATTTTTTCTTTGTTGAACGGGGCATATAACAAGTTTCATACAATTATTTAGAAATAAGTATGATTTGTTGACCTCAATAGAATTTTTTATTGATTTTCACTTAGAGAAATGTTTTTCCTTATAAAAATATCAGAAAAAGGATTGTTTCATAGCCATCAATATCTAAGTGATCTAACACCTTTAAGTAAATATGACAAAACATATTTTTTTAATTCATATGACAGTAGATCTTTGTGCATATGATCTAAGGAATGTAACTGTGGAAATATATATAGTGAGCAATGAAAAAATATCACATTCTCAAAGTGATTGGTAGATAGAAACCCATCTATAGAAAGGGAGAGTTCTCTGCCATTAGGATTATATATGCCTCATAAAAACAAGCAAAAACAATTTTCCTTTAAGCCATGGGACTTAAAATGGCAGAAAAACCAAGTGTGTATGAATCTGGTTGGGATGGGCCCATGTACTGTGTGTTCAGTTAGGCTGAAGGTTTTTCAGTGTTTTCTCCTAGTTTCTAACAATGAGAGAGTATGGAATCAGGAGGATGGTAGACCAGTATTCAAGACACAGTAGAAGATAAATCTGCTTAGTTTTAACATAGGGTTCGAATCAAAAAGACAAAGGCCACATGTTCTCTCTCATCTGTGATTCTTAGCTATACATCTGAAGACGTGGAGGTAATATTCTCTTTCTAAATATAAACCCTGTTCAGTCACAGGGCTCAGAAGATTTGAGCTGGAACTAACCTGAAAGCCTCATTCTGGTGGGTCTAGGTTTCATAGGACCAGAAGATATTATGTAAGCTGTCAAGAGGAGTAGGAAATCAATAGTGCTATCCAGCTGTAAATTAAAACGATGACTTGTACAACACTCTTAGTGGTATCCAACAGCTGTCTAATTAGACTTAAAACCCACTAAATAGGAGAAAAATATATGTATTACTAGAAATCTAGCCAACTACCCAGGGCTAGTGAGGTCACTGATCTTAGAAGAGATCTAATACCAAAACTTTACTAAACTAATGTAACCACCAGTTACATTCTAAAATTTGTCCTAAAACCTATAGGTCAGTGTACCTCCCACTTGTCATCAAAGATATTTCTCTTTACAGAAAATGAAGGTCATCTCAGAACTTCACTACTGTTGTGTATAGATCAAGTGATTCCCTCTACCATTCTCAACAGATCAATTTACAATTTAACTCCTGTAACTCAAGCTCAGGGAATATGGCAGAAAAGTGACTGGAATGATAGTAAGATCCAGGTTCTGAGATTTGTCTCCTAGAAATGACAGGAAATAGTATACTATAGTTTTTAGTGGTATGTAAACACTACAGCTGCCAAAACAAGATCTGAACACTTAAAATATTAATCTATATGCTAACTGTGAAGAGGTAACCTCAATGGGTTCACCCTTAGACATAGATATATAGACAACTAATAACCACTGAGAGACAGAGAATTACTTCCTCTGAAGGAAGACTCCCCAATTCATTACCCAATACAATAGAGACAATTCTGAAATTGTATTCACATAAAGCCCTCAACACAAAATGAGTAGTTTGTAATATACATATATGTAAAGATTGTAGTTTAAAAAAATAGTCCATGGGTTTGAAAGAGAGTTAGGAGGTGCCTTGGAGACAGTTAGAGGGAAGAGACATGGGATGTGTTGGAGGAGGAAATGAAAGTAGGAAAGTAGTTTAATTATACTTCAATAAAATTTTTAGTGTAAAACAATAAAAAACATGTAGTAAATAACTAGAGAGAGGGACATAGACACATACACAAACATAGAAGTATTTTTGTTCACCTTGATCAATGAGTTCTATAATTCAGCTAATCACATAAAAATCAAAGATAAAAGTTCAAAGAGTATATCTCTTCTTCTCAGGGTTGAACCTGAGTTTTGTCTATATTGAGGTAGAAGACTGGATGTTTCAAGTAAGCAATTTGTCTCAGCAGGAAACTGTTATCTCCCAGGTGCTTTTATCATTGCTAAGATCATTGTGATTGGGTGGCTAACACTATGCATTGCTGTTTGCCTGTACATACATCTCTTTTGTAATGTATAACATTCTGTTTATTTGATGGAACACATTAATTAATTAGTTATAACACAATTTGCTGAAAATGCCATAGAAAACAAATGCTACCTATTAAACTTCTTTGCAAGTACAGAGGTATATACAGAAGTATATGATATGACCGCAATAGAATATGAACTGATATTTTGTATATTCATGTCAATTTAGGTGTGAGAATAGACCAAGGTTTGCATCCGTTCACCCTGAATATGGGCTGGGAAGTTTTGTGAGGTACAATAAATGTCCCATATTTATTTTGGACTTATGTTTCATCTCTAGAAAATTAAATATCATTTTAACTACTGGAACTGGCAAATAGAATTAGATCTTAGTCTCCAAAGTTTTATGCTAGTTCACTTTCAGCAGATGATATAGTCACCTACCAATTCTTTTATAGTTCAGAGAAAGATGAAATCAAGATACTTTCACAGTCTTTTAAAATCAATACTAACAAGGGATTTCATTGACATTTTGTTAGAAAATTGTTTATCTTTGTTCCCTGTGCATAACATCCATGTAAAAGCCTAAATACCAGCACAACTGGGGCTAAGCTTCTTCCTGCTGATTTACAGATTTCCAAAATACATAGTGACATTTTTCTAAGATAAGTGGATTTTACGTATTTTTATGTCAAATTAAAATGTATGTATTAGTTTGAGAAGGATAAAGAAAGTGTACATCCATTTTAATATAGTTGAAAGTATTTTTTCTACAATTCTTCAATTTCCATACAGAGAAAGACAGTATACAGACACTCCTATTATAAGAAGATATTTGTAGTCTGAAATAATATACAGTTTTATTATTACAAATTAAAATCTTATTTTCTTGGCTCAGATCAATATTCTCAATATTAAATATTACATGATTTTGTAACTGAGCAAAGACCTTTTTAAACAGAACATTTGGAAAATCAATAACATCTCAATTATTAAATTTCATACACTGTATTGCACATGTAATTGATGTTCTATTTGGTTTGTTATGATTATTTAACACATTGAAAATACATATGTAAATACATTCTATAATAGAAAATTTTCCATAAGAAAATTCAATTTTAACACTGTCTCCCAGGTAACAACTATGGTGAATTTTTCACTTCCGTGTGGCCAGAGACTATCTTGTTTTTGCACACATACAAACACACCATCAGATGTTAGTGTGACAAAATTATCTGAAGCAGATGAAATTCATTCAAACGAAGTTTCAATACTTGTATCAGATATATTATTCTATAAGTAAATCAATATAGATTTTAAATAGATATGAACACTAACATCCATTTATTTTGTCAAGAAAAGAAAAGGTTCCCATTTTGCTCTTTTTTTTTTTTTTTTTTTTACCATATCTGGATATCTGTGTCCTGCAGACTCTGTCATGACAACTAAATGCATAAAAAGGAATGTCCAAACAAAGGAATTAGGAAATTACTAGTAAGAAATAACATAATACAATAAGACAACCGTACATGTGGGACATTTATTTCTTTATCTTAGTTCATCTCTTTCAGGAGGTAAATCCCATTTGCCAATTGGATTAGGAATTCTGTGCCAAATGCTTGTAACTTCTCAGGGAGCTTTAAAATTGAAGAGTGTTCAAGTGTGCAGGGTCATGATTCTAAGCACCCTTGTTTCCTCCTTATTACACTGAATTGAATGTATAGTGGTAATCTTAGAACTCCAACTAAATGGAAGTAGTTGGAAATGCTGACAACGCCCGATTGGCAACTTGCACAGGTGATGCAAGTGACATAGGAAGGCTTTAAATATCAGGGACACACATGCAGCTCTCTTTTCCCTCTCCCCGTGAACAACCTAGTTCTGACTCCACTGTGATATGCATTAACTGCATTCCAATTTAAATTGATTTTATGTTTCCAAAGCCAAACAAACAAGAAGCACGGAAAATCTAATTTGATTGAATATAATTCTACATTTGAGAATCACAATTCAGAGGAGAAAACAATTAGCTACTAAAACTATTTTAGTCATGTAATTTTAGGGCTTGGAATGACTACTGAACACGTTTTTTTCAGATGTTACAACCATCTTTTTACTTCATTTCTCCTCTCCCCTGTTCCCTTGCCTTTTTTTTCTTTCCGTCCTTCTCTTCTTGATCTTCTTCTCCTCCCACTGCCACCCCCCTTTCTTCTCTGTTACCTTTCCCATCCCATCTCCTCATTGGCTTCCCTTCTTATTACATCCCTGTCTTTCCTTTCCTTTCTCATCCTGTCTGTTTATTTTTATTTCACTGTTCAGATTTTTCCCCTTATACTCACACCTTCTGCATTAAATTGATTTAATGTATCGCATCTATAAAATTCAAAGCAGGTGGCAATTAATAAAATCATGGTTCATATAGATCGAGGTGTTGCATTATTTTTTAAATATGACAATTTTATACTTCTCAAACTTTAATATTTATTATTTATTCATTTATTGAGTTTCAGTACCATGAATTTTTTTACTTGCATTGTACCCATACAGAGTCTAGTTTGTCCTTGAACTTGTCCTTCTATTCCATATCCACAGTATTAGTTTTACTGATTACATCAACATGCCTGATTCCTGTTCGTAGTGTGGAACCCATGGATTTCTGGATGACAGGCAAATATTTTACCAACTGAGATATTTCATAAGTGATAAAATTTGAAAAACAACTAAATAAATTAAATGTCTAAATAGAAAGTTAGAAATACTTTTCAAAGGAAAGGTGACAGTAAGTACATTAAAACTGCCTTTTCTCTTAGTTTATGTTGTTAAATAAATTCTCCAGTGCATCTCTCATTGCAATTATTTCTCACAGACTGTACAGTGACAATACTTAGATAACCAGCCTCCTCAGCAATGTTATCATCAAATATTATACCTCTCTTTTACACTAATTAAAGATTGCCTCATAGAAATTATTTTTAGTTGGAACAACTTGAGAGAAAATTAAACAATATGTTAAGAATTTAAAGTATATGTTTGGATTATATGGAATATCCAAAACTACTCATCAAATATTTTCTTCTAGTTTGTAGGTTTAAGGTTTTTAAAATTTCTTTCTTACAAATTCAAAGAGAAATAAACATAAATATATTTCATTGCATGGTAAGTAATACGCAATGAACTTACCTAGGGTGGAGTTCATTGAAAAATAATGATCCAAAGATAATATTAAATTATTTTGTTCTGTAAGTTATAACATAATTGTCTATTATTTGAAATTTGAAAGATGACAACACTTTTTTCCAATGTAAATACACTCATATTATCACAGGTACATTTTGTCCTACAATTATTGCTGTACCATAAAAATTATTTAGCATTATAGAGAATATGGCAATAATAGATTTGTCTTGTAATTATGCAACAGATTAGTAGGTATTTCTTTTTTTCCAGCATTTTTTATTTAAATTAGAAACAGGATTGTTTTACATGACAATCCCAGTTCCCTTCTCCCACCAACTAAAACCTTATCTGTCACATATCTTTTCTGCTCCCCCTGGATGATGAGGACTTCCATAGGGTGTCATCAGAGTCTTTCATATCCTTTGGAATAGGGCCTAGGCCCAACCCCGTGTTTCTTGGCTCAGGGAGTATTCCTCTATATGAAATGGGCTCCCAAAGTCCACACCTATGCTAGAGACAAATACTGGGCTTCTACAGGAGGTCCCATAGATGTCTGAGGTTTCCTCGCAGAAACCCATGTTCCTGGGGTCTGGATCAGTCCCATGCTGGTATTCCAGCTATCAGACTGGGGAGCAAGAGTTCCCAGATGTTCAGGTCAGCTGTTTCTGTGGATTTCACCAGGCTGGTCTGGACCTCTGTGCTCTTCTCTGGTCCTTCTCTGCATCTGGTTTCAAGTTCAGATCGGTGATTAGTTATGGATGTCTGCTTCTACTTCCACCAGCTGCTGTATGAAGGCATATAAGTCAGTCATCAATCTCATAATCAGGGGAGGGCATTTAAGGTAGTCTCTCCTCCATTGCTGAGATAATTGGTGTCATCTTTGTTGACATCCAGACATTTCCCTAGTGCCTCATTTCTCTGAAAACCAAAAATGTCTCCCTCTATTATGATATCTCCATTCTTGTTATTGTGTATTCTTCCCCTGGCTCATACTTTTTGCTCCCTCATGTCCTCGGCATCCCTCTTCTTCTCCCATTCTCATTTTCCTAGCTCCCTCTCCCCTCTTCCCGTGCTCCCAATTTGCTCAGCAGATCTTGAATCTAGTATATGCATAAAGAAAAAGAAAAACCACAGAGCCAGTATCATGTATGTATGTTACTAAGTTATAATCCAAGACATGCTATAATAGTAATTGTACTTTGATTCTTTCATATGTATTACAATTAAGAAATAATGGTGCATTTATGTTTTTTTTTGTGTTAAACACTTTTGTATAAGGGAACAAATTTCCCTCTGCTTACTTTCTCATTCACTCATTTGCAGTGGTGATATCTAAGAAGAAGCTGCCATTTCCCAAACCATCCCAGGTCCCAGATGTATACATAAACAATGGAAGCTCCCCTTGAGCAATGCCAGCCTAGAATGCACTTATTGTCTGACTGTTTGATTTATGGTGGGATTATTCATAGCATTTTACCTTATGCTAAGTATAGTTTAAGTAAATAAAGCAAAAACATGTTTGTTAACAGTAGAAATGATCATGTTTGAGAAATATGTTGGAGCTGACAACATATGTTCAGGAAAAGGGGAAACTAAATCGTATTTCCTTTTTAGGGGAATATTTTTCAATAACTCTGCCTTTTTGGGGATTTCTGAGCCAAACATATATTTGGAATTAATAAGTTATGAATCAGTAGAATGAAAATTAAAACATAATGCAGTGGATTCAATGAACAATGAATTCCCTAAGTGAAAAAGAACGTAAAAAAATATGGAGCTAAAGAGATGGCAGAGCAGTTAAGAGCACTGGCTGCTCTTCCAGAGAACTTGGATTCAATTCCTAGTACTCACATGGCAGCTCACAGCTATCTGTAACTCCAGTCCCAGTAGTGTGACAACCATGGCAAATACCAATGCAAATAAATGAAAAAAATTTATAGAAAAACAAGAAATAGAAAAAAGTAACTTGCTTTGTCTCAGTGATAGTAATCTAGGTGACAAAACTTTATCAACTGTCCTAAACAGTCTTAAACAGTCATTGCAGTCTGGCCTGTTGCTTCATATAATTTCAGGAAACTTAACTGACTTCAGCTCTAAATCACTTCTTCATAAAATAAAGGTGAATAAAACACTTTATTTCTTTTATTTATAGAAACTTAAGGATTCTTAGTTAACATCTTCTTTGTAGACTTAACATATTAAACATAAATAACCTTTTCTAGTCCATAAGGTAAAAATTTATCATACTTTATTGACCAAATAGAACAGTTTTTGTTCTTTTTCACTGTAGAAATGTGTGAACGGTAAGCACAAATATTTTATACTCCAAATGCTATCCTAGCTTGAAATATTCTCAGAAAAAAATGAACCCATTTTTCCTGTATCAAAGTCACAAGAGTTCTACATCCACAAATAATTCTGTGTACTAAGAATGACCCGTGTACACACAGATCCTGGGAAAGTTATTGTTCTCCTCTGAAACACACAAATTTCAACTGGTCCAACACTCTCTCTATTTCTTTCAATATTCTCATCTTCCAGGTTCTCAATAGAATTGCCTGTTAAGCTCTGTTTATAATATTCAAGGGCTTTTATAGCCCCAAGTTTCAAATTTATTCACATTCTTTCTACAAAGCAATTGTCACAGCTGAAAAACCACATGCACATATTCTGATCTAATCTATCTGATCAGAAATATTTGATTTTAGTAAATTCAAGCCACTAAGAATATTATTACATTCCTTTAATAAACACATCTTTGATACTATATATTTGTTTCTTTTATGATACAGCATCCCTTTTTGCTAAGTTATGGCCTTTCTGTTTCCTAAGTGATGATGTTTTTTACTCACAGACACATATTCTGTTTATTGTTGATCTAGAAACCAAATACTACATGAATACAAATGTAGTGAATTTCATTGTTTTTCATGTGTTCTCTGAAGATTAATTTGTATGTATTATTTCTATCACCTTTTTAGACACGGTAAATACATTCATTCCTCTTGTCCAGGCAAATATTAATCATGCTAATGAATATAAAGGAACAAATTTAAATTCATAAAACTTTAGACAAGCCCTTACTATTTGTGCCAGGTTTTGTTGTTTTTATAATACTTTCAAAAGCATGTACTCAGAAATAAATACATCAATAAATGTGTGATTGTCACAATGCCGCCAATTACTGGTCACCATGGATGCAGTACCAATTCAGTATATATACTTAAATAAATTAGTCTATATCATTCACAAAAATGTCTATTTGCCTTTATATTGTTTTTGGATCATGAGAATTTATTTATGTGGAATGTAGCATTTGATTCACTTAACTATTCAGTCTAATTTTATCTCTGTGTAATAGTTTGCATAAAATTATGCTAACAAAATTTTAAGGTGCAACATAAAATAAAAAAATTAAATACAGTTTTTTCCATGATGCATTGGCTGGGGATTTTTCTTGGCTTAACTTGTTAAGTGACCGAAGTATTTGTCTTAACATTCAGCTTTAAGGTTTTGAAAGGATTCAATTTTTTAAGGAAAAAAAAAAAGTAAAACAGCATTGAAGCCAGATCATTAACCTGAGTCAGTGACAAGATGTCTTCTCTAAGTTCAGAATTTACCCAAGGAAAGGATGTCAATAAGCAGTGATGAGTTCCACGAAGTAGGTGCAAAGCAGCAAATAGAACAATCACTCAAAATGACACATCTCAAACTCAAAGAAATAAGAGATCCACGTCAACTGGCTTCAACTAACAACTTGCAGAAAATGGACTTTTGAACTTCTCAAGGCACCTTTGTCCACAGACATATTTTACCACAATACTCACTGCAACACAACCACAGAGCTTTAGAGGTGATTTGACATTTCAGAAGGACTTAAGGTTACCCATTCAAGCACTTTGTAGCTAATACTAATGAAGCTTTTATATTGTGTGTGCTAATGTATTATTAGAAGTCAAGAAAATTGATAATATAAAAAAACAGAAAAAAATCAAGCATAATAATTACATAATAAGTACAAATGCATAAAAATGCCATCTTATTTTAAATGAACAAGCTATGTCAATCATGGTGCCCCACATTTTAATAATAGTTTAAGTTTAAAATATTTATTAAACAAAGGGTGAATACTATGAATTATACAATAGATTATATAACATCAAAAACTCCAGGTGTCAGGGAATGTAAGGATTAGAATGGAATAGGAAAATGAAAGATACAGGGTGTCAGTTCTGTGCCTATTTTTAGATGCAGTAGATATTTTAATGGACACCAGTGTAGTGTATGAAGTAACAATGGGCATCCTATGCATTTATTTTTAGGAACATTTTAACTGTGGATACATCATATGTCAATATAATTGTTTTTGTATCTTTTAATTTAAAAAGATACTATGTAATAGTTGGAAGTGGATGCTGTATAATAGAAAGTAGATATCTACTCATGTTTTTAGAGAAATATATGCAAAATATGTCTCAAACATAGAGACAAATATGTTACCATTCACATTATGTTCCTTATAGGTTCTTGTGGGTTTTGAATAATGTGCCTCATTAGCTTCTGGGTAAAAAATAATCAATATCAGTTATCAATATTTGTTAGAGTCACATGCAGCAGATTAAAAAGAAATTATATATATATATATATATATATATATATATTATATATATATATGTTGTCTCCAATCTAAATGAATCTAGTTTATAATTACAACAAAATTTAAGTTGCAGGAGAATATTAGAAAACATACCTTAAAAGAGATGAAGGGTAATTATATGAGCACATTCTGGTTATTTGTTTGTTTTGGTTCTTTGCTTTGCTTTGTCAACTTGACACAAGGGTGAGTTTCCTGTATCCAAGTAATGTCTGTATTGGCACTTGAGGTATTTCCACTTCTGAAGTGGTTTGTAAGCTAGTCTTTGGGGGTGTTTTCTTCAGTAATAATTGATAGGTGAGGGCTCAGCTTACTATAGGCAATAAGACCCCGAGGTCCTGAGGTGAACACAAGCACAGCAAATAATGGATAGCAAGCTAGTAAGCAGCATTACTCCATGCGTTCTGCTTCATTTCCTGATTCTAGGTGCTTGACATGAGTTCCTGCCTTGTCTTTCCTCAGCAAAGGACTGTGAGATGAGCATTGTTAGTCAAAATAAAACTTTTCTTCCTTAAGTTCCTTTTGGTTACAATATTTATCATCACAGCAATAGAAAAAATTTGATATTCAGTAATGTATTTTGTAGCAATTTGGTAATTTTTAAAAATGTTTTTTACTTTTATTTTTTGAGCCTTCTGACAATAGTATCTGTGTTTTTGGCCTTTAATCAAATTAGGAAGAAATTTTCATCTTACTGAATTTTGAAAAACATGTGTCCTTTCTTTTTTTTTCCCAACTTTTTTTTTTATTTGAATTAGAAACAAGATTGTTTTACATGACAATCCCAGTTCCCTACTCCCACCCGTCATCCCCTAACCCCCCCACAACTAAAACCTTATCTGTCACATCTTTTCTCCTCCCCCTGGATGATGAGGACTTCCATAGGGTGTCATAAGAGTCTATTGTATCCTTTGGGATAGGGCCTAGGCCCACCCCCATGTGTCTTGGCTCAGGGAGTATTCCTCTATATGGAATGGGTTCCCAAAGTCCACACCTATGCTAGGGATAAATAATGGGCTTCTACAGGAAGACACAGAGATTTCTGAGGTTTCCTCGCAGAAACCCATGTTCCGGGGGTCTGGATCAGTCCCATGCTGGTATTCCAGCTATCAGACTGGGGAGCAAGAGTTCCCAGATGTTCAGGTCAGCTGTTTCTGTGGATTTCACCAGGCTGGTCTGGACCTCTGTGCTCTTCACTGGTCCTCTGCATCTGGGTACCAGTTCAGATTGGTGATTAGTTATGGATGTCTGCTTCTACTTCCACCAGCTGCTGTATGAAGGCATATAAGTCAGTCATCAATCTCATAATCAGGGGAGGGCGTTTAAGTAGCCTCTCCTCGGTTGCTGAGATAGTTAGCTGGTGTCATCTTTGTAGACATCCAGACATTTCCCTAGTGCCTGATTTTTCTATAAACCAAAAATGTCTCCCTCTATTATGATATCTCCATTCTTGTTATCGTGTATTCTTCCCCTGGCTCATACTTTCTGCTCCCTCATGTCCTCGACATCCCTCTTCTCCCCTTCTCATTCTCCTAGCTCCTGCTCCCCTCTTCCCGTGCTCCCAATTTGCTCAGCAGATCTTGAACCTCTCCCCTTCTCCGGGGGACCATGTATGTCTCTCTTAGGGACCTCCATGTTTATTAGTTTCTTTAGCAGTGTGGATTGTAGGCTAAAGAAAAGGATGTGTCCTTTCTTAAAACATCTATATGAGATAATGACTATAGTGCTTTTGTTTACTTACAAATCGGTAATTCAAAGAGTTTGTGTTAAGGATAGATTGATTTTCCTTTTTTTATATTTTTACCTTAGAGACCGGGAAACCTAAGGCTTGTCTTAGATACAGATGACAAATTTCTCTGTTAATTTCAGAGTGAGGTACCCTAGAAAACATAGCAATCTGTAAACTCACCAGCCACAGAACTGCGAATATCATATATAGCTCCTAATTTCTTTGAAATATAAACTGTCTGATGACAAATTTTGTACTTAAAAGAAAAATGAAAATCTCATTTAAAATGTACTACTTTCTATTTTTCCATGAAGAAAATTGTTATACATTTCTCATGAGAAAATAAAGAAGTCTGATATATAAACTAAGTTGTTAATGTCTAGAAACATGAATCAGTTATTTAGCTGACTTGGTGTTTCCTGCAAAGAGCCTAGACTCCATTGCCAGAATCCATGTGACAGTACATGCTTCCAATGACACTAGTTACAGTTGTTATGAATCACTCTTCTGTTCCCTGTAAGCAGCAGGCACACACACACACACAATATATATATATATATATATATTATATATATATATATATATATATATGCAAGAATGCATACACATACACATTAAAAATAAATTATAAAGATCAATGGGCTAATATGTTTTCCTTAAAATTTTTCAACAGTTTTCATAATTATATTAAGTTTCAGTCTTTGAGCCATCACTTTGATTTTGAATATCTACATCACTCCTAAGTAAATATACTTAGTAAAAGCATAAATAATGTGTAAGCAGTATTAACTGAATTTGAATTCCAAACTTTCATCCAGAATAAGTTTAAAAGCTAATTTTAGACAGCAGGCTGAATGATGTCTAATTTTAAAATACAAAACTAAAGCACTGAAAATTATCTAAATCATGAAATAATGATATAGGTTTAGGTTTATACATAATATCAAAGGGACTCTAGAAAAGGCTGTAACCAAATGTTTCAAGTTCAATGATTGTGTTTTGACATATTAGATCTCTCTTGACTTATTTAATTCAGGGATTCTATATGAACATGCATTTAAAGATGAAGAGCAACAGGTAATAAGGATTCTATTATAATTGAAATTACCAGTGATGAAAGCAAGTATGTTGATTTATCATTAAATAGATATAGATAGATGATAGGTGACTATGTAGGTAACAACTGTAGAAAAAAGATATAGCCTTTGTTGTAAAGATGTTGGTTTTTAATGATGAATGTAAAGCCTGTGTTTATTTAAGTGATTACTTAAGGTAATAATACAGATTAGGTATGGGCAATACTTGCATAAATACATGTTTATATGTAAGTATGTTTATATGGTTGTAACTAGATTTCTGTGTTGATTTTCACGACTTGTACTTGATTAATATACACCTCTCACTATACTCACCTGATTAATTCATTTTTCTCTGACATTTCCCACCAATGGTGATATACTTATCTGAAATATATGTCATTTGGAAATGAATTATTGTGATACTTTCAGAAAGAATTGAATTCTTCTATTTTAAAAAGGACTTGAGTGACATGGTATATTGGGTCTTTTTAAATATGTTATGGAATAATGAGTTCAAAATGATCCACTGTAGGGGTAGTGCCTTACAGATCCTGTTGCTTTCTGAATCCTGGGATTTGTCACCATGGACACTGAGCTAAGATAACACTCAGGCTTTCAAACTCTAACATTGACACAGAAGACTGGAGACTGCATTAACTTTATTTAAAACTAAATCACTAAAAGTAAGCATGTAAATTTTATATAAGGAGATAACATGTCATTTTCTTTGTATCAGAACATTGAAAGCTTCCAGTGTTTCATAATGAAGAAATACACTACTATTCTACTTGTATTTTATGTGTCAGTGATTTAATACTGGCCAATCCAAACAAATGGAAAAATTTAGTTTCACTATCATGTGATGGGTGATATTAGATAGCACATTCTAGAATAAAATGGAAGCTCATGAAATAAATTCTATTATTTGTCTGCATTTGAGCATAAGGGAACATAATTCTAACTTGCATGAAGTAAAGGTCTGAAATTTTAAAACTCAAAAAAGTGAATGTGAACATTTTATTCCCATTCTCTATAAGTAACATAAAATAAGCTTTCTAAAGTTAGCTACTGTAAAAATCTTTAATGAAAACGTTCATGTTTGGTAAAAACCAGCATGCTTCCGGCATGTACAAATCACCCTCTTATAGCATCCTAGTCATTTGTTGATCTGAAGCATTCCTGTAGATTTGCTTATATGTGACAAATGTTTAATTCACCAGTGGTAGATCAACATTTGTTTTGATTTTCTTCTGAATTTCAATAAAGTAACAAATAACTTACTAATATTATGAAATAATTATTGCCAAATCGCTATTTTAATATGCATGTTACTATAACAATCATGCTTAACTTCTAATAAAATATGGTAATGTTTATAAAGGTCCTTATACAACACTCATCATTTAATAAATAGACAATAATATTTAATTATGGACAACAAAGCAATCTCAGGGAAATCATTGAAAAAATGACTTTAATGAAGACTTTTCTACATCACCCCAGGATATGTCTTACAAATACCTACAACTGTAACCAATCCTATACTTCTCCAACACACAGATTCGTTTCTTACTTATTGTTTCTTTTGGTTGATTAAAACAGGAAAGGAACCATGACCGTTGGGATGATTATAGATATGGAGTAAATGATTCAATAGAGTCCTCCAAGAAGTCTCCTCTACCTGTGCCGAATAAGGCTTCCATTTCTCACCAATAAAATGGCATGCTGTGTCAGAAACAGAGAAACACTGCCCCCCAAAGAGCAAAAACCATCCTGATAAGACAAGGGAAAAGGAAGTTTTGAAGCTTCTTTACTTTTAAATGTGAGCAACACAATTATTGATATTTATGTCATAGATTCAAGCAAAACTCGAAACAGAAGTAATCAAATGTGACAATGTAAAGTGAAAATCTGTTGGCTTGTTATTTTCAGCTCTAGTAGCTGAAGAACATATTGGAAATTTTCATGTTGTAGAAGTGGTGGACATATTTAGAGATGGTTTTCTAGCTAAATCACCAGAAATCATCTGTTGCTTGCTTTAAAAACTGAGTTACAAAGCTAAACAGGCTTATGGTATAAGTTAACTTTTTAAACTGTAGTAAAAATAATTGGCAATGATTATGAGAAAATACATGTATTAGATGAATGTAGGGGCTGATGCTGGTATAAACATCAATAACAAGGTGTCAAGATACAAATGTGAAGAATGTGCCAGAATAATCCTATTACAATTGGTGATGCTAAAGTTACATGCAAATGATATATATATATATATATATATTATATATATATATATATATATGTACATGCACACACACTACATATATAAATACATAAATATGTAGTGTGTGTGTATATATCCACCAAAATGTGAAACCAAATTAGTGTGTATTTTGTTGTATTTCATTTGTGATAAATTTGACAAAATGACATATAGTTCAATGTAATTTTGTAGCATAGTGCTTTCAACTATTGATGTAATATATAATTTCCCTTTAGTTTGTACTGAAGATCAATAAATAATTTAAGAACTATGTATTGGAACAAGGAATAATTTATGGGTATTTTCATATTGGGTAATGTATTCCTCTCTGTAGCATTCAGAGATAAGAAGCAGAGCATAATTATCAATGCAGACTTCTAAGCATCAATAATTATCTGGCCAATGTTCTTTTTTTAAATACAGAGGATTAGATATAGTCTTCATTAGCATCTTCTTGGTTCAATTGTTACATATACTACTTAATTTTCCTTGTATCAAAATTTAGGTAGGTTAAAAAATTCTAGGAATGTCTCCACAAAACTAGGTAAAAGCTAATTAAACAATGGAAAAAATAAAAACTAAAAACCCAATTTAACCAGACTCATTCAATTAGAAAATCCCTTTTTGTAACAGCAGAACATAGTAGAAAAATGAGTTAACGTGTAGTTAATTCTGTTGTGTGAGTTCCAAAAGTTATTTAAGAAGTCATATTTTCAAATCTTCATCCTGTGATTTTTGATTTACATGTAGAGAAATACATATAACATGTTTTTTATTATACATAAATGAGTATATTACAGTTAACTAGTTGAAAGAAACAGCAATGCTCAAGAAAACTGCAATGGATGGAAAAAAATATAATTTTCATTTTATATGAAGGAAATGGGGCTCCGTGAGTGTTATTTTTAAACTCAGATAGTCAGTAGGGATATGGCAAACCTGAACTTCAAAGTCTGATTGATCTATTGCCAGGCCAGTATCTTGTGATGCAGAGGGATGCCACAAGCAAAAAAAAAAAAAAAAAAAAAAAAAAAAAAAAGACATTTAAAAAGTGAAATTTGGATATTCCAAGCCGAGAAAGATTACTATGCTCTATATTCACTTATATGCGAATATTAGCCATTAAGTAAATGATAATCAAGCTAAAATTCATAGACAAGAGATGTCAGGTAAAAAAGAGGGTCTAGGTTATATGCAGGCATTCACCGGGAGGGGGAAATAGATCGTATGGATTGATTGGGGATAGGTGGGGTTGGTAACAGGGGAACCAGGTATGGGGTAGATGCGGCTTACGGAGATAGGATGAGGAAAGATAGATGGGTCTAGGAGGGAAGTGAGTGGTGCTGTGCAAACCTATCACATGCAGAATTTTATGTTATCTGTAACAGTGATCCTAATGAGGACTCCTAGGAATGGAGAATACAGAGTCTCAACTGGCCATCTTTTGGAGTCAGGTGAGTCTTGTAGTAGCAGGATTAGGTTATATTCAATTGAGTTCTTAGTCAGGGTGTCCCATGGAAATCTCCAAACAATTTAGGTTGCATGTAAGATAAAAGGTTGCTCTCTGAAAACTGACAGTCAGCCTCCATTGCCAATAATAACACCCATGCACACTCATTGAGCAAGGAGAAGTGATGTTTTCTACATGGAGCCCCTATCCCTATGTTCTAGTCTTTTCGGTGTGGGAAAGTGTTCTGCAGGCTACTGAAAGAGAAATACTGACACCAACCCAGTCAGAAAACATCGGATTTATAATCTGCCCTGCCTGCAAAATATGTTGTAAGAAGAAGATAACCTTACATGGCATAGGGATGTCATTAGTTAATTTTATTGAGGGGAAATCACTTAAGTGAGAAACCAATAACCCAGGTCAGTGCTCCGAGCATCCAGACTCAGCAGCTCTCCGACACCCAACTGAGAGAGACCTGTGCTTCCCCTCCGCAGGAGTATATCCCTCACGCCCATAAGCACCTATGACGATGCCCAAATGGGCGTGGTCGGTGCTACAGGTACCTACTAAGATCTCTCCATACAATATGCTAGGAAAGTATTGACACAAAACTTGTGGGAGTAGCCAAATAAATGTATGTTTTCATGTAAGGCCCACTCCATGAGAAGGAACACCCTGCTCCACACTGCTGGGGTAACCAAGAGCTAGAGACTAGTTTGCCCAGAGTCATAGGGTAAAGGCAAACACTGGCTAAAAAATTTAATAATCAATAAAATAATTCCTGATGATATTGTTCTATATTCATAGCTCAGTGCTTTATCCAGTCATCATCAGAGAGGCTTTCTCTGCCACCGGATCAGAACAGTTTGCAGAGACCCACAACCAGACTTGCTGATCGATTCTAAATCCGCGGTCTCCATTCAATCCCTCCACTCTGAGCGCTGGAAATCCCATAAGAGAGGAAGCAGAAATATTGTAAGACCAAGCAGTGTAAGAGGAATCTACTAAGCACGGTAAATATGAGTTCACAGAAGCTGAAGCAGCCAGTAGAGTACCTGCAAAGTGCATCACCCTTCTTTCTTAAATTTTACATATGGAACATACAGATGTCAATGTCTGGTCCACAGCTTTCAGTAGCCCATGTTATTACTCTTTTCCCTCATATTGTGAGGATCCCTCTTTGGTAAGATATTAATGAATATCATCCAGGCCACCCTCTGGACTTTTTTATTTAATCAACTCACTTTCAGGATGTAAAATGACACGCATTTAATTAAACTCATAACAATAAAGAGTGGTCTCAAAACTAAGTATAGTCTCTTCAGTGTATCCATGTAGTGTGTGTGTGTGTGTGTGTGTGTGTGTGTGTGTGTGTGTGTGTGTGTGTGTGTGTCCACGCGTGCGTGCATTCGTGTGTGCATGGCTTTGTGTGGGGCGAGTGTTTTAGACAGAGGGGTGAAAAGAAAATGCATGTGCCAAGTGTGGAGGGCAAATGACATCATTCATGAATGTCTTCTCTCCTTCTAGCTACACATTGAGGTGGGATCTCTGCTGTTTATCCTGCACCATATACACTCACTGATATGTGAGCTTCTGGGTGATGCCCTTGGCTCTGTCTCCTACCTATCTGTTCATAGGAATGCTAGGATTACAGATGAATAACATGGAATCTCTTTTTCAGGTGGATTTTGGGCATCAAAGAGTTTGTCAGGCTTAAGTGGCAAGTGCTTTAACCTCTGAGAACTTTCCTTCCTAGTGTATTTTATGGTAGGTTTTCCATTTATGCATCTATGTGTTTTACATCCCACCCGAAGCCTCCTCCACCATTCTCCCATCCCAGTGCCTCTCCCCCATTCCTCCATTCCCACCTTCCACCTCCAAACTCCTCCTCTTCCCTCTCTATCCAGGAAAGTGCAGGTCTCCTATAACTTATCAATGAACATGGCAAACCAAGCACCTTTCCATAATAAGACTGGCCAAAGCAAACCAGAATGAGAAGTAGGGTCTCAGAAGCCAATAAAAGAATCATAGACAGCCCCCTTTCCACCCTGTTAGGAGTCTCATAAAAGGACCAAGATACACAACTGTAACATAAATACAGAGCACCTAGGTCAGTCTCATGCCAGCTCCCTAGCTGCCATTTTAATCTCTGTGTGCTCCTATGAGCCCAGGTTAATTGATTGCCTGAACTTTCTCATGGTGTCCTTGACCTGTCTGGCTCCTACATTCCTTTCTCCTCCTCTGTAGGATTGCTGAACTCTGCTGTATGTTTGGCTGTGGGTCTCTGCATCTGTCTCCATCAGTTTCAGAATGATGCCTCTCTGATGACAATGGGTCAGGCACCAATCTGTTCACAGGAGATGGCCAGTTCAGGCTACTTATACACTATTGCTGGGAGTCTGATTTTAGAGGAAACACTTTGAGTTTCTCTCCATTTAGTTGGATGTTGGCTATTGGTTTGGTGTATATTGCGTTTAACATGCTTAGAAATGTTCCTTTTATTCCTGTTCTCCCCAAGATCTTTATCATGAAGGGATGTTGGATTTTGTCAAAGGCCTTTTCAGCATCTAGTGAGATGATCATGTGGTTTTTCTTTTTCAGTTTGTTTATATGGTGGATTACATTGATGGATTTTCCTATGTTAAACCATCCTTGCATCCCTGGGATGAAGCCTGCTTGATCATGGTGGATGGTTTTTCTGATGTGTTCTTGGATTCAATTCACCAATATTTTATTGAATATTTTTACATCGATGTTCATGATGGATATTGGTCTGTAGTTCTCTTTCTTAGTTGTATCTTTGTGTGGCTTTGGTATCAAAGTGATTGTACCCTCATAAAAAGAGTTTGGCAATGTCCCTTCTGCTTCTATTGTGCGGAACAGTTTGAGAAGTACTGGTATTAGCTCTTTGAATTTCTGGTAGAATTCTGCAGTAAAGCCAACTGGCCCTGGGCTTTTTTTTTTTTTGGTGGGAAGCTTTTGATGACTGCTTCTATTTCATTAGGGGTTATAGGTCGATTTATACTGCTTATCTGTTCTTGGTTGAATTTTGGTAAGTGATATCTATCCAGAAAACTGTCTATTTCCTTTTTTCTATTTTCTATTTATTTTGTCTATTCTATTTTCGAATTTTGTGGAGTACAGGTTTTCAAAGTATGACCTGAAAATTCTCTGGATTTCTTCATTGTCCATTGTTAGATCCCCCTTTTCATTTCTGATTTTGTTAATTAATCTGCTCTCTCTCTGCCTGTTGGTTAATTTGGATATAGGTTTGTCTATCTTGTTGATCTTCTCAAAGAAACAACTCTTTGTTTCATTGATTCTTTGTAATGTTTTCCTAGTTTGCTTCTTTTTGCTCCAAAGCTTTCAGTTGTTCTGTCAATTCTCTAGTGTGACTTATCTCCAGTTTCTTCATGTGGGCACTTAGTGCTATGAACTTTCCTCTTAGCACTGCTTTCAGAGTATCCCCTAAGTTTGGGTATGTTGTGTCTACATTTTAATTAAATTCTAGGAAGGCTTTAATTTCATTTTTTATTTCTTCCTCAACCCAGGAATGATGCAATTGGGTGTTATTCAATTTCCACAATTATGTAGGTTTTCTGAAATTTGTATTGCTGTTGATTTCTAGCTTTAAAGCATGGTGATCTGATAAGATACAGGGGGTTATTTCAATTCTTTTGTAACTGTGGAGGTTTGCTTTGCTGCCAAATATGTGGTCAACTTTAGAAAAGCTGAGAAGAAGGTATATTCTTTTGTGTTTGGATGGAATGTTCTACAGATATCTGTTAAACCCAGTTGGGTCATAACTTCTGTCAGATCATTTGTTTCTTTTTTAAGTTTCTTTCTGGTGGTCCTGTCTAGTGGTGAAAGGAGGGTGTTGAAGTCTCCTATTATAAGTGTGTGTGGTTTTATGTGTGGTTTGTGCTTTAGCAATGTTTCTTTTATAAACGTTGCTGCCTTCACATTTGGGGCATAGATATTCAGGATTGAGACTTCATTTTGATGGACTATTCTTGTGATGAGTATCAAATGCCCTTCTTCATCACTTTTAATTGATTTTAGCTTGAAGTCTAAATTGTTAGATATTAGGATTGCGACTCCAGCTTGTTTCTTCTGCACATTTGATTGGAAAATCTTTTCCCAACATTTTACTCTGAGGTAACGTCTGTCTTTGAAGGTGAGGTGTGTTTCTTTTAAACAGAAGGATGGATTCCATCTTTGTATCAATTCTGCATTCTGTTAGGGTCACTCACCTTTGTATGGGACAGGTGAGCCGGTAGAATATTATTTTAAGGAGTGTGATTTTTGATTATGCTGCATTTGTTTAACTATGTGAAGCTGTGATTTCTCACCTGATGGTGTAATAAAGATCTGAATGGCCCATAGAAAGACAGGAGAAAGGATAGGTGGGGTTTTCGGGCAGAAGGATAAATAGAAGGAGAAAGAAGAAAGAGGAGCAAGAGAACAAGGAGAGCAGGACAGCAGGGGCCAGACACCCAGTCAGCCAGCCAGCCATGGAGTAAAAAGGAAAGTCAGATTAATAGAAGTAAGAAAGACAGAAGTCCAGAGAAAATAGTTAGACTGGTTAATTTAAGTTAAACAAAGCTGGCAAGAAGCAAGTAAAGTCAATATGGGGAATTCATAGCTAAGAATAAATCTCTGTTTGTGCAATATATTTTTGAGCTGGGTGGTAGTCTCCTCAAAAAGGCCAAAGATTAAAAGAGTAAAATTCCCCACTACAAATGTGAGTCTTACATATTAGTCAACAATGTAATGTTTTTCTACACTAAGAAAATGAACACTGGGGTCACTGTTGTATCTGCCGTTTGTTTTTTCCCACTTTTTTATTTGAATTAAAAACAAGATAGTTTCACATGTCAATCCCATTTCCCTCTCCCTTCTCTCCTCCCCTAACATCCTGCCCCAATAAAACCCTACCTATCTCATATCCTTTCTGTTCCCCAGGGAGGACGAAGCCTTCTATAGGGGGTCATCAGAGTCTATCATATCCTTTGGGATAGGGCCTAGGCCCACCTCCTTTTGTCTTGGATGATGTAAAACTCTAGAATTGACAGAGACATATGATGAGGAATGTACTGTGTATGTTTATCTTATTGATTGTTAAATACAATACTCTTTGGCCAATGAGACAGCAAGTTAGACGGGACTAGGAGTCAAAGAGGATTCTGGGAAATGTATTACAGAAGTGGTGATCCAGGCAGGAAGTGACATAGCAAGGAGACTCAGATTAAGCGAAGGAGAAACAAAAACGGTCCCTTTTCCCATTCGCCTCCTCCAGTGGCAGGATGTGAGCCACCAGCAAGGAGGGACGTCAATAAGGCATCCGATAAGTCTTATAACATATATAGATTTATGACAATTAAGATTGAGCTAGCAGATGAGAAGTCCTAGTCATTGGCCAAACAGCTTTGAACCTAATACAAGTTTCTGCGTATTCATTTGGACCTAACTGGGGTGGGTGGCTGCCGTAAAGCTCACAAGTGGCAGTGGGGCTCAGGTGGCTTTGGCGGAAAGCTTTATCGTAACAGAGTGAAATTTCTTGAGGCTGGTAATCTGAAACCTTAAGTAAATATAATATGTTGAACATTCTAGAAGAGTTTCAAAGTTATTCTCATAACCAGAGAAATCAAATTTTTAAACAATATTTTCATCAGCATTTTAATTATCTTATTTCAAGTATCCAATTTGACAGTAATTTGAGGTCTAAAACTTTGGCACATAGATACTTTAACCAAGAATGTAATTGCCAAGTGCCACAAGCATCTCTTATTACACTCACTAATCTTGATATCTTTATATGTTTTAAACACACCCTTACACATCAACCTCCAATTTTTATCTTAGCCCCTCTATATTTGCTAATAACATTTAAAAAGCTATTAGTATATTCCATATAGCTATCCATTTTCTACTTGATAGCCACAGTTCTGTTTTCTACATTGAAGTTTTCAGAAATTACAATTCAGCTCTTCAATTCAGAACTTCCGAGCACTCTAAATATAGGGGAATAAAATCATATACAAATGTTTGATAAATTTTTAAAAGAAAACTGTTGCCTCTTCAGGCTACTATATTATAAACCATATTTGTTCAAGTTTAACAAGAAGGCAAACATATATCAACAGGATCAGGCACTTGAAAATGGATCACACATGGGAGACAGATTCCTGTGCAGTCAGCAGTTCCTCTTCTTTATTCCAGTTGGTTGAAAAATGATAGCCTATAAGTGCAAGGCACCTGGAAATTTACTTTTCACGTAAGCTAGGAAAAAGCTTAATAAAGTACAACACACAGGGATGGAACCCAGACAGACTGAATATCCAGTTCTTGAAAGTTAAACTTTAAAATTAATAAAAAAACATTATGAAAGAAAATTTCATTGTTTCCTAGAGGCAGAAAGAAAAGTTATTTGATATACCCTTTTAATACAAATGATAATGTAGAATTTATTGTGTTTAATTATGCTTCCAAAAGATTTTTATTTTACAAAGGGTAAGATAGGATTATAAGCTATGAATCAGTAGGAAATACAAACATACCTTAAAAGTTGTATCACTCTAACAATACAAATTGTTTAAGTACAAGAATATTTAAATATAGGAAAGGATAAAATCAATCATTTAAATGTTTTTCTCCGGGATAATGTATAGATTCCCTTGAGTTAGTTTTAGATGGATGGATTGACAAGCCTTTTCAATGAAGCAAGGCCCCAGCATATACAAATGCCATCTCATTAAAGAGGAAAAAAACCTGAGACTTGACTTGGACAGTTTGGGAGTGTTGTGAAATCACATTTTATAATACTGTGTGTTGGAGCAAGCATTAGATCAGTTAATTGAACAAAATGAGGATTTTAGAAATATCCTTTGCACTTATATAGATTCATAATTTCTGTGAGCCCAAGAGATTCACTTTTATTAGAAAAATGACCATAAACTCAGTATGTTTGTCATTTCTTAGTACACATCAATTTCTGACATTACGTTATGTAGAGGTTGGTAATACACTGAAATAGAATTCTTTAAACTGTAGGAATTGTTTGAGATGTGTCTTAACTCTATAAAATAATTATTTTGCTTCATTTATCAGAAAATACTATTAAGATTTTCTGAGGCTTTTCCTTTTAAATAATTTTTAAATAGGGAAAACTTAAACATAGTGAACAAGGCCTTTTGCTACTTTTTCCTTTATTTGAATAAAAAATACAACACATGGCCTGAAAAGATTCACTAATATTCAGTCTTCTATTTTCTTGGGAGAGAGTACTAAGGGGGACTTCAGAAAAGTTAGCCTTTAAATCATCAAAGGAGTTACACATAAGTAAATTAAACAGTAAATTGTATGCATCACGACTATATATCAATTTGTGTACCATTGTACAAAGTCATGGTCACTTTATGATGTAACATGGAACTGCAAGGCTATTTTCATCTATAATCACAAAGGAAAGCTGTCAAAAAGTTCTGTCTCTGTAGGTGTATAACATAAAAGAACAAGTTACTATGAAATGTTCCAGTTGGTCATCTCTACATAGTTAATCCTATTTAATCATCAGAAACTTTTATCACTTCACAGTATGTAGCTAGGTATTGGAAACCCTTCAGGGCCTTCATGAAGCTTCCATGATAAGCAAGCTGAAGGCCCAGGGATCAGCTTCCAAGATGAGTCACATGAATATCTCCTTTGGCTAGAGCTATGTTTCTTTTTTCTTTTAATAGGGCTTTGGACATAGATTTCCATGAAATTTCAGGTTGCTTTGAACATAGTATGATCTCGGAAAGTTAGAAACAGCCACCTTTGTAAAACCTAATTTCAGTAGAACATTTATTCCATAGTCCATTTCTCAGAACTGTACCACTAGGCCCTGTCTACACTTTAAAAACCTGCAAGTTACAAGAGCATGAATTGTTAGAGTGGGATCTTTAGATTATTTTAGAGGGTATAACTACTTGTATGTAAATAAAAAATATTAAGTGTGAAGGGTGTAAATAATGCATGGAGGAAGACAAATTTCAGAAAGAGAAATGAAAAATTTGCGATGGGTTAGAAAGCTCACATGAAAAATAAACCATGAGAAAATAACGTGCTCCCACAACTGTGAATAGACATTTGAGTCTGTCACCGGCACCAGCGCCAGCAACCGAAGATCCAGACCAGGTGAGAGTCTGTGGATTAAGAAGCACACAACTCAGGTAATTTGGTAGAAGTGAATGCCATCAGTTTATTGCAGCCAGCAGTTTATATAACAAGAAACACCACCTGCTAGCAAACACATTCCCACATCCTATAATAAACAAGGAAACCATGACACCTGCTCATGGCCAAAGAAGCAAGAGGAGGATGGGGCAAGGCATAATGTTTCAAAACAAGAAAGGTTCATAACAGGAGGTTGATACTAGTAGGCAAGGCAAGGAAAACAGGAGGTACCTGTGGTTATTCTGGAAAACAACTCACTGAGACCCTGTGGGTCCTGGGTACCAACGTGAGATGATTTCTTATGGAGAAAACTGCAAAGAAAGAGATACTGATAGATAACATAACAGAAATTAGAAACAAGCAATAATCAGCACACAACCTAGATGCCCCTCAACTGAAGAATGGATACAGAAAATGTGGTACATTTACACAATGGAGTACTACTTAGCAGAAAAATCCAAAAACAAACAAAAAACAATGGAATCTTGAAATTCCAAGCAAATGGATGGAACTAGAAGAAACCATTCTGAGCAAGGTAACCCAGTCACAAAAAGAAAAACAAGGTATGTACTCCTATGTGGATTTTAGACATAGAGCAAAGGATTGCCAGCCCACAATCCATACAGCCAGAGAAGCTAGGAAACAAGGAGGACCCTAAGAAAGACATAATGGTCCCCTGGAGGAGGAGAAAGGGACAAGATATCCTGAGCAAATTGGGGGCATGGAGGGAGGGGAGAGGGAGATAGGAGAATGAGAAGGAGAGAAGAGGGGAGTGAGGAGGACATGAGGGAGCAGGAAGTTCAAGTTGGGGGAAGAATAGAGGAGAGCAAGATAAGAGATACCATAATAGAGACAGCCATTATAGGTTTAAAGAGAAATCAGGCACTAGGGAAATATCTATAGAGATAAAATGATGACACCAACTAACAATCTAAGAAACACAGGAGAGGCTACCTTAAATTTGCCCTCCCTTTATAATGAGATTGATGACTGACTTATATGCCATCCTATAGCCTTCATCCAGCATCTGGTGGAAGTGGAAGCAGACACCCACAGCTAAACAATAAACTGAACTGGAATCCAGTTGCAGAGAAGGAGGAGTGATGAGCAAAGGAGTCAAGACCAGGCTGGTAAAACCCAAAGAAACAGCTCACCTGAATGAGGGGGAACTCTTGGTTCAAAGACTGATAGTTGGGAAACCAGCATGGGACTGATCCAGACACAATGAAAGTGGGTGTCAGTGAGGAAACCTCAGAAATCTATGATCAGTACTCATCCCTAGCATAGGAATAGACTTAGGGAGCACATTCCAGATAGAGGGATACTCCCTGAGCCAAGATACAAGGAGGTGGGCCTAGGCCCTATCCCAAAGGATATGACAGACACTGAAGAACCCCTGTGGAAGGCTTTACCTTCCCTGGGGAGCAGAAAGGATATGTGATAGGTAGGGTTTTAGTTGGGGGGTGATGGTAGGGGAGGACAGGAGAGATAAGGGAACTGAGATTATCATGTAAAACCATCTTGTTTCTAATTCAAAAAAGAATCTGGAAAAAAAGAAAAAAGTAGAAGCAGGTAAATAGTAAGAGGGAGTCAAGAAAGTCTGGCATACCAAGTTGAGGTAGGACCAAGCCCCTTCCCACTGTATGAAGTCTGAGCAAGGTAACCCACCACAGGGATTAGGTTCCAAAAAGCCAGTTCATGAACCTGAAATAGGTCTTGGTGCCACTGCCATGCCCCCTCAAAAAATGAATAAATAAACAGATCTAGTCACAAAATTGTAACCCAAATTTGTAGGCACTAGTTCGGTCCCATGAGGGTTCCCAAACTATAAGTCAATATCTTGAGCTCATACTAACTTTGGTAAGTTGCCTCTAGCTTTCCCCAACAAAGTATTGATTGTCTCATATGATCCCTCCTCCCTCTCTTGAACTCAACTTCAGGATCTCAGCCCAGTGCTTGGCTGTGGGTCACTGCATCTGCTTCCATCAGTTACTGGATGTAGGTTCTATAATGACAATTATGGTAGTCATCAATGCAATAAAAAGGGAGGGCCCATTCTGCCAGCCTTTCTATTATTACTAGGAGTCTTAGCAGGAGTAATCATAGTGTATTCCTTATAATTCTTCTCACACCAGATATTTCCTAACTCCATAATGGCTCTATCAAGATATCTCTCTCAGCTGGGCAGTGGTGGCACAAGCCTTTAATCTCAGCACTTGGGAAACAGAAGCAGACAGATCTATATGAACTGGAGACAAGCCTGGTATACAGGAGCTAGTTCCAGGACAGCCTCCAAAGCTACATAGAGAAACCCTGTCTCGAGAAACTAAAAAACAAACAAACACAAAAACAAAAGATATCTCTTTTATTGCTCTCTGCCTCCTTCCCACGCCTACCTCAGTCTTCCCATTCCCCATTCCCTCCTTCAACCCTCCCAGTTTTACCAGAGGATCTTAACTATTTTCCCTTTGTGGGGCCCTCTATGTGTGCCCCTCTTATGATTCCTATTTTTACCTAGATTCTCTGGTATTGTGGATTGTAACCTGGTTATCCTTTGCTTTACATCTCATATCTTCTTATGAATGAGTACATACCGTGTTTGACTTTTTGGGTCTGGGTTACCTCATTGACGATATTTTTCTCTAGTTTCATATTTTTGCCTGCAAATTTCAAGATGTTTCTACTTAAAAACATTGAATGTGGGTGTTTTGTCTGCATGCATATCAATGTACAATATTTAGCTGCTACTTTTACCCCCAAAGTAGCAAGTAAACACAAAATAAAACTGCTTCTATGGTTTATGTGGAGTTTCTTTATCTAGTCATGTTTTATTTTGACTATCAAGTTCATAATAGTGAATAGAACATATTCATAACCCTGATGTTTGAAAGTATATAAAAATGAAGAAACATCATAACTTTCTTGGGTGCATTCATTCTGGCAACAAAAAGGAGCTGAAATTTTCACTCAATCCAGGTGTTGAGATGAAATGATTTTGTGGAAAAGATTGCACAAATTAAATTTGTAGTATTCATGGAGTCATAAGCCTTTGTCCATTCTCCATCTCACACCTTTCAACAATCCAAGCTTTGTTTTCATGCCCTTGTAACATTGTTTCATGCAGGAATTACATTTTTCTGCCTGCCCCAGGTCCTACAACATTGTCTTTTCCTTTGGGGTGATGTACTTTTTCTGCTTTAAGGGGAGGTGTCTGTCTCATGGAGGTGAATCCCTAAAGATGCCTTGATTCATTCTTCTTTGTTTTAGGTTAACTGAAATTGGAAAATAAGGAGTTTTGAGAGAATTTAGGAGACTATAAAGTGGAGAACCAAAGAATATCAATTCTTGCTCTCAAGCATTCAAGGCATTGCTCAAACTGGAATATCTTTATTTTGTTGCCATTGAAAAGCTAATGATGTTTAATTTCGCTGCTCATAATTGGATATACAGGTTGAAGACCATGATCAGATTCACACTGGATGGCCAATAGAACAAGAAGTAAATATCAGTTATTTTTACATGATGGTAAGTCCTTATGTGTCATTCACCTTCTGCTGGCAGATTCTCTACTACTTTGGGACTGTGATAGAAAAGCAAGAGAAAGCAATTGGTTTCTTAAAAGTTATTGATAGAAACATAAGGATAAAATCAAGGCAATTGTCTTTTCTCCCCAAATATATTACTGAACAAAAACTGGAATAAATAGGTAAAAAAAATAAAATGAGGAGTGTGGATGGAGCAATGGATATTGGTCCTTAGGATCATTTCTAGTTTCTAGAAGAAGTGGAGCTAATCAATGACGAGAATGAGCTTGTGAGATCTCCCCTTCTTTACAAGCATTAGTTTGTATCTTCAACTATCTGCAATACAATTAAATTTATCCTCAGAGTTGTTTCAAAGACAGGCCTAATTTTTAGGCGTATAGTAGAGGGCTATATTGTAAAAGAGAATATTACCAAGCACACTTAAAAATCCCATAACCAAAATTTGGCAGTTTATGCACTATAGTAGTAATAATTAATCTTGTTATTCTATTGACCTTTCAGTTATTTTTTAATTTCTA
Source organism: Cricetulus griseus (assembly GCF_003668045.3). NCBI lineage: Eukaryota > Metazoa > Chordata > Mammalia > Rodentia > Cricetidae > Cricetulus > Cricetulus griseus. Next base: position 236,584,328 of record NW_023276807.1, on the reverse strand, counting down.
TGAATAGGATATTGAGCATTGACAGCTCATATAAAGCTTTGCATATTATCTGTAGTAAATTCATTTTTGATTAGTTTTATATTTATTAACTCTTTCTGTCTGTGTTTTCTCTCTGTGTGTCTCGGTGGCTGTCTGTCTGATTCTCTCTCTTTCTCTCTGTATATATGTGTATGTGTGTACTTTTCATGGCATTCATATGGAGGTCAGATTACTTGGTTGTCTTCTTCTACCTAATTATTTCTAAGGATTAAACTCAGGTCATCAATGTTTCTGGTAAATGCCTTTTCCTGCTTAGGTACTTCATCAGCCCTCATTATTTTATTCCTTTGAGTAAAACATCTACAAAATGCAGTTTGTTCCTGGGGTCCCATTTTTCTCATGTCTGTATAAAATATCCCAGTTTGCATCTATCACTCAATCCCTATAAAGACATATTTAGAGTTCACAGATGCTGACATCTATTTTCTTTTTTAAGTACTAAGAACTTGACTAGATTCCTTACTCTGGAATACATTTTTTCTTTCTTAACTTCTAAATAATTCATCAAAACATTTGCTCATTTTATTGGTTTATTTTCATTTAATCTATAATACCAACTTGGAAATGACATCATGTTTAGATTGGAAAATCGTCAAAATCACATGCATTATAGCCAACGAATAATTTCAGACTGGTCCTAAAATGTATTGTTTGTATAGTAATAGTACTGTAATTTGCAATTTCTTCTAATATTTGTTTCTTTAAAATATTTGGCTATACATCTCTCATGATTGCATTTTATATAAATCAAAAGGACATTTTCTCTTCTAAAACAGACTACTATTCCACTGCAAAGAGATCCTTTGCATAGTTTTATCACAGCTTTACATACTTTCACATTAAGGACAAAATTTTATTTTAATTTAACACTATAATCATATTGAAGCCTATTCCCCTGTAACTGCATGAATCACAAAACAACAAAATAAGCTATGCACTTACTAATATTAATGCCACCCTTAGAAATGCTGCAATCCTCCTTTTCATTTTCATAAAGAAAATTACAAATCAAGTCTTTCAAAGTCACAAAAAATAAAGCTATGTAATGCTTTCCCGCCATTTTATAGCTTATTTCAACACTAATATGTGTAATTTAAAAATGTATTTTTCTTTTGATTTTAAAGTTTTGGTATTTTAATGTCTCAGAACACTGTCTGGTCTCAGGTGTATATTTGATTAATGGATACTGAGTCACACTGAGGTAGTAACATTGGCTTTCAACCAGTAAGATAGTGATAAAGTTAGAATTTGGTTTGAGATTCCATTCTTCTTAATGCTGTTTTTCCATTCTTCTCCTTACACTGTTCATGCTCCACAATATCACTGTAATGCATGTTATAAATAACAAAAATGGATTTAATTTTCTACTGCTTTGACACAGCATGTAAACCATGGTCACATTAATTTATGATTACCTTAGATACAATGGCTATAGCTATTGAAAAGGAAATTACAAATAATTCTATTCCATAATGCATTTTCATATCATTCTCAATATATAGAATCAGGGTGAACATTCATGGTCACTTTGCAACTAGATACAGCATACCTTCCCTGGATTATGGAGCACATGCTCTTTTTACTATGTGTTATCATCACCATCAATATTATTATTATCAGTTCAAATGGAATTTCCAATCCTGTCATTCACCTTGTACTATATAGTTGAATTAAATGTCCAAACCCTCTCCCTCACTGTTTCGATTCAGCATACACAGAAACTATGTATCCTCTAAGTCATTATCTAAACAAACTGGTTTTACTTGCAAAACTGGAGGAAAACTTTGTAACACAAAGACAGGTGGGTGAAAATTCATAGGTTGCACAATCATGATTATGGAAATGAAAGGAAACAAAATAAGAAAAACAAATAAATTATACATGTATACTTTTAAAAGTTTAATAATAGCAATACAGTGCTGTAGGATGAACACAAATAAAAGAGATAATCTGTACCGTTAGTAAAGCAAGCTTTCCCTGTGCTTTAAATTGCCCGAGGGCTGTGCTACAGCATGTCACATAAACAGTCACCTTGCTGCTTAAGCAGCGTCTTACTGCTTAATCACGGACCATCCTCAGTCCCTAGGGTACATAGATAATCACCAAACGATCTCAGATGCTTCCATTTCCCTGTGACTTGTCTGTTTTCTCAGTATTTGAAATCCCTTAACTCCAAAATTATATACACAAGTCCACCAGAATTATTTTCTATATAACTTGATCGAAATATCATTTGTGGGGGAAAATTTAAGAATATTTTATCACAATTCTGTTGAATTATGAGGAAAAAATAGAAAACTCTCCTCCACAAGGATTTCCTTCAGCCCACTTTTAAACTTGATCCATAATTTGATCGAATGCTCTTGGGCGCTATTAAATAGTAATAATGAACTTCACCTAAAGCCCTTAGTAATTTTGTTCCACATTTCCTTCTCTAATTACCTACTATTCCCTATTTATTATTACTTCATTCCTTGCCTTGAGGCCCTCTAAAATTACTAAGAATGATAAATTAAACAATACATTTGGCACCAAGTTAACCTGTAGGGAGGGTTATAATTTAATGGGTTGTCTTCTGAATTAATTATTTCTGAATTATTTAATTGCAGTTTCTAAACAAATTTCTCAGATAATGTGACATTAGCACTTGTAGGATATTTATAATAAAATTATTATGACAAAAGACCCACATTTATCATACTTATTTAGAAGAAATTTTACTCTAATTATCCTATATGTTGTTAAGATTTATAGCATATGTTTATAGCTTTACAGTCAAGCATTATTTTCATATATGGATATAAGTTTACTCTGTATTATTTCACTTCTTCAGACCATAAGTCATTATGGTTAGACATTTCAAAGTATGCTTTTTGCAGGCATACCAGGAACTCAAAGCAGGAGCTGTAAGCAGGAACTACCTTTCTCATATAGTCCAGGGCCACTGGGACAGTGATGGCACTGGAAGTGCCAAATCTAGTTCCTCCAGCCCCTCCCAGCATCTCCCAGCCACTCAGTGAACAATCAAGAGTATGCTTCATAACCCTACTCATGGACCAAATGGTTGGAGGCAATCCCAACTGAGATTCTGTCTTCTAAGGTGTGTTCATATTTGTGTCCAGTTACCAAACCAAACTGTACCATCCAACTCCTTGTCCACTGATTCTTAAACGTTTTAATTTCACACACATTCCCTTTTCACTTTTGTTCATCCAGAACTCTTGCTAATGTCACAGCATAAAACATAATAGAAATTAAGCTCCAAAACCTATAAAAATCTCAAAACTTCAATACCCAGGATCTTTATTCTTAAATATGAGTTTTCTTAAACTAAAACAAAACAGATTCACAACAAATAAATTCATACTTTCTTATTAAAAGAGGGAAGAACTAGAACATAGTTACAATATTATCAAAGCTAACCAAAATATAACAAGGTAAATAGCACAGTTTACAATGCTTGGGACTAATAGATGGTCTTTTAGTCTCCAGGAGATGTTATTAGCCCCACCTCTCCAGTTCTTCCTTAGGGACTTACAGCACGTTGGGCACTGTGGACTTGTACACACTTTTTGTTGTCCTTGGTGGTCATCCATTGGCTATGACAGCTAGTGTCACCTAGCAACAGAGGTTGCAATTTCATCTGTGTCCTCTCCAAGATCTATGACCCTGCCACATGATTCCATATCTCAGCTTCTTTATATGATCCCTTCAGTCATCTGACTCTATCAGAAACTAAAGCTCTAAACTCACAACCCTCTGCTACATTGCCCCAGCCTCGTCTGTTCTTTATGACTTCTTCAAACCTTAATATGTAAGAATCTTACACATTACCACGTTTAACAACGACCTTGAGATTTAGGATTTATTTTCCATGTGAATACAGCTTCTATGTGCTGACTAAGAAAAAACAACCAAACAAACAAACAAAACTTCCGAGGAGAGTTTGCCTTGATTATATTGTTCTCTTGTAAATCATAGTTGCTGTTTAGCCTTGGATAACTAGCATCTGTTATCCCAGTAAGGCAAATCTTTCACTCCAGTGTTGCTTTTCTCTTGTTATTCACAGCTATTTTTTCAAGCACAGGTAAACAGAGCCCACTGTTTCTTAACACAAAATATCAAATGAGTTGCTTTTATTGAGTCTTTGAGGGAATTCCTAGCTTCCCTCTGAAAGTTCAGAGGCCTGGCCTCCATTATCGACATTGGTTTCAGCATTCTTAATTTGCATGCTCTCACAACAATACCTCATAAGGCTCTGAATAATCAAGAATGCTTCACCCCAAAGTTCCAAATCTGCCATCCTTCTCCACACAACAATCCACAGCATAAAGGTTACACTGTCAGGTCCATCACTGTCCCACCTCTCATTCCTGGTATTAACTCCTGTTACAGCTAGTTTTCCATTCCTGTTGTAAAACAATTTCAGGAAGAAATGGTTTATTTGCATACAGTTTATAGTCTACTAACAAATGAAGCCATGGCAGAAACTCAGGGCAAGAGCTTGAGGCAGAAACCAGGAAGGAAGGCAGATAAGCTATTGGTTTCTCTGGCTTGTTAACATTCTTATATCACCAAGTTCCAACCTCCAACCCGACCTAGAACTGCCTTCAGTGGGATGTGTCATCCCACAACAGTCATCATCAAGAAAATGACTCAAACACATGTTCAGAAGTCAATCTGATGGAGAATCCATTTACTCCATTATAGCTAGGTTTGTGTCAAGTGGACAAAATTTAATTATAACAGAAGACTAATTTATTTTCTGTCCCTTGAATACCAATAATCATTGAATCTCATGTTAAATTCCTGAAAGTCTGACTCCATCTGTAGTGTTTAGTTTAAGTCTTACTTTAAAAGAGATTATTTGCCATCCCCCATCAGTCTCATTAACAAGTTGTGATAACGAATTTATGCTTCTCTGAGCTAGAAATGCTGTGATTGTGTGTGAGAAAAATTGTCACTAAAATGAATCCATGTTGAAAAATGTTAATCAATATGTTGTAGTGTAAAATTTAGCTAGTAATAAATGTGTGTGTGTGTGTGTGTGTGTGTGTGTGTGTGTGTGTGTGTGTGTGTGTTTTAGGGGCATATGTGTGTTCCTCTTGGACAGGCTGGACCCTCAGGGAAGTTTATCACAATGTGAACAAACAAAAGCTATTTATTGTCATAGTAAGTCCAGAGGAAGTGGAACATAACATCTGGTCCTAACCCCTGGAATTTTCCCAAATTAATTACTTGCTACAGCAGCCCACAAAACCTCTCAGATTTCATGTGTGAATGGCTGCAGTGGATATCCACAGCTCTTGACAGCCTTCCCTAATACCTTAAACCACTGGACAGCTGCTTTTTTAGTGCTTAATAAAAGTCGCTGGAGGAAAGAATGTTTTGACTATGTGTCTGTTAATTTTTCCAACATAAAATCTCAAATTTTCATGTCCATAAAGATTTGTTATTATATAAATGCCATTTGTTTTTATTTTGTTAATATTATCTATACAGAGGACTGTGTTTATTTTGTGTGCTAATAATATTCTTCACCAAGTCTTGCCTCCTTTAAAAAAGTCTCCCCCCCACCCAGAAACACACAAATGCATACATATGAATAAAAAGCATTTCAAGTAAATGTCATTCTCACAAGAAAACTACATAAAGAATTTAAATTGTTAATAGTTTGAAGTAATGTATTAAACTATTTCTATGAAGTTCAAATGACCTTCATGTACATGTGTTAGAAAGGTCACACATAGCTATGAACATTTAACCAAAATATTTGAACTAGAGTATTCATAGAAACACATTGTATAACATTCAAAGTTGAATATAAAGATCAATAGTTGTTGTGTGACAAATCTTATCCTGGGGAGAGGAAACATACTCATCTATTCACCCCAAATGAGAAGTTCACAATAGGCCAAAGTACAGATACCACTGAAGTCCAACTTGGTGAACCACTGAATTATATTGGGATTACTTATAGGAACATGAGTGAGGGGTTACATACAGATCAGAAATGACTCAAAGACAACTGCATCCATTCCAACATGTGTGACAACTCACAGAACCTGGCAATCCTGGACCCACTGCTCATGCCGAGGGCAGCTCAACAGTTTCCTCTAACTCCTACATTCTTTCTGTTCCCTCTACTGAAAGGATCCCTGAGATTTAGAGGTGGTGACTATATCTGTCCATCTATGGCTAGGAAATAGGCTTCAATGATACTGTAAAATCCACTTGTTCACGAGCTTTTTCAGTGGTGAGGAGTTGGTGCTGACAACTGCAGTGACATATTGAGAGTTGGACAGGCACATGACACCCATGTAATAAAACCATACAAGTTGATTCCCCATTAGGACTCATGACCTCCCAAGCCACAGGATTTCATTTTGGGTTTCTGTATCAGCCTTGAATTTCATCTTGAGAAACAGGTGTTAATTCCATCTGGAAGAGTGTTGGTCTTACCCAAGATAGCCCAGCAGGAATGTTGGTGACATTCTTCACCAGAAGACTCCATTGCCCTTCTGGCACTCTGAAAGGCAGACAGCAGGGTGGGAAATTGCAGGTAGGTTCTAGCTTAATTTATCCATGTCCTATAATCAAAACATGGACACGTGCTGTCTTCAGCAATAGGGTATTATTTTTTGGTTTTTTTGAAGCAGAGTTTCTCTGTGGCTTTGGAGGCTGTCCTTGACCTAGCTCTTGTAGGCCAGGTTGGTCTTGAACTCATAGAGATGTGCCTGCCTCTGCCTCCTGAGTGATGGGATTAAATGCGCCTGGCCAGCAAGAGGGTCTTAAGTCCAGTTCTGGCATACAGCCAAGAGTAATAGCAATAGCTTTTACCATTTTCATGATCCCAGGAGCTTGCCTGGCCAGCAATCCACTGGGGAGTTAGCCCACCTCTGGTGTTGGCATTTTATTCAGAAATTGTATGGCCTCTTGGAGTATCCTTTTCCATCCATATACAGTATCTTTTGGATTTAAACTCTTTAAATGGTGATTCAGTTACTGGAAGATTCTCAATAGCATTAGTGCTAAAGCTTGAATATACCATGTTTCACTGTTGTAAATGTGCATCCCACCTTTGTAAAATTGGATTCTATGGCATAACAGCAGGCAGCCCAGCCAGAATGCATTCCATGCATCCATTTGTAGGGTAAATTGTTTTTAGTCATTGATGTGGAACCAGCTTTTGAATTCTACCTGTTGCAATTCTTGATATACCTCTAGCAGTGGCTGTTGCAGTGAATACATATCTTCTGCTCTTTTCTGTGAATGAAACCAAAATCCTTTTGGAAATGCTTGTTCAGGTTACTTTTGCCATAGCCATCACCTATAACTTTCTGAACTTCTGGTGACTTTTAACAGGAATTGACACTGAGTCAGTGGGTCACATAGCTGTTTAGCCTGTCTTCCAAGGATCTTAGCCTGCTGAAAAGCCTTTTGATACTTTCTGTCCCAATCCCATATAACACACTTTATCCAATTATATAGAGGACAGTTTAGACAAGATGGGGCATGAAAATGTGCTAATATCCCAACAGTCACCAAAATGCCTGTAGCTTCTTTACATTTACAGGCACAGGCTGCTGTATGATTTTCCATACACATCTAACCAGACTATAATTAAGCAAGAACTTTATAGCATTGCCTGTCCCTTGCACCTTGTGTGGAATGAGCTCCCATCCTATATCCTTTGCATGTACCTCTATGTCTCTCTAAGTTTACGTACAAAGCATGGATAGAGGTGCTAACTTAATCAGCTCCCTATAGTCTTTAAACATTATCTTTGGACCATTACTTTTCTGTATTCTGGATGTTTTCCACAGAACCTCCCTATATTCCTGCATGCCTGATAAACTCAATGAACCTGACTTAATCTGCTTAGACCTACCATTCAGAGCCAAAGGAAAATTCGATCTTGGTCTCCCCTGCTGAACCTGCTATCAGAGTGGACCTAGCTTGGCACAGCAGGTGCTGTCTCTGCACTCATCACATATAGCTATTTAGGGAGATCCTGGCAGGGAAAAGCATCTCTAACCCTACCATGACATTTCGCTGGAAAGAAATATATTGTCCTCAGTCTGGGGGTAAAATGAAGCAAGCCCTGGAACTGGCTTGATCATTTCAACTTCAGCATTTGAAGTTCTCCTGACGCTCCTAAGCACACAATTTTGTTTTCCATCAGTTTCCTTTCCTTAGGAACTCTGGCTCAACATAAGTATTAACACATTTTTCTTCCAGGAACCCAGGCAGACTTCTTCCTATGTTTTACATAGGTTGCTCTCTCTTTACAATCTCTATTTACATGCTAATCTATGCCACTGAGATCTGACAAAGCCATTCCCTAAGAAAGGACTCAGTAAAGCCACTAAAGGTCCGCACTAGCCTCTAGAGTTGTGCTAGATCAATCTTTTACGTGATTCCTCTGTGATTGTAGGTCTATCTGACCCAGAAAGCTGAGGGTCAAACACACTACTTTTATTACTAGTTCCCTTGGTATCATCTGCTCCTCCTCTATGGGTTTCCAACTTCTGTTTTTATGAGAACTTCAGAGAGAGAGCAAAGTATTCCTAATGCTTACATAAGTCAGCACACAGCACACCAGGGACTGATTTCCCTCATATTGTGGCATTTTCATTAATGAGGGATAGGAAATTGCATCATTCACTTTTTCTGTCTCCACAGCAGTCAGACTGATCCCATCCACTCACGCCATGTCCCAATGAATCACCAGTCAGGCTGAGACACAGAGCATATTACTTTTTTATTTAAAAGTTTTATTTAATTCCAGTATTTCAAATGTTAGTATTTCCTGATCGCACTAACTTCTTGCATTGGACTATGGGTAGTGTATCAATTTGCATACTATATTAGAGCCTTTCCATCTCTTTCTACTAATGGTTGGGCTTAAGAGTTATCATTTACTCCTTCTATCATCTGTCTCTCTCACATCCTCTTATTTATCTTAGTCTTCAAATCAGAAGCTAACATAGAGGGAATAACCACTTCTCCACATTTTGTTTCAATTGATCCTTTACACAGTAAGTTCTTGCTTTATACAAAGAAGCCCCTGCTTGGTCACTAAATCAGTCTCAGTCACATTTCTAACTAAATACAACAGTGGTCAAGAACCTCTGCTGCTGTTTGCTGAAAATCTCAACCCTTGTGCATTAATCTCAAAGACTGCAAAATTTTCTCTAAAACTGTCACTGTTCCCAGGATATGTCTATATTCACATGGTGCACCCCACTCATCAAAAGGGATGCCATTGCATACCACATAGATGAAGACTGTCATTCTGGATTCCTCCCACAGACACTCATAATCCTGATGTCTCCGACTGAATTGCATGTCTCACTACTCATAGCCATAACCATTCAACTGCTGTCATAACACAAAGGCCCACTAACACGCGTAACACAGAAAAGAACCACTCTTTTGGAGTGTCCTCCAGGGATACTACCCAACTCAGTCTTCTTAGCCTCAAGTGCATGTCTTGCTACCAAAAGCAAGGACCATGTACTCTCTTCTTCACAGCTGATCTTTGGTTCCATCAGGTCCTTGTTTGGGTACCAATTACACTGCCTTACAAAACTTACTTTCATAGGGAGACAAATTCTTTTTTTTCTCTCCCCAGATAGGTAACCAATAACACACCAAAGTACAGATAACACTAAAGTCTTGCTTCATGAACCAATCAGTTTTATTAGGGTTCCTTACAGGAACAGAAATGATTGGCTCAAAATCCTGGAGCACACTGCACATCTTGCAGGCAGTTTAGCAGATTAGAGTGTCTTTTCCTGGTGCCTCAGCTGGTTGAAATCGCTTCCAGGAAGCTCTTCTAGTCTAATAGTCTTCTTTGCAGCTGGACTTCATTCAATATACCAGGAAACTGGCCTGGTGAATCTGATCAGGTTCAAGGAGTTTTTGAATCTCTTCTCTTTTCATTTTTTCTTTCTTTCTATTTGTTTCCTTGCTTATTTATTTATTTATTTATTTATTTATTTACTGGGATGTTATTTACCTGCTGGTTCTGGGGGATCCCTTACAGGATGGAATGTTTTGAACTTAGAAGACACTATTAAACAACTATAGTAAGCTTATGCTATAGAAGCTTAAATGTAAGCAGTCACCATAAGAGAATAAACACTATGCAAAAATAATAATGTAGTCACTAATTGTTTAATTGATATGAAGTGAAACAAAAAGGACTGTATTTCTTTTTTCTAAATTCACTACCAAGTTTTTATATATATATATATATATAATTTAAATCTCAAGATAGTAGATGCTATCCAGAAGAAGGGAGGGCATTGTTGCACAATATTGTATTCTTGGTATATGACTATGTTATACCACCTGGATGATGTTTTCACAATAAACATGATGATATGCAGGCACATTCTATGCCTTTTTCTTTAAAATACCAGTCATCCACAGAAGAGATATGGAACAATGCAAGAAGGTACACCGAATTTTTAAAGAATACCATAGTTTGACTATAGCAGTAGAGGAAAGAGCAATCCTGAATATTTCAGAAAAAATATTGAAGACTCCTTCACATAGGAGGATATCAACTGAATTTAGCCTATTTTTCACTGTGACTAAACATTGCACTTCTTCTTCTTCAGGTACAGCAATCCATGCTCTTACGTCCCTCAGAAAGCATCCATTCACTTTGAATACTTGCACTACTTAAGTACAGTCATTAGAATAGATGTCTTTTGGTGAGGAAAAAGTGAACATTAGATTCATAGTATTTATGGAATATTGATTACATATTTATTGTTCATTGTTAGGTTGGTAATGATAATTTGTCTCATAACTTTCGCAAACCTCTCAGTACTCAGGAAAGATACAAACATAGTAAATACTCATGTGTTTGTTTTCATTGAATAAATTATAGTGGTCATTAATGTTACTTCATGAGACAAGCGGGTTCTACCCCTGACTAAATGTATACTGTTGTATTTCCAACCCTCAGTTCCCACTTTTCATAACTAGGGATAATGATAGTAATTAGATGTACAGAATGTATGCTATTCAAAGATTAAATAGCTCTTCATATGATTATGCTAAAGCCTAAATTATACATTGAAAATTTAATATGGAACCTAATATACCAAGGCCAACAAAAGTTACTGTTTCCATGATTGATTTGGCCAATATGTTTATTTTAAATTCTACTTACAATATCATTTAAATTGCCTTCACGATACAAAATAAACATAGAGTGCTAGATTAGGGATGAAAAGGTTATAGTAATTCTTATGTGTTTCTCAGGGCAAACAGTGCAAATATTTAAAAACTAAATAAGAGTTTGATAACTTTTGAACCTCAGGACAATTAATAGATGACAAAATGAAAAGCAAGATATCACAGAAAATAACAGCATATGATCATAGAATAGTTGTGCACAAGGTGACTATTTTAATTACTATATTTCTTAGATACCTCTTAAGGAGTTACTAAAGGAGATAAAATGTGGACTACTCTGAAAATTTATGCAAAAATGTAACAGCAGGGTAGCTTTGAAGAGCTAATTATCCCACTTTTATTCAAAATATAAACAACTATATTCTGAAGACAAGAAAAAATTATTGACAAGTAGTTTTACTTTCTTTTCATGTACAAGTCAAATACAGAATTTTTTCAGGTAAACATGCAACAATTTTGTGTAAAATATGAAAATTTATTAAAATTGCTAACATTCTGGTATGTTTGAAAAAGTGTAAATTCTTTAGTAAAATACACATTATTAGAATATATTGCATAGATTTAAATTGAAAAAAATGATTTTTGACAAATCTTGACTAATTTAAGTTTGAATCTTTAACAGAAATATGTGACAGATAATTTCAGTAAATAAATTTTCAAATTGCCTTATAATGTATTTCTAATATCCAAACTGATATTAGCAGAAACATGTGAATGAATTGCTTATAGTTTAAATTTTTCCCATAATTCAGTATTAATAAATATAATCATAATTAATGAAATCTTCATGAATAAAATACATTGAAATTAAATAAACACATGTAAATTTACAACTAATAGAAATATCCTGTTCCAATGATGTTGTATCTGCACACTTTAGATTAATTCCAATTAACAAATAAGGAAATAGTGAAATCATTTGCAGAGAGTTATATCTGAAATGTGATTATGATTATGAGAAGTTCATAATTATTCATACTAATTGTGTTTGAATTTTATCTATACAATTATATTTTCTTAATTATATATTATGCAATTATGCAAATTATTTGTAAAAAGACTGTAAATAATGCCCAATATTTCAAACCATAGAAACAAATTATGACTTTAATACCATGTGTCTCAGTAGCAACAAATATGCATGCAAAATAAATGTTTATTCTTTCTTTCCAAATATAACTCTCAATTAATAATATAAATGAAAAATTTAAGTAATTGTTTCAATGTATTATTTTTCCTTCCTATTTTACCTTATAAATAGTGCATTACTATTTAACTAAGCAATATTGCAAATATTGTAAAGGAGAATTTCCACTATTAGTTCCAATTTAATAGATAAAAGACACTGTAAATTCTACACACTATTATAAGAGGTATGATAAAATGCAATATTCATATAGAATTAGTTTAGTATTTTAATAATATTACTGTCTGAGTTTGACTAATTCAAGAAAAATCAGTATATGAAAATGATACAGTTTTAAAGTGCCACAGGAGTTAAATGAAAAAACCTTTCCACAAGATATTATGAGTGAATATTAATATTTTAATAAAAAATCCAGCTGATTGTAAATTGTTGTTAATTTCACTGTGTAACTCTCAAATGTATTGAGAATTATAAAACTTTTCTAAACATCCTAACCGGACCCATAGAATTCTAAAAATGGACATGAGTCTTAGTTCCAGCCTTAAGTTTTAGCTACCAGTAAAATTTTCATTTCAGTTAATCAGTTAATTTCATTTCTACACAGTAATATGTTACTAATATGAAGCCACATGAAGGTACCCAGTGCACAGAAATGTGGTCTGTCCATGTAATAAACATTGTAATATCCTTTGTGAAAAATGGTAAAGGCTTTTAAATAGGTGATGGAGGTTGATTCTTGAATGCATGGCCGATAACAATATTGAACTTTACCTTTGCCAATTATTTTGAAAATTACTGAAAATTAAAAAATCTATTTCTCTCCTTTATAGTATATTTTGACTCTTCAGTAATCTTCTCAATTAAAGAGTCTTAACAAACAAACTATTCATATTTTGTCTGCAGTATTTTGTTATGTAACTTTTTAAACATTGGCAGATTTGAGGTCTCAAGCAGGTATTGAGTTATCAATACAGTTATCCTAAATATGATTAAAATAAAATAGTACAGACAAATATAAGAGAACCAGACAAATTTTTAACTTGTCCTTTTTTGCATTTAAGTGGAAACACAGTTTATTATTATTTCATGACACAAAGACACATACAAAATTGTACACATCATGTTATGTATACATACTCGAGTCTTGACACAAATTATACATGCCTGAAGTCAACTTAGCCTCTATATGACACATTCATAAGAAATATCACACCTAAAGGAGAAGACTAGAAGAATTTTCTCTACATTCAGGACCTGTATTAGCTGTCCTCTATCCACTCTTATTTGACAAAGTTAGAGAAATTTTAGCTAGAATTCAAGTTAGGAATATAAAGAGCACCAGAACTACAAAGGAAGAGGTATATTTATCTTCATTGGAAGATAACATTATTTTATACAAAGAAACTTTGAAAGACACTACCAAATGTGTTTGAACTATAAGAAAATTTCACAAAGCATAAATATATAAAAGCATATATAAAATATATGATTATTATATATGTGATTATTATATATGTGTGTATATATAATAATATATACACATATATTGTATGCTATATAAATATGCATTTATACATAGACATATGTGTCTATGTGTACATAGATGTACAAATATATTAATAATGACAGAAATGAACTGAAAATACTATTGCTTTTAATAAAAATGAATTATTTGGATAAATATTTTTCAAACTAATGAATAGAACAGGCTAATAAATAATTGAAAAAATCATGAAAATCACTAATCAGATAAAAAACATTAATTACAACAATGATGAGTGACCTCATAGGTTTAGTTCAGTGGTAGAATACTTGTATCACATGCATGCAAGAATCTCTGTGTGTTCAATCCCTGGCTTTTCCATATGTGTGTGCGTGCACACAAACACACGCATACACACACACTCACGCACACATGCACACATTCACACTTCACCAATGTACACACATGAACTCTGTACATATATACAATATAATTTCTCAACACATTAAAGGCTACAATATAAAATATAACATATGTTGTTAACAATGTAGAGAAAGAGTAGCTTATAGACTGTTGCCAGGAATCTAAACTGCAACAAAGAATATATTTCTTAACAATGTTTCTATATACTGAGACTACTTACACAACTTTCTTACATTCTATATGAAAATCCTAGAAAAACAAAATCAGCCTACCTCATAGACAATCATTCTTCCTGTAGTCCTATCCAAATTACCCAAAATTGGTTATCAATCAGGTTTGCTGTTATGGTATGATAGTAATTATAAATGTGCTCTGTATACACAAGGGAATTCTACTGAAAATCAAAGGACAATCTGATGCTATTATTTTCTTTTCCATGTGATATATATCACTGTCAAGTTAGATAGGCTAAGTAAAAGAAGCTAAAACCCACCCTGATGTAAACACTTTTCTTTTGAACCAAAATGTTAATTTCATTCAACTAGAAATCAGAATAGTTTTGATTTGACTGGAGTTTAAAATAAAAGAAAGAGGAATGATGAGAATAGAAGAGGAAATGAGGAAATCCTGAGGTAGGAGAAGTAATTCATAGTATTTTACTGCATAGCAGGATGAAACAGTTTACAACCCCTTACACACTATTTAAAGAGCTAAAGCGGGAACATGAAGGTTTACATTATAATAAATCATTTAAGACATAAAACAATAGTTATCCAAATTTGATCACTATATGTTATCCTACTCCATCAACTTGTAAACATTTATTGTATGTGAAAATTGTTACATTATAATATCTACAAAACAACCATAGGCACATAAACGATGTTTACTAGTAGGCTAACAAGTGCAGTACTTTCGTAGCACATTAATAGTAATAGTATGCAAACTATTTGTAAGATCTAAATATTGGAAAGGGTATTTTACCTCAGAGAATTCGCTTTTTGATCTTTTAAAATTATCTTCATGAGGCTGATGAAATGACTTAGCAGTTAAAAGCATCTGATATTCCTCCTGAGAACCAGTTTTGTTCCCAGTATCCATATCTGCTAATCTATAATTGCCTGGGACTCCAGCTGTAATCCTGTCTTCTGGATTTTACAGGTACTACACTAACATGAACACACCACGCAAGCAGAAGTCCACATACACAGGCACACACGTATGTATGTGCACACAGATTTTAAGATGCTTTAAAAGTATTTTAAAATTTTAATATAGCTCTGCAATGATGATTTTCAGTGACTTCATAAAAATTAAGGAAGAATAATGGGGCAAACAATATAAATTGGTTTTATTTATATCAGCACTCTTCTGACTGTATACTAAATCCACAGTTGTAAAGATCATACTATTTTCCACTGTAAATCCTTTACAAAATTTAGGTATGATATTAATTAACTTAGATTGTTTTGTTCATTTAAGATGTTTTAAAAACTATGAATATAGTCAAATATCTATAAATTATCCAGCCATCCTTAGTAATCAGTGTGGTATTCTCTTTCAGCAGAGACTACAAATTAATAGTCAAATTGTTTCACACTGCATGTAACTTTAGAAAAAGAATGAAGTATAAAATGATCTTTCGTAGCAAAGTCACATCAAGATAGCCTCAGAGAAAATAGCCTACATTTTACATTCCTTATGTCCAATGTAAAATATACATACTGAGGGCAAGAATCTGAGTCTAGTGAAGTTCATTAAAATTTTATTATGTTCTTCATATGTGCAAATAGGGTTGTGGATCCATTGTCAAACTGCTCTTTTCTCATTATACATTGATTTTAGATCTGAGTAAGACAATATTGTAGTCTATAGTTATCCACATCTTAAAATAATCTTAGAATCAAATGTGCTTCATAATTTTTACCTAGAAATACTGAAATATTTTATTTCTTTAATATTGTTTTGTGACTCTATATAAAGTTCATTTCTCCAGAGTATAACATAAATGCCTGTAATGAACACTAGAAGATAAATGACACATTCATTAACAAATCATTCAAACCAGCCCATCAACTGATTCTAACTTGACTTTCAGCTCCCATATCCAAAATTTGTTCCTCCTATTTCTTCTTTAGTTTTGTTGTATTCATGCTAACATGGAACGTTTTTATTTCCAGGGAACAATATTCTCTTTCCTGGCAGCCTTCTAAACTTCAACAAGTCCCATCAGAAAAATAATAATCAGTGAGGAGTGTGCACACAAGAATCTCTGAAGAATCCTGCTAAAACCATGCATCATTACAGTTTGGCTGCCATGAGAGAAGCTTTACAAATGAAGCCAACTGCTTTCTCCAGTGGGAATTCTAGACAGTAGACATCAAAACAAAGGCTACTATTTACCATTTTACAAATTAAAGTGTCAGGGAGGGTGGTTGACAGGCTGGATAGTTGGCATTTACTGAAGTAGATAATGTAATGCAAAAATTCAGGCCCTTTATCTGACATGCAAGACAGTATTTTGCTTATAACATACTGGACAGGAGCAATGTGATCTGATTCCTAAGAAATCTTAGTGTTGGATTTCAAGGAATCAAGGATACTGAGGCAGGTTTCCCTGTAAGGTAGGCAATTATTATAGCAATGATTTATAGCATTAGCAAGGATGTAGCAGCATGGCAGTGGTTCTGAAGAATGTCCATATGACACAGTACTTGCCCTTTACTTTGTGTCAGAGGAAAGGGACTTCTTGTGTGCTACGCTTTTGATGATTCTTCCATAAAATTGTTGATATGGTAAGGGAGAGGTCCTTGTAATTTGAAAAAATTCTGTGTGGCCTTGTCGGTGGAATGGGTGGGGAGAGAAGCTCATTTTGTGATTGTGTATCAATTATGTTCCTGGGGTAATTGAAGTTTATTCTTTGGGATCTTAGTCACATTAATAAAATATTATGAAACAGACTCCAAAGAAAGCTGGAGGACAAATTCATTAACATCTAAGTGAAAAGTTGGAAATCATGGCAATTGCCACAAAGATGGAAAGGACAAAAGAAAGCCAAGTTATTTGTTGGCAATCTTGTAGAAGAAGTGCTGAGATAGCTTCAGTGAAAAAAACCAAGAAATCCCAGTGGGTCTGTGAAGTATTCCAAAGCCTTGACCAGTGGAACTGTAAAAATAATGCTGTAAGTTGGCAGTCTCCAAGGTGTTTCATGATAGAAGTTCTGCAATACACTGAACCAAAGGAGGGATTCTGAGAAGGATAGGCACATTACCTCAGTAAATGGGTGAGTAGACTTCTCCCCTCCTAAGGACATCTTTGGGTGAACCAGCTTTCCTAGGATAGTGGAGGTGGTAGACTTCTGAACAGTTGACTTTCAGACTTAGCTGGATTATCTGGTAAAGTAGTAGATCATAGTATGTAATGTTTTGATAGCTTGGGATATCACATCTCATGGTCCAGATGTAGAAATTAGATGCTTGAGAATAGCATAAATAGCTGATCCTTAGTAGACCTCAGCTGAGCCTTCATCAATGGTCTCCAAAGCTGTTGTAGTATCATTTAAGTGAAAGTCTGAAATTGGGAAGTAAATATAATCCATTTACACTTGAATATCTGGAGATACAGGTCCTAAAGTGTCCAACTGAAGAGGTTAGTGTCAGGACTGGTATTTTGGTCACATCACATCAAGTCATGAGTACTCATCTAAGAAGAGAGAGATAAAAAACAATAGAGTCCATGTGCAGCATCCTTGGCCTCTAACCAGGTCAATACCAAGACAGTTCATGCTGATGACTGTAGATAAGAATGTGAACTGTTCACAAGTGGGATGTCTTCTCCTAAATCTTCCTGCCTGTTTCTGTCTCAAGTACTGATCAATTACACAGGGACTAGATTCTGATAGATGAGAAACTTTTAGCCTAAGGTCTGTCCACAAATCAGCCTTGAGAGAGTTGGGGAAAATCTTACTATAGATGCACATGACCTGAGCAGTGGCTGGTCTGGCTTCCATTGATTTAATTCTTTTTTGACTGAATTAGAAAAAAACATATGAAAAATATTGGCATAAAACTTGTAATATTCATCAGAATTCTGTCATGTTGGAACACACACAATATATATATATATATATATATATATATATATATATATATATATTTAAAAAATGATATACTTTGAAAGCAACATTAATGAATTAATTCTATAGATAAATATTTATCAGTTCAGTTAAACAGAACCAAATATTGACTTTAAATGTGTTCTTATTTTTACAGTTTTTCAGAAATATCATTGTGAATAGGAATGTGACAAAATGGAATTTGTCACATTAATGAAGTGAGCAAATTTAAAACTTCTAAGAAGAGGTTTGTGCTTACACTTCTCAGCTTCCACAGCGAAACCTCATGTAAATCTGAAAGCTGCCCTATTTAGGAACATGTCCATTCCTGTAACATAAAGTAACTGCCAGACAGTGAATGACTGGGAGTTGTTTGCCTGTCTTTTCCTAGGAGCTCCATTTGGACCCATCAGTTATGTATTTAGGATATTCAAATTTCAACATCACATTTTGTTACAAATTAAAATTTGCTATAAGCCTCACTTGTGCCTCACTTGAAGATATTCATGTCTTCCTGTATCTCCAGAGTCTACTGATCTCTTTTACATAGCGATCACTTCATCATTCAATCATTTAGATATCCATCTCTCAGAGAATAGATAATAATTGATTATCTATTTTGTGTCATGCTGTATATTCGACTTTGAGAATTCAAATTTAACTTAAATTCAATCGTGACTCTGGAGGTACTTGTTGTAAAATAATTGCTAGTAATCTCTGAGTCCTTATTGATTTACTTTCAGAACATGCAATAAAATGCTTAACAAGACTTACTGTGCTGATCAGTATTGCCAGAGTAAGGAATCTCAGTGCCAATGAGAAGGGTTTGTTTTGTGCTCGTGGCTTTGCTCCTGTTCCATGTTTTGTTCCCATTTTAGAATCCAGACTGAAGGGGAAGATGCTGTTTGCAACATCACATTTATATGATGAAGGGTAAATTGCAAGGAAACTGGCAGAAACACACATGGTGCTGTCAGCTGCTGCTCTGAACCAGCACAAGCTGCCTCTTCCCTTGCCTTATTGACTAATGACAATCACATTGGAAAAGCCCCAAAATATGGGGAGAAACAACAATGCTCTGAGTACCCCGAGAACTGGCATGATGGATGGACATGTCATTCGAAAAGGGGCAATATATACCTGGAGTAGACACATCATTCCCCCATGGGTCATCTGAAGACTTTCTTACAGCCTAGTGACCAATGTGTGCTCACTTACAACATGTCTTAATGGACAGAGATTGTCAGCTGTTTCACATATGTAAATTGAGGGTATGTCACTTTTTTTGAACCCCTTAAGCATTTCCATCAAGCTAGAATCTCAAGGCTTGCAGTATAAGCTTAAACAGTCAGGAAAAGAATGAAATGTTTTGAGAATATAAAATGCTTCTGAGATTCTGGAATAACTTTGTTAGTATCCCCGACTTGTATTTAATAAAATGTATAGGTTTTGTCTCTGAATAAAAGTAGAAGGTGATAGCACTCCATACCTGTCTATAACATGCAACTTAGGAGTTTGCTGCCTTGCCTAAAATTAAGACCAATATCAGTCATGTGCTACATATTGAAATGTTGCAAAAATGTTGCTGAATAAAATCTGTAACTCTCTTATGTAAACAAACAATTTAGTGTTACATATATTTCTCTGTATGAATAACTTTATTCAGTGGAAATTAAAGTTTCTGTCACAGAGAGGCTTATCTTCTATATTCCCAGCTAGTTAGAGGCCTAAGGATGAGAAAAATCCTATTAACAGAGTGTTTTAGGTGAAACACTGCTGCAGGGTTGAAATTTCATTATGAATCCATTCTATTTCCATTGCCCCACAGGAACACATATACTTAATTCATCAGAGCCCTCTTATTATCTGTGCAACACCTCCAACATCCCCATCCACCTCAAAGCCTTTAATATGTCCGGTTTCGGCATTTACAAAGTAAATCCATCTTTGAAATAGAGCGGTGCTGGCAGCATGCCCTGGATGCTTCTAAAACATTACAAAAACCCAAACAGCAGGATGTTTCTCAAAAGAATAGAAACAGTCTTCACACACATAAAATAATAAACCTAGGCTCATGCTGATGCAGCTAGGTGGGTTCAATTCCCATTCATAGGGCGATGTATTGATTTAAAGATGAAATATATAACAAGTTTCTCGTTTGGAAAAAACAACTCCACTGCCAGTAATTGTGAAATGTTCTCTTTTTTCTTTAAATTAGAAACAATCTTATTTTATACACCAATCCCAGTTCCATCTCCCTCCCATGTCCCCCACTAAGCCCCATCCCATCCCTATTCTGATCCATAGGCATGTTATATCTCTTGTACATAGACTCCAGTCACTCAAAAAATAGGGAAGATAAAATTAATTTAGAAAAATGCACCCAGAGAAACATTTATGCTCAGTTATCCTGTGCATTGCCTGCAAAGTAATCTCTCACCCTCTCTCTTTCTCTTTTCCTCTCTCTTTCCCTCTCTCTCTGCAATTGTGTCTCATTCAGAGAGTAGCATGTTCACCCCCTCATGAATGAAGAGTGACTAATGTTGATTTCATTTTACAAGTCATTTCATGTCATGATGATTTTCTTACAGCATTTTCTCAGCATTCTATAGCCTCTTGTATTTTACTTATGCTACATTAGCTTCTTACATATTGTCTTATTCTATATTTCTTCTTATTATTGTCTTATTCTATATTTCTTCTTATTCTAACCATTTGTTCTTTATTTTCCCATGGTTGGTATGCACACAGTTTGTGAATATCTCTTCCTATATCTCCCCTAAATGCTCCTGAAGAACACAGATTTCTTTTTCCTTTTTAAGCTTAAATTAGTAGCAATACTTTAGCAAGAACCAGTGTTAATATGTATGGAAAACGTCCTTTGAAATTTGAATTCTCCAATATTTTATAAAAAGTATTGTGTTGTTAACAACCCACAATAATGGCAAAACTGAGAAACTGTCATTTGGTTCCCGGAACAAATAAGTGTTGAATATATTTTAAATGACTGGTCAAATAAAGTTATCTGGTGAAGAGGATCAGGATTCTAATCAGGAAGGATAACTTTATGGGCATGATTTTCAAAAAATCCAATTCTCCTTCCACACGCTCCTGTTTAATAACTGATTCCAAAGTTTGCCATCTATATTCATACATTTTGTCTGAACTCCACATCCATGTATCTGACTTCTTTTAAGAACTATCTACGTGTAAAAATAGAGAGAACTGATAATCACTTGATTTACGACCATCTTCAGTGGGTTCTCTGTGGTATTCCTGCCTCACAAGCATGCCACATTTCTCCAGATGTGCTGAAGACACCATTAGCTTGCTTTAATCATTAAACTCCCATCAATGTGGCTTCTAATACAAATTTCAAGTAATAAATATAACTCAGTCTCCAGCACCCTTGCTGCTTTGGTTATGGTATACACATGTGTTCATTTATCTCACTGAAGTCCATTTTCCCCACAACTCAGGTACAGTAATTGCTCAACAATTTTAAAATTCCATTAGTTTTCTTAATTCATTTTTGTGTCTAAAGCATATATATGTATATTAATATACATTAATTCAATATTAATACACAAAATATATCAGAGACACTAAATAGATACATTAAAACATATGTTAATATATGCACAAATATCTCCAAATACGTTGAAGCAGTTTGAAACTTCTTTTGTAAGCTCTACCTTTTCAGAGGCATAATCTATTAATCCCTCAATGTTTCAGTGACACTGAACCTCAGTCTCAGTTTTCATCTCTGAATATCCTTTCTTATTTTCCCAATCTGAGACCTCCTACTTCACCTGAAAGACTTTTATGAAACCCATAGTGTGATTCCATCATAAATTCATCTGAAAACATTTTTTGAACTATCTGGCTTAGCATCAGTCTAGTGGAAATTACTCTTATCTATCTATCTATCTATCTATCTATCTATCTATCTATCTATGTATCTTTCTGTTTATCTATCATTTATCTATCTATCTACCATCTACCCATTTACCATCTGTCTATCCATCTTTCTATAAATATGAATATATATGTATAATTAAATTGAGAAGCATTAATATACAAAAAACTAATTTTTATCATTTGAATCATTTTAGAAAAACTGAGTGCTCATTAAAACACTACAATTATTTTAACGTTAATAAGAATTCTTATTGATATTTTTTCTGTGTCATATTGAAATGAACCAGTTGTTTGATTAAGAAAGAAAAGAAACAGGTTCTCACATTGAATATGACATTTGTAGCAATCTTGACAATAAATGTTTGCAATGAATTTCACAGTTTGTCTTTTCAGTTACACATAATTGATCCTTGATAATGATAAGAAATGAGTACTTCAAGATTATTACTATTGAAAATAACCTACACTTTATCATTTTACATCTAACTCTCTAACATTATGTCTTAGTTCTTCAACTTCAGAAATCCCTAGAATCATTTTTATGATGACTTAGCTGTCGTTACATTTTCAAATACATATTGTTCAAATTTTATGTGTTAAAATCATTTATTTCTCCAGTTTACCTGAAATAACATATTATCAGTTATGTGACCAAGATTTGGAGTAGTGACTCCTGGATGTTAAGATTTTTCATATTAAATTATGTTAGTATTTCTTTATGACTGTGAAGCCAAGTTTAGCACATACCTCTTAGATTCATTCATTCATGGTTGAGTCATTGGCTTTGCTATTTATGTAGAATTAGATAAAAAATAAATATTTATATTCTCAAATAATTTATAGTGTTTCAAATTCAGGACTAAGCCAGTGGGTGATACCAGTACTATATGACAAACTTTAAACATTTCATGACAAAGAAAAACAAAAAATCACATCATTTTTATTACTATTACTGACAATTAAAGTAAACACTGTAATGGAAACAATTCTTAAGTGTTTACTTGCTGGGAGTTCACAAATTTATTTACATACTGAGCATACATGTGCTAATTAGAAAAAAATTATCTGACATTCAAAAATCATTCATAATGAAATAGATACAGGGATTTAAAGAAAATATAACATCATTAGTAAAAGACTCTAAGATATATGAAAATACTATTAAGCAACTAAACTTATAAGCAAATATCAAAACAAGTAAAATGTGTGACAAAGCACTTCACCCAGAGGATGATATAAATCTGGTTGACAAATTAATAGAATGTTTCTTGGATCATTCATCACTATAGGAATGCTGTGAGATTTTACTTTATATAAGCCAATTTTTGAAATAATAAAGGCTCATTAGAGAAACTCGTGGCAAGGATGAGGAAAAACGTTAATTTTCACATACTTGTGATATAGTTTAAAATTGTACTACTTTTCGTGATAATTTTATGTTTTCTCTTAAATTTTAGTTACAACCATTATATACCATTAAATTTCTAGGTATATTTCTAAGATATATTAGATATATGTCCTGAAAGTATTATTGTACTAATTTATCTATCAGCTACAATAGTAATTGGCAACAATTGCAAACAATCCAAATAACCATACAAACTCAATGTTCACATAGAACACAAAATTTCTCTCAAATTAAAGCATAGGTAACTAAACTCCTGTGACCCATACAAGCCCTTCAATGTATCATTATCTTCCGACTTTTACTAAAAAATATACTAATTGTGTGACTTCAGGATTTTTAATAATCATTCACAAGGATTAAAGCTTTTTCTTCAGCCTGCCAATTTTTCTTCATTGTTACAGCTTATTATAAAGCCTAGTGTAAATTCTAGAATAGCAAGGCCTACAGAATAGCCATATGACAGAGCTATGGACCTAGCAAATTCCCAATGCCAATTTTCTGTCTTTGACTGAGAAATAGATAACCAGTTTTACCTACAATGTGCTTGTAACTGTAGAATGATACTGTTTAGCTACTGGCAGTAGAGTTCATTCAACTTTAAATCTAGGAGAGAAAGTTTAATATCTATGCTAGCACTATGCTACATGAATGTAAGGCAAGATGATAAAAACACAGAATTTTAACTTATGTAATGTCATGTAAATTTAATAACTGCTGTGCAAAAATTCCTGACAAAAATACCATATGATAAAAGAGTTTACTACTATTAACATAATGCTAAATGAATCATAGTGACAAAATAAGAGAATGTGTTGAGATGAAATGAAACATCTCTGACAATTTATGGAATACATTTACAGTACTATAAAAATATTCAGTCTTCATTTTTGTCATGTAAGTAGACATAATATTCAAACATATTAACTAAAACATTTAAGATATTTGTCCATTGAACATAATTGCATTTCAAAAATTCTGTATCATTTTTTTAATAAAATAGACACTAGCAGATTTTTAGTAAGTTGTACCATACAGTCTTCTAAAAATATATATAATTATTTGTTTTACACCCTGACCACCACCTCTTCTCCCTTCTCCCACCTACCCTCTGACACACTGCCTTCCATCCATTGCCTACATTTCTATTCAGAAAAGGTCAGCCCTCCCAAAAATATCAACAAAACATGACATATTAAGTTTCAATAAGACTAAGGACTCCCCTAGTGTTGAGGCTTGTCAAGGCATTCCAGTATGAGAAATAGGGTCCCAGCATCCAGCAGCCAGAGACAACAACTCATTCTACTGTTATAAGTTCTATAAGAAGACAAATCTATACAACTGTCAAATTTATGCTGTTCCGTGCATACTCCATGGTTGTCTGTTCAGTCTCTATGAGCTCCTATGAGTCCAGATTAGTTGATTTTGTGGGTTTTCCTGTGATGTCCTTGACCCTTTTGGCTCCTACAACCCTTCTCTCTTTTCAGCACAATTCCTGATTCTCAGGCTAACTTTTGTCTGTGGTTCTCTGCATCAGTTACCACCAGTTGCTAGGTTAAGCCTCTCTGATGACATTTGGACTAGGCGCCAATCTATAAGTATAGCAGAACATTGATAGACATCATTACATTTGGGGTTATTTTTATCTAGTTGTGTTTGCTTCTATCTTAGGTCACTGGGTCATTTAGTCTCTGGGTGCTATAGTTCCAGGCAGTGTCAGGAGTGGGCTCACTATCTTGGCATGGGTGTCAGGCTGGATCATTCATTGGTGGTCACTCCCACATTCTCACACTCACATTTTCTATGTCAATTTCTCAGGTCTAATGTTTAAGGTCACCATAATATGTTCCCAAGTCTTTCCTCTCTCATTGTAGGTCCCTCTCTTGCTTCAGCTTTTATACAACATGTTTATAGTCTTTCCAATAAGAATTAGCATATTTTCTGAATATGTATTAGGCAACAGATTACAATTGCCAAGAGATGTCCATATAATTTCAAATGTAATTTCCACTATGGAAAAATAATTACTACATTTGAGAAGAAAAATTTGTACTCTCATGCACACTAAATTTGTTTTAGTCAAATTCATAGTTCCTATATCAAAAAGTAACAATCTAAGTATATACGTATTATTCACTTGAAATATTTAGTTTTGTTTTTGAAACAAATGATAGTATTAACCCAGTAGCTGTGAGATATTTTTAACTGAAGAAATTTGCTAGTAGTCTAAGACATGTTCCATGCCTCCCTCATCCTCCTGTGTATCCAAGAACATGAACTTGTTATTGAAGTCAGAACACTCTTAATGATACAGCTGTAAATTCATACATTAGTCTTTTGTTTGCCTTTCATATATAAAAGCATTTTAGAGTCCTTCAAAACAAAAATTGGCATATATATTAGCTTTAGGTATTTAACTGAAACTATACAAAATAATACCAGTATGCATGAAGAGAGATTATGAAATATTAGATATAGACAAGGTAAATTAACTGATAAATATAAACCCAAACCAAAGGACATAGAAAATTATAAGTTTTATTTTCTTAAAAGTATAGTCCTCTTCTGTAGACAAAAATCCTTGTAAAATATATATATGGTGGAATATTCAAAATGTGAAACTCTACAATTAAATAACCACATTCCCTAATTACATTATAAATATTTGTCCTTAGATAGTACAATCATCACCGTTCAGGAAGACTTTTCTTTGTAAATGATAGGGACCATTACAGAGGTAGACAACCAGTCAGAAGAAGAGATGTGGATCCAAGTAATAGTTGACACACCTCTAAAACAATTCCAGTGCCTAAAGACCAATGATCCTTGCAGAAGAAGAAGACATAAAATGATTGTAAGTGTGAGAGGACCAGGGAGATCATTTTTGAGATTGTTTCTCCCAGGTACTTTAGAAAGTGTATCCATCAAGTCTCCCAAAATCACTGTCTAGACATGAGGTGAACCAGCACAATAGCATCAGACATCTAATATCAACAAGGTAAAGTCTAAGAGTCCTCAACTTTACAAAGGGACTAAAGACCAGAAATAGCCTTCCCCAGGAAAGAGCATACCAATTGGTTATCCAATACCAAATGATTATCTTTGAAACAAATAAGTGTAAGTAAAATTTGACAGAGTGTCATGCCTATAGCAACTTGGCTTCTAGTAACAATTTTGACTGTCATTGGGTTTGTTATTAGTAGAGTCAACTTAGTGTTTTTGTTAATATTTACACAATGAATATTTCTGTCAATTTTCTTTCAAATTATTTGAAAATAATTTGAACCTATAAAATTTGTTTCTGGCAGTAATTACATAGTTGGATCAATAAGTTACCTGTTCTTGCAATTTTGCCTTTTAAAAGAGTAGTTAGCCAATTTATATGTGATAAAATTGGTAGCTTAAGACCTATCTTTACAATCTACTATTTTTCAATAGTATATTTTATTAATTGTTCTTATGTTACTCTACCATTTAATATTTAGTCATAAATATACATTTCTGAGTATAAAATGATTTTTAAAGAATTAACATAAATGTGCTAGATTTAGATGTTCCTCTTTTTATTTTAATTCATTTAACTAATTTAGAAACAATCTCATTTTGCATGTAAATCTCAGTTCCCTCTCCCTCCCAACCTCCTATGCCCACCACCAACCTGCTTATCCCAGCCACTATCCACTCCCCAGGGAGGGTAGGGCCTTCCATCCTTAAAGTCATTAAAGTCTGTCACATCATTTGGGTGAGGGGTTAGGCCCTCCTCCATAAATCTGTACTGGGTATGTATCCCTCTGTGGGGAATGGGCTCCCAAAATCCATTTGTGCATGAGAGATAAATACTGGTTTCACTGTCAGAGGTCCCATAGACTGTTCAGGCCTCCTAATTTACACACATATTCAGAGGGCTTGGTTCAGCTTGGTCTGGCAGGGGTCCATGATCTCCCTCTTGGTCAGGTAAGCTGTTTCTGTGGGTTTCTCTAGCATGGCATTGACCCCTTTGCTCATGACTCCTCCCTCTTTACAACTGGATTCAAAGAGTTCAGCTCAGTGCTTTGCTGTGTATCTCTGCCTCTGATTCCATCAGCTATTGGATAGAAGCTCTAGGATGGCATTTAAGGTAGTCATTAATCTCATTATAGGAGAAGGGCATTTAATATAGCCTCTCCACTATAGTTTAGATTCTTAATTGGCATTATCCTTGTGGATCTTTGGAATTTCCCTAGTGCCAGATTTCTCTTTAAACCTATAATGGCTCCCTCAATTAAGGTATCTCTTTCCTTGCTCTCCTCTATTTTTCCCCTGATTCAGTCTTCCTGATAACTCATGTCCTCTTCCCCTTTCCCCTTCTCCCCTTCTCTTTTTCCTACCTCCCACCTATTAGGTATTGCTCTTAAGCTTTGTTTTCAAACACTGAAGTTTAAAAATAACTGATTCTCATCACTGTCTTCAGAGTTTTGGATACATAACTTGTTGCAGGGAAACTAAGTATACAGCCAATCCACTGTGTCAATGAAACAAACTTGAATTAAAATCCAGAGACAGGGGTTGACTGAACAGCCATAATATTCTTGGAGGAGATATGAGGAGGCTAGAGGCGACAGGAAGTGAGGAGAAAGAGTCCTTGGATTTTCTGCAGCTGGTCTAGGAAACATGAAAAGAGGGTCAGCCAATCATTCTTCTTTCCTTATATTTTCAGGTTTTTAATCTCAATTTCTGACCCCTGAGTTTGTATTATACTAGAAGAAATTAGGTAATCATTATATGTAGCAGAATTAGTAAGTAGTATTGTTTTCACTTTGCTTTGAGAAGTACTTTAATTTCAGTGGTTTTGATAATATTCACACTATAGTTCTAACATCACAAGAAATAATAATACAAGTTTTAGAATTACCTTTGAGGATATATATTTGACTTTCACTTGAAAAGATTTATTCCTCTGCAATCATTTTAATACAATTGATGGTAATAGCATATAACTAAATTCTGAATCAAAAGCAATATGAATGATGAAATGATTGGGAAACTTAACATTACCATTTAAAGTGTGTATTGTTGTGGACTAACAGAGATTACTGGCCCAATAATTCATTCTATTAACACACACATTGTTTCCCCTAATAATTCTTATCAAAATATTTATTGGACTGCTATACACAGAAAAGTTTTCTATCAGCATAGGCAGAAAATGCAAGATTTTCCATGACAAAACCTTATTTAAAAATATATATATACCCACAAATATAGCCCTACAAAAAGTATGGAAGGAAAACTCCAAGCTAAGAAGGTTAGCTACATCTACATAAATATAGTCATATGACAATCCCAAATTACCAAAAATCCCCCAAAAGAAAACACAATGCAATGTCACTACCACCATAAAATCCAAAAATAAAAGGAATTCAGAGTCAATAGTTATTAATCTCTCTTAATATCTATGGTCTCCATCCATCCATAAAAGACATAGGCTAACAGAAGAAATACAAAGACAGAATACATACTTCTGCTGCATACAAGAAACACACCTCTAGTGAAACACAGATATAACTGACCTGAAGAAGCAGGAGCTTTGGCCCACAGACTGATCACTGTGAAACCAGCATGGAACTTATTTAGCCCCCATGAATGTGGGTGTCAGTGAGGAGGCCTCAGAAATCTATGGGGCCTCTTGTAGCAGATTAGTACTTATCACTAGCTCTCTAGCATAGGAATGAACTTTGGGATCTCATTTCACATAGAAGGATACTCCCTCAGCCTATACACATGGGGGAGGGCCTAGGTTCTATCCCAAACAGATGTAACAGATTCTGAAGATCCCCCTAATGTAGGCCTCAATCTCCCTGGGGAGCAGAAATGTTATTGGATAGTTAGGGTTTTAGTCAGGGCAAGGGGAGGAGCAGAGAGAGAAGGAACAGTGATTGGCATGTAAAGCAATCTTGTTTCTAATTTAGATTAAAAAATAAAATAAAGAAACACACCTCAAATAAAAGACAGATATTGCCTCAGAATAAAATTTTGGAAAGAGGTGTTCAAATAAAAGGGACAAAAGAAGCAAACTAGAATCTGGGTACAGGCCACTCTTCCTTCCCTTTCCACTGACTCATCACATACCAGACCAGGTGAGCGACCCCCTGCTTTTACCCAACTTCTGTCCTAAGCACCATCCACCCAGATCCCTCCAAGCTTGTCCCTGCTTGAAACAGACATGCCCAGGCAGGGAGGAGCTCCCTGAATCTGGGTACAGGCCACTCTTCTCTATGGAAACTCTGAAAGCCAGAAGGTCTTGGATAGATACCCTACAAGCACTAAAGGAGAATGGATGTCAACCCAGACTACTGTACCCAGCAAAATTTCAATCATTATAGATGGATAAAACAAGATATTCCATGACAAAAACAGATTTAAACAATACATATCCACAAATCCAGCACTACAGAAGGTTCTGGAAGGAAAACTCCAACCCAAGGAACATAACTACATGCACAAAAACACAGGCAATAGATAATCTAATTTTGCCAAACACAAAAAAAGCAGGAAGTCAAAATCCACACACAATGACACCACCAACAATAAATCCAAACCAAACAAGAACCAACGAACAATGGACATTAATATCCCTAAATGTCAATGGTCTTAACTTACCCATAAAAAGATATAGGCTAACAGAATGGATACGAAGACAGAATCCATCCTTCTGCTGTTTACAAGAAACACACCTCAACTTCAAAGACAGGTGATACCTCAGAGTAAAAGGATGGGAAAAAATTTTCCAATCAAATGGCCTCAAGAAACAAGCCGGTGTAGCAATCCTAATATCTAACAAATTGGACTTCAAACTAAAATCATTCAAAAGAGATGAAGAAAGGCATTTCTTACTCATCACAGGAAAAGTCCATCAAGATGAAATCTCAATCCTGAACATCTATGCTCCAAATACGAAGGCACCCACATTTGTGAAAGAAACATTACTAAAGCTCAAACCACACATAAAACCACACACACTTACAATAGGAGACTTCAACACCCCCTTATGCCACTAGACAGGACCACCAGACAGAAACTCAACAAAGAAACAAAGGATCTGAAAGAAGTTATGACTCAACTGGGGTTAACTGATATCTATAGAGCATTCCATCCAAACTCAAAAGAATATACCTTCTTCTCAGCACCACATGGCACCTTCTCTAAAATTGACCACATAGTAGGCAACAAAGCAAACATCCATAGATACAAAAGAATTGAAATAACCCCCTGTATCTTATCAGACCACCATGCATTAAAGCTAGAATTCAGCAACAATACAAATGGCAGAAAACCTGCAAACTTTTGGAAAATGAATAACACCCAATTGCACCATTCCTGGGTTGAGGAAGAAATAAAAAAACAAATTAAAGACTTCCTAGAATCTAATGAGAATGCAGACACAACATACCCAAACTTATGGGACACTCTGAAAGCAGTGCTAAGAGGGAAGTTCATAGCACTAAGTGCCCACATGAAGAAACTAGAGAAAAGTCACATTAGAGAACTGACAGAACAACTGAAAGCACTAGAGCAAAAAGAAGCAAACTCACCAAGGAGGAGTAGACGCCAGGAAATAATCAACCTGAGAGCTGAAATCAATAAAGTAGAAACTAGGAAAACATTACAAAGAATCAATGAAACAAAGAGTTGGTTCTTTGAGAAGATCAACAAGATAGACAAACCTCTAGCCAAACTAACCAAAAGGCAGAGAGAGAGCACACTAATTAACAAAATCAGAAACTAAAAGGGAGATATAACAACAGACACTGTGGAAATCCAGAGAATCTTTAGGTCATACTTTGAAAATCTGTGTTCCACAAAATTCGAAAACCTAATGGAAATGGACAGTTTCCTGGATAAATATCACTTACCAAAATTAAATCAAGATCAGATAAACAGTTTAAATCAACCCATATGCCCTAATGAAATAGAAGCAGTCATCAAAAGCCTCCCAACCAAAAAAAGCCCAGGACCAGATGGCTTCACTGCAGAATTCTACGAGAAATTCAAACAAGAGCTGATACCAGTACTCCTCAAACTCTTCCGCACAATAGAAGCAGATGGGATATTGCCAAACTCTTTCTACCAGGCTACGATCACTTTGATACCCAAGCCACACAAAGATAAGACTAAGAAAGAGAACTACAGACCAATATCCCTCATGAACATCGATGCTAAAATACTCAATAAAATATTGGCTAATCGAATCCAAGAACATATCAGAAAAATCATCCACCACGATCAAGTAGGCTTCATCCCAGGGATGCAAGGATGGTTCAACATACGAAAAACCATCAATGTAATCCACCATATAAACAAACTGAAAAAGAAAAACCACATGATCATCTCACTAGATGCTGAAAAAGCCTTTGACAAAATCCAACATCCCTTCATGATAAAGATCTTGGAGAGAACAGGAATAACAGGAACATATCTAAACATGATAAACGCAATATACACCAAACCAATAGCCAACATCAAACTAAATGGAGAGAAACTCGAAGCTTTTCCTCTAAAATCAGGAACAAGACAAGGATGTCCACTCTCTCCATACCTCTTCAATATTGTACTTGAAGTTCTAGCTAGAGCAATAAGACAAGAACAGGGGATCAAAGGGATACAAATTGGAAAGGACGAAGTCAAACTTTCACTATTTGCAGATGACATGATAGTCTACATAAGTGACCCGAAAAACTCTACCAGGAAACTCCTACAGCTGATAAACACCTTCAGCAAGGTAGCAGGATACAAAATTAACTCAAAAAATCTGTAGCCCTACTGTATGCAGATGATAAACTCAATGAGAAAGAAATCATGGAAACATCACCTTTCACAATATCCACAAGAAACATAAAATATCTGGGGGTAACACTAACTAAAATGTGAAAGACCTGTACAATAAGAACTTTGAGACTTTAAAGAAAGAAATTAAAGAAGATACCAGAAAGTGGAAAGATCTCCCATGCTCTTGGATAGGCAGAATTAACATAGTAAAAATGGCAATCCTACCAAAAGCAATCTACAGATTCAACGCAATCCCCATCAAAATCCCAACACAGTTTTTCACAGACATTGAAAGAACAATACTCAACTTTATATGGAAAAATAAAAAACCTAAGGATAGCCAAAACAACTCTTTACAATAAAAGATCTTCTGGAGGCATCACCATCCCTGACTTCAAGTTCTACTATAGAGCCATAGTTCTGAAAACAGCTTGGTATTGGCACAAGAATAGACAGATAGACCAATGGAATCGAATTGAAGACCCAGATATTAACCCACGCACCTACGAACACCTTATTTTTGACAAAGGTGCTAAATCCATACAATGGAAAAAAGATAGCATCTTCAACAAATGGTGCTGGCACAATTGGATTCGGACATGCAGAAAATTGCAGATTGATCCATACCTGTCACCATGCACGAAACATAAGTGCAAATGGATCAAAGATCTCTCCATAAATCCAGCCACACTGAATCTTCTAGAAGAGAAAGTGGGAATAACCCTTGAACAAATTGGCACAGGAGAACGATTCCTGAACATCACGCCAGAAGCACAGACACTGAGGTCTGCAATCAATAAATGGGACCTCCTGAAACTGAGAAGCTTCTGTAAGGCAAAGGACACAGTCAGTAAGACAAAACGACCACCCACAGAATGGGAAAAGATCTTCACCAGCCCCACATCTGACAGAGGACTGATTTCCAAAATATACAAGGAGCTCAAGAAGCTAGCCACCAAAACACCAAACAAAGAAATTAAAAAGTGGGGTCCAGAACTAAACAGAGATTTTTTCAACAGAGGAATCTGAAATGGCTGAAAGACACTTAAGAAAATGCTCAAAATCCTTGGCCATCAGAGAAATGCAATTCAAAACAACTCTGAGATACCACCACACACCTCAGAAAAATGGGAATCAATCTACCTCAAGATCCAGCCATTCCTCTCTTGGGTATATACCCAAATACTGCATGTCCAAACAACAAGAACATATGTTCAACCATGTTCATAGCAGCACTGTTTGTAATAGCCAGAACCTGGAAGCAACCTAGATGCCCCTCAACTGAAGAATGGAAAGAGAAAATGTGGTACATTTATACAATGGAGTACTACTCAGCAGAAAAATGCAATGGAATCTTGAAATTCGCAGGCAAATGGATGGAACTAGAAGAAACCATCCTGAGTGAGGTAACCCAATCACAAAAAGACAAACATGGTATGTACTCACTCATATATGATTTTTAGACATAGAGCAAAGGTTTACCAGCCTATAATCCTCTTCCCCAAAGAAACTACAAATCATGAATGACTCTAAGGGATAAATGGACCCCAGGAATGGGAAGTGGCATGAACTCCCGAGCTAATTGAGAGCATGAGGGTAGGGGAGTCGGTGCTGCCATAATAAGAGCACAAGAAGAAGAGGAGAGGAGAAGAAATGGAGGAGCAGATATATTGAGTTGGGGGAAGAATAGAGGAGAGAGAGAAGGATGAGAGATACCATATCAGAGGGAGCCACTATAGGTCTGAGAAGAGATCTGGAACTAGAAAGATCTCCAGAGACCTACAAGGATGACACGATCTGACAGTCCGGGCAGTGGAGGAGAGGATGGCCTAGAAGCCCTTCCCCTAGAATGAGATTGATGACTACTCTCTATGCTATCCTAGAGTCCTCATCCAGTGGCTGATGGAAGCAGAGACAGACATCCACAGAAATACACTGAGCTGAAATCTGGAACCTAGTTGAAGAGAGGGAGGAATGAAGAACGAAGGGGTCTGTACCAGGTTGGAGAAACCCACAGAAACAGTTGGCCTGAAAAAGGGAAAGCATATCGACCCCAGATGCTCTTTGGGAGGCCAGTACAGGACTAATCCAGCCCCTGATCATGGATGCCCCTGCACTCCTGGGAGCCTCTGGAGGTGGACTGGTGTTTTGCCCTGTTGTGTGTGGGTGACATCAAGAGCCCATCCCACTTGAAGGGATGCACTCTGTCTCTGAACACATGGGGAGGGACCTAGGCCCAGCAAAGGAAGATTTGGTGGACTTGGCGGAGCCCGGGTTGGGGGCCCTACCCTGCCTGGGGAGTGGTGGGTGGATGGGGTGGGGGGTAGGTTGGAGGTGGGGGAGAAGGAATGGGGGTGAGGGGAGGGAGAGGGAGAGGGGAATTACATGTGAAACAAGCCTGTTCCCTAACTTGAATTAATAATAATAATAATAATAATAATAATAATAATAATAATAATAATAAATTTATCCAACAAACTAGATTTCAAAGTCAAATTAATCAAAAGACATGAAGGAGTGCATTTTATTTGTCACAAAATATCCATCAAGATGAAATCTAAATTCTGAACTTATATGCCCCAAATATAAGGGCTCCCACATTTGTAAAATAAACTTTACTAAACCTTAAATCAGACATCAAACCCCACACAACACCCAACTCTCACCACAGAGCTTGACTACCCAACAGAAACTAAACATAGATATAAAGGAACTAACAGAAGTTCTGATTCAACTGGCTTTAATAAACATCTATAGAACATTCCATCCGAACAAAAAAAAAGTAGATAATTAAGTGCATTAAGGTATGAAGAGATGCTAATATTTTAAATATCTAACACTTTAACTCACTGCTATATAGATTAAAACAATTTATTTGTTATTTAAAATAATGTAACATTTAACCACATTGCTTAAATTTACATGTACTATCAAAACACTAATTTTGATTTAGAGGATGAATTTATACCGATTTCTCATTTTTTTCTTTTTTATTGTTTTACATGTCAATCCCAGTTCCTCTCCCTCCCCTCCTCTCTTTTTTTATTTTTTATTTTTTTTCTCTCTTTTTATTATTATTAATTCAAGTTAGGGAATAGGCTTGTTTCACATGTAATTCCCCTCTCCCTCTCCCTCTCCCTCCCCTTACCCCCATTCCTTCTCCCCCACCTCCAACCTACCCCCCACCCCATCCACCCACCACTCCCCAGGCAGGGTAGGGCCCCCAACCGGGGCTCCACCAAGTCCACCAAATCTTCCTGTGCTGGGCCTGGGTCCCTCCCCATGTGTTCAGAGACAGAGTGCATCCCTTCAAGTGGGATGGGCTCTCGAAGTCCCCCACATACACCAGGGCAAAAAGCCAGTCCACCTCTGGAGGCTCCCAGGAGTGCAGGGGCCTCCCCGATGGCATCCATGATCACCTTCCCTCCTCTCTTACCCCCCCCCCAACTAAAACCTTACCTATCATATACCATTTTTGCTCCCCAGGGAAGGTGAGGCCTTCCATAGGGGATCTTCAGAGTCTGTCATATCCTTTGGGATAGGGCCTAGGCTTACCCCCATGTGTCTTGGCTCAGAGGGTATCCCCCTATGTGAAATGGGCTACCAAAGTACACACCTATGCGGTACCTATTTCTAAGTTAAACAAGATACACTGCAAATATCAGCATTGAGAAATAAATGAAGCTAAGTTCAAAACATTTGCTTGATATTTGTTCCATGTGAAGTAATTGTGAGCTCTTGAAGAATGAGTAAACCATGAGTGTCTTCTGCCTTTATGTTCATCATTGAATTCTGTTAATATGCTCTATGGTCTAGAATGAGTAGCCTTCAATAAACTAATATAAAATTTATTTAGTACAATAACCCATTCCTTTCAATTTATTATTCATGTTTTCAAGATATTTTGTAGATGTAGGCTTGAAAGAAAAATGCTTAGAGACAGATAACTTTATTTTAGAAATGTATTCTTTTATTTTATGTAT
Source organism: Cricetulus griseus (assembly GCF_003668045.3). NCBI lineage: Eukaryota > Metazoa > Chordata > Mammalia > Rodentia > Cricetidae > Cricetulus > Cricetulus griseus. The sequence goes on along the minus strand of NW_023276807.1, from coordinate 236,547,791 downwards.
AGTGAGAGGCTACTATATTTTAGCTCAGGGAATATGGGAAGAAATTCCCTTTCCTTTACAGTGGTGGGTGTCAATTGAAATAACCTTCAGGAAAATACTTTGGAGCAGATAGTATTGATGAATTAGCCAGCATAAATACCTTGCCATTTATGCTCCTACCCACACTTTACTTCTTGCCTAAGCTTCTTGAAGTGCAAGTTTCAGGAACTTAGCAAAAAAAAAAAATAAAAAAAATAAAAAACTATTGCAGACATGCATGGAAAAAGCAAAGGTTGAATTCTGGATTTCAGTTTTAAAATTAGTATCATAAACTGTGATGCACTTAGTAGTATTTGAAGAAAATATTTGTTTTAGTTTTGTTCTTTACTTTTCAGAATCAAAATTTTAAAGTTGCAGTTCTGAAAATGTTAAAGTCTATAGGTCATAAAATATCACCAGAGTCAAATTACAAGACAATGTGTGTCAAATTGTTTCTTTTTTCAGTCTAGAACAAAATGGAACAAAGAAGAAATACACACAAACATCAATTTAGATACTCCTGGGGGGGGAACACTTTTCCCAATATCCATGACATGATAGAAAATAAATTCTTGAAATTCTCTTATTTGTAGGTTCTATGGGTGCCTGCCTTTCTCAAAGAACTGTATGCATTATTTGGCTTCTGTATAAATTACTTATAAAATGAAATACCACTCTGGAAAAATGGCGGTGGATAACATGTACATTGATAGAGAAAAACCAACATTATCTGCTTTTTCTTGACTCTAATGAAATATTCTATCATAGATCCAATGGTGGTTGAAAGAGAAGTGGAGTGGCAATCAATATAGAAAGATAACTCTGCTAAACCTATAGGATTTATACTAGCTAAATTTTCAAACATTAAGGAAATACATGTAATCCGTTCAAAGAGACAAACTGTTTCTGGAGAGCCTGAGTTATGTAGGTTAGACTTGCAGGTGGCATGTACTTACTCATTAAGATGGTAACATCCTGCTTTGATTTGAAAAGAGAAAAAAATGTTGCATAAATCCAGATTCTTGGAATGACTGGAATATTAGACATAGAATAATCTTCCAAAGAAAATAACAAAAGAAAACATAACAAAAAGATAAAATGTACCAAATGACTGTGTAGAGAAAACAGAAACTGCCAAACAATACTAAGCCAAGAGCTAAATTTGACCATTTAAATCACAAGCACAAAACCTATTCTGAGGCTCAAACAATAATAAGGAAGAAACCTGCTATCTAAAGAAACTAGGAAGCTCAACTATAATCTTTGTAAGATAAAATGTACAAACTCCAAAGAAATACACATAAAATGATTATAAGAAGCAGGTTTTGCATTCTTATTTTGTGTATTTCAGTACTGAAGAATATTTATTAACTTGCAGAAACCAGCTGCTCCAACAAATATGCAAACTTAACAGAAGTTTAAAGAATGAAGCTTCTTTAAGGCACAGGAGTTGAGAATAAGCAAATTTGGAATATCAGAATATCAAGCAGGTGGCTTGAGGCCACACTCCTCAATTTTGCACTCTGCTTTTCTCATTGTAGCGTTATCAACTACAGCAAGGATTTTGGCACAACAAGAAAACATTGTGTCCTTTGAGATTAACATAATATCCTCAGGCTCATATGTTTCAGTCTTTGGTTTTCTAGTATGATGTGTTGGGGGGAGGCTGTAGAACCCTTGTGACTCTTGATTGGCTAGCAGAATTGAATCATTGCAAGTGGACATTGAAGATTATATCCACATCTTACTGACTTCTGAGGCCACTTGGTAAAATTTGAACAAACCATGCCATAAATGCTTGTTGCCAGGGAGACTTTCAGTGCTATCATATTTTCCATATCATGATAAACTCATATACCATGAAGGTGTGAGTCAAAATAAACACTTCATGCTTATTTTACTCTCATCGTGTATTTTGTCAAAGTGAGCAGATAACTAATTAACCTAGACATAAAAGACAGAAAAGTTCATTCTCTTCATTTCCTTTCACTGTATTCTTTAAAGACAATTGGATTGAATATAATCATGCAATATATATGTAGTCATTTTGTATGTTATAGCATGTGCCAAGGTAAACTCAGTTGTATATGAAACGAGAAAATAGAAGGCAGAGATGGATGGAGAATCTCTTGAGTTGACCACCTAAAACACCTATGAAGAATAACTTGACCAGCATATGAAAGCAATACACACGATATGATGCAACAGTGGCACTTATATCCTTCAAATAACTAACATCCATCAAAGTGGACTTAGACTTAAAAAAATAAAAGGAAATTCATATCCAGTATGGTAAACACAGACTTCTTTTATTGTTGGTAAAGCCATGAACCCTCAAAGAAAAATGACTATTGTTATTTTATTAAAGCATTATAATTCCTACCTGCATTTTAAATATTTACTCTTATACACATACATAACTATAGCTCTCACCTCTCACTAAAGAAACTACTTTTTGGGGATGGACACTCTTAAAGAAAACCAAAACTTTCCAAAATTCAGAGAACAGTCATCTGTGGGATTACCAGCCCCAATTTGTATACCTACAAAAAGCAAACAAACAAACCAAGAAAAACAAAAACAGCAACCTCCCCCAAAATCTACACCTAAGGCTCAGGGAACAACTTAGAAGTGGGAGCTGAAGGATTTTAAGATCAGGTAGACCACAATAGTAACTCAGTTTTGACATGGTATCTTCTGTATAAAACAGGCAAACTGAACACAGGAAATTTGAATAACATAGCTATCGAACAACACCTAAAATAATATTATCACTTGACATGCAAATATGAATTAGGGTATTTTTCTTATAGTGCTTAAACCTCAGAATAAGAACTAAAGGCAATTGATGGTTACTGGTAGATGGAGAGTCAGTCTTCTTCAGGGACAAGGTCCCTGATGGGTTAGACAATACTAACAGGACAGCCTTATTAACAAAAGCAATTCTCAATCATCTCAGCAGGATATATATATATATATATATATATATATATATATATATATATGTGTGTGTGTGTGTGTGTGTGTGTTGTGTGTGTGTGTGTGTGTATGTGTATATGTATATATATACATTATATATTATATGCATTATATAATATATATTAACTAAACATTAAGAAACTGAATTTCAGAAAGAATGGGAAGGTCGGAATGAAATAAAGTAACACCCACTAACATACAGGTTTCAATAACTTTCAATAACAATTTTAATAAAAATGGTTTTCCCTCTCCAATCAATAAACCTAGGTTATTGAATGAAGTCTGTGACACATGAGGAACTGGAATGAGTAGAATGAGGAGAGAACAACATAAATACCTGAAAGTCAAAAAACTCTAATTCAAGTATATAAGATTTAAAAGCATATATTTCATACTAATATCCTAGCTATAATCTGTAAATCCTTTTCAAACAAAGCTGATGTTCTCCATAAGTTGGCAGGAATTCATTTTAATAAAAACACCATTCTCTCAAACTGATATATAATTCATTTTTTTTAGAATTTCTGATTATGTGTACTGACATTATTTCATTTCACTTAAACATGTATATTCGTCCAGTTATTCATGAAAACTATCTCAAGTAAACTTGAACATTCCAAGACAAAATGAATAAATGTGCCAATGCTTTGCACAAATAATGTGTCTATGATGTTGCAATAACAGGACATTATTATTCTATATAAATCCATGTACTATCTATAGCTACGTAACACATCTGAGCAGTTTGAAACAAAACACAAAAGTTTATTGTCTCACAGTTTTTCTGCTTCAGAAATCAGTTATTACAAGCTGGTCTCTAGCTCAGGATCTCATTCTTACAAAGCTACAATTGAGGTGTCAGTTGGAGTGTGGCAATCTCAGAGCTCAGTTGGAGGAGGCTTAGGGAAATGGCACCTCGCTGAGGCATCAATCCCAAACTCTGTGGGTGTAGTTATTGGGTTGCTCACTGGCTGTCAGAGTGGGATTCTTTCCTAGGGTGCAGTGGGGAAAGCAAATGTGACTAGAAACAATGATAAGTATGGAGTCTCTGACATATTTTATATATCATAATACACTATGATATATAATATATTTTCATTAAATAGGTTTTATACAACTAATGCATGTATGCAATACACAGCAATCACTTTCGCACTCTGGCTCCCTGCTGTCTGTCAATGCCTCTCCTCACAGTACACACACATCTATGACTAGTCATTCAGTTTTGTGTCCCATTGAGTTTAACAAGAGACAGGCTGGAAGGATGGCTATTCAAGGTGAGTCTCACAGGATAAATATAAGAGATGAGCAAGGGATGGCTATGTGCTCATTGATTTCACAAGATCTGTTGGAACCCGATGGGCTAAGCAGTGAGTACACAAGTAAAGACTGCCAGCCTTTCTCCTTTCTGAACTTATCAATATCCAATTGATCATAGAAAGGGATGGACATTGGTCATCAAGTAGTGGCAATACTTAGCAGAAACTTATAGGCTGCTTCCTGTAGAGAAATTCTTTAGATGATCAGAGTATGCCATAATGCCTGATTCCCCTCTTTACTATTTTATTTTAATCCTTGTCACAGGAGCTTTGGGGTAAGTGAACATTATAAATACATCCAACTTTAGTATATTGAGCAATGGACTATATACTGCTTACTTTTCTGTTCCCTTGATTGATCATCTCTAAGACAACTTATAAAAGCCTTCTCATGTAGACACTACAGGTATAGTAATCCTCAGTGACACAGAAAGGTAGCAGATGGCAGGTAGTTTGAGGAGTAGCTGAGAGTTCAAATCATTAACTGCTAATAGGAAACAGAGAGTACACTAGGAATTACAAGAGATTGTGAAACCTCAATGCCTGCCCGAAGTTTCATCCATAGCTAAGCAAGGTCATACATCCAAACCTTCCACAACTGGACACTAAACCTTCAAATGCCCAGCAATTACCAGGGGCATCTCACTGAAACTATCAGAGAAATCACATCAAAACTTTGAGGAGAAGCTATTTGTCAATATCTACAGTTGAGACAAAAGAAGTCCATGTTGATGCTTTCTCTACAACATGTGCTGCCACTCCACTTACACCATTCATCCCTGGGCTAGGATAATGTAAAGTTCCTATGTCCAGGTTGAGTCAATGACAGAGAAAGAACCTGAAAGTATTTAACTTAGTAGGTATTTTGCTAGCATATTATGTACAATATCACACTAAATTCAATACTCTTCTCAAGAGAAGAAACTTCTCAAAAGTAAAAGTAATGTAGGTTTGACCTATGCTGAAAAGTCTCCAGGGAACAACCTAATTTCAGGCCTACTTAAGCAATAATTTTGAAATGCATTTATAATGATTATAAGATAATTAATCATTAATTTGTGAATTTCAATGTTAAATTTAGACTAAACAGAAACCATTTCTTTACCTAATTGTAGACCAAAGAATGTGAGGTGATGGCTACAGACTGAAAATTTATTAGAGATCTAAGCAGCTGCTTCACATTTATTAAATAGTATATATGGTATATGTTAATAGATGCCATCAAGAATATGTGCATATATATCATAATTGTATATTATAGACTGGAAAAGAAAACAAATGTTTATGAATCACCATAAATAATCGAAAAATACATAATCTCCATTCTTGTTTTATTTTGATAAGTCTATTGTTGCATCTTGTGCTAAGAACAATGATAAAAAAATTCCAAAATAAAGGTTAAAAAAAACAAACAATTACCCAGGAAATACATCAATAATCAGTTTGAGTAAAGAAACACAAAATATTATAGCTTCAGTGGAAAGCATCATGATTACATAATTTAATGCAGAATTGATTAACATGTATTCCACTGTATGGCATTGTAGATAGTGTGATCTAAAATGTCACTCATATGCAAACTGATTACATTCCCAGACATGAGATACTTCTCACAGGAGACAGTAGGAGTATTTCAAAATAAGTGAAAATACCTATGCAAGCTCCCCAGTGTGAACACGCTGACCGAGCAAGACTGAGGGGCAACAAGAGGACAGAGGTGACTTGATACAAAGTGATGTTTAGCATAAAGAATTAATGGACCAACATACACTGGAATATAAAGAATGAGTTTTGAACTTATTGTAATAGAAATGCTTCCCAAGTGTGGAGTATAAGATGGTCTGGTGAGGTTTCTATTTTTAAAATGTATACTCCGGGGGCTGTGTGAAATGTAGGAGGTGGACACATCTTAGGTTACTATGGGAATTGTTCCAGAAACAGGATGACAACAAGAGGCTGGCTCCCTAATCTTCCCCTGATACAGCAGTAATTTTAGTACAGGAGAGAAGCTATGTAAGTGGGCAGCTTGGAATACAACTTACAGAGTTTTGATGATGCCAATTAGACAAAAAACTCTAGGAAAATTTTGGAATTGACTATGATCAATGATTCACAATTGTAATTTATTCATTTTCTTTTTAATAAAAGTACAAGTTATCCAAGGATTAATAGAACCATTGATATCTTCAAGCCACCACCTAAGCACAATGTATTAAAATGCCCATTTACATTTTAAGACACATTACTTGCACTGAATGGTTAATGTCTATCTTGAATGAAACTCTAATCCTTGCCCTGCTATCAGAGGAAGCATCAGCCAATTTTATCCTTGAAATAGCATTCTCATCAGTTCCAAAAACTGGCAGGAGTCATTTCACAAATAAATTCTATACAACTAAATAGAAGTCAGAGAAAATATTCTTGAAGTGTAATGTGTATCCCTTTGCATTTTTTTGTGCTCTCTGTGTTATTGTAAAAGATTTTAGGATTCACAATGTTCAGGGCAAATTTTGAGCTGTTAATTTCAGAGCTGAGCTTAAACTCAAAAGGACTCCCCCATTTTTGAAAATATGCATATTTAATATGATGAACAAATGTAATTCATGGGATTGCACTAAATTTGAAAGCTTTGGCTACACAGATCTTGTTTCCCAATCCAAAGCTGGTGTAAGATACAATAACACATAGGAAGACTAACACATTAATTTTTTGAAACAGAAAACTGTATCTTCTACACAAAAGCAGTGACAAAACTACTCAGATATTTTGAATATCTCCTGTTTCTGACACTTTAAAATTTTCAGCACCTAAGTATCTCAATTGTGCTTCTTTACATCAATATACTATATATATGAAGCATAAAATATTTATCCTTATAAATGCTCCTGCTTTTATTTCTAAAACCTATTCAATGAATAAACTCTTTCTCCTCTCTCTCTCTCTCCCTCCCTCCTCTCTCTCTCTCTCTCTGTGTGTGTGTGTGTGTGTGTGTGTGTGTGTGTGTGTGTGTGTGCACGTGCATGTGTTTCAAAGTCCATGAGATGTCTCATCCCATAAAGGTACTTTCTACAAAAACTGGGTTTCCTGGGCTGAAAAACTGAAAACCCATGTAAGGGTGATGGAAGCCAGCCTTGTCTACAGAGTGAGTTCTGAGACAGGTTCCAAAGTAATATAGAGAAACCCTGAATCGACCCTCCCCCACAAAAAAGTGAAAGAAGACCAATTCTACAAAGTTGACTTCTGACATGTGCTTATCACATATATCATGACTACAATTAAACATTTATGAATAAAAAAATCTATCAAAGTCACCAATGCAGTTAATGAAAACTAACATTTGATACCCCAGATTTTGCTCTTATATTAATATGGTTTAGAATGGTTGGCTGGAACCACAGCAAGTTTATTTATTATTATTATTATTATTATTATTATTATTATTATTATTCCACTAGTAATGGGGAATTTTAATCAAGCAGCAGCAGAGATCAAGTGTTCACATTGATTAGAATGTTTCTAAGTGATTGTTGTGATAGTTACCCTTTTCACTTGTAATCTTGTCATATTAGGTAGAAATTCTTGAAATTCTTTGTTATTTACCTGTTTGATAGGGGTATTTCTGGATTATTCCAGTAATCATTATGGTTTATCTTCAGTGAATATCCTGAAGTTGAACTTTATTTATAAGACAATCTCAAGCAAACTTTTGCGCACCTAAAATGACATAAAATTTTTGTCTCCAAACATACAATATTTGTATTCCTTTGAGCAATCATGTGCTTTTCTTTAGTAAGATTATTAGCTCCTTGAGTGCTTTCAATGCAACTGTTTATTTCTGCATCCTCAGAGATGATAGATTTCTCAAAGATGAAATATTGAATTTCAATAAAATTGGTCACTCTTCCCTTTCAGGATTCAAGAAAAATCCTGTAGAGAAAAAATGCTTTCCTGTTTAAGCACTGTGATATGTGTATATCAATGATTATATATAATTTCTTATGTGCACTGACATCCTTTTTATTATGTTCTTTTGTCACCACATTTACTTAGTCACCTATGTATGTGAAAGAATAGAGGAGAGCAAAAAATGAGATACAATAATAAAGAGAGCCATTATAGGTTTAAAGAGAAATCTGGTACTAGGGAAATGTCCAGAGATCTATAAGGATGACACCAACTAACAATCTAAGCAATAGTGGAGAGGCTACCTTAAATGCCTTTCCCCAAAAATGAGTTTGATGACTACCTCATATGACATCCTAGAGCCTTCATCCAGTAGTTGATGGAAGCAGAAGCAGATAACCACGGCTAAACACTGAAATGATCCCCTGAAATTCAGTTTCAGAGAGGTAGGAGTGATGAGCAAAGGGATCAAGACCAGGCTGGAGAAACCCACAGAAACATTTGACCTGAACAAGGGGGAGATCAGGGACCCCAGAGTGATAGGTAGGGAATTTCTTCTAATTTAAATAAAAAAGAAGAAAAAAACAACAAAAAGTCCTGTAGAAAATGTTCATATTTGTGCTCATTAAATTTTTCTTTCTTTGAGAATTATTGATCATAATATTGTTCAGTTTCAGTAGAGAATACATAGCATACAGTTTTGCATGTACAACTTATGATAGGCACTGGAAAAAGCACTTATTTCATTCATTCCCTAACCAAGTAATATTTGTTGTAAAGACAAAATGTTTAATCCTATGACCTAAATTTCAATTGATATTTTAGTTATAGCCTTCAGAATCATAGTTCTTTTGTACCTTGGCATGCCTTAATTTAAAAATAAAATTATTTTAAATTTTATTTTTAAAATCACATTACATTTCTCTTTTCTATTTCTCCCTCCAGTGTCTCACAAGTCCCTTCAATATAGATCCTTTCTCCTTACCCCCATGTTTGTATGTGTAAGTATTTAGAAGTCCATAAATAAAACCTGCTGACTTGAGATTTGTTATTTGTTCATACAGGTTTTCAAAGTTGACTATTTTGCATTGTATTATCAATGTGTAGGCTTAACCTGGGGGAAAGGTAAATCTAACTGTCTCAGAAGGCATTAATTGCCTGTATTTATTTGTGTTGGAGTGAAACCTAAGAGCCCCCCCTTCCAAGTTAGCATGTCTAATACTATCGTCAATGCTACAGTCTTATTTATACAGCCATTTCTAGTCAAGGCTGCTTCTTATCAGACTTCCTATTATTCTATCTTTTTCAGTCTTTCCTTTTTGGAGGCATATATAGAGGAATTATGTTACAGATGAATCTATAGATTCTGGAATCTTTGATTTCTATTGATTTATGTGTTGTGTTCAATTGTGGTTTTCTATGATGGTCTCCTTTTGCTGTGTAAAGAAACCTAACACTTGTCTGTCAGTATAAGAACGAAATTTTGAATGTATTTAAAAATTAAACATAAGGCAACAACAATAGATATTTTGATTTAGAGTAATTTGGAATAGTTTGATCAACCATTGCTAGGAGGTTTCTTGTATTAAGGTTTTGATTAATCTATTGTTCCTGTGGAGAGCATTGTCAGTCCAAGGGGCATAATATCCCACTTTTTAACATAAGATATATCTATATATCTATATATATATATATATCTATATATATATATTTAAAAATTAAAATATACACATTTTGTACAATATTAGGTAGTAATTTATACATTAGGATATATATATATATATATATATATATATATATAGAGAGAGAGAGAGAGAGAGAGAGAGAGAGAATGAGTACACAATAATAGGTAAATAAAATATTATGATTCCTTGAGGGTTTACTAAACTTACTTTATGAGAGCTGTCTCTTATCATTTTTTCTTTTTCTGTATTTACCTCTCTCTCTAAACTCTTTGGAGCCTCCTATTTGTTTTTATGTTTCCTTTTTATATCACCAGTATCTAATGTACACCCTTAAGCCCACAAACTTCATGGTCCCTTTATACTTTCCTGATTTCTGTGGGTCTCTGTGTTGTTTAGTCACATCTGAGGATTTAGAACTAGGAACCACAGCTGAGAAAGTACATGCATCATTTGTCTTTCTAGGTCTGAGTTATCTCATTCAATATAAAATTTTCTAGGTCTATCCATTTACCTGAAGTTTTCATTTCTCTCTTTACAGCTGAATGGTAGTACATATGTATCACATTTTTATTATCCTTTCCTATGCTGGATGTCATTTCAGTTGTTTCCATTTCCTGACCATTGTGAGTAAGGTAGCAATGAACAGTGTTCAACAAGTATATGTGAATTCAGATACTGACACTTTGGGCATATGCCAAAGTTATAGGTGGGGTTTAGATTTCTGTTTAGTTTTTATATTCCCCAAAACAATGGATGAGGACTCCTCTTTATCCATAACCTCACCAGCATTTATTGTCACATGTTTTAATGATTTTGTATATTCGGACTAGTGTGAGAACAAACCCAAAAGCTGTTTTATAGTTGTTGTTTCTATTATTGATTTCAAATTGTTCTATTTTTGGTTTTTAAGATCATGATTATATCAGTTCTGACTTCTCTTTCCTCCCTCCAAACCTTCCTGTTACCCCCACACTCACCATGCTGTCTTTTAAATTAATGGCCAACATTTTCCTTAATTGTTCTCATAACTGCCTAATTGTGACCCAAACAAGAATGATCCAAATACATATGGAATCAGAAAAGCTCAGAGGCTTCAACCATAAACGAAGAAGAGAGGCAACTAAGTAAAGCTAAGAAAAGAAGAAACAGTTTTTCTCAGGGTAAGAATTTCCATAATAATTGGTTGCCCCATGTCTAATGATCAGTTTTGAAAGCACTGATAAGTAATATTATATAGACTGAACAAGTTGTATTTATGTGTTCAGTGTTATTTAATTTGTATCGTCTTGATTCCTAATGATGATGGAAATGTTTTGAGATATTTCTTAGCTACTTTTACTTGTTCTATTGAGAATTGGATGTTTACACCAATATAGTATTTATTAATTAGTGCATTTATTTCCTTGACAGTTTAGAAAATCTATTCCTTCACTATTGCCCAATAAGAATTAAAATCAACCAGAAAAAAAAAAACAAACAAAATTATCACTTGTGTAAAGTCATGGAGATTAAACAACTTATTACTGGATGATGATAGTTCAAAGAATAATCAAGAAAGAAATAGAAATTTTCATATAAGTGAATGAAAATTAAACAAAAACACCACACAACTTCTTGAAAATATTAAAGTCTTAGGAGGGAAATTTATATCCTTAAGTGCCTACTTAAAAAGATTAGAAATTGTTCTAATTAAAAGAAGTGGTGCAAGAGAAAAAGATGCTATGTAACAGAGTTCATATGGAGGGGTTTTTTATTAAGGGGAAACTGGAAGTGGGTTGTCAAACTTAAGGCTTCAGGTACAATATTCTAGTACTTTGCCTTACCACCAGATACTAAGCTAGAGAAGCAGAAAGAGAGAGACAGAGAGAGAGAGAGAGAGAGAGAGAGAGAGAGAGAGAGAGAGAGAGAGACAGAGACAGAGAGAGAGACAGAGAGAGAGACAGAGACAGAGACAGAGAGAGAGGAAGAGACAGAGAGAGGAAGAGAAAGAGAGGGATGGAATGTGGGCCGTGCCCTTTTAAAGGGAATACAGTGAATAGGCACAGGTGGTGGGTGCTCTTAGTGGCAGCAACTAAGGGCATATCCTGTCAGAATTGCAAAGGCAGGCCAGTAGAGATTTCTAAATACTAACAGAAATAATACAAACAAATGACTTAATTACCCAACACATGGATTTGGAAAACCAAGAACAGACCCTGTAAATGCTAATAAACAGTAAAATTAAAAATGGAAATTAATGAAATTCAACCAAGTAATAAAATATGAAACAATCAATTAATACAAGAACTAGTTCTTTGAAAAGATAAAAAGACCCTTGGGCCAAATAACCAAAATAAAGATGAGAGGACCCAAATTCATATAGTCAGAAATGAACAGGGAAACCTTACAACTGAGTCCAAAGAAATGCAAAATATCATAAAGGAATATTTTAAAAACTAATATTCTACAAATCTGTAAAGTCTAAAACAAATTGTTGAATCCTCTACTTCATCCAAACTAAGAAATTTAACAGAAGGTAAAACTAAGAACACAAAGAGACACTATAACAAAGTAGGATATTGAAACAGTAATTGCATATTGAAACATGGAAAATTCCTTCTAAGTAAAAATAAACACACACACACACACACAGAGAGAGAGAGAGAGAGAGAGAGAGAGAGAGAGAGAGAGAGAGAGAGAGAGAGAGAGAGAGAGAGAGAGAGAGAGAGCTCAGGCTCACAGATTCACAACAAAATTCAAAATTCTTCCATACTTTCTGAATCCTGCCTGTCTAAAGTCATTACAAGGCACCATTAGCAAAGCACACCTCTTCATGAACACTGGAATTTCAAGACATCTGAATACATCGACTAAGTGTAGCTACATGAGCTGACAAGGCAGAGTGTGCACACTGACATTACAAAGAATAGACAAACACTGTTTGGGTGCCAGAGGCTGTTCTGAGTCACTGGAATCACTCTTGTATCATAATTGGACTGCTTTTACTCATACTTTAGTCTTTTGAAGCATAAATTAAAAGCTTTATTAAAGTAAAATTAACAAATGTTGAAGACAATTAGGATGGTTCAGGTAGACAACAACATTCTTCTCATAAATCATGGGAGTTACTGATGGGATTTATTCAGCTGACATTAGGAAACAGACCTTGAAGAACTAAACTAGTGCAGCAAGGTTGTGGTGTCTGGTTTGTTCTTGTTGCTTTCATTTTTACTTTTTTGTCCAAATAGACACAAGTTAGAATTTGAAGAGGAGGAAACCTCAATTTAGAAAAATGCCTCTAGGAGAGATAAGCCTATTTGGAATTTTCTTAATTAATGATAGATGTGAGATGGCCCAGACCATTATGGGTGATATCCAACCTGGGCAGGTGTCCAGTGCTGTATTAGCGAACAGTAAGGAACACTCCTCCATAACCTATGCTTCAGGGCCTGCCTCTAGTTTTATTCCTCAAATTTCTTCCCAGACTTCCTATCATAATGCACTGTGATCAGGGAATGTAAGCAGAAACAAAGCCTTTCCTACCTATGTTGCTTTTGGCCATGTTGTTTTATCACAGCAATAGAAACCCTAACTAAAACTATGATTAAAGTCACCACCACATATCACATTGCCAGCACAAATGCTGGCATGCCCCAAGGGTACAACACAAACACATAAGGTGTTTCAAAGCTGTAGATGTCACAACTCAGGAGTATGTCAAGGGACAGGGCTTTAGAATGTGGATGCTTTAAACTTTAAACATTGGAAACCCGCTGACTGTGTACTTTACTGCACAGCAGGCAAATTTTATAATCAAGATTTCAGAATAAATTGGTAGCTTATTTACATATTTTGGAGGCACCTTTGTATGTATAGTTTGACAACATTCAGAAAGACCTCTAAAGCAAATACAGATTTCCTATGTGCTGAAGAATTTGTTTCATAGGCTGAAAGCAACCAAATATCTTTTGACACTCTGAGAGAGAGCAAGAGAACGGGGGTGGTGGTGGTGGTGGTAGGAATCATGTGTGAATAATTATAAACAAAGACACATCTACACACACATGCTAGATGCAAATATTTCTGATATATTTTTATTAGGAAGATTAAGGTAATATATACCTTGAGTAGTAATATATTCCTTGCAAAAACTTATAGTTTCTACAGATTGTAATAGTTGGTCTCAAACGCCAACTAATTAATATTTATGCTATCTTCATTATTTTGTCATGTATCCCTCTAAACATAAATAATTCAAGAAATATTCTGTTTGTTTAAAACAAACAAAAATTAGAAAATAAAATACATTAGCATATGGCTATGCTGAGACTCTGAGGGGAAAATAAGAAAGTTTAATAAATATGAAATGATAAAAACTCTAATATATGCACATGAGAGCATATTAACACACTGAAAAATATATAGATGTTTATCAAAGAGAAATTAAGCTATGAACAAATACTTTGTTTTAAAATACCATATGAGTATAAAGGTGCCGTGTGTGTTATGAATTTTTAGACCATACAATCTTGAAATGAAAAGGAAGCTTGAGCAAAAGGCATAATAATTGAACAGGCAGAGCTAAAATAAAGAAGAAAGACTATGGTCAAATAACTTGAAGTCATTTTGGATGAAATCAAAAGAAAAAATAGATACAGATAAAAAATTTTCATATGTAAGACAGCTATGAGAAAACTCAGCATGCTAAATGCAAAAATAGGGACAGATGGTTAAGAATAAAATTAAAAGGAATCAATAGACAGTGATGAACAAAAATGTTCCACAATAAGAATATTAAGCATCTCATCCAATGAGAAAAATGAAGGAAAGCAGTCAAATATATAATTTCATTTGAAGTTCCTGAAATAGAGAAAAACAAATCTTTGGATTGAAATTTCAAAACACAAAAGTTACTGTTCAGTCAATACTAACACACAGCCTGGGGCAGTTAATTGACTTGAAAGATAAAGAATCCCAAGGCAGCTTGGCAATCCTACAGTCAACTACAAGAAGGATAAACTCAGCTTAGCTCCTACTTCTCCCTAGTAACATTTTCCACATAGAACTGAAGCAAACACCAACAAAATATCCAAGAAACAAAAAATGACCAGAAACCTAAAACTTAAAAGTGCACAACAACTGTTTAAACAATAGGTATATATTGTGAAAGTTTACCACATTGCAAAGGCATACATTTTTATGACACAAATAATGTGTGTGAGCCAAATATACAGAAAACACCAACAAACAGCAGATGTAAAAGATTCTTAAAATGCACAGTATCAACGAAAAGATACAGTGAGTGAAACATTGCCTGAAATTCTAAGATTCTATACAACATACTTGTATAATAATACATAACAGTATTTACTTTTTGTAGAATAACTAAAAAGTTAATAAGTACTTTATAATGTCATCCTCTAATTGCTTCCATCTTATAAATATTATCTGCATCAAGGATATCAGAATAAGACAGGTAAGAAACTTATTTTTTTCTTAAGATCCTGTCCACCCTGAAGCATTTTTCTATAGTGATTCTTTGGCTTTCATATTTTGTCTTGCTATAGACTTGACATAGTGCTATAAACTCATTACATTTATTTTTCTTGTAATTTAAACATGTATACAGATAAGATATAAAATGTAAATATCTTGATGTAGACATATTTATATTTAAATACCAAGATCAATGTATGTTTTTTAACAATTGTGAATAACACCCAAATAACATCTCAAATATTAAAATGAATACTTTCACACAAAGAAAACACCATTAAGAGTTGCAAAAAAAATACACTATTTTATAGCATACCACTAAGTAAAAGTTAACTTGTATTAACATTACAAAATTGTACTTGAGAGAAAGAACATGCCAGCAACCATCCACATATGTTTTATGTTAGTAAACCAAAAGTCTAAATCTATAAAAATAGTAGTAGTAGTAGTAGTAGTAGTAGTAGTAGTAGTAGTGATAACAATAAAATAAATAAATAATAATAGTAATAATAATAATTCAGCTTTTACACAGCATAGAATGTTTCAGATCACACGGGCATAGAACTATTGAATTTGGGACTTGTTTTAGTAGGTGGACAGACAGCCACTCATGGTTGAATTTAAAGGAAGAAGGCAGAGAGACTAGCTCCTTATAGTATACTTATAAATTATGCTACCAGTACAGTTGATGGCTTAGCCATTATAAGCACTAGTTGTTCTTCCAATGGACCCAGGTTTTATAAACTGTACCCACATGGTAGTTCACAAATCTGTAATCCCAGTTCCAAGAGATCTGATGCCCTCTTCTGACTTTTTCAGACATTGCATGCAAGTTTTACACATACTTCAATGAGGGCACCTCCTGTCCCCCCCCACAAAATTTATCCTAGTTAATTAAATGTTCCCCATTAAATGAAACACTAAGTAGAGGAAGATGGTTAGACATGAAAATATTCCCGAATCAAACTGCCACAGTAAGCCAAGTATTTTTATTCTTTATCATAACAATGGCATGAACATAGTAGTCTTTCAATTAGATAATAATGCAGAACAAAAAGACGAATAAATTCTGCAAATGGTAGTAACTCAGTTGTGGACAAAGAACTCCAATATATACTACTAGATCCTAGGATTAGTTCTATTAAAAACAGTTTTTTTGAAGACCAACAATTCACTCAAGGAAATGCATTTTTTTTTTTTTTTTTTTTGGTTTTTTGAGACAGGGTTTCTCTGTGGCTTTGGAGGCTGTCCTGGAACTAGCTCTTGTAGACCACGTGGTCTCGAACTCACAGAGATCCACCTTCCTCTGCCTCTTGAATACTGGGATTAGAGACGTGTGCCACCACTGCCCAACAGGAAATGCATTTTTTAAATGCTGTGATCTGACACATCTTCATGGATTATAATCTTTATAGTTAAACTGATGAAAATCATGGATAGAGTAACATATAAATGAAGATTACCTCTTGTCTCAAAGTATAGGAATAGATTCAAACAAATGTATAGGTAAGCCCTGCAATTGTTCAGCTACCTCAGGTATAGGGACCTAACTTTAAGCTTTAAAGAGAAAACTAAGGACAATAACCTTTATTGTTTGGGAGTCACCTGGACTTCCAAAATCAACAAGTGAAATTGGTGTTTCTCAACAATTACAATTTATGTACAAATATGTTTGAAAAGGTTTTGTAGAGGAATCTGAAGTAATGTGATGGGTGGTTAAATCACTCAATATAAAATTGTCTACAAATTAACTATCTGTATTTGTATATTTACAGCATAAAATAGCTTAGTGGAAAATATAATTCAGTGTGAAATTCTTGATGGATTTGTGGGCAGTTAGTTTTATCATAAATAAATCAAATCACCATTTGTTCCTAAAGGAGAAATGGTGAGATGCAAGACATACCCTGTGAATGAAAATGAAGAAGAATATGAAAGAGCTCATGCTCCATTTGGGGAGAAAAGAAGTACCTTCCCAGTTGTGCTATAAATAAAATTGAAATGAATCACAAATTTCTGGCCTATGATTTTTCAGAAATTAAACAAAGATGCTTTGGGGTTTTAGGTATTTCATTTATTTAAAATTTGCCTCTTCTTCTCTATAGACTTTTCATTTTTTATGTGATAAAACCCCTACCTTGTAACACTAAGGTTATAAAAAGTAAAGAAATAAAAATTTTTAATGTAATATTAAAGATGGATTTTTGCCTGCAAGTTTATTGTAGAATAACTCAAAAGACCCAAACGATAAGAATACTTTCTCAAAATCAAAGGAGGCCAAATAGATTGTGCAAAGAGGTTGAAAATAAGGC
The DNA here is from genome assembly GCF_003668045.3 of Cricetulus griseus. Lineage (NCBI taxonomy): Eukaryota > Metazoa > Chordata > Mammalia > Rodentia > Cricetidae > Cricetulus > Cricetulus griseus. Next base: position 236,530,100 of record NW_023276807.1, on the reverse strand, counting down.
AGAGAGGGCAGGAAAATATTTGGCATTAAAGGATTTCACTGCACTGGAACTGTTTCATTTTTTTATCTAAAAAAATGTTCCTCAGATTTATAATGCTCTTACCAAGTTCACAGGCTTCATAGACTGATGCTCTGTCCCAAACAAGCAGAAGTAATTTATAAAATACAAATAGAAATAACAAAACATGAATGAAGGTCCAGCTAAGAAAAAATATGTGATGCTCAGAAACCCAAAGAAACACAAAGCAGTTAACACTGTTCTTTACGAGCATTCTTGGATCTAACACAGAAGGAAAAATGATGAGCAGGAGTTCAAAATGGCATTTTACATGATATTACATATTTACTCAATTATTAAGGTCATGGGTTGCTTGATTTCAATTTTTAAACCAAAATATACCTTCAAAAATCCAGATGCTCAATTTATCTATAATCTGTCTGTCTGTCTGTCTGTCTATCTATCTATATACTTTTTTGGTTTTTTTGTTTTGTTTTGTTTTGTTTTTTGAGAGAGGGTTTCTCTGTGGCTTTGGAGGCTGCCCTGGAAGTAGCTGGTATCGAACTCACAGAGATCTGCCTGCCTCTGCTTCCCGCATTCTGGGATTAAAGATGTGCACCACCACCACCTGTCAGGTCTATCTATCTATTCTCCTTCTAATGTACATATATAGAAAAAGTTCAAGCTTATATATAAAATACAGAAAATATATAATAGAGTGTAGCATAAGGTCTTAAGCAAGTAAATAATATATAATACTTAGATCGGGTGGAATATGTTCCTTTCCTCAAACAGCGTAGCTTTGTTGGGGAAACTTTTTATTATGTATACCTATCTTACCACCGTTATAAACATTTCCTTATTCTGAATACATATTTCTCTCCAATTCTTTAATCTTCATTGCATTATTACCACCTTTCATGATATTGACTTATTCTGGTATATTTTGCTTAGGATGGAGATCCTTTCATCTAATTTTTCAGTGCATGACTTAGTTCAATTAAGTATTGCATATTCACTTATATTACTACAAATGTCAGGGTCTCATTTTGTTATGGAGGAATCATACTCAATGGTGGATAGTTAGCACATGTCTACTCTTTTTAGGATACACGAAGAAACTACAAGATTTCCTGCAGAGCACAGTTGCTGAATCTACAGTTTCCACACAAGTTGGTGGTGAGTATGCAGAAGAAAAATGGAAAAGCACTAAGCAAAATTGCTCTTTCCATGAATATTAAGTCGGTGATATCGTAGATACATCATCAGTTAATACTCAATAAAAACACATATAATTGGGACCTTCTTAAAAGTGTTTATAGTGGAAGTGCCTACTTCAAACACAAGTCAACTACTGAATCCCCTGAGCAGGTGATCTTAGATGCTATATGAAAGCAAGCTAAGCCATCAGTGAGGAGCAAGCCTGTGAACCGAACTCCTCCGTGGTGTCCACGATTGTGTCTTCCTTGAATTCCCTCAGGGATGGGGTTTTTACCTGAGAATTATAAGCAAAAGTAAAACTCTTTCCTCTCCAAGTTCCCGAAACCTAAGATGTGAATAAAAATCAAATATGAAAAGTGTAAACTCAATATTGGACTTTTTTACAAAGATGGGAATTAGGGAGAAAATATATTGACATATATTTAGATGAAATTTTCTTCATGTATCTGTCTAATAAAGGTCTGATAATGCACTTGTTTATAGTGATTAGAAAAAACAAATATAGATTGCATGAGGCTTTATATTTTGGCCAACCTGATTTTCCTGGACTGTTAGCTTCTACTGCAGTGTCAGAAAGTGGTTAAAATGTTATTCAGATATAATGTGGGTGTTGTAGAGCAGCTAATTTCTTAGGATTTCATCATGGGCTTCATTTCATAAACCAAGAAAGCATTCAGAAAGCTTCCTTGGAACAGCATATATTGCAGCAGCTTTGGTGTATCACTGTACTATGACAGAGAGGTGTTTATTAATGAAGCAGAAGTTTGTGGCCATTTCTTGACCATGTATCATCACTGAACTGCTAAAAACTTAGGGTCAAGACCAGAGAATGTGCCTCCTGAACTTACTAAGAGCCACATATATTATTCTCTCTACATCACTTCTCTCAGGCACTCTGATCTGGAAACCTTCATATCATATCAACACTGACTACTCTGAGCCATGCAAATACACATAGCAACCAATAATGTTAATAACTGAGGAAGATTAATAAATAAGGAGTAAATAATTTCCTAGTTTAGGATTTAACTGAAACAAAGTATTACATAGAAGGTGATATGTAGTCATAAAAATTGTACAGTTTATAAAGAACCAAAATAAACTTGGATGAACATTTACATACATCAGATATTTAACACTATGAAGGGTAATTATAATTTCTGCCAGATTACAAAGTGATATTCACTACAATGAATATTCAAACTGTTTAATATAAGTGGAAAACATTATCAAGCTTAATTCACAAAACTAAACAATGAATGCACCAGAATAAACCCGTTGTGTATGCACATAAATTTGAAAGAAATAAAACTTCTAAAGTAAGAAAAAAACCAGGAACCTACTAAAGGGAAAGTGTGAAAATAAAACCATAGGAGAAATCATTTTTCTTGGAAAACACACTGTAAATAAAATTAGAAAAAAAACCACAAAATATGTCCATTATATGTTACAAGCATGGGGACCGTCTCCAGTTTGGATCGTGAGTGCAGTCTCAGTGTTACAGCATGTGGACAGTCTGTGTCATAGCCTATGGTTAATCTCAGTGTTACAGTAAGTGGACAATGCCAGTGTTACAGCATGTGTATAATCTTAGTGTTATGGCATGTTGACAATCTCAGTGTTATGGCACAATGACAATATCAGTGTTCTGGCTCTGGACAGTATCAGTGTTACAGAACGTGAACAGTCTTAGGGTTATGGAATGTGGATAGTATCAGTGTTAAAGCTGTGCACAGCCTCGTTGTTAGAGCATGTGGACAGTCTCAATGTTATGGCCCATGGATGGTCTTAGTATTACATCATATGAATACTGTCAAAGTTAAAGCATGTAGACAAACTCAGTGTCACACTGTGTGAACAGTGTCAGTGTTACATGTGGACAATATCAGCGTTACAGTGTGAGAACAGATCCACTATTATGGCATGTGGAGCGTCTCAACATTACAGAATGTAGACAGTCTCAGTGTTACTCTTGTGGACAATCTCAGTGTTACAGGTGGTGGACACTCTATGTTATAGCATGTGGACAGTCTCAGTGTTAAAGTATGTGGAGAAACTCAATACTATAGCATTTGAACAGTTTTAGTATCACACTGTGTGAACCATGTCAATGTTATACCTACCACGTGGACAGTGTCAGTGTTACACTATGTGAACACTGTCAGTGTTACAGCATGTGGACAGTGGCTGTGTTACAGTGTGTGTGTGCACAGTTTCAGTGTTACAGAATGTGGATACTGTCAGTGTTACAGTAGGTGGACAGTGTCCATGTTACAGTGTGTGAGCAGTGTCAATGTCACAGCATGTGGATAGTTTCAGTGTTACAGCATGTGGACATTGTCAGTGTTAAATTTTGTGGACACTGTCAGTGTTATAGTGTCTGGACACAGTGTTACAGCATGTGGACAGTGGCATGTTACAGCATGTGGTCAGATAGATGGAGTGAATAAAGCAATTGTTTCTGAAAAGTAAAAGAATATAACAGTAAAGTCAAATAAATGCAGGTCTTCCAGAAAAGTGTTGAAATAGTTTTGCGATTACACAGAGGTATGATGTAGTCTTCTCCATGCAAGGGAAAGAGCCTGAATTAATACTACCCTCTGCACCAAAGAAGGCCAGCATACTTAAATTTCCTTTCACAACAAATATCTATTATACACGTGAAAATGATAAGATAAATGAAGTGCCAGGAGTAGGTCCATGAAAGATAAAACCAAAATTTTTATTTTAGAATATTAAAAGTTAAATTTTAAATCAAATAAAAATATTCTAAAGATATAATCTAGCTTTATTGGACAGAAAATACAAAATTATAAGGTATAATTATGACTTTCATGTATCATTTTAAGCATTTTAATTTTATGTATTATTTATATATAAATATAATATATATGTATGCACATGTTGATATATATAATAAAATATTCTGGAACTGGAGGACAAAGAAGCCTATAATAAAATTTCCCAAAGTGAAAAGAGAAAAGAAATATTATTAAATTTTAATAAAGGAAAAATGTCCAAGCAAATGCTCAGAATTTTTTTCTTACATTTTTTATTTGAATTAGAAACAAAATTGTATTACATTTCGAACCCAGTTCCCTCTCCTCCCTTCCCACTTGCCCCCCCCCCCCAACTAACACCCTACCTATCCCATACCCTTTCTGCTACCCAGGGAGTGTGAGGCCTTCCATAAGGGGTCTTCCTAGTCTGCCATATCCTTTGGGATAGGGCCTAGATGGGCTCCCAAAGTCCATTCCCATGCTGGACTGATCTACTACAAGAGCATCCATGGATTTCTGAGGTTTCCTCACTGACACATTCATGGGGTCTAGATCAGGCCCAAGCTGGTCTCCCAGCTATCAGTCTGGGGACCAAGAGCTCCCCCTTATTCAGGTCAGCTGCTTCTGTGGGTTTCACCAACTTGGTATGGACCCCTTTGCTCATCACTCCTTCTCTACAACTGGATTCTGTTCTGTTCAATGATTAGTTGTGGGTGTCTCTTTCTCCTTCCAACAACTGCTGGATGAAGTCTATAGGATAGCATATAAGTCAGTCATCAATCTCATTATAAGGGGAGGGCATTTAAGGTAGCCTCTCTTCTGTTGCTTAGATTGTTAGTTAGTGTCATCTTTGTAGATCCCCAGACCTTTCCCTAGTACCTGATTTCTCTGTAAACCAAAAATGTCTCCCTCTATTATGGTATCTCCATTTTTGTAATCATCTATTCTTCCCCCGACTCAACCTTTCTGCTCCCTCATGTCCTCTGCATCCTTCCTCTTCTCTCCTCATTCTCCTAGCTCACTTCCCCTCCCCAATGCTCCAAATTTGCTCAGGTGATCTTGTACATTTCACCTTCTCCAGGGGACCATTTATGTCTCTCTTAGAGTCCTCCTTGTTTCCTAGCATCTGTGGTGGTATAAATTGTGGGCTGGTAATCCTTTGCTCTATGTCTAAGATCCATATATGAATGAGTACATTCCCTGTTTGTCTTTTTGTGATTTGGTTAACTCCCTCAGAATGGTTTCTTCTACTTCCATCCATATGCCTTCATGTTTCAAGATTCCATTGTTTTTTTTTGTTTTTTGTTTTTTTTTTCTGCTGAGTAGTTCTCCATTGTGTAAATGTACCACATTTTCTATAACCATTCTTCAGTTGAGGGGCATCTAGGTTGCTTCCAGGTTCTGGCTATTACAAATAATGCTGCAATGAATATCGTTGAACAGAGGTCCTTTTGTATGAATGTGCTTCATTTGGGTATATGCCTAAGAGTGCAATTGCTGGATCTTGTGGTAGAATGATTCCCATTTTCCTGAGGAGTCACCATCCTGATTTCCAAAGTGACTGTACAAGTTGGCACTCCCACCAGCACTGGAGGAGTGTTCCCTTTTCTCTACATCCTCTCTATCATAAAGTGTCATTTGTGTTTTTGATTTTAGCCATTCTGACTGGATTAATATGGTATCTCAGATTTGTTTTGATTTGCGTTTCCCAGATGGCTAAGTATGTTGTATATTTTCTTATGTGCCTTTCAGTCATTTTAGATTCCTCTATTTAGTTCTGTACCCCACTTTTTAATTGGATTGGTGGATGTTTTGGAAACTATCTTCTTGTGTTCTTTATACATTTTGGTAATCAGCCCTCTGTCAGATGTGGGGTTGGTGAATATCCTTTCCCAGTGTGTGGGCTGCAGTTTTGTCTTGCTGACTGCATCCTTTGCCTTACAGAAGCTTCTCAGTTTAAGGAGGTCCCATTTATTGATTGAGGATCACAGTGTCTGTGCTACTGGTATAATGTTCAGGAAGTAGTCTCCTGTACCAATTAATTCAATGGATATTTCCCACTTTGTCTTCTAATAGTTTCAGTGTCGCTAGATTTATGTTGATGTATTTGATCCATTTGGACTTAAGTTTTGTGCATGGCAACAGACATGGATCTGTCTGCAGTCTTCTACATGCCAGCATCCAGTTATGCCAGCACCAATTGTTGAAAATGCTTTCTTTATTCCATCGTATAAATTTAGCTTCTTTGTCAAAAATTAGGTGTTCATAGGTGTGTGGATTAATGTCAGGGTTTTCAATTCTATTCCAATGGTCCACGTGTCTATTTTCGTGCCAATACCAAGCTGTTCTCAGGACTGTAGGTCTGCAATAGAGCTGGAAATCAGGGATAGTGATGCCTCAAGACGTTCCTTTATACATGGTTGTTTTGACTATCCTGGGTCTTTTGTTTTTCCACATAAATTTGAAAATTGTTCTTTCAAGGTCTGTGAAGAATTGTGCTGGTTTTGATGGGAATTGCATTGAATCTGTAGATTGCTTTTGGCAAGAGTGCCATTTTCATTTTGGTGATGATACCTATCCAAGAACATTGGAGATCATTCCATTTTTCTGGTATATTCTTTAATTTCCTTCTTTAAAGACTCAAAATTCTTATTGTACAGGTTTTTCAATTTTTGTGTTAGTGTTACCCCAAGGTATTTTATGATGGTTGTGGCAATTGTAAAAGGTGATGTTTCTCTGATTTATTTCTCCACGAATGTATCATCTGTATATAGTAGGGCTGCATATTTTTTTGAGTTAATCTTGTATCCTGCCAGTTTGCTGAAGGTATTTATCAGCTGTAGGAGTTCCCCGGTAGAATTTTTCAAGTCTCTTATGTAGACTATCATATCATCTGCAAATAGTGAAAGTTTGGCTTCTTCCTTTACAATGTGTATCCCTTTGACCTCCTTTTGTTGTCTTATTGCTCTAGCTAGAACTTCAAAGACAATATTGAAGAGGTGTGTAGAGAGTGGACAGCCTTGTCTTGTCTCTGATTTTAGAGGAATCCAGTTGAATTTCTCTAGATTTATTTTGGTGTTGGCTGTCAGCTTGTGCTATATTGCTTTTATTATGTTAAGGTATGTTCCTATTATCCCTGATCTCTCCACGACCTTTATCATGAAGGGCTGTTGGATTTTTTCAAAGACTTTTTCATCATCTAGTAAGATGATCACGTATTTTTATTTCTCACTCTGTTTATATGGTTGATTACATTGATAGATTTTTGTATCTTGAACCATCCTTGCATCATTAGGATGAAGCCTACTTGATCATGATGGTTGATTTCTCTGATGTCTTCTTGGATCTGATTTACCAGTATTTTATTGAGTATTTTGCTACAATGTTCATGAGGGATATTGATCTGTAGTTCTCTTTCTTAGTTGTGTCTTTGTGTGGTTGGGAGTCAAGGTTATTGAAAGCTAATAAAAAGAGGTTGGCAATGACTCTTCAGCTTCTATTGTGTGGAATACTTTGAGGAGAATTGGTGTTAGCTGTTTCTTGAATTTCTGGTAGAATTCTACAATGAAGTGGTCTGATCCTGGGCTTTCTTTGGTTGGGAGACTCTTGATGACTGCTTTTATTTCATTAGGGTTTATAGGTCTATTTAAGTTGATTATCTGTTCTTGATTTAATTTTGGTAAGTGAAAACTGTCCAGAAAATTGTTCATTTCCTTTAGATTTTTGAACTATGAAGAATACAGGTTTTCAAAGTATGACCTGATGATTCTCTGGATTTCCTCTGTGTCTGTTGTTACATCCCCCTTTTAATTCCTATTTTATTAATTTTCACGTTCACTCTCTGCTGTTTGGTAAGTTTCGATAAAGGTTTGTCTATCTTGTTGATGTTCTCAAAGAACCAATTCTTCCTTACATTGGTTCTTTGTATTGTTTTCTTTCTTTTATACTTCATTGATTTCAGCCCTCAATTTGATTATTTCCTGACATTTAATCCTCCAGGATATATTGGCTTCTTTTTGTTCTAGAGCTTTTGGTTGTTCTGTTAATTCTCCAGTGAGATTATTCTCCTGTTTTTTCATGTGGGCACTTAGTGCTATGAACTTTCCTCTTAGCACTGCTTTCAAAGTGTCCTATATGTTTGCATTTGTTGTGTAGTCATTCTCATTGAATTCTAGCAAATATTTAATTTCTTGTTTTATTTCTTCCTCAACACAGACATTTGCAATTGGGCATTCCTTAATTTCCATGAGTTTGTTGGTTTTCTGCAAATTGGTGTTGTTGAATTCTAACTTTAAAGCATGGTGGTCTGATAAGATACAGAGGGTTATTTTAATTTATTTGTACCTGTTGAGGTTTGCTATGTTGCCAAGTATGTGGTCGATTTTAGAGGAGGTTCCATGTGGCGCTGAGAATTAGGTATATTGTTTCGTATTTGGATGGAATGTTCTATAGATGTCTTTTAAGCCCAATTGGGCCATTACTTCTATTAGTTCCTTTGTTTCTTTATAAGCTTCTGTCTGGTGTTCCTGTCCAGTGGTGAGAGTGGGGTGTTAAGGGGTCTGTACCTGGTTGGAGAAACCCACAGAAACAGTTGGCCTGAAAAAGGGAAAGCATATCGACCCCAGATGCTCTTTGGGAGGACAGTACAGGACTAATCCAGCCCCCTGATCATGGATGCCAATGGGGAGGCCCCTGCACTCCTGGGATTTTTAGACATAGAGCAAAGGTTTACCAGCCTATAATCCTCTACCCCAAGGAAACTAGAAATCATGAATGACTCCAGAGGGAGGTGGACTGGCGTTTTGCCCTGGGAGGGACTTCGAGAGCCCATCCCACTTGAAGGGATTCGCTCTGTCTCTGAACACATGGGGAGGGGCCTAGGCCCAGCACAGGAAGATTTGGTGGACTTGGTGGAACCCTGGTTGGGGGCCCTACCCTGCCTGGGGAGTGGCGGGTGGATGGGGTGGGGGGTAGGTTGGAGGTGGGGGAGAAGGAATGGGGGTGGGGGGAGGGAGAGGGAGAGGGAAAGTATATGTGAAAATATTAACAATTTAATAAAATTAAAATTAAGAAAAAAAAAAAAAAGATACAGAGCCATAAAAATATCATAAAATTACTACTGAACAAAAGATGCTATCCAAAAGACCAACAGGGTGATTTCAATTGTGGAAAGAATAGTAACATAAAAGATAAAGAACAACTTTTTTAAATTACATAATGGCTTTTAGATAGTATTAAATTATAAGGAAAGAGGGAGAAATTGTCATAAACAAAGATGAGGAGTGTGACAGCAATTTATAGTTGTGGTTTATTTATTATTTATTAAACAATATACTTACATAAAAAAAAAACTGTTGCATATCAGGACATACAGGAATGTGTATAATAAAGTGGTAAATTTGACACAAAAAAAAAAAAAAAAAAAAAAAAAAAAAAAAAAAAAAAGTCTTCCACTATAAGTGTGTTCGGTTTTATGTGTGCTTTGAGCTTTAGTAATGTTTCTTTCACGAACATGGATGCCTTTGTATTAGGGGCATAAATGTTCAGAAGTGAGACTTTACCCTGATGGATTTCTCATGTGATGAGTATGCCGTGACGTGACCTCCTTCATCTCTTTTGATTCATTTTTAGTGTAAGTGCAATTTGTTGTTTATTAGGATTACTACCTCTGCTTGTTTCTTGGGTCCATTTGATTGGAAAATCTTTCCCCAACCCTTAATTATTAGATACTGTCTGTCTTTGAAGTTGAGGTGTTTTTCTTGTATGCACCAGAATGAGAGATTTTTTCTGTCTTCTTACACATTCTGCTAACCTGTAAGTTTTATAGGCGAGTTAAGACCATTAATAATGATAGATATTAATGATCATTGATTGTTCATTCTTGTTTGTTTTGGATTTGGTGGCAGTGGCAAAGTTATGTGTGGGTTTCCACCCCTTTTATCTTTTGGCTGTGGTAAAGTGGGGTAATCTATTGCCTATATTTTTCTGGTTGTAGTTAACTCTCTTGGGTTGCAGTTTTCCTTCCAGAACTTTCTTTAGGGCTGGATTGGTGGATATGTATTGTTTGAATCTGGTTTTGTCATAGAATACCTTGTTTTCTCCATCTATATTGATTGAAAGCTTTGCTGGTTATAGTAGTCTGGGCTGGCATCCATAGTCTGTTACTGTAGATAGAATATCTATTCAGGTCCTTCTGGCTTTCAGAGTTTCCATGGAAAAACTCAGGTGTAATTCTGATAGGTTTGCCTTTATATGTTACTTGACCTTTTTCCTTTGCTGCTCTTAATATTTTCTCTTTATTCTATATGTTGGTGGTTTTGATCATTATGTGTCAAGGAGACCTTTTATTTGGTCCACTCTATTTGGTTTTCTGTTGGCTTCTTGAACTTTCATTGGCATGTCTTTCTTTAGGTTAGGAAAGTTTTCTTCTATGATATTGTTGAATATGTTTTCTGCACCTTTGAGTTGGATTTCTTCACCTTCTTCTATACCTATTTTTCTTAAGTCCAGCCTTTTCACAGTGTCCCATATTTCCTGTATATTTTGTGTTAGGGATTTGTTGGACTTGAGATTTTCCTTTGGTGGATTACTGTATATCCTCCACTGAGTCTTCAACACCTGAGATTTTCTCTTCCATTTCTTGTATTCTGTTGGCTATGCTTGCATCTGTAGTTACTGATCATTTACCCAGCTTTTATATTTCTAGCATTCCCTCAGATTGTGCTTTCTTTTTTATTTTTTTGATTGTGCTTTCTTTATTTTCTCTATTTCAGTTTTTATGTCTTGAACTGTTTTCTTGAAAGATCTGTTGATATTTTGGGGTGTTATTTTCTTCCGTTACTTTAAGTGATTTTCTCATGCCCTGTTTGAGGTCCTCTATCATTTTCATGAAGATGTTTTTAAGGTCATTCTCTTCTGCTTCATATGCATTGTGATGTTCTGGTCTTGCTGGTATAAGGTGCCTAAGATCTGGTGGTGTCATAGTCATTTTTCTGTCGTTGAATGTGCTTTTATATTGTATTCTTTCCATCCTTTCTTCTGGTGTGTGTAGCAGGAGTCTCTTCCTCTCCTAGTGGGTACAGGACCAAGGTTCTCTTCTGGTAGATGCAAACAGTTCCAATAATATGATGTCTTTCCTCTTCTCATGGATGGAGGTAAGACTGGTCCTGGGGCCTTGGTAGTCTCTGGTTGTGTTGGATCCCATAGAAATGGGATCCTGTGAGCAGTCCCCTGGCCTCAGGTGTCCCCAAGCAGGGCAGAGGAACCAGGACCAGAAACAGCCCCTAGCCTACCTCATACGGTGGATGGAGGCGGGACTGGTACCAGGGTCTTGGCCATCTCTGGGTTCGTTAGATCCTGTAGAAATGGGCAAATGCTCAGAAATTTATGACTAGCAATTCAAAACTACAATGATTGAACAAACATTTAATGAAAAATTAATAAACTTATAAGTGAATTATTAATATAAACTTTTTATTTTTATACTTAGAGACAATAACAAAAGAGCACCAAAATAATCTCATCAACCCAAACTAATGAAAATAAAGACTATGGAGCACAGACTAAAAATTAAGGTAACTCTAAAATATACATTATTAATAAAGCTACAAAATTATAGTTATTTTACAATCCCAAAATTGAAAATTTAGAATTCTACTTAGTTTAAAAGTCTAAATAGCAACTGAATTCAGAAATTATCTATATATGTAGAGATAATGGGTTTTGGAAGGAAGCAGCTGAGTCAGATATTACGCAAATATATATACATCATCACTGGGGTGAGAACAATATAGGGAATTTCCAATAAGCCATTATTGCTGCATTCTTAGTTTTTTAAAAGAAAGGAGTTATAGTATTTGATAAGTTCATGGTGTGTAAATATATGTTTTTGTCAGTCTACTATTGCTTCTATTTAGCAACAGCCAGTAAGAAATTGACAGCATAAAAGCATAATCAAACTTCAAATTTAAAATATTGCCTGAAAATACTGCTCTTTCTAAAAATGATGAAGTGAGTTTCACAGCAACCAGTGAGGTGTAATGGAAATACACTTTATATTTTCTGGATGCTATTTTAATTTAACTTTTTAACTGTTGAATATTTTATAGATGAGTTCAATGCTTATATTATTTCAAGGCATTTCTCTCCTGTTTCTCACCTCTTCTGTCCCTTCTAAACCCTATTAAATTATTGATCTCCTGTGTAGAAAAAATCTACTTAAACATCCATATTATACTATATATTTATGATAATTTTAAATTTTAATATTTTATTTTAAATAATCTGATAAAATAATATTTCCCAATGTTTTTAATACCACCATTCTTATTAATTCCCATTTCCTCACTGTCCCTCAATGTTGTCATCCTTCCACAGTTAAAGTCACCTACCCCACCCTTGACATCCCCATTTTTGGAGGACAATTATCCTAGGATGCATGAGCTGCACTATTTTTAGGAATGTCAATAAATTCTACATCTTGAACTTGTGAATAAGTAATATAAATATTATTTTCTTGATTAAGATGATATTTTCCTTGACAGCCTAGTTATTTATTCAAAGTAGGCTCTGATTTAATATATATTTGATAAATATTACACAAATTCAATGTGAAAAATTGCCATCTAATATAATTTAACTACTTTTTATAATGTGTCTTTCACAGATTATTTGTTATTACTGCAGATGATCTTCCAAACAAATAAAAGCCAATAACATGAAATCAAAGTGATCATATTCACTACAAACAGAAGAAATCAGTATTTACCATGGTAGGGTGTAAACAAACTCATAAATTAACTTCTGCTTTGCATAAAGATTATATCTGTCATCTGGAGCTCATATGTACTGTAAATATGGTCATTGTACAGAAATTTCTTTTATTACTTTTCAAATATTTGGTACTCACAGCAAACACCAAACATACAAATGTGCTCTTTTTTCCACTACTAAGAAATTATTTAAATTTTATCTTGTATCCTATATTTATTATATTGTATCTACTTTTCAATATTATATGAAAGTTAATATTAAAATTTTGAAAACTAACACTTACATAATCAAGGAAATTAATATAAAGGCTTGTTACAACTGCATATGTAACTCCCCAAAGCAAATAGAATTCGATGCTGTTACACTATAATTTATCGGGGTCTATTGAGAAGGACTAAAACTACAAATATGTTGAGGCAGGACCAATCTTCTTCCCACCGCAACAAGGCTGAGCAAAATTTTCCACCCTGGGGAATGGGCTCCAAAAAGCCAGCTCATGAATGTGGGACATATGCTGAATGCATGTGGCACAGATCCTTTTCCCACTGCCAGGGCCCTACAAACAGACTGAAACATGCACCTATTACCCACATGCAGAGCACACACCTTGTTCCCATTCAGGGTCCACAACTGTTGGTGTAGAGTTCATGGGTTCTCAAAATCTTCATTCTGCTTACCTTAATGTGCCAGGGTTTGTTGACTCTCAATTGGAGGCCTTATACTTGTGGAGGGGTAGAGGAGGGTGGGTTAGGGGAGAAGTGGGTGGGAAAGAGCAGGAGGGGGGAACTGTAATTCCTTATGTAAGATAGGACAATATGATCAGAGAAAACATATGACTCTCTCTGATAGGTAAATCTCTATGATTTCTATTATATCTGTTAGTTGTATTTCCTTTTATAGCCCTTCCTTAACTAAACAAAACTAATTTATTTGTTGTTTTTCAAATACGTTTTTCTTGTCCTTTTCTAGATATCTGTTATAATTCAATAAACTTTGTGTAAAAGCCCCCAAACCTAAAATATAAATACAAATATTGAGCTGGAGAGATGGCTCAGCTGGTAAAGTCTAGGCTCACAGCCAAAAATATAAATATGAATATTATTTATGCAAAGGAATAATGAATCAAAAATCTGTAAGAGTATGATATAAAAGAACAAAGTGAATAAAAAGAATGATGGTCTTTATTCAGTGATAAGTTATGAGGAGATGTTATATTGAACAAGGTAAATATTGGAATTGTATTTAGATTGGAAGTAAATTAGTTCATAGGTATAACCTATGGTTCATAGGTATAACCTCAGACTTTGTGATGGTGGAGCAGGGTATTGACACAACCCTGAGGCCAGGCTGGGCAGCATGATAAGTATCAGAAGAGCAGAGGGTACTGACTCAGTCCTCTTGAATATTGCAAGTAACTGTAAGAAATAAAATAGCAGATTAACTTTTTCATGTTTACAACCACTACGATGCAAGATATTGCACAGATGATAAATTAACCACAATTATATTATTACTAACTGGCACAGTGAGGTAATAAATAATAACGTTTTGCCTAGTGCTTATGTGGGTATCTTCTATGAGCTTGTTGAGTGTTTATATAGAAGAGAAGATGGATACCCACAGATGCAGTTGCTTAATGAAAGAAATATTGTAACTAGATTATGACTTTACACTCAAAATCAACTCTACAATGCATGATATTGATTTCAGTACACATGTAAGGTACCAGAAGCAAAGGAAAATTGAAAGTCATCTGAATGCTCACTGACACACTCTGACCTTTAGTCAAAGTTCAAATGAACAAGTTAGGTTTGCACTATATTATTAACCTTCACCAAGTATGTGGAGCTTCCGGGAAACATCTTTGAGCAAGAATAGCAGTTGGAACATAAAATAGCAGTTGCTTTACTCCTGTATTGTGTGTGTGTGTGTGTGTGTGTGTGTGTTTGTGTTGTATGTATGTATGCACATATATGTATATCCATATGCATATATACATATATGATCAGATTTTATCTATCAAAGGTAAAAATCTCTATGTTTTATCAAGTGTTTGATTGCATATTTTTAAATTAGACACAACTGTTGGTGACATTTTATGACTATTTTGAAAACAAGGAAACTAAAAAAGAAGGGATCAGAAAATGTTGTCATCACATAGCACATCCTCTGTCACTTTTCAGTTGCCTAAGGCAACAGGCAAGCTGTTATTTAGAGTCTCAGTCTAATTTAGTTTTTAAAACATGATTTGTTTTCTGGGGTCACTAATTACATGTTAGCTAATTTAAAATTTTATTGTCTGAATGAGAATGGAAAATGATGGATCATTTGCTTCATGATTTGTTACTGGAATGCCAATATTTCTATTGGGAAGTTGGATACCCCCGCCAAAACTGAGAATTTCGGTGTCTTTGCTAATACCCTCTAATCAGCATTTTATTGAACTATCAAGCCCTTTCATCAATATTTGGTAATGTTTAATGGTGAATAATAACTACAAACTAAATATCAGCATCTCAAGACAGATATGTTTTAGATTATAAACATAATTTTTGACGCTTACTAAAATTTCCATGTAATTCAACCTTTTTTTTTTGCTTCAGCTGCTATTTATTGACATTCAGGTGGGCACTATAGCAACAAGCCTGGAGATGCTGCAGTAGAACAGAAGGGGTGTGTGTCTGCAGCCACAACTGAGTGGAGTTCACAAGGAAGAGTGGGGGAAGCCAAAGCAACAGGCCCATGGCCAAGGGTTATCTACCCAGAGACGTGGGCCCCACGTCCTAAGCCCCTACTCTTGCTGTTTCCTGACTCAAGGCCCGAACTGGGAGTTCTTGGGCAACTTTCTACAGGAGCAAAACAAACAGAGCTGTTGCTGCCCTTTTTTGATAAAGGCAGAGGGTTTCCTATTCTACATTCCTCCATCCCTAGCTTGGGTAGGGCCATATGATAGACAGCTGGGCTCTAGGCCACGTTTGTAAGGCAGTAATTTTCCCGGGTGTCCCAGTCCCCCAGCGCCACAGTACGGTCCAGAGTGAGCACTACAAGCGTTGCTGGCCTAATGGATGGGATGGGGGAGGGGATGAAACAGGGGCTAGAAGAGGTGCTTCAGAGGGCCATCAAGGCACAGGCACAACACACATGGTGTTGTTGAAGCCAGAGGCAGGGTGTCACCCAGTCAGCACAATGACCACATCTCCCTTTTTGAGGAAGTCTCGCGCGTTGCCAACATTCGTTGCCAAATTCACAAGGAGGTCTACATCTTCAGCCCAGGCATCCTGTTCTGCATCCTTACACAGTACAGGGAAGATTGCCATGTTACAGATGGGCCTGACAAGGTGTCTGGGGATTGTGAGTCACAGCAATGATGGGAGCATGTGGGCTGTACCTGGCCACCTGGTTAGCACGATAATGGCACCACTCCAAAACTTGAAACGGTTTCCATGGCACCTACAGCAGCAGCTTCTGTGGGGTAGTTGATAATAGGCACCAGACCGGAGAGTTCCTCGAATAACTGCAAGTGGTAGATGGCGGCCTCTGCCTCACGGGCAATCAGGGCCTGCATGCCGACAGCTTCCAGAGGGTAGTCCCCTTTGGCTGTTTCTCCTGACAGCTTGATGCAGTCAGCTCTATCTAGGACTTCATTGGCCACATCACTGCCCTCAGCACGGGTGGGGTGAGGTTTCTTGATCATGCTCTTCAGCATCTGCATAGCACAGATGACAGGCTTCCCAGCTCGGTTGCATCATCCAATCATCATTTTCTGAGCCAAGAAGACCTTTGCAGGAATCTCAATGCCCAGGTCACCAGGAGCCACCATGATCCTATCACTGGCCTCCAAAATCTCATCAAAACTGCGGATGCCTTCATGGTTCTCGATTTTGCTGATGATCTTGATGTTCTTACCCTTCTTTCCCAGGATGTTCCTAATCTCAAGCACAGCGGCTGCCTGGCAGATGAAAGAGGCAAACACCATGTCTACTTCCTGCTCCACTCCAAACTTCAGGTCCTGAATGTCCTTTTCTGACACAGCAGGGAGATCCACAGCAACTCTGGGTATGTTCACTCCCTTCTGTCACCAGGTAGTCAGCACCTTTCTCCTTCACCTGCAGTGAAATGAGCCTGTCATCCACGTAGATCTTGCTTCCCAACTCAACCACCTTACAAATCATCTTATAGTCCAGCCACAGGATGTTCTCATCACATTTCTCCATGTAGCCATCGTCCAGGGTGATCTTCAGGGTGGCTCCCTTCTTCAGCTCCACTTCTGCAGTGCTGCTGTCCTTGATGAGTTCAGTCCTGATCTCAGGTGCCTTTGTGTCCAGAGCCACAGCAACAGGCCGGTAGAAGATGAGGATGGGGTCAGATGCGAAGCTTTCTGTGGCTGTATGCACATTCTTGACAG
Organism: Cricetulus griseus; assembly: GCF_003668045.3. Classification (NCBI taxonomy): domain Eukaryota; kingdom Metazoa; phylum Chordata; class Mammalia; order Rodentia; family Cricetidae; genus Cricetulus; species Cricetulus griseus. Next base: position 236,512,925 of record NW_023276807.1, on the reverse strand, counting down.
TTTCTGCGTGATACTCCTGAGTTCCATGAGAGAAATTCAGATGATCCACATTCATTCCAGACTTCATCGTCCCCTTCAGCATCTCCACGGACCGGGAAGCAGGACAAATGCTGCCAGCATTGCCGGCAATGATGGGTGCAAAGTCAATGTCCAGGCGGCACATATGTTCCTGGAAGGTATCAGCCATGGCTGAATGGAGCTGCTGCTTCTGAATGAAGGCAGTCCCTTCTTTGCTTTGTGGTTTCTGCAAGGTTCCTGAAGTCCTCTGGAGTACTCCGGATATTGCAGCGATGCCTAAATCGGACGTCTTTAGGCTCAGGACGAGTCACGGCTGTCAGAATTCAACCTTATAAGAGTTTGTCATTAAGTGCATAAAACATTTGTTTGTATCTTATTAATATTTTATTTGAACTAATTGTACAAAACATTTGATATGCAGTTATTACTCAGAAAGTATGCACATTAATGAGAAGTAATCTCTTTGCCTCTTTAAGATTTTCTAGAAATAATTCTAACAGTGAACATGAAACTACATATATATTGCAGGAGTTTTTACCCTTTTCTTTTAACTAAATTTTATTTCAGTCATTGATATCTTTTATATGTTAGATGGGTGAGTTACATTATTTTACATATCACAGCAAAACATACCAATAAATATTTGCAAAATGCCAGATGTTACAATTAGCATAAGTAGATTTTTTTACTAAATATATAATTATACCTTCTTGAGTGAAAGGAAAAGTAGCTTGCTCATCACTTACCAGTTATATGAAAAAATATAAAAGATGGTCCATTGATGTAGAAGAATAACATTGTGGTTATGCCCCATATTGGATGAGTAACATATTGATTCAGTTTAATATTTTCATGTTATTATGCCCGTGTTGCATGCACTCACATAGAGTTATATATTCATGTTTTTTATATTCCTAATTTCTCAAAATAAGTGTCTTCAGTCTATTTAAAGTCAAGACAATTTACAAGTTAGAATACAAAACACATTTTTCCAAGTATTGATCCACTTTATGTCATGAAACCTTGTCTCTTGAACTTATTTCATCTGAAAAGCAGAAACTCAAATACAAATACGAGGATTGAATGTGTGTGAAATTAAAATAGTTTTTTTTTTTTGCTGTGTTCATTTACAGCTTAAAACAAACCCAACAGAAAACCATAAAAGCAGTAGTCCAGTCATCAAAACGAAATAAAATAAGCATAGTTTGTAAACTCATGTAAATTGTAAGTGCCTTAGAGTGTATATGTCATAAGATAGATATGTCATTATACACTATACATTCCTGAGTATCTGAGTTGATTCATAACCCACAGTAAATCCCAGTTGATTCATAAACCAACTGATAGCCCAAGCCTGAAGTTCCAGTAATGGTGAGAAAGATACAGGATTATCTTTAGATTTTCTAAGCCTCCAGGCTCACCTAGAGAACACAAAGTTCAGTGAGAGACTTGGTATCAAACATTATTTTTTTTTCTTGTAGCTCTACCCCTTAAACTGCAAATTTCACAACTTTATCTTTTCATTCAGCTAGGAAAATTACAATGTTTATATACACCACATTGCTGTTGTCCATTTATGTAAGTGTTTCTTAACAGTTGTGACTAAATCAACAATAAAAATGATCAAAAATATCTGGAGTAGGTTATAGATTCTTTTGGATGCTTGGGAGTGGTATGACAAGGTTATATGAATGTCCTATTTCCTACTTTCTGAAGAATTTCCACATTGTTTCAATGGTTGTGGTACCATTCTATACTCTCAACGCAGAGTGATTAGGAATTCTCCTTCTCTCATAGCTTCTCCTGCATCTGCTGGATGAGATAGAATGTTAAAGTACTTTACACTAGCATTCTCTAGACACCTAATGGTGGTGAACATTCTTTAATGTGTTTATTAGCCACTAATGGCTAATTAGTTCATTATCCATTGAGAAATCTCAATATAGTCCCATGACATAATATTCCTGAATGAGTTGTTTATTTTCTTGATGTTCAGGCTTTTTAGGATGGGGTATTTACATCTTCTAAATATCAATCCTTCCTTGTTTGTGAAAGATGAACAAATATGTATTCACCCGAGAGATAGTGAACCAATGACAGGTCAAATTAAGTATAACACCTAACTCCAACTTGGTGAATTATTGAGTTTTATAGAGGTATGGGTAAAGGGATACTTAGAGGAGTAGAAATTACTCAAAGGTAGCTGCATTTCCAAAAGTTCTTGCTAGCTCTGGTGACACCTCACGAAAGCTCACAGCCTGAAAGCAGCTCAAGTGGTTGGATAGTGTCCTTTCCTGGTGACTGGCCTGAGGCTCTTCCAGATCATCTTCTCTGCATCTTCTAGACAGTTTCTGTGATGTTTCCTCAAGGCACATGATCTGACCAGCATCTCTTCCTTTCATCTGTTTGTCTGAGAGTATTTCTTAGACAATGTCTAAGTATTTCTTATAAACAATGTCCTTATTGTTTATACAATTTGAGGAATTTGAAAATCAGTCAATATTGTCAGTTTCTTGGTCTTTTTGAAACTACTGAATTGTTTACTTCCTGCAATTAACAGTTTGCTGTGCAGGATGCAGTGTTTCATCCCTCTGCATAGCATACCTCCTGTTGAACTACCCTCTGAGACTGAAGGTCTTCTAATCTGTAGGTGGTCTTTTCACAAAATCAGCAGGTACTTTCACTGTGTACAGAGATATTTTATCTTCATGAAATGCCATTTTTCAATTATTGACTTTATTTCCCAAGTGACTGGAATTTTATTTAGAAAATATTTCCCTGTGCACATACATTATAGCGTACTTTTACTACTAGGAACAATAGTCCTTAATTTGTTGTTATAGAATTTTCTGGTTTATATTGAGATATTTGATTCTTGGTATTTAATTCTTCTATATACAGATAACCATTTTTCCCCAGCAACTTTTCTTGAAAATGCTGCCTTTTCTTCTCTGTGTGATTTTGGCCTTTTTGGAAAAAGCAGAATAGCTGTAGTTGAACAGGCAAATAATCATAATGAAAGGGATGTCCTATGCCCAGAAAGACAAACATCACCTGCTCTCTCTTATAAGTGTATTCTAGCTTTGAACCCTTAGATGCATGTGATTAACTTAGAGTATCAATAAAAGTCAAGGAATCTAGAATGGGAAGGTTTGCTTTAATTAAGGCGGACTAATAGGTTTAGGTGATATTAAATTCTAAACGGGCTTACCAGGGTTCAGAAGGTTTATCAGGGATAGGAGTAGAAATAATAGGACAGACAAGGAGCGTCTTGTCAGTCCCATATGGGCTACAATGCCAACTGTGTCCATCAGTTCAACAATGGTGTGACTGTGACAGAGGGTTTTCAAGTGTTCTACTATTGAACTTGAGACCTCATCCTCAGGAGGGAACTCATGTCTAGTATGTTAATTTGTCAAAAACTCATGGCTTAAGTACGGTTACACACACTAGGGAGGGACTTAATACAGTATTTAGATAAATAGACCTGACGGAAAAGAAAATCCCACTAGATGGGATTTATATTTATGAGTTGTTGGTAAAAGAGTATTCAAAGGCCATCAAACAACACAAACTCTTCTCATTACTCTTTCTATGTCCACGAGAAGTAGGTGATGGGCTCATTTTTGTCTCATCAAAGATCACAGTAAAATAAATATATAAAATAAATGAGAAATTGATGTAGCTAAGCCAAGGATAACACTGAATTCTGAAATGTATCTATGCCTAGTAAATAGAATTGTCTTTTGCATCTCAAAAAACTGGCTTCAAAAACAAGAAAAACAAAATAACAACAAAAATTGGAAAAGGAAAATAGAAATCCATTTCCCAAGTCTTCCTAAGAAACCAATTCATTCACTTCTTAGGAAAGACTGATAAAACACTTCCATATACCAGGTCTAATATGATGGTTTGTTAAACAGAAGACCTGAGAAGAAGCCTATTTTTCAGATACAGAATACATAATATTAATGGAGTAAAAACAAATAAATTTTAAGTGAAATGAAGATATGATTATTTTCAGAGTGTGCTATGAGTTATGCTTGTCAAAAATATGAACAAACATTAACCATATATAGTTTATGAGACTTGTAGGGGCTAAACAAACTGGACTAAATAAAAGCAATTCAAAGCTTTTAGAATTTTGGTAAAAGAATATTTTCCACTTATTATTACCATCAAACATTGAATTTTACTTTTTACATTTCAAGCAGTCAAATTTTATTTTTCTATACTGAAATTTTAAACTTTATGCTTTCAAATTTTAAGGTCATTTTGAAATTGTGACTAAACAGCATTTAATAGGATGTCTAGAAATTCTTCATAAGAACATCAATATTTAAATACCCTCCATATCCCAATCTTTGTTTAAATTTTAGGAACATACCTATTTTAAACGCACTTTTCATTAGAAATTTTGTAATACAGTTCAGTTCTTTCAAATTTCCCTGTACTAGAAAGTTTACTTAATGCAAATAAATTTAGTAATATTATAAGAAGTATAAATATGCAGGGCAGGGGTAGTGCAGGAGAATGAGATAGGCAGTTTTCTGTGAGTTTGAGGCCAGCTTAGTCTACAAAGTGAATTCCAGGACTGACTCCAAAGGTTCAGAGAAAGAATGTCTAGAAAAATAAGACAAAACAAAAAACTACAAATATAACTTTAACACAGAATTAATGGGAAAATATCAGTTTAGTCATTTAAATGATCCATGTTTGAGAGTGAATATCAATGAATCAAAAACTAATGATTTTTGGAGAACTGTAAATAAAATAAATTGTCTTCTAGAGCACTCTAGTGCATGCTAAGTTAGATGTACAAGTATCTTAGTCCAGTTATGTCATTATATATCCCTATTATTTTATGGAGTATGATTTACCACTCGTTATGTATGCTCACCATAAAATATGTGTGCAAGTAATATTTAAGGTGATGGACACTGAACTGACTGTTTAAAAGAGGACTTGATTAGACTTAGCTAGAGCTGGCATTGACAGGGTTGTAATAATGCTTGAGGGAAATCTCATGTAAACAGGCAAATAGATCCTAATAAGTCAAGTGATGTCCAAGAGAGAAGAGATGAAGTTTCAATAAGCTCACTACATATTCACATCTTTATTGCTTTAGTAAGTGTCATCATACAAACCTTACTTTGTATGCTTTTTCTGCGGATTCTGTAATGGTCCTATTTCTGTGAATGTTTAAAGAGTAACTGAAGATAAGTGATATCACTTATCTGGGAAAGCCCCTGAAATCTAGGCTAAATGTAATACGCAAGACTAAAGTATTCTAACCAGGAAGGTAATTAGATTTTCTTATCCATTCTAACACAACTATACAGGAGAGCAACTCTAGAATTAATTTAGCATGATTTTTATTCAGATGGGATACAGAGATATACAAACCATGCATTCAACATTTAATTGATAGTGAGGACTTAATTCCTTTTTGTTTTGGTGGGTTTGTTTTTGTGGCTGGTAAATCAATATCATTACTCAGAAGAATGAGTGAATGCACCCATTTAGACAGAAGTTTTAAAGGTACATACTAGAAACCTATTGAATTAGAAAAGCCAAATGTAGGTGGTCAAAATATGTTCAATTAACTGTCTTCAAATATCTTTTAAAATAATTTTCTGCACTTATATTTACTAAAAAAAATATTTGCAGAAAATTTTAAGTAATTGTCTTGTCTTCTGTGATTCATTTGTCAAGTTAATTGTCAGACTTTTCTTATGGATCATGGTAAATATCACTTATGATCAGGATTGCTAAAATTCTGAGGTTATGTGTATTATTGACAATAATTTTATACATTTTATTATTTCAACAAGTCTTTAAAGTGTCATCTGTAATAGTACATAGTAGAATATACCTTTTAGGTAAGACTTCTGCTCTGAATTTAGTGTCAAATCACACAAGAGGCATTCAGTATTTCTCTATTTTCAATGCATACAATTATACTATGCACTTTCAAGTGGTTGTCTGGAATTTTAACTAAGCTGTATGTGTTTAATGCTTGTCAATTTCATGTAGTTTTTGAAGCATTATTTTATTGTTTCTCAGAAACTATCATTTTGACACAACAGGAATCTGGCATCTATTTACTGAAGTAAATGATTTAACTGCAATCTTTAAAACATATGACACTTTTTTTATGTTGACAGAAAATCGTACTAGGTATGGCTGAAACATATTAAAACATTATTTCTATTTTTCTAAGTCTTTTTGTGAGCATTAGATGGGAGAGAAAAATTTTATCATATAGGCCAAAGTAATAAGAAGACATTTCCCATTTGGTTTTCAAAAGAAGACTTGAAATAATAAACATTCATATTACTTATACAATTGAATCTATTTTCCTATTAAATAAGTTAACATTTGAATTCTAAACACTTCCAAATGAAGAAAAGATTGTGTGATTTGTCATTTATTGTCCCAACCTGCAGAACATCAACCTGAGACAAGAGAATCAGGGATAAGGAATGGGGACAAGAGATGCAGAAAGAACGACCACAACACAGGATTCTCATCAAGTGGCAAACTTTACTTTTCTCAGGCTAGATTATATAGTCGGCAGAGCAGGATATGGGGAGGGTAGAATAGGTTGTTTGTGAGCCTGGTGTTAGTGTAGGCAGGATATTAGGAAGCCACAAAGAGGATGTTTGGCAGGAAAAAGAGTTTATGAGTAAGAGGTCTGGGAAGGGTTGCTTAGGTGACTGAGCCTGTGGGTGGAGGACTGGGTCAAGTTGTTTCTTTTCTTGAGCTGAGGTTCTAAGGAGCTGCTGTATAAAGCTTAACTATGTGGCCTGCCAAGCATGGCCTAGGATCTCATGCCCAGCCCCGAGATTTGGCTCCCAACAATTTATGTGTGTATATGTATGTGTATTTGTTTATATGTTGGTGAACATATGGATTTGTGTGTGCATGTGTACATGCACAGAGAATATCAGCTGTTATAGCTGAGACACCTTCCTCACCTTTATTTATTATTTCTTTTTTTGAGTGTTTAATATAATTACACCACATTCCCATCTATTTCTTCCCTTGAAACAATCCTATACATGCTCCTTGCTCTCTTTAAGAATTTATGACCCATTTTTTCACTAATTGTTGATATAACTATAAAGATTGATACAGATTGATGGATGATAGAGATAGATAATAGATAGAAAGAAAGATAGATAGATAGATAGATAGATAGATAGATAGATAGATAATTCCTAAAATAACCAGTTCAGTCTATGACTGTTCATCTCTAGGTAAGAGTATTTCTCCTCACCTAAACATTCCTTAATATGCTATAGTTCTTTGTGTATTGTTAAGGCATAATCATTTTTTTCCATTCCACTTCAGCATGTCAATTGTTGTTGACCTTGTGTAGCTTATTTATTGGTAGTCATTTTGGTGAGACTTTATGAATATTAACTTCAAATTTCTTGGCAAAAGACTATAATCACTTAAGATTCATAATAATGGAGCCTAATCCCAACAGATAGATTCATGAAACAATTCCTGGGCCTAAAATTTAGGGAGCATTTCCAAAGAGAGGTAGGAAATTGCAAGAACTAGAGGATCAGGGAATTTTCTGTGCAACTGGGTATATTAGTAACATAAAACCGCTACTAATAAAGTCTTGACTTTCTTTTGAAATAGGTTCAATATTTAAATTTTTAATTGATATTATGTTCATTATACATATTTACAGGGTACTGTAGGATAACTGAGTAGCACAAGGGTTTAATGATGAAATCAGGATGGGTAGCATCTCTTGTTTTGGTATCCATTGTCCCTTTTCTAGTCATTATGAGACAGATGGTAAAATGACAGTCATCTTATAAGCTACAGAATACTAGAACTTAGTTCTCACACCTGCTTGTGTTTTTTAGTTGATGCCCAACCACTGCATCTACCACTCCTCTCACATGCCATCACTCTCAACTTCTAGTGACCCTCCAGTGTAACTTTCTGTTTCTGATGATATTTTATAAAGATTCTACACCGCATGCCCATTCCTTAAATACTCTCATATTTCCTCCCATTCCTCCTAAACTACATCCCCAAAACTTTCTATTTACAACTTTCTCCTCCTCCTCCTCTTCTTCTTTCTGACCCACTAAATTTAATTAAGGATGCTTGCATGTCCATGGATAGGAATTATTTATTAAATTATCCCTGTCCTAGCAACAAGTTATTGATAGTAGCTTCTCAGGGAAGGCTTGTAAGGATTATCACCATCCATAAAAGAATGTTGGCCATCCTCCCCTTTGGCATGCTCAGGTAACCACTGCTACTATGAATTTGTGAGTGTAATGACTGTGCCATGGTTCAAGACACCATTTAACAACACTCCTCTTTATCATATGCAATAGCATTCTGTCAGTAACTGTTCTATGGTCATCTGTAAGGCTTAGACAAGGTGATATATATTGTCTAATGTATTTTATTCACAATTAAATCATGACTTTTAAGCAAACAGTAAGAACATTTTGAAATATGTGTGCATATATGCATTGTGGGAGAAAGAAAATGTGTCAAAGAATTGATGAATGCCCCGTATGTACTAAAATAATAAAATCTTAGTTATTTCAGTTCATAAAACTATAGAAGTATATATTGTTCACTAAGTTTTTAATAGGCTACTGAATAACATTTACAATTGTGGCTAAGTCAGTATTTAATTTTATCCCCAAATACCTTTGTTAAGACTGACGAATAAGTATTTATTTTTAAAACATGTAATGTGCATATTAGAGTTATATTGCTAAATTAGAATTCTAATAGTGATAATTCACTTCTCAATTTGGGCATTATACTTGCAATCATTTAAAAAATAATTTCAGAATCAATAAAGCAGTTTAAATTTTCTAAAGCATCAAGTAAATAGATTTGGCAGACTAACCATCATCTATTGATTGAAAACCACAGAGATTATCTATGTGATTTTTCAGAAATTATACCACTTGAAAGAAATGCTTTCATATGAACAACAGCCATATAAAATTATCTTAAAATCAGTGTTCTTCATTTTCAATATGGAATATACCAATCTTTCAGTAAATCTAGGCTAACATTTCCTGCTAATTCCAATTACAAACCTAATTAGATCTTGAAATTTTATGTTTGTGCAGTGCCAAAGAAAATGAATATACACTTAATATGACTCAGTTTTCATTTCTAAATTATTTTATTTCAAATTCTAATTTTATTTGAAAGAAAACACTGACAACATAAAAATAAAATTCAGTTACTTGTTACTGAATTTTGTTAGTCAGCCTAGAGTATTAGTCAAGCCAGAAATCTCAGTTCTCTAATAGTGAAGAAAGGAAAGTTTCAAGTTCAAAATCAGGTTGGGCTCCATAGAAAAACCCTACCTTAAACACTTTAAATGCCAACAAAAGTGATTCCTTTGATCATTAACATAACTGATACCTCCTTATCAGAAGTAAGTTGCTCATACACAATTATGATAGGTAACTATCAGTGCAATGCTATTCATTCTAGTAGGTTGATAGTTGGTTTTGTTTGCCTGGTTTTTTGTTTAAATGAGAATGGTCCCATATTTATATATTTAAATTGAGAGATTAGAAAGATGACTTTTCATGTGCTTGTGAAGATTGTTGTTTTTAATATGTAGTTTATTTACATACTACAAACTATAGTTTTACATAAACCCAAGTAAATTTCAGCCATTTTTAAAAAGTTTTTAGTAAATTTCAATCATTTTTATTCTTCAAAGAGAAATTTATCTTTTATTATGCATCACTTGAGTGTAATTTTTGAATATGCCTCCAAATCTAGTATAATTGACAAGCATTTCTGTAACAAGATTTATCTGACCTTTACCTGCTTATGATGTGACCAGGTTTCACTTTTCTTATATACATCAAAACAAAGCAAGAATAAGATTGATGCTGAAAAATATTACTTTCTAGTATTAAGTATTTCTACTGGAAGGTATAAAACTAACATATAAAATTTCCTTCATACTGCATTGAGACTAAATTTCAATGTAATATTTCTGTGTTATTTTTCATATAATATATGTTTTAATTATGATTTCTACCTTGTGATCATTCTCAACTCTTCCCCAACCCCCCTTCCATCGACATCTATTACATTTCTGGTTATCCTTAGAAAACAAACAGGAATGTAAGGAATAATAGTAAAATAAAACACAGTGAGATTGTGAGATTTAACAAAAAAAAATCAACCAGAATATAACAAAATAAGAAAGGGTTAAAGAAACAGCATGAGAAACTTAGTTCCTACCTACAGGAATCCCATGTAAACACAAAACAAAACAAGAAGCCTTAATATATACCCTAAGTCCTTCAGGATAAAACAAAACAAAAGAAAAACATTAAAAAAGGAAAAAACAAGAGAAAGAAAAAGAAATGATATGACACAATATACTAAAGATGTCATTGGATCTATTTTCTATTTGCCATGTATTTCTGGGCATGTGCCCTACCATTAGGAGTAGTTTTTTCCAAGTGACAAACTTTTATAGCAAACTAATGTTATTAATGTACAAGCTGTCATCAATTGGAGTCAACTGGAATTAGTTTCTGGATTAGGGATAAGGGCATATATTCATTTCTCTTTTCAGCTCTAGGATCCCATCAAGTAGAGACCTGTGTTGGCACTGTACATACTACCAGAGTCTCTGTGAGTTTATATATGTCATACACATTTTATTCAGATTGTCACTTAGGGTTGTATTGTAAAGAAACACTGTGACCATAGCAATTCTTTTAAAGGAAAAAAAAAGTTAATTTGGACTTGCTTACAGTTCAAACATTGTGCTTGATAATACATTAGAGTTCCACAACTTGATCCAGAGGTGGCAGGAAGAGACTAAGATTCACTAGGCCTGCTTGTGCTTCTGATACCTCAAAGCCTGCCTCCACTCCTTACACCCTGTGACACACTTCCTCCAACAAAGCCACACCAACTCCAATAGGGAAACAATAGTGGGAGTCCTATGAGACTTTGGGGCCATTTTCATTCAAACTACCACAGAAGCTATCATTTCCTTGTTTCCTTCATCACCTGTGGCTCTTACCTTTGCTCTATCAACTGTTCTGCAAAGTGTCCTGGTCCTGCTTTTTTAGCTGAGTGTCCTATGGTCTCTCATTCTGTGTGTATTGTCTCTTTGTGTATCTCTGTTTATTCCCATCTTTATTCCCATCAGAGTCTCTGATAATGGCTGGGCAAGACACTGATCAATGAGTCTTCATGAATCATTTTATTGCTACATACTTTTAGTAGAACAGTAGTATTTGATTTTATCCTAGTTTTTGGAGCTATTCACTCTTTGGTACTTTGTCATATAAGAAGTATCCAGTATTAATTGAATCTCCTACAGTTGGCCTTAAGTCAAATCAGATATTGGTTGGTTACTCCTACAAGCTATGTGACACTATTGGCCTAGTATATCTTCCATCATAGATATCATTCTAAAATGCAGTGTTTGTGGCTGAGTTGGTGTTTATGTTTCTTTTTGGTAGCATACAGAATACCTTTCTATACCAAAGACATTAGAATTTAGAGATAAAGGCTCTATATTAGCACCTCATAGAATTCTCTATGTTCAGTGAATTTTATAGGTATTATCTTCAACAATGTGACCATGTCAGTAGTTTGTGGAGAAAAACATATACCCCTGGCAACTTCAAAGGTTGTTTATGGTTTATATGAGATCTTGGTTTGACCAAGAACTTGATTGTAACATATTCCCAGTACTGGAAGTTTTATTAGGCAACTAGAGATTTCCTGTTGATGATCCATCTCCCCTGTTATTTGGTGATTTCTTTTAGATTGCCTTTATACTTGAATATATTTTAGGGAGCCTCTACCGCATTACATTGCTATATGACTGCTCAAATAGCTCTTAATTATATGTACCCGTCCTCATACATCATCCCTCACTCTTTCCTGTTTAATCTACTGTCCTCATGTCTACCAGCCTTGTATTTACAAAATTACATAAAGAGATTCCCTCCATTTGCCCTAGTTTCTTACTCTATAGCTAACATCAATGGTTGTACAGATAATAGCAGGGTTAACATATAAGTAAATACATATCATATTAATCTTTCATGGGCTGGATGATATCAATCAGGGTGATTGTTTCCAATCCTATCCATTTACCTGTAAATTTCATGATTTCATTTTAATATTCCTTTGTGCGAAGAAGGTCACACATTTTTCTTACCAATTCATCAGAGACAGATAACTAGGCAATTTCTAATTTCTGACTATTATGAATTAAACAGTAATAAACATGGTTGAAAAAGTGGTATCTATGATAGGAAAAAGCATTCTTTGAATATATGCCAAAGAGTGGTGTAGGTAGTTCTTTAGGTATTTCTGTTCCCTGCATCCTGAGAAACTAGCACATTAATTTCTATTTGTAAAAAAGCTAGTACCCACACCATCAGCAAATGAGTGTTCCTCTTGCTCCATATACTAGCCAGCATGAGCTCCCCATTTTTACTAACCTTGGCAATTATGACTGGAGGATGATGAAAGCACAAGGTCGTTTTGATTTGCATTTCCAAAAACACTAAGGATGCTTAACTGTCTTGGAGTAACTCTAATCAAGCAAGTAAAAGACTTGTATGATAAAAATTTCAAGTTTCTGAAGAAAGAAATTGAAAAAGATTAGAAGATGGTAAGATCTCCCATGTTCATGGATCAGTAAGATTAATATAGAAAAAAATTCTTTCAGTACATCTTAGGGTTGTGAGTTTCTTCTTTTTTAGAATACTCTGTTTAGATTGGTGCTCCATTTTAATAGGATTATTTGATTTCTTGGTGTCTATATTTTAATCTTTACATTTAAACAAAATTATCCCTCTATCAGTTGTGTGGTTAGTAAAATTTCTTATGTCTTCTGCAGCCTGCAATTTTGTTCATGCAGAAGCTTTCTAGTTTCATGAGGGCCTATTTACTACTTGCTGATCCAAGTGCCTGTGCTAACATTGTTCTGTTCAGAAAGTCTTTTCCTGTGTCTATTATTTCAAGACTATTGCCCAATTTCTCTTTCCTCACATTCACTGTTTCTGGATGTATATAATGGATCACAATCCATTAAGAACTGAATTTTCTGATGAGTGATAAGTGTTAATCAATTTGAATTCTTCAACATGCAGCTATCCAAATTGGCCAGCACCAATTGATGAAGATACTGCCTTTGCTCTAGTATATATTTCTGGGTTCTTTATCAAAAATTAAGTGTTTCCTAAGTATGCAGACTTATTCCATTGATTGACATGGCTTTATCTTGTGCCAATATCATGGTGTTTATATTATTATAACTCTGTTTTATAATTTGAGATCAGGGATGACTTTTCCTTCTTAGCAGGAGGGTTTTAGCTACCTTGGATTTTTGTGTTTCCATATGAACATGAATAATGTCCTTTTAAGATCTGTGTAAAATTATGATCGGATTTTGTTGGGGATTGTGTTGAATATGCATATAGCTTTATGTATAATAAGCATTTTTTCTATATTAATCCTACTGATCCATGAACATGGGAGATCTTACCATCTTCTAATCTTTTTCAATTTCTTTCTTCAGAAACTTGAAATTTTTATCATATGAATCTTTTACTTGCTTGATTAGAGTTACTCCAAGACAGTTTATAATATTTGAGATGATTTTGAATGGTGATGGTTCCCTTGTTTCTTTCTCAGTCCACTTGGTGTGTGTGTGTGTGTGTGTGTGTGTGTGTGTGTGTGTGTGTGTGTGTGTGTAGGAAAGATGAAGGAATGTGAATATCTGAAGATGGCCTATCTTTTGTAGACTGAATATTCAGTGGGTTGTCAGAGAATTCTTGCATGTGTTGGAGGCAGAGACAAGGGGATGGATGAGGAAGAAGGCTCCTGGACAGGGTTGTAATGGAGGCAGGCTGCAGCAAGACATCTGATGCAGGGATAGGAATGAGACTGGGGAGTTGGATAGGCAGGAGAGGATGGAGAGTGAGATCTAATAATTACTTACCTGCCTCCCTAGCAGGAGCAGCTCAAGGGATCACATGGAATCAATTTCAGCCATTTTTTACAGCCCATTTCCTTGACAAAGTTCTACATTCTTCTGTTTACAGAATCATGAAATGCTAACACAGAACTCCCTGTAATGCTAAGACTCACCATGTTCCTGAGATTTCCCTACTTTATAATGAAAGGTTTTTATTTGTAGAGTGTGCAAACATGTTTGTTCCTACTTTCTCTATTATTCTATAAGCTGCCTGGAGGCAAAAATTTATTCAGCTTCCCTCATCTAGCACTTAACACAAAATTTACAATTGCTCCACAAATGAAGGTTTTGTTTATATGAAAATGATTCTGCAATGAGAGCAGAAGGTGGCACATGTTGGCAAAGCCACTAAGATCTGAGGTGACACTAGCCTATTAAACTGTGAAATAGTCTAAAAGGGAATACATATAAAACTGCTCTGAATCCACACTTTCTAGAAGGCTTCATTGTACTGTATTTGATGTCTTTCAGATGAAAAAGTGTCATTCTTGCAAGAAATGTATTTGGGTACTGAAACAAGGTCCGCAATCAATACTTGATCCATTACCATTCACTTCCCTCTCATCATCTCAGCAAGATTCTAGCAAAATAAAGGCTCATTCTGGTACTTTTAATAACAAAGTCTTACTAATTGGAAATCACAATTTTAGAAGTGAACAGAGATAAGAATTTACTCAAATTTTGTAATTAAAATTATAACGATTTTATGTGTTATGATATTAATTAATGGCAAATAAATACATTGTTTCCCATTGAAAAAAATAAGCCCGGAGAAGTCATTCTAAAATGTATACAGTGTATCCATGATGAGATATCTGCATTTCTTTTCAACTTTTTCAAATTATTTCTATAAATTTTTATAATTGTATGAAGTATGGTTTGATCATATTCACTTCCCTTTCTCAACTCACCCTAGGTGTACCCCATATAACATTCCTACACAATTTTCATCCTTTAGATAAATCATAATAATACTTCTCATGCCTAGTTTGTGATGCTTTCCACTAGCATGGTCACCTGTGCAGAAAACAAATCTTTATGAAAACTGACTCTTTCTTAACATCTATCAACTGTTAATAGATATTGAGCTTTAACTAGGACTTGGTGCCTACTTTATCCATTATAGAATTTTGTCTAACTTGAACTTTCAAAGGGTTTGCCTATCTATTTATCAATTATTAAGATTTTCACTGGTGAAATTGTCATTTTGTATCCAGAAAACAGTTTCTTTGTGGTCATCCACAACTTAGAATGATTATGATCTTTTTGTTCCACCATTCTCCATGATTTCAAAGCTTTAAAAGGGAGGGATATGATATATATCTCCTGTTTAAGTGTGAACATTACTTAGCCTCTTAGTCTCTAAACTTTGATCAATCTTTAGTTTCAGTTTTAAAGACCATGCAGATCAAGAAGCAGCTTTGCTCATGATGTCTGAAATATGCTCTAATCGGCAAGTATAATAATACTTTAGGAGTTGTTTTAACACCATGTCATTTAGCAGAAAACCAGTAATATGTTCTTATTTTGGTCTGGGACCTGTCTAACAGTAGATTCTTGGGGTGACACTGATGCTGTGTAAGCTTCTTCTTCTGTAGTGGACCTGCATTCAAATGGAAAGTTGTTTACTTCTACCAGGTTAGTGCCACTGTTGCATAAGTGGTTAAATATTGCCCTCCAGTTTTTAATTTTAGCTCTCAGAGTTCGTATCAGTGAAAGAACAATGATTACTTTTTTTCTGGTAATACACACACCAGCTTCCTGTATTTTGAAAGCAAGCCAGTAGAAATGAAGCTTTGTGTGTGAAAAAATTGAGGTTATTGAGGTTATTTTTTTTGCATGTTTTACAACTCAAGCTTATGAGACTTCAGTAGTAAATGGTTCTGGATTTTTTTTTTTTTTTTTTTTTTTTTTTTTTTTTTTTTTTTTTTTTTTTTTTTTTTCGAGACAGGGTTTCTCTGTGTAACTTTGGAGTCTATCCTGGAACTCGCTCTGGAGAACAGTCTGGCCTCGAACTCACAGAGATCCGCCTGCCTCTGCCTCCCGAGTGCTGGGATTAAAGGCATGCACCACCAACCCCCGGCTTTTTTTTTGTCCAGTAAATGGTTCTTAATATAAAGTTCTGAAGGATATCTAAAAGAATAGGCAAAAGAGTATAAAATATGGTAGGTTTTGGGATTTCAATGGCCAAAATTCTAGAAGAATGAACCCATTGGGCAGTTTATTTGAAAACCTGTGAAATCTAGTGGAAACATCATTACCACATCAAAGGGTAATTCTTCTTAAACTATTTTTATATATTGGTTACAATACACACACACACACACACACACACACACACACAAACACACACCTTCTACAGTATTTTCTTTTCATATGTCTCTTTCTAAAGATCTTAAATAAAGTCATTTTATTGTATTCCCTTCTCTATTCTACCCTACCATGCTTTATCCTATTTAATCATTTCAATTACTTCTTTTCAGCCAATTCCAAAACTGTGGTCCAATAGCTGTCTTAAAGTCCCCCTCCCTTTCCAAAAAAAGTTACTAATTCTCAAACTTCTAACTTCTATGAATATATATATATATATATATATATATATATATATATATATATATGAAGAGGCAAATATCATATGCACAAATTGGAAAAATTTCTCTCTGCAAATGTGTCTTTCTGAGTCTAGATTATTTAGAATGCCTATTTTTAGCTCTGTCTATTTATCTGCAAATTTCAGTTTTCTTAACAGCTGAATAATAATAGTCCATTTTGTAAATGTGCAAGCTTTCCATTATCCATTCTTTAGTTGTTAATTTCCTGGGTGTTATGAAGAGATCACCAATTAACATGACTAAGGAGGTATCTGTATAATAGGATATAGAATTTTGAGATACATGCCCAGAAGTAATATAGTATGATCATGTTTTATGTCACATTCTAGGTATTTGAGAAACATTCACACTGATTTCCATAATGTTTTTATGAGTGTGCACTATCTCCAGCTGTGTGTAATTGTTCATTTTTATTCATCCATGCCAACAATTTTCATTATTTTTATCATAGCATTTTAAGTGTGATTAGATCCACTGTCCAATTATATTTAATCTACATTTTCCTAATGGCTAATGATGCTGGAAACTTTAAAAATATTGCTCAGCCACTTGTATTTTATATTTTGTGAACACTCTGATTAGTTATATGCTCAATTTTGTTAAGTTGTTTTCTTTCGAGATATTTACTTTTTGTATTCTTTGTATATGTTCGATACTAATTCTTTGCCAGATGTATAGCTTGTAAAGACTGCTCTCTTTCTGCAAGCTGATTCTTAAGTATATTGGTTGTTTCCTTTTCTATATAAAAAATTTAGTTTCTTGTGGTCACATTTATTGATGTTAGGCTTAAACACCAGTGCAGATTTTAATACTGTGCCCTGTTTGAAAATTCTCCCCATTGCCTTAAGTTCAATCATATTTTCTTTTTGTCTGCTGATTCAAGGTGTCAAGTATCACTTTCACATTATTGATCCATTTGAAGTTTTGTTTTTTGTAAGGTAGTGGTTGAGTAAAGGACTGAGTTTCATATTTCTTCATGTATCTATCCAGTTTGACCAAGACCATTGCTTGAATATTCTATGTATATTCAATGTGCATTGATATACCTTGTCAAACTCAGGTGACTATAGGAATGTGGACTTATGTGTTGGTGCTCAACTTTATACCAAAGATCAATGAGTCTGTTTTATGGTGGTGTCCTAGTGTGTCTATACTTGGATAGAATGATTTGGAACCTGGAACTCTGATAATAAAACTTTAGTTTTATTGTTCAGAACTGTTTGGGTTATAGTGAGACTGTTTCCATTGGAAAAAATAGGGTAATTTCTTTCAATTTGTGGAAAAAAAATTAACTGGAATTTTGGTAAAGATTGCGCTAAATCAGTAATTGGTTTTTGGTAGAATGAACATTCTTACAATTTTTATCTAAGAAATCCACAAGGATTTAAAGTCTGACAGTTTGCTTATATTCCTCCATTTTTTAAGTGTATTATGGATCTTAAAGTTTTCATTGTGTAAGCCACTCATTTCCTAAGTGAGATTTATTCCATGATATATCTTATTAATTTTGAATTTTATGTTTTAATTTTAATTCAGTTATGTGAATTCCAAATTCTCTACTTTGTTTCTACCCTGACTGAATTTTATTTAATTATGTGCCTAATTCCCATATGTTTCTAGAGCTGTTTTAATATGTAAGTATATACAACTTTAAATACCAGCCTGAAAGAGTCCAATTTAATATTTGAGAGGCTTCTAATATAGTAGTCACTTTCACTAATAAGAGAGTTTAGGTATTTTTATTTCACAGACTATTGCTTATTTTTACATATTTTACCTACTCAAATTTATGTAAAAAATTTTACATTTTCCTCCATTTATATGTCTGTTCTGCATAGGGTAAATGAAACATTCACTTTAAAACTACTATTTTGGGAACTGTCTGGGGAAATATTAACCTGTTAAAGAATATTTTATAAATACACAAAGCTGAATATGAAATTTCTATCTAACAACTTAAAATACCAAATGAACATTTTATGTTTTACACCAGTGACTGTAAAAGGCTATAATATATATATATATATATATATATATATATATATATATGTATGTATTTTAAAGTAAACTTTCACACAGACAGATAACACATCACATTTCTGTCTGGAAACATTTGATTGATCCTATGAATAGATTCAAGTATTCAAGTTAAAGATTCAGAGAAAGCATGAGGTTTCTTTGGCTATCTGTTGCTAATGATGTCACCAAAAGCAACCTTGCTATGCAATGTCAAGGCAGTTTCTTTCTTTCTATGTTTTATTTCCATTACTGAATAATTCTAATTTGTCTAGATTGTGGCAAATGCTATTAGTGAAGTCATACAATTTTAAGAGTGGAAAGTAGCCTGCCATGTCTCATCTAACTCAGCCCCTACTGTGTCCTCAGTGAGTGCCTTCATATGTTTACCCATTATTGGGTTTGTCAGCAATCTAAGATGAAAGTTTGTAATAAAATAAGATGTGGATTTTTCAAAATAATAACGCATGACTGAGTTCTTAGCAGTAGCTGGAGAAAATATGCAATTATAATTCTCAGTAAAACAAATCATTTCAGAAAGTCAAATGTCCATGTGATGAATAGCAATTCTGAACTCTTGTTAAGACATAATGTTAATCAGCAAATCATACACTGTTTGAAACAATAGTAAATTTTGTCCTGTGTGTTCACTGCGGGTCTCTCAACCCCAGGAGACTGTAGCTCTTCTAGCCCATAGGGACTTCATAGTGAGTGGAGGAGAACAGGAAATACTGTCTTTTATGAATAAAATTTAAACATTGTGTCCTCCGTTGTGACATCCACAATGGAGCCCTTTACAGAACTGATGCCATTTGCACACATTCTGAAGAGAGCAGCTAGTTCTTAAAATCAAACTCAGAGTAACAGCTTCCAGATATCATAGTCACAGTGCACAATAAAAAGCAGCAAACAAATTACTCATCTGCACTATTATGTCAAGTGTCTGTGGATGTTTTTTGATAACTTATTAGCAAAAGACCCAGAAAGGAAGAATTTAGTGTTATCCAGAGAAAGACTGAGCATATTAAATACCCAGTAGAGGCTGTGTACTCTATATTCTCTGCATTTATAGAAGGAAGATATTTAAATAAAAATACTTGTTCCGTTGTTTTTTTATCTTTATACAAACCATATTTGCAAAGAAATTGTTTCTTTATTTAATTGTGTCTACCATTGTAATAATAGAGAATAGTGATCAGTCAAACATGTTTACATTTTTAATAATTTTTAAGGTCATTTCAGTTAGTATATTTAATTCATGATTGTTCTCTAGTACTCAATTTTAATGCATAGTTAGTCACAGAATAATATGATTGTATTTCTTTATCTTGGGGAGTCATCCAGGTTTGAACTATTATTATAATCATTATATTTGCAGTGCTCCAATGGAATACTACACAGAGTAATTTAAGTGTATAAAAGAATATTTATTTGGTTTCAAGATTTCAAGGAGATTTTCAAAGCATAGTTGTAGGCAGAGTATGGTGGTTTAAGAGACTCCACCTTTAGCATCAAGTGTATGGCACTATTGTGAGTACTAAGGATTGTGTACATGGCAATTGACCAGAAGAATAACTTGATTGAAACCAACTTGCATTATCACCTTCCATGGTCTGCTCCTAGTCCTCTTCCTTTGCCAAGCATGAAGGCTAATGGCCCTTGATATAATGCTGCCCATTGAGATCAATCACTGAAATCCTGGTGGAGAAATTAGGGATGTAAGCTATATACTTTAAATGGCTGATGAATCCTACATTTTAAATGTAGCATTTTGTTGTGCAATATTTAATTATCAGTGCTTTATTACCTATTATATAAATTGGCTCTTCATTTTGGTAATGATATTTATGTAGATTACAAAGGTTTTCTACATAGTTAATCTCAGCTTTCTAAAAAAATCTGATGAAAATAGTGAGTATTTGTATTCCTTCTTTGTATGAAATCATTTTAAGTTTATTATTAAAGAAAAATAATTGGGAAAAATTCCATGGTGTTTTGTCTTTACTCTTTCTGTTTATAAGCATACAAAAGAAGATGTCTTGAGGGAAACCAGTATTCATAGAGAATATAGAAAACTACAAGTTGAATAAGAACTGTGTAAAACATTTCAGAACCTTAGCAAGCATTTCTTTAGAGACAACATTGTGTGTGCATAAAACATAATTAAGTAAATGTAACTACTTGTAATTCTTTTATGCCTTAGGGTCACAATGCCACCTCCACCATTTTTGTTTGGTTATTTTACTGTCCTTTATTGTTGCTGTAATTTCCTAAGGTACTTCACATTTTCCCCATGGATTTGTCACTGTACATTAAAAGAATTTATTCACTGTCCTCTCATGCCACTCTGCTGTCATAGTCCCAGGGACAACACACAAATTTCACTCTTCTTAACAAACATTGCTTGTGCAGGAGCTGACTTTCTGTAAAAGAAGCATTTCCATTGCCAATAAGTTTGTGTTGCCTTCTTGGTAGGCATGTCCTCATAATACCTTGACTAGTATTTCTCCTTGTTCCTTGTCTTACTTTATTGTATAATGTTTGTGGGGAGAAGCTTCACAAGATGTTTTGATAATTTCTACATGCCAATTTCTCTACTCAGAAATCTGTCAGCAAA
The DNA here is from genome assembly GCF_003668045.3 of Cricetulus griseus. NCBI lineage: Eukaryota > Metazoa > Chordata > Mammalia > Rodentia > Cricetidae > Cricetulus > Cricetulus griseus. Next base: position 236,491,615 of record NW_023276807.1, on the reverse strand, counting down.
AACTCAAATGTCTGAATTAGTATCTGTGCTGGGGTTATCACAATTGTGTGTCTTCCCTTGAGCAAATGTACTTGACTTGAAGAGTCCTTACTAGATATCTGCCCTAAAATGAACACACTTGAATAGACTCTCATGGATTTTTTTTTTAAATTTGATGTGATGGACTAGACACACACACACACACACACACACACACACACACACACACACAAACACACTTACCAAAACTAATGGTACAGCAAGAACAATATGAATAATGGTACAATATTTGACCATGCCCTACAGAAAATAAAGGACCAAATACAAACTTACTACATGAATGAAGAAAACCATCTATACACCAACTTAAATGGAAGATTAAGCTGTATAAATTTAAGTCTGTACATGCTTTTAGAACAATCATGCAAGTGCTATTTTTCAGATAATTTGTCCATACATAACAAAATTTAAATGAAAGTTCAAACTGTAATTGGGAATGACCTTAATGAAAGTTAAAAAGGGTGAAGCATTGCACAAAGAAGAACAAGAACTTCTGCTCACATTTGACATATATAAAAGGAAAAACACATGCAAGCCTGGTTGTATAGGCAGAAGTTCAAACTTCTGCACAGCACCAAGGATTCCCATTGAGTCCTTGTCAAAGCTTAATTGAATAGATTCCCTTGTAGAAGACCCTTCCATTGAGATGAAGCACCTACAACAGTTCAACATGTTTGGATTTTGGAACTCAGTTGATCTTAATGAACAAGTCCTCATCTCTAAACCTAAAAAAGATACTTATCTATGTATGGAGAAACCCTGATTAGAGGTACTGTTGGCCACTCCCACTTGGCTATTGTCACAGGTAAGTAAAAAGGGTTTAACAAGGAGGGAGGCATGCACATGGCTCTCTTTCGCCTGGCTGAGCAGACTGGGAAGCATTTCTGGGTCCATCTGGCTCAGGTGCAAAACTGGTCACTGGCTCCTTTCATAAGTATTTCCCCCCAATAAACTACTGGTTATCAACATATCTCTGACTCCACTTTGTAATCATCTATATATCTAGACATATATAACCCAGTGAAAGTAGCTTCCATGTCATTATTAAACAATTGTCTTCTCTATACCAACAATGATGGCTAAAATTCTAAACCTGTCCATTTGACAGATATTTTTAAGAGGAATCTTGATAAAGCATGGTAGATTTTACAAGGACTCATTTTTTATTAATTTGCTTCCTATCTAGAGGGAGGCCTTTAGAAATGTACATGTTATCTGCCTTAGTTTTTACTTCTACAGTATTATGTTCTTGTACAATAGACTTATGTGGCCACACTTTAATTGAGATCCATCCTTTGTTCCCTTTCAGTAAGACATTTCAATTTCCATTATGATAAATATAGTGTATTAAAAAAAGCCCCATGTCTTACACATGGTAAATATATAACCACAGGTTTCAGGTACTACCTCCTAGTAAATATATTGAATCATTATTCATCAACAATATGTCACATACAGAGGACAACAATGATTTGTCAGGTAAAAACTGATATAACAAACTGGCAGGAAGCATGTCATGGGAAGAGCCAAACACTTTGACCTTTGTAAGGAAGAGAAGTGTACGGATAATTGCTAATGGAAGACAGAAACCTTCCTGAAAAAAAGTATTTACATTGAACTTCCCTGCAAGGCAGCACTAATATGGTTGATAGATACCACACTGGAGCTAATCTAAGTTGACACTGACCTTGAAGGCATTACCTGTAAAGTCCCTTCATACAAATTTCTTCAGATAATCATCCCATTTTATGTACTCCCACAAAATGCACCCATCAACACAGCCAGAGAAGTTACATTTTCTTTCAGTTAAAATTCATTTTTTCTTTTGCTACTGAGTAGAGAAAATTTTACGTAGTATTAGTCAATTTTGTGGATTTCAGTAACTAGGGTTCAAGGTTTGCCTCAATAGGAAAACAAACAGTGATTAAAGAGGGGCATTTAAGAATCCTATAAGGTATCCATGACTGCAGAGAAGCTTAAATAATTGTATGCACACATATGTAAGCAAATTCTACCTAGCTCAGGGTTAGCCTAAGTAGAAGGGTGTGCAGGAATTTTTCATTTCCCAGAGAACAGTGCCTCCTGTATTTTTATTCCCATTGAAACTTCCTTTACCTCAAAACACTGTAGTTCTTTGAGTAGTCATATAATATGCAACATCTTGATTCCCTCACTAGTTGTTTAAAATATCTACAATATGTTCAATTTTTTCTTCCTTTTAAAATGTTTGAGGAATAAGTATGTTTCAATGACATGTTTTAATGAATAGCCCTTAAATTCTGATCTTAATTCAATAATAAATTTATAATTTTAGGCTGATATATATTAACTCTCATTTTATAATTTCATGATGGCAATATTGGATATGTTTTTGTTTAGCATATGTTTTAGTTTGCTTGGGTTTATCAATAAATTTTATGTATACTCACTAGGCCATAATATACAGGATTTGAACACATCCCTAGCCAGCTGTTGCTATGAAAAATTATATACTTTTGATTAATAGTTAATATTAAATTTAAAAAATTATCTATCACTTAGGGTAACTTGCTTCCTAGGTTCCCAATAAGAATGTGTGTGTGTGTGTGTGTGTGTGTGTGTGTGTGTGTGTGTGTGTGTGTGATTGGTAGTGAGGTTTTCTTTTCTTAAAAGACTGAGGAAAATAAGGTATTAAGCAGAGCCTATCAGAAGGCAAAGAATTGATCTGCTCAAAGAAAGTAAAATAGAGACCTACATGACTTTTGCATATATCCAGTTCTGGTGCAAGCCTGATCCATTAATGAAAAATTCATAATGAATATTTTCTGCCATCAGTGGTAATGTCTATACATAGAAGCTGTCTTCTACTTAATCAATACTGTTTATATTTTGTTTCATTTTGTCTTTCTGTTTCCATAATCATGCATTAGACATGCACCTAAAATTCACATAAGACTCTTGAAACCCTAATAACTGATTTTGAATTTTTACTGAACCCTAAATTATCATCTATATCATAACTTCTTTTAGGTCTGGTAGAAATGAAACCATTTTTGTAATTGAATATTTTCTCCTTCAGGGTGAAGTGTGTCAACCTATATGAATGCTATATAAAATCTTAATTATTTAAAAATTCAGAACTAATATACATTTTCTAGCATTTAAATATAAATCTATTTCTACTCGAATTTAGTTTTAGTTATATATGATTTTTCTAAAATAATTTGTAAAAATTGGCATTACAATCAAATCATTAATAATTTAAGTGGTAGAGTAAGCTTTTTCATATTTTCTCTTTGCATTAAATTCAAAGTTATTTGAGGGGTCCTGGTTATCTGGTTATTAGAAAGACCATTGATTTATTTCCAATGTCAATAATCATGAATACTTACCATTGATGACATTCTTCAATTACTTATTTATTACTCTTCTTTCTGGGTTTGGAACTAACAGTTAACTATACTTTTGCTTATTTTTTTCTCTTCCCTTATTTTTGTGTGCCATACATCTATTAATGACTTTACATTTTTCATTAATGTTTTTCTTATACTTATCATTGTTGTTTGTTTTATAAGCATATCAGATTTATGAGGTATTAGTATATGGATAATTTATTTAAAAATATAGAGTCCAAAATAAATGACTCCTACATCTTTAATTGGATATATTTCTGTATGCATATGTTCTCACAGTTTTCAACTGAATTCATCCTCATTTTTTACAGCTTTTATATCTTTATTTTATGGTTTACATATTTTTATAAATATTCTCTAAAAACATGCAAAGTATCTTTTATTTACTATTGCCACCTTGGAATATTTCAGAAAATTCTTAATTACTCAATATTATAGGGTTTATTAAATCAGGGCTTTTATTTTTTGTCTCTTCTAATTCTTCTTATGCTTATATTTACTTATTTTGAGGTGGAAAAGGATGGGAATGTTAAATGGCTTCATTTTTTCATTTCTGGTCTGATATAAATCTTTTAATGTCTGCATATTTTCATATAATACTTTTCTTATAATTATCTTTGTTGTTTATTTTATGGATATAACAGTTTCATGAGTTACTAGTCCATGACTAATTTATTTTAAAAATATAGATTCTAAAGTTATTATAACTCCAATATATTTAGTTTAATATATTTCTGGGTTGATTCATTGGTTCATTCCTATTTTGATCTTTTCAGTATAAACTACCATGTTTTGTTCTCCAGGGGGCTTGAGAGAAGCAGTTATCCTTCCACGTGACCTGTGCGGGAAGGTGTTCACTGATGCCAATCGGCTCCAGCAACATGAGGCCCAGCACGGTGTCACTAGTCTCCAGTTGGACTATATCGATCTTCCTCCTACAAGGCTGGGTGAGAATGGGCTACCAATCTCCGAGGACCCCGACGGCCCCAGAAAGAGGAGCCGGACCAGGAAGCAGGTGGCTTGTGAGATCTGTGGCTAAATCTTGCGTGACGTGTACCATGTCCACCAGCATAAGCTGTCACACTCGGGAGAAGTCGTACTCCTGTCCGGAGTGTGGTCTGCGGTTCAAGAGAAAAGACCGCATGTCCTACCATGTGAGGTCCCATGATTGGTCGGTGGGCAAGCCGTACATCTGCCAGAGCTCTGGGAAAGGTTTCTCCAGGCCTCATCACTTGAACGGACATATCAAGCAGGTGCACACTTCTGAGCAACCTCACAAGTGTCAGACCTGCAATGCCTCTTTTGTTACTTGAGACCGCCTGCGCTCCCACCTGGCCTGTCACGAAGACAAGGTTCACTGCCAGGTGTGTGGGAAGTACCTGTGGGCAGCGTACATGGCAGATCACCTGAAGAAGCACAGCGAGGGGCCTAGCAACTTCTGCAGCATCTGTAACCGAGAAGGCCAGAAATGCTCACATCAGGATCTGATTGAGAGCTCTGATTCCTATGGTGACCTCTCAGATGCCAGTGACCTGAAGACGCCAGAGAAACAGAGTGCCAACGGCTGTTTCTCCTGCGACATGGCAGTTGCTAAAAACAAAACGGAGTCTGATGGGGCTACTTGAACAAACACATCCAGAAGGTGCATGTCCGGGCCCTTGGGTGCCCTTTAGGGGACTTAGGCCCTGCCCTCGGCTCACCTTTCTCTCCCCAGCAGAACATGTCTTTTCTTGAGTCCTTTGGATTTCAGATTGTTCAGTCAGCATTTGCGTAATCTTTAGTGGATCCTGAGGTGGACCAGCAGTCCATGGGGCCTGAAGTGAGACATGCTGTGTCTCCACAGAACAAACAGCCTTTGGGGACTGCTGAGAAACGCTGTGAATGTGGAAGGAAGTGATGTCTTTAGGTTCTGTAGCTGAGAGATTTTTATTCATTTTAACCCCCATCCCTGCCCCTACCCTGCTCCCCTCCCTGTCCATCACCCATTCCTCCCAATGGTCTTAGAGATAGACTCTCATCTGATACTCTGCAGAAATATTTGAAACACCTAGTATGGGACAAGAGCAGAAAACACTACATAGGCGTCTCTGCCAGCACCAGTCCTGGTTCCTCTAAGTCTGAAGCCAGAACTTCTGGTGCTTAGTTCTTGGTGATCCTAAACCTCAGTTCCAAGACATTCTTGGACATCGGTAGTCTTGGTCTTGGTCCCTTCCTGCTTCTTTCATTCCTTTTACACACACCCCCCGCCGCCCCCGTTTCCTATATTCTCAAAAGAAATTACAGTTGGGTCTCTAATAGCCAACTATTTTTAAGGAAGCCAGAAACGTACAGCATCCCATGGACCATAGGATGAGTGTCCTCTAAGAGCCCTTTGAGATTGGTGATGAATAAAGGTTGGAGCCTGCGCCAAAAGATGAACTGTAATCCGGGATAGTAAATCCCTTTTATTCAAGAAAACACCAGGGCAAAACGCAGGCCAGAGCGAGGTTACAGGAACCCAGCTAGAGAGACCAGAAAAAGGGGCTAGGGTCCACACATGCCGCCCTTAAGAAGCTCCCTTACGCCACCCCGGCTTTCCTTCACCAAGCCCTTATCGGTGAATCCCGGTTCCACCTGGTACCTGTCCCAGGACTATTGGGCGGGGCTAGGGTGTCTCCCTACAGATTGGCCCTGGTCTTCTTGAATTGCTGGAAGCTAACACTTCACTGCCAGGACAAGCTCATCTACTGAGGACACCTCTACCCCAAATTCCAGTTTCTTACTTGATTTTAACCATTCAACTTGCTGTTGGGTTTTGATTTTCTAATTCTTATTATTGTTATTTTTAGTACCAGTTGTAGTGAATTGCTACTGAAAGCTACCCCAGGTGACACAGAGCTTTTTGTAAACCACAGTCACACATTAGGGTTAGTATGAAACTTTGTTTAGATGTACTATAATTAGCTCGGCTAGTTGTTTGAAGTCTATGGAAGAAATAGTTTTATGCAAAATTAAAAAAAAAAAAAAAAACAATGCCAGTCTGGTCAGGACAAGGTTTTTAATGGTGTTGGGGGACAGGAAGGTAGGAGAGCCTCAGGTAGAAACATTGTGTACCTTGGTTGTGTTACACTTGAGCAAGCCCAGGTTGACCTTGTGATGTGAATTGATCTGATCAGACTATATTAAAAACATTAGTACGATAAAAAAAATGACTTACCAACAAATTACACTGTTAGTTAAAAATAAAACAAACAACAAAATTTATAATTTTAACCTTCAAATGGAAAAGAGTACAAACTGTTCCCATCTGGACATTGTATTGTCCCAGGAATATTAATTTGGAAGCTGTCCAGAGTAACAAATTTTTTAGTTCCTTCTTTGGTTTACTAGATTCCAGAATTCTGTCTACCCCATAGGGTACATAGATTATATATACACATCCTTATTGACTCTTTATCATGTGATTGTATAATGCTTTGCATTCTCTCTGCTGTTACAACTAATCGATTCATGTTGTGAAACAACAGATGGTATGCCTCCACAGCCAGTCTTTGCTTATTTGCACAAATGTGCTATGGATATGTATATTGGAATTTTGAAGGATTTAGATCAAGTAATCTATTTTGCAGAAATTCATAGACACCATTTTAAATATAAAATCAAGTCTGCTGATGAAGCAATCAAATTGATCATCGAATTATTTTGAATATATTGAGAATATAATTTATACACTTAGAGAAGATTTAAACGTGGATCTTGGTTTAAAATATATATAAAATTAATAAAACTATGTAAAAAGTGTTAAGACATTTTATTCCCTCCTGTGCCAAAAAATCCTTCCACCTTCCTACTAATTCTTTAACTACAAGAATGCATCCCCAGGTCACTAATAGTTTACGACCCCTCAGATTCATAACTGTTTGTGTTATTCAGCACTTTTTTCATACTTGGCCTTCTTTTTCTATTTAATCTTATTCATCAAATTCTGATGTAAAATATTTTGAAGTGTGTGTGTGTGTGTGTGTGTGTGTGTGTGTGTGTGTGTGTGTGTGTTGATGTTATCCATTGGCCAGTACATAAAGACAAAATTCTAATAGCTTTTAATAGATTGACACATTCACAAACTCATACATTATGAGTTAATAAAAAAAACTTTCTTTTGGCACTTGTGTGTCTTCGAATAGAGTAGGACACAAAACATGGGTATATAAAAATGTCTTTATATGAGTCCAGATGCACCTCACTCTTATTCCCTCTCTGCCCTCTGCCCTCAACCTGAGGTGAGTCTTGGTGCTGCTCTGCCTCCAACTTCCCCCATGACTCCCTGCTTGCTTCATCCTGAGACTCCCTCTGGACAAGAGTGGAAAAGCCCAGGCCAGAAGGCCCACCCTGAGTCCAGGCACACCTTACTTTTGGTTCCATATCTACTCTCTTCTCTCCACCAGCCACGTGAGAGAGCAAAAGACCCCACCTGCAACCACTGGAAGAAGGGATGGAAAGAAGAAAAAATAAGAACACAACAGCAGAAAGACCAATATGACACCACCAGAATCTAGGGACTCCACACCAGCAAGATCTGAAAAGCCGGATGCAGAGGATGAAGAAGAGATGGACCTTAAATTTTGTCTTATGAAGATGATAGAGACCATTAGAGAGGAAACAAGAAAAAGCCATTAAAGAAATAGAAGAAAAAAACAAGCAAAAAATTACATGAAATGGAGGAAAAGACAAATCAAAAATTTAAGAAAAAAACAAATTTCTTAAAGAATCTAAAGAAAGTTAAGAACAAAAAACCAAACAAGTGAAACAATTGAAACAGTTCATGTCTTGAAAGCAGAATTAGAAACAATAAGGAAAACACAGAATGAAGGGATGGTTAAAATAGAAAAGCTGGGTAAATGATCAGGAACCTGTGATGTTAGCATAACCAATAGAATCCAAGAGATGGAAGACAGAATCTCAGATGCTGAAGGTAAGATAGAGGATATACAGTCACCGACCAAAGAAAATCTCAAGTCCAACAAATCCCTAACACAAAATGTCCAGGAATTATAGGACACCATGAAAAGACCAAACCTAAGAATAATAGTTATAGAAGAAGGTGAAAAAGTACAGCTAAAATGTACAAAAAATATAGTCAACAAAATCATAGAAGAAAAATTTCGCAACATAAATAATGATATGCCTATGAAAGTTCAAGAAGCTTACAGAACATCAAATAGTTGGGACCACACAAAGATGTACCCTAGCCACATAATAATCAAAACACCAAACTTAAAGAATAAAGATAAAATATTAAAGCAGCAAAAGAAAAAAGCCAAGTAATTATATAGGCAGACCTATCCAAATTCTACCTGACTTCTCAATGGAAACTTTGAAATCCAGAAGATACTGGATAGAAGTTCTACAAACGCTAAGGGAACATGGATGACAGCCCAGACTACTGTATCCAGCAAAGCTTTAATTACTATAGACAGAGAAAAAAATATGTTCCATGACAAAACCATATTTAAGCAATAAATATCCACTAATCCAGCCCTACAGATATTATTGGAAGGAAAACTCCAATGAAATGAACATAACTACACTAAAAAAAAAAAAAACAGGATTTTTTAACCAAACACCAAAAAAAATGGGAAATCCATACACAATAACACCAACAACCACAAATCCAAAGAAACACAAGAATCAACAATCAATGGTCATTAATATTCCTCAATGTCAATGATCTTAACTTGCCTATAAAAAGATACAGGCTAACAGAATGGCTACGAAGACAGAATACATCCATCTGCTGTATAAAAGAAACACACCTCAACTTCAAAGACAGGTGTTACCTCAGAGTAAAAGGTTGGGAAAAGAAAATCCAGAGGATCATCAGGTCATACTTTGAAAACTTGTACTCCACAAAATTTGAAAATCTAAAGGAAATGGACAATTTTCTGGACAGATATAACTTACCAAAATTAAATCAAGAACAGATGAGCAATTTAAACAGACCTAAAACCCCTAATGAAATAGAAGCAGTCATCAAAATTCTACCAACCAAAAAGCCCAGGGCCTGATGGCTTCAGTGCAAAATTCTACCAGAAATTTAATGAAGAGCTAATGCCAGTACTCCTTAAAGTGTTCCACACAATAGCAGCAGAAGGGACATTGACAAACTCTGTCTAGGAGGCTACAATTACTTTGGCAGCCAAGCCACACAGAGACAATATCAAAGCCCCAGCACAATTCTTCACAGACATGGAAAGAACAATTATCAATATTATGTGGAAAAAGAAAAGATCAAGGATAGCCAATACAACACTGTAAAATAAAGGAACTTCCTGAGGGATCACGTCTCTGACTTCAAGCTCTGATATAGATTTATAGTTCTGAAAACAGATTGTTATTGCCACAAAAATAGATAGGTAGACCAATGGAATAGTGTTGAAAACCCTGATACTAATCCATACCAGTACAAACACCTGATTTTTGACAAAGAAGCTAAAATTATACAATGGAAAAAAAGAAAGGATATTCAACAAATGCTGCTGGCATAACTGGATGCTGGTTTGTTGAAGACTGCAGATACATGCATGTCTATCACCATGCACAAAACTTAAGTCCAAATAAATCAAAGATCTCAACATAAATCCAACCACATTGAACCCCTTAGAAGAGAAGTTAGGTTGTACCCTCGAACAAATTGTTACAGGAGACCACTTACTGAACATAATACCATTAGTACAGACACAGAGATCGACTATTAATAAATGGGATCTCCTGAAATAGAGAAGATTCTGTAAGGCAAAGGACACAATCAACCTGACAAAATGGCATCCCACAGAATGGGAAAAGATATTCACCAACCCCACATCTGACAGAGGGCTTATTTCCAAAATATACAAAGAATTCATGAAGCTAGTCTCCAAAACACCAACTAAAACAATTAAAAAGTGTGGCATAAATAGAACTAAATAGAGAATTCTCAATAGAGGAATCTAAAATGGCTGAAAGACACAAGAAAATTCCAACATCCTTAGTCTTCAGGGAACTGCAAATCAAAACTGTGAGATACCATCTTATTCCTGTCAGAATGGTTAAAATCAATAATACCAATGACAATTTGTGCTGGAGAGGATGGGAAGAAAGGGGAACACTCCTCCACTGCTGGTGGGAGTGCAAACTCATACATCCACTTTGGAATTAAGTATGGTGGTTCCTCAGGAAAATGGAAATCAGTATACCACAAGATCCAGCAATTCCACTCAGGCATGTACCCAAAATATGCACATTCATACAACAAGAGAATCTATTTAACGATCTTAATAGCAGCATTATTTCTAATAGCCAGAATCTGGAATACCTTCTAGATGTCTCCCAAATGAAGAATCGATGGAGAAAATGTGGCACATTTACATAATGTAGTATTAATCATCAGAGAAAAACAAATAAAGAAACAAACAAGCAAACACTGGTATCTTGTAATTCGCAGGCAAATAGATGGAACCTGAAGAAACACTTTTGAGTGAGGTAACCCAGTCACAAAAAGATAAAAATGGTATGTACTCACTCATATATGGATTTTGACTTAGAAAAAAAAGTATCAGCCTACAATCCACACCGCCAGAGTAGTTAGGAATCAAAGAGGACCCTAAGATAGACGTACATTTTCCTGCAGAGAAGGGGAAATGGATATCTCCTAAGCTAATTGGGACCATGTGGGGAGGGGGGAGTAAGTTAGAAGAAAGATAAGGGGAGAAGAGTAGTGGGGAGGAGGAAAAGAGAGTGCAGGAAGATTGAGTTAGGTAAAAAATAGAGGAAACCAAGAAAAGAGATACCATAATAGAGGGAACCTTCTAGGTTTAAAGAGAAATTAGCACCTAGGGAAATGTCCAAAGATCTACAAGATTGACCCCAGATAGCAATCTAAGCAATAGTCTACCTTAAAAGCCCTTCTCTGATAATGAGATAGATGACTAACTCATATACCATCCCAGAGCATTAATCCAGTTGTTGATGCAAGCATAAGCAGTCACCCACAGCTAAACATTAATCTGAACCCTGAAACCAAGTTGCAGAGAGGGAGGAGTGATAAGCCAAGGAATGAAGATCAGGCTGGTTAAACACACAGAAACAGTTGACCTGAACAGTCTGCTCATAGACTCCAGACTGATAGCTGGCAAACCAGCATAAGACTGTTCCAGACCCTTTGAATGAGGATGTCGGTTTGGAGTTCTGGATATTCTATGGGGCCTCTGGTAGTGGATCACTATTTTTTCCTAGTACATGAATGGACTTTGTGAATCCATTACACATAGAGGGATACTCTCTCAGCCTAGACACAAGGGGGAAAGTCTAGGCCCTGGTTCAAAGGATATGACAGACCTTGAAGATCTCCCATGGAAGGCATCACCCTCCCTAAGGAGTAGAAAGGGAATGAGGTGGGGGTTGATGGGGAGGAGGGGAGGGTGAGGGAACTGAGATTGACACACAAATGAAGCCTGTTTCTAATTTAAAGAATAAAAGAAAAAATAATAATACAATCTACCTGTCTATCTCTGTATGTCTCTATATATCTACCTACTTATCTATCATCTATCCATCATCCTTCCATCCATTCATCCATCTAGCAAACTATTTGTCTAACTTTATCTCACTTAGTCTCTCTTGATCTCTTCTGTACAAATTATCTAGTGCTGGGAATATAGTACAAATATTCTGAAAGTTTTTCTCTCTCGGTTTTGATTCCAATTATCTCCCATTGCATTCAATCAACCCTAAAAGAGGATCAGTCAGTGAATGGTAATGAGACTTTCACACAGATTTGAAGTTTTCATCAATGTTCTTTTTTCCATAAACTTCCTGGAAGTTTTGAAGCTTAAAATCATTTTTCTCTCTGTCTTTCAAATTTTAGGGTAGTTGCTGTCTAACTATCCACGTGGGCATGCACGTGGATGTATACAAACTTCTTTTCCGTACTTACATATTTAAAGCTACTGATCACAATTCATTGCTATAAAATGTTTCATTCCTAGTGATTATTTTCTAGAATTTTGGTTTCAAACTTTTCTAGATGCCTGGTATAACTCTATTTTCTTTACTCTCATGAAAATGATGGCAATTTGCTGTAAAATGTCACATTTGTTATTGACCTCTCAATATTCATGATAGCTCCAGGAAGTGTCTTCTCTACTATATTTTCATGTTAAGCACAAAGCTCCCAAATAACAGATTCATTTCTTACTAGTATTGTTATTTCATGACAAGGATGATAGTCTCTTATTCCCAAATATCTGGTTTTTAAATGCAACCTCCTAATAATTCTGAAAAGTTTGATATGATTTGTGGCTGAAGCCTTGCATTCTCTGTTGGAATTTATAGTGAAGCAGCTATTTTAGATTCTATTTCACTCTAAATCATTTGTTAAATCTAGGCCCAAGGCACAAAGCAGTTGATTGAATGGACAAGGATTGGCATGATATTATTTCATTCTTTTGCTCTTTTTGAGTTTGGATCTATTGCAAAATTATAATTTCTGTAATTATAAGTATAAACTCATTATCATTCAAAGACTTAGTCATGACTTTTCAGAATCTATATTTTTGTTGATGGTTAAAGTCTGTTATTTTATATATATGAGACTCTTTCTCTACATATGAAAATCATATCCTTGGTTCTATGTGACATTTTCTCTTCATACATATACTTGAACTCCCATATAATAGTTACTTTACCTTTCTGTGTTCTTTCTCTTTTGTGGGTTTCTCAAATGTATCTATCTCACAAACTGATTCTTTTCCTGGGATTTGTAGCTTCCCTTTGCCTTAATCATAGTGTCTTTTCCTGTGTTTGGTAAAATGTTGAATTTCCAGTTATGTATAATGACTTTATGTTCCTCAGTATTATAAACCTGGAGCTATTGGTAAGAAACATAAGAAGTCAATTTCTCCATAAGGAAAGTAAAAAATGTAAATTTATTTTTACTAATTTCTAGAGTTCATATTTTAAAATATTATCTGAGTTTACAGAAAAGAAGAGATAAACTCAGTAAATTTTATTTAAATTAATGATATATCCTATTTTCAAAAAAATCCTTTTATTCCAATAATAAATCCTCTAATTACTTCAGTGAAACTTGTTTTATATAAAATTACATTCATGGACATTCATTCATTTAAGAGTTATGACCTTTAATAATAACTTTGTAGTGGTTGCTAAGAAAATGATGACATCTTTCTCAGAGAATTAGTGAAACAAGGAAATCATTTAGTAAGAAGTAATAACATACAGAACTCCAATCATTGAAAATTAAATGACCCAATGTTTCTGCTATAGTTGTCATCATTGGAACTAGAAACAATAGTTTGATTTTTTTAGACATAATTGCCAGCAACTTGCCTTTCTGATGTCTAGGCTGTGCCATGTCCTTTCATTATACATAAATTTTATAAAATGTTTGAATATATACACACATACATGTGTGCATATCTTTTCCTCTTAATGATTAATAGATTAGTAAACTTCAGCATTAGATTGTTATAATTGCACTGTTTGCAGATTTACTTAAAAACTAGACATGAAACATAAATCAGAAGCCCAATATTAGGGACTCAAACACCTGAAAAATAATTACAGAACACTATAACAGGAAGCATGTAGAACTACAATGAAACAGAATTATTTTCTTTTCACAAAAATTATTCCAAATTGTATTTTACATGCAATAATCCTGAATATTTCTATATCACAATCTGTGGAAAGTGACGAATGTATAAGAAAAGGAAATTCATGGAATGCTATAACATTTTATGGAAAAGAAATCTTTACAGCAATACTTTCTAGCACAAGGAATTTAAGATGATTCTTTGTTTTATAAAAATATTTGTATTCACTTCGCTTAAGAAACACTTGATTTAAACTTGTACTTCAAATTACGTTTTAAAGGTGTATTAAAATTCTCTAAAATGATTGAATTTTGTTGAATTATTTCTGCTTGTATCAATTATAATTTTAGTTAAAAATTAGTGTTTTGGTCTGTATAATTAAAACATGAACTATACTTTGTATTTTAATGACATTTGTTGTTATAAAGATAAGCCTAGGTAATTAGTAAAGCCTTTCAAATAAATTGCAAAATACTACAACTTTTCCTTAGAATTTTTCTTTTGTTTTTTAAAACAGAATGTTAATATAGAGATCATGCTAGCCTGAAACTTATATTAAGGCACTTGAGGATGGCCTCCAGAAATTCACAAAATTCCTACCATAATTTCCTGAGTGCTAAGATTGCAGGCACTGGATATTTACATTACTTCATTTTGCAGGCACTGTTCTAAAGCTGATAGCTCCAGAGAAGAAAGCCAAGTTTACATACATACTCAGTCAACAAACACTTTAGATCATATTGGGTCAGTATACTATTGTATATATGTTATGTGTACCTTGCTTTGAAGGTAGTAGAAGTCAATTTGTAATAAGGCTTGTTGAAATATTTTTGAACTGCTGAACCATCTCAGCAATCCTGAGGTAGAATAATTAAAAGCAAACTTTAGAAATTTACATAGCTCAAAAATGTGTTAGTCTTTAAACATTTTGCTATAGAAATTGATTATTAAGCACTAAAAACTATTTTACAAATAGCATATTTAACACACATTATTGTTTAGTTATAAAAATCAGTTCATAATAAAGTACATTATAGTGTCGGACAAAGAAATTCAATAATTAAAGAAAATTATACTAAACTATGTATTATAATAAAAATAATTATGGATATAAGTCCAAGTTCTCAATGCCCTCTTTTCTAAATTTTGACAAAGAATATTTATGACATTTTTCCATTTTAAATATATTTTCTTCTGGTATTAATAAAACATTTTGTATAGGTAACTGTTATTCTTTATGAATACATGAATTTCATGCATTAAATATGTACTGAATGTTTATATAACAGATACTGTATGGGTTACAGAGACAGTTTAAAACAGTTTATTGCTTGAAACAGAACACAGAATTAATAAAATTATGAAACCAATCAATTAAATATTACAATATTAATCTAAAATGTTTTGATTATCAGAAGAGAATGAGAATTTTGACAAAAAAGACAGGAAATTAGAGGAATAATCACATGTGTGATATGTGAGTTGACCTTTAAGTTATGAGTGGCAAAAGTTGAAACAGTGAAAGAGTTGAGCACAATAAATGTCATGTGTGAAAAGAGAGCCTGTACTGTGGCTGAGGAATACTTGGGACAGTGAGAAATGACATAATGTTTTGATAATAATTTTTCCAATAATATTTTTGAGAAAATTCTACAGATATTACCTAAAGGATGCTTTTAGTGAGGAGTTCATTAATAATATTAGCAGGAATTTGTTCATTTAGAAAAATTGATGTGTAGGTCTCAAAAGACATGCCCATGAAGAAAAGGGTTTGCAGGAAAAATATAAAGATTATTAGCAGATGCTTTTCTGTATCCATTTGCTTGACTGACATTTATGACATGGTATTTTAATTATTCTTTGACATAATTATAGCTACACTTTAGAATATTACATAAACACATAAATATGTACACATACTCACTCACAGGAGGAAGGAAATTTCATTTGATTGGACTCAAAGATTTCCTCTTATTCATTTAAGTCTTTTTTTAATCAGATAGGAAACTTTGAATTTTTTATTAGTTTTATAAATGTCTACTTGGGTTTTAAATTTTTAAAACACTCAATAGCATCTGCTCTACTGCTTCTTTTGTTAAATATCTTCTTATCTTTACTCTGGTGAAATAAAGATGTAAATTAGTAAGAGAAATATTTAGTTCAAAAGCAGCTGCATTTCTTCACATTGTTCACAGATGGGATGCAAATAGCAATGGGACCACTGATTCGCAGTGTGATGCAGATGTCAGATACATTTTCAATAGTCACTGTTTTCTTAAATTCGTATTAGGACAACTTTTAAATATTCATTGCTGAAAGAAATTGCCCTCATTGTCAAATGCCCAAATTTAATGATCTAATTAATTTTCACTTCAAAAATCTATTGATTTTCAATTGATATACTAATGTCAATGCTTTGTTTTGAAGGAAAAATACATTTTATTTATCTTAGTGCAATGACAAAGAAACTTTGAGTTTAATATCTCACCAAACTATCTTAGTTACTTCAACTTAGGCCAGTAATAAAACTGAAGATTGTCACTTGTTTTTCATGTGATTAAAGCACTTTAGATTACAGAACAGAGTTAAAGTCTTGTCAATACCCCATATTGTTTCCCTGATACCAGTTATACCTGCAATATTAAGAATCTCAGAACAGTCAAGCAGAGTATAGTAAGCAATCATAATTGTCTTATTGTTACATTAGTAGCACACTTACTATATTCTCTCAATATAGGGCAATGCATTACCAGTTCCATGTGATAATGAATTCTTCTTAATTTCTAGTATTTCACAGACTATTACTTGTTTCTAACACACATTTATGTAATTACATTGTCAATTTAAACACACACACACACACACACAAACACACACACACACACACTCACACACACACCCTGCTATGAGAAATGTAACAGACTTTATTAGAAAAAAATAAAGCTTTGTAGTATGTGGTTTGTCCACAAATTGATCTCAACAGTTATATCATGTTATGTTTTAATTTTGATATACTTGGTATGGATATACTCATTTAGAAAGTCAACAAATCATTTAGCCTAAAGTGGTGAGCTAAAATTTAATTTATATAAAATAAATTGAAATTCATTAATTCAATTTTAATATGTATCAAAAATGATTCAAAATAAAATAATGAATTCACTTTGGCATGAGAAAACAAGGCATTTTGACAACAAAGTTTGATAACATCTTTTTCACATAAAATCTAAATAAATATTTAATCACTATACAGTAAGATAAATATTTTCAAACAGATATCATTATAAACAGAAGCATTATCAACATCTGGCAATTACATTGTTTATTTTCTTTTTAAAATAAAGTGAGAACTCAGAAAACTATGCTTCCTCTCCTTATGAACTACCAATTTACTTGCATTGGTATCTAGTTACTTAACTCATCTACAGTCATATTAAAACTCTTTCCTGTATTAGATATGACACAGTAGGTAAAGAAACGTAACATATTCTTTGTCATGTCAGATAGACTCAAATTTCTCTACTCTTATATGTTATTTGATGCAAAACTATAAAGATTGGGATGGAACCAGTGATCTGTGAAGTTTGGGTTACATCATAAAGTGCTTCACACTTTACAGAGACTTTTCTTCATTCTCATTGCTTGAAAAACCCAAGCCACATGTATTATTGTTACTGTTGTAGAAAAGGTACACTGGGCCATCCATGTTCATGTATATTTGAGAATGGACATAGGTAAATGTAGAATCTCAGTCTTCCTGCTAACACACTAAACAAACATTGCATAGAGATAGTTTAGACCTCCATATGATCCCGTATTACACCTTAATACTGGAGAATGGCATAAGTCAGTATCTCCTAGATTAAAGGAACCACCCAACCCACATTGAACAAATTTCTGTTTCTCAAAACTGACAAATACTTTGTATCCTTTTTCTATTTCAAGCCAAAAGTCTTTGGATTTATCGTTTATTTAACCATTTATGCCAAGAACTTAGATTACGTTTCATAGTAAGAAGGGTGCAAAGTTTGGAAGCTCTGTATATGTGGCTGAAGTCTAACGCCATATGATTTTATTTTGGGCAAATATTTAAAAATTGTACACAATACATCCTGAAATAGGAAAAGGAGTCAGTCTAAAATATGATTAACACAAAAAATTTCAATAAATATTGGGCAATAGTAACAGTATGATTACAGCACAATATTGAAAAGCCAGAGGAGAATTTGGAAGGGAGTCTCTCAGAACTGAAGAAAGGAATGGACCTTGGAGTAGTTTAGAATTAGTGAAGGTAAGTTGTTTTCGTGTTTTGATTTCTATACATAAAAGTTTCAAGGATCCCTATAAACTTTGTTGAGTTTCATACAACATAACTTTAATAATATGTAAAAGTTTATATCTCTACCAAAATTGGATCCCTTTATCATTCCACATGGATAGATTCCAGACAATGAAGATAATAATTAAGAAAAAATATCCAACATCTTCTGAAGAAGTGCTTGATAATGATCGTGAAACTTATTGGTCAAAGATAAGAACCATGTAAAGAAAACAAATTCTATACTTTCCTGAAATTCATATTCAAGATACACATAGTTATTAATTATAAGAAGGAAAAACAAGTATGGAATAATACGGCTAATTGGAAAATTATAAGAAAAGATGTTGGATGAACTTTTACTCATTTAGTCTTTGGCTTTTTTGAGGGACCCACCACCCAGTTCACAAATAAGTCACACACAGAGGCTTATTCTTAGTTATGAATACCCAGGCTTAGTTTTTATTTATTTCTAGCCAGGTTTTCCTTATCTTCAATCAACCTGTCTATGTTTTCCCTCAGTGGGCTTTTATATTTCTTACTTCTGCATTTCTTTTATTTTTCCTTCTTTTTCCATGGCTGGCTAGGTGGCTTAGTGGTTGGCCCCTCATATCCCCCTTTCCTTGTTCTCTTGCTGCTACTCTTCCTTGTTCACTTTTTAAAATTCTTTTATTTAGAAACAATCATTTTGCATATCAATCCCCCCATTCACTCTCCCTCCCATCCTTTCATGCTCCCTCCCAACCCCCCAACCCATTCCCCACCAGCTCCCAAAGGATGGTAAAGTCTTCCATGGTGAATCATCTAAGTCTGTTTACACATCATTTGGGGTGGGGTGTAGGCTCTCCGCCATGAATCTGGGCTGAAATAGTATCCCGCTATAGATAATGTGCTCCCAAAGTCCATTTGTGCACTAGGTATAAACACTGGTTCCACTGTTGGAAGTCCCAAAGCATACCCAGGCCTGCTAACTGGTACCCACGTTCAGAGTGTTTGGTTCAGTCCAATGCTGGTTCCCCAGCTTTATGACCAGGATCCCTGTGATCTCACTAGGTCAGTTTAGCTGATTTTGTCGGTTTCTATAGGAAGGCCTTGACTAATTGGCTCATCCCCCCTTCCTTTCTATAACTGGATTCCAGAATTATGGCTCAGTGCTTAGCTGTGGGTGCCTGCTTCTGGGTTACTGGGTGAAGGCTGTTCAGGAGGCCTGATTTGGTCCTATGTTGGTTCCCCAGCTGTCAGACTGTGATCCATGTGTTCCCACTTTCTCAAGTCAGCTGTTTCTGCAGGTTTTCCCAGCATGGCCTTGACCCCTTTGCTGGTCATTGCTCCTCCTCTGAAACTGGATTCCAGGAGTTGGGCTCAGTATTTAGCTGTGGATCTCTGCTTCTGCTTCCATTAGATACTGGATGAAGGCCCTCTCTATATATAAGAGGGTGAAGGGCCCTTGTTTCTCTTTCTATTCATACTCGCCGCCTGCCATCCATGCTTATCCTTGCACCTAGCCTGCTATTGGTCATTCATCTCTTTAATTAGGACCATCAGGTGTTTTAGACAGAAAAATAACCACAGCTTCACAGAGTTAAACAAATGCAGAATAAATAAATGTCACACACCTTAAAATAGCATTCCCCAATAAAAGAGAAAAAGAAGTAGAAGAAGAAAAATGAACAAGACAAAACAGAAAGAAGAGAAACAAGAAAGGGAAGAAGAAGAAAATGAAGAAGAAGAAGGATGAGGAGGAGGTGGAAGGAAGGAAGGAAGGAAGGAAGGAAGAAAGAAAGAAAGAAAGAAAGAAAGAAAGAAAGAAAGAAAGAAAAGAAACCTGAGAAGAGATACTGGTAGGTAAATCAAGAATAAACAGCAAGTATTTTTGATGGACTACATCTTTAATCCCAGAAATGTCTAGATAGAAGCAGAGAGATTTCTGTGAATTCAAGGCTAGTCTTGTCTACAAAGGGAGTCTACATCCACTTTGGCATGTGAATTATATAGTCATTGTATCCTCATGTTTAAGCAGTGTTCCTGGTGAGACTTCATGGATATAGCTTTTGATATTTTGTCTTGTTACTGTTTTACTGCTGTGAATAGACACTATAATCAAGACAACTCTTAAATTAAAAAATGCATTTAATTGGGGGACTGCTTATAGTTTCAGAAGGTTAGTCCATTATCTTGATGGTCATGAGAATGATGGCACACAGGCATAGATGGTGATAGAGAAGTAGCTAAGAGCTACATCCCAATCCTTAAACAGCAGTTATAGGAAAAGAGAGAGAGAACTCTGAGCCCATCCTGATAATTTTAGACTTCAAAAGTTACCCCCAACAAAACAATAGCTCTTAATCTTCTCTTAAACATTCAGAAATTATGACTTCTTCATGCTAACATGATGTTGTGGGGGCCATTATCATCCAAACCACTACACAGAGACAATCTGACAGCAAATTCCCTTTTCCTCTGGCTCTGGCAGTCCTTCCACTCTTTCTATAATGATCTTTAAGCCTTAGGTACTGAAATCGATTTGTAAATGTATCAGTTGGGACAGGACTCAGCTACTCTGTACTTGCTTTGGATGTATTTATTTTTGTATTGTCTTAGTTTGTTTCAAAGAGAAATGTTTTTCATTTTGGACCTTCTGCCCCTACAATCTTCTCCCCGATACAAAACAAAATAAAATTTAAAAGAAAAGGAAAAACAAAACTCTCCTCGTGGAAGCTTCAGTGTGGCACAGTGAGTCACCTAGTGTTCCCATTAGTCTATCCATCTTTACTTGCAAGTGTTCCCTGCAATGAGTCATCGGCCTGGTTCAAGGTCTGTGGCTTCACCAGGGCCCTCACTAGTACTCCTCTTGGACATTATGCTGTGGACCTGTGTAATGAATGTCCTACAGCTTTGCATATGGAATACTGGCCACTTCACATGCTCCAGCAGATCACAGATTTGGTAGATGTTGATATGGACCAACTCATAGCCCTACTTCTGTGCCTGGATGTTGCTGGGTTGGTCAGCCCACCAGCTTTCCCTCATCCTCATCACCAGCAACATCTCTGCAGCACCACAGTAGGTATTTTACCCAATGCAGCCAGCTGCTAGGGACTGGGCCAATTTGCCTACTCTTATGCCCTCAGAGTCCACTCACCACAGCAATCTACCATTACCAGCTCTACTGTGTTGCCAAGGCAAGATACAGGCCTACACTCCCAAGTGCTGCAGCAGCTGAGGGCCAGTGTAGGGAGCTGCAGAAAACCGCACCCAAAAGATGGCGCCAGTTTCCGCCCTCCGCCAGCCCGACGGCGAGCGCTCTCTGTGGTAAAAAACTCCAAATTAGGCAAAGGTCATGTATCCTCTTAATTCTGCTTGGAGACAACCTATCCTGGTGCGCCACATAGGGTTAGGTGATTGGTAGATGTAGACTATATCAGGCCCCGTCTCCCTCGGCCCGGGGCCGCCACCGCCATTATACACTGTACAAAGCAAAGAGGTTCCCGATTAAACTGTGTTTGAAGAAGATTCCTCGGTGTGGCGTCTTTCTTGCTGGTCAAGGGTGGACGCCACAAGTGGTGGCCCGTACGGGGAATTCAGAAGTTCTCACAGTCGGGGCGGTGCCAGTAAGTTCCCAAGGTAAGTGGAACTGTAAAGTCCGCGGTGAATGCGGAGATAGGTCTCCGGTAAAGGAGCACCAAGGTCCTCAGGAAAGAGGAGATAGGTCTCAGTAAAAGAGTACCAAAGCCCTCGGGGAAGAGGCAGTAAAGTCTCCGGAAAGGAGCAACACTGTTCGCGACAAAAGCGAACCGAAAGTAAAAAACCTCGCTTCTGCTTTAATTTGCAGAGTGAGAGTAAGTTAATGGACCCCGCTATTATAGTGGTGATTTGGCTGCTTTTTAACATCGCAGCCTCGGGCAATCTCACTGTGGATAGTTGGGATAAGCTTGGAGAAGATCTAGATTTTGCCTGGGCACAGGGAATTCTGAAGCCAGGGACGAGGCCTATTTGGAAAATGGTTCGCAGCTGTCTAGAGGATCAAAGATGCCGCAAGGCTGTAGAAAAGGGGCAGGAGACGTTAGAACAGCTGAAGGAAATAAATAGATGCAAGTCATGGGGCCTGTGCAGCGCGGTTTACCGTTGCTGTCAGCCCTACCCAATCATGAAGAACCTGATTTGTGATGTGTGCAGGATAGTGTTAGGTTTGCCTTTACTTTACCTTCTATTCTCCATTCCATTATATGAGTGGGTGGTTTTACCCCAGGTATGGCCAATAGCCCCACTATGTGTCAGCTTTTTGTGTGTCATGCTATTGCTCCTATTAGAGAGAAATACCCTGCTGTGAGATGTGTCCACTATATGGATGACATTCTCTTAACTAGTAAGGAGTTGAAATTGCTGCACTTAGCATATGGAGATTGCATTGGATATCCAATCTACCCTTAATGCTCAATTGAAAGGTGGCATTATGGTTTTGAATCAACACATTGATCTATTGCAGGAACAATTGGATACTTTATGGTAACTGGCACAGTTGGGATGTGAATGGAGAATGCCTGGTTTGTGTATAACAGCTGTTTCCTATCAGAATTATTCCTTAGCAGCAAACATGTCTAAACAACCTTCATAGTATCTTCTAGGCAACTGGTCTGGGGATTTTGACAAGCTGATGCAGGAGCTGAGACTCTCCATAGTGCATGTGAATTCCACCAGGGTCGACATCTCGGTTGCAGAAGGACTGTCTGCGTGGATCACTCAAGCCTTGAATCATCTGAAAGAGTGGGCAGGAATGGGTGCCCTGGGAGGAATGCTTATCCTAGTTAGCTTCATAGCATTATGGTGTATCTGCAGGATGAGGGTCACACAGCAGAGAAGTAATACCATGATTGCACAAGCCTTTAGTTTAGTTAAGGAATGGGCTGGAGTAGGGGTTATGTTTTCCATGATGCTGTTAGCCATTTTTGTTTGCTTGTGGTGCCTATGCAGGATCAGGAAGTCACAAAGCTGCTATGTTGGTACAGGCCTTTGCTGCTGTGGAAGCAGGACAGTCCCCTCAAGCATGGTTATCCATGCTGACAGACAAATAGATGTCTGTCTCGCCCTTGCTGAGTGAGTGATGCGTATCTGAATCAGTCATGCTCAATGACGGGCACCTACCCTCATGCTGAGCGAATAAGCATACATGTGTTCCCTTCAACCTAAGACATGAGCCTGTGAGGGCGACACAGTGACTCTTTGACGGGTAAGATAGGGACACTGGGGTTGAACCTAAGACAGAGATGACTGAAATCTGACAACAGATAGATACTGCTACTCCTATAATATTAAAACAAAAAGGGGGAACTGTAGGGAGCTGCAGAAAACCGCACCCAAAAGATGGCGCCGGTTTCCGCCCTCCGCCAGCCCGACGGCGAGCGCTCTCTGTGGTAAACAACTCCAAATTAGGCAAAGGTCATGTATCCTCTTAATTCTGCTTGGAGACAACCTATCCTGGCGCGCCACGTAGGGTTAGGTGATTGGTAGATGTAGACTATATCAGGCCCCGTCTCCCTCGGCCCGGGGCCGCCGCCGCCATTATACACTGTACAAAGCAAAGAGGTTCCCGATTAAACTGTGTTTGAAGAAGATTCCTCGGTGTGGCGTCTTTCTTGCTAGTCAAGGGTGGACGCCACAGGCCAGGACCATTTCTCACACTCTCATGGGCCCAAGAGGACAGCTCTGCTGACAGCTGCATCTGTCAAGAGGTTAGGGGGAGAGGGCATATTTCCTTCAACCTGTCACTCCTTGACAGAAAGGGGGATGGAGTCAGTTCTTCCTTTCTCCCATGCTCAGGGCTGGTTCACAAGAGTCCTTGCCAAAAGGGTCAGCTCTAATATGCTACACAGGTTTGATGCTGGGACTGCTCTCCTAAGTTAGTGGGAGGCAGGGACTGTTCTCCTACTCTCATGATCTCAGGGCCAGCTTTTCCAAGCATTACAAGCAAAAAGGGGCCATGGGGAGCATCTTTCTCACCATGCTACCATATGGCTAATGAGGGGTGGGGCCAGATCTCCGATGCTCATGTTTTTGGAATCCACTCACCTATACCCATGTCAATAGGGTCAGCTCTACTGTGTTGCCAGGTGAGGTTGCTGGGGCCATTATCCCAAGTGCTGCAGCTGGTGAAAGGCAAGATTACCTCTCTCAACCAGCTCAGGTGGAAAATGGAGGGAAAGGAAGGACCTCTTTCATTCCTCCTAACCTCTACAAGGTAGACTGGGGACTAGAGAATTTTAATATGTAAAAATAATACC
Source organism: Cricetulus griseus (assembly GCF_003668045.3). Lineage (NCBI taxonomy): Eukaryota > Metazoa > Chordata > Mammalia > Rodentia > Cricetidae > Cricetulus > Cricetulus griseus. The sequence goes on along the minus strand of NW_023276807.1, from coordinate 236,466,957 downwards.
ATGTTTGTCCTCATGCAATAGACAATGATCTACAGGAAAAAAAGGTAAATTGATATTTAGAAGAAAATATTCTTCACACGTGTCAATTAAAAACATTAAGGAAAACCTGGAAGGTATCAAAATACTTTGGTGTTATATAAATTAATTATATCATAGACATGTTCTTGAGTTAATTTCACCAAGAGTGTATACCAGATTGAATTTTGCTTTCTCCCTTTTGTCTTCTGTCATTAACAAAGGGATTTTCTGTGTGTGTATATATGTATGTATGTATGTATGTATGTATGTATGTATCAATAAATCATCTATCTATCTTTTTCTCTGTTTAAAAAATTATATTTTATAGGCACTCATGTTTACATATCCATCCACCCATTCCCTTACCCTCCCATCCTCCCAGAATGATTACACATAAAGGTAGCAGGTTACATCTTAAGTGATTTCAATAGGTATTATTAATTTGGCTATGTGGTCCATCAAAGTTTATTACCTTAGATCACAAAAGATATTTTCACAAAGTGTTACAAATACACCAATTCAACATATAGTTATGCACATATGGAAAGGTTTAAGTTGATTGGATAATGGAGGTTTCCACATTAACAGAAGAAACACAGGGTTCAGAATTGATATAGAGGTTATGGATAGAATTAGTAGAAGCTTGATTTTGAAGTAGGAAAGAAATGTATTATTTAATAAGAAATCTAGAGAAAAATTTGTATAGCTTAAGAAGTCATAAAGAAGACTTTCTGGGCAAACAGTGAGAAATACAGGAAAAGATCACATAATTCATATGTAATCTCCAATTGCTCTATTTATATCATAGTCCAATGTCACATATAGGAAATGTGATAGGCTGACCATGTTAATACTTGAATGCCTAGAAATTGTGAAATCCATCCAAATTGATTTTATTTTGGAGAATTCTATTCCAGATATTACCATATTAACAAATCATTAATACATGATTCTATAGGAATATTTTTCCTTATGTATATGCATGTGTTGTGTGCATGTATACATATCTGAACATATATTATTGTGCATGTTTGCATATAGAATCTTGATGTTGACTTTGGTAGTCTCCTTTACCCCTTTCTACCTTGTCAATTGAAGCAAAACTACTCAATTGAATGCAGATCTCACTGATGGTTTATTCTGCTCAGTCAGCTTGCCCAAGAGATCTCTGGTCTCCACCCACAGAATGCTGAAATTACAGACAGCCCACCATGTCCAAATGGCAATTAAGTGGGTTCTGAGTGTGTAAACTATACTCTTCATATTTGCTCAGCAAACGATTTCAACCACAGAGTCATTTTCCTAACTAATAATTCAATATATTAATATCAGTACATGTTGAAATAATAAAGATTATAAATCCATCCAAGGAATTAATTACTATGAGCTAAGCCTCTGTACCTCAAATAATCTGAATCCTTGACATTAAATAGGTTTCATTATGTTGTTCAAGCCTGTAAACAGAACTGCAGAGAAGGCTGCCTGTTGCTAATGGGCATTTTCAAAGTCAAAAGACATGAATACTTTTCCTTTTGGACTCATTTCAAGAAAAAAAAATGTTACTTCAAATAGTTGTCTATTTTAAAATATCTACCTAAGAAGAAAAAATAACTATCATCATTTTCAGTACATTAGAAAATACTATCAGGTCACGTGAAAATTATGAGGTGGCAGGTGAAGAAATAAGAGCAAAACAGATCTTATCAACTCTATTTTTAATTAGCTTTAAACCACATAGAAGAGCATGAAACACACAAAAATATATATAAAAAACAAGTCACAGCTGATTGAGTACTAAAATCAACTTTTTGATGTTCTGAAAACAAAACAACAAAAAACAAGTAAAGCATTAATTTCTTTCATGATCTTTTTCTGCTTTGTGGCGTTTTGCCACTTTTTATTTTTAAATTTCATTTTACATTCCAAACACAATTCTCCCTTCCCTGCCTCCTCCAGCCCCCCCCACTGTCTCCCTGCACCTTCTCAGCTCCCCCACAGCCCACCCACAGTCCACTCCTCCTCAAGGGTAACTGCTCCAATGAAGAGTCAACATAGTCTGGCACAATAGATTAGGGCAGGTCCAGGCCCCTCTCCCATGCAAACAGGCTGAGCACAGCATCCCCCCACAGGAAGTGAGCTTCAACAATCTAGCTCATGTGCCAGGTTTGTATCTTGGTCCTACTGCCAATAGCTCCTCAGCTAGTGCAAGCTTCACAAGTGTCTCCCTCATACTGAGTTCCTAGTTCCGTCCCCTGGAGTCACCACAGATGTTGGTCTACTGTTCATGAGTTTCCAAGAGCTTGGTTCAGCTGTCTCTGTAGATTTCTCCATCATGATGTAGACCTCCCTTGCTCATATAGTCCTTCCCTTCTTCAACTGGATTCCTGGATCTTAGCCTGGTTATCAGTTGTGGATCTCTGTATCTAGTTCCATCAATTACTGGATGAAGGCTCTGTGATGACAGCTGCCGTATTCACCAACCTGATTACAAGGGTATTCCAGTTTAGAGAAATCCTCTCCACTATTGCTATGAGTCTTAGCTCGAGTCCTCTTTGTGTATTCTTGGGAGTTACCCTAGCGCTAGGTTTCTCCCTAAGCCCATAGTGGCTCTCTCTATTAAGGTATCTCTTTCAATGCTCTTCCACTGCATCCCTCTCCACCTTGGCAATTTCATTCCCTTCTTTTCTCAGCCCCCTCTCTTCCCCTTACCATCCCTTCCCCCATAATACCCCATGGATTTCATCTAATTTCCCTCATAAGGGTGATCCATGTGTCCCTCTTATGGTCCTCCTTGTTAACTAGCTTCTCTGGAGCTGTGGAAGTACCTCAGACTCAGAAAGACAAACACATTATGTATTCATTCATAAGTAGATATTAGTTATAAAGTAAAGGATACCAAGACTAAAATCCACAGCTCCAGAGAAGAAGGACCATAAGAAGGACACATTATTTCATAATATTTGGTAAACTAAACATAAATAAGCTTGCATTTGTTATGGCTGCCTCAACCTATTGCAGTTTTATTTTCCTGGGTACCACTCAAAACTAGATTATCTTTCAGGTTACATGTAAATTGCTTTGCTTTTTAGAAATGTTTAAAGAAATTTCCTAGGTGAAGGCTTTTTTTGGTACAGAAGGAACTGCTGCTAGTGTATATTTCACCTCAAAGGAAACCTACACATGACTGAGATCTTTATACTTTACAAGTTTTATTGAGATGAAAGGACCTCTTAATGTTGAAATATTTATTTCCAACCTCCTACACACAAATGTAATGGTATTAACCAGTTCTGATCAACTTTATATAGCATTATGTCTTATGTAAGAGAAATTGAACCAAGGTCTCTGTGACCTAATTTATGACAGAAATTGAGAGCTGATGTACTTGTGAAGCAAAGGAATATGTTAGTTTCTTTTCTATTGGTATTATAAAACATGATGATCAAAGGCACTTAGAGAAGGGAGGGTTATTTGGGCTTATGACTGCATATCTTTATTATGGGTCACAAACATCATGGTGGAGAAAGCATGGCAGCTGGAAGGCATGGGTCTAAGACAGCAAACTAAGTGCTAATGTCTGAAGCATCAAGTGGGAAACACAGAGAACAAACTGAGTGTGGCACATGGCTGTGATAAAAACTAATAGATGTGTGTAGAGCTATTAGAACTACTGAGGTACGGACATAAACTAAAATGACATTGATTATTTCAATCCCATGATTTCAGAGGGAGTCCGTCTATCATAACAGGGGTAAAGAGCTTGGGAAATGTTGTAGCCAAGTTTATTCTAAAGCAGTAGACCACACAGGCCAGAAGCAGAAGCAGAAATTCAAGGCTTGTATCTTGAGACACATTTCTATCATCCAGGTCCTAAGCTTGAAAGGTCCTAAATCCTTCAAGGTGCTGTCACAAACTATGTACATGGCTTTAACAGTATGAGTCACTGAGGGCTAATTGTGGTTCAATTCTTAATTTTTCTTTGCCAGTTTTGGATCTCTTTGTCCAAGCAACTATAAATGTAATTTCTGACTTTTATAATAAACCACAACAGATTGATCTAAGACATATAATATTCATCTTACATGATCCTTTCTCACAGTAATTGTAAAATTTTATTCTCTTGAGGTTTGCAGGTTGACTAGATGTGACTTAAAATAAAATTTCAGGACACTGTTCAAGTAGCTCTAAATATATTGGATACATTTTTCTACTATTATGAAATATAATTCTGGCGTATCAATTTTGTGTAGTGAAAGCCATCTTTGTGCGCATTTATTTGACAAAAAAACTTGAATACATACAAGCTAATTTTCTCAATGCTGAGTCTTCCTCACTATATTTATGTAAATTATTTGGATCCAATCAAATATCTTATCTTTTCCAGCAAGAACCAACAGTCTTAATATCTATTCCTTCCATCTTCTTTAGGTGTTTTGAAGTACAAATTTAAAAGAAAGAGAATATTATGCATTTCCTATGTTGTATCACATATGTTCTCATGGGCCACATTTTTAATCAGTTATAAAGGACCTATTTATTCAACAAAATCCAATACTTACATTAAAATTGGTAGGTGATTGATAAGAAAGATGACACCAAGATTTGAACAAACAGTAAGTCAGGGCAACAAAATGATAGAAAGATGTATTCAATAAAATTAATGATGAATAGTACTATATTTATCTTTGTGTTTCTGGTTTCCAAACAGTAGTAGAGAGGTATCTATTCTGTATCTGCCAATTGGCATTTTTATCAATTATTAGAAAAGGTAATTTTAAGATATCATTCCATCATCTTGTAAGTACTTACTTTCCTATATTGGTGTAGGCAGATAAAAAATATTGAGGACAGAATTTCTTTAAGAAAGAAACTGTGATGTTCCCCATAGCAAATTTATTGCCATGCTGTATTTTGTCTTCTGCTTGTTTCTTGAAGGACTCTGAATCTGTGTCCAAATAAAGGCTGTCAATTTGTCTCTGTGTCTCTTTCTGTCTGTCATGACTGTCTGTGACTGCATGCGATGTCTGTCCATCCCTAACAAAGATCTTAGCTTTGCATTTATTGAGAAACACAGAAAGCATCATTAGTGGAAGGAATATAATCCTTTAAGAAATTGTAACAGTTTTACAAGGAATTAAGTCATTGGCTGCAACTGATCCCGACTGACACAGATAAGTAACCTTATATCCAATATCTACAAATTGTTGCTTTAAAATTTTATTGTAGATTTTAGGAACTTTCTTTCAACCTTTGTATTTGCTGCTTTCAACATGTGATAAACATACATTCATTATTCTTGGGTCAGAGGCATAGAGGACTACATAAATTCAAATTATAGCTATGCATTAGCTTCGGTTGTAAAAGTTTATCACATGGGAAATCCAAGGCAAGTAAGATTGAATGTTATAATCTCCTCTTTAAAGAAGGTTAAACAAAGAGTTTGAGTTTACAATAGGGTAAGAGGTCATAAGTATTTGGTGCCTTAAGGTTTTTTTTTTTTTCAATTGGTAATTTCATTTTACATTCCAATCACAGTTCTCCCTACTACACCTCCTGCCCAATCTTCACCTGCTCACACCCTTCTCCCCTTTCCCCAGTCCACCCCCAGTTCACTCCTCCTCACAGGTAAGGGCTCCCATGAGGAGACAACATAGTCTGGCACAATAGGTTGTGTAGTGAGAGATTGTACTAGGTACCTGAGGCACTGACCATGCCCATTAGGTCACAGGTGCATAAGTGAGCGTGTGGGATTAGGTCTCAGGGAACTGACAGATTTGCTTTCTGGCTGGTTTCCTTTCTCAGAGGGCAGCTGAGATTGGATGCTCGGAGCTCTGACCCTGGGTTATTTTGTTTCTCATGTAAGTGATATCTCCCCATTAAAATTACCCCACTTCATCCCTATCCCATGTATCGTTATTTTACTAGCACAAGGTTGGGGCAGGGCCAGGCCCATCTCCCATGCATAAAGGTTGAGCATGGAATTCCGCCATAGGGAGCGGGCTAATTAACAGTCTTATAAAGGTACTTGTATGTTTGCAAGGCTGACCATTTGTTATTGGATAACAGAATGATGCACTCTCCCCTGGGGAAGAGTATTCCCTGAACTCTCAAAACTCTTTAGTCACCTGTAGTTTCTTGTATAGGGTCATGGTCTTATGGTCTTTCCCGTTTTTTGCTTGTCCATTGTTGTCCTTGTTCAAATCATGTTTATACAGTTAGGCTAATGAGAGTTTATGAGTGTAGCTTCTGAAGTGACTAGGATATGCAGATTAATAGGAAATACCCTCCTTTTCAATCTATTTGCCTCCACTTCTGCAATGTTCCCTTAGCCTGAGGGTTGAGAATTATTTTGTAGATGTATTCAGTGGGAGTGGGCTTTACAACTCTCTGTCATGGTTAGCTATGTGTTTCTGTATGAGTTTCCTTCTCTTGCAAAGAGATATTTCCTAGATCACAGGTAAAGTGTACACTTGTCTTGAAAATAGGAACCAATATTTAGTTAGGGAGTATGCTGGATTAATAAAGTGATGTTTGTAAGTTCTCCTCTTACATCTATGACTTCATTAACAATAAAGAGTTGGCTTGCTTTTCAGTATCAGGCATGATTTCCCTCTTGTTGACCATGTCTTTTTTTTTCTAATTAGAGAGTTGTTGCTTATTACTATGGTATGTGTACAACTACTATACCCTTAGGGTGATCATATCATGCTGGTCAGTTTAAACTTGGAAAAATAGTATAATTGCATTAGAATCTCAAATATATTAAATTGCGATAATACAGCATTTCCAACAACTATGTGTATGTGAACAAATCCTTAACAAAAAATTGGTGAATATATGAAGGCAGCATGAAAAAATGTAGATCAAAGTTACACATTAGTTGAAAACAATTTAGAAATTCATTTCACAGTAACCTTCATTTGGGGGCTTCCTAGTCAAGTAACAATACAAGAAAACAGATTCTTATGCTCTACTGCTGAATTCTATGAATATAAGTGATAAAAATTAACACTTAACATAGGTTAACTTTGTCATAATGTAGAAAGCAATGGCATTGTCCCCTGTTTTTTTCTAAATCATTGATTTGATGCATTTGCTGTTATAATAACCCAAACTGCTAAAGTTGTGAAACACCTTGGTCTATATTAACTTAACGAATGTCAATAAGAAAGATGTGAAAAATTCAGCATTGATTTCAAATTTTAAAATGGGGAATTCAGGATACTTACATATCCAGCACCAGCACACAGATAATGAGAGAATTATTGGAAAAATTCCATTCATTTGAAAACTTTCTTTTAACTGTACTGCAGCAACATGACTGTCCTACCTGAAGAAGTCCAGGTCAACAGCTACTGCCCAATGTTCAATCCAGCACATAACATTTTAGATCATTTCCTTTTTAAATTAATTTTTATTTAAATTAAAAACACTTTTATTTTATATATAAATCCCAGTTCTCTCTCCCTTCCATCCTCCAATTCTACCCACCATTTCCCCATCTCACACCCCATCCACTCCTCAGGGAAGGTGAAGCCTCTTGTGGGAAGTCATCAAAGTGTGTCACATCATTTGAGGCAGGAACTACCCCAACCCATATCAAGGCTGATAGAGTATCCCTCCATACGGAATGAGTTTCCAAAGCCCATTCATGCATTAGAGATAAATACTGGTTTTACTGCCAGAAGCCCCATAGTTTTCCCAAGTCCTGCAAATGACACCTACATTCAGGAGGCCTGATGAGGTCTTATACAGGTTCCCTAGCTGTCAGTCTGGAGTCAATTAGCTCCCATTTGCTCAGATCATCTGATTCTATGGGTTTCCCCAGCATGGTCTTAGCCCTTTTTCTCATCACTCCTCCCTCTCTACAACTGGATTCCAGAAGTTTGGCTCAGTGCTTACATGGACTCATAGAGAAGGTGAAAGGACAAAATGTCCTGAGTAAATTGAGAGCATAGGGTATGGGGTAGAAAGGAGAAAGAGGAGGGGGGAAGGGGAGGTAAGAGGGGAATATGAGTGATCAGGATGATGGAGTTGGGGGAAGTTGCTTTAATGACAAAGCTGTCTCAAGGGAAACGTCCAGAGATCTACAAGGATGACCCCAACTAAGAATCTAAGCAGTAGTGGAGAGGCTACCTTAAATTACCTTAAGATTTGATTACCTTAAATCAAATCTTTGAATTATTTCTTAAAATGTTAGGCTTCCTGAGGAAGAACCTGACAGTTGTGACACTCACATCTAAGACATGCATGGTAGACAAGTAACAAACAACCCTGACACATTCAGAGATATTCTCATATTGGAAACTGTGGGGGATTTGTGGCTTGCCTATGATATTTTCAGAGATGCTCAGACTATTTCTGAAAAGGACTAGAGAATTTCAGGAGATAAATGGCTTCCTGAATGCTAGGTTAATATTGAGCTTCACATAAATCTATGGATATAAGTAATGCTAGTTTTGGATGGCAAATTATTTTATTCAAAGTAAGAAAACAAATCACTCACAAAAGCCAGGTTTGCAGACAATTCAATAAAAAAAGGAAAAAGTCAACATGTCTTATTTGCTTTGTCTACTTAATTGCTAGAAGTTCTAGCATTCTTGTTTGTGCTTTGTATGATAGCTCTCATCAAACAGAACAATTAGGATAAAAATGTGAGCATAAATCATACTAATTAGTATCTTTCCAGGATACCTTTTTTGTTGTAGTTTTGTAACCAGTTTAAATTATTTTAAATTTGTTTTAGATTTAAATTTTGGTTTTAAGTTAGAAATCACTGAGAATTTTGATATGAATCCATCTTTGTAGTTTGTTATAATGAGATTATGAAATGCAGATAAATAGTTTGCAAAAGAATTAAGTGATTTATTTATATGGGAGGCTTCTTCTGGCTTCGATTTTATGGTATCTGAGAGTATGATTAGGGTAACTACTAATTACTGTGGGATATCTGCACATATAAGGCTTTTTAAAGTTATCATTTCAGAGGTAAGTTCATATTTTATACTCAACAGTAATAGTTATAAAAAAGAGAATAAATAGATCTTTCAGGGTATGTTATATATGTGTATACACATGTGTGCTTGTGTGTGTGTGTGTGTGTGTGTGTGTGTGTGTGTGTGTGTAAATGCATGTGTGCTTGTACACATACATGTGGGCAGAGAGCATGGAAATGGAATTTGCAGAAGGATGAAAGTGTAAGGCTACTAAGGTGCTCACATAGGTGTCTGCTATTCTCCTTCCAATACAATTGTCCCCTTTCTTTCACAGACTGAGCATATGAATTGTTAGTGACTCCAACAATGAAGAGGAAAGTTTGCATCAGCTCTCCCTTCAGGACCCTTTATTACAACCTTTTATCTTGGTTACGTTACACTGAAGGTATACCAGGTCCCCCTGGTCATAAACTTTATCTACATCAAAGCTTTCAAGGGTCTGGGGGTTATCTAAATAATTTGTTCTTTGGGGGTCTTGGCAAACCTCCAGGGAGTAGAGGGTTAATTTACTAGAGGCAAGAAGGAAATCTGGCACAACATGACTGAGTAGCTGGTATTGGTTCTAACTTTGAGAGACTAACACTAGTAGTTTACTTTAGGCATATTTAAGCACAGCATGTTTTGAAAAAAGGTACCTTCATGATAATTAAATCAATCCTGTATGTACAACAAAGCTTAAGACATGACTGCATTGAAATTCTTGCGAAGTTCAAGCGACATCTTCCTAAAGATAGGTGCTTAAAGATTAACTGAGAAAGATCAAGCTAAAGAAGCTCATGATAAACAAGTTAAACACTACATTCCCAGACTTCTGGGCAGAAAAGAGATGTATCAGTGCAGATACATCACTGTGTTTAGCATTCTTGTTTTTGCCAGTGCAAATCTGTGAATGTAAGAACCTATTTGTCTCCTACATCTCCATAAGTGTAGTCTAGAACAGCTTAATGACACTTACATATTCTTTGTACATATGATTTGTCAAACTGTGTGCAATAGATTCCTCCATTCTCATGATTTCCGTGCATTTTTGAAAATAATACTCTATATAAATATCTATTTGCTATCGACACTGACCATTCCATTATTTACATAATTTTATCAACTCCTAATTATTGTAATTGGAGATTACATTATGATAAAGCCAAGAAAATAAAATGATCTAGTTTCACTGTAGTATTGCCATATAAATGAAAATTTGAATAAGGTATGGATTTTAGCTTTCAGTTTAGCACCTTCATGTATTGAGACAAAATATGAATGCAGTGAAATATTTGGGAAGAGATTGGAGAAATACAGAATTTGATCTTGATTCTAGTCGGCACAGAACATAGAATAAATTTGTAGCCAGATTAACTCTTATAACAGTTTTGATTCATTAAAAGCTTGCTTTGTAAAGAAGAAGAGAATTCTGCAAAGGGGAAATGGATGCTTTGCAAATTACTGAAACAGTCTTTACAATCAACAAATGGCTGTTCCCTTCAAATCCTGTGACAGAAAACTAGAGGCAAACTCCAGAAATTCTTGAAAACTCCACTAAAATGCATTACTTGTTGATAAGGGAAAAATGTATTGCTACCTTTAACATTCAAATATGTTATTACTATAACTTTACAAAAGGCACAAATGTCCAGAAAAAAGATTCATTTTATAAAAGAACATATTCTTTTATTGAATTTTATAAAGTTCAAAGTTATGAAGTTAAAAGAATAATTTTCAAAATAAAATGCTGAAATAAAACTTCCTCTGTATACTTATTTCTGTACCCATAGAAAGTGCTACTCTCAGTCTTCAGCTAATACGATTCATTTGTAGTGTGTTGTAGTTTACATAGAAGGTCACTACTGACCAAAACGTGGCTAGTAAGTGATGGTGAAGTGTACACATCTATATCACATGCCTCTTATTCTAAGGCTCAGGTGATACTGGAAAAGAGATGATGCAAAATGTAATTCTAGAGAGCAATGCTCTGGCCCTGTGACTTCTGGACATAAAAGAGACTTTGCACTCATGGACTTTACAGCAGCTGCTGTTTCTTGCTTACGACCTATGCAAGACATGCCCCATACCATTTCACCATTTGTGGTTACAGAGGCTCTATGGGTTTAATAAAACATTAAGGGATACAGGAGATATTTGGAAATAAGAAGGAGATCCACATCAGAAGTGATCATGAAAGAAGATAATCAGGAATGAAAAATCCCCAAGCTCAAAATTCACTTGTTTAATATTGTAATGAAAAAAACTTAAGAGAAAATTGTTGTCATCTTAAAAGTTACTTCCTTCAAATTTCTACTTCAAAGAATAGCTGACAGTGTTGGGAGAAGAAAGAGATGAAAACTTTTGATGGTTTTGGTAGAGTGTTTACAAAAGAATTAATATAGTATTACATTCTCTGAATACATGTTATATCTAAATAACTAAACCTGGTTCTTATCATTTGCCAGTGTTTCAACCTCTAGACATCAGGCCTAACAATAAATGCCCCTGTGTACTTAAGGCTTGATTCTCTAGATCATGTAAGTTGTGCAGTCAGATCATAGGACTGTCTGGGTTGATCATGCCACCAATCCCAGATATTTATGGGGTTAAAAATGATGCCTGAAACCTGTCTTTCTTCTTCCACAAAGACACTTGTGTTTTAAATTTCCCACTTCAAAGACAAGTGCCTTTAAATGTCCTGATGAGGATGTGATGAAATGTGCCTCTAATATAGAGGCATTACCAGAGTGTCATAAATAGTATCCTTTGTTGCACACATTCTCTTTGATTTCAATGATAAAAACTCAGAGCCAGCTAAGAGGGGGTAAACACTGAAGGATCAGAGAAGCAGAGAGGCCAACCACTAGAGTTGTTAACCTCTACCAATACTCAGACCAAAGGGGGCAATCCTGTCGTCAGACTGCATCCTCAGACTGTCTGCTCAGACTGCATTGAGCTCCTGTTTCCTCCTGCTTTATATTCCTATCTCAGCCCAACCATGTCCCTTCCTGTCTCCACTTCATTAGTGCTGGGATTAAAGGTGTGTGACTCCCAAGTACTAGGATTAAAGGTGTGAGACATCACCACTTGGCTGGGTTTCTCTTTTTGACTGGATCAATTTCATGTATTCCAGGGTGGCCTTGAACTCACAAACCCATCTGCCTCTGTCTCTCTGTCTCTCAGATGACCTGTGTGGCTACTGTGTCTAACTCTGTGCTCTGATCTTTAGGAAAGCTTTATTGATTGGATCATAAGCAAAATGTCACCACAATCCTTAGTTGCTGAAGAATATTTTCTTCTCCAAAATGAAGACTAGACCCTTAGATGCTCTAGAACATTTGGAAACATTGGTAAACAAATTTCTTCTATGAATTCAAATTGTCATATGCAAAATAAAGGCTGATCAGTGGATTTTAATTAACAGAGTATGAAATTTTCTTTTGTATGATTTGTGAACTCATATTGAAACTTTACATTAGAAATTGTGTGTGTGTGTGTGTGTGTGTGTGTGTGTGTGTGTGTGTGTGTGTGTGTGTGTATGTGTATGGATACCTGATATATTGATCTTTACTAGTCGATATGTGTGACTGTGTGAATGTATTTGAAGGCCTTAGAAGTGATACTTAGGAGCCATTTCTTGGTACCATCCACCTTTCTTGTCAAACAGGGTTTTTCATGGACTGGACTTGGAAAAGAAAACTATGGTGACTATCCAAAGAGAATTAGGATCTTCTTGCTTTTGCCTACATTAAATGGTGGGTTATATTTGCATGCAATTCCATGTCTTTTTCACACATAATCAGGAAATGAACTCAAGGTCTCACAATTATACAGCAAGCACTTTCCCTTGCCAACAGAGTTGTCATGCACTCTACCTGTGATTCTTTGACATAACATTGACTTATTTGACTTATTTGCCTCATTTAATCTTGATAGATATGAAGGGATTCCTTTGTCACTTTTTTACTCAAGTAGGACTGCAATATTTTTCTATTGTACTTGAGGAAGTGCACAATTAAAGATAAACCAATATCCTTATACTTGATAGATTTCCTTCTGGTCAATAAGTAAGTTCTGAGTTACTAACTGATCTTTTCTGGGTCATTGGCTAGAAAGAAAACATATAGTTATCTGATTTTTCCAATGGTTATTCTATACTGCAATCTTCCATAATGCCAGCCTAATAATTTAGAAAGAAAACATAAGGAATAAATCTCTATATACCTCTTTATGTTTCAAATTTCCTCTCTGTTTTTCATCTTTTAGTTTTATTATTTTATATATAATATGTATGAACATTATGCTCATGAAACATAAAGATCTTGTAACATTTCCAAAATATTTTAAAATCACATCACACATTTCTTTTCATGACTGAATACAATCAAAAAATAATATGCCACAGAAAATTAATACCACTTGAGGTAATACCACATCCAGGTTATTTAATTTATTGTTGCCATGATCCCTCCAGAAACTTAGAATACATTTGCTTTAAATGTGTACTATAATAACCAGGCATTTGTGAGATGTATAATTACACCTACTGACTATGGGACTTAATAAATCATAGTAGAAACATAGGAAGATTTTCATATAAAAAAAGGACTTATCACAAACTGTTTTAGCCAAATTGTGAACTGTGGTGTTTCCTTATGTAAATCCCTATTGATAGCAATATCATAAATATACTATAATAGTTACTTTAAGGTAGAACCTTTTTAAACTATTCCCTACAACTCTTAAAGAGTAAAAACTAAGTAGGTTTTAAAAGCCCTAAGGATGTTAAAACATACTTTGAACAAGGAGTATGTTCAAAAAATTTTGAATATTTGGAAGGTACCTGAATTATAACCAAAGTTTTGCAAAGGCCTTCAAATACCATATCAATAAAATATTTTATATAAATTTATTCTCAAGTACTTTAGAAAATCTTTTGTTTAGTGTTCAAATAACTTCATAAATGCCAATGGCTTTGCACAGACACATAAACACCAAGCAAGACACTAAGAAAATTATTGTGTGTGATATCTTCTATCTTCATAACAAAAGTATTTTAGTAACATTTCTTATCAAACATTTCAAGATTACTATATAATTATTACTGTACAAAATTTAAAATAATGTGATGAAAAGGATTATAGTGTTAACAGTAACTGATAGCTATGAAGAAAGATGCAGAATTAATCTGGATACAAATCTTTCAGGTTTCAATTTCTCTGAGACACTTTTGGTTTTCTGCCACACAGACTTTTCATGCTAATAGCTTATTCAGTCAATAGGAAAATAAAAGTTGCACACTTGGGTTTATATGAGGATTTGAATTTAGAATACATGTGTGACAAGGATATCAATATATTGTTGTAAGAAAGGAAGATGATTGCATTCCCTGCATTTTGTACCATTGATCTTTCAGTCTACTTTTCATCTGCATGTATTTCTATCAGTATTAATTCTATGTGTCTATTCTTGTTGGGGTTTATTTTAGCAGATTTTGTGCAATGTGCCAAATTGTTGATGATGTCCAACTAAAGATATTCCCTGAAATCCCTCATTTTATTTTCTTTTAAATCAAATTAAGTGTATTTAATAGACAAGAGATAAAACGCTATTCATATGTCAAACAACAAAGCTCCTTACAGGATTTTCTTGGTTAAGGGAGATGTAAGTGGACATGAATACTTGAAATTAATATGTTGAATAGGCTTACTTCATTCATATTCATTCACAACACCTAAAAGTTTATTTCCTACTGCCCTCAATCATTCAGGTATATATATATATATATATATATATATATATATATATGTGTGTGTGTGTGTGTGTGTGTGTGTGTGTGTGTGTGTGTGTGTTGTGGTGTGTATTCCACATTTGTGAAAATAGCACTATTTTGAATGGAGCGCTTCATTTTAGACTCTTGCAAAACAAAAGTCCAATAGTTTTAGTCAGAATTGTGTAACTCATTTAAACATCAAATATATCCCTCATGTTCTCCCCCCCTCCTCTCCTCTTTTTCCTACATTTCTCTCTCCTCTCCCTGAGCAAGAAAATAGATACCTTAATAGAGGGCACCATTATAGGTTTAAAGAGAAATCTGGCACCTGGGAAATGTCCAGAGATCTACAAAGATGACCCCGAGTCAGAATCGAAGCAGTAGTGGAGAGTCTACCTTAAATGCGCTTCCCTTATAGTGAGATTGATGACTACCTTAAATGCCATCCTAGAGCCTTCTTCCAGTATCTGATGGAAGCAGAAGAGACACACAGCTAAGCACTAAACCATATTCCTGGAATCCAGTTGTAGAGAGGGAGGAGATATGAGCAAAAGGGTCATGACCTTGCTGGAGAAACCGACAGAAACAGCTGAACTGAAGGGAGAGAACAGGGACTCCAGTCCTAAAGCTGGGGTATCAGCATTGGACTAAGCCCTCTAAATGTGGGTGCTAGTTAGGATGTCTGGGCGATCTATGGGACCACTGACAGTGGAACTAATATTTATCCCTAGGGCACAAATGAACTTTGGGAGCCCATTCCACATGGAGGGATACTTTCACAGCCCAGATACACGGAGGAGGGCCTAGGCACTCCGCCAAATGATTCCACAGACACTTATAATCCCTCATGGAAGGTCTCACCCTCCCTTGGGAGTGGATTGCTAGTGGGATGGGGGGGTCTATGAAGGGAATGGGAGGATGGTAGGGAGAGGGAACTGGGACTGATATGTAAAATAAGATTCTTTCTAAATTAAACAAATTAATTAAAAAATAATAATCAAGTTGAAATTTGTATTTTCTGAAACACATTGCTCCATGGAAAGAATAAAATAAAGAAGTACTAATAAGAGACGCAGTCCATCATGTATACAATTTAAAAAGGAAAAGGTCCAACTCAAGAGCATTTTCTCAGCCCACCATGCATCCTTTGTGGAATGAGAATGTAGCATGCAGGTAACAAGCTGACATAATGTCTCCATGCTTTCTTCATAAAGGACAGACTCTGAGTAGCTTTAGAATTCCAAGATCATTGTTCTCTTTTGTAAATATGCAGGTCCCTGTTACATAATAAACTAGCAACATGTATGATGTAGGTTTTAGTAACAGACTTTTCAGAATGAAATTTTATTTTTGGTCACTGAAATTTGGACATCTTATAATGTGTGGATGTCACCAATCATTCTTTTTATTTATTTCTCAAGTAATTAAAAGCTGCTGAGAGGTCATATATAGGCTATGAGCTACAATTGTTCATCGATGTTATAATCTTACCATTTACAATACAAAATATGCTTGTCTCCATGTAGAAACTGTATTGTGCACAGAAAATCTTATCAGTATTACATGTCATTAAAAACTGCTTTAGATATTTCTCTGAAAAAAGAGAAAACATGTAATGCATGGATACTATTCCATGATTCAGTTGATTTTCTCAGATGCTTGTACACACAGACACATGTTTATATACTCTTGCACGTTTTTGTACATGCAATGTTGTTTGTCTGTAAATGACTCACAGTTTAGTTACCCAAACAATATAAACCTTATAATGCAGGATACATATTCTCTATGTATTTTTGAGAAATTATAGTTCCATGATTATGGTTTATGAAAACATGCTCATTTACTTATTTTTCCATTGATGGACATCTAACCTGATGCCATTTCCTAGCTCTAGTGATAGAGTTGAAATGAACACAGATGTGTCAGTGTCTCTGGAGTTGGACATAGAGTTCTTTGAGTGTGTGCCATGAGTCATATGGTTGGGAGGTTATGGTGGATCTAGTTCTTGCCTCTTGAAAGGCAAGTAGCTAAGCTAGACTATACTCCAACCAGTGTTTAAGTGTCCTAATTTCTCATCATCCACTAAGGTATTTTTATTACTTAAGTTTTATGATAGCAATTCTGTTTTGGTTGACATGAAAACAAATTTATACTTAGTGAATTAACCAAGCCTTCCTTCAAAGATAAATATCAGACATTTGTCTTAATGATTGATTTCTCCCCTTCCTTTTACTTTTGGGTGTCTACATTGGAGTTCCTAGAATACCCAAAAAAACAGGAAACGCGAGAGTGGAGAGAAGCATGTTTGTCTTACTTAAGCAGGTAAGATAATTCTGTATATGTTAAATGATAGTATTTGCGTGTGTGTGTGTGTGTGTGTGTGTGTGTGTGTGTGTGTGTGTGTGTGTGTGTGTGTGTCTGTTAGTGATGGTTTAAACAAATAGGAGATGTGGAAGATTATAGAGATAAGAAAATTGATAGAAGAATCCAGCAAAATGAAGGAGATATAAGAAAACCCCTTGGCAATGTACTATCTGGAAACCAAATTTGAAAGATAAAAGAGACTTTAAATCATGTACTGAATCATATTAATCCCAGAAACAATGTGTCACTAAACAAAAAGTTCAAGGCCAAGAATTGGATACCTCCACTGATCATGGAGTCCCCAGAATTACACACACAAAACAAACCATTGTCATTCTTCTTTGTAACTTACTAGAATTATTTGATAAGACCTTATGGTTATACATATTGCATACATAAGATACTAGATACAGGTATCAAACAGAGAAGATGGAAACAGGCTGAAAGATTTCATGCTGCTGGCTGCCTCTCATGGTGGTAGATAGTACTATCAATACCTTTACATTAAGATAAAGGTTTTAAATGTCTAATCCAGCGGTAAATACTAAGAATTAAAATTTCGGCTTCCTACACAAAATAAACCCATTTATGCGATCTTGATGTGACTGTTACTGATATAACCAAAAAATTTTTAACTGAACTGATAGTTTGCTCTGTGAGGTATAACCTTGGTACAAAATCAATTACTTATCAAGTCTTGTGACCTGTTGTGAAATCTAAGATGGTGTTTAGGTAAATTGACATAGCATCTAACCACTTCCTAAAAACTTATTTATAACCATATACAAAAGCTGATTTCAGAATTAGTCTGAGAAGCCCCTCCTTGTAGTTAACAAAGTGAAATACAGTTATATGATACTTAGCACATGATACTTAGAATAAAGATCAATAGAGTCCTCAGACCTAGAAAAGACATTTATTTTATCAATTTAGGCTTGGGGAATTTTGTAGAAAAGGTGGCTGAAAGAATGTATAAAATGGACAATGGGAAGAGAGGAAACTTGGGCATGGGAATCATGAACTCACAGTAACTATGAATATTGACCCTAGTTCACAGAAATTAAGTTCAACAATCAAATATAGAGAGGATGGGACTCATTGATCCTTGTCATTTATTATTGCCTCTGGGAAATAAGGAGCTATAATATACATTTGAAAATTCATTGTTGAGACCACCAGGCGCTCAGTTAAATCCAAACTCAGAGTCAAGCAGACAGCCCTAGGTAAACACTATGAGACATTAAACACAGCCAAAACTAGCAAAAATTCAGGACAAACAGTTATGGGTAGAGGATCCAGGGTTCTAAAAGTAACAGGGAAATGGGGGTGGGGCATGGCCAGAGTACACAATGTATATGTATAAAATAGTAAAGGAAAAGTATTTACTAATAAAATCTCTGAAATATTTTCTTTTTAATACAAGCTGCTCTAGCCAAGGCAAATATTGACACTTACAAAGATCACATTATCATAGAAGTGCCTCTAGATGTTCAGGAGCCATGTGTTCTGACTTTTATTACATGAGTTTGGTTTAAATCTAATACTGTTTTTCTAATTATTGAAAATATGCATACTTTGTAGACAAAATGTATGCACGTAACCTATAAGAATGTCTTACAGATAAAGGTACACCTATATTCTAGTACTTGTCACTCTCATCAGACAAAATTTCATTGAGTACTAATTACACTAAATTTATAGCAACAAATTCTTTTTTCTTTTCAGCATTTCAGCAAACTCTGAATATTGAACTGTCAATCATTTTCCTTACTATATGTGATAGTATGTATAAAACATATTATTTCTTAAAAGCTCACATTTTTAGTATTAACATTGTTCCCAATATTTTTATGTAGATAAACCCCACTATATTATATAAAAATGCCCCTTTTGTGCAAAATTATTTATTTAAAATTTAAGCATTGAAGAACAATGTATATTAAAGACTTGTAATACTTGACAATTTTCTAATATGCATTAAAATTTATAATTACTGTTTATACTCAATTATATTCCTATTAACATTGGATGCCAGATTTCTTTTTCTATGACCTGCCAATATTATGAGTAAAATATGTACATTAATTTTATACTTACATAAAACCTAGGAAATAGATATTGAACATATAATATATCTTGTTATTGGACAACCATAATATCTCTTTGTGAATTTTACTCTGATATTTTAGTACTATCTACTGATCACATCAAATGACAAAACATATGTTTACCAAGAGAAATGTCCTAATGAGTGGATATTTCCCTAGCCAAAAATATGTATAAATGTAGTTATGTTTGATGAGTTCAAAATTAACTGACTGTTATTTTAAAATGAAGCGTCTGACACTTATTTCATATATCAAGGTTATGTTTCTGCTATACTCTCAGCTGCAAAGCAATTCAGAAAAAATACCATGAAATATGAAGTTTGTAAATTTTGTCTAAAATATGTCTTCAAATGTTCTTAAGAGCACTGGAAAAAGGGGTATAAAAACACTTTAATGAAGATTAATGTTTAAAGTAAGTGGTCAAACATGCATCATGCAGTCTATCTCAGTAATGAAACAGACCACACTGCTAACTTTAACATCTGCTCTTTCTTCAGAACTTATATTTTAGCATAAGTAGAATAAAATCCAATATTTGGCAAATGTGATTTTAGAATTATTAACTATCTTTTGTATGCTTTTGAGTTTAGAATCAAAAAATAAATGATGGTTGTGGTCACTAAGAGACGGGTGTGTGTGTGTGTGTGTGTGTGTGTGTGTGTGTGTGTGTGTGTGTGTGTATAATTTTGTGTCTGTATGTTATCTCTGTGTGTAATATCTGGCAATGGTTTCTAGGCAGTATAAGTTTTTATTCTGCACAATTAAATTATTTCAAAACCTTCTGTCTCATACATAAAAATGAAATGGAACTTATTTAATGAACCATGTTAGAATATAAAAATTCTTATCTTCTACCTATCATCTCTTTAAATTTCCTTTTAAAATAAGAAAGATCATAAAAGAAGCCATGAGAGAAGGTTAGTACTATTGATGCAAATGGCCCTGAGATTAAGTTCTTCTAAATTTAACTGTGAGAGAAATCAAAGACAAGTGTATGTGAAAGACAGAAAGTATAACAAATAATTTTACAATAACAAATACTTAATATGCAATTTAGAGGAACAGAAATGCTAATATTTCAAACTTGAAACTTCATAAACACTAACAACTACATCTTAAATATTATTAGTACTTCTAAGATGAAAAATATTAAGTGTTTTCATTTGGTCATATTTATTGTGAAAGCTACTGCAGTTTACAAAATGACTGAACTTCAAAGGAAATATTTTAATAATTCTAAAGTTATTGACACATTTTATTTAATATTGTTCTTTCAAGGATGCCAAATGATGCAGTTTCTAACCAATTAATGGATCAAACACATCTAGAAATTTCAAGTCATTGAAAAGAGAAAATTTAAAACCATTGATATCTTAAATGCAATTGAGATATACATTCTTATATCTCAGATAAGGCTGTATCGGTGTAATAAATAAGCAAGTTTATAATATATCAAGAAGGAAAAAAAAACAATCTACTAAACTACAAATATCACTAAGAAATTTCTTGGAAAAAGTAAAAGGAAGAATATGCAATGTTTATCAAGAGACTAGATTTTGTAGTAATACATTTTCCAATAACAATTTTCATATGTTCATAATCCATTCTGATTGCTTTGTACTATATTATCTATCATTCCTGTCAACACCATTTTGTACTTACAAATATCTTTCAGATACCTGCTCATTTAAGATTCTTTTAGTGTCCCTTAGTAATCCTAAATTTTGTATTCATCATCAAAGTCTTGAATTTTTTTTCAGAGATTAGTTTTTGGATCTAGAAACAGGCAAGCATGAAATACTTTTCACATCATTTTAAGGAATACAGACTAAACCACAAAATTGTGAAAAAAATGTAAAAATATTTGTCATTTGAATACAACAATCATAATATTAAAAGAGTATTATCATTCAGTATAACAAAAAGTTTAGGAAAATATCCACTGACATTATTTATGCTTAAATATATTTGATATAATAATTAAGAAATATATTTGGAGTAAAAATGCAGTATCTTTCGCTAAACAATTATATATCATCATATGGAATGAAAGTTCACATGCAGGGTGATGCAATTTGTGCCACTGTCATGAATCATATGCTTTATACTCCCTCACCTACCCTGCTGGTCCTCCCCCTCTGTTCCTTATCGGCTTCTCTTACAGTTTATCTCCCTCTTCCTTCCTTTAATCTTCTTTTGTCCTCTCACTATCTACATGCTAATGCAAACTCTCTGAGTACTAAAGATGTAAGATTATATATGTTCTCCATAAGTCCTACTTCAGTGATTCAGATTTAATTAAGGAAATAATCCTCCAAGCTGGGGATCATCACACCCCACAGCAGGCATGGGAGAATGACACAACTGATCCCGGAAAAACAGTAGACCCAGAGGACTGATATTGGGTTTCAAGCTTCAAGCTGAAGTTCAGAAAAGCAAAGCAGCAGGCCTCTAGCTCTTACCACTACCTCAGGCTGAATGGGCTAATCATGTTGCCTCTACTCAACATGGAAGGAAAATCCTGAGACTGAATGTCTTCCTATCCTCTTTGATACTGTTCCTTCCTATCTTCAGTATGGCTGGAGAATCAAGGCCTCATCTTCAGAGTGTCTGGAGTATGAATACCTCCGACTGAATACTGAAGACCCTACTTCTATCTTTTATACATCTCTAGTGATGGGCTTCTGTAAAGGTATGTGATCTGTTACTCTTGTTAGACTGATTAAATCTGTGAATGTGTGGGCGACCTTGAGCTCAAAGAGATCAGTCTACCTTTTAATCTTGAGTCCTAGGATTAAAAGCATATACCACCACCTCCTAGCTTGTAGCTGCTCGGATTAGGTGTGTGCCTGGTTTCTATGTCTTCTGGCTGATTTTGCATTCTGAGTCCTCAGGCAAGCTTTAATAATATATCACTACACACAACCTCAGATATACTGATAATCAGTGGCTGAGAGGAATGTGGACTAACAGCACAAAATGTCCTACTTCCCAGCAGAAAATACACTAAGGAGGCAAAGTAGCCCATTTAAAGGCTTAAAGTTACACAGTGGCATAGCTGCATATTAAAACTTCCAATTCATTGACTGATAAGTTGAGTTTGTAACTCTGCGTATTTGGATGTCAGTTGCCTACAATATTGTCAAGTCTTCAACAATATCTATAGTTTCCTTTTTTACTTATTATGCAATTCAGTGTTTTTTCTGTAAAATGATCTTCAAAAGATGATGTTTTAGAATTACATGATGCGCATCCATATGGAAAAATAAGTGAAATGCACTATATCCAGTTAATTGCTGTAGCCCAGTGAAAATTTCAGTGAACAAGAGTACTTGTTGCCTGTGGACTTGAACTTGATCCTCTGAACACAAAGAGAAGAAAAAGAGAACCAACTCCCACAAGGTGGTTGCCATGATATGCAGGGACATGCACAAGTATATACACGCAAACACACATGAAACAAATGAAAAAAATACTTGAAATTAAACTATAGGGACATAGCTAAATCCAATTATATAAGTGTTTAAAATGCATTCATTTTATGTGATAATAATGAATTATGATTCCACAGGTATGGTGTTTTACTCATATTTCCTAAACAAATAAATTAAAGGATTCTTGTTCATATTAATCAATGCCCACCTGAATAAATGTAGCTTTAAATAAAACTTTACTTACAAAGGGAACATCGTTATGTAATGAATAACTTCAATTAATAGCTCTACAATATTCCATCTTTCTAAATGTCCACCTTTCTGCAAATGCATTTTTTCCTGTCTAAGTCAGATTCACCCATAATTGCCCACGACTTGTCTTTAATTTTTCTTAATATATTCAATAGTCATTTTAATGACAACTCACAAAAATATTTCACCATAAATAGTATTAAAATCTTAAATGGAATTTGTCATGCTTTCAATGAAACATGTTGAGAAAAAAAGAGTCAGATTCCAGTGAAGAAGTGTCCTTTATCCACTTGTCTTTTCACCTGTCACTTGTACCTGCATGATGATTGGTACTGATGCTGCCTGTGCATACTTGATTTTAACACTAATCCCAGACTTCATTTAAAATCCAACACCAAGGTAAAAGGATTTAAATAGAAGAAGGTCACTGAAAGACTCAACCTGAATATACCTCATTTTTAATATATCCTTTCCTGCCAACTGACATTTTAATTATTTTTAAGAAATCTAAAATATAAATTATTAACAATATTAGTTTTATTGTACATTATTATATTAAATTTTAATATTTTGCTATATGAAACATTCTCTATAGAATTCTTTATAATAGTAGAACTCTAAGGAATGGATAATAATTACTTCTAAGGCAATAAACATTCTTAGAAACTAAAACTGAGTATAGTTCACTAAAAATTTTGTATTTAAATTACACATGCACCCTATTTTTGTGTGTGTTCAAGTTGGTTCCATCTATGTCAAATGGTATCAAATGGTATTTGATTTATTTTATTAATGTTATGAAGCATTCTAGTTTCATTTCTGCTAGAAATTACCCTTCTAAGTAAGGGTAAAAATAAAGATGCTACCATTATTTGTGAGCTATAAACAACTAATAAAAACAACTTCAAGTTCTTTAATATATAAAAATTGTTTAATACTGGGAAAGACATTTGATTTATTAAAATATAATAAAAGTAATTGATTTAAGTTTTTCATAATACTGTGTAAACTTACATCCAAAAGACTCCTCTTAATATCTAAGTGTAGGCATGGCTGCTATTTAGTCAGGTCCAGTGCAGCATGACAATGGTGGAGTGTTCCTTACATTTATTATTTTCTTTTGTGGTCTGATGTGAAGTCAGAAAGTCTGTGACTGCAAGAATAAACTGAGCAATTAAATTATTAGGACCTACGTCAAAGAGTCATATACAATCAACAAACTCTTAAGGCAGATGGTTTTTATTAATTGTTAAGACTATCAATTTTGTGGAAAGACATATATATGATATTTACTACATGGGGTACTGCAGGTATATCAATAAATAAGGTAAAATGGGGTACATTATGAGCAAGTAAATAATTTTGAGGTTCCACTGAAGAGATCAGCATTTTTATTTAATACAGAAATTATTTCTTTAATTTTATTAACACTTTTGTAAAAATGTGGCATATAAAAATAACATTATTAAACAAACCCACTATCTATACATATCAATTAAATTCTATATGTTTTAGGTTTATTATTCTCATAATTAGAAGTTTCACATTAAGTTTTGTGTTTTTTAAACACTGAGTGAAAACACATAGAGAGTCCTTAGAGAATCTCCACAATTTTGGTACCTGTTGGTCTATATGTTTACTTCCACTCATTACAGAAATTAATGTAAATGACAAACAAATTTAAAAGATTATATCAATATTCTTTTTTCCCCCAGAATTTCATTTTACATTCCAAACACAGATCTCTCACTCAGCCCTCATCCCTGGCAATTCACACCACCCCCCAAACCACCTCCAGTCCACTCTTCCTCATGGGGAAGGGCTGCAATGAGGATCAATATATTCTGGCACAATACGTTGGGGCAAGGTCTGGCACCTCTTTCTTGCACTAAGGCTAAACATGGAATCACACCACAAGGAATGAGCACCAACAACGTACCTCAGGTAACAGGTGTATACTGTGGTCCTAAATCTGGGAGACACTCAGCCCAAGTTTCACAACTGTATCTCACCTAAGGAGGGCCTAGTTTGATCCCCTTAAGTCTCCACAGCTCTCAGTGGAGAGTTCCTGAGTTTCCACAAGCTTGGTTCAGCTGTCTCTGTAGATTTCCCCATCATAGTCTTGGTATTCTTAAAAGTGAAATAATATCCTCATTTTATTTTCATGTGTTACTTTGAATCACTCTTATATTGAAATAACATAGGCTCTAACACAGATAGTAGTAGCAAATCAAACATCTTTACCTAGTTCTGATTGGCATCAAAATAGAGTCTACAAAGAGAAAATTATTAGAACTTTTATTTGATCTTTTCTAACTGGAACTATTATTTAATCTTCTCAAAACCTAAGCCCTATATTGGGGTAGATTATTTCCCTCCAACAAAACATTGTGTTTTTGCTTCAGGAGCCTGAGTAAAACCCAGCTTGTTTCCCTAATTACTAATGTTACAAAAGGCATTATAGAAATGCCAGCATTAGTGGTTAAGTGTGGACCATTGCACTATTCATCCAGGTGAATCTTATCATTTTCAAAAGCTACTCTTTTCTGGTTGTCAATTTAGGACAATGATTTCGTTTCTCAGTGGTGTCATTTCTAGGTTCAAAGTATTTAAGGATTACCACAGTTCTCATCTAATTATAAGTAGAAAATGTCTGAAAGTTGGAATGAATGGCATTTTCTTAAAATTATCACTTTATTCACAATGAAATTTCTTGTTTTCTAAAATAGTAAATAATTATCTTTCACAATGTGAATTTTCCAAGTTGTATTGTTTCATACAAATTACATGTAAATATTTTAATTTCTTTCCATTTTAAAAAATTAAAATAGTAGTTGACATGTTTTTTCTTTAATTGAAAACAATTTTTCATACAATATATCATGATTACAGTTTCCCAACCCTCTACTGTTACCATTTTCTCCACTCCTATCATCCAGATTCACCCCCTTTCTCTCTCTCATATTAAAACAAATAAGATACAGAAAGGAAATGACAAAACAAACATAGAGAATAAAAAGATCCCAAGAAAAGGCTCCAAAAAGTCAGAGAGACAATTGTTTGTATAGTTAGTAATTCCAATAATATACAAACCCAGAAAACTATATATATATATATATATATATAATATATATATATATATATATGACACATGGGGTAAAAAGGAGAAAAAAATCTAAAAAATTAAAAATTACAACCATGCAATATTAAAAATTAAAGAAAAGGCACAGACATAACACTGTAACAGAAGGCACCCCCAATGAAGCAGTTTCGTTTGTTTTCTGTTGGTCATCAACTGGACATACACACTGCCTTTAAGAATATTTTCTTTCCCCAATGACAGTCCCTTGGATTAAACTAAATTTTTATTTACAATTAATAATCAGTTGATATAATTTCTGTGTTATTGATAGGGGCATGTGTCCACCATTCTATTTAGCTCTAGTACCCCATCTGGTACAGACAGCAATAGTTCCATTGTCTCAGTCTCCGTGAGTTCACATGTGTTTCTGTCTTTGTTTAGGAATTCTTGTTTCCTTGGTGTCCTCCATTATCCCTTCTTGCTTTTACACTCCCACTGCCTCTTCTTCTGCAGTTTCCAGAGACCCTTTGGGGGGTGGCATTTGACAAAGAATCCCATGTAAAGCTGGGTTTTCAAAAGACTCTCACCATCTGCTTGTTATCTGCCTATCGGTATCTTTATTTGCTCCCTTTTACTTCATGAGGAAGCTTTTCCAGTGATGTCTAAGCTGGTTATTCTTTGCTCTAGGTCTAATATCCACTTATGAGTGAATACATACCATGTTTTTCTTTGTGTGTCTGGGTTACCTCATTCAGTATGTTTCTTGTAGTTCCATCCTTTTTCCTGTGAATTTTAAGATTTCATTGTTGTTTTTTGCTTTCCACTGAGTAGTACTCCATTGTGCTAATGTGCCATATTTTCTTCATCCATTCTTCAGTTGAGGGGCATCTAGGAGTTTTACAAGTTCTCTCTATTAAAATAATGCTGCTATGAACATATTTAACAGATGTCCTTGTGGAATGACTGTTCATCCTTTGGGTATATACATAATAGCGAAATTGCTGGAGTACAGGAGGAGGACTCAGGGAGGTAAGTAAAAGACAGGGGGAGTAAGGGGAGGAGAATATGAGTAATCAGAAAGATCAAGGTGGGAGAATATAGTGGGAAATTACCAATACTGAGGCACGTATAAATATAAGGTTATTTAACAGGGAAAAAGTATCCAAAATTAACAATCATAAAGGTGAAATATAAGAAGATACAACAATCTGCTTATGTCACATCCTAACTATCTATTTTAACTAAACCCTAAAGTCAAGCCTGAACACCTCCTTCCAATCCCAACCATAAACAATAAGAAGCTATCCGTAACTAGGTATATACACTATCCTAAATAACAACAATGGGGAAAGGGGATGTAGCATTCTCCAAGTTACTTCCTGCTGAAATGGGAAGATGACATCATTGTGGGGTCCTGTAGGAAGAAAATGTTAGTATAGTGAAAGTCTTGAATGGATTGTATCCAGTCCATGTTAGATGGGATTCACTTTGTTGAAGATCTCTATTGAAATCCTCAACTTGATTGAAGTCAGTACCTGCAGCTTTGGTCGGAGTGTCAGTTGAAATGGAGCAAGTTGGATCCAGTGCAGTTGAGGAGGTGTGGCCCATTTTCTTTCCAGGGTGTCCAGGGATTGCTGTCAGGCAGGTCTTCATTGGCCGTGTGGGACTTAAACATAAACAGTTAGCAGAGAAATGTTTGCTTGTATGTACACATGCTGGGGAATGCAACCATGAGAGCATAACAATTATGAGAGGGTATACACCTTGAGAGAAAGATCCAAGAAAAGACAAAGACAGACCCCAAATTCTTCTTTTATTCTGTATTACATCAATTGGCTTCTTGATACAATACAGAAACACTAAAATTTAGTTAAATAACGTGCTTGGATTTTAGAGAAGGAAAGCCAAATCCATCTCTAAATCCAGCATTGGTTTAATTGAATAGGGACTAGGAAATAAAGAGAAATAGAGTTCTCTGAGAGACAGCTATAAAGTTAACCATATGGCACATTCATTTGTTTGATGGTTATAGCTACCTTTTCTTCTTAAGCATCTAACCATGCAGTGTCCTTTGCCTTGTGGAGATGAGTTTTCCTGTGAAGATAAAAGAAAAACACTTCCCTTTCCTTTGGGAGGTTTCTATTTAGTTTATGAGATATACCTTAGTGGAATACCTGTCATTTCTCCTCGTCGAGAGTTTTTTCCTTTTCAACTCAAATCTTGATCAACTTTGATGGTATCCAAAGTTTTTCTTCTCCTGTAGACCAATGCAAAACCCCTACCGCAACGCAACACATGTCCTGGTTTCCATACAGAGGTTAGTACATCTTTGAAGTATTCCGGCTGATTCAGTTCAGCAGTTTTCTCGGTAGTCCAGTGTCTTTCTGCAGCTGTTTGTCCTTTTTCATTGGCATTAAGAAAGTTTAGTGTTAATAAAACATTATGAAACCTATGTTTGGGGGGTTTAGTCTTCCAAGGTTGTTTGTTGAGCATCTCCTTCAGTGTTCTATTAGATCTCTCAACCACTACTTGTCCTGTAGGATTGTGTGATATACCGGTAACATGCTTTATGTTATAATAATTGAAAAATTGTTCTAATTTTGTAGAGACATATGCTGGAGCATTGTAAGTTTTTATTTGTGCAGGTATACCCATAAGTGCCATCACCTCTAGAAGGTGTGTAATAACAGAATCAGCTTTTTTAGAGTTAAGAGCAGTAGCCCATTGGAACCCTGAGAATGTGTCTATAGTATGATGCACATATTTCAAATTTCCAAACTCTGTAAAGTGAAAGACATCCTCTGCCAAACGTCATTTCTCCAAATGCCCTTAGGATTACAACCTGCTGGCAATGGAGTTTGATTATAAAAGGAACAAGTAGGACAGTTTCTCACTATCTCCTTGGCTTGTTGCCAAGTGATGGAGAAGTCTTTTTTTAAACCTTTGTTATTTATATGATGTTTCTTATGAAATTCTGAGGCTTCTAGCAAAGTTCCAATTAACAAATGATCAATCTCATCATTGCCTTGTGCTAGTGGGCCTGGCAGACCTGTGTGGGATCTGATATGTGTAATATATATAGGATTACTTTTGTTTCTGATAGTTTCCTGTAATTGTAAAAACAGAGAAGTTAATTCCGTATTATCAGGAATGAATTCTGCAGTCTCAATGTGGTACCTGTGGTAGCTGGGTACACTAATGGAGTATGAGTAACAACCTTAGAAAAATAGTCACGATACCTGGGTGGAGTAGGTGCCTGGGATTGGAGTGATTCTGCTTCTGAGGCATCCTAATGATCTTTAAGCCTAGTAATGATATCCTTTTTAAAAGTTTAAATCTCCTTAATCACAAAAGATTCCAAGCATGTTAGTGAATCTGTAAATTGCTCTAACAGTTCATTTACATGTTTTTCTATGTCTTCAATACGATCATCCTTAGGCAGCATCTGGATGGCATGGAAACTGCCTTCTAGGTATTGGAGTCTAGATTCCAGGTCATGATTTGCTGATTTTGAGTCCTCAGCAATTGACCGTATGGACATATGTAATCTGTCAGCCCTGTACTGTAAATTATCTTCCAAACAATCCAATCTAGACTCAAATTTGTGATCTGCTACCTTGGATGCTTCAATAATTGATTGAATGGCATTGTCCAATTCTTCAACCCTATCCTGTGTATCTTGCACCTTTGCATCTAATTCCTGGGTAACATTGCCTATCTGAGTTTCTAGCTGGCTACAGATACTCTTTAGCTCATCACTGTCTTCTGACAGCCTAGCCTCTAAGGCCTCAGGCACAGCATAAATACACTCCATCTCATCTTGTATAACACACAGCTCTGTCTTTAGCGTATTGGACACAGAGCCAAGCTTATCATCCAATTTCTGTTCCACTTACTGCACAATTGTTGTCTACCCTAATCTCTTCTCTAAAACCTCACTGCATAAAGCTTTTATTTCCTGTAAGTAGGTGGTGAGGTTATCCTTATCCCTGTTCCTGAGTGCTCTGGCTAGTAATATTATTTGTACCAGCAAGCTAAATGCCATTATGGCATATAGGCAGGTAATTGGCAGATTAGCATCCTCCTCAAACAGTGAATTCACACAATAAGCAAAAATATTACCAATTTTAGCAAATAATAAATATTCCCCCATAATTTTACCTGATTTCTACTCCAGATGCAGTAACTATCTTTGACCAATGGGTGGCATAGGTGTTCAGTTAGTCAGCAGCGTTTGGCAGTGGTGGGTAGCAGCTGTGGAGAGAGGTCCCAAAATGGCTGCGCTTATCTTAGACAGTATACAGCCTTGTGGCTGCAACCACTGAATGAGGCACAGCTTTAAGGCCACTGCATGGACCCTGCTCAAAGTTAAGACCTACTCCAACTGGGTTCAAGGACTGGAGGCATCCAGGTGCGGGTAGGCAGCAGTCCGAACTGGTCCCGAGTGCACGGTGGTAAAACAATAGGAGGTCTGTGTGAGTGTCCAAGCTGGGAGCAGCTCAGTGGCAGAAGGTTGGCTGGGAGCCGCCAACGCCTGTGTAAAGATGGACCTTTCCCCACCTAGGCTGCAGGTGGGTAGGAACCACAGCCTCTCCCAAATTGGGTGTAGGTTTCCAATATCCTGCTCCTGACAACCAGATATAGTGGGAAATTACAAATACGGAGACAGGTATTTAATAGGGAATACAAGGGTATTTAATAGGGAATTAAATACAAGGGTATTTAATAGGGAAAAGCTTTACTTACAGAGCAACCTAGCCAGCCAGTGTGGCAGCAGGAGAAGAACAGAGAAGGAGAGCAGGGAAAGAGATACCTTAATAGAGGGAACCGTTGTGTGCTTAATGAGAAATCTGTCACTAGGGGGTGTCTCCAGGAATCCACAAAGATGGATGACCTCAGCAAAGAATCTAAGCAATGGGGGATAAGATGCATGAAGTGTCCTTCCCCTATAATGAGATTGATGATTACCTTAAATGCCATCATAGAGCATTCATCCAGTAGCTGATGGAAGCAGAAGCAGAGATTCACAGCTGACCACCTAGCTGAACTCCTAGAGAGGAGTAAGTAAAGAGTAAAGGAGTCAAGACCATGCTTGGGAAAGCCACAGAAACAGCAGAAGTGAGTAAGTAGGATCTCTCAGACCTCAGTCTGACTGCTGGAGAACCAGCATAAGACTGAAACAGGCTCCCTGATTGTGGGTGTTAGTTGGGGTTCTGGGCAGTCTATTGGGACTCTGACAGTGGAACGAGTATTTATACCTAGTGCAAGTATGGGCTTTGGTAGCTGATTCCCTATGGAGGGATATTCTCTTGGCTCAGATACACAGGGGAGGGCCTGGGTCCTGCCCAAATGATGTGATAGACTTTGATGATCCCATATTGGAGCCTCACCCTCTCTGAGGGGTGGATGGAAGTTGGGATGGGGATTTGGAGTGGATGGGGATTGAGATGTGATTTGTGTGTGGAATGGGGGAATGGGAAGGACAGGAATCTGGGGTTGATAGGTAAAATAAGATTGTGTTTAATTTAAATAGATGTTAATAAAAAGTAAAAATTTGTTAGTTACTCAAGTGAAAATATGAATGACTGAGTAATCACCTACTATAGGTGACCAGATTAGATGAAACTAATGAAGATTGATATGAATTTTGATTATATTCAGAATTATTTTTCATTTTATATCAAGTTCTTAGGCTCATTTTATTTCATATGGAGGTTAGCTAATATGTTGTTAGGAGTGGTTACAAGCTGGTGCACATGCGTACTAGGTAACTTTGTAACTTTCCAGCCCTTAGTCTCCGCCCCTCCCGTGACATCATATGGTCCGACGAGCTTCAGCCAGTCAGAGAGTAACAGTCTGAGGCGGCGGTTGCCAGCCTATATAAGGGATGGTTTTTGGGTGTTCAGAGTCTCCGCTCTGTAAGCTTATGCTCTCCCTCTCAAGACGCATTAAAGCTTTACTGCAGAAGGATCCTGAGTGTGTCCCAGCATCATTTTTGCTGGCGAGACGGTTAGCGCGGAACAATATGTGACGTAATATGTTACATAATCTTTGATGATGATATGAGACAGTATACTGAGTAATATTATTTATGTATTTTAATAATGCCACTGTCTTTTTATTTTCTCTTTGTATTCTTATTATGGATATAAGGCCATTATGTTATTGTTTTACTAAAACTGTTGCTTAATTTCGGTTTCCACTTTTCTGTTGCTTAATTCCACTTTCAAAATCAATATTTGTAAAATGCTTTGGTGTTATAAAACTGTCAGTCAAAACTATGGAAATTGCCACAGTGTGTCTCATCCCTGTGGTGATGATACAGCTAAGTACTGGGACAAATGGTGAACTTCAAACAAATTTATTTGATCAAAGTATTTGAAACATCTATGAGTTAGGGAATATACAGACAGCCTGTAAATGGAAGCAACTATTTATAGTATAGGTAATGTAGATTCAACAAATAAATTTTAAAAAATGTTATTCCTTGTATAAAAGTCTCTCCAAAACTTAATAGATGAAATAACTATCCAGGAAACAAAGTTCAAACATCGTATACAATTATTAGTTCAGGTATTCATGCTAATCACTGACATCTAAAAGAGTCTAGAATTATTTTTAATATAGTGTACCAAAGAGTAAACATTGAGGTAATGGTTACAGCTTTCTTATATTAAGTTACAATTGAGGAAGAATGAGTAGATTGTTTGTATTAGTAAGAAGATTATGAACAGACAATATGAATAACTTAACACGAGTGTTTCTAAAAGAAATAGATGCTGTGTTCACTATATTTCTTACTAATAGAGTAATTGCATAGCATTTAAGAGGGCCTGTATTTGAGGTTTTGATATCGAGAAAAATGGCATGTATATGGCATTTATTGTATAGTGTATATTACTATATTATATATAGTGTATATTATAGTTGCATATATTATATATTGTAACTTATAATATAGTAATAGATATATATGTATTGTCATACATATAATATGTATTATATAATATATATTAACAGATAGTGCTCTTATTCACAGAACCATCTCACCAGTCCTACCAGGAAGTCTTGCCATCAGGATAAACAGATGTTAGAAATAAAATAAATAGAAATTATCAAGATAATGGGTGTTAGAAAAAACAGAATTAATATAATTTTGGTGAGAAGAAAGGTTTTACATAAAAATGTATAATATATTAAGTGAACTTAATTTCACCTTAAATTTTATAAGAAAAAAGAATTTATGGAAGAGAACTTAATTATCAAACAGAACAATTGAGTGACACTAGGCCAGGAATTACTGAGTGAGCTAATTGCAAAATGAGATTTATATGACAATATACTATTTCCAACAGGCCTCTTGTTTATATAGTCTCAGTAATTCAAATGGAGGTAGCTAACAGAACAAACAATGTTCTATTACTGAGCCCATAATATATAATTGTGCTTGTGATTTTATTTTGTTTTCTCCAAGTAACTGACATGAACACACTGCTACAGAATAGTATGTGAAGAGATGCTTTTTGCTCAACAACTGTAACAATAAACCATTAACTATGGTGAATGGATGTTATTTTCAACAATGATAAATACTCCTCAAAATTTGCCTATACCTTTGCTTACAAAATACCTAACCTATGAAAATAGTCATCAAATTTCTTCTAGGAATAAACCCAGTTTTATACGGGATTTTAGAGTATTGCAAGACTTTTCTGAAAGAAACCAAATTTACACTAACTAATCTCTTATTTACAATAAAAATAAAATCTGTGAATGAATCATATTGGTTAAACACTTATACATATTCTCATACATAATTACTTAAGTTAAGTTGATCATTGTAATTGACACCTAGAGAGGAAGGGTATAGCAAAAGAAATTAGGAGGAGATAATAGTGTTCTAGAACATGTGAGAAAATACTTTGTGTTTCTATGATCCTTTCAACTTCTTTTGGTAAGGTTAACAATGCCCACATTATTTTAACTTGTTTTACTTCTATTAATCTATATAATAAGGGAACATCCCTTACTTGTCCCATTGCTACTCTACATGACCTCTGTCACCATTTCATAGTATTTATCAATGTCTCTTTTAAACTTGCACTGTTTGCTTTTGTCCAGTAGAAGATGTACATATGGAATGTGCACATGTCAGTGAGATTTGATTAATGAATTCATCCTTGTGCTATACACATCTCAAAAAAACAGTTTAGAGAAAATTATCTCCCACCACTTTTCCATGTAGTCCATGCCCTTCATCCTTACTGTTCTGAATTATGTCATGGTATGCATTTTTAGACCTTTGTATTCATAAATAACTCCTATAGTATGCCTTACTTTACTAAGTATAATACTTGTTTCAGTAAAATATTTAGTCAACTCAAATATATTGTTGTGCAAACTATAAACACAGTAGATTTTGTTTTCAATTCAATTAAAAAAATATGCTTTGTTATTCATCAACCCCTGATAGATAGTTCTTGGTTATTTACGGATATGAAACAAATCATCATGAACTGTTATGATCAAAAATGTGTGGTGATGCAGGACTACATATAAAGCTGAGTCATGTGCTTCGGGGAGGGCTGTGCATTCAAGATAGTAGTCATGTGCAAAAACTCATGTGGGATGCTAAGGATGGGGATATGATGCAAGCTGACAATTCATTATGCTAGACGGTTACACTGAGAGCCTAAGTGCATCACTGTCAGTTGAAAAGAGACTGGAGTTAGTTCCTTGCCTGAAAATTTGCAAAATTAAATCCACAGGCAGAGGAAGACTGAGAGTACATCATTGACAATATTATTTTGCTTCGTGATGGGAAGTGACATCCCTTTATCTTTTTCTGTATTTCATTGATTAGAAGAAAATCTCTTAATGAGCTCACACAGGGATGAAGAAGATACACACAGGGAATCTTAAATAGAATGGATATCTACAGGAGTCCTCAAAGGTTCTGTGACAGAAAAGTGAAATTACATTAATTGCTATTTACAGCTACTTTTGGTTAAAATAGAAAACACCATTTGCCATTACTTCTGCAACAGTATACATTCTTTGTGAGTGAGTCAGTCTCTCTCTCTCTCTCTCTCTCTCTCTCTCTGTGTATGTGTGTGTGTGTGTGTATTTCCTCATATGTAAGAATTCTGATTAAGTTTTCATTTAAAAGGAAAATAATTCATTAAAATTTGACAGAATAAGTATACTCTTTAAGACAAAAATTGATGAGGCAATGATGTTTGTTTCGAGTGCCAACTACTCTAGATGCAGAAACAAATACATTATTAGTCTCAGGTTAGCTTATACATCTCAAAATTAAATGAAAGCAATGAGTAGGAAAACAAATTTCGACATGAGTGTTAGAGAGATCATTAATAACTTAAATAACAATGAGAGAGAACTCTCAAAATTTATGGAAGACATCAAGCCACAGAGATAGAAAATGAGAAAGCATTAAATGAAATAGATAAATAAATAAAATAAAGAATCTATGCCTACAGAAAGAATTCATATAGTAGGAAAAAAACACAAAGAAGAAATCTATACTAAAAGCAAACATTAATAGGAAGTAATATGAGTGGTCACTGATGGCACATGCCTTTAATCCCACCACTCAGGAGGAAGAGGCAGGCAGATTTCTCTGAGGTAGATGCTAACCTTGTCTGCAAGAGCTAATTCCAAGGCAGCCTCCAAAGCCACAGAGAAACCCTGTCTTGAAACACCAAAAAAATGATAAAATATAATAACTACAGGAAAATGCATGAATTATGTTAGTCTTCCAAGAGAAATGGTTACAATAAATACAATGAAGGGGAATATTCAAAATGTTTTAGAGAGAAATTATTAAATTATAAAATTAAATAAATTAAATTATAAAAACCCAGGATTTTCTGTTCAAAGGGTAGTGTAAAAGTACAGGAGAAAGACTATCTGAATTCTTCATCTTTCATGCCATAGTCAGTTTACTGGCTTTACATCTGCTGGTGGGAGTGCCAACTCATACAGCCATTTTGGAAATCTGTATGGCGATTACTCAGGAAAATGGGAATCAATCTACCCCAAGATCCAGCAATTCCACTCATAGACATATACTGAAAAGAAGCATATTCATACAACAAGGACATCTGTTCAGCATTATTTGTAACAGCCAGAACCTGGAAACAACCTAGATGCCCCTCAACTGAAGAATGAATAGAGAAAATGTGGTACATTTACAGAATGGAGTACTACTCAGCTGAAAAAAAAAGCAATGTAATCTTGAAATTCGCAGGCTAATGGATAGAACTAGAAGAAACCATTCTGAGCGAGGTAACCCAGTCACAAAAAGACAGACATGGTATGTACTCACTCATATGTGGATTTTAGACATAGAATAAAGGATTGCCAGCCTGCAGTCCACACTGCCAGAGATGCTGGTGAACAAGGAGGACCCTAATAGAGACATACATGGTGCCCTGGAGAAGCAAAAGGGACAAGATCTCCTGAGCAAATTGGGAGCATGGGGGGAGGGGGAGGGAAGTAGGAGAATGAGAAAGGGAGAAGAAAAGGGGTGAGGAAGACATGATGTGGTAGAGAGGTTGAAATGGGAGAAAAACAGAAGACAGCAAGATAAGATATAATATAATAGAAGGAGACATTATAGGTTTAAAGAGAAGTCAGGAACTAGGGAAATGTTTGAAGAGCTATAAGATGATACCAACTAACAATCTAAGCAACAGAGGAGAGGCTACATTAAATGCCTCTCCTGGTAATGAGATTGATGACTAATTCATATGCCATCATATAGCCTTCATTCACCATCTGGTGGAAGCAGAAGCAGACACTCACAGCTAAACCTTGAACTGAATTGAAATCCAGTTGCAAAGAAGGAGGAGTGATGAGAAAAGGGGTCCATACCAGACTGATGAAACACACAGAAACAGCTGACCTGATCAAGGGAGAGCTTTTGGTCCACAGACTGATAGCTGAGAAACCAATGTGGGACTGATCCAGACCCTCTGAATGTGGGTGTCTGTGAAGAGACCTTGGAAATCTATGGGGCCCCTTGTAGTGGATCAGTACTTATCCCTAGCATAGGAATGGACTTAGGGAGCCCATCCCACATGGAGGGATATTCCCTGATCCTAGACACAAAGTGGTTGGCCTAGACCCTATCCCAAAGAATATATCAGACTTTTAAGACTCCCTATGGAAGACAGATGTTACCTCAGAGTAAGGGTTTTGAGAAGATTCTCCAATCAAACGGATCCAAGAAACAAGCTCTTGTAGCAATGCTAATATCTAACAAATTATATTTCATAGTAAAATCAATCAAAAGAGATCTTAGGTACATTTCATAGTCATCACAGAAAAAGTCCATCAAGATGAATTCTCAATTCTTTACATCTATACCCAAACATGAAGGCACCCACATATGTAAAAGCAAGATTAATAAAGCTCAAGTCACACATAAAGCCTAACACATTTATGGTCGGAGTCTTCAACACCATGCTATCACCACTAGACAGAAACACCAGAAAAAAATTAACAAAGAAGCCAAGGAATTAACAGAAGTTATGACCCAATTGGGATTAACAGACATCTATAGAACATTCCATCTAAACACAAAAGAATATACCTTCTCAGCACCTCATGGAACCTTCTCAAAAATTGAACACATACTTGCCAACATAGCAAACCTTAACAGATACAGAAAAAGAAAAGAAATAACCCACTGTAAATGATCAGATAACCATGGTTTAAAGTTAGAATACCACAACAACAAAAATTTCAGAAACCATACAAACTTCTAGATATTGAACCATGTGCAATTGAACCACTCCTGGTTTAAGGAAGAAATAAAAAAGAAATGAAAGACTTCCTAGAATTCAATGAGAAAGAACTTACAACATAACCAAATTTAAGGGGTACTCTGAAAGCAGTGCTAAGAGGAAATTTCATAGGAGTAGCTGCACACATGAAAAAACTGGAGAATAATGACATTAGAGAATTAATACCAAAACTCTAAGCTCTAGAACAAAAAGAGGCAAACTCATCCTATAAGAGTAGGTGCCATGAAATAGTCAAATTGAGGGCTGAAATCATGAAAGTAGAAACTAGGAAAACAATACAAAGAAACAATGAAAAAAAAAAGAGTTGGTTCTTTGAGAA
The DNA here is from genome assembly GCF_003668045.3 of Cricetulus griseus. Lineage (NCBI taxonomy): Eukaryota > Metazoa > Chordata > Mammalia > Rodentia > Cricetidae > Cricetulus > Cricetulus griseus. Next base: position 236,428,798 of record NW_023276807.1, on the reverse strand, counting down.
AATCAATAAAATAGACATACCTTCATCCAAACTAACCAAAAGGCAAAGAGAGTACATGCTAATTAAGAAAATCAGAAATGAAAAGGGGGACATAACAACTGACATTGAGGAAATCCAGAGAATCATTAGTGCATACTTTGAAAACATGTACTCCACAAAATTCAAAAATTAATAAATGGACAATTTCCTAGATAGATATCACTTACCAAAATGAAATCAAGAACAGATAAGTAATTTAAATAGACATAAATGAAATAGAAGCAGTCATCAAAAGTCTCCCAACCAATAAAACCCCAAGGACAGATAGCTTCAGTGCAGAATTCTACCAGAAATTCAAAGAAGAGCTAATACCAATACTCCTTAAATTGTTCCACACAATAGAAGCACAAGGGTCATTGCCAAACTCTTTTTATGATGCTACAGATACCTTGGTACCCAAGGTACACAAACACACAACTAAGAAAAAGAACTACAGACCAATACTCCTTATGAACATTGATGCAAAAATACTCAATAAGATACACAAATCTAATCCAAGAACCATCAGAGAAATCATTCTCCATGATCAAGTAGGCTTCATCACAGGGATGAATGGTTCACCATATGAAAATCTATCAATGTAATCCACCATATAAACAAACTACAAAAGAAAAATCACATTATCATTGCAACAGATGCTGAAAAACCCTTTACCAAATCCAACACCCTTGCATGATAAAGGTCAGAGAGAGATAAATAATAACAGCAACTTACCTGGACAAAATAAAAGCAATATAAAGCAAGCCTACAGCAAACATCAAACTAAATGGACAGAAACTCAACATCATTCCTCTAAATCAGGAAAAAGACAAGGCTGCCCAGTCTCTCCATATATCTTCAATATTGTACTTCAGTTCTAGCTAGAGAAATAAGACAAGAAAGAAGATCTATGGGATACAACTTAGAAACGAAAAAGTCAAACTTTCACTATTTGCAGATGATATGATTGTTTACATAAGTGACCTAAAAAATTCTACCAGGGAAATCCTATAGCTGAAAAACACCTGCAACAAAATGGCAGGATACAAGATAAACAAAACAAAACAAAACAAAACAAAACAAAACAACAGTAGTCCTACTTCATACAGATGATAAATGCACTGAAAAAGAAATAAAAGAAAGATCATCCTTTACCACAGCCACAAAAAACATAAAATATCTTGGAGTAACACTAACCAAACAAGAGAAAGACTTGTATAACAAGAACATTGAGTCTTTAAACTAAGAAATTAAAGAAGATACCAGAAAATGGAAAGATCTCCCATTCTCTTTGATAGGTAGGATCCACATAGTAAAAGTGACAATTTTGGGGAGAGCAATCTACATATTCAATGATATCCCTATCAAAATCCCAAGTCAATACTTCATAGACCTTGAAAGAACAATAAGCAACTTTATATGGAAAAACAGAATAGCCCAGGATAGACCCAGGATAGCCCAAACAACCCTTTACAATAGAAGAACTTCTGGAAGCACCACCATCCCTGACTTCAATCTAATTATAGAGCTTTAGTCCTTAAAACAGCTTGGTACTGGCACAAAAATACAGGTAGACAAATGGAATCACATTGAAAACACTGTTATTATCCTACACTCCTACAAACACCTGATTTTGACAAAGAAGCTAAAATTATACAATGAAAAAAATAAAGCATCTTCAACAAATGGTGCTGGCATAACTGGATGCTAACTTGTAGAAGACTTCAGAAAGATCCATATCTATTGCCATGAGCAAAAATTAAGTCCAAATGAATCAAAGGCCTCAAAATAAATCCAGCCACCATGACACTCATAGAAGATAATGTGGGAAGCACCCTAGAATGAATTGGTACAGCAGGCTGATTCCTGAACATAACACCAGTAATACAGACACTGAGATTGACAATTAATAAATGGGACATTCTGAAACTGAGAAGCTTCTGTGAGGCAAAAGACACAGTCAACATGACAGCCCACAGCCTAGGAAAAGTATTCACCAATCTCACATCTGACAGAGAGCTGATCTCCAAAGTTTACAAAGAACTCAAGAAGCTAGTCTCCAAACCACCAAATAGACCAATTAAAAATTAGGGTATTGAATTGAATAGAGAATTTTCAGTAGAGGAGTCTAAGATGGCTGATGGACACTTCGAAAGTGCTCAACATCCTTAGCCATTAGGGAAATGCAACACAAAACAACTCTGAGATACCATCTTACACCTGTCAGATTGGCTAAAATAAAAAGACCAATTACATTTTATGCTGTAGAGGATGTGGAGACAGGGGAACACTCCTCCACTCTTGACAGGAGTGCCAAATTGTTTAGCCACTTTGGAAAGCAGTTTGGAGATTCCTCAGGAAATTAGGAATCAGTCTACCTCAAGATCCAGCAATTCACCTCTTAAGAGTATATGCAAAAGATGTACATTCATACAAGGTCATCTGTTCAACTATGTTCATAGCAGCATTATTTTTAATAGCCAGAAACTGAAAGCAACAGAGATGCCCCTCAATTGAAGAATGGATAGAGGAATTGTGCTACATTTACACAATGGAGTATTACTCTGCAGAAAAAAAAAAGAAAGAAAAAAAACACAATGGAAACTTGAAGTTCAGAGGCAAATGAATTGAACTAGAAGAAACCATTCTGAGCAAGGTAACCCAGTCACAAATAACAAACATGATATATATTCACTTATATATGGATTTTAGCCATAGAACAAAGGATTACAATCCACAGTGCCAGAGAAGATGGGAAACAAGGAGGACCCTAAGTTATACATACATGTTACCCTCAGGAGGGGAAAGGGAGAATATCTCCTGAGCAAATTAGGAACATGGGGGAAGATGAGAGGGAGATAGAAGGAAGAAAAGGGGAGAAGAGCAGGGAAGAGGAGAACATGAGGTAGCAGCAAGTTTTAGTCAGGAGATGAATAAAGAAGAGCAAGATAATAGAGGGAGCCATTTTAGGTTAACAGAAAAATCTGGCACTAGGGAAACATCCAGAGATCTAGAAGGATGAGACTCAGTAAGAATCTTAGCAATAGTGGAGAGGCCACCTTAAATGCCTTTCCCCAATCATGAGATTGATGATTACCTTATATGCCATCCTAGAGCCTCCATCCAGTAGCTGATGGAAGCAGAAGCAGACACCTGCAGCTAAACACTGAACTAAACTGGAATCCAGTTTCAGAGAGGTAGGAGTGATCAGCAAAGTGGTCAAGACCAGGCTGGTGAAACCCACAGAAACAGCTGACCTGAACAAGGGGGAACTCAAGAACCCCAGACTGATAGCTCAGGAAACAAGCATACGACTAATCCAGACAACCCTGAATGTGAGTGTCAGTGAGAAGGCCTAGGCAATCTATGGGGTCTCTGGTAGTAGATCAGTATTTATCCCTAGCAAAAGAATGGGCTTTGGGAGCCCATTCCACATTTAGGGATACTCTCTCAGCCTAAAAAATATGGCGGGGTGGTTGCTAGTCTCTACTCCAAATAGTATGACTGACTTTGAAGATCCCTCATGGAAGCCCTCACCTTCCCTGGGGAGCAGAAAGGGGATGGGATCAGGGGTTATTAGATGGCAGGGGAGGAGGAGAGGGAGAGGGAACTGGGATTTACATGTAAAACAAACTGGTTTCTAATTTAAATAAAAAACAATTAAAAAAGAAAAATATCACTCTCCAATAATTGCCTTGTAAAATAATGTATTGTGTTTTTTTGGAACCAAGTTGTTAATAATCAAAATAAATAAATAGTAATAAAAGTTTCAGAGTTTGTAGTCACATTCAACACATTCAAATACTGTTATTTATATATATGCATGCAGGTCTGTGTTGATATTAGGTATGACTGTAAGAAAGTAAAAGGGAATAAGTTGCTGTTAACATGTCTGGGATGTCTCATTTTAAATATGGGAGTGCACAAAGAAGGATATACTAAATCTTGAGAGAAGACCAAAAATGGAAACAAAGTGTAATTTAGTTCAAGAGGAAGGACAATGCAGAACCACTGCCATATGTGACACAAAGAAGCCATAGAAACACATGAAAAGAGAAACCCAAGAAAAATTGCAATGATCTATGTATAGCAGGATTTGAGGCTTGTCCTGTGCCTAAGGTTAGTAATTCATATAAGTATCTTGAAATAGTAATGCAGTCATGATGTGCAAAACCACCATATCAAGTAGAAAGTTCCTGCAAAAAGAAAATAGTAGGAAAGCTAATAAATTCAAGGATCATCCACATATGAAAAAAAACCTGATATCAGATAAAAAAAAATCGATCTTAAAGGTATCTTGGATTAGTTCATATCCTGGCATTATTTGAATTTCATCTAATTTTTCCATTGGTTTATATGTTTTCCTGGTGATAAAATATCAAATTCAAATGGTAATATCAGTTTGATTTCTTAAATAAATCACATTGACAATATCTGTCTCAAAATGTAATCTTCCAATCATTTTTTTTGGAAATTATATTGCTTATTAGTGTCCTTTGCTAAAATTCTGAGGTTATTCAGTGTTGTTATTGGAGAACAAAATATGGACCCAATGAATCCATCAATAACTAAGATATAGACAGAGCATTAAGTTATAACAGTCAATAAATTTCATTTGAAAACATCCCACTTTGAAATAGGTTCTTGATTGAGTGACAATTCTTTAAATATACACCATGAAAGTTAGATTTCTGTTTTCCTTTAACCAGAGGTTTGTTTATTTGTGTTTAGAAAAGAAGAAATTTGATTTACTATAATGAAACTAAAATAAGAATCATACAATAAAAACAGTATTTATGTACAGTTTTAATTAGAAAATATTTAAAATATTCTGAATATTATATGAAGACACAGAAAGAACCCACTAAGCATAGATATTTTGTATATACTATTCATAAATGAATATGGTATTTGCTATGTGGTGTTACCAAAATCAAAATCTTCCTTGGTAATAGAGAGAGGTATTTTCTATTGGTAGTACATTTAAATACAGAATTTGTTCATTAGAGACTTAACAATCTATATTTTATTAAATTGAAAGTTTATGGAGCTATGTTATTTTAGAAGAGAACTTCTATGCTAATTTTCTAATTGCCAGTGGAAAGAATATGATAAAAAAAGAGTAATATCCTCTGTTATATTGATAAGGAGCTCTATGATTACATTAACTCCATTGGAATTTCAAATATATCAATATACTAATTTTAGCACAATGCCACAGACACCCTAAAAAAATCAACATAAATATTTCCAAATCATTTAAAAATAACTCAAATGTGTTTTACCAAAATTAGTCATTGCAAATATTTTCATTATTTATGTTGTTCATATATTAACTAAGTAGTTTTTGTCTATGAATGTGGCAAAGTTTTGCTTTATAATTAGCCTTTATATCATATTAACCACAAACATATGCTTTTTATTTGATTTCAAAATATATTTTACTGCACAAGAACACATCAATTTATGATTATACATGTTTTCCCATTTCAGTCAGTCCTTTAGTGTAGGGGTGTCCTTTTGTATTGGACTGTCGAATATCAATACAGAAAATTTTCTCGTAAAGAATGGAATAGAGTATGTAATACAAATGACATAAAGCCCTTAGTGAAGGGAGAAAAAGGCTTTGGATCTTGGATGTCAGTTTCACCAGAGACAAATTTATAGGTATAGCAATCTGTCTTTTATAACTGACATGCATTTTCCCTGAGGTCCTTTTGCCCCCAAATGAAATTTTTTTCATCCATTTTCTCCAATATATAAAAAAATCCCACAATAAACCTAGGAATAGGTCTTTTAGGAAGTTTTACTTTCTTAAAAGGACCTTTGCCAATTCATATTAAGTTTAGTATTATGCAAACGTTTAATATAAATAAAACTTGTTACATCACTGAAATACAGAAATGTCTGAATTAAGCTTGCTTATCAGATTTTCCCAGAGATTGGTAGCGAAGCATCTCTCCTTCCTTCTACTGCAGCAGACATATTCTCCTTGGGACTCATTTAAAGAGGGGTGGTTATCACTCAGACAACTGCAGCAGAAGCACACCTGACATGCACTAGTGGCCTGGAGAACTAAGCAGCCTCTTCAAAATACATTCACTATGGAGTGTCTTGGGCAGTGATAAAAAGTAACATCTCAACTGAACTATAAATAAATTATTAGATAACACAGTGCTATCCAACTCATTCTATCTACAGCAGTGTGATATTTTGTCAAACTTTTGAAAAATAATCCTGTTGTGGCAAATAAGTTGATCCGCATTTATCATGATAATTTCCTTCCTGACTTTTAATGAGATGACAGATTCCTCTGATTAAACTTAGTGTGGGACAGGATGGGTACCACTGCTTCACCAAATGTTCTATGATAATTGGGAGACTTACTTTTAGTTCCCTGATAGATGTTTTGAGACTTTTAGCATACAGGTCATCCACATAGAGAATGCTTTTTAATGAAATATTTTTTCTTAAAATATTCTGAAGATGTTTTCTCCTCTTCAAATTGCTCTGAGTTTCTTCTCTCCTTCGCACCTACTAATCTCTATGCCCCTTTCTTCTTGTCTCACTTTAGAAAGCAAACTAACAGGATAAAAGAAAATAAAACAAAGAAACACATACACACAGAGACATACACACACACACACACACATGGATACACACAAACACACAGAAAGAGAGAGAAAGATGGGTGAAGGAGAAACCATGAAACACAATATTGGATATTGTAACATACAAGAAAAGACTGCTAAGGAAAAAATGACCAAAATGAATGAAGAGATATGGCTACCATTGAATTAGTTTAGTGCTGATTATCTATATATTAAAATACAGTCATCACTAAATATTTCTTATTTAGAACATTATCAATAAGGATTTTTTTCTTGGTGAGTGTGTATGGTATATACATAAGCTCTGATATGTGGGGGCCAGGGTTTGAATTTGGATGTCTTCTCTATCAGCTTCCTCTCACTATTTGACATGGCAATTGCCCTGAAACAGGAGCTCACTGTGCTGGCTCTATTGAGTGGCTAATAATCCTCTATGATCCCTATTTCTTCCACTATCCCATCACAAGTGACACTGCTCTCACCTCTGATGTGGGTGCTGGAGATGCAAACTCAGGTCTTCCTGTTCCACAGTGGGTAATTCCTGTAGTGAATCATTTCCCTGTGGATAGATGTATAGGATTATCAAATTTTAATTTCATAATTTGGGAAATTTCACATTTTAACTATAGTATTGGTTGTCAGAATTTTGTAATTCTTTGGATTTGCATTTTAAATAGTTAATTGTATTGTATATAATTTATGTAGTATAGTTGATTATAGGTTACTTCTGCTATTAAATTTACATTAAATTGCACATAGATGGCAAGAAAGTAAGAACACATGCAATGTGATTTTCATAGTCTAAAAGTTGAAATTAACAAAAATGTTTAGGTTTCCCTGATAAATCCATACATGTAAAAAAAAAAAAAGAGCTTACTCTGCCATTCTTTTTGTTTGTCATGTGGTTGAGAATGTGGTGAGCATACATGTGTACATGTGTCTGCCTGTGTGAGGGCTGAATTCTGTGCAGATGTGCTAAGTGGGGTACCAGAGGTAGACTGTTACTTGTCTTTTTTAAACACTGTCCACTTTATTTACTGAGGCAGATTCTTACTTTGAACTCAGAACTCCCCATTGTCACCCTATCCATCAAGCCTTCAAATCCAGTTTTCCCACTGGATCCTGTCTCTGCATTCTGAGAGATTTTTATGTGTAAATGACAAAACAATCAGCTTTTGGATGAATCTACTGAGCCATACAGTGGTCCTCATGTTTGCATAGTGAGCATTTTTCCACCATGACATCTCCTTAGCCTGTATTGTATAGCACTTGATACCTGAGCCCTAGCAATGTACATGCATAAAATTATAGAAAATGTAACTGTTTTAAATATTCCAATAGGAATAATTTATAATTATTCTTGGGTGAACACTTTCAATATTTATTGTTGGATCCAAACACGGCCGGCAGGCTCCAGCACGCCCAGAGACTGTCAAGGCCCCAGTAACAGTCCTGCCTCCATCCACAAGAGGACAGAAATTAGAGTATTGGAACTGTTTGCATCTACCAGAAAGGAATCTTGGTCCCATAACCATCAGGAGAGGAAGAGACTCCTGCTACACCCAAAAGAAGAAAGGATTGCATGAAGACTATATAAATGCACATTCAACAAGAGAAAAAACGATATGACACCACCAGAGACTAGGGACCATACACCAGCAAGACCAGAACATCCCAATGCAGATGAAGCAGAAGAGAATGACTTTAAAAACATCTTCATGAAAATGATAGAGGGCCTCAAAGAGGATATGAGAAAATCCCTTAAAGAAATGGAAGAAAAAACAAACCCAAAATACAAGATATCAACAAATCTTTCAAGGACACACTTCAAGGCCTAAAACCTGAAATAGGGACAATAAATAAAGCACAATCTGAGGGAATGCTGGAAATAGAAAAGCGGGATAAACAATCAGGAACTACAGATGGAAGCATAACTATCAGTTTTATTTATTTATAATCTAAATTAACTTGTATTTGACTTCTAACTATCAAAGTTATGATCAGAACATTATTGTTTGTTTTGCTCATTTTCTCTTTAAATATTGCTTGTAGGCACAAAACACGACTATTCCACCCTCTGCAATCTGCACGAGGTCAGTCTGGTCTCTGCTTCAGACACAACTCCTGACATCACCCCTTCCTAGGCTTGCTCCTGGCATGGAGTGGACTCACTTAGGCACGGAAGACAACCCTGAGTCTGGCCACACCTGACCCTTGTACTGTCCTCTACTGTCTGCTTGAGTGAGTAGAATACTAGGAAAGGCAAGACCATCCAGAATTGCAGACAGTTAAGTCTTGATTCACATACACCACAGGGAGATTAGAAGAGAGGAAGAGACCCCACCTGCGCCCACTTGAAGAAGGGATGGAGGAAAAGACAAATAAAAAATTCAAGAAATAAACAAATCTCTTAAAGTATCTGAAGAAAAACTAACCAAACAAGTGAAGAGAACAATTCAAACAGTTGAAGGCTTGAACACTGAAATAGAAACAATAAAGAAAACACAAAATGAGGGACTTTGGAAATAGAAAAACTGGGTAAATTATCAGGAAATATAGCTGTAATTATAACCAATAGAATACAAGAGATGGAAGAGAGAATCTCAGGTGTTGAAGACTTACTAGAGGATACACATTCATAAACCAAAGAAAATCTCAAGTCCAACAAATCCCTAACACAAAATATCTAGGAATTATGGAACACCATGAAAGGCCAAATCTAAGAATAATAGGTATAGAAGAAGGTGAAGAATTATAGCTCACAGGTACAGAACACATATTCAATAAAATCATAGAATCATCCCCAACCTAAAGAAGGATATGCCTATGAAAGTGTAAGAAGCTGACAGAACACCAAATAGAGTGACCCACAAAAAAGTACCCTCACCACATAGTAATCAAAACACCAAACTTATAAAATATATTACAAAACTTATAAAAAAATATTAAGAGCAGCAAAAGTAAAAGGCCAAGAAACATATAAAGGCAGATCTATCCAAATTACACCTGATTTCTCAATGGAAACCTTGAAAGCCAGAAGATGCTTGGTAGAAGTTCTACAAATGCTAAGGGAACATGGATGCCAGCCCAGACTACTGTATCCAACAAAAATTTCAATTACTATAGATGGAGAAAACAAGGCATTTCATGACAAAACCAGATTTAAGCAATATATATCCACAAATGCAGCCCTAAAGAAAGTACTGGAAAGAAAACTCTATGCCAACAAAGATAATTATACTCACAACAACATAGGAAATTAATAATCCCAATTTACCAAACATCAAAAAGGGGGGGGCAATTCACACATAAAAATAATCCCAACAACAAATCAAAAACAAACAAAATCAACAATCCATGGCCATTAATATCCCTCATTGTTAATGGTCTTAACTTGCCTATGAAAAGATACAGGCTAACAGAATGTGCAAGAAGACAGAATCCATCCTTCTTCTACATACAATAAACACATCTCAATGTCAAAGACAGAGGTTATGTCTGAATAAAGGTTTGGGAAAAGACTTTCTAATCAAATGAACCCAAGAAAAAAGCTGGTGTGGCAATGCTAATATCTAACCAATTAGTTTTAAATCTAAAATCAATCAAAAGAGATGATAAAAGGCATTTAATACTCATTACAGGAAAAGTCCATCAAGATGAAGTCTCAATTTTTATACATCTATGGCCCAAATAGGAAGGCACTTACATTCATAAAAGAAACATTACTAAAAATCAAACCACACATAAACCTTGAGTGCTAGCTAGAGCAGTAAGACAACAAAAGGAGATCAAGGGGACATAAATTGGAAAGGACAAATTCAAATTTTCACTATTTGCAGATGATATGATTGCCGACATAAGTGACTTGAAAAACTCTAACAGAGAACACCTACAGCTGATAAACACCTTCAGTAAAGTGGCAGGATACAAAATTAACTCAAAAAATCAGTAACTCTAGTATATATGATGATAAACAGGCTGGGAAAGAGATCAGAGAAACATCAAAATTTACAATAGCCACAAACAACATAAAATGTCTTGGGTTAACACTAACTAAATGTGGAAAGAAACGTAAAGTAAGAATTTTAATTCTTTAAAGACAGAAATTATACAAGATACCAGAAAATGGAAAGATCTCCCATTCTCTTGTATAGGTAGGATTAACATAGTAAAAATTGCAATCTTGCTAAAAGCAGTCTACAGATACAATGCAATCCCCATCAAAATCCTAACACAACTCTTTATAAACCTTGAAAGAACAATAATGAATTTTATATGGCAAAAAACACACAGTATAGTGAAACCAACCCTGGAAAATATAGGAACTTCTGGAGGCATCACCATCCCTGAATTCAAACTGTATTGTAGAGCATAGTCCTGAAAAGAGCTTGGTATTAGCACAAAAGTAGAAAGGTAGACCAATGGAAGCAAATTGAAAACCCAGATATTAACCCACACACCTAGGAACACCTGATTTTTTACAAAGAAGCTAAAGTTTTACAATGGAAAAAAGAAAGCATCTTCAACAAATGGTGCTGGCATAATTGGATTTGAACATGTAGAAGATTGCAGATGGATCCATATCTATCACCATGCACAAAACTTAAGTCCAAGTGGATCAAAAACATCAACATATATCCAGCCACACTGAATGAATTGATACAGGAGACTGTTTCCCAAAGATAACACAATTAGCACAGACATTGAGATCAACAATTAAATGGGACCTTGTGAATCAGAGAAGTTTCTGTTAGGCAAAGGACACAGTCATCAAGACAAAAGGGGAGCCCACAGAATGGGAAAAGATCTTCACCATCCCCTCATCTGGCATAGAGTTGATTTCCAAATTATACAATTAACTCAAGGAGCTTGCCAATAAAACATCAAACAATCCAATTAAGAAGTGGTTGCAGAACTGAATAGAGAATTCTCAACAGAGGTATCTAAAATGTTGGAAACACACTTAAGAAAGTGCTCAACATCCTTAGGCATCAGGAAAATGAAACTCAAAACACCTCTGAGATACCATCTTATGCCTCTCAGAATGGCTAAACTCAAAAACGCCAGTGACAGTATATGCTGGAAAGGATGTGGAGAAAGAGTCACAGTCCTCCATTGCTGGTAGGAGGGTAAACTTGAATGACCAGTTTGGAAATCAGTATGGCGACTCCTCAGGAAATTGGGAATCAGTCTACCACAAGATCCAGCAATTCCCTTCTCCAGGGGATCATGTATGTCTCTTTTAATGTCTTTCTTGTTTACTAGCTTCTCTGGGAGTGTGGATTGTAGGCTGGTAATCCTTTAGTCTATGTCTAAAATCCACATATGAGTGAGGACATACCATGTTTGTCTTTTGGTGACTGGGTTACCTTGCTCAGAATGGTTTCTTCTAGTTCCATCCATTTCATTTGCCTGGGAATTTCAAGATTCCACTGTTTTTTTTTTTTTTTTTTTTTTTTCTGCTGAGTAGTAGTACTCCATTGTGTGAATGTGCCACATTTTCTCTATCCATTCTTTAGTTGAGGGGCATCTAGGATGTTCTGGAAAAATTACAAATAGTGCTGCTATGAACATCATTGAATAGATTTCCTTGTTGTATGAGTGTGCTTCTTTGGGATATATGCCTAAGAGTAGAATTGCTGGATCTTGTGGTAGGCTGATTCCCATTTTTCTGTGGCATCGCCATACTGATTTCCAAAGTGGTTGTACAAGTTGCCACTCCCACCAGCAGTGGAGGAGTGTTCCCCTTTTACCAGCACAAGATCTCCTGAACAAATTGGGAGCATGAGGAGAAGTGGAGAGAGCTAGGATAATGAGAAGGGTAGAAGAGGAGGGGTGAGGAGGATATGAGGGAGCAGAATGTTTGACGCGGGGGAAGAATAAAAGAAAACAAGAATGGAGATACCATAATAGAGGTTTAAAGACAAATTCGGCACTAGGGCAATGTTTGGAGATCTACAAAGATGACACCAACTAAAAATCTAAGCAACGGAGGAGAGGCTACCTTAAGTGCCCTCCCCTGATATTGAGATTGATGACTGACTTATATGCCATCCTATAGCCTTCATCCAACAGCTGGTGGAAGTAGAAGCAGACACCCACAACTAATCACTGAACTGAAGTGGAATCCAGTTGCAGAAAAGGAGGTGTGATGAGCAAAGGGGTCCAGACAAGGCTGGTGTAACCCACAGAAATAGCTGAACTGAACAACACTGAACTCTTGGCCCCAGACTGATAGTTGGGAAACCAGCATAGATCTGATCCAGACCCCAGGAACAGGGGGTATCAGTGAGACCTCAGAAATCCATGGGCCCTCCTGTAGTAAATCAATACTTATCCCTAGCATAGGTGTGGACTTTGGGAGCCCATTCCATGTAGAGGGATACTCCCTGAGCCAAGACTCATGGTGGTGGGCCTATGCCCTATTCCTAAGGATATGACCAACTCTGATGACCCCCTATGGATGTCTCACCATCTCTGATGAGCAGAAAGGGTTCCTGATAGGTAGGGTATTAGTTGGGGAGTTGGTAGGGGAGGTAGGAGAGGAAATTGGGATTGACCTGTAAAACAATCATGTTTCTAATTCAAATTTTAAAAAGTCCAGCAATTCCACTCCTAGGCATATACCGAAAAACTGCATACTCATACAACAAGGACATATGTTCAAATATGTTCATAGCAGTATTGTTTGTAATAGACAGAAACTGTAAACAACCTAAAATGCCCCTCGACTTAAGAGTGGATAGAGAAAATGTGGTACTTTTATACAATGGATTATTACTCACCTGAGAAAAACAATGGAATCTTTAAATTGCAAGCAGATGGATGGAACTAGAAGAAACCATTCTGAGCGAGGTAACCCAGTCTCGAAAAAACAAACATGCTAAGTACCCTGTCATATATGGATTTTTGACATAGAGCAAAGGATTACCAGCTTACAATTCTCACTGCCAGAGGAGCTAGACCACGTCCCTCAGGCTAAACTGATAAGTCTCACAGCAAATTCCCTAACTCTTTGGCTTTTACAATCTTTCTTCCCTGTCTTCTGCAATGTTTCCTGAGATTTAGTTATGTAAGTGAGTGGTTTTGTGGCTGTATCCATCGGCCCTGGAGTCCACAAGTTTTCATTTTGTTTGATTGTGGTTTTTGTAGTGGACTTCACTTGTTGCACAGAGACAGTTCCTGGATGGGGAATGAATGCTATTCTTATAGCTGAGGTTATAAAGACACATATTTAGAGTTTAGTTTAGTTAGGGATTATGAAGTTTTGGTAAAGTGTTAATTACAGGTTTTCTGCCAAAACCCATGGCTCTACTAGTACTGGGTAGTTGGCTCTGATTCCAGTGCCAGGCAGAATTTCCTTCCTGCCCAGGAGGCCTTAAGTATAATTAGAGAGCCATTGGTTACCTTCAAGCCTGCAATCCATTAAAGCAATTTGAGGTTTTCTCTTTTTGTAAATGACCTGTATTAAAGGGGATCAATATAATGATAACAGCCAGGTCACAATGGATACAATCTTTAAAGAATATTCAGAATGTTACTTATTTTATTAGAAAAACTTAGGAATGAAAAGAGCAAATATATTGATCAGTATTTTTCAAGGAATAGAACAAAAAACAAAAAAAAAAACTAAAACACTGTTATCCATTGGATATTCAGTAACACTTTTAAAAAGATAAATATGACACCATTTCATTTCTTCATAAATTATTGTCAAATGCTCTGAGAACTTTACACATTTAGACATGACAAAGGTCACTGAAGCCCTAGAAGCCATTTTGAGATTTCACCTGCTAGCCTTATTTTTTAAATCTTCAATTCCAAATTTGGGAGGCATCCAATTTTTTACTTTAATTGGGATGTTAATTGGGCCTTTGGTGTCCTAATTATGAATAAAGTAATTATAGCAATTATAGATAAATTAGACTAATAATTAGTGATTATAAATAAAGTCAATTTGAAATTCATTGGAATATAGTGCCAAAATCAGCTTCAAGAGTGACAGAGTTCCTGGGAACCTCTAGAGTATGCTCTGTGTTACCATGTTCTGATTAGGATTTTACAAAAGCAAATTAAGTACCTATGTACACTTCTTATAAAGATTTACTTCACAGTCCATACAATCTATTCACTATTTTATAAGGTAATTAATGCACTCTGTTTTTGGAATACAGGTGTTTTTGTTAAATAATAATAATGATAAATTTAATACATTATATGGGAATAAGTAACAATAGTGAATATGGAGTTTTTGAGCTACTGAAATGCATAATGATGTATGAAAATAATTTTAGCATGGTTTTGAATCATTCAGATTCAAAATGTCTATGACAATAAACTGCCACATTGTTTCTCTTGAGTTCTAAATATTAACCAGTTAATTAAGTAGTTTAGGGATACACCAGGATATTGAAATTTATACATGAAATTTATACATATGTGTGGGTGTGTGAGTGTGTGTGTATTCTGTATTATGTAATTTATTTAGCTTCACAAGAAAACTTTCAGGAGAAGCAAGTAGGTCAACAGCACTGGCATATGTGCCTGTTAAAGTTGATAACATTACTCTTTGAAACTATTAAATAAATAATCCCTGTTTTACACAGAAAATGTTAAGTGCCAAAGCTTTGACCTGAACAGGGATTTATTCTTCTCTAAATATCCAAAATGCTATAATATTATCTTTATTGATGAACAGCTAAAAAGAAAATATATTCTCTGCTTTCTACTTTGTTAGAGATGATGCAGTGATTCATATATCATATTGTGCCTTTATAATGGTTATTTTTAATATTTTAATTCTTATTTATAAAGATATTCCATTTCCTCCATAGGTTTCCAACCATCCACTTTATATTCTTAGTTCACCATCTAATGTACTTCCTGATAGTTACATGTCCTTTTATAGCAAAGTAGAATGATTTAGTCTTCATTCTATTTTGAAATCATTTATATTTGCTAAGAAAACACAGCTACTGTATGTTCCATATGTCTTGATTGGAACTTTGAGAGAAATGTTGTTTAAATTAACTAATATGTATCTCACTTTATCACTGATTATATTCATTTAGTTTCTGTCTTGGACAGCTTCGTTGAAGAGAAATAATTATACTCTTTAATAACTACCAAGTGTAGCTTATCTTTGCAGAACGTTATGAAACTTATTTGGAATTGCTGCTTCAAAAAATCTAAAACAAAAAGAAAGTGAAGAAATCAAGCCTCCCATTTTCATTTCCTCAGATTAAAAAAATTAATGTTTACTTTTGTGCCATAGAAATTATTGACATACATTTTAGTAAATAGAGAACTAGGGTAAAAACAGAACTGGATAAAGTTTTAACAATTCTGTGCAATGATAATTATTTATATTTATGAAATCCATTCTGGTTGTGTTAGATTCTTCTCCATATTTTCAACATGGTAACACAGCTGTCTGACTTAAGGACTTTTAATCCCATTTTGAAGAGTTTATATATTTTATTTTTTGTATTTTAGTATTTTTATTTTTTAGTATATTTGTGCTACAAAATCATCTAATTCTGAATAGGAATAATGTGAACTTCACAAGATCATCTTCCCCATTCTATGTACTAATGAGTCAGACTCATGGTGTTTATCATTCCCTATCACTGACCCAGAGTGTATTTCTTGTTCATTGCATATGTCATGCTGATCTCAGCAGTGAGTGTGTGTCCTGTGTTCACAGCATCTGGGCTGCCTATTGTAGCCCAGGTAGAGGAGTGCCAGGTGCATATGCTCTGTAAGATCCCTGCATATGTTGTCTTTTCTCTGGATTTTATCTATCTTTGGTTTTGAGATATAATCAATTAAAGCAAAGAACTGTAATTTTTGCAAATGGACATTACACTAAAATATAAAGCTTTATATAGTATTAGAATCTTTTAGAAGTAATACAGTAGGAGCTGAATGGAATGACACTAATGGATATGACAGACTGTATGGGGAAGAGCTCATCAAGGCTTAGCCCTACATAAAGAACTATAGGCATCTGAGCAAAGCTGGGAGTAGGAGATGCAGTCTTACTTAGGCAAAGGCACACCAATTTACTTTTCAGTTCCAGAAGATAATCACTGAAAACATATATACAAATAACATTACAAACTCAACAGGTTATATTTAGAAGTAAATATATATATATATATATATATATATATATATATTTCTAATAAATATATGCATACACATACATATATATGTGCATTGTGTGGAAAAATAGAGACAAATATGTCATAAATTTAAACAAGTGTATATGTGAGAGGTTGGAGGGAGAAAAGGGAAAGAGAACATTTGGTAATTATAATCTCAAAAAAAAAAATCCTAACATGGACACTTTAAAACTTTAAATGTGGCATCAAAATTATTCATAAGAGAACAATGTTACCCTGGTTGCTGAAGTTATCTTCAAAGTGCAGATAAACTGAAAAAATACCATTTAGATATCTTTTTGGGTTTGAGGAAAATATGCTTCTCAAAACATTGTATTCAAGATGTCTATCAAATTGTTTTGGAATATATGTATATGTGAAATCAGGTTTGGCCCCATGTATATCCATCCACAGTGCTGTTATAGGTGGAGGCTGAGGATCACTGGGTGATTCTGTCCATAGTTCTAGAACTAGGTTCAATAAAAGACATACTCTTCAGGGAATAAGGCAGAAAGTGATGCTTAGAAAACCCATTATAACACCTTTGGTTTCTGTGTGCTCCAACACAAACATAAACATTCATTATGTGCATGCTTGTACACACACACACACACACACACACACACACACACACACACGAGAGAGAGAGAGAGAGAGAGAGAGAGAGAGAGAGAGAGAGAGGGAGGGAGAGAGAGAGAGAGAGAGAGTAGAGAGAGTTAACAATTTTGTGTCCATGTGGATGGAAAAACCAAGCAAATTTTGAAAGGTCACTACTGTACACATCCTTTTTCCCCAATGAGTTAATAAAATATATCTACTATTTAATCTATTATTTTAGTAATTTTCAAGAATATGTTTTCTACTTTTAAAAAGTGTAATTGCTGGAGGTAATGACTCTGAAAAGCGAGCTTATTTTCATTGCCAGTGATGTGTCTCACATTGCAGTTTCTGTTCATCATAGCAGGGCAAGTCCTGAGGGATTGTGTTAATGGACCATGCTGCCACCAATAAACACCTTGTTGAAATGGTAGTTATTTCAGGGAAAAAAGGAAGTTACTCTGAACTTTTTATAGACTGGATGTTTTAAATTTGCTATGAAATGAAGGACACATGAGTCTAAGAGTAATTATACCAATGATGTCTCTTTTTATGACTCAGTATAGTGAGACAGCAGGAAAATAAATGCAAAATAGGCATTTATAGAAAGTTAATCAAATATGGGCATTTAAAAATGATTTCTAATAGTTAAAATGCTGAAAAGTGTCAATGTATATATGTGTATGTAGTGTACCTGTAAATAATATTATTTTACCAATTGATTAATATTTTGTTTCCCATCAGGTGCTAATATGTGGCTTTGACAAACAGAAGCCTGAATTTTTTCCACATTTAAAGCTTGTATATAAGTTCCATTTTTCAGGCCTCTCACAAGAATTAGTATTTTGTATTAATATATGTTTTAACAGCTACAGAAGTAATAGTCTCTCTGGATTGTATAGTGGGAAAATTACCAATACTGAGTCAGGTAGAAATACAAGGGTATTTAATAGGGAAAAGCCTTACTTACAGAGCAACCTAGCCAACCGGAGTGGGAGCAGTCTGTCCAGCAAGTACAAAAGTGAAACTGAAAAGTGAAACTCAGTCCCCTGAAAGTCCACTCGCAATGATGGTCAGGTACACCAGTAGCCAGCCCCTAAGTAGGCGTGGCTACAGCTTTCCCTACAGGATTGAGCTAAGGTACAGACTCAGACATCTTCTGCTGACTCATTCAGTCTTTTTTTCTTTTACTCTGATTGATGATTTCCCAAATTGGACAATCTAAGCAGTAAAAATAATGGTGATGACACATACGCAATAGGAAACAAATGCAATCTATCAAGGTCATCAAAAGTGTACTATTATTGATTTTGGAAAATAGAAAATTCACACAGGACTTGGATGAGAACTGCAACAGAGTTTTGATAACAAAATAAGCAAAGAGGTTGAAAGGGACAGAAAATTTCACACTGAACATGGAACTATGTCTGTGGGCCCTAAAAAAATGAGAAACACCTGAAATGTGCACCCTAGATTCCACAAAATTAAAACAGTTTACATTCATTTAAACAATTCATGAAGTCCTGAAGAGTACAAATTATTTTGTTAAGATGAATAAAACAATGAAGTTCCAGAAAGACAGGTGGGGGTTGTTGGGTTTGACATTGAGAACACCCCTTTCATTTCTTTCCTTTAGATACTATCCCTGAGAGAAAAGCCAGTTTCCTGTGTTCACTAATGACATATAATTGGGTAAATAGAAAAGCACGACAGACAGACAAGGGAGGAAAAGAATGACACCTGCTAAATTTGGTCTCAGTTAGTTATAAATATACCTAATTAAAACTTTTATTGATGATATCACAGAGGAAGTAGCAAGAGACTTTGGAGAAAGGAAAATATAAGGCTGAGATAACTGAAAAACTGAATTTTTGTCAGCACAGAAATGAAAACAGGCTACATTTTCAAAATAAAGGCTTCAGAGTGAGAGTGAAATCACTTGATGTCTTCTCGGAAGGGGTGGTAAATGAGGTAAATAAAGTAATAATAAGAATGAGGTCATTTGAAAGCTATTTAAGGTATAAATTTTAACAAAAATTAGTGACTAGGACATTTGCCTCATGTAAAAGATTTATTAAGATATAGCCACTAGTTACATATTGCTACCCACATTTTGGTTCATGTTAATTAATATTAAATAATTTAAATTTTGTCAATCCTTCACTGTGGCAAAAGTCTAGAGTTTGCTAGTCTATTGAGGCTAATAGGCTATCACACCAGAGAGCACTAAGGACAAGTTTTCTACCTCAGTAAGTTCTACTAGACAGAATATTGAGTGTGTCTATAATACTTATTGGCTCTATTTGGGTTCTCTGAGAAACATATGATGTAAAGTCATGTTGGGAAATTTAATAGGGAGATGAACTGTGGGCAGGTTGTGTTTTGTCTCTTTTGTCCTCCAAGTTCCTTCCCACCTCGCTATCAATCCAGATCAACTCCCTTTCTGTATCTCATTATAAAACAAACAGGCTTCTATGGGATAATATCAACATAAAACATGAAAGAAAATTAAGCATATCAGATAAGCACAAAGCAAAAGGAAAAAAAAGGAGAAAAAAAAGAAAAGAAAAGAAGATAGAAAAGAGTAAGTGCTTAATTCCACATAAAGAAATACTCTCTTAGCCTAGACACACAGCGGAGGGCCTAGGCCTTGCTCCAAACAACATGACAGACTTTGAAGATCCACCATGGAAGGTCTGACCCTCACTAGGGAGCAGAAATGGGATGAGGTAGGGGAGCAAAGGAGGGAGCGGGAACTGGGAGTGACATGTAAAACAAGTTTGTTTCTAATTTAAACTTTTAAAAATGAGGAAAAAATACTGAAAAACAGAGAAGGCAAAAGAAACAGAGACCCTTGTGTTCACTCATGAATCTCATAAAAATGCTCAACTGGAAGCCACATATATGTCTGCGTGTGTATGTAAAAAAATCACATGGTAATCATCTATAAATATCCATATAAAGAGATAATAAAAATAGGATCACATCTTTAAACTGAAAAAAAGAAAAATATAATTCATGACTTGACATTGTGAGACAAGGGACCTCCAAAGTTGCTGCTCAGTTCATTTTCTTCTGGCCATCTACTTCTGGGAATGCAGCCTTCCATTAAGAGTACTTCCTTTCCCTGGAGAAACTCCCTTGGAAAAAATCTATTTTTGTTTGCAAGTGCTTATCATTTGGAGATATCTTCTAGGTTAGAGATGGCAACATGTGTCTACTTCTCCTTTTAGGTTTAAGGCCCTATCTGGTACAGACCCAGGCAGTCCAGTACCTACCACCTCAGCCCCAGTGATGTTATATGTGTGTGGATCATGCTGATTTGGAGGCCCTTGTTGCCTTTTGTACCCCATGCTTCCATCATCC
Source organism: Cricetulus griseus (assembly GCF_003668045.3). NCBI lineage: Eukaryota > Metazoa > Chordata > Mammalia > Rodentia > Cricetidae > Cricetulus > Cricetulus griseus. The sequence goes on along the minus strand of NW_023276807.1, from coordinate 236,408,040 downwards.
CTAAGGGGCCCTGTTAGGGCTGAATATCTCAAGGCCTTTCACTCTGTATAATGTCTGAGTACAAGTAGGTTTCTATTACATGCTGATATTAATGGAGAAAGTTTGATTCTTTTTTGGTTAATTTCCATTGTAAAGCATATTATACTGAAGAAAGATTAAATAAAGAATTTCTAATGCAGTATTGTTGTTCTTATTTCTATTGAATAATCATTTACTCTAAAGCAGAAATTTAGAAATTCCTACTAATTCCAATGTCACTAAGTTTCACCCAGACAAGTAACTAATCTCATCATGAATCTTATGTCTATTGATTCCCTATTTTAAATTCTTCTGTGATTGCCTTTATGCGGCGTCCACCCTTGACCAGCAAGAAAGACGCCACACCGAGGAATCTTCTTCAAACACAGTTTAATCGGGAACCTCTTTGCTTTTACAATGTATAATGGCGGCGGCGGCGGCGGCCGGCGGCCCCGGGCCGAGGGAGACGGGGCTTGATATAGTCTACATCTACCAATCACCTAACCCTACGTGGCGCGCCAGGATAGGTTGTCTCCAAGCAGAATTAAGAGGATACATGACCTTTACCATATTTGGAGTTGTTTACCACAGAGAGCACTCGCCGTCGGGCTGGCGGAAGGCGGAAACCGGCGCCATCTTTTGGGTGCGGTTTTCTGCAGCTCTCTACAGTTCCCCCTTTTTGTTTTAATATTATAGGAGTAGCAGTATCTATCTGTTGTCAGATTTCAGTCATCTCTGTCTTAGGTTCAACCCCAGTGTCCCTATCTTACCCGTCAAAGAGTCACTGTGTCGCCCTCACAGGCTCATGTCTTAGGTTGAAGGGAACACATGTATGCTTATTCGCTCAGCATGAGGGTAGGTGCCCGTCATTGAGCATGACTGATTCAGATACGCATCACTCACTCAGCAAGGGCGAGACAGACATCTATTTGTCTGTCAGCATGGATAACCATGCTTGAGGGGACTGTCCTGCTTCCACAGCAGCAAAGGCCTGTACCAACATAGCAGCTTGGGATTTTTGTGACTTCCTGATCCTGCATAGGCACCACAAGCAAACAAAAATGGCTAACAGCATCATGGAAAACATAACCCCTACTCCAGCCCATTCCTTAACTAAACTAAAGGCTTGTGCAATCATGGTATTACTTCTCTGCTGTGTGACCCTCATCCTGCAGATACACCATAAGGCTATGAAACTAACTAGGATAAGCATTCCTCCCAGGGCACCCATTCCTGCCCACTCTTTCAGATGATTCATGGCTTGAGTGATCCACGCAGACAGTCCTTCCGCAACCGAGATGTCGACCCTGGTGTAATTCACGTGCACTATGGAGAGTCTCAGCTCCTGCATCAGCTTTTCAAAATCCCCAGACCAGTTGCCTAGAAGATACTATGAAGGTTGTTTAGAACACAAACCAGGCATTCTCCATTCACATCCCAACTGTGCCAGTTACCATAAAGTATCCAATTGTTCCTGCAATAGATCAATGTGTTGATTCAAAACCATAATGCCATCTTTCAATTGAGCATTAAGGGTAGATTGGATATCCAATGCAATCTCCATATGCTAAGTACAGCAATTTCAACTCCTTACTAGTTAAGAGAATGTCATCCATATAGTGAACACATCTCACAGCAGGGTATTTCTCTCTAATAGGAGCAATAGCATGACACACAAAAAGCTGACACATAGTGGGGCTATTGACCATACCCTGGGGTAAAACCACCCACTCATATAATGGTATGGAGAATAGAAGGTAAAGTAAAAGCAAACCTAACACTATCCTGCACACATCACAAATCAGGTTCTTCATGATTGGGTAGGGCTGACAGCAATGGTAAACCACGCTGCACAGGCCCCATGACTTGCATCTATTTATTTCCTTCAGCTGTTCTAACGTCTCCTGCCCCTCTTCTACAGCCTTGCGGCATCTTTGATCCTCTAGACAGCTGCGAACCATTTTCCAAATAGGCCTCGTCCCTGGCTTCAGCATTCCCTGTGCCCAGGCAAAATCTAGATCTTCTCCAAGCTTATCCCAACTATCCACAGTGAGATTGCCCGAGGCTGCGATGTTAAAAAGCAGCCAATTCACCACTATAATAGCGGGGTCCATCAACTTACTCTCACTCTGCAAATTAAAGCAGAAGCGAGGTTTTTTACTTTCGGTTCGCTTTTGTCGCGAACAGTGTTGCTCCTTTCCGGAGACTTTACTGCCTCTTTCCCGAGGGCTTTGGTGCTCCTTTACCGGAGACCTATCTCCTCTTTCCCGAGGACCTTGGTGCTCCTTTACCGGAGACCTATCTCCGCATTCACCGCGGACTTTACAGTTCCACTTACCTTGGGAACTTACCCCCGACTGTGAGAAGTTCTGATTCCCCGTACGGGCCACCACTTGCGGCGGTGGCGGCGTCCCCGTACGGGCCACCACTTGCGGCGTCCACCCTTGACCAGCAAGAAAGACGCCACACCGAGGAATCTTCTTCAAACACAGTTTAATCGGGAACCTCTTTGCTTTGTACAATGTATAATGGCGGCGGCGGCGGCGGCGCGGCGGCCCCGGGCCGAGGGAGACGGGGCTTGATATAGTCTACATCTACCAATCACCTAACCCTACGTGGCGCGCCAGGATAGGTTGTCTCCAAGCAGAATTAAGAGGATACATGACCTTTACCATATTTGGAGTTGTTTACCACAGAGAGCACTCGCCGTCGGGCTGGCGGAAGGCGGAAACCGGCGCCATCTTTTGGGTGCGGTTTTCTGCAGCTCTCTACACCTTTATATTTTTATGAAATCATTACCTTTTAAAAACACAAGATACCTTGTGTTTGTGAAATGAATTTCATTTAGAAACTAAGAAAAATCAGATTTTTTCATTGTAGTACTATTTTTGGCCACCATACCTAGAGGAATTTATTCACTACTCTATAAGCTAAATAGTATTCCAGTGGATAAAATATATTTTTGATTTCTTGAAACTTGGTGACCAATTTGTTATTAGTAATGTTTTGATGGGCTTTCTGATTACTAGTTTATCATTTATGTTCTTCACATAAAAGTGTCAAAAGACATAATAAATAAATGCTTTCAGGTTTTTGTGAACTAGATCACAAATTGATAAGTATTTGGATAGTATTGATGCTGAAAGTTATAAATAATGAATCACACTGAAGACAGTGGAGAATTGGATCCACAGAGTCAGTCCTTTGCTATGGGTTATGATTTTACTTTAGTCTTGCATTGGGATTTTTAAGGAATGGCTGCATGTAGTCTTGAGAAACATACATACTTTCTTGCAGGTGCCCATCCCAGATGGTATTAGCAAACATATTTTTCAAGTAAAGGAGTGCCCATTCTCTGTTAGAAGTGATCAGGTACCTTTATAGCCATTGAAGGTTTAATGTTATTAGGAATATCTAATTTTAGTTTCTTCTAGGTTCAACCTGTTCATAGAACTAATCCATATTTTAATAAGCAGTAACTGAGTTGAAAGGGTCAATGTGCTAATTGACATCCACCCAGGTTTTTAAAATAGCAAACCTAGAAGTCAAATTTTCATAAACACTAATGTTTATTGTTCTGCTGCTGCTTCTTTACTGGGATTATCATTCATGGAACAGAATTTATCAACATGCTATATTTGAACATCAGCAATAAAAATTCTCTATCAACAAGGATTTTAGGCACAATTTTTATTATAAGAATTCTGTTCTATGACAATTCAATATGATAAGACACAGTATAATAAAATCATGTGTTTGCTTGCATTTCACTATATACATGACATACATATAACAATATTTACTATTTTAGAATGTAAATAAGCTAAATGATGGACTTTGGAACACTGACTAATTCAAGAATTAATTGCCACTTGTTAAGTGTATAGGTTTTTACAGTAACAATTATTTTCACAAAATGATTGTATTTGTTTAACTATGTATTTAAATTATTATTCATATATAAAAATTAAATAATACAAATTATATTTAGTAAAACCAGTGCTATCATATATATTTTTAAATATTTACATTATATACTTCTATTTTTCTAATATTAAAATATATTGCTTACTATAGTGTGTAATTCTGCTTCGAACTTCCCTATTGTAAAAAGCACTGTAAGGGCCAAGGATATTTCTCAGTTGGCAAAAAGCACTGTAAGGGCCAAGGATATTTCTCAGTTGGCAAAAGTGATTGCCAGACAAATGTGATGAACCAATTTTGATCCTGGGACCACCCCCCCAAAAAAAAACTAGATGCAGTGATATGTATATTTATTCACAGAACTCCTATCTCAAGAAGAGAGGTAGACTGAATGAAACGGAAAAAAAAAAAAGTTTGGAGCCAGGTATTTGGGAATACCCAGGACAGAAACAGGAATTCAAAAGAGCAAGGTGATATGAAACAAGACCATGGACTCCAGAAATCACAGAAAGTTGTTACATTTACAGACACACAGGCACACACAAACAAGCACACACACTTATAAAACATTAGGTAGAAAAGGTTTATCATAGATAAACCATAAAAATTTGAATTTATTTTAATGTTTTGTCTTTAAATCAGATGATAAATGAAAGAAATATGTATAGATATGTCATTTAAATTATTTATACTTGCATAAAAGAATTGTATAACATTTTCTGCATTTCAGTATTTGATTCCTTTATTCTGCTATGAAAATTTAATTTGAGACTATACATACTGATTATCTCAAGCTTCTGTTATCAGATTTTCTATTTGCAGAACACTGGTTTGAACCCTAAAAAAATATTATTCAAGCTCTGCCAAGCAATTTAAGATAAAACAGTTCTTAACAGACTTTAGCTTTCAGAGAAAGAAACTATCAATTTAGCATCGATAACAAATATTTTTAGTATATTAGTTTGATATGCATTACTTATATCACATTCCTTTGAATTGTTGGCGATTTGAACAAGGTGAGAATGACAGAGGTTATTCTGATAGTATTGACAAAGTTCCATATGAACCGATGCTAATCTCTGTCTCTATATTCATAGGAAAATAGATATTATTCATCTCCTTGCAACAAATATGATTTCTGGTATTTCAAATATGAGCTTTCCGAAGATTGGAGAAAATTAGATGAATCCTGAATAATTTTCTCTTCAACCAATTGAAAATACAAGACCATCTCCAATACATCTTTTTTCTTCCATATACCATCCTTATGCTTCACGGTATCAAGTGTTCCATTACCTCTTCGCCATTTTTAATTAGAAAATATTATCTATGTCTTTCTATATTAACCCACAGAGCCATGGCGTATGCACTGCCTCAGTGCTTACCTATTTAAATAAAATAATTCCACAGACTCTTGCCTGAGTACTGTTCTTGTGCCTTCCCTCCTGGTGTATCATCCATTTGCTACTCTTCTAGATTCCAACCCGTTTTCTGTTAAGTACCTATAGGAGAAAATGCTTGCATGATTTGCTGGCCAGCCTATCTTATACCCTGTACTTCTGAATAAGAAACATGTCACATTATGCCCATGAAGTCAGAATACTTCCTTATGAATTAGCATGAGTGGCCAGTACCTGGCCTGCAGACTAGTCTGCACATCTTTAATATGTTTTCTCTACATAGCACACTTGGCAGTATGGACACTCACTATCCAGTCCAAGGAAATGTGTTAACGAGTCACAATAGATGGGCTTCCTCTACATAAATGGATTCCCTCACACAATAAAGTGGAAAGTATTCCCTGAAACTGTCTCGAGAGCAGTTTACTTTTCACTGACAAACAGGCATTGCTTTTGTCTAGGGCAAGTACCCAAAGAACTGTCTGCCTTTTGGTTATAAGGTAAAATAATCTAGCTCTTTAGTTCTCTCTCGTGCTAGTACTGTTTCTGTCTTCCTTGTAATATCCTCCAAGCATTAGAACAGAAAGAAAAAGTAATGTAGGTAGTTTGCGATGATTATGTTGTGTTTAAACGATGTTGTTGTGACACTGCTTCATAACAAGTGAAGAACAGATACACTTGTGAAAGTACTGTACATTCATTGTAAAAACAAAGCAAATGAAGGCATGGATTTCTTAAGCATAGGATTTATGGTATTGTTGTCAGCTATGATCACTTGTTCGGAACAGTTAGTATCTAGATAAATGAGGAATAACCATATCCCCCCTCCCCGTTGTAGTTTAAACCATCCATAACAATAGAATTATCTTTATACCTTGTCTTCTGAAACATGGGTTTGGTAAAATGTACAGGAAACATACATAGACCCTGATTTCAATTTCAACATATGATTTGGTGACTGAAATATTGTTAGTGAATACTGAATTAGACTGACTTTCTAGTCAAATCAGATCATAGAGAGTTCAATTTTCAGATTTCAGTTAAATATGAAGAAAAGAAACATACTGTTAATAGTAGAATTATAGATATACATAAACTCATCTAGTAAGCTGTTTATCACAAGTTATTTTATCTATATTTATCATTATGCTATTTATCAAAAACACAAATGAATATCCTCATATTTCTACCACTGTAATTCCCTAGGAGAATAAATTTCATTGGGAAAATTAGGAGTTGAACTGGTCAACAAGAAGACAATATTGGTTAATTTTCAACTCAAGGTAGTTATGAAGTGGGGTTAAATTACACATGAGAAGAGACTACAGGAAATTAAAATTATCAAGAATGTGTCAACTCTCCAATGGGAAAATCAACATAGAAGTGGCAGAATTCCTATAACTTGCCTCTCATCTTCACATAGAAAATAACTCAGAGCGGCTAGTCTGACTTGCTCATTGACATTAGAAAGTACTGTCTTAGCTGGAGAAGTCAAGAGAAATCTGTTCGTCCCTACGGCTTTTACATACTGCATGTTCTTTCTTGTGCAGATATGTTAATAAAGTTTAGTTGACACAAAGTTCTCAGAATGTAGTTCATGTTTGCTTCAGAACTATCAGTAAGAATCTTCTGTGTTCTTCACTTACCACTTAGTAATAGCAGCAGCTCTGTCAGACACTGCACTAAGAGCTTAACATATATTTACATATATTTTCATATCCATTTTTCAAGAAACCAGACAAGGTAAGTTTCATTATTACCATTTGAAGATAAGGTGACTTATAGTCTGTGAAGTGAGATAACTTGGCCAAGATCTTCAAGCTGGTGTGTAGCAACTTAGTTTTGAAATGAATTATTTCTCTGAAAAAGCTTTTGATCTTCATAAACCTTGTATAAACACTGTTTTTTACCGATGGCTTTGAAGAAAATTCATTGCTATTCTGACAAATGTATTATTTTTGAAATTATGTATCATATTTTTGCATAGATGCATGCATAAGTATTATCTCAAACATAGTACATAGAAATTTAGAACCTTTTAAAGACAAGATATGTTCTTTATTTATGGACTTTACAGTTCCTTGATCACTGTGAGCCTTTCAATAAATAATAAATTACAGCTACAGATAATTTAACAATAAAAAATTTAGCATCCTGCAGTTAAGAACCAAAACAGTAAAACTTGATTTAATGTTGCTGTACAGAAGCCATTCTCTTTCTCATTTGGTTTTGGCTCACCCGTGTCAATGTACAAACAGAAGGACAGATGTTCCAGGATAATTCACCATTATAGGTTGATTTGATTTATGCATTGCAGGAATTAAAATGTTTGACAGCTTTTTAGTTTTCTTGATATATATGATTACTAGGGTAAAATGATTCAGCATCTCTAAACAAAATCCCCCTGTATGGTCATTAAAATGCCTGAAAGAGGTGTGTTTGTAATGAAGTGTTATTACTTACTTTAAAATACAATGGTGATTTCTCATGAAATAAAAAAGAAAAGAAACCTTACAATGAGGTTCCCTAGGACGAGTGTGGTTCAAGTGTGAAAACACTTGGTCTCTGTGTCCAGAGAAGGAACTCTCCATTGCTTTCAAGCATCCCCGGCAGCTGATAATGGAGAGCGGTTGGCAATGCTGATGGAGGCAGATGCTCACCTGTACTCCAACAGTGTACAATCTTGGCTTGATGACAAGGTGAGAAGAAGGAGAAGCTGTCACAGAATGGGGGCAACTGGCAGCTGGAACCCAGGCAGGGAAGGGTAAACTGGTCACCCCGGGCTGCTTGCTTGACTACAGCAGATCTCATCAATCATGCCAACATATGCAGCTGCCTGAAATAAGCAGGCTTCTCAGACAGGAGACAAAATGAGGCGAATTAAAAGGCCAATAATTTAAACAAATTTGTTCCCAGTTTTGAAGAAAAGATGGATTGATAAATACTGCTGATACACCCTGATTTCTGGCTAGTTGATAAAAGTTGCTGATATATAACCATGTGGTAAATTTCAATGTGCTATTCTGAAGTGTGATCCTTTTTTTAAAGGTCATATCCTTAAAAATATAAATGTGACATTTTTCAAAACCCGTCAATTACTATCATCCCTGGGCTTTTACATTTTTCATTGCTCATAATTCTGTAGCTAGTATGAAGAGTAGAGCATTAGATTCCCAACAAAAACATATGTCTTCTTATTTTGTCCAATGCCCCAAATGAATTCAGTGGGAATTTGGCAATAACAAAGGCTGCATAATTATGCTTATAATGTCAGGTAGTAATGTGAGACAATTATTTTTATTTTCAGTTTTCCTTGTTAATATTATTTGAAGATCATCTTGAAAGGAAATTTTCAGAGTTTTACCTTTTCTATTGCTACAGTATATCCTCTCCCTTGCTACTTTACTTTTGATCAATGTTAGTACTAGTTTATTTCAACTCATATCCATCCGAACTATATTCTCACAATTTCACACACCCCCTCAATCACACAGGTGTGCACTCATTTGAACATTCTTTTCTAACTTCTCAGTATACTGCAGAAACCCCATCTGTCACCTCAAGAAAATAACTCCCTTTCCTTCCTTTCTTTTCCCCCTCACAACAGAACTCTTCTAGAATCCCTGGATGAATAATTAGATTCCTTCAGGTTAAATGTGGACGAACTCTGTGTTTAGACACTAAGTGACTTTTCCTCCTTATATGCACAACCCTTCCTTGAGTTTGTCCTCCATCCTTCATGAAATTTAGACTCACCTAAAAGAACAAGAGAGCATTGGCACTTTCACTGATTAGCTTTGTTTACGTGTACTTAATGATTGCTACCAAGTGCCAGGCAGAACACACTGGGGTGGGGGTAGCATTCTGAAAACAACAGAAGACAGATTTGGAAGGTGGTCATTTTATTTTTCATATGTGATGGTAGTTCAGACACTAGAGAAAGACAAAGCTAGCCGGAGGTCAATGTGATTCTCCCTACTCTTCTTACACGCTCATATCCTTACACAGGTGGCCTCACAGCTGCTGTTATGTCTGCAGGGGAATCAGTTGCTGGCAGACCTTGACACAGCTGGCAACCCAATGCAGGAACAGAAGAGTCATGTTACTAAATGGAATGTGTACACCTTGTCTGCTAAATCACAGGTCATCTTTAAATCTACATTGTAAGACACTTTACTGCTTTAAAAAAAAAAAAAAAAAAAAAAAAAAAAAAAAAAAAAAAACAAAGCTGAGAACTCAAATTTCTCCTTCAACCTCTGATGAAAACACACAAAATTTCTCTGTCCTCAAGAAAAGTAAGCGTCACTCATGGCTTAATTAGATCAATAATTTTATTTGCTACTAAAGCCAGAATTTGCTTTGAACATTTAATTTAATATTTTGGGGTCTCACTTAATAATATTCTCCAAGAAAACTTTGGATTTTAGTCTACATGAACTTCACAGAAAAAATATTTTGTAAAAATATGGAAGTATGGCACTTTCAAATCACATATGAAATTAGTGGTAACTAGAACATTAGCAGTAGCATTTAGCAGCATCCAGGTGATATGAAAACATTTGAACATGCTAAATCTATTTTCTGTTTCAGACATGGACATGTTTATAATAAACATATATATTCCAGATTCTTCATTGCTTGTCTGAATTGCCATGGTTCTGTCAGATGCTTACTGTCATAATTTTAGAGTTGTTGGAAAAATTATCACAACACATTGAGAACCATGATTGTTATCAACTGTCTAATTTATTGTTAGGGTAGCTTGAGTTTCACATATCTGTTTTTCTTTTCCTTCAAAGGATTTCCATGATACTTGTACACTTTAAGTTTTGAATGCCATGCCACATGGTTACAACAGAAATGCTAATAAGAACAAAATTTCTATCAGGCACAAGCTTGCTCATCACCTTATATCTCAAAATACCCCGGCATAAGGATTTTACATATTTTGTGTCACATATAATAAGAGCATCATGAATTGGCTGTAAGCTACAGTGCATGAAATCCCACTGTAATTAATTAGTGTTGTTATAGCAACAGTTTTTATAGCACTTCTAAACACCCAAACTATTCATTGGCACAGGGCAAAGTGTCTGAACGCTATTTTGCCAAATTATTTTCAACCAGTCTCATTCTACCATCTTTCCCAATATTTTAAAAATCATACTCATCTTTTCCCTCCACTTGGATAGCTTCCTTTCTACAAAAATTCAGTGTCAAACCTCAGCACAGCAGCAGATTTTATTATCAGTTTGCTTGTGTAATACTGAGAATACAGGACTGGTTTTTTCTCCTGAAGAACAAACACACCAAGTCTTTTAGTGAAATGTACTAATTTTTATTTAGTATTACTGCATACAGCCTAGAAATATGATTCAAAACTTGTTGTTTTTTCTGTTTATAGCTAAATAATACAAAATTATAATTTAATTATTTTAGTATATATTTGAGGTAAGTAAAGATAAGTAATATAAATAAATATTTTGGGTTTTTACTTTAAAACTTTAAAAATGATTTTGTCAATTCAGAAATTCAGAAAAGTGAATGTTTTGATTAACTTTACTCCAATTATTTCCCCTTCAATTATGTATTCATAATTGAACACATGTTCAATATTTTTAAAACATTTACCCATGGAGTCTACTTAGTGCTACAGTATGTGCATGGGTATGGTGTTATCTCCTGGATCATTGCCGGCTTCTCATTGAAGCACATCTCTCTGAAGAAAACTGCTACCCTCTGCCTGCAGCCCTTAGTTGCCAATATTTTTTCTTCTATTGTTAAACCCTACCCTTCTTCTTCCTCCATTCAGAATTTTTCACCTGGCTGATCATAGCTTCTCTCAGATCATCCATGTCATTGCCCCTTTGATTCAGCAAACATTGTTGTTATGCAGTCATGCATAGCCCCTAACTGTACAATATTTTTACCCTTCTTCTGTGATGATCTCTGATTTTTAAGAGGAAAGGATATGATGAAGATAACCCAATTAAGCCTGAGAACTCTACAATCTCTTATTCTTTCATGTTGACCAGTTTAAAGTCTCTTTGTAAATTATTATCTAATGAAAAAAAAAACTTCTCTGATAAGTGTTGAAGAATTCATTAATCTATGGGTATACCAATAACTTATTAATAATCAGTTTAAGAAATATCTATCTAAAGGAATATTAATAATGGGCTTCCCTAGGCCCTATGTACTATCTGTCAACAAGTTGTTTGTCTTGATAATGGTATCACTCAGGGATTTCAACTGTAGAAGCGGCCTTAAGTCTGATCAAAAAGTAATAATTACTCCTATAACAGACTTGCTGCTATTTTGAGAGTGGGTATATCTTACCAGATTTGTCATTTGGGCATTCTGTAGCATACACTGATGATTAAGATTGAAGATCATTTTCTCCCTGCCCCCTGGATCATCTGTAGCACCTTTCAACACTATGAGAGCTAATGAGTAGTAATGAAGCTTTCAGGTCACTACCAGCTTGATGTCTCTGTGTTTAATGGCTTAAGTATGTTGTGTCCTCAGAAACAGTGTCTTACCATCAAGTTCTGGAGTTTAATCAAGGGCACTGGTGTTTAGGAGCCCCATAGTACCCCACTGGCTAACAATTCCAAAGGATTTGTACCATATCTGCCATAGGGCATTATATTTAATAAGTTTATAGTGTCTTGAAGAGACATTTTCCTCTATTATATAATAATTCAAACTCTTTTATGTATGTGTATGTTTACCTACTTACTATTCTACAGTAATAGGTCTCCATGTAACTTCTTCAAAGATCTTTATGCCTAGTTATCCCTCTTCTGTTTTGGGTTCCTATCCCCAATGTAATCATTCTTGCTGGACTATTACTCATTTGCCTCTGTATCACCCATGAACCCTCACCATTGCCCCTTACTAGTTTCATTACCTCTATCAATATTTCAATATAAACATACATATAAAAAGTTTCAAAGCTAACATCAACATATGAAACAAAAACTACTGGTTTATCTTTCTGAGTCTGTTTTACCTTAAACAAATTTTTTGTTTCCAGCTCCGGATTTTTACCTGCACATTTCATAGTTTCATGTTTGATAATTTGAATGCCAGTCCACTACATTAAATAGACCACATTTCACATGTGTTCATCAGCTGATGGGACATCTGGGTTGTTTTCATTTCCTGCCTCTCATGAATTGAGTGGCAATTGACATGAATGAGAATGTTCTCTTGTAGTTATAGAGTCCATTGGTCATATACCCAAGAATGGTATAGCTATAGCTCTGTGGTAGATTATTTTCTATCTTTTTTTAGGAACTTCCCTAATGATTTTAGTAGTGACTGCACCTGTTTGTACTCATCAGAAGTGAACAAATGTCTCTTTTCCCCTCAAATCAACCGCAACATTTTTAAGCATTTTTTTTTTAATCTCAGTCATTCAAAATGAGGTAAAGAGAAATCTCCAAATAGTTTACATTGTGTTTTAATTCACAAAAAATTAATATTTAAAAATTTTCTCACAACTTTTCCTTTTTTGAGAAGTCTCTGTTTAGTTTCATGGAGTTGTTTGATTTTGGTCAGGGTGGTGGTCTGGTTATTATATATTGGGTTGATATAAACATTATATATATGATCACATATATATGGAATGAAAGTAGAGCCAAGGTTCTATGGAAAAAGGAGGAACTGGAAGAAGATGATGTATAGGAGAGAAACCTGAGATGGTTTTGTATTTATATGATAAAAGTACATGGTATATTTGAATGAAATTATCATTATAAGACCCATAAATTTATATATAATAAACATAAACAAATAAAATTTTTGGAATATAAATAATGACATTGATTAGTGTGAGCTTCTTTTAAGCATGTGCATGTTTTGAAATATTACTAAACTAAGCATAGGTTAAATGCTTAAAGCAAAAACCAAGTACATTCAATTTTTATATGATGCAAAATTCAGCCTACCCAAAGAAATGAGTTACACACACGTGCAATTTTGTGATTCTAAACTTTGTGTTATTTTATGACAAGGCAATTTCCATAACCTACTTAAAAAATTTTAACATCAAGAATTTTCTGTGTAAGAACTCAGGACATTTTATTCAGAACACTAATCCCATCTCAAAGAGATATTTAAACAGGTTAGAAACTAAGAAGACTGCAGAGGCATGGAGTTCCCTGACCGTCCCCATTCCTTCTTTTCAAGAACAGGAATTGAACTCTAGAGTTTCCCACTTTATTGAACATCAGGTCATAAAACCACATGTTACCATGACATTCTTTTCATTTTATCACATGATTCATCACAAATGTCTCCTTCTTCATGAAACTCTGCTAATAACCTGAGGATTTCTCCATTCCTTCTGGAATATCTTTCCCATGAAAGTTATTGTCTCAAATAAAACTTGATAAATACATCAATATGTTTTTCCAGCTAATTTTCTTTTTAAATTTTTTATTTGCCAGTCCTGCCAGTGATCCCAACAGGACTGAGGAGACCTCTTCTATTTACATAATAATTGAAAGACCATGATGGTAAGTTAAATTTAGTATTTGTATTTTCATAGACATTATTAGTTAATTTTCTCTTTGAAAAAAAATTGTTATATGAAAGTACCCTATAATAACCAGTTTAAATGTTACTAAACCACTAATATGTATTGGGCTATTTACTGAAACCTTGTTAATATTCTGATGAAATTATAATATGGTTCCAATTATTTCATAATTGTATTGAAATATAATTTTAAAAGGAAGAAACTACAGACAACAGTTTAATAATATGTGTATTTGTTTCAATGACTAATATTATTAAATAATGGTATTTTTCATATATTGATATATTGATACTAATTATCGTCCTGTATCTTTTCATGGGGAGATGTAAGCAAATATCCACTCACTAGGGGTAAAACACTACAAAAGAACAAAGCCTTATAAATTACACAAAACAAAACAAAATGTTCCCACCCTACCCTAGGTCTATCTTGGTAAACCAATGAATTTACTGGAGTTACTTCCATAATCATGGACAAATCAAAGGTAGCAAAATGATTGAAAAGACCACTCCAGCTAGTGTGATGACTGCATAAATGGAGTTCATATATTAACTTGAAAGAGACATAGCAGAGTCTCCTCTACACCTATAATTTATTGCTGCTTGCATAAACTTGGGAGGTACTTTACATGATGCAATATTAATCAACTGTTATCAAATGAGATCAAGAAATTTGAAGGGAAGTGGATGTTTCTAAAATAAAATCATCCCAAGTTTAACATCAGAACAAGAAAGATAAAACTGTCATGTACTCACCTGTAAGTGGTTATTTGCTATTAAGTAAAAGCTAGTCATATAACAATCCACAGGCTCAAAGAAACTAAGTAAGTAGGGCTCAAGGAGTGTGTGTGTGTGTGTGTGTGTGTGTGTGTGTGTGAGAGAGAGAGAGAGAGAGAGAGAGAGAGAGAGAGAGAGAGAGCATGAATCTTTCTGGGAAGAGGAAATAGAATAGGTTTTGCTGGTTGAGTGCAGACAGGTGGATATAGGATTAAGAAGGAGCAGGGAGCAGGCGGGGAGAGGGAGAATTTATGGAGGGACAGAATACAAGGAGAGATGACTGTAACTGAGTCACATTTAGGGGATGATGTCATAACCTATTACAGTGGAATCTCTCTGGGAGCTATGAGAGTGACCCTAGTAAAGTCTTATATTAGTGGGGGATATAGAGCCTGAACCCACCACCATTTTTAATCAAGCAAGTCTTCCAGTGGTGGCACTGGAACATCAACCCACACACAAAACCTTTGATCTAAATTTCGATCTTCCTGAAAGTTGTGCTGGGCAATGATGGTCCAAACTTCTGGACATGCCAAATCAATGACTGATCCAACTTGAGGCCATCACCACAGAGGGAACACACAGCTGGTATTGCCTGTATGGCCAGGAGTTAGAGGGTAGACAGCCCAATGTCCTAGGATAAAACAAATTATAATTGGGGAAAAGGCAAAGATATCTTGCTATACTCATAGTTTGGAGACTAGATCAATATTGCCATCAGAGGGGCTTCATCCTGTATCTGATGGGACCAGATGCAGAGATCCATAGACAAATATTAGGTGGCACTTGGGGAACCCCCATGGTAGTTGGGGAAGTAGGATTAGGAGCCAGAGAAGTCAAGAAGACTGTTAGAACATGGCCCACAGAATCAACTAAGCAGTGTATGGATGCATGGATCAAGATTCATGGGACTGGGATCAATATAATTTTATATAATTTTATTTGGGGAGAAGGCACTTACATAAGAAACAGATGGCCTCCACAAATTACCACTCCAAATTCCCTGCTCTCTGAGACCTGGCCAGAAGCAAGAGAGAGCCACCTGTGTCCTGACCCCAGACTTAAAACCACTCTCCATCACATCCACACCTGTGTTTTTGGGTGTGGTCAGTTCTGGACCAACATTTCTTTCTCCTGGTGCACATGATATTTGCTATCTTTGTATATAGTTTTATATCAAGCCTAAATCTTTTTCTTTAGACAAAAAGGGGGATATCTCACTAAAATTCCCCATTTAGTCTAGAGAAAAAGATTTGGGAGAAGGAAATGTAAGAACATACATTTAAGACCAATAGCCAGTGAAGCAACATAGAGCAAATGGCATTAACTAGATATCCGGTCCTAGAGTAAAGACATAACAAGGATTACTATAGAGTTCTGCTAAGCTGGAAAGTTTAAATCTTGGACCTAATATTTCAATCTAGGAAGAGAGAACATAATTGTGACACTCTAATCGTCAACCTCATCAAAGACCTGAGAAGGATAACAATACTAGGGTAGGCAGGGGTGTAGGCGAGCAACTTCCTAAGGTTCAATGAAGACAAAGAGTGAGCTACCTGGACAGTCACCCAAAGTCTCAAAGCAATGTAGGGGAAATCAACTTTGGCTAAGGCCTAGAGTATCTGACTGACCAACACAGAAGCAGGGAGGTTGAAAGGCTATCTCACCCTGACATGGCAAGTTTTAACAGTCTTCCGTGTTTGCTCCTGACAGCACCAAGCTATTCCCAAGTATATGTTGGGCACTGATGACACTCCTGGCTTTAATTCTCTCTTCAGTTAATGGCCTCTTGGGCAAACCTTTGTTACTAAATATGTGAGCTGTCCATAGGAGGTAATGAGATAGAGTGGGAATTGCCCCTATCCATTTCATGGAGGGGACATGGGACAAAAATCCCTTTCTTATGCATGTCTTTCTGACCAAAATAAACTTGCCACTTGCAATGAACCCTGAAAGCTGAGTGGATATCTCACTGCAGCAGTGCTAATTGGGTATCATAGAGATGAAAGGAGTAAACACAGATGCTGAATAGGTCTGAAGTAGTTCCTCTGCATACATGTTATAATTGTGTAGCTTGGTGTTCTTGTGGAATTCCTAATGAGGGAGTAGGGGTGTCTCTGACTCTTTTGCCTGAGTTTAACAATCTCTTCATCCTACTAGGCTGCCTCATCCAATCTTGATATGACAGCTTTTGCCTAGTCTTAGAGTAACTTGCTATGCCATATTTGATTGTTATCCCTGGGAAGCCTACTCTTTTCTGAAGGGAAAGGGAAGAAGAGTATACCTGGGAGAGAGGGAACACAGGAGGAATGTGGGGGGAGGGGCTGGAAGGAATTGAGGAATGGGAAATTGTAGGCAGGATGTAATATGTGAGAGAATAAATAAGCAAACAAATAAATAAATAGATGAATATATAAATAGGAGTCTCCTAAATTTTGAAGATTCTGGAGTTCTTTCTTCCCATCACTTTTCTGAACCTTCTGAGTATCCATTCTATCTACATGAGTGACTGAATTTTGAAGACACAGCTCTACGACCTTTGCATAATCCAAAATTCTTCAAATTAAAAATTATAAAACACAAATTATCTCATACCACATTTAGTAGCTCACATCTCAAATCTTTTCCATCATATTTAAAGATTTTGATTCACAGTTTTCTCATATTTATAGTCTACACAAGATAAAATAAATATCATTCAGTTCTCAAATCCCACAAAATCTTTTTTATACTTCTAGTTACTAATGAAAAGAAGTCAACTATTGCATATTCTTCCTATAGAGTAAAATACATTAGAAATGCCAAATTCAAGCCTAAAGCAAGTAACATCAAAAATTAAGGGAAAGAATTTCAGCTTAATTCATCATCTGCAGGGCAATCAATAATCTAAAGCCCAGAGAGAGACCAGTTGCTTGGAAACAGTGTGAGAGCATGGCAGAGTCAGCATGACTCCTAATAAAAGGGAATTTAAAGTGAATGGGAGTTAGTAGTTGCTTATGTAAACAGAGGTAGTGACTAGCCAGGGAGGGCACTTAAAAAGAGATAAACAGATCAATGGAAAGTTACCTTAACAACCAAGAAATAACTATAAGAAAGGAGTTTAAAGGCTTTCCGGTAGTTGGTTTCCTTGACATTCATCAGAACCATCAGAATTCAACTAAGTAAGTAACAAACAGAACTTGGATACATAAATAGAGACAAAGGGGTATTCTAAAATGCGTATTTCCTGAGAAAGAGTGCACAAACCATTATCTCATCTATAAAAAGAGCAAACAAGTAGACAGGAAAAAATAACCAAGACCATTTCTTTCCTAGAGTTTAGAAATAAAAACAACAACAACAACAACAACAACAACAACACACACACACACACACACACACACACACACACACACATTCCGTGGGGAATTAGCAATGGTTATTTCCTTCACAGGCAGCTCTGAGCTTACAAGTGTGGTTGCTTTCCTGAAAAGAGAGTCCTTTGTTCAGAGGAATTTGTTTCCATTGATTAGCACTGACAATTTTGTAAAATAACTAATGGCTGGCAATGTATTCAGACACAACTATTTATGACTATAAATGGAGATAGATATTGAAAATTTGATTCCTTTGAAAATTTGTTCCATCTGCATATTCCTTGATATAGAGGCTGTCTGCTAATTCCCCACTAAGAACTATTAGCTTTGTACTTGGAAGTGTTTGTGTATGTAGAAAGACCACAAAATACTGTCATTTCATTTCATTTTACCAAAATATATATTTAAAAATAAATATTATTATAATGGACATCTGAACCAAAATAAATACAAAACACACTCTACCCTGACCTAACATTATGCAGGTTCCTCTCAATCCTTATGATCCCTGTCTACTGGTTTCAAATATCCAGCTCAGTTTAGAGAAAATCTCCAACGTTTGCTGTCTAATCAAATTTCTCATTTGTGCTTCTCACTGTCTTAACACTTTTTTCCCTGTGCTCAGCAATAACTCTCTTAAAGGAATCTAGAAAGAATACCCACAGTCCTTTCTCCTTCAGTAGCATTCCACTCACTGGTTTTATGTGATCTTTGATTGACTTGGACTTGAATTTGGTTCAGGGTGATTTTTATGAATCTAATTGCATTGTTCTGCATGTCAGCATCAAGTTAGATCATTAGATTTATTAAAGATGTCTTTTTTCTTTCTCCAAGTGTTTTTATGGATTTTCTTTTATCAAAAATCAGGTTTCACTGAGCCACACTCCTGGAATCCAGGAGAGGGAGGAGGCATAAGCAAAAGAGCCAAGATGGTGCTGGAGAAACCTGCAGAAACAGTGGACCTGACCTAGTCATAAAGCTGGGGAACCAGCATTGGACCAAACCAAGCCCTCTGAATGTGGGTGCCAGTTAGGAGGCCAAGACAATCTATGGGAACTCTTACAGTGGAGCCAGTGTTTATCCCTAGAGCACAAATGAACTTTGGGAGCCCATTCCCTATGGAGGAATACTGTTGCAGCCCAGATACAGAAAGGAGGGTCTGGAGGCTGCCACCAATGATGTGATGGACTTTGATGGTCTCCCATGGAGGGTCTTTCTATACCTGGGGAAGGGGTGGAGGGTTGTTTGGGAAGTTGGCATGGGAAGATGGGAAGGGGAGAGAATGGGAGGATGAATATGTAAATAAGAGTGCTTCTAAAAAAAAAAAAAAACCCACTACTATTGTGTTCTTTCTTTATTTACCTACTTTAACTACTTAATTATTTGAGGTTCTTGAAATTGCATGCCAAGCAAGTACTCAACCTGTACCTCAGTCTTCCCCTGCTTTGTAATCATAGAATAGTATGCAGGTGCTGTGTTGGACAGTTTCATTCTGTCACTGTGTCTCATGATAAAGGGTTTAGTAACAGCTTCACTTTATTTTCTTTGATCATTCATATTCTTGCATGTAGATATTCAGTCCCTCAAAGTGCTAGTCTTACTTATCCTCAGTACTCATTATAAAGCAGAATAGAATAGTTACCATAACATGTAACATATGACATAAATTGTGGTTTTAAATACTTTGGATGCATGCACCATGTTAACATGTAATGTAGCAAAACAAGCAGGCATGAGAAAGAATTCTAACTTCTGGATGGATTTGGAGGAGATGGGGTTAAGAGACCTTACACTATCTCCTCACCTTTATGCATTCTAGAGTCCATTAACTCCAATGTTTTATTTTCCTTTTTCTCAAAATCATCTTTTATAAAAGAAACATTTAGTTGAGGTGGTATCTTACATTTCAGATATGCAGTCCATTTCAGAGAATTTCACCCCATGCAGAAAGACATGGTGCTGGCTACATCTTGATCAGAAGGAAATAGGAAGTGGACTGAGGCACTGGGTTTTTGGCATACATAAGGTCACAAAGCTCATGCTCACAGTGACATATTTCCTCCAACAAGGTCAAACTCACTCTAACAATGCAACATCTCCTAGTAATGTCACTCCCTTATGATATTTTAAGGGAAAATTGCATTCAAACTACCACAACATCTCAGCTGCAAAACCTTAGACCTACCCTCTTTCCTTCCTGTAAGATATGCTGGGGCAATGGAGATACAGAACTTGTGTTAGTGGCCAACAAATAACTGGTCTAATTCAGGGTCCATGCCAGGAGAGTGATTCCATGCCTGACCCTATGGATACCCCAGACACTTGGAATAAGAAAACAAATCAATAAAATGATTCTTAATGATATTCTGCTATATTCACAGATTGGTGCGTAGCCCACTATCTTCAGAGATACTTCTATCTGTGAGTTTATGGAACCTGATGCAGCAGACCACAGCCAATCGTGCATCAAAAATATTGTTTATTTAGCTAGAATCTAAAACCTTAGTCCTTTGGCTTCCTGCAGCCCATGTGGATAAATTAAAAAAGCTTGGGTGGAAGACATGTTGTGTTTTCTATGTTAATATTTCAAATTCTTCTGGCTTTCTTTAGGATGAAATTTTCAGACTTTTGTTAAATATTTATATTATTAATGTTTATGTGAAGTATATATGTACCCAGTGCACTAAATAGGTGTGTATGTCTTTCACCAACAAATTAGAGGTTGCAATATAGGATACAATGAATAAATATTTGTTCAGTTAACGAAATAAAATTTACCAAATGTTCCTTGATGACATTCATAATAATTTAATTAAATAGGTATTGCCCAAAAAGGAAGTGTATAAACAGAATCTCAGTCTATAGGTTTTATACTGTCTACATATCTACTTACATTTTATCATATATTTAAGACAATTTAAAGTCACAGTAATCATCAGTCAAAAAATACCTACCATAATCTAGTGGCATATGGTTACATAAGCATAATGACTTCCCTAATACTGATTGCACTCTTTAAAAGAATAGTGATAAGTGATAAGAAGTCATTCATTTTTAAAAATAAAAATTGTTCTCTGTCACGAATTAAGTATCATTAATTTTAAAACAAAGTACTAATTAGGCTGGTGAGATGGGTCAGTGGCCAAAGACACTTCCTTTACAAACTAGTGACTTGGGTTTAATAAACAAGGTGTACATTATAAAAGCTATTCCTACAAGATTTCATTTGACCTCCACCTTGACTTCCACAAGTGGAGATATCCTTCTCCATCTCTCCTTATCCTTCTCTCTGTCTCTGTCTCTGTCTGTCTGTCTATCTGTCTCTCTCTCAAACACACACACACACACACACACACACAGAGAGAGAGAAAGAGAAAGAAAGAGAAATGAAGTATGATGCTTTCCCCAAAGTTCAAAGACAGGCAGTGTTGTCCAATGAGATAAAGAATCTCTGAGACACAGAGTGGGAACATGTTTTGAAAGAATAAAGTTAGAAGGAAGAAAGGAAGGAGGAAGAGAGGAAGGAAGGGGGAAAAAGAAGAGAATTAAAGGGATAAAGGAAGGAAAATGAAGGGTATAGGGATTAGGGAAATGATTTTTAAATTTCTATTATTGTATCAGAAAAGAAAAGGAAAATTATAATTAAAAAATCCCTAAAGAGTAGCTAAGTCCTAGAATTTTTTTATCTTCATTTATTTATTTATTTATTTATTTATTTATTTATTTATTTATTTATTTATTTGTAAGGAATCTTTTCACTCAACAGGCAATGATGGAAGCTATGGATGCCTTAGTAGAAATCCCTTCACTATACATCAAAACTCCCATAAATACAATACTTGAAAATGTGTTTTGAAAATTGGTCAGATTCCTATTTTCTAAAAACTTTAAAACTCATAAATTTCATTAAGATAAAAATGCATAAATCAAAGAAGAGCTATAATGTATATTGACTTAATATTTGGTAAGAGCAGACTGAAATATTCTATTAGAACCAATCTGATTAGTTGATCTCTATTTTTCCTTCATATAATTTCGACATAAAATAAAATTCTTCAGCTTCCTAAAAAGGAATGAAAAATTGCCTTTGTCTTTTTGCTGTCATTGTAAATCACATTTCCCTATTGTCAATCTAAGTGTCTGAACATTTTCTTGTCAAACAGGAGTGCACTTGTAAGGTCAAATAAATATATGACAGAACACTAGAATTAGTGACTCTTAAAGTGACTGCAGAGTTTATGTACATGTAACCTGGTGATCACAGAGGTTAACCACATCATTATATAGGGCAAGAGGGTAGAGAACACATTAGTGTGAATCTCTGGCCATGACAGACATTGTACTAGTGTCCCTGTTGTGATCTATATCTTTCCTCTAAAGTATAGTGTTACTCTTCTAAAAATTTGCTGCCTATTATCTGCAAACCAACTACAGTTCATTTTCCCAACTGGTGTGTATCTGTTAATATTTATGTGTATTAATATGTATATATTCTTTATGCCTGTGTGTGCTCAATCTTTAATAAGTGTTGCAGAAGGTAGCACACAGATTAAAAGGCTGTTAGTGGAAGTAGTAAGCCATTCAAAATATGAATTCATCTCAAAAAAACTTTACAAGCAAAGAATAGGCAAGCCACAAGTACCATTATTCATTGAGTTGCACCCTTTGAAGTCTCTATCATTCAGCTTAATTTAAAAAAACACAGATTTATTATGTATACAGGGTTCTGCCTGTATGCAAGCCTTCAGGTTAGAAAAGGGCACCAGATCTCATTATTGATGGTTGTGACCCACACTGTGATAGCAGAGAATTGAACTCAGTACATCTGGAAGTGTAGCCCCTGCTTTTAACCACCCAGCCATCTCTTCAGCTCCTCAGTTTAACTTTTGACAAGGAATTTTGTTAATCTGTCCCTGGTTCTTTAGAACCTGTGGTTAACTTGTACAAGGCTCTACAGATTCAAATTTATTTCTGGAGTAGTTAATATACTTGATAACTGATCTTGGCAACAATGTGATAGTCACCTGAATAGAAGATAGACTTTCAAAGGAGATGATGTAATGGAGATTAGTGTTACTAAGAGGGTTAGGATGGAATATGATCATTATAGTTACAGTGGTTATGAAAACTCCTAATGGCTATTTAGGCTTTCATGGAGATGATGACCTTCCCACAAAGACAGTGTTAGTAAGAGTTTCACAACTAAAGCATGGTGCTCATAGCTGTGGCTTTTGTCATTGCTAATCCTTTGAACTGTCTAATGGTCCTCTTGGAGAACACACAGCACTTGAAAGAAAATTTCCATTGTTTGGAAATTAAGATGCTTCTCATCTCCTGTGCTCACTGCCATTCATCCTCTTTTGCCATTGAACTATCACCTGCTCCATATTGTTTGTTCAACATTGCATAGATATGCTCTGTCAAGGACACAAGACAGATAACGAAATAATCTGGTCATTCACAAACAGTTTCTAAACTAACATATTATACACATATCTAAATGGAAACAAATCAGTCTAATCTTTTGTGATGAAAGTATTAGTGTCTAATTTCAAATGGTATATCCTGACTATAATAAATTTCCTATAAAGAATAAATGTGTTATATTCAGCAACTTATATACATTGAATGATTATGTAGATGTTTATTTAATCTAAACACTTAAAATCAATCTGTTGTTCAGGAAATGGTATATTTGGTATTGCACTGATATCTAAGCATCAAGAAACAAATTCATATTCTCAGAACCTACATATAAAGGCTAGAAAAACAGTATATACCTGCCATCCTGCAAGGGAAAAAGAAGATGTA
This sequence comes from Cricetulus griseus, assembly GCF_003668045.3. Classification (NCBI taxonomy): domain Eukaryota; kingdom Metazoa; phylum Chordata; class Mammalia; order Rodentia; family Cricetidae; genus Cricetulus; species Cricetulus griseus. Next base: position 236,384,207 of record NW_023276807.1, on the reverse strand, counting down.
AGAAAACACACCTATTTTCAAGTCTGATGCACACACACACACACACACACACACACACACACACACACACACACACTATCAACCAATCAATATGTTTGACTTCAGGCAGTGTGCATTATCCTCTGAATAGAACACCATGCTGTGTCCAGATAGAATTTATCATAATATCAAGGTTAAATGACTTATAGGTTTTGAAAAACAAAATATTTTGCCACTTTCAAGTCATCCTTGTTTTCTTTACTTCTTTTTGGGGGGAATTTTTATATATTTTTTCTTTTTATTTGAATTGGAAAACAAGACTGTTTTACATGTCAATCCCGGTTCCCACTCCCTCCCCTCCTCCCTTACCACTCCCCAACTAAAACCCTACCTATCACATATACTTTCTGCACCCCAGTGAGGGTGAGGCCTTCCATAAGTAGTCTGCCTAGTCTGTCATATCCTTTGGGATGGGGCCTACGTCCACCCCCATGTGTCTTGGCTCAGGGAGTATCCCTGTATGTGGAATGGGCTCCCAAAGGCCACACCTATGCTAGGGATAAGTACTGAAATACTATAGGAGGTCCTGTAGAATTCCAAGGTCTCCTCACTGAAACCCACATCCACTGGGTATGGATCAGTCCCATGCTGGTATCCTAGCTATCAACTGGTGACAAAGATCTCTCCCTTGTTCAGGTCAACTGTTTCTGTGGGTTTCACCAGCCTAGTCTGGACCCCTTTGCCCATAACTCGTTCTTCTCTGCACCTGGATTCCAATTCAGTTCAGGCACCAGGGAAGGGTCTGGAGATCTACAAATATAACACTAACTAACAATCTGAGCAACAGAGGAGAGGCTACCTTAAATGCCCTCTCCTGATAATGAGATTGATGACTATCTTATATGCCATCCTATAGCCTTCATCCAGCAGGTAGTGGAAGTAGAAGCAGACACCCCCCACAAGTAATCACTGTTTTCTTTACTTCTACAGTACATATAGCATTGTTCTTTTATTTCATCTAATTTAAAAATGGTACATTTGCCTAATTTGGCGGTAAAAAGTAGAACTGTGAAATTGTGATAACTGATGGATAGTATGATATGTATGTTGCTAAGTTGTATATAGTTTACATGTTACACATACAGTTAAATTGTATGTAATATAATTGGTATCTTTCAGCTTTTGAATGTTAATTTCTCTTCTGATTCACTTTCTGTTCAGCACATATTGCAGTAGTTTTTATTAAATGTAGCTAATATACATGATAATATCCAACAATTGCAATACCAATTTCCTTGCTTATTGTTACATTTTATAATCTGAATCTATGAATATTTATGTGAGCACTACTAGTAATTTTCCATGTCATTTTATGGAATTTTCCTTACTATAAATTTCATTAACACAGTAGAAAACAAGCTTACATACATTTTATTTGGTTGAAGATACATGGTAGATTCAGACTATGATGGTTTACCAATATGATTTGTCAATAAGAAAAATCCCTAAGCCTCATGGAATCTATGTGGATTGTTAATTCAAAACCATTTTTGCCTATATGAGTACCACTGAATGAAGAAGACTCTCATGAGAACCAAATAGGCAAAGAGCTTGAAAAAATTCCTCTCATCCTTCCTAGGTATAGTCTCCAGAGCAGGGCTTTGGACAGATAGGAAATTTCTGACATTGCACATTATCTAATCAGTTGATAAAAAGACTTTGATCTCAGAGACTGTCAATCCAGTTCCTTGCTTAAAGTAAACAGCAAAAGCAACAGCAAAGCACTTATTAAAATTCCACCCCAGTTGGCTCTGCTCTCAGTTCCCAATCCCAACATATAATGCCCACTGATTATTCAGATTATGTTTAAAACTGTTTTGTGTATGTTTTTGAAGTACTCCAATATTAATAGCCAATCTTGTTGAGAAATTACAGATCCTCCCTTTCAAATTCTAATCATGATGGACGAGAAAAGGTGATAATCAGCAAAAATCCTCACGGTGACATTTCTATTGATACAGGCTCTATGTACTAAAGCTGAGCTGCATCCAGCCCCTAGAGTTTTGTGCATGACTCTACAATATTACAGTTGAGCTTAAAATCATTGCCTGTCAATCATTTACAGTGTACACTGCTCTGTCTAATTCTGATATGTTAATCTAAACTTTGTGGCAGTTGTTTGCAGAAGCACTTTCTATCACCTTGAGATCTGGATTTCTTTACTCTTTCTTCCTTTTAAATAAGAGATGCTCACTAATTATTTTTAAAATAAATCAGCTATATATAACACAAAAATTTTCTCTCAAGAAATATATTCATTTGATAATCTTGCTAGGTATAGCTTTATACGTTTACCACCCTAATTTCCATATTTGATATTTTACCCACTGTTTGGGATATTAATAAATTTATCCCTTGAGTAGTTTGTAAACATCAGAATTGCAGCACAAAATTATGTGTTGTTTTTTCATTTGTGGGAAGGCCACAAGAAGTGACTGTTTAATGACAACCAGATTCAGGTTTGAGTCCTCATCAACATGTGTGTGAAGGCCTAGTGACACAGTTAATGTAGTAAGACATGCATATGTAGAGCTGGCATTTGTTCAGAAGCCAAGCCAGTATGAACCCTGGTCTTTTTTGTTTGTTTGTTTGTTTGTTTGTTTGTTTTTTGGTTTTTCGAGACAGGGTTTCTCTGTGTAGCTTTGGAGCCTATCCTGTCACTCGCTCCGGAGACCATGCTGGCCTCAAACTCACAGAGATCTGCCTGCCTCTGCCTCCCAAGTGCTGGGATTAAAGGCAAGCGTGTACCACCATTGCCCGGCTATGAACCCTGATCTTTTCCATACAATTTATTGGGAATCTCATTTCCCTTAATTGGATTATATTCCTAGTAAATATCTGAGTGGCTAAAGTTTTAAGAAATCCAGTTTTAATTTTTTTACTAATAAAAAAAAAACTTCTAGAGGATATTTAGTCATATAGTAAAAATCAAGACTATATGTATTAGAAATAAGAATAAAAGTACAAAAAGTTTCAGAACACATTTATATTTTAATTTGAATAATTTGATATGTACCTATGAATATTATATATGGTTAAATGTTATAAGATAGTTCATTTGTAAATTTAAAGGAGAGGTTCTTTTTTTCATACAATAGAGTCATATCATGGTTTCCCCTCCCTCATCTCCTTCCTGATCCTTCCCATTCCCTCACCACTTCAACTCCAAGTCTTCTTTTTCTCTCTTACAAAAAAACAGGCCCAGGCAATGAAAAAAAGACAAACAAGAAAAACAAATTAAACTTCCCAAAAAAAGAAGAGAAAGGAAAATAAAATATAAACAAACAATATAAAGACAGAAGAACTACAGGAAACATATGCAAATGCAGAAAGACAAACAGAGATACCATAAAATGCAAAAGTAGAAAAATGTAATATAAATCAAAAGATCCATAAGGTAAAAAGTTGCCCAAGCAAGACAATATGATAGAAAAAAATCTCTCAAAATAACTGTAAATGTTGCTGTTGACCATCTACACGAGGGATAAAAGCTGTCCTTAGGTGTGGTTTATAGACCTTGTGAGGCTCTGTGGAGAAATATATTTTTTCCTTTGTGAGTGGTTATTAATTGGAGGAAATTTCAAAGTTTTGATATGGAAGGTCTTGCCTACTTCCCCATATTAGCATAGCAAACCACTTTGGCTTTGATCTGTACAAGACCCATGAATACTACCACAGTCTATGTGTGTTCATATGAGCAATGGTGTCTGGAATACACATTTTCCTGATTTCATTCATTCTCTGGCTCTTATAGTCTGCCCACTCTTCTACATTGAACATTGAAGGAAGGGATTTGAATAATACAACCAATTTAGGACTGAGTGTTCAAAGTTCTTTCATTCTCCACAAATTGACCAACTGTGGATCTCTTTATTGCAAGCAAGTTTTTCTATCTTGTCTGCCATTTCCCAAGTAACCTCATGGAGACCTATTATTAATTATGAATTCTTAGTCAATAGCTTAGTCTTTTCTTGATCTAGCAATTATAACTTAAATTAACCCATGTCTATTAATTAACGTACTGCCAATTGGCTTTATTACCTCATCTCTGTATTTTCCATCCTGCAAGCTCTGCATCTCTTTTATCTCTGACTTTCCACTCTCTGCCCCCCAATTCCTACCTAGCTATTAACTGTTCAGCTTTATATTAAACCAATCTGAATGACACATCTTCATAGTGTGCAAAATGATTATTCAACAAAAGTGTATTAGTTCCCATCTACTACAGGATAAAGCCTCTCTGATGATGGTTAACTGAGACAATGATCTATATGTATATTGAAACATCATTAAAAGTCATTTTATTGGTACCTTCATTTAGCAGAAAAATAGTATTATGTTTCTGCTAGGTGCCAGGCTTACATAGTCTCATGTTCTTGACTACTTGGGCAGTGTCAAGCATGATTTCCACCTCATGGACTGAATGTTAAATTCAATTGGATAATGGTTGGTTACTCACAAAATGTTTGTGCCACTACTGTACCAGCATGCCATGGAGCCAAATCACCTTTCTCTTCTGGTTTTGTGCAAAGTAATTTCCAGTTCCATAAACACTAGTCAGTAGGTGTGAGGGATCTGGTATGCATGAGGTGAATTTCTCCATGGTGAAATATAATATATATATATATATATATATATATATATATATTATGTCTTCATCACAAAAAGACTTACCATAAATTTGTGAATCAAGAACAATAGCTTTAGCAATAGTCTGAGTTGTTTTTTGTTCCAGTGTTTCCTTTGGCCAGCAACTCACAAACAACCCATTCTTATCACAGAATGCATCTTTGGGTGGTGGAAGATGCCCAATTGAGGGATTGTGAAGTTTAGGGAAATCTAATGGTTATTCCATTTATCAGGCTTATATTATAGTAGATTTCCATATGGCCCTCAAATATTCCTTAGTTCTAGTTTCACCACCATGTATTGTTTCACTTAGATACCTCCTTACCTATCCACTGAATCCTCCCAATCCAGACTCCAATCTATTTCTCTATTACTTTATATTGTACTTCCTCTCTCTTGGGAAACCCTCTCGGCACTCTAGTTCCTTTAAAGAAAAATAGCTGGAACAGAAAATGATTGTTTTGAGGCAAGTAACCAAGACCCAGAAGACAAATATCACATACTCTCTCTCATGAGAAGCTCCTCACTTCTACTGTGTCTACATAGCCTATAATAACTACAGAATTCAGGGAAGGAAAATGAGACTATTGCCAAGATACAAGGATTGTGGAGCTGTAGAGAGGGTATTAGAAGGAAATGAGTAGCCACATCAGGGAAATGGGAAAAGGGGGGATGTTTAGGGAGAGAAAAGAGGTAAACACAGATGGAGGAGGGAGGGTGATAAAACACAAATATGAATGTCTGAAAAAAATGCCACATGGAAAAAAAAGAAAAGATAGCTACACTATCTGTAATTCTTTGTATAAATACAGATAAATAGTTTTAATTAACTTTCAATAATCTGGACTGATAGCACTCCCACAAAGAACCAAAGACCACTTAACAAAATTCCTTATACTGTAAATAAGAAGGCTTCTTTTTAACTGTTATCCATGGCTTTCCACCACAACCCTAAAACATGAAGCCAATTATTATTCCCCTTGGCCACCACTCAAAGATAGAATGTAAGTCCCTATTGTTGAAGGAGTCATTCATTACAGAAATGTGGTCCAGAGACCTCTGAGCTGTAAGTGGCATGAACTAATCCTGAGGACTAGCTTTCATGGAACCAGAAAGCACATCATGAAAACTTCCAAAGGAGGGAGGCAAACAACCATCCTATTCAACTATGATACCTATGACTTACATCAATAACCAACATAGTACCATAACCCTCAGGGTACACTAGTACCTTATAAGCAAACAGAAGCTCTATAGTTGAACTTCAGACCTGGTCATCAAGACAGAAAGCATGCCTGGTACTGGATAGGTTAATAACTAATTAGTGAGTTCTGAAATCATCATCATAGAGAATATTCTATAACTGCTAATTTATTAAATCAGAATTAGTGATTGTGTAAATCACTAATGAAAATCTATAAACATTTGTTGATATAACCACAAATTTACCCCTCATCAGGGAAACTTCTCCTTGCAGCAGACAGAGACCAATACAGAAAATTACATCTACTTAAAATGTAGAGTTTGGAGCTCAAGCCCTGTGAATACCTATAACAAACAGTCACACACCCAAGTCCAAGGAACAATTTGGAAAAGAAGGAAAAGGAAATATTGTAAAAGCCAGAGGTCCAGGGAATTTGCTGTGAGATTGTGTCTCTCAGTATTATCAGAAGCTATACTCATGGTCTCACAAATATGACATTTCCAAATGTGATCTGATCAAGGATAACAGCAATTGACATGCCTGTATACATGGAAGAAAGACCAACAGGCTTCAAAGCAAAAACAACAACTAGGAAATGGAAACATATAGATGACTATCAACTGAAGAATGGAAAATGGAATAGTGGTACATGTATACTATAAAACACTGTCCAGCTATTAAGAAAAGTGAGATGATATAATTCACAGGTTTTGGATAGAGCTAGAAGCAGTCATTCTGAGACAGGTAATCCAGACCAAGACAGATAAATGCCACATGTTTTCTTACAACTATGGGTATCAGCTTTGAATCTTTAGTTATGTGTTTTTCAAGGAATGGGGAAAAGTAGACAATGATAATCAAACCATTTTAATTTGAAGTATCAACCTGATTGACTTCAGTAAGTAGAATGTAATAGAAAATTCAAACTTGCAAATATATATCAATATTCATACATTTGTGCATGAAATATATTTCTCTCCAAGCCAATAAGACAGTCATCATATAATAAATATTTTACAGCATTCTAAAATTAGTAATAAATAAATCTTCATTATTTTAAGATATTCTACTTTTCTAAATATTAAAAAATTAGTCATGGTTATAATCATCTGTGCACTTTTCAATTCATTAAAAGTACATCTAGCAAATATTTATTTTATAATGGGTATCATGCTGAAGCCAATGATGCATTGAATTGCTGCCTTTCTTGTTATAGTGTGATTTTATTTGAATGCAAAGAAGCAGAGTAAATGTATTCTTCACTGTTAGAGGACATTGTCACTTGTGCACTGTTTCTTTGTGGGAATTTCATTTCTTTATTTCTTTGTATGAGATGAGAATTGCAATCTTTCTGAGTTTGGCTAAAGTCACTTCAAAGCAGTTGATACTGAAGGGCCACTCTAAGTTGTATAAGCATTTTTTTTCTACTGCATTGCCTGGCAGTTTCTTGATTACTTGTATCTCAATAATATTAATACTAGAAACCAGAACATTATAAGCAGTTGAGATGTACAAAAGACATGAATTAAATGCATAAAATGTGAATGAGATCAATAAATTCATCAATAAAATACAATGTGAAGTAGAGCATGAATCAAGAAATTGATACAATGATGAAGATTTACACTTATACGAAGGTCTGGATAGTCTCCCAAAAGTTATTATTTCTTTGACTTAGTGGCTAACTTGACAAATGAATTAATAGATATTATAAAAAAGTAACAGAGTAGACTGTCTGAAGGCATCCACAAGCCTGATGTAGCCACTTGGCTCAGGCAAGTGAAAGATACTCATGGGTCAGCCTGGGTCCTCATAGTCTGGGCTGTATGAAGGATTCCACAACCTGCACAGGACCCTGTGGAACTGTGAGAATAGGTACAATTATGATAGCCACATGTGTGGTAGAGAGATGAGAGAGATCAAGAGGTAGAAGTAGTTTGTGTGCTGTGATGGGAGGCAAAGAGAGTAAGAAGTGTGCTAATGTGGCTGACCTCCTCTCCCACCAGGGTCAAGAATGACATCAGGCCTGGGCTTCTGTCAAGGGGTATGTCTGTGTCCATGGTCACACAGCAGCCCGGGTCTGTGCTGACATGCATGATCCATGGTGTCACCAAAAGCCACAGGGATGCCCCATCCTGGGCAGCAACCTGTAACTATGTTGATGTTCAAGGACTATGCAATCACAAAGGCCATTCTGATCTGAAAGGACTGAGCTGCTACCTAGGGTCATGATCACATCTGGATCCATGCTGTTGTCTGGGTCATTGACCCTACAATAGCCAGGGTTTCAGTTGCTAAAATGCCTCATGTTATTACCAAAAATGTGTGTATTGAAATCCTGGGGCTGTGCTATGCTTACCTCTACTCTTCACTACCTCTTGAAAGGTTGTCCCTTCCCCTCACTGGACACTGCAGCAACACAGCTAGTCTGACCCTCATGAAAAAGGTGGCCTATGGGAGAGATGGGAGAGATGATTCTACCCCTCACCAGTGGCATGGACTAGGAAAGTTGAAGTTGGCCCTCACCTGTGGGAAGCAGTCCCAGTGGTCTGAAATGACCAGTTGATGTGCCAACAAGGTCTACATGCATCCTTGGCCTTGTCTTGGACCACTCTAACATCTGCTCCATCTACAACATGCTGTGGAGTGTGGAAGTAACTTGTCCTGTGGTGTAACTTGAATAATCAAAACCTAGATATTGCAGTTCAAACTTCAAGGCAAGGATTAGAAAAGCAAAGCAGTCAAGTGAATTGTGGGATAAAAGGTGTGTACCATCACTGTCTAGCACTATGGCTTGCTAGTATGGCTGGTGGGATTAAAGGTGTCTATCACCATTGCCTGACTTCTATGACTTGTGGTTAGCTTTGCATTGTGAACCCTCCCTCAGGCAAGCTTTAATAAATCATAAAGAACACATCACCACAGTATGGAGCTATACCCATGGGCTCTTCATAACTTGGGGCAGCATGACTTGAGAGGAGTTTTGGTGAGTGTCCAGTGATAAAGTGCCAGGGCGTGGAGACCAGATAACTTGAACCATTGCAATAAACATTTGTGGGTTGGCCTGATTGGACTGAAGTTTATACTGTATGAAACACCACACATTCATTAATGCCATAGAATGAATGAAGTGGTATTAGAGAGATTGAAAACATGGAATGTGGTGGTTTTATTTGTCTGGATTTCAGTAATGTTGAGTGGATTTTCTTTGTAGGGTGGACATTCCAGAGGTGAGGGGCAGACATGGAGGGACTGAGAGGGGAGCAGGATTGTGGTGCATGATATGAAATTCCCAAGGAATCAATAAAGAATTATGATATAAAACAAACATAGAAACAAAAAACAAAAACTAAAAGTCTCAGTACAAGACATTGTATTTGTATGTATGTGTGTGTGCATTAATATAAGATCACTCCAATATTAGACATCAAAATCGACAAAAATGTACTTGACTATTGATGATGAAACAGCCAGATACCATATAAAACTGAAAAAAATTCGCCTATATAAGTAATTTGATATTTTTGAAGCAGTAAGATTCATATAATTTAAAAATAAAAGAGGTTTTACAGATTAAATGTCCATTAGGCTGGGGACATTAAAAGTTTAATGTGGCAACATGAATCTTAGTACTCTAAACACAGACAGCCCTGTGAATGCATCCTTGCAAGGACTTTGATATGCTTATTTTCTTAGACCAAGTAACCACTCAGTGGCCCAAGATTCTAATTACTGAATATAAGAATTATAACCTTCAAGTTTGTGACTTTCATTTCAATTTCTTTTATTAAAATATAGCATTTTATGATGGGCAGTGGTGAACTACACCTTTATTCCCAACACTCAGGGGGTAGAAGCAGTCGGATCTCTGTGAGTTTGAGACCAGCCTGGTCTACAAGAGCTAGTTCCAGGACAGCATCCAAAGTTTGTTTTGAAAAACAAAAAAAAAGGAAAGAGAGAAAAAGAAAGAAAGAACGAAAAAAGAAAGAGTGAAAGGAAGAAAGAAAGAGACATAAAATATAGCATTTCATTCTTTAATCTTATTGGTCCCGTTTTGTTTCCTAGCTATGCATAACTGATTTTTTGGATAAATTTTAATCCAAATGTATGTATTACACTCATTGTGTATACTGATTCTATCTTTCTGTACTTATCCTTTACAAATGCTCATAACAAAAGAAATGGGACTGTTTATAAGTTAGATATTGTAATGAAGCTAAACATCCACACACATTTGCTTATATATACTCACAACTATGTGCTCACATAGAGTCACAGCCTGAAAGATATAAAACTCATATCAAGGATAGTGATTTTGGGAATTGGACACCTGAGTGATGCAAATCCCTATGCAGTATATCGTGTCTGATTTTCTCCTTTAAGCAACCAAACCATAAGAACTGTGGGGTAATGATCATTCACAATCTTATTTAAACGTAATGAGTCATAATTCCATTTGAACCTCATTCTAATACACAGATTTAAAAGTTTCCATGAACAACTGAGGAAAAAGCTGTCTATCTAGTTGACTTTACCTCACCATGGTAAAGGACACCATCATCAACACCTGGGGAAAATAAAATGTACCAATACACCACTTTATGAAGAGGTTTTCTTAGATTATATGTTTAAAGCAACAAAATTTTTGAGTATCAAATGACATCAAATGTATGATGCACATTTATATATTCTGCATAGCTGCCACATTTTAATTGGGATATATGAAAGGTTTCTGATTAGGTAGTTAAAAGTCCTAACAATGTGTCATTCCACAAACATCCTTCTAAGATACATAAAACAGTATTAGTTGAATGGCACTAGAATCATTGCTTTATTCACAAATGCACCAGAAAATTCGCACTAATGGATTTAATTTCATAATGAGCAAAAGATGTATCTCAAAAATTGCCATCCACATAGTAAAAAAAAAATCTGGTCTTAGAAAAGAGTGAATAATTTTATACTTATTTGAATTTGAACAAATTACTTCAGTATACTTTAAAATAATTTGCTTCCTAAGCAATGCTTTACTTCCAAACTATGTTTTGAAATATTCATTCTAATTATGAGAACTAAGAGGAACATGTACTCAGAATCAAAATTGTAGAAAATTGTTTTTATCTTATATGTAAAGAAAATTCAAAAAGCCATAGCTCTTAGTGGAACATTCTAATTCTTTCTTTGTGTTAAACTGTTCCATTGCAAAATTTTGCCCTTAATAAGTAAAATAAACTGTAATACATTAGGGAAAAAGAAAAATGTCAAAAATTAAGAAGTAAATAAAATTAAATATAATGGAGTTTCAGTATTAAATTAGTAATGAAATATATTGTTAACATAAAACCAAGACCTCATGTATCCTTTCATGTGATAACATATTACATACTTAAAGTATGCTAGCTCATAATTGTATCCATTCCCTTAGATTGTGAAGAAATAGAACAGTGGCACTAAAATTCATGCTCATGTTCACAGATCTTTATAATATTTTCCTCCAATTGAACATTTGAATTATTGTAAATATGTTTAGAATCTCTCATTTATATATGCAATCTGGTTAGATGATTTTGAATGAAACAAACTACCAGTGAGTGTGAAATATCAGTCTGTATAATTCCTTGTATATTTGACGGAAAGTTATAGATCTCAGTTTGTAAAATATCAGTTGGATAGAACTTATATATTACTGCCTCACTTTGGAAAAGCAGTGGTTTTTAAAAATATATTTATAATACTCTCATAGAACATATTTTCTGGGGGAGTATGTAGTAAAAATATATCCATAATAAGTAGTATGATGGAGATTAATAAAGCAAGATAAATGCCCAAATACACAGTGTAGGTTACTGGTTGTGGCACTTTGAAAAGGAATGGCCCATACAGGCTCATGTTTTTGAATGCTTAGTCATTAGGGAATGTCATTATTTTAAAAGACTAGAAGGATTAGCAGTTGGGATTTTATAGGAGGAAGTCTATCACTGGGTTTGGGGTGTGAAGTGGCCATTGCGCAGACTCTCCTTTTCTCTCGTCCCTCTCCTTTTCTCTCTGTCACTCTCTCTGTTTCACATACTCTCTCTCTTCTGTACAGATCAGAATGTTGTTCTCAACTACTTCAGAGCTGCCATGTTCCACAACAGTATAAAAATGGAGTAGACCACTGACACTGTAGGAAATCCCAATTAAACACTTTGTTTTATAAACATTGCTATTTGTTCATGCTGTCTCTTCATGAAGCATGTATAGAACAGTGACTAAGAGGGATATTGTTACTAGGGAGAAGGTTATTATTGTCATACACCTGATTTTTCTTGGAGGTCTATGTAAGACTTTGTGACTTTAGACTAGAAAAGGAGTTGAAGATGTTAAGTAGAACTCAATGGGCCATCCTAGTAGGATCATAGAAGACAAAGTTGATTAGGGAAGTTTGGTCAGTGGGGCACAACTAGGGGGATTTCAGAAAGAACATTAGTAATTAGCCTTGACACTATTCTTGTGATATTTTAGCAAAGAATGAAGCTGACTTTTCTCCCCTCTTAACATGCTGTATGAAGCTAAATTGAAGAGTTCTATATTAATTGCATTGTCAGAGGATATTTGAAGAAATCTTAGTATTGACTCTGTCATGTGGCTATTAGTAATTATTCTTATGGAGATGTATAATTAAAATAAGAAGGAAGCTGAACATAGAAAACTTCAACATATATCGTGCTAAAAGAAAAGAACCAGGAAAGGTGATATTTGAGATAAGTCTTTTGCCCCAAGAGACTAAAAATACTTAGAGAAAATCCTTATGCTAACTTGAATGTGAAGATGAAGCCTGCATTGTGTTGAAGATCCAAAGATGTTAAGATATCAGAGTCATGGGACACTGGGCAAGAAAAGATGCAGACTGAATATGAAACCAGCTCAAGAGAAAGAAGGGAGATGCAGTCAACATAGCTTAAAGGAGTTGGAGATCTGAAGAGCCCTTTGACATCAAACAGGTATGCAGGTATGCAGCACCTGGATTTATTTATTTATTTATTTATTTATTTATTTATTTATTTATTTATTTAGTTAGTTAGTTAGTTATTAGTTCTAGTTAGGAACAGCACTTGGATTTTGCCCTCATGATTTTTGGTGTTGCTTGGGTTCAGTATTTCATCACTATGCTTTCTTTTCTCACTTTTAGGATGATAAAGTATATCCTTGTCATGATATGTTAGAAATATGTGACCTCGTCTTGATTTCACAGGGAGTTACAGATGAAAGATTAGCATAAGTCTCAGAGAGAACTTTGGTTTTTTAAACAGTATTGAGAATGTGATAGATTATTGTGACCCATAAAGACAAACATGGCATGAATTCACATCTGTGTGGATGGTAGTTCTTAAGTTTTAAACAGATTTCAACCTGCATAACCACAGAGGTTAGGGATGGATTACAGGACAGGGTAAGAAAGAATATCTCTAGAAGGATAAATAAAATAAAGAGTTATGGATGGATTGGTGATGGAGAGAGGTAGGATGTAACTAAAGAATAAAATGGGTAAGTAGGGGTAAGAGAGGAAGTTTGGGGAAGAGAAAATAAAACCAAAGGCCATTTGAGGGATTGTTTGTAACTTAATACAACATAAGCTTCTTAAAATATCTGCATATATACATGGAATCTAAATTGGAATCACCAAATAATGGGGGAGACAAAGCCCCAACTAGACACCTTTCCACAAAATAAAGGCTCCAGGGCCAGGAATAGGTTACACAAAATCCAGTTAGTCCCAAGGAAACCTCCAAAATAACCCAGATTATTGCCAAATGCTGAAGGTACAGTTCCATTGCAGGTGAGAATGCCTGAATAAATAAATGAACACAAGCTAGTGCTTACCGATAGCCTTCACTCATGGTGAATAGAATTCATGGTACTATAAGGCACACTGCACAGTTCAATAGAACACTGGATTGGTATCAACAACACTGTAAAAATTACCATGTTTCCATAGCAAAATATGAATCCAGTAGAAATAACATTTTAAATGTAATTAAAAAATCATAGACCAACTTCCTATAGAAGAAAGAACAAATTCATTTACTATATAACAATCATGTGAAAATAAGTAATGAATAGTATGAGAACAATGTGTGCCTGCCAGTTATAAAAGGCACATTGGGAATATCTAGCTCATTTATAATATTTTAACACAAGTATGTCTTTTGAAAATAAAAGCTAACATTGACAAAGTCTCACCAGGATGCTGCCCAAGCATGAATAAAACATGGACAACAATAGACACACTAGCCTGGACAGAGGAAAGCCCAGGAGACCTCAAATCTACATACGTGGAAAAATAGTTTTCCTAGGGAAGAGGGAATCAATTGCATATCCACCGCTAAATGATCATACTTGAAAACATGCATGAGTATCATACAGACAGATCTGTTTATATTCTGTAATATAATATATACATATATACATAAAACCATGTAGTGGCATTAAATGAAAAAGGAGACCATATATATTAATTAAAGCAAGAAGTGTGTGTTGTTAGAATTACAAGGATGTAGGGAAGGGGAAAGGACTTAATTTTATTATAATTGCAAAATAAAACATTAATAGTAGAAATATTAATAAAAATAATAATAAACCACAGAACTGTAACCTAGGAAGTTTAAATACCAAAGTTTAATGAAGAGAGCTGAAAGGTAAGTCTCGAAAGGAGATAGCCACAAAGTGAATTGCTCCAATCTTTTTATCATTAAACAAATTCACAGTTCTCACAACAAACTAAAATCCCATTAGTAAAGTTTAATAACAATAATATTTCATTAGAGGCTTCTCAGATTGTTAGTTTACTAGTATATTCTTTTTTCAATAAATTATAATAACACACAGAAAACTTAGACATATCAGTTAATTCAGGCCTCTGTGAATCTGGTAATGTATCTCATACAACAAAAAAATGCACAGTCATTGAAAGTAGTGAGATTAATATGTATTCTCAGAGACAGATAATTCCCTAAAAATTTTATGACAAAAAGAAAGGGACTGATTATAACTTAAATATTTTATAAGATGATAAATAATATATAATATAAAAAGTCACAAATAGAATAAGATTTTTAGATAATCTGAAATAATTTTGTTTAACTATAAGGGATGGATGCAACAATCTTGGGTACTGCCAGTTTAAGGTGGCCCTTATTGTATTTAATATTTCAACCTATTTATGGGTGTTTGCATAGTAACATTTGGGTTGTAGAGTCATGTGACCCAAAATTTCAAATAGTGAGCATCTCAAGAATCAAATTGTTGCCTTTGTAGGGAAAATTATGTTGAGTTGATATCATTGACAAAGGGGTCATTGGGAATTGTGTTTACAGTGCAGAATTTCAAGAGAAGCATCAATAATCAATACAACTATAAGTTAACATTGTTATTTTTCTGATTATGACTTTTGACACAGTTCCCATTTCTTTGTTTTTAAAGTGCTCCTCATTTACACTATATGAATTCTCTTTGCATTCCAAGTGTATCTGACAGAGGCCAATTTTCTTTGTACAGGACCTGATAAATTCATGTTTTCATCCATTCATAAATGATGTATTGAGTATCTATTGCAATCCTGGAATTCTTAGTTGCAGGACACAGTAATTAAAATTTTTATTACACTAATTTAAAAAAATCTGAAGACAAAGTAACATGTCAAAATATCATTTTAGATATAAGAATATTGGTAAAATTGAGTACTAAAAAGTTTATGAATATCATGGAAATAAAACATCGCAGAACCCGTAGAGAAATTCTTTCTAAGCTTTGTTGTTCCATGAATCCATGAAAGACCCACATGGATTTAGAATAGGAAAACACAACAAACATAACTCAGTGCAGAGAACTACCAATGCAGTATGAGGGAAGAAGTATGACATTTGTAAATCATGATCTAAAAATAGTAAGGAAGACAGAGTACTGAAATCGGTGAGCAAGAGTTGGGAATGAATTCAAAGCAATAGGTTTTGCTACAGAAAGCATAAGCCTTGGGTCTTTGACTGGTTAGCCAAGCAAGTGAGAATGATTGAATTTAGTAATTAATAGAGAAAGTTTATTCCTTCCTTATACCCTGTTCCAGCCCCTCATTTTCATTCACCTCCTCCACATATTGACCCTTTTAAACCACCCACTACTATCCCTGAAGGTTACATTTGAAATCTTGAAATGCTATAAAAGTATGATGTTAATGCTTATTAGAATTTCAGTTGAGGGTAATCTATTTGTGGGAGAATTATACTAAGGATATGTAATTCATTCATTCTGGTTAGTTTTATACCATGCTGCTATAGTACGCCAATTCAGAAGACCCCTGATTTAGTTTCAAATTTAGTTAAAGCCTACATAATTATATCCCATGTGTGGTATTTATCACTTTCATTATGGAAAATTTCAAAGAACATTTCAATCACATCTTGTACAAAATGCAGTGAATTTCTCTTGAAATATTTTATGTTCTCTTGTTATTTTACTTTTAAATATTTAATTCTGAATTATCTGATAGAAAAATGTATATTTGTGTTTGTAAATCTCAGGTTACTATTGTAAGTGGAAATGTACTTTAATAATAGTTTAATAATTTTAAAATTCTTCATATTTCAGTTTCCTCTACATTTTTACTTTATTTAATTTTAATTGAAACCATAAGTGAAACAAAGCTAATGATCTTGGGAAAAACTGAATTAGTATAAAATGTCACAGTTACATAGATAAAATTAAATGACCAATAAAAAATAGACCTGATTACCCAGAATATTTACATACCAATGATGAAATGTCCTAAAGAAAGTTTCAGTGTTACAAATCCTCATTTTTGTTTAAAGTGCTTGCTGGTATTTGGGGTAATTTATAAGTTACTTTTCTGGTTTCTGTGATTAAAAAAAAAAAAAATCTGACAAAAACAACCTAGGGGGTAAACAAAGATTTTGCCTCAGAGTTCAGGTTCAGGCATCACAGCAGGGAAGGCAGAGTGTTGAGAACATTAAAATGCCAGTTTCAATGTGTCCACAGGTCATGAAGCAGTAGACAGTAAATATTCATACATATTACCTATCCACATTTCATCTATTTTTCTTCAGGCTAGGACCTTAGCCCAAGCATTGGGTCATTATCTGTTAAGGTGGGTCCTACTACCACAATTAACCTAATCTATATAATCTGTCAAATGCTTGTCTCATCAGTAATTCTTACCAATTTGAAATATTAAATATCAGAAGTACCATATTAGAGTAAAGTCACCTTGTCTAAAGGCAGCAATTTTAAAAATTATACTGTATGTTCCATTTTCATATTCTGGTCCTCATGGAACCCCCAGTGGAATTATCTGAATAATTACATATGGACAAGTACATTTACCAATAATTAAAGATAATGGGTGTTTTTCCACAGTTGAAATGACAGCCTTTAGCTACAAAATCATACAAATTCAAATGGTATTTATATTTATCTGATATTCATCAGTTGTTTGTTAAACAAACTGAGCGAATGAGTGAACACTATTGGCTGATAAGTCTTGTTTTTTTTTTTTTTTTTTTTTTTTGGTTTTTCAAAACAGGATTTTTCTGTATTGCTTTGGAGACTGTCCTGGAACTTTCTCTGTAGACAAGTCTGGACTTGAACTCACAGAGTTCTGCCTGTCTCTGCATGCTGAGTGCTGAAATTAAAGATGTGTGCTACCAACCCCCAGCTGGCTAATAAGTCTTATGTAATAAATCCTATTACACATTCCGTTCATGCTGCCAGGAAAGTAATGAAAGCCTGAGTGTGTATTTTCCACACTTTCAGCAAATATTCTCATTGTTATCTGATGAGTACCTGTTAGCTATATATGCCTCTACTTTCTCCTACATATTAATTGGCTGACACCATTAATGCCTGCTTGCAGATGTATCTTCACTGATCCCCTTTCAACTTCTGAACACTCCTTTCATTTAGGCACATTCTTTTTGTCTTACTCTCTTAACTATAGGTTCAATTTGTACTCTTCCTCAATACATGGTTTCAAAGTTTGTTCTTTGAGGGCTTAAAAAATTATTATACAATTACTAACTCAATTTATACAAGGTAATTTGTAATTTAAATTATAGTATATCATATTCAGCTTACTATATCTTTTGCCATTTGCTTAAAAGGCCTTTTAAAACTCTAAATATATCTAATAGCTCCTCTAATGATAGTAGATTCTATTTTTGTGGTTTTTCGAGAAAGGGTTTGTTTCTCTGTGGCTTTGGAGGATGTCCTGAAACTAGCTCTTGTAGAACAGGCTGGTCTCGAACTCACAGAGATCCACCTGCCTCTGCCTCCTGAGTGCTGGGATTAAAGGCGTGTACCACCAATGCCCAGCATTTGTGTCACCACCTGGACTACCACTGCCCGGCTTTGTGCCACCACTGTCAGGCGTTAGTAGATTCTTTAATTCCATTGTACTGTATATTTAAGGATATTTTTAAAAAGATATTTAAAAATCCAGTATCAACCCTCCATCCCTATCAAACTGTGCTATATAGAGTAATTATGCAAGGTAATTTTTGTAAATGGAATTAAATTCTCAATTTCCAAGGAGGTTGATGAGTGTGATCAATCAAGTATTAATGCCTAATATATTTAGATTTAAATTTAAAAAATTGGCCATATCCATTTTAAGAACTCTACAGTGTTAAGATAGGCAGATATAGAGAAAATCTTACATTGTTTTGCCTTTAGAGTCAAAACTAAAATAGATCAAGATGGAAATAAAACTGCAATAATTCAAAATAACATTCTCAAATTCTGCATGTAACATGTCATTTTGCGTACAATAATATCACTAATGGAATAAAACAACAAATTTGTTAAAACATTTCTCTTATTTTGAAAATCCTCGCCATTTTCAATTTAATTAAAGTTGCATGTGGATAGCAGCACAGTAATATACATGCTTTCTGCTATCTATGGAACTGTCCTTCATCTTAGAGCTTGTCAGGCTTCAAATTTCAAATACACTAAGTTAGAATCCACTTCCTGGCATGATTGTTAGTGATTCCTATGATGTCTAACATTGAGTCTGATAACTGGTATTAATTAAAATAATGATATTTTAATTTTCCTCTCACGTCTGTCGCCTCCAGATTTAAAGGAAGAAGGATGCTCATACGTCCTACCTCTATTAACTTGCTATATGTCACAATGAAAAAAAATGGGGAAAATCTTTTGTAATATATGTAGAACGTTAACAACAACCAGAACAAAATCTACCATATTCGCTGGATGATTTAAGCACATCTCTGGATCATTAACTATATGAAGCCTCCATCTTAGTAGAATGATAAATAAATAATAAGTCTTAGAATGTTTCTTTGATTCCACAGTAACTGTCAATTGTGAAACTGTGGAGTACCATTTCCTTATAGTCCTGAGTTATAGTGTCTCTATTCGCCCTTCATGTCTTAACACCCAATATCAGCAAGGGTTATTTATTAATAAAGTACTCATTCTGAGGCTACTGCTACATAGACCCTCAAATGTGAGCTGCACTATTTCAGCATGTGTGTGCATACATGTTATTAACTAGACTGCCTCTAAAGCCATTTGAATACAAACCACACAGGAATATAAAAGTAAGGGGAGAAATATGTATATTATTCTACAGGGCAATTTTAAATAGATGGTGATACGATTTTCAATCTTAAGAAACTTCCTTTATGAAAATATATCTCAAAATTAAAATACATGTTTCTCTGTTTACACAAAGTTTTCTCTTGGAAATGGCGGTGAGCCCAGCAGGGTTCTGGAAAGAGTAGTTCCACTGGATTAGGGTTGCAAACATGATTTTTAAACTATAGACAGGAAACTACTGATAAGCGATTTCCACAGATGACTGACAAATGTTTTCTGCATCACTGAAGCACTGGAGCTTTATTTGGTTTTTAAAATAACAAATAATGGGAATCTTTTGAAGAAGAAAAGCATGTTCATGCTTGGACTAACACTCATCACTGGGGAGAAAAAAAGGAAACTTCAGTGCCTTCAAGATGAAGTGAAGTACTAACAAAATGGTTTATTCTACAATTGTTCTGGGAGAAAAATAACCTTGTAAAGGGTGAGAAAGAGGAAGTGTGTGTGTGTGTGTGTGTGTGTGTGTGCAATAAAATGATCAGGTATCTAAGGGAATATTTGGGAAAAATATACACATTATAAAGAAATTCTGAGTTTCATATTTTTCTTTTCCAAATTGAATTATCTTTCATCACCATTCAATGAATATTTTATGAGTTTCTATAGAAGGATGTTATGGATTCTTGGGGAACAGAATTATGCATTTAATTTTTCTCCATATAATGTTAAAGATAGACAGATACAGATATTAGAACAAAAATGGAAAATTGGTATAATGTTTGTACTCGGATGAGCTCTCCAATTTTTCCTTATTTAGTTTGCATTGTATTCTAAGCAGTTCAAATATGGCATCATTTCACCCCATTGATAATAATTTAAGAAGATAATTTTCTTTGATGAATGTTAAAAAAGAAACACAATTTATGATGGGGGGTCGTTCTGCACACTGTGAATATATTTTTCTCTTCATTGGTTTAATAAAATGCTGATTGACTAGTAACCAGCAGGAAGTACAGGCAGGGCCACCAGACGAGGACAATTCTGGGAAGAGGGAAACAGAGAGCAGCCTCAAAAGAGACTCCATGGGCATTCTCTGCTAAGGCAAGACTACATGGAAATACTTTATAAAAGGTAGATCAGTCTTCCTATCCATTCTGCTAATCTGTGTCTTTTTATAGGGGAATTAAGACCATTAATGTTGATGGATATTAATGACCATTGATTATTGTTCATTCTTGTTTGTTTTTTATTTGGTGATGGTGCCAAGATTATGTGTGGGATTCTATCCCTTTTTTCTTTTGACTATTGGTAAGTTGGGATTATCTATTGCCTGTGTTTTTCTGGTTGTAGTTAACTTCCCTGGGTTGCAGTTTACCTTCAAGTACTTTCTGTAGGGCTGGATTGGTGGATATGTATTGTTTGAATCTGGTTTTGTCATGGAATACCTTGTTTTCTCCATCTATAATGATTGAAAGCTTTTCTGGCTGGCATCTATGGTCTCTTAGTGTAGGTAGAATATCTATCCAGGACCTTCTGGTTTTCAGAGTTTCCAAGGAAAAGTCAGGTGTAATTCTGATAGGTTTGCCTTTATAGGTTACTTGGCCTTTTTCCTTTACTGCTCTTAATATTTTCTCTTTTTTGTGTATGCTTGGTGTTTTGATTATTGGGGAGCCCCTTTTGAGGGCCTTACCCTGCCTGGTGAATGGAAGGGGGATGGTTAGGGGGAGGTGGGATGTTGGTGGGAGAGGAGGGAGAGGGAGAGGGAGAAGAGATTGACATCAGAAGCAAGCTTGTTCCTAATTTGAATTAATAAAATAAAATAAAATAAAGTAAAATGGTAGATCAGAATTTGGCAGTTGTCTAACTCTTGGTTTATTTTCCCTATAGGTCACCTACATGGCAAGAAAAAAAATCACATAGCCAGATTTTTGGGAAAATGTGGCAAAAGATTCAAGTTACTAGACTATGTGTTTCACAGTACAAAATCTGGTAGTTTCCTAAGTCCAAGTCCATCCATACACTGGCCCATGCCCTCTGTGATTCACCAACTGTCTTCTTTCTCCTGCAGGACAAATAAATACATTACTGTGCTTTTAAATGTCCAAGTCAATTGATGTTGATGTTCCTGAGAACAACTCAAAATTTCTTTATTCAACATTGGTTCATGACATTCTCATTTCTCCTGTGAATTATTTTTAAAAATACCAATCAGACTTTTATTTACCACTCTCTAATCCTCTTCTATTTGCATAAGTCATTTCTAACAAAACTTTGGTAGTTTATTCTTAAAACGTCAAAAAGTTCTTGTATGAATACTTGTTTTTTTAATCATCATCTTTACAATAAAAAAGGAACTTAAATTTGGGGATGGTAGCATTGCTCAATAGATGAAGCCTGGTGACCTGAATTAGATATCTGGAACCCACATGGTAGATGGAATATACCAACTCTCTCAAATTTCTCTCTGACCGTCTAACACATACTCCACAACATACACAATAACCCACTCTAACCACAATCCAATAAAAAAATAAAAAGAACACGTGAAAAGTAATTATAAACTTTTCAAGCAGATTTCTAAATTCATATTTCCTGATTCAGGGGCTCAGGAAGTATACTACTTGGTCACTCTGCTTTTGCCTAATTGCCGTTAGCATTTTATACCCAAATGGTGCTCTAACAAATACCAAGTCTATAGAAGAGAGTCATAAAAATTTGTGGAGAGGGTAGTTTACCAGGTCCAATGTTCTTAGATTCCCCTGGCCAAGCTGACTGCCCTCCTCCAATTGATTGTGACTCTGATGTGAGTAAACAAGCCAAGAACTCTCTCTTTCTCTCTCTCTCTCTCTCTCTCTCTCTCTCTCTCTCTCTCTCTCTCTCTCTCTCTCTCTCTCTCTCTCACATACACACACACACACACATACACACATATATATATATATATAATATTTTAATTGAAATAGAGCTACATACATTACTTCTCATCAAATATTTTATCATTTTGAGTGGTTATCAAATGGAGATACATTCTGGCTTAGGTATGGGGGTTTGTGTCCACTTTATTCCATGCTGGGACCCCACCTGATATTGACCTATGAGGTCCTGTGCCTACTACCACAGTCTCAGAGTTCGTATGCTGGTCGTGATGTGTTTATAAGGCCTCATTTCTTTGGTGTCCTCTATCACCTCTGACTCCTACATTTTTCCCCCATTTCCACAAAGTTCCCTGAGTTCTGGGTAAGGAATTTGATGGAGACACTCAATTTAATATTGAATGTTGTAAGGTTTTACACTCTTTACATAGTCTGGCTGAATTTGTTCCCATCTACTGCAGGTATCTGTAACTATTTTAGGTTTCCTTTTGACACCTCAAATGACCTTTCACTTTAGCTGTCCTTTACCATAATTCCTCCCTCACTCTCTGTCTCCTACCACTCTCTGGTTGATCCTTCAGTTCAGGTCCTTTCCTTACCTCATTGATGCAAAACTATCTATTCTATTCCCCCTGCCTAGGGATGACCTTCCCTCTGGCCTTGGCCCTTAATTTTAATTTTTACCCAGCTGTTGTTTTTTTTTAAGGATTGTAGTCTGTTAAATGAAGAGTTAACATCTAATAATTGCATATAAGTAAATACATAACACATTTACTTACTACTTATTTTATCCAACTACATCTATTGGACTGTGAATTTTATTATTTCATTTTGTAAATTCCTTAGTAACATCCTCTCATAAATGCACCACATTTTCTTTATCTATAATTTAACATATACACTTTTTTCAATTTCTGGTTATTATGAGTAGAGCAGGATGGATGAGGAAGTATATCTCTTAGTAAAGTGTAGAGTCCTTAAGATGAAGACTGGTATACCCAAGATCAATAGATTTCGAGGTAGATATATTCCCAGCTTCCTAAGGAACCACAACTCTGACTTCTAGTGGATTGTTCCTTCTGGGACCATTGAAAGAGTACACATGGCAAAAGCATTCAGGTTAGTTGTATCTCAGGAGCACCTGGGCCCTGCATCTAAAGTGCATAGTATCTTTAATAATGGGGATTTACCTTCCATGAGTGTGAGAAAGCAAGTGAATTAGCAATTGTCTATAATGATTAAGGACTCTCTTAGAGAAACCTGATGAACAACTAAAATGAGAGCTTCTGTTCTTTGTGTTAGAATTTTTATTTTTTGATAGACTGCTTTTGGCTCTTCTCACAGTCAGCCTAAATGATAAAAATCTATTTAAAGTGTGTATGTATGTTTATATACCAAACTATATGTATTTTAGGTACTTATAGGTGCATGTTATATGTATTTGTAGGTGCATAGTTAATCATCTGATTCATTATAACTTCAGACATCCTTCCTTTCTTTTTTTTTATTCATGCATACATCCTTCTGCATTTATCTGCTTCTCTGCTTCCTACATTTTATCTCTTTTAACTTCATTTGTCCTTTGTATTACTTATATCTCTTCTGTATTGCTCCCATACCTCCCAAGTCCACGATATTATATTTCTTACATTTTTAGATTCTAAAGTTGTTTTAGAATACATCTAGTCACATCTGAAAATTTGAAGCTAGAAGTATAAGGTGAGGGAGAACATTCCAAGTTTGTCTTTCTGGATCAGTGTTACCTCACTCAATATGTATTTTTTTTTCTAGTCTCATTCATTTACCTGCAAAGTTCATCATTTCATTTTTATTTAGAGCTGAGTAGTATTTCAGAGTCTCTATATACCACATTTTCTTTATATATTAGTTAGTTGATGGATATTTAAATTGTTTTAATTTCTTAACTATTGTGACTAGAGAAGCAATGATCATGAATGAGCAAGTATCTTTGCTGTAGGGTGTGGAATCTTTTGTGTACATGCTAAGGAGTGATATTAATGAGCCTTATGGCAAATTGATTTTTAGCCTCTTAAGAACACACCACATTGATTGCTATGGCTGGGCCCATTTACATTCTCATGGAAGTGAATGATAGTTCCATTTCCACCCATTTGTCGTCAATTGTTTCTTTGATCATTGTCATTCTGACTGCCATAAAATGAAATCTCAAATTTATTTTGGTTTGCCTTTCCATAATTATTAAGAAAAGTAACAGTGTTTGAGGTATTGCCCCCCTTTTCCCTCTTTTTGAGAAAAATCTATTCATATTCCAGGACCATTTTTGAATTGGTCATTTGGTTTTTTGACTGTTTGTTTAAACAAATATTCTTAATATTTTTTATATAAGGAATACATTCAAACTACATATAAATAGTTTAGTCTTCCAAATGACACATATTCACTGTGCTGGGTAGTCTCATGTCCACTTGATATAAGCTAAAGTCATCTGAGAGGAGGGAACCTCAATTAAGGAAATGTATCCATTGAGATCAGGAAGTAAGTAGGTAGGTAAGGCAGTGTTTCTCAAACTGTGGGTCAAGACCTCGCTGTCATTAACACAAGACTTTTAAACAGGTGTCAAATAAGACCAAGAGAAAGTACATCTATTTGCATTATAATTCATAATAATAGCAAAATTACAGTTATGAATTAGAAACTAAAATGATTATATGGTTGGGTGTCACCACATGAGGAATATTATTAAAGAGTTGCAGCATTAGGAAGTTTAAGAACCATTGCTATAGGACATTTTCTTAATTATTGATTGATGGGGAATGACCTAACCCATTGTCCTTAGTTCTATAATAAAGCAGGATGAACAAGGCATGGGAAGGAAGCCTGTAAGCAGCATATCCCCATGGCTTCTGCATCAGCTCCTATCTCCAGGCCTTGCTCTGTTTGCCTTCCTGTCCTGAATTCCTTGAATGATTAACTGTGATGTGGAAGTGTGCATCAAATAAACTCTTTCCTGCCCACATTGATTTGCCATGGTGTTTCATCAAAGAAGTAGACACCCTAGCTAGGACATTAGTCAAATGTCCATAGGAAGAATACAGACATGTAATTTAATGATGGGTAGTTTTCTAAATCAGCTTGTAGTGAACTTATGATACCAAGGAATTGTAAACCGACATATAATTAATTTTGTAATTATTAAGGAAGTATTTATGTTGAATGGTACCATAATAAAACCAAAATTAAATCCAGTAATCACATTTCACTTTCTGAACTAAAATCTTCTATATAATTGAGTGTCTTATTTTAATGACTCATGCTTCTAACATTTCCTCTTTCTTATGGCTACTGACATGTTGAATGAAACATGGATAATCCGTGCCAAATAAATTCAAAACAAAAAGGATTTGGGCACTAAGTCCACAATAGGTTGCTCCTCCTGCTTTGTCTAAGCTCAGGTAAAGTGTAATATTTGGTGCTAGTCTTATTCAAAGCCTGTACAGAAAGGATGCCTTTCTACCTGCTACTGTTCATCCTTCCCAGCATTGGTCAATGAATGGCTGGTTACATTTGGTCCTATTCACTCTCAACTTAGTCATCTACAGTGTTTTCCTGACACATTCTATCTTACCTTTTGTATTTTCTGTGTCTTGGAAACAATTCATGATTTTCTCCATCTGGTTGTTCTCTCATTTATGATGTGACCACTGAGTGACATTGAAACCTTCTGAATAGATCTGTCGTGAGGCTTAGCCAATTTCCTCAGGAACTGCCTGAGAGCATATGTGGATTCTGGAACTAAGAGCTGTGACTTAGAGCTAAATCTTGAACTGTATTTATTCCAAGCTCAGTTTGGCAAATGTGTGTTTCCTACTATCTCACACTGTCTTGACTAAATTTATCCTCAGTTTTAGCTACTGTGTATGAAGCTTTTGCAATGAAAAGTTTCTACCACATACTTCTCAATATACTTTTCTCCAATTTCTTTCTTCCTATCAGACTGGACCACTGAGAGCAGGTTGTCTACATACACTGACATATAAAATTTAGTCAATATTTCACTAAAATATTTTTTTCTGAAATAACCGCCTAACATTATACTGCAGAGACAGTTCAAAATGAAGTGAATAACCTCAAAATACCAATGTTGTGTTTTAAAATGCCTTGTTTGTTCTCATTTTCAACACAGCAGCAGAAAAAGTACTCTTTCTATTTTATAAAGTGTTACAAGTGAGGGGCTACCAGATTTAATATTTTATTTATATTAGCATTTAAGAAGTAGAGGTTATGTTGATCAAAGGTGACAATACTACTGTTTGACAGGAAAGTTAAATTCTGAAACTCTGTGGCACAAGACAGCAAAGACAAACCTACAATTATGTATTGTTATTCCAAAATAGAAAAGAGGAACTTAATGTACTTATTTTGAATGCACGAGGTACTTCCTTTCAAGTGACTGGTCAAGGCAGCCCAAGTAAAACATTGGGAGAGATACATGAAGTAAATATTCCTAGTTAATCATTTGTTCCCACAAATTAAAATAATACTAGACTTCTAAGTATGCATAAATATTATGACAATAAAATTTTAAAAATGAGTTTCAAAAATTTGAAGAAAAATTACCTTTCACAACAGCTCACCCATTAAAAACTTCATTGAGCCAAAGAATCATATTGAAATACAGTAGTCTGAATTCACATAGGTTATTCTGGCCTCAGAATTTATTGTTTCTCAATCAATCTTTCTGTATTCCAAAATGCAATTGAATTACTTAAATATATTTGCAAGTATGAAATATCACAGACAGAGCATACACACAGAAGTTAGTACTTCTTTGTTTTTAATTGAGCTCAATATGAAAAGCTACTTAAACTCTCCTATCTTTAACATAATTATTTCTGTACATCTTTTAGTTTGGGTCCCTATTGAATAAACAATGACTAAAATTTTTAGCACATTGAGCTAGAGTGGATTTGTTTGGCAAACCAAGGCAGAAGTCTGGTGGAAGGAACTGAAGCAGCAGCCAAGCAGGGATGCTGCTTCTTTGCTTGTTCCTGTTGATATGCTTAGTTTGCTGTCTTGTATTTCCCAGGGCCACCAGCCTAGGGAGGGCACCATACCTTTTCTTATCAAACATGCTTTGTCACTCTAATGTGGGTATTTTCTCAGTTGAGACTCACTCTTCTTAGGTAATTCTAGCTCATGTCAAATTGACACAAAAGAGTAATATAAGATATTTTCATTAATGAAATTTCAGTGTATATTGTGTAGGGGATGTGAGAGAAGTCAATAAGGAAGGAGATGGGGGAGACAAACAACATAGACATATTTTGATGAAGCCTCAAGGAATCAAATTGTTTTCTATTTATACCCAACACACAGGAGAGCATACACACACACACACACACACACACACACACACACACACACACACTCATCCCTACAGATTTAAAGAAATTCAACTACTTGGGCTGATAAAGTTCCCTACAAGGACTATAAAATAGCAAACATTCAGTACTGGGCACAAGATACCTCATTTTAAATGATTGGTCAAGGAAATTAATGTGATACCCAAATCAATATGTATTGTTTAACAAATGTAACCCTTGTTTGCTTCTCCAGGTTTGAAGATGGGCCCTTATTGATGAAGAAATAACACAAAGAAGACTTATGTGCTTTGAGGTGGATCTAACATGAAAGTCTCTCTCCTACAGTATAATTTCCATGGTTCCACAAAATATTATGTGTTCTGCCAATGGCAGAAATTAAATAATCCTGTCCATCTACAACTCCTCTAAACCACAAAAATTACCACCATGGCATTTTTTAAAGTCATTTAAATTGTATATTTTTAAAATAATAGTTTCTGCTATATATTCTCAAAGAATATTAAGGAAAATGTTGAGTAAATTAAAAAGAAAATAATATAATACAACCAAATAGGTAACTTATTAAAATTATAACATTGATAAAACTTTTAGGGCAGAAGTAAAACTCTGAGAACTGTTCTATGAAGGAAGGTTTTTTATTATTTTTATTTTCAATCTCATTGGCTAAGTCTATGCTCAACTGGCATGAATTTAATTTTAAAATACTTGGAGAGAAGGAACAGCATTCATAGCAATGACACTTGAAAATTGTTCTTCTATAAGATTCTGTATGTCACGAGGTGTTAAATAGTATTTTCAGTGATGGAGAACCAAAAAACAAGGTAAAATGACAAAAATCTTTATACATTTAATGTATTCTGGGAAATGATGTTCTTTTAATATGAGAAAAAAGAAAAAGTGACACTTTTTCAGAAATAAAAATACAAATATTTATAAAAGAAAACATGTGAATTTACAAACATTTACTTTAAAGTGTTAAAATTTTATTTATCCCCAATTTAGTATCAGTTTAAAATACAGCAGTGATCTACTTTCTCAGGCAAGAACAGCAGCTGCTTATTAAAAATAAATTCTGGCCCAAGCCCAGGCCACAGAACAGTAGTCCTTCAGTAGAGGAGTTGAAATAAGAATTTCAGACAAATATCTCTCCCAATTCTGCTGGATGATATTTCTTGAAATCCCTACGGAGCTTGCATTGGGGGCTTCTTTAAAAAACTGATACTTTATATCTACAACATCCACTGTTTGGGGGACATTGTGTGTATAAAAATAAAAAATTAATAGTAAAGTAGAAAACAACAACTGAAAATGTTTTCTAGAAGAATAATGCTATGGAAAAGGAAGGAGATGAAAACACAGTGTAGGTGAAATTGTCGGCACTTAGTCAACTAACTACATCTAGATATTTTTAAGGAAGTCATTGCCAAAGTATTAAACATGCTCACTGCACAATTAGCTGTAATAAAGTTCTTGAGCAAAAAGAGAACATGAGAACTGGGAGGTGGTGGTGCACACCTTTAATCCCAGCACGTGGTGGGCAAAGCCTGGTAAATCTCTGTGAATTCCAGGGCAGCCTGGTCTACTGAGTGAGCTCCAGGACAGCCTCAAAAGCCACAGAGAAACCCTGTCTGGAAACCAGAATTTGTATTTTCTTACAATTGATAATGTAAAAGTTATAAGAAAACTCTATTATAATTTAATGCCACCTGCTAATAATGGGAATACAGAAAAACATTGAGGATGTTTTCTAATTAAATTTCCTTAAAACAAGAATAAATGTTAAAATAATAAAAGTAGTTAACCTATTTGAAACATTATACAATTCATGTAGTATCAAACCATGATATCTTATATATATTTAGTTTCTATAATATATTGTACATATTTTAAAAATTTGATTAAAATGCACAAATATAAAAATAAGTTGACAAATTAAAATCTATTTTACTTTTTCAATGTAAATTAAATCATTGACTGCCAGCTTTGCCTTTTTAATGCATTTCTTTTTGTTTTTTTCTTGTCATCATTTTTTACTGCCTGACTTCTAATATAGAATATAAGCTTATTGTATTATTTTGACAGTTCACCTTTCATCTCCAAGTATTTTAGTTTCTTTTTATTCCCAGATTTTTTAATCTGCTTTCTCTGATTCTAATAAAATATTCATGGCTACATTTTTCTATTGAAAAAAATTATATTCTCTTAGTAGTTGCCTTGGAGTTTGAATATATAATTTTAGCTAATTTATATCTACCTGAAAACAAACTTTGAGTAAATATTTTCCAGACAGCCTTCACAGAATTGCTTTTATTTGATCACATAACTTAAAATCTGCACTATATTATATTGAAATTTCATCAATAAAGGAAAAGATATCTTCACTTAATAGATAAAATAAATATTATTATGTCTTAATGTACAGTTGTCTATGTGACCATGACTGAGCCAACACCAGATACCCCACTTGTCCCTTAAGATATTACATTTAGCCTGTCCCTAGTGCCCATCCTCATGGAAGAAATGCCATGCACTTCAGGAAGAGTGTCAATTGAATTGTACTTTCTCTTGCCAACAGGATTGTGTTACACAGGGATAATATTTCTCACAGATTATAATGTCTTAAATATATCAAAAATAAATTGCCCAGGTGAAAATCCATATATTGAACCAACAATGGCTAAGTCATGTTGAACTGGATTTGCTTCTTGCCTCATATGAATCATAACTCTGCTGACCATGGCATTTGCAGGGGCCCACATAATCTGTTTTTAGCTCTGCTTTGTTTATAATAGCAAGTAAATTCGAACCCTTTTATTGTCCATTAATGAATGAATAGCAAAGTGTGGCATAGGGATGTGTTATTTTATTCAGCTATAACCAATAATAAAATTACCTGGTTTCATTTTTTTTGATAATTCCTAGTTCTGGAAGTTAATATGTTAACTGAAACTTAGATTCCTAAAAACAAATACATGTTGTCTCTTATATGTGAATCCTAAATTTTAATTTTCCTGGCATGTTTCTATATGTGAATATGAATGCAGATAATCATCTAAAATAAAAAATGAGATCAGAAGAGGAGCGAAGATTTTAGAAAAAATGGGAATAGTAGAATATATATGATATAGAATCAGAGCGTGTACTACATGGGAGATGAGAAGGAGACAAAGAAGAGGGATAGAACAAGTAGGAAATGCCATAATGGAACATTTCTTTGTATAGCAATTAAAAATAAGCACCAAGTACTATAACCACCTTAAATAAGCAACAGATAATTTGGTATATATACAGTAGAAAGAAAATTCACAATCACCAAAAAAAAAATTGCCTGTTATTTGTTATTACAAATTTTCATTGTGCTTATGGATAGTTTATACTGGTTTTTGGATTTTTTTTCTCCTCAGAATGCAAGGTGTTTTTACTAGTTTTGTAGTTATTTATTTTTAACAATCTACATAGGTTATATTAAATAATGGGAAATAAAAACTTTGAGCATTTAGTTAATATTTGGTGTTAATTACCTATAAAGGCTTGCTCTGCTCAATATATACTGTACCTATATGAATCAGAGCTATCAAAATTCAGTGATCTATTTATTTTCCTTTACTTTTGTGTTTGTGTTTTGTGCTGATAAAATATTATAATAAAGATTTCTCTTCCATTCTTAGAGACTCAGTTTTTTCTGGACATTTCTGTCAATGTTAACAATATACTTGGAGGTCACTTAAAACTTACAACTGATATGCTATTCTATATCCAACATGTTTGTTTAATTTGCCTTTAAGAGCACAATGTAACAACTAACCTTCCTTTTCTTGGATTTCCCATATAATCAACTTTTACAAATTGAGCTAATGCATAAGTGTAATCTCAAATTATATACTCTTCCATGACCCTTACACATGAGTAATGTATGTCTGTATATGTGTTATGGTAATTATTTTTTGGAAACAACATACAGAAGTTGAAAGAAATATTAAAATGACTATCCACCTTATATGTTGAATGTTACACGCAAATAATGCTTGATAAGTGATGGTGTGAGTAGTACCGTTTGGTGTCTGGGCCAGCTGCTGCATTGTTAGAACTAGTGATTGAATCCGTTGTTGATGGATTGAACTCTGTGATCAATCCAGGTTTATTAACAGGTGCAAATCATTAAGGTACACTCACAGTACAGAATGAGGCTGCCACGCCACTATTGAGCTGCTGCTTTTCTACTTCCCAGTGGTGATCTGGAAGGTCCAGGGAAAGTCACCAAACTGTGGCCTCAGCAAGTCTTCCTCAGTTCTAGAGAGCTGGGCCTTCTTGACCCTGGCTTCTTATCTGGTCACATCCCTACAAGGAAGAGCCTTCCCCCTTCCCATGCAAATTGACGTGGTATTCTTTTTGTAGTTTTTAATAATCCTAATGAGTTATTGAAGGCTAACTCTAGGAATGTGAGTGATAGGCAGTCATTTCTCTGCTCTACAAATTTTTTATTCCCTGCTAATTTGCAATTTGTATCAAGCAATAAGTCAATAGTATTAAGTATCTGGCTGCAACAACAATTCTCTTAAATTGACTGCCTCTCCAGTTTTGGGGCCTGGGAATCCTGAATAATCAGGTCTTTGGTTGGGCTAAGAAATTCAGTTTTTCAGTTTACCTGTGCTTTTTATAGGAAATGTGTTGCACGACATACAATGGTTCCACATGATGGAACTGAGGTGGGAAATCATACGAAGCCTTTAAGTCTTGGATAGAGATACTTCATGCAAGTAGTTTTACAAATGATATTGTATTAATTATTTGATATTGTTGAACAAACACAAAATTTATTCTCATCATATTCATCCACAAATTCTGGCCCAACTCTATATAAATGTGCCCAACCATACTCTATAATCTACGTACTCTTTTTTTTTTTATCACTGAGAAGTTCAATATGGTGTACTAACACTGGAGCAAATTAATCTACCAGCATACATAGCAATAGTCTGACCAAGTGATTCAAGTTCCATCACAGAAGCAAGTAGAACAGTTACTTTTTGGGGGTAATGCTTAAAATTAAGCATTACTTTGTTGGTTTATGCTATGATTACTCAAAATATCTCTAGTTGAAAAGTCATATTCCCATGGTTTATTTTGTCTAGTACATGCTTACACAGCATATTGATCTATTAATATGCACTCATATAAAGAGACAAGTGACTTCTAGAACAATTGATCAAGTAAGAAAAATAAACTTCAAGAAAAGTAAACAGACTCACTCACACAAAAATGCTTCTAGTAAGGATAGCACTTTTTTTCTTGTTCAG
Source organism: Cricetulus griseus (assembly GCF_003668045.3). Classification (NCBI taxonomy): domain Eukaryota; kingdom Metazoa; phylum Chordata; class Mammalia; order Rodentia; family Cricetidae; genus Cricetulus; species Cricetulus griseus. Next base: position 236,351,185 of record NW_023276807.1, on the reverse strand, counting down.
ATATTTTGCAAATAAAATGAATCAACAGAAGAAACATGTTTGGATAACATCTGCTTTCTTCAGCTTGTATAGATTGAAACAAAGGCTGTACTATAGTGTTCCCCATTAATTTTTTCCATTGTGAATGAATTAGCCTGAATATCCAATTCTCTTTATTCCACAACTTCCCATTAAACCAAAGCTTCTAAAGTTTGTGGGCCATCATTGTATATGCTACATTTAATATGCAAACTAATTTTGAAAGGAAGCAGCACCTGCAAATTCAATTGAATTTGCATAATAAATATAAGACAGATTCAAAGCTTGTCTTGTAGAATACAGGGATAGAGGTAGAAACAGTTATGGGTGAGTGGTATGTGACAAAATTTTACTCAAAACTCGATTTCAAGGCCAGAGTAGGACAAGTAATCTGATGTAAACATTTCATACAAACATTTCATACAAAAAGAGTACACATTCAAGTACTCTTCATTCCAACTGTCACAGAGGACCAGGTATTTTGTCAACAATTATTTGTTTATTTACTTGAACATCTCACTTGGTCACATTTTTTTGTTTCTGAGTGTTGTAGGACATGTCTAATGTCCATACTAAGGAAGCTGCAGCAGGAGAAATCCCACAAGCTTGAAGTCAGAATGCAATACTTAAAGAGTTTTAGACTATCCTGGGCTGCAGTCTGAGATCTTGACAAAATGAGACTTATAAAATGAGACAACAAAAAGGGTATTATGTTTTAAAGTAAAATCTGTAAACTTTTTTATTTTTCATAAGGATAATTTTAAATTAAATTAGAAACAATCTTATTTTACATATCAATTCCAGTTTCCTCTCCCTCCCATCCTCCCATGCCCCCCCACACCTGTCCCCCCCTCCACCACTACTCCTCAGGGTGAGTGAGTCCTTCCATGGGGGAATCATCAAAATCTGTCACATCATTTGGGGCAGGGCTAAGTCATGAATTATAATATTGTTTCTTTTTCAATTTATTTCACTTTTTGAACTTAACTGTTATTTATCTTTATTGAAATTTCTATAAAGTGTGTTATTGTATATGACAGTCAAAAACATCAATAGGCAAAAAAAATGTTAATTTATATGAAAGTATTACTGAAGCCTAGCAGTGGTGCCTCATGCCTGTAATCCCAGCACTCAGGAGGGAGAAGCAGGTGGGTTTCAGTGAACCCTAGGTCAATCTGGCCCACAAATCAAGATCCAGAACACCCAGAACTGTTACACAGAGAAATTCTGTCTCAATAAAATCAAAATAATTAAATAAATAACTAAGAAAAGAAAAGAATACCAAGCTTTTTAAAATAATATTTTTGTCTTATTTCAGTGTTTGGTTGTTTTGACTTTTGTTTTATTTTATTGATGTTTTATTTGTTTTTAAGGGAAGAGGGAGAGATTGGTGCATGCCTTTAGTCCCAGCACTCGAGAGGCAGACGCAGGGGGATCTCTGTGAGTTTAAATGAGAACAACCTAGTGTACAAGAGCTTGTTCCAGGACAGCCTCCAAAGCCATAGAGAAACCCTGTCTCAAAAAAAAAAGAAAGAGAGAGAGGGGGGTGAGGGAGGGAGGGAGGGAGATAACCTGAAGATGGGAATGCAGTGGTATGGGAGAGAACTGAAAGGAGGTAGGTCATATTGCTGAAGCAACAACACATTTGAATCCTAGGACATGGAAATTCTAGCTTGCACTGGAAGATTCTCTATACTAGCTATCTCCCATAAAGCCAAAAAATTCTATATATGCTGACAGGGCAGAAGGATAGTTAATAATCTTACCCAGCTGTGAACATTGTAAGCTACAGTTTTATAATAATGATGACCCTGGTCAAATATACCAGATGATCCAATAGTGGCACAGATTTTATTGGAATAAATGACGACTTTATTACTATATTTAAAGCCCATTCCACAAGATAGAACACGAATTTCTGGGACAGCTAACTGGGCTAAAATCCTGTGTCAGGCTATGTCATGGACCCTAGGGGAGAATCTAATACTATTACTTTGCTAAATGTTCATAGTAGCAAACTGCTGCCATAAATTCTTATCTCTGTGCCCATAAATAGTATAGCTGTAAGTTCTCATCGTAGAAGCTGCTTTTTGCATTCAATGGAGATTAACACAGAAAACTACAATGTGTCTATGTGCAGAGAATAGGAGAACATGGAATCCTCAGCTCTAAATTTGATGTCTACTTCACGACCTCGCTCCCCAAAAAATTCTGTATCATTTGAGAAGAGGAGTAGAAATGATTATAAAAACCAGATATATTTGATATCTACAATGAAATATTAATTGCTGGATATGCAGGGGCAATTGTCCACATGAATGCACAGTAGCTGTGACAGTGTAAGACCTGGAGTAAATGAAACTAGCTAAAGTAGCAGCATGGATGGAGGAGAGGCTCATGAAGTCCCACCCATAGCAAAGAAGCTGCTGACAGGTGATGGCTGTTGGGACAGGGATAGTAGGGTTTTTTTTTTTTTTTCAGAATTGCAAACCCTGTGAGTTCACCCATGCTCTTGTGATGATTTCACACCCATACACATACAGGAAGCATAAAATAAACTCAGTTGAATTAAGAATATAAGAGAATGTATCAAGTTAGGAGGGAAAATGGTGGGGATATACTGAAGGAACTGGAGTGGGTATGTGAAGACGTCTTGTTTTGAAGGAGTATGGCTGCCATAGGTTCACATATTTGACTACTAGGTCCTCAGGTGATGGAACTCTTTCAGAAGGATGAGGATGTATGGCATTGTTGGAGGGACCATGCCACTAGGATGATTTTCAGATATCAAAATAATCACAGCCCTCTCTGAGGAGTGGGTTTTTAGTGAGATGGGTGCAATGGTGGGGTAATGGTAGAATGGGAGGGAGAAGGAACTAGAACTGGTATGTAAAATAAGATTGTTTTCAATTTAAATAAAAATTAATTTAAAAAATAGAATCACAGCAATCCCAGTATCAATTTGTCTGCCTAGTTTCACAATTGTATCTCAGGATCTCATCTCTTAGCTACTGTTCCAGTGGGTGCCTGTCAACCTCCCTCCATGCTCACTGCCATGATGATCTTTAATTCTAACTACATCCCCACATAAACTTTCTTTTTTGCTAAGTTGCCTTGGTCAAGGTGTCTTATAGTATAGGAGTGCAGGAGGATTTAATAAAAATATATTATATGAATTCTCAATTAAATATTTTATAAAGTGTTAATATTCATAATTCCTATGGTGACAAATAGAAATTATCAATATTCTACTTCATGAAGTATTTATAAGATAACTTTTATCATGGAGTCACTTTGAATTCATAACTCATCACTTGATCCATAAGGAATAAACAAAGCAAGATGCATGAAAAAGATATTAATAGTATTTTGGTCAATATGCAGCTGGAGGAACCAGATTACTTAATTTGTTGAAAAATTAGTGGCAAAATAAATAGAACACTAATTTCTAAGATTCAGGGCTTTGAAAGAGATAAGTCTTGAGAAATGGAAAAGAAGCTAAGAAAACTGGTCCTCCTAAATACTTAACTTGAAAGAGCTCCCAGGCCACATTGAAGAGAAAAATTACAGGTAAAGACCATTATATTGTGAGTTAAGGAGGCAAACTTGAGTCTTGGGAGAGTGAGAGGCCAAAAGTTTTCTGGACTGAGGAACACAAATGAAAGTCTTGTTTGGAGCAAATCCCTAGAGGTCTGTAAAGACTCCCTCAAGAACTCAACTGAATACCAATGAAGTTGAAGAATGTATTGCAAATAAGGAGAGAACACACAGAGTCAAGGTAGAAATACAATACTGTTTGCTTCCTCCAGACTGTAAAATATTATTATTCATGACACATGTGAAGAGTCAATAAAATGTTGGCATCATTGGTTTTATTTAGAATATTGCCTCATTCCAACATAAGCAAAGTAAACTCTTAGAGCAAAATATATTGAAGAACTTACATTAATCACCTCCCACCATCAACTAGTCTAGAAACATTTAAGGTTTTTTTGTTTAATAATAAAATTTATTATAAAAGTCTTTATAAACAAATACAAACATCACACACCAAATTTAATGAGATCCAAAGTCATACAACTTTATGAACTTATATACAGTCAGAATTTGCATGTAAAATGGAAGCTGTGAAGCATCACATTAGATATTCCACTTTTAGTAGGAACACAGTTTTTGCACTTAACTAACAACAAAACTCAATCCATGACAGAATTAGTGCAAAATAAATAAACACATAATTAAACAAATAAATACAACCAATTAGCTTTCTATCCTATTTTATTACTCAAGTTATCTTGGATTGTGTTTGTAGTAATAAGGAGTTATCAGCAGGCACAAGGTTAAATCCATATCATGGATCTTATAATACAATCAGCAGCCTGACAAAATAAAAGAAAATGAAAATTAATGTTCAACTGACATCAACTAGGAATTGAAACAAAATTACATATGAGGCAAATTTGAAACTTCATTGTATAAATAACTGCACTATATGTTTAAAGCTTTCTAAACACAGACACACAAAAATCCAAATCAAACTTCAACAATGAAATTGATACCTGTTATGGATACTACAGCTAGGAGACTTGATAATAGACTAATTATAGATTAACCCAGGGAAGAACATGTTAATAAGTTTGAAGATACAGCAAAAAAAAAAACTTGATGAAAAATAATTTAAATTAATTTTAAATTATATCAGTGACACATGGAAGACCATTAGGAGGCCTAGTATATGTATAGCTAATATTCCGTAAAAAAAGGGGGGGGTTATGAGGTTGGTGAACAAACCATCTAAAGTACCTGAGAATGAAATTTCTTTCACTTAGCACTTCTAGATGTAAAGTGTGAATCTATTAATCAACACAGCAGAAGATAGCAAGGTAAAGTACAAACCTGCTGTTCAAAACAATAATTCCTGGAATTCTGCTGAACAGGGTGATAATGACTCACTCATGGGTCCCCCAAATGGTGTTAGATAATCTAAACAAGAAATGGGGGGTGATAAAGTAACACATTCACAGTATTATCCAAGTCAGTGATGAAAAGAAAATCTAAAAGTGTAAGTAAAGGATTTTTTACTTTCTTTTTTCTTTCTTTCAGAGATGTAGTGTGTGGTTTTGCCTTGGATCCTAGGCTTTTTAGTCCTACCTAAGCAGAACTATGGGTTGCTTCTTTTGGAGACAGCCCAAATTCAGATCAAATATTGTTTATATGATATTCCACAATCTTTGTGACACTATTGTGCTAGCATATCTTACAAGTAATACACCATTGTGACAATTTTATATGGTCTGTGAGTAACTTGGTGTTTATATTTCTCTTTTGATGGTGTGTAGAGTAGCTTCCCATAGTAAAGATGTTATAACATAAAAGTGAGAACTCTCCTTGTTTTACATCACCATGTTCAATGAATTGTGTAAACATTGTGTTCACCACCTAATCCTCTCATTCCTAACCCTCCCATTCATCCATATCTATCTATTCTATTTTCATTTCCTAATGATATCTATATGCTCTCTCTAGTTACTCCATATCTACGCTCAGAGGTTCTATGGATTATAACCATTGTTATCATTGGCTTAATAGCTAATGTCCACATAAAAGTGGATGTATGACATATTTGGGTTCATGGGTTTGAGATACCTCATTTAGGATAGTTTTGCCCAGTTACCTGTAAAATTCACAATGTCATTTTTTTAGTAGTTGAGTAATAACTCTATTGTGTAAATGCACCACATTTTCTGGATCCATTCTTCTGTTGAGAGATATTTAGTTTCTACTTTCTGGCTATTATCAGTAGAGCACCAATGAACAATGAACTTGGTCAAGTATCTCTGTGGTAGGATAAAGAGCTGGCTTTTGAAGTAGATGGATTCCAATCTTTTTGAGGAATCACATACTAATTTCCATAATTGTGTTAGTTTCCATCCCTACCAGCAATGGATGAGTGGTTCCCTTGCTTCATATCCTTGCCAGCATTACCTCTTTCTTGTTTTGTTGATCTTTGGCATTCTAACAGATAAAGGATGATATCTTAAATTAGTTATGATTTTTATTTCCCTGATGGCTAAAGCTATTGAACATTCCTATAAGTGTTTCTCAGGCATTTGAGTTTTCTTTGTTGATAATTCTCAGTCTAGACTTATATCCCATTTTTAATTGGGTTATTTGCTTTCTTGGCATAAAAGTTATTTAAAGTTTTTACATATATTTTGGATATTCATCCTGCATAAGTGTAGGGAGCTGCAGAAAACCGCACCCAAAAGATGGCGCCGGTTTCTGCCTTCCGCCAGCCCGACGGCGAGCGCTCTCTGTGGTAAACAACTCCAAATATGGTAAAGGTCATGTATCCTCTTAATTCTGCTTGGAGACAACCTATCCTGGCGCGCCACGTAGGGTTAGGTGATTGGTAGATGTAGACTATATCAGGCCCCGCCTCCATTATACACTGTACAAAGCAAAGAGGTTCCCGATTAAACTGTGTTTGAAGAAGATTCCTCGGTGTGGCGTCTTTCTTGCTGGTCAAGGGTGGACGCTGCAAGTGGTGGCCCGTACGGGGACGCCGCCACCGCCGCGAGTGGTGGCCCGTACGTACGGGGAATCAGAACTTCTCACAGTCAGGGGTAAGTTCCCAAGGTAAGTGGAACTGTAAGGTCCTCGGGAAAGAGGCGATAAAGTCTCCGGTAAAGGAGCACCAAGGTCCTCGGGAAAGAGGCGATAAAGTCTCCGGTAAAGGAGCACCAAAGCCCTCAGGAAAGAGGCGATAAAGTCTCCGGTAAAGGAGCAACAAAGCCCTCGGGAAAGAGGCGGTAAAGTCTCCGGAAAGGAGCAACACTGTTCGTGACAAAAGCGAACCGAAAGTAAAAAACCTCGCTTCTGCTTTAATTTGCAGAGTGAGAGTAAGTTAATGGACCCCGCTATTATAGTGGTGAATTGGCTGCTTTTTAACATCGCAGCCTCGGGCAATCTCACTGTGGCTAGTTGGGATAAGCTTGGAAAAGATCTAGATTTTGTCTGGGCACAGGGAACGCTGAAGCCAGGGACGTGGCCTATTTGGAAAATGGTTCGCAGCTGTCTAGAGGATCAAAGATGCCGCAAGGCTGTAGAAGAGGGGCAGGAGACATTAGAACAGCTGAAGGAAATAAATAGATGCAAGTCATGGGGCCTGTGCAGCGTGGTTTACCGTTGCTGTCAGCCCTACCCAATCATGAAGAACCTGATTTGTGATGTGTGCAGGATAGTGTTAGGTTTGCTTTTACTTTACCTTCTATTCTCCATACCATTATATGAGTGGGTGGTTTTACCCCAGGGTATGGCCAATAGCCCCACTATGTGTCAGCTTTTTGTGTGTCATGCTATTGCTCCTATTAGAGAGAAATACCCTGCTGTGAGATGTGTCCACTATATGGATGACATTCTCTTAACTAGTAAGGAGTTGAAATTGCTGCACTTAGCATATGGAGATTGCATTGGATATCCAATCTACCCTTAATGCTCAATTGAAAGGTGGCATTATGGTTTTGAATCAACACATTGATCTATTGCAGGAACAATTGGATACTTTATGGTAACTGGCACAGTTGGGATGTGAATGGAGAATGCCTGGTTTGTGTATAACAGCTGTTTCCTATCAGAATTATTCCTTAGCAGCAAACATGTCTAAACAACCTTCATAGTATCTTCTAGGCAACTGGTCTGGGGATTTTGAAAAGCTGATGCAGGAGCTGAGACTCTCCATAGTGCATGTGAATTCCACCAGGGTCGACATCTCGGTTGCGGAAGGACTGTCTGCGTGGATCACTCAAGCCATGAATCATCTGAAAGAGTGGGCAGGAATGGGTGCCCTGGGAGGAATGCTTATCCTAGTTAGTTTCATAGCCTTATGGTGTATCTGCAGGATGAGGGTCACACAGCAGAGAAGTAATACCATGATTGCACAAGCCTTTAGTTTAGTTAAGGAATGGGATGGAGTAGGGGTTATGTTTTCCATGATGCTGTTAGCCATTTTTGTTTGCTTGTGGTGCCTATGCAGGATCAGGAAGTCGCAAAAATCCCAAGCTGCTATGTTGGTACAGGCCTTTGCTGCTGTGGAAGCAGGACAGTCCCCTCAAGCATGGTTATCCATGCTGACAGACAAATAGATGTCTGTCTCGCCCTTGCTGAGTGAGTGATGCGTATCTGAATCAGTCATGCTCAATGACGGGCACCTACCCTCATGCTGAGCGAATAAGCATACATGTGTTCCCTTCAACCTAAGACATGAGCCTGTGAGGGCGACACAGTGACTCTTTGACGGGTAAGATAGGGACACTGGGGTTGAACCTAAGACAGAGATGACTGAAATCTGACAACAGATAGATACTGCTACTCCTATAATATTAAAACAAAAAGGGGGAACTGTAGGGAGCTGCAGAAAACCGCACCCAAAAGATGGCGCCGGTTTCCGCCTTCCGCCAGCCCGACGGCGAGCGCTCTCTGTGGTAAACAACTCCAAATATGGTAAAGGTCATGTATCCTCTTAATTCTGCTTGGAGACAACCTATCCTGGCGCGCCACGTAGGGTTAGGTGATTGGTAGATGTAGACTATATCAGGCCCCGCCTCCATTATACACTGTACAAAGCAAAGAGGTTCCCGATTAAACTGTGTTTGAAGAAGATTCCTCGGTGTGGCGTCTTTCTTGCTGGTCAAGGGTGGACGCCGCACATAAGACCTATATTTGATATTCTGCTATAGTCTATCAGTGCCTTGTTCAACAATCGTCAGAGAATCCTCCTTCCATACCAGATGGAAACAATTAGAGAGACCCACAGTCAGACATCATGTAGTGAACAAGAGACATGAGAACACTTAGACCTAAATGGGATGTCTCTAAACAAACTTTCCCCTCCGGGAGCAGAGAAGAAGAGTCAGAATGGATCTAAGAGCCAGAGGACATGGAAGAAACCAAGAAAACAGGGCCCTCTAAATCAACATGATTAAAGCTCTTATGAAATCATGAAGACTGAAAAAGCATGCACAGGACCTGCAGAGATCACTATGATCTTCTCTGTGTATATAATATGGCTTCCAGTTTAGTGTTTATAATGGGATTCCATGGCATACAAATGAGTGGGGCTCTTACCCTTATGTCTTCTCTTGGGATATTTTCCTTCTCTTCATCTGTCTTCTCAGACTTTTATGTAACATTTTTTTAAATTTTACTATATTATATTTCAATGTAAACCTACGCAATAGGGTAAAGGTTAACAATGGAAATGTTCATTTGTGGTAAGCTATCTTTGTGGGGCTACAGTTGGAACCAGCTGACTTCCCTAGGTTTGTACATGAGAGGGGAGTTATGGACTGAGAAATGGCAGGAAAAGACTCTAAAGAAAAAGAAATCAACAAAGGATAGAGTCAGGAAGGCAATTCAGTGAATAGTCAATGCCTCTAATTTATTCTTCCACATTTTTAAGTACCAACCAAAAGGGGGGACATGGCAAAATACTTCTACTATCATGTATAAGGAACAAACAAACTTACTTCCCTTAATCCTCCAGGCATTTGGTAGCCACACCTGTTATCAAGGCCTTCAAGATCAAGAGTAAACTCACCTGAGCCCAAGTCTGTTACTATTTAGATAAGACATCTGCTACCAAGGCCTAAACATCTGGCAGTGGCCAAAGACTTTGTACTTTAAGTCTTTTGATTTACTAAGGACAGTTTTGAACTCTCTGGCCTTGATGCAAGATGAAACTGACCTATCTTTATGGACCCCAAATTTCATTATACCTCCTGATAGGAAAAAAAAATAACAACAACAACAACAACAAAATCAGGCTTCTTCAATGAAATGACACTAGGATATCAACCACATCAGGTCACATCTCATGTTCAGGATTAGTTGACCAACAAATAATGGTCTCTACAGTTTTTTTTTTTTTGCTGTTGTTGTTGTTGTTGTTGTTAGTGTGTGTGTGTGTGTGTGTGTGTGTGTGTGTGTGTGTGTGTGTGTGTTTGTGCTTGCATGTATTTATTTGTTTAAAGTTTTTTGGGGTTTTTTCATTTATGAGTGATGTTGTATTTAGTTTTCTATGTTTGGACATTTTATTGCAATATTGGGTTTCGGTTGTTTTCTGTCAAAATACTTAAAGTTGGGTGGGTAGGGAAGAAAAAGATCAGAGGGAACTTGGGGGATGGAAAGAATATAATAAAATATATTTAAATCTCAATGTTGTCTTAAATAATAAAAATAAGAATAAAAAAAGAAACACAACAGAAAATAAAAAGATGCATTGTTCACAGAGGAACAAAGAGCAGAGAAATGCAGACTGGTTGGAAACATTCAAAAGGGACAGTAATTAAAACCATAAACAAACAATACAAAATATTAAAATCCACTCACCTATGCAATCTGAATGGAACAAAAACCACTTGTTGTCCTTCCTTAGATGTACACAAGACTTTTGTCACGTGATCCCTTCCATCTAGTCTATCACATTCTAACATCCCCTGTGCCCTGATTTAATATTCTCTTTATGACTTTATTTCAGGGTTTATCATTTGCAAGAAGTGTTCCCTAACAATCACCTCTCTTAGTTTTCAAAAATGTGTGTATTCTCCATCTTTTTGTTTGAACTCCAATGACAAATTTAAGAGATCATCCTTGAATTGCCTGCAAAGATATCCTTGTAGATAATATCTGCTTTCTTATTTTGTCTGCATATTTCTTTGTAGGATAAACTACTCTATCGAAGGATCATTACTCATCTCTATTTGAATGTTATATTGACTATCATGGCCAACATTTTAATTGAATTCATTAGAATGAAAACACTACAAAGCAGGTTTTGACATTTTATGTGACACAACACTTGAATAAACTGGGTATGCTAAAAAACCTGCCAATAATTTTCATGTTTCATTAAAATTTTAATACTATTTCCATACAGTTATATTAAAATTATTTTCATTGTACATATGTATTTGCATATTTGTGATTTGTTGTTTTAGTTATAATTGGATATCCTTAAAACCAGAGTGCTCACATAATAAATGAAAATAGTTATACATTTTACCATAGCATACTTTCATTATTGTTTTTACAAACAAAAACTTAAAAATAATGAAATTGACAAAATTGACACTAATTTTACCTTTGTATCATGTATCTGAATTCTGAAGGAGACTTTATAGTAAATGATCTATATGTAATACTGAAAGAAGGTGTTTGTCAAAATCAGTATCTTCTAATTGGAACTAAATTTAATTAAAGGGATAAGAAAGCAGCTACTACAATCTTAATGAAATCCTTGAGGTTAAATAAAAGGACAGTGCAAAATTTCATCAGGTTCTGCTTAACCATAGGATTAGCTGGGAGGCAGTCACTTATGAATTGTGTTTCTTCAAGTCTTTGTTTTTCTGTAACACAGGCAGATGTTTTAGGATTCTGATTTAGTATGAATTAAAAGTTAATTTAATAAAGAATTCTAGTGGAGTCATTGTGGCGAGACTTTTGTTACCTTGTATGAAAACGAGTGATTAATATAAATCCAAAATTGCTCATATCTGAAAAGCTTTTGGAGTCCGCTAAATCTGATATGTAATACCTTTAGAAATTTAGAGAAAAAATCTTTCTAGTTTCATTTTACATTTCAATCACAGTTCTCCCTCCCATCCCTCCTCCTGTCCCACCCTCACCTCCTCACTAGGCCACCCTGCTCTACTCCTCACTGGTAAGGGCTCCCATGAGTTGTCAACAAAGTCTGGCATGATAAGCTGTGAATCCTGATGTATCGGAGGGGCTTCTGGTAGTAGGATCATAATACAAACCTGGTACATGTGAAATTTAGAAATTTAAGAAGAACTCTATACCTTCAGTTAATATTTTTAAAACCTTTATGGAAATTCAATTTATGATGTAGAAAAGCTAATACCACAAAAATATTTATCTTGCTCCTCTAAGCAATCCATATTCAGTACATAATATTACAGAGAAGAATCAATTATGTGTTCAAATGATCACATTTTTTATTTTACATGCACAATATTGTTGAAATTTTATTTTTAAATTTTTCTGTATGAATGTTATATGTGTGTGGTTGTGGTTATGTGCACATAATTGTTCATGCCCATGTAACTGAGAAAATTGTTTAAAATTTTAACTTGTAAGAATTGTTTAAAATCCTAAGGAGATGGAGTTATAGGTGGTTATGAATTGCCCATTGTGGTTATTGGGAACCAAACTTAGTTGCTCTGCAGAGTCATGTGTGCTCTTAACCACTGAGAAATCATGCTAGCCTCTTATACAAACAAGTGAAAAAAAGAGAAAAAATGCATGTTGAACTAGTTAAAAAACAAAATAAAATATAAGTATAAAAAGAAGAAAAGAAGTAAATGTTAGAAAAACAAATTATCATTGAGGAGCCAAATAAAAGGCTAATACATAGCATTGAATCATTGCTAATGTCATGTCAAATATTTCAGAAAAAATACATCAAAAGAATGTCCTAAGAAACTATTTTGATATTATCTAATATTTACTGTCAACCTATGAATAAGTACATGTATAAAATATGAGAAGACTGACAAACAATCCTCCATAATGAACATTTAAAATCAAAATATTGAGGAAAATTTTAGCATGTTATACATTTAATAGAAAGCAGAAAAGCAAAGCGTCTATTTTGGTAGTTTCTATACAATTTGCATTTTCAGAAAATCTCACTTTCCTTCAGAAGGACTAACTATGTCTCGCTAAAAGTAGTATTTACCATATTTCACGTAAGGTTGCTTGTAGGAAGCAAAATCCTTTTTCTTTATTTAATTTTTTAAAATAAAAGGCAACAAGTCAGCTTTCACTTTGAATGACTACTGAAGTCTTCCTGCTGTTTCAAACTGAAAATATCTAAGTTACAATGTCACAGGGCATGGGATTTTTGGTTTCAAATGCACAAGGCAGGCCCAATATAACTCTCTCTTCCTGATGCCTGCTAATAATGATGTAGAACTCTCAGTTACTTCTCTAGCACCATGTCTGCATGTGCTCAGCCAGGCTTTCCAACATGGTGATAATGAAATAAGCCTCTGAACTTTAAGCCAGTCCCAAGTAACTGTTTTCATTTGTAAGAGTTGGAGTGGACAGGGTTACTCTTCACAGCAATAGGCACCCTAAATTACAATGACGTGGAACTGTAAGCCAAATAAACTCTTTCCTCCACAGAGGATTTCGGTCATAGTATTTTATCACAGCAATAGACAATTTGGTACCCTAAGCGAAATTAATACGTGTAGTAGGGTATTGCTTTGACAGATCTAACCATGTTGTTTTGGGCAGGGTTATGTAAGAATTTTGGAACTTTAGTCTAGAAAATTCATTTACTGTTCAAATCTTGTTCAGATATTCTTTGGGAGCTTAGAAAAAAAAAAGTTGAGAGCAATGCAGATAGTATAAACTGGGGTAATGAAGTTCCAGAGGGAAGTTTGAGAGTCACTTAAATATTCAAACAGGGTTCCTGTTTGTTATTTTGAGTTGAGAATCTGTGGTTCTGGTTAGTTGAGGCCATAGCAGCATCAAATGTAATTAACAAGAAGTCAGCACTACTGAAGTGAAACCTTTTCATTACTGATGCTGTTTGGCTGGAGCTAAGAAATTAGTGATGATTAAGAAGTGACCAGTAACACCGAAGTGAAGTCTTTGGGGAACTACTTCCTCAGAATCAGAAAATAGAAGCTATGTTCCAAAGTTGTACTTTGCATTGGCATCCAAACTTGGTAATGTGTGAGAGTCACACAAGTAGTATTGGTATTGCAGGCATTAAAAGTCCTGAAAAACAGCAGAGGCTTGGAACTGTGAGAAGTCAAGATAGGCCACTGCATAGGGTACGTGCTCATTAGAAACTGAAGCTACAGAATTGAAGGGGCAATGGAGAGGTGGCGTGCCTCTCAGAGAAAGAGCCAGGAGAGGCAATTGGTGAAACTGTAGCCTAATTTCATCAAAGACCTCAGCATTTTGGAAACACACTGCCAGAGAAGTGACTTTGGAAGAGTCTAGAAGATTGAGGTGGAATTGCAGACATTGAACATTAAGTGATTTACAGTTAGAGTCGTTTTGCTTTGATATAATTAGGGCTCTGCTCCAGTACATCCTTGTTGAAGTAAGGAAGTTTTTAATTTATTTTGTTTGTATTTTTTAGCAGCCCACAGTTGAGAGATTGAGTTCTTCAAGATATTTGGGGTTTTAAAAGAGACTAAGTTTTTAAAAGGAAATGAATGTTAAAGGGTTTTAATTTGTCAAGACTATATGGGGCATTTTAAATTTATAAATCATTTTATATTGCTATTTTCATATTAATGTGTAATTTGGGGGATGTACAATAAAGAATACACAAACTTAACAGTGATGTGTTTGTTTATCAGGCTGACATGCAGTCAATTGTGCTGGAGAGTTTTATATCAACTTGACACAAATCATGTAAGAGAAGGGAAAAACAATAAATTTCCTCCATAAAGATCTGATTGAAGGCAAGCCTGTAGAGTATTTTCTTAATTAGTGATTGATGAGAAGGCTGCCATCCTTGTACGTGGTGTGATCTTTGTGCTAGTGGTCCTAGGTTTTATCAGATAGCCAGCTGAGCAAGCCAGGAGGAGCAAGGCAGTAAGCAGCACAACTTTTTGGTTCAGTTTATCATTTCTCCACTCTCCCACATTCTCACATATCCAGAGGTCCATGAAACTTTCACTTTTTCTTCTGAAGAATTCATGATACAGTCCTACCATGCACAGTCCTTTACTACTACATGTAAGTGCCCCACGGAGGCAAATAATTTTGTGGCCATTCTTCCCCCACTAATTAAGACAGTGATGACAGATTTAGCCTGATAATCACCCAATCTTCTGACCTTAGCATTTGACTTTGTGCCTTTCCAGTTCCACCGATCTTCTTGTACATATTTTGATGACAACCATATCAACCATCTATTTCATCACAACCAGAAAAATGGCCTTGAGGAGCACAGGGAAGCTCTCATTGCACACAAGCTTCTCTGGAGCTACCTCAGTGCACATGAGCTTCCCTGGAACTACATCAACCATGGCAACATCAAGAGGTTTCTTGAGTTTAGGGCCTTCTTCCAGCTCCGGACTAGGACAGTGATCAATCTTTCCTTTCAGCTCAGCACACTTGCAAGCTATTTGAGCTGAGTGACAGTCCAGAACAGGAACAGGGCCAGCACTGGTTTGATCTCAGTGGTTCAGGGTAATAGCCTTAGCAGAGAAGCCAGCTGCTTCCACTGATGGGTCATTTTTGCTGTCAGCAGCAATATTGCCATAGTGAGTATCTTTGACAGACATACTGCTGAAGAACTTAACTCATAATATCACACAGTACATTTCAACAGAGTTTATTTTGGTTGTGACATTGACTAGAACAAAGGTGACTACCATCCCAGGGTTTAGCCTTTTCTCAGCCCAACACTACCAACTTTTACAGAACTCTTCGAGAGGTATATGCAAAGGCTTTCCACTCAGCAAAGTTGGAGCCAGGGTGCCATTCACAGTTTGGAACAGTATGGTTACACTAACACTGACATCTTCATGGGTAACTTTCCATCACTTGAGCGAAGGAATTTTCATATTTGGCTCCAACACTTCAACCAGAAACCATCAGAAACTCTGCTCTGTATTGTAATTAAATCTTAATGGTGATATTGCATTCCTTCATACTTTCTGAATATATTGGTGATATAGGAGGCCAAGAGTGATGGAGTTGACCACATCTTTGTGTCCAATATTAGTAATATCCATTTTGTTTGGTTTTTCGAGACAGGGTTTCTCTGTGGCTTTGGAGGCTTTTCTGGAACTAGCTCTTGTAGACCAGGCTGGTCTAGAACTCACAGAGATCCGCCTGCCTCTGCCTCTCGAGTTCTGGGATTAAAGGCATGCACCATCAACACCCGGCAATAATATCCATTTTTATATATGCATTTCCCATTTGAGTTTGATTTACCAGTAGTTGACAATCCATTGTCAACAAATATAGTGGTAATTATGTAAAAATTATCTAATCTCTTATTATACTATTGTGCCTTAAATATCTCTATATATTGGATAAATTATTTCATGGGAATATTGCCCACATAAAGAATTATCTTATAATATGGTATTTAATTGATTTTGCTAGTATCTTTTGAGAATTTAAATTTTATATTTTATTTAAATTAGAAACAATCTTATTTTACATATCAATCCAAGTTCTCTCTTTCTCCCCTTTTCTCATGCCCCTCACAGATCCTCTTCCCACACCCCATCCACTACCCACAGGGAGAGTAAGTCCTTCCATGGGGAGTCTCCAAAATTTGTCATGTCATTTTAAGCAGGGCCTAGGCTCTCACCTGTGTTCATCTTAAGAGTTGATCTGTCTTTCTTTTCTAGTGGTCTATCATTCTTTCATATAGATTTTTTTCAAAACAGTTTAAATTATGGCTACTTCATTGCATGTATTCAGAAATATCATATCTTCTGAATTGTACATTAATTTATGTTCTTTAATAACTCATTTAGATTATTTTTTACCTGTTTTTGCACTGGAGGCAGTTTTTGACCCCAATTGAACACACTTACATTTTAATGGACCACAATACTTATTTTCAATTCATTTTGGTGGGACAATGTGTCTAGAAATTTTCCTAGGTCTAAAATAATAATATGACAACATCTCCTTATTTCTAGCATTTATTGAGATCATTTTATTTGGAAGAAGTATATTACAATCTATTCTTTTTGTTAAAATTTCAATTTGAGTGTTTCCTTTTATTAATTGGCCTAGTTAAATGTCTGTTGATTTTATGTTTGAAAACACAGTTTGTCACATTTCTCTTACATTTATTTCCTGTCTTTGATTTATTTATGCTCTGATTTTTATTTATTTCCTGCTTATTTATGGCAGAATAGTTTCTACTTTACAGTATACATGGTAATTTGAAATATTTATTTTGTTTTTATTTTAATTGAAAGTGGATTTTTTATCATACAATATATACCCTGATTACAGTTTTTCCTCCTTTTACTCCTCCCTGTTTTTCTCATCTCACCTGCCCTGGGCATTCACTTGCTTTCTGCCTCTCATTAGAAAATAACAGGCTTCTAAGAGACAAGAACAAAACATGTCAAAATAAAATATAATGTAGAAAAGAAACTGTCATATGAAGCTTGAACCATGCAACATAACTAAAGCAAAAGATCCCCAATTGCAGGCACAACTCATTTACTCACTCAGGGGTCCCATAAAACTGTGAAGGCAAAAGCTATAGTTTGTAGGCCATGGACCATGCCAAGACCTCTGTTGGCCCTGTGATCACTCCTTCAGTATCTGAAAGTCCACAAGAATCTTTCTCAGTTTATTTAGAGAGCCTTGTTTTTATGATGTCCTCTATCCCTTCTGGTCCCACATTCCTTCTGCTTCCTTTTCTGTGGGATTCCCTGAAGGGAGGGAATTGGTAAAGACATCCTGCTTATAGTTTTGTTTTCCAAGGTCTCTGTCTCATCTGATGTGATGGAAGACTCCTGATGATGATGATTAAATAAGGCATTGATCTTTGAGTATAGCAGAATATCATCAGGAATCTTTTCATTGATCATTTCTTTTATTTTCTTTTTTGAGACAGGGTTCCTCTGTCTAATTTGGACCATATCCTGGCTCTCACTCTGTATACCAGTCTGGCCTCGAACTCACAAAGATATACCTGCCTCTGTCTCCCCAGTGCTGGTATTAAATGCCTGTACCCCCACCACCCAGCCAATCATTTATTTTGTTTACCCTAGTTTTTGTTTTTATACTAGGTCACTAGGGCATCTATTCTCTGGCATTTGGTGACCCCAGCAGTTTTCTTCATGGCCTCTGTCTTCTGAGTGTCCTTAAGTCAAATAAGACATTGGCTGGCTACCCCAACATGTTCTGTGCTACCATTGCCCAGCATAATTTACAGGTAAGATGACTTTATTTCAAAGGTTTGCTGCCTGGATTGGTGTTTATGTTTGTCTTCTGTAGCCTGCACCTCAACAGAGGCATTACAACATATGAGAAAGTCTCTATGTAGGCACGATCTCTACTTCACCTTCAATGAACTGTGTGGGTGTGGTCCAAAATAATGTGGCCCTATGTCAGTTTGCAGAAAGTCTCCTATTATCTTAGCAACAGCCTGCATTGTTTGGGGATTTCCATAGGACCCCCTTGGCTAAGAACTCAATTGACTGTAATCAATTCAGCCACTGAAGACTTGCCTGACTACAAGAGATGGCCAGTTCACACATAAGGACTATTTTCATATATTTGAGGGAGTTTCCCTGTACTAGGTTTCCATACCATCCCTAAAATGTCCACAATACAAGATTTTTCTTCCCATAGTCCCTCCCTCAACACTATGTCCTTTCCCTCTCTGATGAGGGCAAGTCCTTCTGTGTCTGTTTATCTTATTGGATGTTGAATAAAGTACTGTTGGCCAATAAAGAAGCAAGTTAGGTGGGACTAAGTGTCAAGGAGGATTCTGGTAAATGTAGTAAAGATAAGTCTTCTGATCCAGGCAGGAAATGACATGTGATTCAGAGCAACACAGGATGCATTCCACCAGTTTCCTCCATAAGATAAGTCTTATGATTATGGTTGATAATTAAGACTGAGCTAGCAGATAAGAAATCTTAACCATTGCCCAGCAACATTGTGCCAAATATAAGTCTCTGTGTTATTTGGAGCCCTAACATGGAGGCAGAACTCAGACGGCTTGGCAGAAAGTTTTATCGTCACACCTCTCCCTACCTGATCCTCTTATTCCTGACCCAACTCCAGTCTGCCCATAAAAACTATTCTATTTCCCCCACCCAGGGATATTCATATGTCCACCCATGTCCTTTCTTCTACACCTAACTTCTCTGAGTCTGGGCATTGTAGGTTGGTTACCATTAATTTAAAGGCTAATATCCACATGGAAGTTAATGCATACCTTATTTATTTTTCTAGGTCTGGGTTGCATAACTCAGCATGTTTTATTTCTTGTTCCATCCATTTGCCCATGAATTCCTGATTCATTTATCTAAGATCTGAGTAATTCTCCATCGTGTCGATTTATTTCATTTCTTTTTAACAAGTATTCATTTTAGGGACATCAAGATTGTGTCCAGCTTCTAACTATATTTTGAATAAAGAAGAAATGAACATGGTTGAGCAAGTGTCCTTTAAGTGGGATGAAACATCCTTTGGTTATATCCCCAACTATGGCATAGCTGGATTTTAAGCTAGATTGATTAACACCCTTTTGAGAAATTGTCTTATTGATTTCCATAGTTGCTGTCTAAGTTTGTTATTCCACAAGCAATGGGTAATTATTTCCCTCGTTCCAGATCCTCACCAACATGGGCTGCTACTTGTGTGACTAAGCTTAGCCATTCTGACAAGGACAAGATGCAATCTCAAATTAGTTTTTGATTTACATTTCCTTGGTGGCTAAGGATATTGAAATTTTCTAAAGTGTTTTTCATTCATTTCAGTTTCCTCTATTGAGAATTCTCTGTCTTGATCTGAACCCAATATTTTATATTGAATGATTTGGCCCTTTTGATATCTACTTCTTAGGTTCTTTATATATTTTGGATATTAGTGATCAAACAGATGTGATGCTGGAAAAAAATCTTTTCCCATTCTGTAGGCTACTGCTTTGTTGGTTTGACAGGATCCCTTACCTTGCAGAAACTTTTAAGTTTCATGAGGTCTCATGTATAATTAATGATCTGAATTCTTGTACTTTCAGTGGTTATACTGTTCAGTAAGTTGTCCCCTATGCCAATGAGGACAAAGCCATTCACCACTTCCTTTCCTATCAGGTTCACTGTATCTGGGTTTCTGTTGAGATCTTGATCCACTTGTGTTTGAGTTTTCTTTAAGGTGATAAGTATTTTATATTTGCATTTGGCTACATGAATTCAGGCAGTGTGATCAGCACCATTTGTTGAAAACTTTTCTTCTTTTTTTTACAGTACACCCCCTACCTTGTTTTCACCTCTTGTGGACCTCACAGATCTTGTCCTTCTACCCTCCCTCCTCTTACTCATTGCTTGGTCCCATTCCAGGCCACTCCACAATCCCCCTGCTAATCATTCTTGCCAGGCAACAAGTAGGCTGAAGGTGGATCCACACCTCTCCTTCTGCTCTTCCAGATCCAATTTTCCCTGTCTCATCCCCAGATCTGTAGCAGAAAACCTGCTGTTTTCTCCTCCTCTTCTCTGACCTCATCCCCAGTGGATCACAAGATCTTCTCCCCCACATTTCCTTCCCCAAACTCACCCCATTGTCCTATTGTGCAACAAGTACAGGCATTCCCTGGAATCATACAGGTAAGGAAAACACATAGCAGGCCAGGGAAACAGATAAGCCAAATGAAGACCTTCACCATTATCTTCTCTTCTCCAAATCCCATCTTCCACTGTCATCCCTAGTTCTGTCATAGAACAGTAAATGCAGCCTTTGTTACTTCCCTGCCCATATCTCATATGGATGTCAAAGACCATGTCCTCTTTAACCCCTCCCATCACTCATCACTTTATCCCAGGCCCCAACTCCAGAAAGCACCCCATCATAACCCACAAGCCACACCAGAAAGCAATCTATGTAATGATAAATATTTCTGCCAGCTGCCGGAGCTCTGCTACCACACGGGTGGCCAAAATAACACACAAAGACACATAATAGGTACAATGTTGCTGGCCAATGAGTAGAACTTCTTATATGCTAACTCAGTCTTAATTATCAACCATACCTACTAATCTTTATATTTTATAAGTCTTATATTATGGAGGATGCCGGTGGAATTTGGCTTGTCTTCCTGGGATCACACAGTGCCTCCATAGAGAAGAGGCAGAAGAGAGTGACTTCCTGCTTGTCTCTGCTTATTCTGAGTCTTCCTGCAATGTCACTTCCTGACTGGATCACAAGACTTTAATACATTTCCCAGAATCCTTAACTACTATTCCTGCCTAACTTGCTGCCTCATTGGCCAAACAGTGCTTTATTTGTCAACCAATAAAACAAACATATACACAGAAGGACCTCCCCCATGAAAGCTAGGCTCTTTGTAGATTTTCTCTTTTCTTTCTTTTCTCGAAGACCAACTTCCTTAGTCTCATCTTAAGCTCAGAAGTCATTTATTATTATTAATGTCAATTTTACTTTGCTAAATTTTTAGTCTTTAGCTTTCATTATGAGTTATACAGTTTGTTACAAATTTTGTGATTTTATTATTTAAAACAGTGTCTCACCAATGTAACCCAAGTTGATGTCAAATTCTCCAGGCCTAGCAAGTGTTGCAATTTACAGGTTTTTACCATCCAACATAGTAATATGTCCCAAGATATGTTTTACAAATATTCTTAATAATTAGTTAAGACAAAAACAAACACACAAATCTCATACTTTGTTACCATTGATTTTTATGTTCAGTTCACTAAATTACAAAAGCTATTTTCATTTTCTTTAGAAGGGTGCTTTTCATGAATTAATATTTAATCTTCTTTAAAAAGCTATTCTGTATATATTGGGCAAAAACAACCTTAGCATTTCAGGGTCTTGGAATCCAGGTCACATCAGTGGATTCTTGGAGCTATTCTATCATGTGGGACTACCATCAAACCTTGAGATTCAGAGTGTCCCAGGTAGCATCTGTCCACTGCTGTAATATTTGTAACCTTTGTTTTTAAGCCACAGGATGCCTTATTCTGTTCTTCCTGTATGGAATGGGGGAATGAATCTGGTGTGTCTCAGGAAATCCCATCTATGTCATGGTGCCATCTTTTCCTACTCTCAGGTTAGCTTCATGCAAATAAAATACTTCCTATATTTTAATTGTGGTCAGAACACCTTGGTGTTCCACTGGATGAACGAAACTTTCTAATCGTTCTCCCAGAGAACCACTGTCATCCTGACTGGTTGCTAAATTGTCATCACTTTATTGAGAGGAAAAGCCTGAGAAATCCATATGTAGCATCTCATTGAGTTCACTTTTTAAATCAGATTAACTGCAATTATGTACCCTAACCTCAAATGTGTAAGTCATAATGTCTACCTACCATTTCCTTATGAGATAAGGCAGTATCAGTAAGGAGCCTCATGCCAGATTAAACCTCTAGTTACTTTGGAGAACTGTACTATGAGCTAGTTTTTTGGCTTAAAAAATGAGTCTTTTACGTATGAAAGCCATTTCTTGTAGCAGTAGCAACTAAAAAGTTCCTCTTCATAAATATAATGCTAAATCATATACAGTTTGCTTGTATATCTGTAAACCTTCAAAAACATAAAATCATTTATTAAGTCTATCAAGTACAAACTTTTGCTCATGAGTTGAGTGAATTATAGGTCTGAGAACTTGGTGTATTTACTTTAAGAAAAGCTTTGCCTTCTCTGCTCTCAATTCTAAGAAATGCCGCCAGCCTTTCAGGGAGAGCTCTTAGCTTGCTGTCAGCAGTGCAGCAGGGACACTTTGCCTAGCAAGCTTCATGTCATTGGAGGCATAACTCTTAATTACAAAAAATCATCATGGAGTTTATAAACCTACAGGGAAATTAAAAGACTTGCAGCCAAAACCCCTGATAAGGAGATCTACTTTACACAAATTAAATTGACTTATGTTACCCAAACAGGCCCAGTGATTTGGAAAGTCTGTCTCTTTTGCATTGCCAACTAGTTGTAACTACCTAGTTCATTACCTTAAAAAATATAGACATGCTCAAATTGAAGCAAAAAAAAAAAAAGACTTTGTGATTTAGAGGAGAAAAGTAATGGAGGATCGACCTATTTAAATTAGACCGTGAATCTCTTGAAAGAAGAAATCTTTATATGCACATTTTCAAGAGAAGCAATTTTTTAAAGTTCTCCTTACCTAGTATCCTGAACTTTGCAATATTCAGAAATTAAAATACTAAAGTTTCCATTTAGTACCAAAAATGTGATACAAAATTTTTATTAAATAAAATGATAAAATTAATATACATATATGCATATATTGATAGACACATACTTCAACTATACCATTTATTATTTCACCATGAATAAAATTTCTGATTAATGAAACATACCAAAAGTGATATGTGATATGGAAGCCTAAAAAGCAATTTCTTCTTTTATATCTGTGCTTATATGCACAGTGACATATGTGTCAACTTTGACATGTTGTGGAGTACAGAGATTAAATAATACATGGCATACGATTTAGGAATAGGAAGACTGTAAGATTTGGTTATGAAAGCCTAACAAGTGGGCACCATGACCTAAATAAATTTTATAATGTGTTTAGGGAAAAAAGAAGTTAATACAGAGCCACTTGTAATTTATATCCAAGTTATTAACAGGTGCAAAGAAGAAGATCAAACAGTTGTGCACACAATAAAAAGCTTGGTTGCCAATAGGCAAAAGTAGTCATGACATTGAACTATAAAACTCAAAGGAAAGAGTGACTTACGAGAAACACAAGACTCAAGTCTTGGACAGCTACTTGTAATACTGTGAATAGAGTGACACCACCAAGAACTGGTCTAAATTGAAGCTGGGCTGACACTCAGCTATGAAGAAAGCAATCATGAATGAGGGCCAACTAGTAGTTAGGAAGTGGTGTGTAAAGTTGATATTGGAAAGGAGACAAATAGCCTGAGTTAATTTTTCATCATTCTTTTGATGCGCTAATAAGCCTTGAGTGCTGGGTCAGATAACACCACATAAGAGAAACCTGTAATAGGCCCATCACAGCCAATAGATCAGCGATGTTTAACTCTCTGCACACACTTTTACTTTTGCTTTAGTGCCCCATCTTTCTTTTTTCATTAATTTTTCTTATGTGTGACAGGGGGTCTTTCAGGAGGAAATGTTTCCTTGTTTTTGTATATTTATTTATTTATCTATTTATTTATTTATTTATTTATTTATTTAGTTTTTTCAAGACAGTTGTCTGTATTGTTTTGGAGGCTGTACTGGAACTCACTCTGTAGACCAGGCTGGCATCAAAATCACAGAGATCCACCTGCCTCTTCCTTCCAAGGAGTGAGTTGCATTGTATCTGAAAAAAAGTCAAGGTGAGCAGGGATACTGAATACATTAAAAATAGATCCATATTAAAATTTTAACTTCAAGAAAATGATAAACTCCCAAGCTTCTGATAGGCAGTATTTGAAACTTAGATACTTACTGATTTTTTGGAGTTTTCTTATAAAAGAAAGCACCACATTTCCTGTTATTAGCGTATTACTTTTCAGTCATATATTTATACCTAGTGAAAATAATGTGTCTCTATACATAATGCTATAGCACACTATTCATCTTCCACTGGGAAATATGAGTAAAATTAGAATCAGATAATTTCTAAGATTTCATTTAGCTATGCATCAGTTACAAATTCTAAGAGATAATAAGGCCTAATTTCATTTTGTATGAGAACATGAAGGGCTACACATAGATATTTCTGCAATTAAAAGATGAATCTTTATTCAGCCTGCTCTCTGAATCACCTCACTTTTCTTTTTGCATTTGAAATTACAAGTAATCATCTCCTTTTCCCTCACAGAATTTTACTTCCCTGAAAGGCAAGAGACATGATCATTTTATCAATCAATAGCCACTCTAGCATCATGTACCCTAAAGAAGCTTATATAATTTAATGTACCTATTTCCTTTCTTCTGAATTACAGGTGATTTGAAACAAGATTCATAAATACTGAAAGGCAAATATACATTAAGAAATGTAGTGTATTCTTCCTTTTTCTGAAAGTGTCAAGATGAGCAATTGTATTTCTACCATCTCTAACAAGTTGCCCTAACTATAAATGCAACTCCATGGCTATTTCTTTTCTAAGTGTCTTATTGACTTTATTTGCATGAAAAGCAACATGCATAAAATCTTAATTCCAAAATAAAATATTTATGATTATAATACAACTTCATTTATTTTAATATCTAATGTAAATTATACTCACTTCTAATGGAAAAAAGTCATAGGAATTAATAATGTTATACTTGGCATGTGACATCTGAGGATCAAGCTTCAACTAGGTCCCACTGAGAAGGCTAGTATCACATTTGTCTGATTAAGAGATAGGGTGAGAAATTCAGAATAAAGTCTTTCTTCTATTTTATTATCTATTCTGAAGACAAGGATAGAATTGTATCCTTATCATTTCTTCCAACACAGGTCTCATGGATGGTACACACATGGTGTGCAAGGAAATTGTGCTAAATCATTGAGTTAAGATTGAACAGGAATAGGTGATAGGAAAAAAAATTGTCTAAGAAGAAAAGGAGCAAGACTGAACATGTACTGCAAGTCAATAAAAAAAAGAAAGCCAGTAGTTTTATGTTTAAGAAGTATATTGAAAAATGAAAGGAAAAGTTTACAAAAACTGCATTTTGTGGGTCATGGTTGGATTTAGTCTTAGGTAGTATTTGGACATACATATACTTTTAGAATCAGAAATAAATGTTTCCATGCCTCATTCAAGTTTGACCAAATCATGTTCCTCGTGATTCTATTATTTCTTAAATTCTTTCAGCATTATCAAAACTCTTTAACAGTAACTTGTTTAAAGATATTTTCTCAGTCAAAACCAATATATTCATTTTTTAATCATGTGGTATTTGAATGGGATATACTCATCTATATTTTCTTACATGTCATTTTAATGTGAAGTTTTCTTATGTCCCTTCTAAAAGTGATTCTTCTACATTTCCTAATACTTCGGTATTTTGTTTTGCCAAAGATAGAAGGCATTAATGTGAAATTTGCAGGGAAGCATTTCTGTAATTGTTCATCTGCATGCCTTGGGAATAAAACACTGCAAAGACGTATCAATGTTAAATTCAAATAATATTTTATGAACAAATTTCATCTTAAGTAAAAAATAGATTTTCATGATAAAATAAATGCACGTTAATAATAGCTGGCATAAAATTAACTGAAACTGGTATTTACAAAGCAAAAAAAAGGTAACAGTTATTTTAATATAATTCTGATCTCAGAAACATATTTTTGTCACTTGAAAAAGAAATTGGCTAGCTTTGCAGATGTTGCAAAAAAAAGTATTACTAAGCACTCAAGGCGAGATGGTTCACCACACAAACTCCTGCTAGATGCCACTAACAACAGAAAAATTTATGAACTATGCTTCACATTGACACTACCAGCTCTAGGGAGAGAATTTAAACATTCACTGCAGGAAAAAGATAAATTTATACTTTTCACAAATGTGCACTTCAGACATGAGTAGTTTTGAAATATTTGGAGTTCTGTAATGCAATTTAATTTTCCAGTGACCTTTGATGGATCTCTGGTATTTATAAATCACATCATTCCATAGTACATTTGCTTCACTTCTTTACCAATTATTCAATACAAAAAACATAGATAAATACTGAGGAGGGACAGCAGATTTCACCTCACTGTTTTAAAATTAGGTGATCTGTATGAGTGGAAAGAGGATGACAGGGTTAGCATGTTACCACCAGTCTCTGGCATTTCCTTTTGGACATGCCTACCCAGAGTCTAGGGTTGATCCAAGGTTAAATTTTTCTCTTTTCTGTTTCCTTTTGTTGAACTCATTCTGTTATAAATCATTTAGGTTCAACTGTCAGGCTGTGGTGAGCTTTATAGTAAAAGACTAGTAAGAAAAATCATGTACACACTCATACAAACACAATAAATAAGTGTAAAAAAGTAGAATTCAAGTATATTTGTAAAACAATAAACATTGGAAAATTACATTTTTGTAATTTGTATCTCAATTCATCATTTACTGTCCCATATGCTATGCAAATATTGCCAGATAGTGACATTTTAAATACCATATTATATAATTTCCTATTTTACAGGAAAATATTTATCATATGACTTCCTAATTTAAAGGTCACATTTTCTCTAAAAAAATAAAACCTAACTGACAGATAGCCATGTGGGGATACTTACTTATAATCAAATTGTAACTGAAACTAAATAAAATTAGCAATTTAGTTTCTGCAATCCTGCTAAATATAATCAACTGATTGACAAACATTTATGGTTAATGGTTACTTTATTGGAGAGTAGAGATAGAGAATATTCTAGTTTTGAAATATCATTCTGGTCAAGACTATCCTCAAAGCAACCAACAAGAAAGGAAATTACAGCTGTGCAGTGGTGGTGCACGCCTTCCTTTAGTTCCAGCACTCAGGAGGCAATGGCAGAAGGATCTCTGTGAGTCAGAGGCCAGCCTTGTCTACAGATTGAGTCCAGGACAGCCAGGACTGTGACACAGAGAAACCCTGTCTGGAAAAGCAAAACAGAATGAAACAGAAAAAAAAAACAAAAACAAAGGAAATTACAAACATCATTATTTGCTGTGAAGAAATAAAGAAGGGCAATGTAATAAATAATTGCAGGGAGTTTGGGTACATATACAGACCTGAGCAAAACAAACTGAACAAGCAGATAGGTTGGCAAAACATGTGGTATAGGTACATAATAGACTATTGCTCAGATGTTAAAAATTGGCATCATGTAATCTGCAGAAGAATGAACTAGAAAAAAAATCATATTGAATTAAGTAACTAAGGCCCAGAGATAAACATGGTATGTGGATATTTGCTAATAAGTAAATCATAATCATTTTATAGCCACAGGCCCAGAAATGCTAAGTAGCCAAGGAGGATTCTAAGGGAGATGCATGGATCTCCTTGGGAATAGGAAATAGAGTTTTCAGGTTGACTGTCGGTGGGTGGGGTATGAACAGGAGGCATCAGGTGTAGGAAGAATAGGTGAAAATATTATGGGGAGAGATGAGTAGAATTATAGGGCATTTGGGGCAGGAGGATGATGTGGAAACCTAGTGCAGGAGAAACTCCCAGGATTCTAGGATAAGCCTAAGTCCCAGAAATGGAGATTTTGAAGGATGAACTAACCATCCTCTGTAACCAGGCAAGGCACAAACGGTGGGACTAGGCACTGACCCAAGCACAAAACTTTGGAATACAATCTGTCCTGCCTATAATATATTCTAGAGAAATGGTATCACAGATTTTGGGGTAGTAGTCAAACATTGTCTGGTTTATTTAAGGCAAATCCACGAGATGGAACTCACACCAGAACCTGATTGGTTAACAAATAACCAGACAATAGATAGACCAGAAACCTAAGGTAGGTAAGTAAAGCCAAAAACTACTGACTGTAAAAGCATGTGTCAACAAAATGACTCTTAATGGTATTTAGCTATACTCACAGATCAGTGCCTCATCCAGACAACATCTGAAACATTACTCCAGCAGAATTTTGGAACAGATTCAGAGACCCACATCCAAACATTACACACGAAGAGAGTCTAATTAGGATGTCACCATGAAATCTCCCCACTCCCAAATCTCAGAAAACCTAGAAAAATTAGGGGCACAAAAAAACAAGGCAGAAAGGGTGTGATCCACAGAAAGGATGGAGGACTCCAAGAGAAGAAGGAACCCTGAATCAACAAAACAAGTTGTACTGGGCCTGCACAGATCTACACACATCCAGCTGTGTACATAATACAGCCTTTATCACTCCTGAGCATGAAAACTACTGCATCTCTGATTCTGTGCCTGCTCTTAGAACTCTTTTCCTTTTGTTGTTTTCCCCTGTCCAACTTTGATATGATGTTTTTCCTTTACCTTGCTATATTTTATTATGCCATGTTTGTTTTTTATTTCTTAGAAGCCTGCTCATATCTAAAGAGAGAAAGAAATGGAGTGGATGTGGATGGGCATGGGGTTGAGGAGGAACTGGTAGCTTTAGAAGGTGTGGAAAGTATAATCAGGTTATAATGAATGAGAAAAGAATCACTCCAACAAAATGAGAAAAAGAGTAAACTAAATTTCAATTGATATGTAAAAATATTATATATTTATGCCATATAAAAGTAAATATTTACTTATTTATAAATTATGGATTGGCTTTACCAGGTAATTTAAGTTATTGCTGTTAATATACCTTTAAAGAAAGTCAAGTAGTATTACTGAAAGTCCTTAGTAATAAGTTTATCATTTGGTGATTGGTGTTTCTTTTTTGTTTTTTTATTTGAATTATAAACAAGATTGTTTTACATGTCAGTCCCAGTTCCCTCTCCTTCCCCTCCTCCCTTGTCATTGCCCTCCAACTAAAACCCTACGTATCACATATCCTTTCTGCTACCAAGGGAGGGTGAGGCCTTCCAGAGGGGGTCATCAGAGTCTATCACATAATTTGTGGTATGGCCTAGGCCCATCTCCGTGTGTCTTGGCCCAGGGAGTATCCCTCTATGTGGAATGGGCCCCCAAAGACCACACCTATGCTAGGGATAAGTACTAACCTACTACAGGAAGTCCCATAGATTTCTGAGGTCTCATCCACTGAAACCCAATTAATGGAGTCTGGTAATCCATGCTGGTATCCCAGCTATCAGTCTGGGAACCAAGAGCTCCCCATTGTTCAGGTCAGCTGTTTCTGTGGGTTTCACCAGCCTGGTCTAGACCCCTTTGCTCATCACTCGTCCTTCTCTGCAACTGGATTCCAGTTCAGTTCAATGATTATTTGTGTGTGTCTGCTACTACTTTCTCCAGCTGCTGGATGAAGGCTATATAAGGCATATAAGTCAGTCATCAATCTCATTATCAGGGGAGGGCATTTAAGGTAGCCTCTCCTCTGTTGTTTAGATTGTTAGCTGGTGTCATCTTTGTAGATCTCCAGACATTTCACTAGTGCCTGATTTCTCTGTAAACCTAAAATGTCTCCCACTATTAAGGTATCTCTTTTCTTGTTTTCTTCTATTATTCCCCCGATTCAATTTTCTGCTCCCTCATGTCCTCCTCACCCCTCCTCTTCTCCCCTTCTCATTATCCTAGCTCCCTCGACCCTCTTCCCAAGCTCCCAATTTGCTCAGGAGATCTTCTCCCCTTCTCCAGGGGAATGTGTATGTCTCTCTTAGGGTCCTGCTTGTTTACAAGCTTCTCTGGCAGTGTGGATAATAGGCTGGTAATCCTTTACACTGTGTCTAAAAATCACATATGAGTGATTACATACCATGCTTGTCATTTTGTGATAGGGTTACCTCACAAAGAATGGTTTCTTCTAGTTTCATCCATTTTCATGCAAATTTCAAGATTTCATTGTTTTTTTCTGCTGAGTAGTACTCTGTAATGTAAATGTACTACATTTTCTCTATCCATTCTTCAGGTAAGGGTCATCTAGGTTGTTTACAGGTTTTGGCTACTACAAATAATACCGCAATGAACATCAGTAAACAGATGTCCTTGTTGTAAGAACGTGCTTCATTGGGTATATGCCTAAGAGTGGAATTGCTGGATCTTTTGGTAGACTGATTCCCATTTTTTTGAGGAGTCTCCATACTGATTTCCAAAGTACCTGTACAAGTTGGCACTCCCACCAGCAGTGGAGGAGTGTTCCCCTTTTTCCACATCCTCTCCAGCATAAACTGTCATTGGTGTTTTTGTTTATAGCCATTCTGACAGGAGTAAGATGGTATCTCAGAGTTGTTTTGATTTGCATTTCCCTGATGGCTAAGGATGGTGAACACTTTCCTATGTGTCTTTCAGCCACTTTAGATTCTTTTATTGAGAACTGTCAATTTAGTTCTGTACCTGACTTTTTAATTGGATTGTTTGGTGTTTTGGAGACTTGATTCTTGAGTTCTTTTATATTTTGGAGATCAGCCCTCTGTCAGATGTTGGGTTGGTGAATATATTTTCCCAGTCTGTGAGCTGCCGTTTTGTTTTGCTGACTGTGTCCTTTGCCTTCCAGAAGTTTCCCAGTTTCAGGAGGTCCCATTTATCAATTGTTGATCTCAGTGTCTGTGCTACTGGTGTAATGTTCAGGAATCGGTCTCCTGTACCAATTAATTCAAGGGTATTTCCCACTTTGTCTTCTATTAGGTTCAATGTGGCTGAATTTATGTCGAGGTTTTGATTCATTTATACTTAAGTTTTGTGCATGGCGAAAGGCTTGGGTCTAACTGCAGTCTTCTACATGCCCACCTCCATTTATGGCAGCACCATTTGTTGAAAATGCTTTTATTATTCCATCATATAAATTTGGCTTCTTTGTCAAAAGTCAGGTGTTTGTAGGTATGGGGGTGAATATCAGGGTTTTGAACTCTTTTACTTTGGTCTACCTGTCTATTTTTGTGCCAATATCAAGTTGTTTTCAGGACTATAGCTCTGTAATAGAGATTGAAGTCAGGGATGGTGATGCCTCCAGAAGTTCCTTTATTGTACAGGGTTGTTTTGGCTATCCTTGGTCTTTTCTTTCTCCATATAAAGTTGAGAATTTTTCTTTCAAGGTCTGTCATGAATTTTGCTGGGAATTTGATCGGGATTGCATTGAATCTGTAGATTACTTTTTGGCAAGATTGCCATTTTTACTATATTGATCCTACCAATCCAAGAACATGGTAGATTCTTCCATTTTCTAGTAACTTCTTTAATTTCTTTCTTTAGAGACTCAAAATTCTTATGGTAAAGGTCTTTCACTTTTTTTTGATTAGCATTACTCCAAGGTATTTTATGTTGTTATACAATGTGGCAATTGTACAGGACGATGTTTCTCTGATTTCTTTCTCCACAAATGTGTCATCTGTATATAGTAGGGCTACAGATTTTTTGAGTTAATCTTGTATCCTGCCACTTTGCTGAAGGTGTTTATCAGCTGTAGAGTTTTTCAATCACTCATGTAGACTATCAGATCATCTGCAAATAGTGAAAGTTTGACTTCGTCCTTTCTGATTTTTATCCCCTTGATCTCCTTTTAATTTTTTATTGCTCTAGCTAGATCTTCAAGGACAATATTAAAGAGATACAGAGAGAGTGGACAGCTTTGTCTTGTCCCTGATTTTAGAGGAATTGCATTGAGTTTCTTTCCATTTAATTTGATGTTGGCTATTGTCTTGCTGTATATTGCTTTTATTATATTAAGGTATGTTCCTGTTATCCCTGATCTCTCCAAGACCTTTATCATGAATGGGTGTTGGATTTTGTCAAATGCTTTTATGGCATCTAGTGAGATGACCATGTGTTTTTTTTTTTCCTCAGTCTGTTTATGTGGTGGTTTACATTGATGGATTTTTGTATGTTGAACCATCCTTGCATCCTAGGATAGAGCATACTTGATCATGGTGGATGATTTCTCTGATGTGTTCTTGGATTCGGTTTGCCAGTATTATTTTTAGTATTTTGGCATCAATATTCATGAGGGATATTGGTGTGTAGTTCTCTTTCTTAGTTGTGTCTTTGTGTGGCTAGGATATCAAGGTTATTGAAGCCTCATAAAAAGAGTTTGGCAATGTCCCTTCTTCTATTGTATGGAATTCACTGACGAGAATTGCTATTAGCTGTTCTTTGAATTTCTGGTAGAATTCTGCTTGAAGCCATCTGGCCCTGGGCTTTTTTTGGTTGGGAGACTTTTGATGACTGCTTCTATTTTATTAGTGTTTATATGTTATGATAAATCTTTCTGGCAAAAGCTGCCGAGTCCCACTGCCACATGTGTGAATTACACCAGCTGCCCACCTGATTTAGGGCCCCAATTAATGCACAGAGAGACTTGTATTGGGTACAATGCTGCTTGGACAATAACTAGGATTCTCATCTGTTAGCTCAGTCTTAGTTATCATAAATCTATATATTTTATAAGACTTATCTTATTGGACACCTTCCATTGGTGTCCCTTTTTCCTGGTGGATTACATTGTGCCACTGGAGGAAGAGTAGAGGGGAAAAGGACCCTTCCTGTTTCTCCTTGCTTAAATATGAGTCTCCCTGCTATGTCATTTCCTGCCTGGATTATCACTTCTCTACTTCATTTCCCCAAAATCCTCTTTGAATCCTAGTCCCATCTAACTTGCTGCCTCATTGGCCAAACAGAACTCTATTCAATAATCAATAAGATATACATACATAGAAGTACTTATAGGCCTATTTAAGTTGCTTATCTGTTCTTGATTTAACTTTGGCATGTGTAATCTGTCCAGATAATTGTCTGTTTCCTTTAGATTATCAGATTTTGAGGAATAAAGGTTTTCAAAGTATGACCAGGTGATTCTCTGGATTTCCTCTCTGTCTGTTATTATGTTCTCCTTTTCATTCCTGGTTTTATTTACTTGCTTGTTCACTCAAGCAATCAAAAAATCTTGTTGATTTTCTTGAAGAACCAACTCTGGTGTTTCTTCAATGGTCTTCTCATTCATATTTAAGTTTTTGGTGAGATGTATAAAAATAATTCTAGATTTGTGGTGAAAGCACTTATGTCACAAACAGAAAGAGGTGAATTTGAACCCCAGAAATCACATGAATCTTGTAGTGTCATATAGCTGTAATACCCTTAGTCCCATGGAGAGATCAGAGAGGCAGAAATGGAGAGCACAAGAAGCTGGCTGGTTACCCTGGTGTCAACAGGGAGAAAACAAGAGAGCTATATCAAGAAAGAAGATAAAGACAAAGACCTGAATCTTTCCTGACACTCAATGTGACACACACACACACACACACACACACACACACACACACACACACACACACACGCACACGCACACGCACACACATCAAAGCATATACACATGTCCGTGCACACTGAGTATACATAGATATACACAAACATGTTTAATACAAATGCAGAATTTTCAAAATCCTAAAGATATTTAGAATTTGAGAGTAGTATCATTTTACATAAATATTTCACCCATTGCTTCCTACTGTTCTCCTCCATTTACAAATGAATTTTCACTGAATTTTTAAAGCATTCCTGACTGAATCTGAAGTGTAATAATACAGTTTTATCTGTTGTATATACTTAAAAGAGTACAAGTGGATTAACAACATGAAAAATTTCCTATTCAGAGACTGACAACAGGGGAAGCAAGGCATTGAGTTGTCCTTACTAGTCACATATCAATGAGATAGCTCGTGTGTTAGTCAGGGTGATTATGGCTGTGATAACCATGGCCAAAATCACCTTAGTGTGTATTACACATCAATTTAACATCACTGTTCCTTATTGAAGGATGCAAGGGCAAGAACCTGGAGTCAGGATCTGATGAAGAATCCATGGAGGAATGACACTTACTGGCCTGCTCCTCATGGTTTGCTCAGCCTGATTTTCTATGGAACCCAGGACAACCATCCCAGGCATGGCACTATCACAATTGTCTAGAGCCTCATCCAATAACCACCCATTAAGAAAATACCTCATAGGCCTGTCTATGTCCCAAAATTTTTAATTAATTTTTATTTAAATTAATAACAATCTTATTTTATATACCAATCCCTGTTCCCTCTCCCTCCCATCCACCCATTCCCCCAACCAATGCCCCAAACCACCCCCATCCATTCCTCAGGGAGAGACCTCCAGTGGGGATCATCAAAGTCTGTCACATCATTTTGGGCAGGACCTAGGCCATTCCCTGTGTTTCTAGGCTGGGAGAGTATCCCTCCATAAGGAATGGCCTCCCAAAACCCATTTATGCCTTGGGTTAAATACTGGTTTCATTGTCAGAGGCCCTAAAAACTGTTTAGCCCCCCCCAACTGACATCCACATTCAGGGAAACTGTTTGGGTCCTATGCTGGTTCCCCAGCTGTGAGACTCGGGTTTGTGGGCTCCCACTTGCTCAGGTCAGCTGTTTCTGCAGTTTTCCCCAGCATTGTCTTGACTCCTTAGCCTATCACTCCTCCCTATCTACAACTAAATTTCAAGAGTTTGGGTCAGAACTTAGCTGTGAATGTTTGCTTCTTATTCAATCAACTACTAGATGAAAGCTCTATGATGGCACTTAATGGCATCAATGTTCCAATCTTACGGATTTTTTCAATTGAAATTCCCTCTTCTCAGATAATTCTAGATTTTATCAAGTTGATCTAAAACTATGAAGCACAACTGATCATTGTCAACTTGACACAAAATAAATCACTTTTCAATTAGAAAGTTCCTTTCTTATTTATCCACAAATTACAATTTATATTATTATCAAAGTATAAACAATAAATAACATTAACAGTCCAAATTCTTTTTGGGGGGACTGGATTACAGATAGCGTTTTGCTCTATTGCTTTGGAGGCTGGGCTGGAATTTCTCTGGAGACCAGGGTCACCTTGAACTTAGAGGTCTGCCTGCCTCTGCCTCCTGAGTGCTAGAATTAAAGGCATTTGCCACCAATACCCAGACCAGTTCCAAATTATTTACAAACTCAAACAGAGAAGTGGAAAGGGACATGATCTCCTGAGCAAATTGGGAGCATGACGGGAGGGGAGAGAGAGATAGGAGAATGGGAAGGGGAGAAGAAGAAGCGTGAGGAGGACATGAGGGAGCAGGAAGTTCAAGTTGAGGGAAGAATAAAGGAGAGCAAGTTAAGAGATATCATAACACAGACAGCCATTATAGATTTAAAGAGAAATCGGGCACTAGGGAAATGTCTGTAGATATACAATGATGACACCAACTAACAATCTAAGCAACAGAGGAGAGGCTACCTTAAATGATAATCAGGATGATGAATGACTTATATGCAATCCAATAGCCTTCATTCAGCAGCTGGTGGAAGTGGAAGAAGACACCCACAGCTAAACTCTGAACTGAACTGGAATCCAGTTGCAGAGAAGGAGCAGTGATGAGTAAAGTGTTCAAGACCAGGCTAGAGAAACCCACAGAAACAGCTGACCTGAACAAGAGGGAGCTCTTTCTTCCCGACTGATAGCTCGGAAACCAGCATGGAACTGATCCAGACCCCATGAATATGAGGGTCAGTGAGGAGACCTCAGAAATCTATGGGGACTTTTGTAGTAGATCAGTACTTATCCCTAGCATAGGAATAGACTTTGGGAGCCCATTCCACATACAGGATACTCCCTGAGCCTGGACACATTGGGGAGGATCTAGGCCCTATCTAAAAGTTATGAAAGACTTTAAAGACCACCTATGGAAGGCCTCACCTTCCCTG
Source organism: Cricetulus griseus (assembly GCF_003668045.3). Taxonomy (NCBI): domain Eukaryota; kingdom Metazoa; phylum Chordata; class Mammalia; order Rodentia; family Cricetidae; genus Cricetulus; species Cricetulus griseus. Next base: position 236,315,183 of record NW_023276807.1, on the reverse strand, counting down.
GGGACCAGAAATGGTATGGGATTGGTAGGATGTTAGTTGGGGGGGCAGGGGCGGAGGGGAGTGTATTGGACCTGGGATTGACATGTAAAATAATTTTGTTTCTAATTTAAATAAAAATGGAGAGAAAGAAAAAATTCAGTATGTTTAGCAATACAAAATGTCTTTGAAAGTTCAAATTCTATCAACTATGGATTCCTACAAAATAAGAAAAAAAGTTAAGAGAAAATCACAGACTTTCTTACTTAAATAGGAGTAACCAGGATACAGTCATCACCTGAACAGAACAAAATGGAATTACAACTCTGTAAGTAACTTAGTGTCTAATGTCTAGGATTCACTCATAATTTGGGGTGTTCCTCCAAATGGTCTAGGCCACTTCTCTGACTCCACCCTCTGGATCACACAGAACTAGTCTTCTATGATTCACTCCATGGCTGTACATGATTCTGGCTGTACTTTCACTAGTGGCCTCTCCTAGCTACTTACAGAGGCCAGCATCAGCTGTTCTCCATGGTCACTCTCTACTTTAAACACATTATTTATTAAATAGCATAATTTTACACACAACCAATATTATAACCTAGCCTGCCTCTGGAATGCAGCCTCTGTATGTTAAACCTGACCCCTCCTCTACCAATCATTAATTAAGAAATTGCTCTACAATCATGTCTACAGACTAATTTTATGCAGATATTTTCTCAACCAAGGCTCCCTTCTTTCACATGACTCTAGCTTGTGTCCAGCTGACATAAATTCATAATGAACCTATAGAAGTAAGACATCTGTTTAAGACTCCATGACTTTAGTCTTTTCACGATTGGGACATGCGAAATAGGGAACACCACATGAAGCACTAAATTGCTCAGGCCCATCACCTAAAAGAGGAACTTGAGGATCACAATATTCCACACTTTCCTGAATTAACCCTTACTTGCAATTCATTTCCTAAGACAAATTATCATAAAATAAATGAGGAAATGAAGAAACACAGAGCATATGCCAAACATATTCCAAAATCAGTAGTTACCCAAATGAACACATATTCATTATTGGAGCAGCTGGCAATATTTTGTACAAGCTGAGCTCCAGAAATTAATTGTGGATATTAATAATAATTCCGACCATGGTGGCAGCTTCACTGATTCATTCTTTTCCCATATGTCTTCATGAGGCCCAGCTTTTCTTCTATATAGATAAAAATCCAGTATTACAGGGTACAGCATAAAATACCTGCCAATTCATAATGAACCTATACAAGTAAGACATCTGTTTAAGACTCCATGACTTTAATCTTTTCATGATTGGAACATGCCAAATAGGGAACACCATATGAAGCACTAAATTGCTCTGGCTCACCTTCCATTGTTAGTTAGTTTATATTTTTTAAGATCATCTAAATTAACAAGCTTATCAAAATTGAGTGATTGAATTTTGCATGCATACAAGAGAAAGAGGCAGTTATAACGATATAAATTCCAAATCAGGTAGGTTACTTTATGGTTGTAATGAAATCAACTTGAGATAATCATTGTTACACATTTGGCAGAAGTTCTATTTTTGCTAGTGTGTAGACATACACACACACACTGTCAAGAGTCCCCAAAAAACACCAATTTGTCACCCATAACCTATATGCAAAGTTCCTGGTGCAAATCATTCAGGTCCTCTGCTTGCCATTTGCGCCCCAAATGACCCCTGCTTAGCTGATTGACTGGGCCATATTCCCCATGTGTCCTCCCCCCAGCCCCTCTGACTCACAAGATCTTCCTCCCCCTCTAGTGTATTTTTATATTGGACTAATCATGAAGTATTGAAAAAGAACTAAAAGAAAAGACAATGTTTAAAAGGATCAATCGAACGCCAAGGGGAATAAAAAGTTTCTTACAATGTCACATCCAACTTTTAAAATAAACTTTGCTTATGCAGTTTTAGGTCACAGCTACATGCATTCCCTTTTAAACCTGAGACTTGCTATTTCATTTTTGTAACTTTAAAAATTACAAATAGAAGATAATATAAGAAAAATGAAATTCCTTACGTGTATATTCAAAAAATTAAAATTAACAGTAGATGCCCTTTTCATACAAAATATTCTGATTCTATTTCTTCTTCTTTTGCTCCCACAGTTTTTCTGCATCTCCCTTGCCATTTTGGTTCACTGCTTTCCTGGCTCTCATTAGCAAACAACAGGATTCTAAGAGATAATCACTAAATATGACAAAACAAAATATAGTAAGGTAAAAAAATTACATCAAAGCTTGACCGAACAACCCAACAGAATGAAAAGATACCAAGAACAGGCACAGGAACCAGATATCCACTCACTCACATATGCAAGAGTACCATAAAAATATTAAGCCAAAACATAAAATATTATATATAGAGAACCTGGTGTAGGCCTGTATCAACACTCTGCAGCTTCTGTCTCTGAGTTCATAAGAACATTATTCAATTGATTCAGATGGCTTTCTCTCCTGATGTCCTCCAACCCCTCTGGATTTGTCATCCCCTCTGCCTCCTTTTTTATTTCAGGTTTCCATGAGTTTTGTGAGAGATATTTGATGGAGACATCCCATTTAGAGCTATGCATTCCAAAGAATCTCCCTTTCTCTGTGTGTAATGTCTGCCTGTGGGTCTCTGCATGCATTTCCATTTGTTACATTTGATGGTGAGTGAATAAACCACTGATCTGTGAACATAGTAGAATATGTTATGGAGATACTTTATTGATCTTTCTTACTTTCTTCCTCTCGTTCTCTCTCTTTCTGTCTTTCTCCTTCCTTTCATTCTTTCTTTTTGATCAGTAATGTCTGATTCTACCCTAGATCTCTAGGCTATCTATTGTCTAGTTCTGGGTTCCTCAAGTAGTGTTGGGTGTGCATTCAATATCATATTGTATGCCTTAAGTCAACTCAGACATTGGCTGATTGCTCTCACAAGTTCTATGCCACCAGTGATCTAGTATATCTTACAGAGAAGACCAATTGTAAGTCAAAGGTTTTGTTGCTGGGTTCCTGTTTATGTTTCTATGGTGGTAGCCTCTGAAGTACCTTTCTGTACCAAAGACATTAGCATGTTATAGTGGCTTTATGTACTCAGCATCTATATTTCTTCATGTTCAAAGAATTGTGTGGGCATTGTCCTCAGCCTGGGGAACACTGTTTCTCCTATGCTCAGGATGCCTTAGTATCCTTAGTGGCCTCTTGGACTTTTCCCAATCCACATTAGAATGGTGGTGGCGTCATCCTTGTTCACTTCACATTTAGGAAGTCACATTGGTAAGACTTTATGAGTATAGCTTCTGACATTGTTATGAGACACAGTATCATAGAAAACTCCCCGTTCTCTAGTTACTATAATCTTTCCTATCCCTCTTTTTTATGATCCCTGGTTTGATGAGGTAGTGGAACCTTTAGATGGATGAACCTTATTGCAAAAAGTAGTTCACTGGAGGCAGTTTTTGAGGGTTTGAACCTCTTGCCACTTAACTGCTATCCCTTTCTGATCTTTGTGTCTAAAAATGTAATGGCCAGCTTCCTGCTCCTGAGGTATTGTCTTGCCTTTCCTGCCATTAAATACTCTATCCCTCTCAAATCTTGAAGCAAATTTGTTTTCCTCAAAATTAAAACAAGGTTTCTATCTATCAAAGTTCAGTGGGAAAGGTGCATGCTCTGCAAGCATGGTGATCTGAATTTGTATTCCCCAAATTCATGTAATATCCAGAAGAATAAGAGAAGTGTCTGTAATGCCTCCACTTCTAAAGGAAAATGAGATGAAGGAATAGCAATATATTGGAACCTGAAGGGCAGTTTATCTTGATGTACACAATGGAAAAATCAAGGATCTACTATCTCAAAAAGATGAAATGTAAGGAGCCCAACTGAGTTTGTTCTCTGACCTTTAGCAAATGCTATGGTGGTAAGCACAGATCCACATTTACAAACATGAATGCAAATGCTGGTGCCTGCACACACACACACACACACACACACACACACACACACACACACACACGGAGGGGGGAAGGAGAAAGACAAACCCACGATATACAAACAAAAGTGTCATCAGTTGTTTATATTTGGGGAATAGAGAGATGGTCACTCAGTGGTTAAGCCAACTTCTTCTTGTGAAGGACCTGTATTCAGTTCTCAGTACGCATTTAGAAGCTAACAAATATGTATATGTCATTTTTAGAATATTTAGCATACATTTCTTGTTTCTGCAGACTCCAGGTACAAAGAACATAAGCAATATGCTGCTTGCATCCATACATGAAAAATGCTTATATACATAAAATAAAGATAAAACTTTTTAAAATGTTAAAAAATAGAAAAAAGTATCTTTTTGAATCAACCAAAATAAATTTTCATCCATGACTATAAATTCTCTGATATTATGCTCATTACTTCTGCCTCAAATCAGGTATAATCCTAGGTAAATGATTACTTTGTAGATTTGATGATCTTGAATTTTTAAAGTATTATTGTCTCAATAAACAGAGAATGAAAGTCAGCATTCAGTTTGACTTGCTAGGTTTTAATTTTTATAAATCCAGGCAGCAAATATTTAGACCTATGAGATAGAAAATAAATCTGTTTTTCATAGATTGGGATTTTCCTTGGTTTGAATCAGTCCTCTCTAGGAAAGAGATTCTTGACAAGTTACTAATTCCAAGCGATCACTTCAAAATATATACATATATGTCAACACCAAATGTCTTCAACATGCTGCCATACATATATGTGTTTATGTATAAATATATCTAAATATATATATTTAGATATCTAAAATAATTAAAGTATAGTTCATGAACTTGAGAAAGTAGAGAATTAAAAGTTGGAAGGGAAAGATGTAGATATTATGTAAATAGAGTATAAAATATGATTTTACTTACCTTTTGCGTAGAAGAATACTTTAACAATTTTAAACTTGACTTACAAGCAACTGAGAAATTTTATTGGCAAATGGTTACCTTAACATAAAGAAAAATAAATATTCTGAAAGTATCTAGGAAGCAATGGCAATGAAGCTTTAAATATGATGTATACATTATAATTAATGTTAACCAGGCAACTCCCTTAAATATTGATGTGTTTTTAGTAGCCATTAGCAGACGCCATTCAAAATGTTTCTTCTATTGTATGCATTTCTCTGCAGCTTATTTCCTTGTTTATATTCAGAGAGATAAAATGTTAAGTGCTATTCTTCCTGCACAGCAGAGTTGAAAGCAATACAAGTAATCAGAGAGTCTACTTGCAAATCATGAAGGGTGTAATCACTGTAAGTCTCTGCTAATTGGCTTATGTTACATTCTCCATAATCTTAACCTTCCAATAATAACTTGTGTTTAACAATAATGACTAAATCTGTGACTTTTATGTACATGTTCCCCACATTATTTCAAAGAGGACTCTAGGTTATTAAACATGTCCGTTGTAAACCTGCACAGAATATGGAGTAACCACCTAACATCATCTCTCATGTGAGCATAAAAAATATTGTTCTGAGGACTGTTAATTGGTTCTTCCATAGTAATACACACCTGTCTCTCCATGTCAACATGGAATCATTAATTATCAGTGTTCTCTTCTGAGGTTTAAATGGCAAATGCTTATCTTCTATATTTGTGAAACTGTCAACAAATTGGCTTAAATACTGAGTATTGAGACAATTCTTTGTTGCCTTAGGGTAAGTGGATTATAGTCTCAGAGTGGCTATTGCATTGTAAATCATAAATCCCGGTTCTTGGCTGCTGCTGAACTATCCATTTGTGCTATTCACTCTAATTTTCTGTATGAATAATGCATGGTAGCTTTAGAGAATGAAGAGACCATCAATAATGGCAGAAGAGTGTCTGAGTTCCATTAGGCATCAGTGCCGTACTCTATTATTACTGAAAATATGCCTAATTTAGCTATTTAGAATTTACAAAAATTAATTTCATGAGTAAGATATTATATAGAAAATTATAAAGTCTATTCCAGATTATGCTATTATATAGCAAAATTATTAAACTATTATTCATGCTCAGTTAATTCTGTCATAATATGTTTTGAGTTCTCCATCATTGTGAAAAGATCTCTATGGTTATATGTTCATGTTTCACCTATATTTTTAATTTATGTCATACTAACTACTCTGTAATTACTTATTTGTTTAACTTACATGCGTACATCCATTTTATAATAGAAGTGCTATCAACTTCATTTGTGGTAGGTTGTTTAGTTTAATTAGTATGATAATAAAGCTGAACACAATGGAGTCAGAACTAGACTGACAACATGTAGTTTATTAAAGGTATAGTATTCATGCAAGGGCCAGTGACCAGGTTTACACCAGAGATGGAGTGAGCCAGCCGCAGATGTCTGCTCAGCCAGGCAGGAGAGAAAAAAAGAGAGCTGCATGAGTTCCTCTCCGCTACTTCAACCCTTGCTATGTCACTCTGACCGTGCCAAAGTGGGCATGGTCACCAGCACCTGTGCCCAGCCCCAAGCAAGCATGGTTAGTAGTACCTCTAAACAAGATTATTCCCTATATGATAGTGTTGATTTTGTCACTGGTAAACATCCAAATAACTACACTTGGTTGCAAATGTATTTTATTATATGTTCATCAAATTTCAAAGCATATATACAACTTAAAAATCTTTGACTGAACATTAAATAATAAAATTATTATAATACAAATGTTTGAATTTGATACACTAAATTTCAATTCTTGTAGAAAAATTCATGAAGATCAATTTCACATGTTCAATTATTTCATTTTGGTTATTTTTATATTGTATTGTTAGCCAGAAGATTTTCAAATTTTTCCTCATATATATCCAATGGCTTTATCATTTTCTTCTTCTACTAGCTTCTTTTTCCACTGTTATCTTTCAGTTGCTAATAAAATGTACCTATATATTGCTTGGATGCATTTTTATCCCTTCAGAAACCTTTGTTTTTCCATTTTTATTTAAATTAGAAAAAAGAATGTTTTACATATCAATCCCAGTCCCCTCTCCCTTCCCTCCTCCCCTGTCCCCACTAAGACCCTACCTATCACATACCCTTTCTGCTCCCCATCTAGGGTGAGGCTTCCTTACATAGAGGGTCATCAGAGTCTGTCATATTGTTTGGAATAGGACCTAGGCCCTCCTCCGTGTGCCTAGGAACAGGGAGTATCTCTCTATGTGGAATGGACTCCCACAGTCCATTCCTATACTAAGGATAAGTACTAATCTACTACAAGAACTCCATAGGTTTGGAGGTCTCCTCACTGACACTCTCATACATGGGGTCTGGATCAGTCCCATGCTGGTTTCGTAGCTATCAGTGTGGGGGCCAAGAGTTCACCCTTACTCAGGTCAGCTGTTTCTGTGGGTTTCATTAGCCTGGTCTTGACCCCTTTGCTCATCACTCTTCTTTTTCTGCAACTGGATTCCAATTCAGTTCAATGTTTAGCTGTGGGTGTCTGCTTCTACTTCCATCAGCTGGTGGATGAAGGCTCTAGAGATGGGAAGATGACAATATAAGGACACATCCAACAACAGAAGTTCAGGTCATACTTTTTTTGGTTTTTTGAGACAGCATTTCTCTATGGCTTTGGAGGCTGTCCTGGCACTGCTCCTATAGACCAGACTGGTCTCGAACTCACAGAGATCCACCTGTCTCTGCTTCCCAAGTGTAGGATAAAAGGTGTGAGCCACTACCACCCAGCACTCAAAAACCTTTTATGCACCCCCCCACACACACACACTATTGGTGGACTTAAGTGTTGAGATTCACTAACAATAACAAGTTCCATGGGCTTTGACAATAATCTTGTACAATAAATCATTTTATATTGGCGGAAAACATTCATTTCTACTGATTCTATTTTTACCAATAAGTTGAAACTCAGTATATAAAAATTGGTATACATTACATTACTTCATTTCTCATGGTTTGGCAGTTGGATTTTTGAGACCATCAAGTTATGTAATATAGGGTGTCATTAAACTGACAGCCATTCTTCATCTCCAGAGTACTTTGATTACTGGAAAATGCTTAACATCGCTCAGAATGGTTTCTTCTAGTCCAATCCATTTGCCTGTGAATTTCAAGATTCCATTTTTTTTTCCACTGAGTATTACACCATTGTGTAAATGTACCACATTTTCTCCATCCATTCATCAAAAGACAAACATTGTATGCACTCACTCATATATGTATTTTACATATAGAGCAAAGGATTGCCAGCCTACAATCCACACCACCAGAGAAGCTAGGCAACAAGGAGGCTCTAAGAGAGAAATACGTGGTCCCCAGAGAAGGGAAAAGGGACAAGATCTCCTGAGCAAATTGGGAGCATGGGGGAGGGGAGAGGGAGCCAGGAGAATTACAAGGGGAGAAGAGGAGGGGAGAGGAGGACATAAGGTAGCAGTAATGTTGTATAGGGGAAAGAATAGAGGAGACAAAAATAAGAAATACCATCAGACAGGGAGCAAGTATAGGTTTAAAGAGGAATCAGGCACTAGTAAAATGTCCAGATATCTATAAGAATGACACCAACTAACCATCTAAGCAACACTGGAGAGGCTACCTTAAATTCCCTGCCCTGATAATAAGATTGATGAATAACTTATATGCCATCCTGTAGCCTTCATCCAGCAGCAGATGGAAGTAGAAGCAGACAGCCACAGCTAAACACAGAACTGAATTGGAACCCAGTTGCATAGAAGAAGTGATGAGTAAAGGGTCAAGACCAGGCAGGTGAACACCATAGAAACAGCCTGCCTGAACAAGGGGGAGCTCTCGGCCCCCAGACTGATAGCTGGGAAAACAGCATGGAACTGATCCAGACCCCATGAATGTGGATGACAGTGAGGAGGCCTCAGAAATCTATGGGGCCTCTTGTAGTTGATCAGTACTTATACCTAGCATAGGAATGGACTTTGGGAGCCCATTTTGCATAGAGGGATATGCCCTCAGCCTAGACACAAGGGGGAGGGCCTAGGCCCCATTCCAAAGGATATGACAGATTCTGAAGATCCCCATTTATGGCCTCACCCTGGATCAGGAGCAGAAATGGTATGGGATATGTAGTGTGTTAGTGGGGTAAGGGGAGGAGGAGAAGGAGAGGGAACTGGCATTGACAGGTAAAACAATCTTGTTTCTAATTTAAATAAAAATATGGAAGAAAAATGCTGAAGAAAATGATGGCACAGAACAAGCTGTGTGGTGGTGGCGCAGGCCTTTAATCCCAGCACTCTCGAGGCAGAGGCAGGCTGATCTCTGGGAATTCAAGTCCAGACTAGTCTACAGAGCAAGTTCCAGGACACCCTCAAACCAATACAGAGAAACCCTATCTTGAAAAACCAAAACCAAACAAAACAAAAAACGTTGTCACATAGTACTTGTGGGAGTAACCAATGAATGTCTGTTTTGATCTAAGGCCTACCCCATGAGAAGGAACACATATATAACACTGCTTGAATAATCAGACCCAGATACTAGATAGAATAGAGACCTAACATAAAACCAAACACCACTTGTAAAATAATAATAAAATAATACCTAATGGCTAGGGGTTGGTGGTACATGACTTTAGCACTGGGGAGGCAGAGGAAGGCAGATCTCTGTGAGATGAGGCCAGCTCCAAAGCTACAGAGAGAATCCCTGTCTTGAAAAACCAAAATAATAATAATAATAATAATAATAATAATAATAATAATAATAATAATTTCAATGATATTCTGCTATACACATAGATCAGTTTATAATCCAGACACCATCATAGATCTTCCTCCAAGGGCAGATGGCAACAGATACTGATAGTCACAGCTAGACATTATACATAAAGGGAGTCTAAATGGAAAATCTCGATCATATCCCTCCCTCAATGCACAGGGAATCTGGTGAAAGATTAAGTGAAAAGACTGAAAGACAGAGGGGACAGAAGTCACCAGGAGAACAAAGCCCTCTGAATCAACTAAGAAAGGTGCATATGAGCTCAGTGATTAAATCAGCAAGCACAGAGACTACATGAGTCTGCACAACTCTTCTGTGTGTATATTACAGCTTTTAGCTTAGTATATTTATGAGACTAAGGGGAAAGTGAACCAATAGATCTCTTCTTCTGCCTTCTCTAGAGACTCCTTTTCTCCAGTTGAATTGCCATGTGGAACTACAATATGATAGCTTTTGCTTTGCCTTTTGTATATTATTTTGTCATGTTTGGCTGTTATCAATTAGAAACTGTTCTTTTCCAATGAAAGAAAGAAAGGGTGTGGATTGTGAGGGGAGGGAAGAAAAGAGGAAATGGGAGGAGAATTGGGAGGGGAAACTAAAATCAGATATATTGTTTGAGAAAAGAATCATCAATAATAGAAAAATATATAAAATATGTAAATCTCTGTTATGAGAAGAAGATATAATACATCAATAGTTTATAAAATAATGGTCAAATTTGTCATCCATCTCCAAATGAAAAGATCAAGTAATTTTGAATCAAGTTTGGAACATACCTAGGGGAATACACACACACACACACACACACACACACACACATATGAAATATGAACTTACTTTTATGTAACACTGATAAGTTCTAGTAATATCCTACAATACTAAATGTATCTTGTACCTCAAAAATATCTGGGGTTTCGAAGTTATTTTTTGACTAATGTCTCTAATGGGCAGTCTCTTTCTTGAAACCATTGTTTCAAATTTATCTAGTCTATTTTTCAATATGTCCTACCCTAAGCCAATGCCAGGGCCTACGTTTTTGAAAACAAATACTCTCATGCATGTATTTCTTTGAGGTATATTTTAAGCTAAGTTCAATTCCTCATTCCTGTTCCTGTTTCTAACATAATTTTGCAGCATTATCTTCAGGGATCTTGTTCCAGTGATAACTCTGCCTTTATTTTATAAGCAATCAATTTTTATGTCCATCTTTTCTCTCCATTTACAACAATACCATATCTTTCAAACTTCTTTTTCCACTGCAACTTTCACTATCAATATTACTGATCTAAAGAACTGACATGTAATAACCATGCTTCTTCACATTCAGGACACATACATTTGAGTTTCAAGTTTAGAGTTGAGATGATTACTCTCACAGTCAGTGGACAGTTGGAACTAAAAAAATAGTAATTCATTGAATCACTTTTGTATCTTTTCATTGTTCCTATGACAACACTTCTTTGAATTTTGTATTTTTATTTCTAGGTCTAATAAAATTATTAAATCTTATGTGTTAGTAGTTTCTTGTGAGTATCAGTGTGCAATATTGGGGTATTGACAAGTATGTTAACTCGCAAGGCATTACCTAGGATAGATAATTTCATGTCTAAAAAAATATTTCAGAACTTACTGCAAAATTCTTTCTAGAATATCAGTATTCTATGAACCTTCATTTACATAACCTTCCTATTGAAAGTTATCTGCTCTTATATCTGTCTTCACTTTCCACACTAAGAATCATTCCCTTGTAGGTTCCACATTTACATTTTGAGTCACCTACTCAATTTCACCCTGCAGACTCCACTCAAGCTTCTAAACCTCTCTGGGAAGTGAAGGCCTAACATTATCTCTTCCTGACCTCTACACTTGAACTCACCAAAACTTACTTAAAACCTGAATTTTCATCCTTAGGGACATATTCCAGAATCTGACAATTCCTGAAACTAAGAAATGTAGCAGACATTTGACTTCTGTTTTCATCTTTCTGGATTCCTTATTTTCAAAGTAAATAGAAAATCCTGCTGTTTTTACCTTTTTTCAATTAGTTGCATTTCATTAATATACACTTACATTGTAATTTTAAATAAAGTTTTAACTTTTTTGCCACAGTAATGTCCCTCTTGGCTAACTCACCATCTCATGCCATACTCCTAACTAAAGTTCATGATATCATTTTATCTATTCTATTTTATATAATCCATATCATTATCATCCTTATCTAATCTACTTATCTACATTCTAGATTCTCATATATCATTTATTCACTGTCAAATTCCCATAAAACCACAGAACTCTGCTGTATGTTGAAAGACAAAATAATGTTTCTTTACTTCCTTTTGTTATCACCATAAACATTTGAAAGTAATATTCATATATAAACAAATAATCAAATATATAGTGAATCCATACTTATGGCTCACTTTTTCTCCACTAAATCTTATTACTATCTGCAACTCACTGCTATAAAAGAGAATATTTAATCCTGGAAAATGGGTCTTGTTTCTCGGTAGAGTTTCATATATAGTTACATTTCCATTAAAATTTGAGTATTTCATAACTATATGTCTCCTTTCTATTTAATTTCCTTCCGGGTATTAACCAATAATAATTGTTACAGCAAAAGTCTGATGTTTTAACTAAATAAATTTTGTAACTTAGAACTTTTACAGATTTGATTTATTCTCTATATAGACTTATATTAACAGCTTATATTAATATATATATATATATATATATACATATATTCATTGTTTCATTATGTAATTTGACTTCTACCATTAGCTTTTGAGCACAATTGCAGCACTTTATTCACTTTTACCAAAATTTTACCTAAATATTTATGTTGGGAAATCATTTTGTAGTTTGTGGTAGTTTGAATATAATTGGTTCCCATATGCTCAGAAAGAATGGCACTACTAGAAAGTGTGGCTTTGTTGGAGAAAGTGTGTCATTCTGGCAGCAGGCTTTTAAATCTTCTGTACTCAAGCTATACCCAATGTCAACTTAGACTCCTTTTGTTGCTTGTCCTTCAGGTTACAGAACTCACTTCATTCTCCAGTACTATGTCTGCCTATATTCTGTCATGTCCCTCTATGATGATACTGTACTAAACCTCTGAAACTGTAAGGTGTTCCATGTTAATGTTTCATTTATAAGATTTGCCATGGCCATGGTATCTCTTAATAACTACAGAAACCCTGACAGAAATTTGTACCAGGGACTGGTTTTTTGCTGTGATAAGCCTGATAATGTTTTTGTTTGGAGGAATTTGAACTTTGTTACTTTGTGTTAGGAAAGTAATTGAATGCTCTAAGTATGCTTAATGGACAATACTTAGTGGGGGCATGAAAGATTTGAACTGTGGAGGCCTGGCTCAAGAGGTTTCAAAAGGGAAGAATTTTAGTATGTTGCCTAGAGATCATTCTTGTGCTATTTTGGTGAAGAATGTGGCTGTTTTTGGTTTGTTTGGTTTTTGTTGTTGTTGTTGTTTTTGTTTCTCTTTTGTTTTTGTCCTTGTTCTAAGAGTCTGCCCCCACAATAAAGTAAAGAGATTTGGAATAATTCTGTTGGCGGAGGAAATCTCAAAATAGCCTAGTACTGTCATGTGGTTATCAATGTTAATTCTAATGAAAACTTGTAATGAAAAGGAGCAATCTGAGGAAGCACAATTATAAAATGCACAATTTGAGGAGGTAAGGAACACTAAGAAGTGAAATTTAGCTAGGTATTGTGTTCAAGGAGACAAACAGACTAAGAAATTGAATATAGAGCATGGTGGCCTCAGGGCAAGATAACATTCACATAAGTTTCCCACCTGTGAAAAATAGTTAAAGAAAGGCTTGGAGCATGACTTTATTTACAGCACTCTGAAAGTAGAAAATGGGTGTTCTATGAGTTTGTGGCTAGCCTAGTGTACAGAACAGCCCCTTTTAGGAAGTGAAGGGAACCATCCAAAACAGAAAGCTTGTGAAGATGTAATTGAAAGATCTCTTACTTCAAGGCCAGTTAGGTATACAAAATAAATTTCATGACTGCCAAACTTAGGCAGTGAAGGAAACCATAGAAAACAGAAAGCTGCTGAAAATAATTAAACAAGGGGCATGTTCCAGCCCCAGAAAGCAGAAGAACTTGGCTGCTTTGTCCATGTTGTTCTGGCTTTAAAGTCAAGATAGAAGGAAGGACATATTGAGTCTTCTTCCACAACTAAGGAGGCCAGGCATGTGTCAGGGGTGCTGCTGCATGGAGGCCTAGAAAGGCCATTGCATGAAGTTTTGAAGGAAAAACATGGAATACCATGAAGAGTCCCCAGGATAGTGGAGGTATCAGCACCATGGGATACCTGCCAAAGGGACTTGGTGACATGGATTGGAACCAGCCAAAGAGAGAGAAATATGTTGTATCAACAACTCAGAAAGGATTTGGGGATCTCAAGAGCCTTTGATATTGGGCATGGAGATATGCAATTTAGAGTTTGCCCAGATAGTTTTTGTCTTACTTTGTTCTAGTATTTCTTAACTATGTTCCCTTCCCTATGTTCTGGAATAGTAATATGTATTCTATGTCATTATATGCTAGAAATTTGTGACCTGATGGTTTTATATATTCCTTTTATTTTATAGGGAATTACAGTTAAGGGATTACATGAATATTAGAAGAGTTTGAACTTTGGAATTTTAAATATTGTTGAGATGGTGATAGACTTTGGGAACTATTGAAGTTGAGCTAAATGAATTTTTTAAGTTGGGTAAATGAGTTGTACTAGCCACTTGGAGACAGGGAGTGGAGTGTGATAGTATTAATGTAAGTGGCCCCAGTAAGCTCATAGGGGGTGGTACTCTTAGTAGGTATGGCCTTGTTGGAGTAGGTGTGGCCTGGTTGGAGGAAGTGCGTCACTCTTCGGTTGGGCATTGGGGTCTCTAATAATGAAGTTATACCCACTGTGCACACAGATATCTTCTGCTCCTGCAGATCAAGATGTAGAACTTTTAACTCCTTCTCCAACACCATGTCTGCCTGCATGCTTCCATATCCTATCATAATAATTGACTAAATTTCTGAAAATGAAGGCACCCCAATTTAATGTTTTTTCTTTGTAAGAGTCTACATGGCCATGGTTTCTCTTCATAGCAGCAATATCCCTAAGACATATTTTTTGTGTTTTATTCTTCTTCTGTGGGAGGGGGAATTCCTTACCTGAGTATAGTGCTGAACTCAATTTTATCATCTACTCCTTTCCCAGTCTGTCTTGTTTTTATTTGACTGAAATAACTTTTCTTGTCATGACAACTATTTGAGATTAATCCCTGCAGCTTTTGCTTTTATATTAATTGTGTTAAGCAGTTTTATTTTGAAACAAATAAATTAGTTTTTCTCACAAACATTTTTGTGTTATGGTAAATCTTTCCGCTAGAAGCCGCCTGAGCCCCACAGCTATGTGTGCACTTTACGCCAGCCATTGGAATCCAAAAAGTTTACATTATAAAAATACTACCACTGGAATGCAAAAAGTTTATTTTATAAAAAACGCCACCACTGGAATCAAACATAAAATATCTTAGCCTGTGGATGTTATTTTTGTTCAAACCACCACTTGTTAATAATAATTTTAGTCTCTGGGAGCTCATGAACCCCAGCCAGACAGCTGGGAAATGAGCATAGGACTGAACCAGTCCCCCTGAATGTGGGTATTAGTTGGGAGGCCTGGTCAGTCGATGGGTCCTCTGGCAGTGGAACCCTATTTATTCCTAGTGCACAAATGGATTTTGGGAGCCCATTCCCCCAGGGATGGACACTCTCTCAGCTTAGATAAATGGAGGAGGGCCTAGGCCCTCCCACAATGATGTGACAGACTTTGATGATCCCCCATGGAAGGCTTCACTCTTCCAGAGGGTGAATGGGAAATTGGAAGGGAGGGTGCATGGGAGGATGAGAGACAGAGGCAACTGGGATTGATATGTCAAATAAGATTGCTACTAATTTAAACAAAAAAAACAAAATTTTTAAATTTTTTCATATATATAGTAAACTTTCTACTTAATATAGCAAGTGATGTTCTGTGTGTGTGTCTGTATGTGTGTGTGTGTGTGTGTGTGTGTGTGTGTGTGTGTGTGTGTGTAAGAGCTTTTAGATCAGTGTTTTGAAAACTTTTGGTTGCCATCCCTTTGAAAGTCTAATGCTGCTTTTACATGGATCACTTAAGATCACTGGAAAATACAGATATTTACCTTGCAATTCATAACAACAGGAAACTTGGAGTTATAAAATAGCAACAAGAATAATTTCATAATTTTAGGCCACCAGGACATGAGAAATTCTATTAAAGGGACACAACATTAGAAAGGTTGAAAACTACTATTTTAGTTGAATACATTTTGTTTGAATAAGAATTTAAGTGGACTGTTAAGGAATATTATATCAAGGAAATTAAATAAATGAATTTATTTATTGTTAAGAATTTAATGATGAAATGATAAAATAACTTTATCTTATTTTAGCTAACTACATAATAGGTAACCAACTTGCAAATTCCATTTGACTGATCATGTTTTTTATTATTATTTAACAATTGTTATTTAGTTTTTTGTCAAATTCATGTTCTCCTTTCAGTTGTTTATGTTATATATTATTTATGGAAATAGGAATTTGGCCTACTAAGTAGAGATGTTCAGCATTTTCTTTTTAATTAAAAAGGTTTGCCTTACATAGTAAAAACATGCATTGAAATGTATGTATATAAATTATTTCCAAGTTGTTAAAAGCTTCCAAGCTCTACTTAGCTATGACCTCAATAGAATTTGTATAATGAAATTAATGTGTGCTGAACATCATCTCTTCATTAAGGAAATTTGGATATTTTAACTCTATGTTTATCTGTTTTATAACAACATAATTCTTTGATATAGAATTCCCCTATGTCTTTACCAAGTTTTGTCAAACTAAGACTTTTCCTAATAACAAGAGTTTACAATTGCAGCAGTGCCCTTCTTAAAGGCCTGTTTTGTGTTTTCCCTTTATGACTATTATGGAGTAATTGTACTTGGGATGAAAAATAAATCTGTCCTATGTATTCTCAAATGTTTGCTATGCATTCAGTTTTGACTTTTGAAAACAGGTTTTAGTTGTATCATTACCAAGCTTGACTAAATATAATTTCTTTTGACATTAAAGCTACAACTCAGGTGTTGGACGTGTGATTGTAATGCTAATACTTACACCACACACATAGCTGTATTATAATCAGTAATAAAAGCTTACTGAAATGTTGTGAAAATTCCTCATGCCTGCATTATCTTTTGATCTTTGATAACCTTTCTTTCTAAATGAAAGTAGTTTACAATACTGTATCACTTATAGTGAGTACCAATAAACAAGCTGCTTTGCCAAGGGCAAATATAATTCCAAGCAATAAAATTGGATCTATGACACTGTATCTTCTATTCTTCATTTCAGATTCATTAAGTATTATAGAGATCAATCTCTTTGACACGGTACATTTCTAACCACATTTATGCCAAAATATGTACTCATTAGCATTCTTGAATTCCATAGCTAAACTGACAGGGTTTCCCCTTTGCTTCATAATATCAAATATAATTTGAGAAACAAGCCTTGAGGATCATGACAGCCACAGTACTTAGATAGATTTCCTTTATATACCTGAATGTATTTATGCACACCAAAATTCATTTTGAGAGTATATTTATTAAATACATGAAAGATACTACTTACAATTTGTTTTCAATTAAAACAAAGGCAATGATTTTGTACATTATTTTAAATAGGAATCTTTAGAAACACAATATATTGTTATTCTAATGAGAGTAGGGTTGGTGAGATGTACACAGAAGTGATTGGAAGGAAAGAAATTAAGTGGAGAAATGATATAATTATATTATAATCCCATAAAACAAAAACATGGAACCTAAAAATAAAAGTATATAATTATCACAGGATTTAAAGAAGATTTACATTTTATAAAATAAAAATAAAAAAAGACAAATGTTCTTTTAAACTGACATGCTACAGTATCTTTCCAGACCTTCATTGTATTTGGATGAATTCCAGTTATTAAAGCTTCCTTAGAGGGAAAGCAGATGGCAAATTTGAGGATAAGTAAGTAGTTGGACATGGCTTCAATGGGCAGTAGAGGAGGAAAAGTAAGAGGAGTTTGTGAGATACTTGTTTGGAAAGAAAAAGCTTATTTGGCTTGAGTGGTGGTTCATACCTCTACTTCCAGGACCTAATTTCCACGCCAGTCTGGATCATACAACAACATGCTATTAACAGAGTAATAGACAAAATTTAAAAATAGCATTTTAAATCTGAAGATAATGATTTTATCTAGAAAAATGTGGTTTCTTTACTTGCAAAGATTTGGCAAGATTATGAAGAGACAGGTAATATTCACTAAAAGATTAATAAGATAGTTGATACATGACTTCTTATCATTTGAAGAAGTTAGGAAGGGGAGCCCATCCTCAAATATTTAAAACAAGGTAAAATCCCTATAATATTTATCTGTAATCACTTTTAATTGGAAAGAGAGCAGCTGGTTTAATGCTAAATTTAGTCATATGTCTGTAGAATCACCTCTGTTATTAAGCCTTGCAACATTCTGATTCAGTTTTACAATGTTGAAAATAGATTGAGACTATCTGCCTATTATACCTTGAGGAAAGTCATATGAGCACTAGAAGTATATGCATATTTCATATGACTTTTTCTGTAACAGCAGTGAAACATCAATCTTATTTGTTCTAGCTGAGGTACTAGAAAAACAATCCTGGACCCTTAAATTGGAGATTAATTAAAAAGTCACACTGAATGGAAACAAAACCTTATTTATAACAAGAGTCACTGTTATATTCAGAATATTCTTTAGAGTTCACCTCAGGTAGACATTAGTAGTACCAGATTACAAACTATAAGAAATGTATTTCCCTTTTCAGTGTTGGTGTAAGGAAACATTTCATTAACCAATTCAGTCTCAGTTATTTTCTACTGTGATGCTAAGGCAACATAACAGTGAGAACTTATAGGAGAAATAGTTTATTTGGCTTACAGGTTCAGAAATTTAGTCCATGACTATGATGGCAGAAAGCATGGCAGAAGATAGGCAGGCATGGTGATGGGAGAGCAGCTGAGAGCTTACCTCTAATGTAGAAACACAAGGTAGCGACTTAATTGATAATAATATGTACTTTTGATTCCCAAGAAAGTCCATACCCAACTGACATACATTTTCCAATAAGGCCACATTTCCTAATCTGTCTAAATAGTCCTTGAACTAGAGCTATAATTCAATTTACCATAATAACTCTTTGTTACGATAAATCTTTCTGCCAAAAGCCACCGAGGCCCACTGCCACATGTGTGATTTACACCAGCCACCCGCCCAAGTTAGGCCCAAATGAATACATAGAAACTTGTATTAGGTTCAAAGCTGCTTGGCCAATGACTAGGATTCCTCATCTGTTAGCTCAGTCTTAATTATCATAAATCTATATATTTTATAAGACTTATCAGATGCCTTTTTGGCATCCCTCCTTGCTGGTGGATCACATCCTGCCATTGGAGCAAGAGCGGAGGGGAAAAGGGATCCTTCCTGTTTCTCCTTCGCTTAAATATGAGTCTCCTTGCTATGTCACTTCCTAACTGGATCACCACTTCTCTACTACATTTCCCAGAATTCTCTTTGACTCTTAGTCCCGTCTAACTTGCTATCTCATTGGCCAAAGAGCATTTTATTTTACAATCAATAAGATAAACATACACAGTACATTCCCCATAAACTCTTCCCTCCAAATTTTCCAGTGATTATGTTATTTTTATTTTCTTAAATCTTTATATTGCTTCCATATAATGTTATATTGACATACCAACTGCACAAAACTGTGTGTTTTGAAGACAATATCCATTTACAATACCTTTCTGTCAATTTTAAGTTTGTATGAGTTTGCATAAGACCTTACTCAGAGTAGTGGTGGAACCTTTGAGACATAATAAAGGAAAGTAAAACAAAATATATTTTTAATCATCTATTGTATACTGTCAGAAGAATGTATCACTAGCCTAAACAATATTTTCATGATATGTGCTGAGTGTACATTCAAAGGATAGCCACTGAATAGCATTCCAATAGTGGAAAGCACTATAATTTCTCATTGAGCTAACAAAGACACAACAGAACCACACTTAGAGAATAGCAATATTTTCTTTTCCTTTCTCTTTATAAACTTATTAAATCCATGCTTGGTTGCTTTTTTCCTTCTTTTATTCTTTTATTCTTTGGTTTTTTTTTGGGGGGGGTTGGTTTTTCAAGACAGCGTTTCTCTGTAGACCAGGCTGGCCTCGAACTCACAGAGATCTGCCTGCTTCTGCCTTTTTAGTTCTGGGATTAAAGGCATGTGCCCAAATGCTGGTGCTTGGTTGTTTTAAAGATGTTATAATATATGCTTTAATCATGGTGATCAAGAGAGAGAGAGAGGCATCCACAAAGAAAAATACCTGAGAACATAGAGGTTTCTCTCTTTGAGAGGTACATACTTATGTATTTTTATTGCCAAAAAGACTCTGAATTTTATTTAAACATGAAAAAGGAAATTAATTTATGTATAATAATCCATAACAGACATGGGTTGGTGTTGGAAGCTGCAGAGTGCCACACGTCAGCCTTCCACCAGCCCGATGGCAAGTGCTCTCAGTGATAAACAACTCCTTATTAGGAGAGAGGCCACGTATCCTTCTAAATCTGCTTTGTGACAACCTCCTAGCGTGCCACCTGGGTGTAGATGATTGGTAGTTGCTGGATATATTAAGTCCCGCCTTCCTGGGTTCGGGCCACTCCCTGTAAATCAAGTTTCCCGAGTAAAAATGTGAGAAGAAGATTCCTCGGTGTTGTCTTGTTCTTGCTGGTCAAGGGTGGTCGCAACAGGTTGGTAACCACAATGAGTAGTTGAGACATCTTCTTTATTGATGTGCGGTGGAATGTTTTCTTGTCTTCACAAAAGATATGTGTGCCTTTAGAAGCTCAATGTGTTTCAGCATTTGTCATGGCTTTTTTTTTTTTTTTTTTTTTTCTAATTGGGAATTGAAACCAAGGTCTCAAAGGAGCTAAGCAAGCACTTCTCCATAAATCCCTGCCTGAGCTTCTGAAATTTTATTCCCAGGAGTTATCCATAATGGGTATACGTAGAAATAATACCTTCCTCTGTCATTTCTATTTGGCTGTCACAGTGGAAGGATGCTGGTAAACAGACAATTATTATTTTTTTCTGGTAAATTGGGGTTCTTTTTATTTACAAGATAAAAGTGCATGAGAAATTCTTGGAAATAAAAAACTGTGATTAAGCATGGCTTTGGTGCTGCACACCTTTCATCCCAGCACTCAGGAGGCAGAGACAGACGGATCTCTGTGAGTTTGAGGCCAGCCTGTTCTCCAGAGCGAGTGCCAGGATAGGCTCCAAAGCTACACAGAGAAACCCTGTCTCAAAAAAACAAAACAAAACAAAAACCCTGTGATTAATACATTGAAGATATTTTGGGTAATCATCAATATAAAAAATGTACCATGAAAATAAATCCCAGAGTGTAGTGAACTTGCCCTGTGAGGATTCCTCTTGAACAATAACCATTGTTTAAAATTCCATGTTTAATTACTGAATTGTGCTGATTATTAAACATGTGTCTAGTTGTTATTGATACAGAAATGGTCTGAACAGTCATCACTCATGGGAAAAATATACTTCAGGGCAATTATGCAACTTGTTTTATTTATATATCACAGTGTGGCCAGAGTTCAGATTATTGTTTAACTAAGGGATTCTATTTTTACAACATTATGGAAAACAAAATAGAAGAATATGTACTTTATAGGTCAGAAGTAAACTTCTAATTGATTTAAATATTAGCACCTGGGCATTCATATACAGCAATGTATTTTATAGTAGTATAATTTTACCCTAATGGTTTCAAAGTTATGCTTTAAGAGGACAAATGTTTCACATAAAATGTGAATTTTTAAATGTAATAAAGAAGTACTTGATTACACAGTCTAATTTATTACATTAAATAATTAAGATAAAGCTACACAAAGGGTATTAGCATATAAAATTTGATTGCAAAGTTAAATTACTTGTGTCAAAACTTACAAGATGAATGATGAAAACAAACTGGAATTTGTTTACAACATTCCTGATGGGCATTCTTATCTGTGGGGAAACAAATTATGAGCAAGGTCATGATTTCGTTTCTGTTAAGTCAAATATATCAATTAGCATTTTCTCTCAACAGTATTTATAGGGAAATCACAATGAAAAGTTTTAGCTAAATGGACTTTTATAAGATTTTTGTCAAGCAAAATCACCTCCTACCAATTGTTTAGACCATAGGCATCTCCCATTTTGTTTTTGTTTTGTTTTCTGGGAAATTCAACATCTTGTCAGGTCTTTGAAGAAATGACATTTGCATCAGTGTCCTGGTTTCTGATGAGTGGTGTAGTAAGAGGAAAACTTCATTAGAAGTTTCATCATCTTATTCTCTAGCTCATACTTCTTTCTCTGGGATGGAGGTTTTGGATGAGAAGGCAAAATGTCTAAGTGGTAATACTGGATGCAGAATTTGACCATCTGTAGCTTTGATTCTCACTCATTATCTTTCCTTTAAATGTTTGCCAACCATCAATGCATGGAAGTTAATACTGGTGCCAATATTAGGAAATCTTTCTCACTCCTACAGCTGTATTCTTCATGCAAATTTTCTTAACAGAAGGGAGTGTTTTTGTCATGCTAGACTTAGTTACATGTCTGACTATGTGAGGATGTGTGTATTTGTGTGGAAAATTCAGATGTCATTCATTAGTCTTTATTATATGCTGGATGATGTTGTATACTGAGTAAATGGTGAAAGAAAGTGAAATTGATGGTAAAATATAATTGGAGTGATGGAGATTTCCATGTGGGTAAGGTGTTAAACTTAAGTATATTGTCAGAGTAACAGGGCATACTTTGATGTTTAAGGCCTTGCTCTGAACCATATTGACTAGGCTTGCCTATGACCACGAATCATTTACAGTCACTTTTTTGGGTAATATCTGTAAGCCCAAGATCGCTTAGTTTATAGACCTTGTCAATTGCCTACAGTTCATGCCAGCATTATTTGCAAGCAAGTAACTGAACTCATAAAAACTAATGAACTGTTTTCTTGTGTGTGTGTGTGTGTGTGTGTGTGTGTGTGTGTGTGTGTGTGTGTGTGTGTGTGCAAAGTTATAAGGTTCAGCAAAGGCACAGAAGTATGGTTAAAGCTTTCACATAATGTTAAGCTGCCTTATGATCTTTCACAGAGTGAACAGCCAACCTGTCCTCAGGAACCCTAAGCAGATGCTGGACCACTATTCCCTAGCAAGCAAATACGGAGCATTCATTTAGATGGTCTTGAATACACTTTGGGTGATTTATGGTGCATTATGCTGTAGGTTGAACTTGGAAAACAGAAATGAGCCTTAAAGGGAAATTTGACTAGAAATTTATCAACCACAGATCTGGTGTTTGTGAAAACAGTGGGAAAAATATTTAATGAACAATTTCCTTTTTCTTTTCTTTTATGTCCTTCCCTCTTTAGAGCTTTGTGTGTGTGTGTGTGTGTGTGTGTGTGTGTGTGTGTGTGTGTGTGTGTGTGTGTGTGTGCGCGGTGTGTGTCTGTGTATTAACTTAAAAATACTAATTATCGGAAAAGAGGAACACTAATTGCAAAGAATGATTTAATTAGATTTTATGTTGGCCAGTCTGTTTAGGAGACATGATTTCTTGATTAGTTATTGATATGGGAATGCCCAGACTATTGGGGATGGTGCTATTCCTGGGGAGGTGGTTCCGAGGTTCATTGATGGGGGAAGTGCTTCTGTGTGCTTGTCTTACTGGATGATAAATAAAATACTGTTTGGCCAATGAGCCAGCAAGTTAGGCAGGACTAGGAGTCAAAGAGGATTCTGGGAAATGTAGTAGAGAAGTGGTGTTCCAGGCAGGAAGTGACATAGCAGCGAGACTCATATTTAAGCAAGGAGAAACAGGAAGTGTCCTTTTCCCTTCTGCTACTCCTCCAGAGGCGCAATGTGATCCACCTGCAAAGAAGGGTACCAGTGGTAGGATCCTCTATAAGATAAGTCTTATAAAATATAAAGATTTATGACAATTAAGACTGAGCTAACAGCTGAGAAATCCTAGTCATTGGCCAAGCAGCTTTGTACCTAATATGTCTCTGTATTATTTTGTCCATCCACACGGCAGGCAGAACTCTGGCAGCTGGCAGATACCATCCACGTGGCGATAGGGCTTGGGTGGGTTTGGCGGAAAGATTTATTGTAACAGTTCATAATAAAGCAGGTTGTGCAAGCCAGTAACCAGTGTTCCTCCACTGATGTTAGCCATTCTGACAGGTGGAAGATAAAGTCTCAAAGTAGTTTTGGTTTAAATTTCCTAACGGCTAAGGATTTTGACCATGTCCTTTAGTATTTCTCAGCCATTTGAGTTTCCTCTATTTAAAACTCCCTGTTTCCATCTATAGATCATATTTTAAAATGGGATTGTTTGTTCTTTGGGTATCTAGCTTCTGTGAGTTCTGTATAAATTTTGTGTATTGGATCTCTGCCACATGTGTAATTACTAAAAAATATTTCCTGCTCTGTAGGTTGTCGCATTTCCTAAAGTTCAGTGTCCTCTGCCATGCAGAAACTTTTACTTTAATGTGGTTCTATTCCTTAGTTGTTGATCTTAGTGCCTGCCCTAATGGAGTTCTTTTCAGAAAGTCTTTTTCTACACCAATGAGTTCAAGACAGTTTCAGGATATCTGGTTTATGATGAGGTCTTTGATCCACTTGGAGTTGAATTTGGTTCAGGATATTATGTATAGATCTATCTGGCTTTTATACATGACACCATCCAGTTTGACCAGCATCATTTCTTGAAGAAGCTGATTTTTTTCCAGTGTGTGTTTCTGATATCTTTATCAAAAATTAGGTTGTATAAGCATGTGGATTTATTTATGGGTCTTCAATTTCATTGATCAACTGTCTCTATTGCACCAATACAATTCTGCTTTTATTACTATAGCTTTGTAGTACAACTTGAAATTAGAAATGGTGAGTTCTCCAACAGTTCTTTTATTATTAATGACTGCTTTTTATGCATAAGGACTTTTTTGAAAAATATGCTTATATAGATTTTATTTTTTCTCCATTTTTAAATTTGAATAAGAAACTAGATTGTTTTGCATGTCAATCCCAGTTCCCTCTCCCACCCCACCTCCCCTGCCCCCCCAATTAACACCCTTCCTATCTCATATCCTTTTTGCTACCCAGGGAGAATGAGGCCTTCCACAGTTTTCTTCAGAGTCCGTCATATCCTTTGGGATAGCGCCTAGTCCCACCACTGTGTGACTAAGCTCAGAGAGTACCCCTCAATGTAGAATTGGTTCCCAACATTGATTGGGAAAGCTGCCCCTTTTACTTGATGGAATCACCTGTTTTTAAGTTTTATTTACTAGATATTTGTTTCCTAGACACACACAGTGACAATATTCTATAACAATTCTTAATGTTTTGTTATTATAAATGTTTTTTAAATCGTTATTCAGCCATTCACCCATTTCTCTTGTATCTCAATTCATATTCAGAAATAACTACTGGAAATGTTCTCAGCTAAGGATAAATGAAAGCTTCAGTTAAGTTTTCCAGTAGATTATGTGTGTGTTTCTTTATGATTTGTATTTTTATATTTTATATACATTTTTGTATTTGTGTGTATAGGCATGCACAAGCCATAGATCATATGTAGATGTCAATGACTACTAGTTCTCACTGTGAATCATGCAAAATCCCTGAGACAATCTGGACTCCTCAAACTCAATGACTAGATCTGTGTGGGGGTGTACATACACACACATGATACGTAAATGTAGAAAATATAATATTTGTATAATAAATTTAGAATCATCTAATTTCTATCATTTCTAAATTACTATTTTCATTTGTTAAACCATCTAGTTGATATTCAAAAATAAATATATTTTATATAATTTTGTGGGTATATGTATGCTTAAAACTTGATGTGAACCATCTGCTACTAATTATATATATATACTTTTAGGTAGACAGTTCATATTGAAAATGACAAAAATATTTTCAAATATCTTATTGTTGTCATTATATATTATTATATTTATTCTATGCCACTTTTAGTTTTTATAACCATCAAGGAGATGAGTTAAGGTAAAGCAGACTTTACCTGTATTGTTACCATGTATTTATCAATCAATGTGTATGTATATATACAAAATTTTTAACATTTTAGATATTATATCAGTATTTTATTCTCTAATGTATTGGAGAAATGCCTAGGTTAGTCTTGGAAATCATGGAAACAGCTAATGTAAGACTAAGGGAAGGGTCAAACTCTTGAGAAAATACTAATGAATCTTGAATGTGAGGAAATTTTTTCATGGGTGAAATGGAAGATAATGCAGAGACAAAGGCCACTCACATGGTTTTATTTAACTAAACAACAACAACAAAAGGGAATCCCTGAGGTATCAAAGAGTTAAAGGTTTTAGAGGTTTTCTCTGAGCTGCTCAACAAGTATATAAAGAGACCAAAGAATAGGAGGTATCCATCAAGATTAGTGTTTTAGTTTTATTTCTGAGAAAAACTCACCACTTGTATGCCCTCTGGGCAAGCCAGTGGCCTATTTTACCTTTTTAAAATTTTAGATATTAAATTATGAATCATATTATTTCTATTCTCTTTTCTCTGTTTTCTTAATGAATGATGGATGCGAGAGGGCCAAACTCACAGTGGGCAATGCCGTAATTGGACTCGTGGTCCTGGTTGACATAATAATACATGCTGGAAAAGCAGTGGGAAACATCCAGTAGGCAGCGCTTCTTCATGGCCTCTGTTTCAGTTACAGTATCCAGGCTCCTGCTAAGAGGTCCTGCCCTGATTACATTCCCTGATGAATTCAGATGTGACAGCCAAATAAATCTATTCCTAACCATGTTGTTTTGGTCATTGTGATAAAATAAATGTTTAAACTTTAATTTAGTAATGGGTTTTGCTTGAAACTATATTTTATACATGTAGATTACATAATAGTTAATATATTTCATAAAAATATTACTGTAATCCCTAAAATTGCCATTTTTCACTTCAAAGTTGCCACTATGATCATAAAATTATGAAGGTATTTTTGAAATTAAGATATCATAATCAACGTCATTTAATAGTAAGCATGCATCAGTGGATATTTAAATTATTAAAATTTATGTATGTCATAACTCATATTTTGTGCAAATTTTATGGCAATAAAATGTACTAAAGTAACATATTTTAAAATAACTATAGAAAATAAAAATATTAATCTTAAAATTACTGTATGTTCTATATTATATTTTCAAAAACAAGTACATTGATACTATCAGAAAGATAATGAATATTTATTCATGCATGTTTCATGACAATTATTCTTAAATAATTTATTTAATCATTTTGGTGCCGTTTCTTTTGCAAAAACTGCGTTTTCTTCTATTACAATTAAATATCGAAAAATGAAGCCCAGTTTATTGATATTAGGATATGCCTCATCCTGTTGGACTGCAAGTTCTTTCAGTTGGATGTGAAAGCTCCCACTAAAAGAGTCTAATTTCCTCTACCATCTATCATCTAACCTGAAGGACCATTCCAGTACTATAGGTCAATAGAGTTTTCTTCATTGACATAGTGTATTCAATAAGACTTCTGCAATTGCTAAAATTTCTAACATTTTGCTCTTCAATCACTAGCATATCTCATATTTTTGGGAGGTGTTACTTGGCTTTCAGTATGCCCAAAAGGTTCATTGACTGAAGGCCGTAATCTCAGTTGGTGACACCATTGGGAATGGTACAAAGGCACCATAAATTGAGGGCTCATTGCAGGAAATAGGATTAGTGGAGTGTCAATGAGTGGATATTGAGAAACACTGTATTTGTTACTTTCTTAATGCTGTGTTAAAACATTATGATTATAGCAACTTATAGAACAAAGGGCTTATTTGGTTCACTTTTCCATAATGGTAAGAATCCATTAGGCCTGGAAATCCTGACAGCAACCAGAAGATATGATGTTTCAGCAGAAGCTAAAGACCCACAACTTGAACTACAAGGAAGACCAGAGAGAGTGAATAGGGATGGTGGGAGCTTTTGAAACCCCAAAGCCCAAATTCACCGGTGCACTCCTTCTAACAAGGTTACACTTAGTAGATCTCCCAAACAGCACCACAAATTTGAAGCAAGTATTGAAATGCTAGAGACTATGGAGATTGTCTTTTTCAAACCATCACAGCATATTGATCTCTTTCTCTGTCTATTCCTCTCCCTTTGCTTCCCAAAAGCCATGGAGTGACCATATATACCATGCTATAATGTCTGCCTTACCATTAATGAAGAAACAACTAAGTCATGTGATCATGAGTTGAAAATTTCAAAACCCATGAACCAAAATAAACCATTTCCTCTTTAGGTATATTTTAATACATATTTAGACACAATAAAAATAAATCTGAGTAACATATTGCAGAGCCTCTGCAAACATCACAACCATTAGTGTGTGGATCTGCAAGAGGCAAGAAGGCAGTTAAATTCAATACAACTCAGTAGTCAGTGTTGGTTTGAGAGTTTGACATTTGGCATTTAGTATTTTGTTTTAGGCATAGTTGAACAAAGTAAATTTGGAAAAAAAGTTTCCCTGGTGATAAGTAACTCAATCCATGTATACACAAAGCTTAGGACATGAAGATGTAGAAACTCTTTGAAAATTATGAGTCACATCTTCTTATATATTATATATGTATTCTGTAGATTAACATAGAAAACAGGCTCAAGGAAAGAATCAGGAAAGGATGTCCTGTTGCCTGGTCATGCAGGTAGTGTGAAGGTCACAGTGCTATTAACCCTGTCTGTCCTCAGCAGGCTGGTCAAAATGTAGGTTGTATATCTCTCCCTTTGAAGAAGCAGCCCTGTGTGTTTAGCAATCCTGGTTTCTCTAGTGCTTACTTATAAGCAAAATAACCTACATGGCTCCTACAATAGAGTTAATATTTACTATATCAAATAAGAGAGAATTGAGAATTAATTTTCTTTTTTATTAACATTAGAAACAAGCTTCTTTTACATGTCAATTCAAGTTCCCTCTCCCTCTCCTCCTCCCCTACCCCCCATGGATCCCCTATACTAAACCTTTTCTGCTCCCCAGGGAGGGGGAGGCCTTCCATACGGGAATCTTCAAAGTCTGTCATATCATTTGGAGCAGGGCCTAGACCCTCCCCCATGTGTCTAGGCTGAGAGACTATCCCTGTATGTGGAGTCAGCTCCCAAAGTTCATTCGTGTACTAGGGATAAATACTCATCCACTACCAGAGGCCTCATAGATTTCCCAGACCTTCTTACTGACATCCTTGTTCAGGGTGTTTGGGTCTGTCCTATGCTTGTTTCCCAGCTTCAGTCTTGGGTCCATGAGCTCCCCCGTGTTCAGGTCAGCTATTTCTGTGGGTTTCTCCAGCCTGGTCTTGACACCATTGCTCATCACTCCTTCCTCTCTACAACTGGATTCCCGAGTTCAGCTCAGTGTTTAGCTGTGGAAGTCTGCTCCCAAATCCAAATGGAAGTAACTGTTTGGTCAGTTAAGGGTCTTCCTGTGTGAAGTAAAACTCATGGATGCATTTAAAGGATATTCATGAATGAAATGTACAGTCATTTTGGAAGTCAATATGGCGGTTCCTCAGGAAAATAGGAATTGAATCAATCTACCATAAGATCGAGCACTTCCACTCTTAGGCATATACCTAAAAGATGCACATTCATAACAACATGGACATTTGTTCAACCATATTCACAGCAGCATTATTTGTAATAGACAGAACCTGGAAGCAACCTAGATGTCCCTCAACTGAAAAATGGATAGATAAAATGTTGTACATTTACACAATGGAGTCCTACTCAGCAGAAAAACAAAGAAACAAACAAACAAAAACAATCAATCTTGAAATACGTAGGCAAATGGATGGATCTAGAAGAAACCATCATGAAGAGGTAAACCAGTCACAAAAAGACAAAAAAAGAGAACTGATTTTCAAGTAAATTTTAAGGGTAAATTCATTTTAAGGAAATATATCATTGATGATGATCCCTTCAACAAGAAAGAGTCCAACCCCTATACCTGGAAAGCTTGCCAACTCTTCAGGGCAAGTGAAATCTTGGATCTTTGAAGAGAATATACAACTGCCACAATACTAAACCAGAATAATCTGCAACTTAATTCTGAATATGTGCCCTGATACCCACAAGTTTCCTTGTTAAGGAAACCTCTATGTGTGATTCAAAGAGAGACCATTACAGAAAACAACAACCAAGCAAAAGGAAGTGCTATAGAACTCAGTCCCAATGGATACAACACAAGTACTGCACCTAAGTGATGGGGAAAGTACTTCTGTGTATGTTTATCTTATTGATTGTTTAATAAATTTCTGTTTGGCCAATGAAACAGCAAGTTAGACAGGACTAGGAGTCAAAGAGGATTCTGGGAAATGAAGTGGTGATCCAGGCCAGAAGTGACATAGCAAGGAGACTCATATTTGACCAAGGAAACAGGAAGTGTCCCTTTTCCCCTTCCTCCTCCAGTGGCACAGTGCCAGCGAAAGGCATCCTCTATAAGATAAGTCTTATAAAATATATAGACTTATGATAATTAAGACTGAGCTAACAAACAAGGAATCCTAGTCATTGTCCAAGCAGCATTGTACCCAATACAAGTCTCTCTGTGCATTAATTACGGCCCTAACTCAGGCAGGTAGCTGGCATAGAGTGAACAGGTAGCGGAAGGGCTCGAGCACCTTTTGGCAGAAACATTTATCGCAACACCTAAGGCTCAAGAAATGTTGAAGAGGGGATAGAAAGATTGCAAATGTCA
Organism: Cricetulus griseus; assembly: GCF_003668045.3. Lineage (NCBI taxonomy): Eukaryota > Metazoa > Chordata > Mammalia > Rodentia > Cricetidae > Cricetulus > Cricetulus griseus. Next base: position 236,284,475 of record NW_023276807.1, on the reverse strand, counting down.
GACGATTGTGGAGTTTGTGTGAGACTCTGTCTCTTGTTGTAATCAAAGGCTTCTCCATGGAATCTCACCAATATGACTACTTAGACATGAGATGAGCAAGGGCTGTAATGGTGGACAGGCTGGAGTGGATGGGGGCAGAATGTTCTAAGTGGAGCACTGCAAAAAACTGAGAGATGTCAAGTAGGGAAAGCTAGTTTTCCCTAGTCGTTTAGTAGCTAGCTTGGTTATCAATTAATTGGCAAGTTGTTGCTGCAGGTTGTTTCAGCAACCAATTGTTAGTTAATAATACCACCAAAATGCCAGGGTTAGTGAGACAGGCAATCTGGATGTGCTAAAGAGCTTTAAAGTGCTTATCTTTGCTACTTTTCTGTTATTGTGATAAATAACTAGGACAAAGACAGCTTGTAGAAGAAAGAGAGATTAAATTAAAGAAATAAGTTATTTGGGCTTAAGTTTCAGTGGGAAAAGCATCTGTCATGGCACAGAGACATAAAAGCCAGCAGCAGGAATGACAGCAGGGTCAGATATCTGAGTACAATCATCTTGAACTTTAAACTTTAATCAGCGAAATATAGCTGGGAATTGCTGGAATCTTTAATCAGAGAAAGATAGCTGGGAGTGGCTGGAATCTTTAATGTTTCAAGGCTTGCACCTAATAACATGCTTTTTTCAGTAAGTCCATGGCTCAAACATATGAAACTTCACAACCGACTATGGACTAAGTCTTCAAATCCCTGAGACTCTGAAGAATATTTCTCACACAAACCATCATAGATCTTCCTTCATGTGAAAATTTTGTACACATTCTCAACTTAATAAACAAACTAGGACATATATTAAGTTTCTAAAATATTTTAATCTATCAAAAATTTAAAACAGAAAATTGGTTCTTACCAGCTTAAAGTTTCACTCATGGTGTGCAACAAATAGTTGTGTTGGAGAAAAGATAGAAATAAACAGTTCAGTGCAAGGTGTGTCTGGCCGCAGCACTGCGTTTTACAAAGTATATCTACCAGAGTTAAAACCATAATACTATACACTGTACTTAAACAAGCAAGATAATACAATAGAGAGGAGAGACAAGAATCAATAGGCAGAAAAAAGTAAAGACAATGGCAAAGTTCCAGCATATAGATGTTTATGACACCTCTTCTAATTTTGGATGAGATATAAACACAATAATCATTGAACAATAAAATCTAATGAAAGCTAGAAATTTTGAAGAAATAATATAATTGCAATCTGTGAGCTGACTTACTCTTGTCACTTGCTGTATATAATAGGTCTGAGTGGATAAAAAATATGCACCATTTCATTTTCTGAGCTGAAATGGGGGGGTCTTATGCTCATTCATCACAGCATGGGATTTTCCCTTCATTCAATGAAGGGAACAGCAGAACTTACAAGGATCCTTCATTGAAGGATGAATGGCAATTTGTTTCTGCATCCATCTGGGAAACTTATAGGATGGGAGGATGGGTTAGCTACTTTATTGGACAGCTGGGTGAAGAATAATTAGCTTTAGGAAACATTGGATACTTCAGGAGGGTCAGTCTAACGTAGGTGTCAGGATATGGACTGATCACAGGCCACTGAAGTACAAACCTGCTGTGACAGTGGAACATTATGACTTTCCTATCTCCCTGGCCTAGCCTAGCTCCATCTGCTTCAATTTCCCTGTAGGAACAGGCTTAAGCTAAGAAGAAGATGGATGGTATAGAGAAAGCCAGCATCTCCCCTCCTGTCACAGGCCAATAAGCAGAATGTCTCAAAAGGGAAAGCATAAATTTCAATTTTGCTGAGATGTTTGTATTCCTGTGAGAAGTACAATCATGTATTCAGTGGATTAAAGTGATGTTGGATGAAAATGTGATTGTGAGAATTTATGTATGTATATGTATGCATATATCCATGAATATTCCCACCAAAACTTAGAATACCTGCATTTTTCTGCTGAGAGTAAATGCACAACTTTGTAATTGAAGAAAAATTTAAAGTCAAAAGGAGAAAATAATAAAGATATTTTCTAATTCTAATAAGTCCTGGTTGGTCAAGGAACAGTCACCCAAACATTTGTTGTTTGAACAACAGAAATATAGCAGTACGTATGCTCAGAAGGTCTAAGACTTCCGTTGTGTAATGAAATAATTGTTTCATTATTCAATTATAATTCTAATTCAGTCTCAGCTCACCACTGAAGGACAGTGTATTATCTTCAGTCCAATGTGCTATCTCACTCCAAATGAACATTTACTAAGCAACTAAAGTTATCTCCTTCAGTTTTATACAGTAAGTTGTGAGCTCACACTTCTATCTCCTTTACCTGTTTGTCTTTCTTGCTTGATTGGATTCTTCTTCCAGTAATTTAGGAAGAAGTTGGTTTGATTTCATTTATTTTGATGACTTGGAATTCACTTAAACAAGAGAGAGAGAGAGAGAGAGAGAGAGAGAGAGAGAGAGAGAGAGAGAGAAGGAGTTACAATCTAGCCTGGTGCCAACACAGTTTCAGCACCAAATAAAGACACAGTTGCTATATTAATTATTAAACTCTTGGATGATGCATTGGGCTTATTATGGGCTAGCTTTGTCTTAATTATCAATTAATTATTAATTAATTAGTTATTAATTTCTATTAATCTAAGTATTTTCCCATGGTTTGGGCTTACTGGAGTGTATACAGATCTGTTACTCCTTTGGTGGGCTCTATGGCGTCTCTCCTGGCGGGTTCCATTTGCCAACCTTTCCCAGAATTTTCCTCATCTACTAGTCCCATACATCTTCCAGGATCATTGGCCAAACAGTGTTTTATTCATCAACCAATAAGAGAAACATATATACAGAACAACATCCCCCATTGTGTGTGTGTGTGTGTGTGTGTGTGTGTGTGTGTGTGTGTGTGTGTGTGTGTGCACTCAATTCCTTCTTCGTGTTGCTGAAATGTTGTGTTACAAAACGTGTTCTGCCAGAAACAAATTTAAACATCTGAGATTCTCCTCTGTGAGCTCACAAATTCCTTTCAGGGATGTGAACACAACAATCCTTTGAGAATTTTCTCCATGAGAAATCACACGGTGGGAAATCAAAGCACTTCACTCTCAAGACCATACCAACTTGCCAGAACGTTCTTACATTTGCTGGATGGGGCAGAATGGATCAATGATTTCTGCTGTGCCTTGGATTTCTGTGTCTCCTTAACATATCTTGGAATGAAGAGCACATGTGATAGTGCTAAAATATCAAACCTTTCCAAATGTGACTAGATTGTGCAAAGCCGATTCATGAACAAATGGGTGATCTGTTAAATTCATCTTACAGGATGCTGCCTGATGCACTTTTTTCAGGTGAGAGTAAAGCAACAAAGGGCAACATTTTAAGTAGCTGGCAGCCCCACCAGATATATATCATGACTTCTTTCTTATTATGTTCAACTTTAACAAGTATTTTCTGCTGTAAGTCACACAATCTATTCATGTCTAGAAACACAAATGAATTAACTATATGGAGTCTGTATATTACAGTTGGGGATTTTTACTTGCATATTGATTTTTGATGTTTTTAATTGAAACATATCAGCAAGACTTTCTCACAGTCTTTTCCTTCTTCCATCCCCTTCCAGGAATCTTCCATAAGACCTCTCTTATTTTCCCCCTACACTCAAGGCTTTGGTCTCTTGTTCTTTGATATCTATTGGTGTGTGTGTGTGTGTGTGTGTGTGTGTGTTTACATAAACATAAAAGTAAAATTTGATGAGTCATTTTTTGTGTGTATATGGTTTCAGGGCTGACCACTCTATATTGCACAACCTATAAAGGGCTCATCCCAAAGACAGGCTAATTTCTCTTCTCCCAGTATTTACTAGTTGTCTGCAGTTGTTTTTCAAGGGATGAGACCTCACAATATTTCCCCCTTTCAATTTAATATGCCAATTGATATTTTATTATTAGATAGAAACAAACTAAATGCTCTATTCTTAATGCAAAACGAGGGCATTCCAAGTGTTATTTGATTTCACCTCCACTTCAATTCTCATTCAAATATAGTACAAATAGAAATAACTTTTGAAAAATGGACAGGATAAAAATCACTTTTTTCTAAAGTAACAAAACATTAACAAATAATTCATAATCCTTAAATATTCATTTAAGTATTTAAAGACCATGCTACCAATTTATGCTTTGTTGTGCAAACTTGTATTTGTGGTTAATTCACACACACACACACACACACACACACACACAGAGAGAGAGATACTGGTTTAGGATATTATAGAATATACAAAAAATGATTCCTTTACTAGGGATGTAGTTTAGTTGATAATAAACTTACCATGCAAATGTAAGGCCTTGAGATTGGATCTTCAGAGTACATCTATAGCAGGTTAGTATCTGACATCTCAAAGCTCCTATGGTAAGATGGGCTCAGGAAGGAAGAGAATCCCAGGAAACTGTCTGTCAGCTGGTCTGGCATACAGGGCTACAAACAAGACACATTGACTGACCAAATTGGAAAGAGAGATGGTACAAGAGGTTGGACTTCCAAGTGTGCTGTCACATAAAAAACTTCATTCACATATGAATATACACACATAGTTACACATGGTCAAAGAGTCTTGTTATAATTTTAACAGATAATGTGTATCAAAAAACAACTATATATATATATAATATATATATATATATATGTGTGTGTGTGTGTGTGTGTGTGTGTATACATCAGTGGAATAAGCTGCATATAGTAATAAATATGCTATATGTAAATCACAGTGTTATATATATATATTATATATATATATTATATATATATATCTCACAAATATATAAATGTATGTGTATTAAATATTTCCATTATAACATTAACCAATGATTTATGTTAAATAATCACTAAAATGTAACAAAAATAATGTAATAAAATCATGATAAAAATAGTCACAAAATGGTCATTTTATTTAAAAGGGATTCTTTGTGCAGAAGCAAGACTGTGAAAAGAAAATCATGTCTCCCAAACAAAGCAAAATAATTTTTAACTGTTCAATGTCTAATGGTGTATATATGTTAACTTTATATATAAATTGGGACAAGAAGATGATTAAATGGAATGTTTATTTTTGACTTTCAATTAAATAAAATATGCTTATGCAATTGCCACTGATCGGGGTTTGGGAATTATATTTTTGCTCAGCTTTCTATTTTATTGGAAGGTTGAAAACAAAACAGTACACTGTTTTCACATTAAAGGGTGAAACATCTATTATTCCAACTGTTTTGAATATTATTGTTTCTCACAGTTCCATGAAGCATTAAATTAAGAAATGTCCCTTGCCTCTGTTGTGATGATTTTGGAACTTAGAGATATGGAGGGCTTGTCCAATATGGCTTTACATCTTTCTCATTTCCAACCCATACTCCATATATTCTTGCTGCTAATATAGATCTCAATTCTAAGTCCTATCATTGTTACTGGTATCTGATGCCAAACTTTATTTTTAATCTCTTCAGTTTCCTGATACCATTTCTTCATGTATGTATTGTTCATGGCTTCCTCAGCAAATTTATGTTTGAATTATTGGAATGGAATCCATTATGTACTAATGTTTTCAAAAATGTAAGCAAAACTCACAGTACAAATGTCTAATTTAACCTTTATAATAACAGTAAACCCAAAAGAACATAATCATATCATTAAACATCAAATAAAGTATCTTGTATATGGTAGCAAGCTGATATAAACAGTTGTGGATGAAATGATGCCTAATACTTTTTCTTAAAAGTGATCGTTTTATGATTCCATTGTTTTTTTTTCTACTTAGTAGAACTCCATTGTGTAAATGTACCACATTTTCTCTATCCATTATTGCATTGAGGGGCATCTAAGATGCATCCAGTTTTGGGCTATTATAAGTAGTACTTCTATGAACATCATTGAACAGTTGTCCTTTTTATATGAATGTTCTTATTTTGTGTATATGCCTAAGAGTGGAATTGCTGGATCTTGTGGTAGACTCATTCCCATTTTCTTGAGGAGTTGCCTTACTTATTTCCAAAGTGGCTGTACAAGTTGGCACTCCCACCAGCAGTGGAGAAGTATTCCCCTTTTTCCACATCCTCTCCAGCATAAACTGTCATTGGTATTTTTGCTTTTGGCAATTCTGACAATCTGACAAGAGTAAGATGGTATCTCAGAGTTGTTTTGATTTGCATTTCCCTGATGGCTAAGAATGTTGAACACTTTTTTTTTTTTTAATGTTTCTTTCAGTCGTTTTAGATTCCTCTATTGAGAATTATCTATTTAGTTCTGTACTCCACTTTTTAATTGGATTGTTTGGTGTTTTGGAGACTAGCTTCTTGAGTTCTTTGTATATTTTGGACATCAGCCCTCTGTCAGATGTGGGGTTGGTGAATATCTTATCCCACTCTGTGTGTTGCTGTTTTCTCTTGCTGCCTGTGTCTTTTGTGTTACAGAAGCCTCTCAGTTTCTGGAGGTCCCATTTGTCAATTGTTGATATCAGTGTCTGTGCTACCGCTGTAATGTTCAGGAATTGGTCTCCTGTACCAATTAATTTAAGGGTATTTCCCACTTTGTCTTCTAATAGGTTCAGTGTGGCTGGATTTATGTTGAGGTCTTTGATCCATTTTGACTTATGTTTTGTGCATGGCTATAGGCTTGGGTCTATCTGCAGTCTTCTACACGTCCTCATCCAGTTATGCCAACACCATTTGTTGAAGATATACTCTTTGTTCCATCTTATAAATATGGATTGTCTGTCAAATATCATGTGTTCTTAGGTGTGTGGGTTAATATCAGGGTTTTCAATTCAATTCCATTAGTCTATCTGTCTCTTATTGTGCCAATACCAAGCTGTTTACAGCAGCTCTCTGTAATAGAGCTTGAGGTCAGGGATGGTGATGCATCCAGAAATTCCTTTATTGTACAGGTTTGTTTTGGCTATCCTGGGTCTTTTCTTTCTCCATATAAAGTTGAGAATTGTTCTTTCATGGTCTGTGAAAAATTGTGTTGGGTTTTTGATGGGGATTGCATTGAAAGTTTAGATTGCTTTTGGCAAGATTGCCATTTTTACTATGTTGATCCTACCTATCCAAGAGCATGAGAGATCTTTCCATTTTCTGGTATCTTCTTAATTTCTTTCTTTAGAGACTCAAAATTCTTATGATACAGGTCTTTCACTTTTTTGGTTAGTGTTACCCCAAGGTATTTTAAATTGGTTGTGGCAATTGTAAAGGGTGATGTTTCTCTGATTTCTTTCTCTACCAAAGTGCCATAATTTAATTTAATTAATTTTAGGGCTATGGATTGTTTTGAGTTAATATTGTATACTACCACTTTGCTGAACGTGTTTATCTACTGTAGAAGTTCCTTGGTAGAGATTTTCAGGTAAATTATATAGACTATCATATCATCTGCAAATAGTGAGAGTTTGTCTTCTTCCTTTCCAATTTTATTCCCTTCATCTCCTTTTGTTGTCTTATTGATCTAGCTAGAAATTCAAGGACAATATGGAAGAGGTATGGAGAGAGTGGACAGCCTTGTCTTGTCCCTAATTTTAGAGGAATTGCATTGAGCTTCTCTCCATTTAATTTGATGTTGGCTGTCGGCTTGCTGTATATTGTGTCTATTATGTTGAGGTATGTTCTTGTTATCCTTGATTTTTCCAAGACCTTTATCATGAAAGTCTTTTGGATATTGTCAAATGCTTTTGGGTCATCTAGTTAGATGAGCATGTGTTTATATGGTAGATTAATTTGCAAGAAAAGAGATGGAACTATAAGAAACCATTCTGAAAGGGGTATCCCAATCACAAAAAGACAAACATGGTATTTACTCACTCACATGCAGATTGTAGACATAGAGTAAAGGATTCCCATCCTACAATCCACACTGCCAGAGAAACTAGTAAACAAGGAGGACAGTAAGAGAAACATACATGGTCCCTGGAGAAGGGGAAAGGGTCCAGGTCCCTTTGGGAGCAAGGGAAGAATGGGCAGGGATCTAGGAGAATGAGAAGGGGAGAATTGGAACAATGCAGAGGACATGAGGGAGCAGAAAGTTTGAGTCAGGCGAAGAATAGAAGATAACAAGAATGGAGATACCGTAATAGAGGGAGACATTTTAGTTTTACAGAGAAATCAGGCACTAGTGAAATGTCTGAAGAGCTACAAACATGACACCAGCTAACAATCTCAGCAACAGAGAAGAGGCTAGCTTAAATTCCCTCCACTGATAATGAGATTGATGACTAACTTATATGCCACCCAATGGCCCTCATCCAGCATCTGGTGGAAGTAGAAGCAGACACCCACAACTAATCACTGAACTGAACTGGAATCCAGGTGCAGAGAAAGAGGAGTGATCATCAAAGGGGTCCAGATCATGCTGCTGAAACCCACAGAAACAGCTGGCTTGAACATCAGGGAATTCTTGCTCTCCAGACTGATAGCTGGGATACCAGCATGGTATATATCTAGACCCCAGGAACATGGGTTTCAGTGAATAAACCTCAAGAAATATATGGGACCTCCTGTAGTAGTTCAGGACTTATCCCTACCATAGGTACACATTTTGGGAGCCCAATTCACATAGAGGAATACTCCCTGAGCCAAGACACACGGGGGTAGGTCAAAGGCCCTATGATAGACTCTAATGACACCCTATGGAAGGCCTTACCATCCAGAAGGAGCAAAAAGGATATGTGCTAGGTACAGTTTTAGTTGGGGGGATGGTGCTAGAGAGGGCAGGAGGGAGAAGGGAACTGGGATAGTCATATAAAACAATCTTGTTTCTAATTCAAATAAAAAAAATCTGAGGAAAAAAAGTGATGGATTTATGGTTCTTGAAAGACATGTATAAATGTTTCAGTTTCAACTATAGGGCTAATGTTAAACTTTACCAAAATTATTGGAATAAATTTTCAAAAATAATGAAATAAAATTAATTAAAATGGTTAAAATATTTTTCATTAATATTGCAAATTTCTTCCTGAAAATATGACCTAATTTCTCATTCATCAGAAGCACTGATATGTATCTTTTACCCTATCTCTCATTAATATAATTTGTTTCAAATTTTAGGAAGGAAAAATATGCATAACTAAATGTCTGATTATTGGGTTATTAGTGACAGTATCAGAAACATATTATGCACTTGAATATCTGTCTATAATATATATGTATTGTGATTTTTGCCCTATATATGTTCACATTAGCAATGACCTGACTAATTTATATCTACAGTGTGTAATGTAAATACTAATCTATCTAACATAAATGTTAATATAAATACTATCAAACACATTTATGATAAATATTTCTCCCTTTTACTATTTTGGCTTTATCATGACGTATTTATTTATTTTGTTTTAGAAGCACTCTTATTTACATATCAATCCCCCCATTGCTTTGCCCGCCCATCCTCCAATGCTCCCCACCAATACCTTATTTTAAAAGTTAATGTAAAATTTTATTGGTATTAAATGCATTCATGTTTAATTTATCTTTCCATCATGCCATGGTGTGAAGAAGTAAACTAATATTTCAAGATTAAAATTATATTTATATATATAAATATCAACAAAAATAATGAAAATAATATTATTTAATTGTAAAAATGGTTGGATTTTCTGCAAATGAACCCAGTAAGAGGTGACTGATATAAAACTTCATGTTTCAAGCTTATAAATGTAATCTTTCTTTATCTTTCATCTAGAACAAAATTGACTCATTTTATTTTGGTGTAAGTAAAAGAGAGAGCTGTCTATTACTGTAGATATTCACATCATTTTAAGAAAATTCACTCTCATTAAAATTTAGAGCTGTGGTTCCATTGACATTTCTTTTACAAGCTGCCCAATTATCCTCATTGTGTCTTTACTCATTAAATTTGTTTCACCACAATACCCCCTAATAATGTTAAATTTGATAACACTACATCAAAGTACTTTAATACTGCTTAGGTAAAATAATGAACCTGGACTTGTTTTGTCTCTGACAATCGAGACAGGAGTCCCTATTAACAGAGTTGTCAAACACCAAAAGACCAGGAAAGACTGGCAGCTGCCTTGTGTCTTTAGGTAATAAATTCAGTGATTTCCCTTTTAGAATTGTTAGGGTACTTAACAAAATATATTTTCCCTGCATTTTAAATAAAAGCCTTATGTTTCTTAATTATTGTTACTTAAAGATCTGGAGGCTTAAACTATGTATAGTTTCCTGGCATTTAAAAACCTGTAAATTCTATTTCCTAGGTAATGCTATTTACACTTGTTCTGACTAGAAATAAAAGGGCAACAGAATACAGAAAGAGAATTGGTGGTATGAAAATGAATTCTAGTGAATAAAATGTAAGTGAATCATGAAGAAATTAACGTAATTTTAGAAAAGAATGAAGGAATAAGACAATCATCATTATTCACTCAACTGGATGCAAAATCATCAATCTTCTTGATGTCTATAAGGATGTTCCCAATAAGGAATAAATTAAAAGGGAAGACCCATCCTGGATCGACCTAGAATCATTTTATGGATGAAGTCATGTACTGAGTAAATGACAGAAAGTAACTGAGTAATGACATGCCCCTCGCTCTGCTCTCTGAGGGTGGGTACCATGCTATAAGCGACATAACTGCTGCTACACATCTCTGTCTTCATTGACAGGATCCTCAAATTGTGAGGTAAATAAATTCATCTTTTCCTAAGTTGATTAGTGTCAGGGATTTCCTGATGTAAAAAAAGAAAACTAACTACTACAAATGTGAATATATTCTTCTATAGGAACAGTACAGGATTCTGAGATAAAAATATAGCATAAAAGAGGACAAAGTCATGATTTCCACTGCACAGCTGAGGCCTCAGAAGATAAAGGCTATGAAGAGATGTGTTTTATCCAGGGAATAGAGACTCATCTCGATCCTCTTGCCAGGAGGACTGAAGAACTCAGCCATGGCCTAACAAAGCAGTCCCTGACCTTATCACATATGCATTATCTTCACTACAAAAAGCAGGAGTAAAAAATTACTAGGATGGTACCTTGAAGGTGAATATGACCCACCGTTCATACATAAAAACACAGGCTTTGAAATAATGCCAAACAATAATTTCTCAAACAACCTTTGTAGAGTACTTTTTGAAAAACTGATTGAATAATATCTAATGTCCTTGTAAACTCAAATTTGCCACATAGGAGACATTTGTTTACTATAAACTCTCCTCATGATACATTCCTAGGTGTCATCATTTTTGCTATCAAAGACACTTTTAAGTGCCAATTGTTAACAGTTAGGAGCTTCACCGCTTTGTAAATATGCAGTGTTTCTTATGAACTCTTTTTTCTTTATGATCAAAAGACCTAGTCACACATGTTCAGATGTTGCAAAGTTTATATAGCTTCTTACTTTTTTCCTCAAAAGTACTGTGCAATGATAAGAAGGGACTTTTTTAAATTTTCTATTTTTTAAAATTGAAAATAGATTATTTCCTTATACAGTACATCCCGACAACAGTTTCCTCCCCGTTGATTCCTCCTATTTCCCCTTCCTCCATTCCTCTACCTTCCATCTCCTATAAACATACTTCTCTTCTGTAGAGAAAAGAGGGGGCCTCCGATAGACAACAACCAAACACAATAAAGCAGAATACAATACGACAAGGAAAAAGTCCTCATACAGAGGTTGAAACAAGTAGTCCAATAGGAGGAAGAGATCCAAGAGCAGGCAAAATACTCAAAGACACACCTTTCTCTATTGTAATAAGTCCCCCAAAAACCTCCAGACTAACAGCCATAATACACATGAAAAGGACCAGGTGAGAATTGTTGCAGACCCATGCTTGCTTCTTCTCTCTCTGTGAGCCCATATGAGCCCTGCTTAGTTGATTCAGTGTGTCCTGCTCTCCTGGTGTTCTCCCACTTTCTAACTTCTAAAATATTTTCTCCCCCTCTTCCATTGGGCTCCCCAAGTTCCATGTGGAGAAACCCAATGGAGACCAACAATTGAAACTCTTATCTCTCTTATCTACAAAATTTCCATCTTTGGGTCTCTGCATCCATTCTCATCTGTAGCCTGAGGAAGCCTCTGTGGTAAGGATTGGACAAGTCACCAATCTGCATATAGCAGAATATCACTTGGAATTATTTCTTTCATTGATTTTTAAAATTTGAGTTTATGAATTTATTTTTTTTTTGACTATCAATGTGTATTTTTACCCTGGAGTGTGTATCTATTTATACCAGACATTACATTTGTTTTCAGTTGCCACAAGTTGTGCTAACCCTTCCCATAGCACATCTTGCAGGAAAGAGAGATCTAAAGAGTTTTGTGTCTCCAGGTTTCTTTCCTGTAGCCTGCAGAGTGATATTCTCACCCCAGAGACAACAGTTCTATTAGACTATTCAATGAGCTGTATGACTATTATCCTAGGCAATGAGCACCCACTCTTAGTTTTTAGGAATGTCTTACTATCTGAGCATCAACCTGGGTTGTTTATGAGGATCTCCACTGGACACCCTTAAACAATAACTAAATGCAGCCTAGTTCCTGGCTACAAAAGTCAGTCAGGTCAGACTCCATATCATCCACAACTCAAAGTTGTTATTAGAGTCACTGTCATAGAATCTTGGAAGTTTCAACTCCTCTATGACTTTTCATCTCCCCAAATTTCCCACATTTAAAACTCTCTCCCTGTATTCTTTCCCTCCATCCCTCCTGCACACATGATCCCTTCACCTCCTGTCTCTACTTGCAAAATCTATTTTATTTCACCATCCCAGGAAGATTCATATGTTCCCTACCCTAACCCCACCTCTTTACCTAACTTTTCTGGGTCCATGGGTCCATGGATTGTAGCTTGACTATTATTTACTTAACAGCTAATATCCACTTATAATTGAATACATATGGTAATATTTGTCTTTCTGGGCTTGATTGATCTAATTCAGTATGATGTTTTCTAGTTCTGTCAATCTGCCTGAAAATTTCATGATGGCATTTTATTAACAGCTGAATCTATTATATAAATTATAAATTCTTCAGTTGAAACAAAGACATCTGCATTGTTTCTAGTTTCTGGCTATTGTGAATAAATTTGCTATAAACATAGTTGAGCAAGCAAGATAGTAAATTTGATTAAAGGCCCTGGAATGGTATAATTGGGTATTGAAGTAAGTCTATTATCAGTTTTCTGAGTAGCCACCATATTGATTTCCATAGTAACTGGATGAGTGTGCACTCCCACCAGCAAAGGAAGATATTCCCCTTCCTATAAACCCATGCCAGAACCAGCTGTCATATGTGTTATTGATCTTGGTCATTCTGGCAGGTTTAAGATGGAATCCCAAGGTGGTTTTGATTTTCATTTCTCTCATGGCTAAATATGGTGAAAATGTATTTATTTGTTTCTCAGTATATCTCTGTTGAGAATTTTCTGTTTTGATCTGTCCCCTATAATTTAATTAGACTATTTAGGTATTTTTGATCTTTATGTATTTTGAAAATTAGACTTCTATCTGATATGGTGTTGGTAAAAATATTACTCCATTTTGTAAGCTTCCACTTTATCCAATTTTCATTGTCCTTTGCCATAAAGAAGACTTTCAGTTTCATGAAGTCCCATTGATAAATTGTTGATCATAGTGCCTCCTCTATCAGTGTTTGTCACATAAATTGTCTCCTGTGCCAATGCATTCAAGGCCATTCTCTGCTTTCCCTTCTATCAGGTTCAGTGTGTCTGCTTTTGTTCAGGTTTTTGATCCACTTGGACTTGAGTTTAAGCAAGGTTATTAAATATGGATCACTTTGTGTTCTTCTAAATTCAGATGTCCAGTTTGACCAAGACTGTAAGTTAAAAATGCTTCTTTTTTCCCCTGTGTATTTCTGTCTTTTTTTTTTTTTTAACCAAAAATAAGGTGTTTATGTAGATGTATGTTTGGATCTTCAATTTTACCCCATTGATCAACCTGTTTGTTTTTATATCAACACCATGAGGTGATTAAGTTCTGTCAGAAATTATTCTGTTGGCGTTTTGATCAGGATTGTGTTAAATCTGTAGATTGTGTGTGGTAACATGAAAAGTTTTGTTGTTTTTTCAATTTATATTATTATTTTCAATTATTGAAAATAGATTCTTCTCTTATACACTATATCCCAACCACATTTCCACATCTCTCTATTTCTCTCAGTTATCCACAATCTCTTCTTTACCTCAGATCTACTCCCTGTCCAGTTTCTCTTCAGAAAAAGCAGGCCTCCTATAGACAACCATCAAATGGGGGCAAACAAGATACAATGAGACAAGACAAAATCCTCATATTTATACAAGGAAATACAGGAGGAAGACAGAGTAATAAGCACAACTAAAAGAGTCAGAAATACCTTGTTTCAATTGATAAGAGCACCACAAATACACCAACAAAAATCCATATGCGGCAATCTTTCCATCTTCTGATACCTTCTTCAAATTCTTTCCTCAAAATCTTAAAGTTTTTTTTATTGTTGTTATTCAAATTAGGATCAGGTTTGCTTCACATATCAATCCCTTCTTCCTCTCCCTCTCCTTCCCCAACCCTCCCCCCAAATCCCCCACCTGTGCTCCACTGAATCCCCCTCGGCTCCCCAGGATGGTAGGGCCCTCCACCACGGGGGCTCCCCAAAATCCACCATATCATCATGGGCCAGGCTTAGGCCCTCCCGCATGTGTTGAGGCCCAAAGTCCCTTCTTACTTCAAGGAAAAATACTGTTCCACTACCAGGGGCCCCATAGAGTGCCAAAGCCTCCTCATTCACATCCATGTTCAGGGGTCTGTGTCAGCCGCATGCTGGCCTCCCAGGCATCAGTCTGAGATCCATGTGTTCCCCCTTTTTCAGGCCAGCTCTTTCTGTGGGTTTCACCTGTACTCCACAAAATTTGAAAATCTAAAGGAAATGGAGAATTTTCTGGATAGATTTCACTTACCAAAATTAAACCAAGAACAGATAAGCAGTTTAAATCGACCTGTAATCCCTAATGAAATAGAAGCAGTCATCAAAATCCTCCCAACCAAAAAAATCCCAGGGCCAGATGACTTCACTGCATAATTCTACCAGATATTCAAACAAGAGTTAATTGTTCCACACAATAGAAGCAGAAGGGACAATGCCAAGCTATTTTCATGAGGCTACAATCACTCTGATACCCAAGCCACACAAAGATACAACTAAAAAAGTGAACTACAGGCCAATATCCCTCATGAACATTGATGCAAAAATACTCAACAAAATATTGGTGAATTGAATCCAAGAACACATCAGAAAAATCATACACCTTGATCAAGTAGGCTTCATCCCAGGGATGCAAGGATGGTTCAACATAGGAAAATCCATCAATGTAATCCATTATATAAACAAACTGAAAAAGAAAATTCACATGATCATCTCATTAGATGCTGAAAAAGCCTTTGACAAAATCCAACATCCCTTCATGATAAAGATCCTGGAGAGAACATGAATAACAGGAACATATCTAAACATGATAAAAGCAATATACACCTAAACAAGAGCCAACATCAAACTAAATGGAGAGAAACTCAAAACTATTCCTCTAAAATCAGGAGCAGGACAAGGCTGTCCTCTCTCTCCATATCTCTTCAATATTGTACTTGAAGTTCTAGCTAGAGCTATAAGGCAAGAAGAGGAGATCAAGGGGATACAAATTGGGAAGGAAGAAGTCAAACATTCACTGTTTGCAGATGATATGATAGTCTACATAAGTGACCCAAAAACTTTACCAGAGAACTCCTACAGTTGATAAACACCTTCAGCAAAGTATCAGGATATAAAATTAACTCAAAAAAATCAGTAGCCCTAATATATACAGATGATAAATGCAAAAAGAAAGAAATCAGAAAAAAATCACCCTTTACAATATAAACAAACAACTTAAATTCTTAAAGCTTGTTATCATATGTCTTTGACTTTCTTGGTTACAGTTAGCCTAGGATTTCTTTTATTTGTGGCTATTGTGAAAAGTGTTGTTTCCCTCACTATTTTCTCAGTCAGTTTATCATTTATGTATAGGGAGCCACTGACATTTTTTTTCAAGTTAATCCTGTATCCTGTAAATTTTCTAAACCTGTTTGTCAGCTATAAGAATTCTCTGTTGGAATAGTTTTGGTCTGTTACACATACTATCCTATCATATGCAAATAACAATAACAATACTTTGTCTTCTTCCATTCTAATTTGTATGTGATTGATCTCTTTCACTTTTCTTATTGTTCTAGCTAAAACTTCTAGTATACGAATACATATGGAAAGAGTGAAAAACCTCCGCTTGTTCTTAATTTTACTGAAATTCTTTTTAGTTTCTCTTTGTTTAAGTTGATGTTGGCTTTAGAAGTGCTGTAAATTGCCTTCATTTTTTTTTTCTTTTTAATTTTTTGAGACAGGGTTTCTCTGTGGCTTTGGAGGCTGTCCTGGAACTAGCTCTTGTAGACCAGGCTGGTCACAAACTCACAGAGATCTGCCTGCCTCTGCCTCCCGAGTTCTGGGATTAAAGGTGCCACCAATGCCCCGCAAATATGTCCCATGGATCACTAATATTTCCAGAGATTTTATAATTAAAGGGTGTGGGATTATGTCAAAGGCTTTTTCAGCATCTAGGGAGGTGACAATGTGTTTTTAGGTTTGTTTGTTTTCTTTCAGTTTATTAATTTGATGGATTGTATTTACTGCTTTTCTCCTTTTGTAACATCCCTGCACCTCTGCAATGAAAATTGATCATGGTAGATGATCCTTTTTGATGTGTTCCTAGATTCCATGTATTTTATTACATATTTTTGCATCTTTGTTTGTAAGGGAAATTGGTATGTAATTGGCTTTCTTTGTTGAGTCTTTATATGGCTTATGTATCAAGGGTAATTTTATTATTAGTAATTGAATTTGGTAGTGTTTATTCTGTTTGTATTTTGTGGAGTGATTTGAGGAGTATTAGAGTTAAATCTTCTTGAAAGTCTGATAGAATTCTGCACAAAAACCATCTAACCCTGGGATTTTTTAGATTAACAGATATTTATTGTTGGTTTAGTTTCACTAGGTATTATAGTTCTGTATAAATTGTTTATGTGAACTTGATTTAATTTTAATTAGTGGTACCTTTTGAGAAAATTAACCATTTTCTTTTATAAATTCCATTTTAGTGTAGTATAGGTTTTTAAGGTATGATCTAATGACTCTTTGTATTTCCTCATTGTCTGCTGTTGTGTTCCCTTTTTATTTCTGATATTATTTATTTGGACATTCTTTTGTGTTTCAGAGTTAGTTTGGATAAGTGTTCATCTCTTTTTTTAATTTTCTCAAAGAATCATATCATTGTTTCATTGATATCTTTTTTCTAACTTTATTTCAACTCTGCTTGATTATTTCTTACCATCTACTCTTCTTGGGTGTGCTTACTTTTGTTTATTCTAAAGTTTCAGATGGGCAGTTAATTTGTAAGTATGAGATATCTCCCATATTTTGTAGGTACTTAGAGTTATGAACTTCCCTCTTAGCATAGCTTTCATTGTGTCCCATAAAGTGGGCATGTTGTGCATTCAAATTAATTGAATTCTATAAATTCTTTTTTTTTAAGTTTATGTCATGACCAATTTTTTATTTAGTACAGGATTGTTCAGTTTCCATGAGTATGTAAGCTTTCTCCAAGGTGGTCTGATAGAATGCACAGTTATTTCAAGTTCCTTGTATCTGTTGATACTTGTTTTGTGTCTGAATATGTGGGCAGCTTTGAAGAAAGTTCCATGAGATGCTGAGGAGATGCTATATCCTTTTGAGTTTGTGTGGAACATTCTGTACATATCTGGTATATTCATTTGTCTTATAACATTACTTTGTGCCATAATTTCTCTGTTTATTTTTTGCAGGATGACCTGTTCATTGTTGAGAGTGGTATATTGAATTGTCCCACTATTAGTGTGTGGGAGTCAATATGTTATTTAAGGTGTAGCCTTGTTGCTTTTACAAACTTTTGTGCCCTTATGATTGAGGCATAGATGTTAAAATTGAAATATCATCTTGGCACATTCTTCATTTTATGAGTACATAGGGTTCTTCCCCATCTCATTTGATTAATTTGGATTTGAAGTTTATTTTGTTAGGTGTTAAATTGGTTATGCCAGTGTCTTAGTTTGGACCCCATTGCTATGAAGAAACACCATGGTCATGACAAATCTTATAAAGGAAAACATCTAATTGTGGTTTGCTTACACTTCAAAAGTTTTATTCATTATCATGTTGGAGAAAAATATTATGTCACACAGGAAGATATTGTGCTGGAGAAGGAGCTAAGAGTTCCACATCTGGATGGGCAAGCAGAAGAAAGAAATGAATGACACTGGGCTTGGTTTGAACATTTTAAACCTCAAAGGCCACCCTCAATGTCACACTTCCTTGAGAACAAGACCCAACTACACTAACAAGGTCAGACTTACTAATACTACCACTCCCCTGGTGACCTAGCATTCAAATCTATGTGTCTATGTGGGCCATTCATATTCAAACCATCCAAACAGTTTCTTCCTAGGTGCATTTGGTTGGTATAATATTTTCATCCATTTACACTAAGTTAATATGTGTCTTGGTTGTTGAGGTGTGTTTGTGTCTGCAGAAGAAGGATGCATTCTCCTTTCAAATGCATTCTGTAAGCCTGTGGTTTTTTTTATTACGGGATTAACACTGTTGATATTGAGAGATATGAATGACCAATGGTTGCTCACTTCTCTTATTTTCTTTCCATTCTTGTTAGTCTTGTGGTGATGGTGTGTGTGTGTGGGGGGGGATTGTTTGTGTGTGTGTATTTGATTCCAAGAGAGGAATAAATCATTTGCATTAATATGATATGTGTACATTCATATATGCTATTGAAGCACTGGAAACTACAATACGCAGTGATATTTCAATTATTCTTGTCTTCTGAAGCAATAAATATAAATGAAATCAATACTTTGTAAATAGAGACACAAAAATGAATTTGACTCTGATTTGGATTGAAGTTTAAATTAAGAATAGTGTTCATTTAAAATCAACAAAATAGAACTTGCTGAGGTGACATACCTTTTTAATTTAGTAAAGGTGTTATTTGTTGTTGTTGAAATGTCACTCAGAGTATGTCACTTCTAAAACAATATGTGATCTCTAAATGTGTTTTTCACAGATTTCATTTACCTGCTCATTTCCAAAAACACATGTAACTTTATAACATCAATGACATTGTTAAGAAAGTACTTTGCATGGTGTTCTGGGGGTTTCAGAGGCTAATTATTTGCACATAGTCTATTAATCTATCATTTCTGGTCCTGTATTGGAGAAGAAACTAAATTTAATCTGGAACTTCTGAGTATGAGTTTGGAATTCTTTATGAAAATTACCTTTAAAAATGAGTAAATCTAGCTTATCATATACCCTCTTAATTCTGACAATAGACATAGACAGAGAAGAGAGACAGGCATGGTATCTCATGTCTCTACTCCTTCAAGTTTGGAGAATGAAAAAATTCAAAAAGAAAGAGAAGAAGAGAGATAAAAGAGAAGGGAGAGATGTTTTTGGAATACTAATATCAAAATTATTTATTGCATAAATGATACAATGGAGGTTCTCATTATTCAGAATTATGATATCCCATTGGAAAAACCCTAATAATATTTGGATAGTTTTCTGTTTTGATTTATTTTTGGCTTGAAAACCAACTGGTCTCAAGTACATGTCTTTTTTCAAATATTTTGCTAAATGCTACCAATAAAAGTCAGCAACCATCACTAACGCTCTCTTTTTCAATCTGTTCCAGTAGAGCTGAGGCTTACAAGCCATATGGCTGGTTCAAGAATCATCTTGGTTTAACCAAATAGTTTCCACTGGATAATGAAAGTCAGGATAGTTTTAATGATACCTAAATTCAATTTACATATTTCCATATTAAAAATGTTAGCTATATTGCTGGAAATTAAAACATCAGTGCTTTTCCACAGTGGCCCGTATTTGTTCAGGCAAATCACCACACTGGTGGTATAGTTCTAACTGCACTGGAGTTATTCTCAGGTGATGATGTTAAATTATCTACATTTAAATAGGTAGTTTTCAAAATCACCTTCAGTTTCAAATGTTATTGCTAATAAGAGAAAAAGACAAGAATTTGAAGACTTAGAAGTAACATACTTCACTTCAGATCATATTTTGTCATTTGGAATGTACCCACATGGCCTCAGCAACATGAAGGCGGAAGGACATACATAGCATAGCAAACACTCAAAATGATGGGATGGAGCAGAAAGATGTGTGCTGCAGACAACTTCTTCCATGCTGCTGGTTACCTTCAATTCTTTAAACAATACATTTCTAATCCCTTTTCAGGTAACTAAGACAAAATTACCAGTTATCAAAATGTTGAAGGGAGGTTCTTTATAGTTATATATGTGGCCTAGCAAATTGCAAGACATAATTGTTTCAAGTCACCTATATCAGAAAGCAAAAAAAAAAAAAAATAGTATAACCACAGCAAAATGAGTTACGTCAAATATAGAGAACAGAAATTCATAATGGGGCTTCATTTTTTAAAGTTTTGCAGTCATGAATTTGGAGCTGAGGTAGAAGATATCAGGCAGGTAGTTTCAGCAATGGGGACAGCAAGAAACTACATGAGTTAAAGGTATTTCAGGGAAAAATATGAGAATGTCAGAAAAATCAGGCTTAGGGTTTTAACTGTGATACAAAGAGAATAAAGGACAGAGGAAACTGGGAGAATGTGGTTTTGGTTTTGTTTGAACTCAGAAAAACTGGCAGGTTTAACAGGAAAAGTCTCTAAGACACTGTATCATGCCTCAAGTAAGGGGCTTCTGCAAGCCGTAAATACATCATCCCAGTAAGGAGATAAATATTCCTATCCTCTAAGCATGTGTTCATGGGATAAACTCAAGATGAGTTTCATACCATTTTATCTGCAATGGCATTAGGAGACTATATTTTATTGTAATCTATGGACTACAGCAGAATGCATGTCTCTAGACAGGGCCAGAATTAGAATTTGGTTACTAATCCTTTGACACAAGGGAAGTTACTTTCTGTTGATGAGCATCTAAGAAACCTTGAAAATTCTACTGTTTCATATGCTAACTTGAGGAGGGACAACTGTGATGCTTCTCCATGGAGTTTAAAGCTGATGAGGAAGGCTGGGTCAATATTCAATGACTTCCATTCTTTCTAATGCCTCAAGCAATATAACACATTGCCATAAAGAACTGAGAGTACAAAATTATATGGAAACATCTGGGTCCAGTGGTTGCTTGTGGCAGAAATTCATCACAAAATAGTTTAATGTCTGCACTCTTGCTGACTTAGGCTTTGGGAAATGTTTTAAGGGGACACAAATAAATGAAACTAAATCACCACAGGAGTGCTTGAATGTATATCCACAGTAAATCAAAAGGGATAAAATTAAGATGGTAGTTATGTGTACTAACTTTAAAGGTTAATAGCATGTCCTTTATGGTGATGAGAGTTAAAATCCATTTTCACCATAACTATTCAGAGACACAATTCAATCAGTGTTCATAAAAATGATGGTGATATCTGGCATGGTCTTGATCTGTATCTGAAGATCTAGTAATCATGAAGGCATTAACAGAAGTATTATAAATATACAGGCAGTGCTTTATTTACTCACTGAAAATTCATGAACCATTTAGTCTAATTACAACATCTTACCTAGCATGTCAGTAACCCAGGGGAAGTGTTATAAATCTTGGCTCATTATTTTCTTTTCAAAGTCTAATCTAGTTTTTAATTGTTAATATTACCAATCATTTTACTCTTCAGTTGCATTTTCCTGATGGGAGTTTAAGTACATGAACATGTCTAAAATTTAACCATTTACTTTTTTGTTGTCCGTGACAGTTGGAGATCTTGTCCTCTTCTCAGGGGATATTAGGTCTTGAAGGAGCCTATGCCTTCTGCATTCTTTCCTTACTGCTTGTGCCATTTTCTTGCATAAGTCAATTCATGCTAATCATGTGGTCTCCCTTGGAAACAGAAGGCAGTTTTGCTCTGTGTTGACCTCATTCTATGCAGAATGTGGACTGGGTAGTATATAATTAATACCCTGTTCTCCATGGCCTTTCTGATTAAGATGGCACATGACTTACAAGAATAGCAAAGGTCTTTGAAAGGATTCCTTTCATTCTCAGGTTTCTGACTGAGGTGGTTAGGAAAGGGACAAGATGATTTGTTGTCTTCTTAGGCCTTCTGCCTACAAAAGCACAAGCTTCCAAAATTTTGATTGTTGAACCCAGAAAAAGGAAAGTTTAATTTTCTTGTGGTTTTAACATGTTTGCAGTAGTTAGAAAAAGCATAGACAGAAAAGCAAACATATTTAAATAAATCTTCATTGGACATATTTTTTGGTTCTGTAAGCAAATTCTTATGAATGGTACTATGGACAGACATATAACTTAAGAGAACTCTATTGCTTTCAATAGAGATTTGATTCAATGTATTGAAACTTGACTTTGGGAAATGTTATATTTTGAGACTACTACATACATCATGTCTAAGTCTCATCTTTTATAAAAATGTAACTTACCTTGATGCTTTGAGATTTATTTAAACAATTTTGCTTTATTCTTCATTGGGAAAATCCAGATACCTTATCTTGAGATAAAATCTTGAACAAAAATTAGCATCAGTCTTTCATCCTTCTGACATTTTCCCCATATTTACTGGCTCCCTCTCATTTTATTTCAATTTTGCCTTCACACAAGACAGGTTAACAATAACAGAAATTTGCAAGTTTATTAAAAGAGAAGTGAATCCAAATTCCACTTAAGGTATAATATATAGTTAAACTAGAAGGCTTTTGTCTGATTCAATTTTCAGGTCAGCATCAGTAGCTGATCAAAGCAGAAACAGGCACCCACAGCTAAACACAGAGCCATAATCCTAGAATCCAGTTGCTGAATGGGAGGAGGGAAGAGCAAAGACCCAAGACCATGCTGAAGAAACTCACAGAAAGAGTTGACCTTACCTAGTGAGAGCACAGAGACTCATGTCATAAATCTGGAGAACCAGCATTGGACTGAAATAAGCCCTCTGAATGTGACCAGGGCAGTCTATGGAATCTCTAACAGTGGAGCCAGTGTTTGTCCCTAGAGCATAAATGGACTTTGGGAGCCAATTCCCTATGGAGGGATGCTATTATAGCCCAGATAAAAGAAACAGGACTTAGGCCTGCCCCCAAATGACGTGTTGGACTTTGATGGTTCCCCCATGGAAGGCCTCACTATCCTTGGTGAGTGGGCTGGGGGTGGTTTGGGTGGTTTGGTGGGGAGCTTGGGAGGATGGAGGGTGAGGGAATGGGGGGATTGATATGTTAATAAGAGTGCTTCTAAAATTGAGAAAAAGAACAGCTTTTTCCAAATGTCAAAAAACTATTAGTAATGAATATTTCCTAAAATCAACTTTTCATCCAGTTATTATTATAGCTTTTTGTACACATTGCATATGCCTTGCTACTGTGTCTATATGTGTGTGTGTGTGTGTGTGTGTGTGTGTGTGTTATATGTGTGTGTGTATGTATGTGTGTGTTTGTGCTTACATAGACATACACTAACATTATAAATATTTGTTATAACATTGTAAAAGTTCAGTATTTGAAAATAATTCCAAATTAAATTTTAGAAAATATTTTATTATTTTGTATGTTTGAATGTTATGGGTGAATGTCTATCTATGCACCATGTGTATACCTGGTTGCACAGAGGCCTGAAAAGGGTATTGGATGCCTTGGAACTAGAATTGCAATGGCCAAAGGATACCATGTGCATGTTTGAAAGTAAAGTCAAGTCCCCTGAAAATGGGAGCCAATACTCTTAAGCACTGAGCCATCTCTCCATCACCAATAAATATATATATATATATATATATATATATATATATATTATATAAATTATTAAATATATATTATATATTTATGTATATAATATATTATATATTAATATATATAAAATATATAAATATATATAAATATATATTTAAAATATTCATATAAAATAATACAAAATAGTATTTAGGTATGTGTGAGTTATCATATTTCATAACAGACCATAATTTTGCATAGTGCCCTTTAGTGTAGAGATTTATATATGTTTCTCACATGTTGATTTTATTAAGTATATTCTCAAAATATATTTTAACTTTACTTATGTACTATATATAATAAACTTTCGGTGTGTATTTATATATGATT
Organism: Cricetulus griseus; assembly: GCF_003668045.3. Taxonomy (NCBI): domain Eukaryota; kingdom Metazoa; phylum Chordata; class Mammalia; order Rodentia; family Cricetidae; genus Cricetulus; species Cricetulus griseus. Next base: position 236,260,209 of record NW_023276807.1, on the reverse strand, counting down.
ATGGTTTGGGATAAATGCTTGGAAATGAAGCCATTGTGTGAATGACATAAAAATTTCAGTCCAGGCTTTCTCCTGTACTTCAAATTTTCACAATGAAGGAGACATAAAATTGATTAAGCAATAACTATGTACTTTACAGATTTTATTATAGCACAGACATGATGGGATTTAGTATCTCTCAGGAGTTAACACTGTCAAAATGATTGCCTAAACAACATGTATTATATATTACAACCATTCAAGATAAAATCTGTTAAAATCATGAGAACGAATATGAACTCTTCTGCCAATAGTAATGATGATAGTAGAAAAAGGTAAATCAGAATGAATTCTGTTAGTAGATTCATTGAAACCATAGATTTTTAACTGTGGTGCCCATATGTATGGCACTAAAAGTTATTTGTTTAGAAAACTGGCAAAAATATTTATATTTGTTATTTTGTGTTAAAAATACAACAGCATCGTTGGAATACAAATGAATTAGAAACCAAATGTGCAAAAGTTTCTACTTATCATAATGTTTCCCCCTTCCTTTTGCTTCTACCTTATAAGTTTTGTTCATGGGAATGTTCTTAAGCTTTTGATTGTTTTATAAATAGCCCTGAGTCCATTTCTCAGCTGTTGGTAGTTAAGTATAACCATACAAGATACTCACTAGCAATAATGAAGCAAGCCTCTTATCGCTTTTGTTTCTCTGAACATTTTCATTTTGAAAGTATTGAATGTCTAAAATTCATCAGTGGTAAAAGTTTTCCAAAGTTGATTGAGCAACTTTTTTTCTTTACATACAATGAATATTATCATACTTTTGAAAATGTATTATCTATTTATAAAATTATGCACATTTTTCTTTTCAGTTGCTGTTTATTAAACCATATATATTTTCAGTAATTACTTTTATAAAGTTTTAAATTATGACTGAATGACACATGATAAGCTAAACAGACAGCAATGTGATGGTTCTTCTTAGTCTCAGGCACAGGAAGGTGGAATTCTCTTATCAAATGAAGAAAGAATTGACTTGTCTTAGTTGTTATTCTATTGCTATGAAAAGGCACCATGACTTACAAAAGGATGTATTGAATTGGTGGCTTGCTTACTATTTCCGAGGTTTAGTAAGTTATCAGCATGCATGGTACTGGAGCACTAGCTTGAGTGTTATGTCCTGATACACAGGCCAAAAGAGAGGAAAGAGAAACAATGAGCCAGGCACAGGCTTTTGAAATATCACCCTCATGAAAGATTTCTTTCAATAAGGTCAAACCTCCTAATTTTTCTAATCCAGTCAAGGAGTTCCTCTTCCTAAGCATTCACATATATGAACCTAAGGGGATTAGATTAGTCTTATTCAAACCACCACATGCCTGTATCCATGCTCCTTTCTTTACAAGAAGCAACATGTGGCTATTGTAGCCATAGCACACACAGGTCAAATTGGCTCCTGCTCCTGATGTTGTTCTGGAGAAAAATGGCAGAATGGGTGATTTCCATATAAAGATTATAGTAATTGAATGTAATTGGCTCACATAGTCTCATAGGCAGAGGAATAAGTGTGAATTACCAATACGGAGTCTGGTAAAGATATTAGGGTATTTATTAGGGAGTGTCTTACTTCCTCAGAGCAACCTAGCCAGACATCAGGGAACGAGGTAAGTAGAGAAAGCCGGTGAAGAAAGGGAAGAAGGGGGTCCTGCATGTGTGGCCTTTGCACTTAAACCTCCCTATCATCACCCTGACCACGCCCTAGTGTTGTGGCCAGGTATACCTGTAGCTAGCCCTGAGGAGGCATGGTTAGGGTATCCCTTACAGAGGCACTCCTAGGAGGTATGGTATTATTGGTTTGGATATGGCCTTGCTGAAGGAAGTGTGTAACTCTAGCAGCAGGCTTTGATCTTTCCTATGCTCAGGAAACCACTCAGTGTGCAGAGCATTCTCAGTTGCCTGAAATATGTAGGACTCTCAGCTACCTCTCCAGCACCATGTCTGCCTGAATTCTACTATGTTTCCCATAATAATGATGGTGATAGTGGATTGAAACTCTGAACTGTAAACTGCCACCTCAATTAATTGCTTTCCTTATACAAGCTGCAATTGTCAAGCCAGACTGTGGTGGTGTATGCCTTTAATTCTAACACATTGGGGACAGAGGCAGGCATATCATTGTGAGTTCAAGGCCAGCCTGGATTACAGAAAAAGTTACAGGACAGCCAGAACTGTCAAACACAGAATTCCTCTTTCAAGAAACCAAAAAGAAAAGAAAAGAAAAGAAAAGAAAAGAAAAGAAAAGAAAAGAAAAGAAAAGAAAAGAAAAGTAGCATTGCTGTGGTCACAATGTCTCTTCACAGAATTAGAAAAACTAAGACTGAAGTTGGTTTAAGGGACTTGCCTATTGCTGTGATAGGACTGACCATGTTTTGTTTGGAGTAATATGGCCTTTGAGAGTTTCCCTATGTTTTAAAATAGTAATCTATATCATGTGTCATTATATATTGAAAGTATGTGATCTGTTTTTGTTTGTTTGTTTTTTTTTGCATAAATCTCAGAAGAGAAACTTTGGATTTTTAAACATTGTTAAGTCTCTGATAGGCCATGGGGAATTTTGATGTTGGACTTAACTGCATTTCATATTATGATATCATTACAAGGTTATGGGGACCAGTAAGCAGAATGTAGTTTCAATATAATTGACTCTGGTAATCTCATGTGGAGTTGCACTATTAGGAGGTATGACTTTTTTGGAGTAGATATGGCTTTGTTGGAGGAAGTGTGGGGCTGGGCTTTGCTGTTTCTTATACTCAGGATACCTCCCAGTGTCCCAGACCACTTCCTTTTGCTTGCAAGATGTAAGACAGTCAGCTGCTTCACCAGCCCCATGTCACACTGCTTGACACCATGACAAACTTTGGTGATAATGAACTAAACCTCTGAATTGCAATCTGCCATTTAAATTATAAATATTTTCCTTTATATGAGTTGCCATGGTCATCGTGTCTTTTCACAGCAATAGAGACCCTAAATCAATGACAATTGTGTACTCACAGCAGCAAAGAATGTGTCTTCAATATCAGAAGAGACTTCACTGACCTTTTGAGCTTATACTAGCACAAGTTAAAGCTTTAAGTTCATTGATGTGGATGAATGTGTTTTGCATTAGGAAATGTACAGAGACTATTTAGGAAAGATAAACAACTTCAAATTTTGGATTGGACAATTTGTTTCTCAAAGTTTCAACTGTTGGAATCTTCACACCTAGTGTTCTAGTTCTGGATCATTAAACACCATTGGGTGTCCTTAAGAGGAAAGCTCCATTAGAAGATGTTAAGTCATGGATTTATCAAGCTTGGAAGATATTAATGGATCAAGATAATTCCTGTGAGAGTAGATTAGTATAAAATGACTAGCCTAAATAATTGTTAGTCTTTTGTTTCTAGCCTTGTACTCTTTTTCAGTAAGTGCTATCAATCAAATGTCATCTTTTCAAATGCCTTCTTTGTGATCAAAATAAACCTATTTCTTTAAAATGTATATATATGTATACATTATATATATAATATATATATACAATATATACAATATATATACAATATATAATATACAATATATATATATATATATATATATATATATATATATATATTACCAAAAAAGAGACACACAAAAAGAGACAGGAAGTTTCACAAATTGACAGTCTATTTACACGATCCTTACATTCATCACAACAATAAAAGAGCATATGGATTCAGTAGTCCCTTTCTTGGAGATTAGACCTAGAAATATAAATATGTGAGAAGCTGCCCTAATTCCAAGTATGCACAGCATAGCAGTTAACAGGCATATTAATAAATAAGCTATCACAAATGTTGATTTATTCAAGTTAATTTGAAATGCTTCTTTTAATTGATGACAGCATCCCTTTGAAATCCCATCTCTTAAATACAAACTTAAATAAAAAGTGCATTATCATGTTAGAATTGTTGATTATTAAATCAATCCTTTATTCAGTAATTGATAGGGATTACTATTCAATTAGCATAAAGTCAATTCTTAATTACAGAAGATAAATAAGAAACCAGTCTTATTACTGGATTTTAAAGTAATTAAAGAAGCTGATAAAAGACAGTACCAGGATGAAGAGAAGTTGAAGGAGAATGTTGTAATCAAAATCAAAATTATTTCCTACAATAGCTTAGTACTTGCACACAAAACTCCTTTAAATCTCCAAATTCATTTCTTCAAATTGTGTCAGTTCTGCGCTATAAGTTCTGTTGCTAATGACTGGGCCTCCACATTTAGGTTCTTTTGGTAACTGGTCTTTATCTTTATTTGAAAGAGCATCCAAAAATTATTTTATTTAAATATAGGTATTTTTTAATTTTTCAGATTATAATTACATCAATTCTTTCTTCTCTTTACTCTCCCCACTTCTTCCCATCTGACCTGACCCACCAGTCTCTCTCTTCAAATCCACAGTCTCTTTTTTTTTTTTTTGTTTAATTACTGTTGCGTGTGTGAGAGTGGGTGTGTGTGGTGTGAATATATTCTAAAAGTATACAGCTGCCCATGAAAACCAAAAACATAGTGTTGGGTCTTTTGGAGGTAGAGCTACAGGAAAGTGGGAGCCACCCAGCCTTGGTGCTATTAACAAATCTCAGGCCATCTGGTAAATTGGCCCATCCTCTTACCCACGGAGTCATCTCATCAGCACATAGAAATTCCTTTTGAAAATATGGAATTTAGTTTTAAAATGTTTTACCTTTATCTGGTATATTTTGAGTATATATATTATGGTTAGAACACAGAAGTTTTGCTTTTGGTTTTCTTTGCATGTTTTGTAGGAGTTAGCCCCTAAGCATCATTGGAGGCAGGAAAAGGAACCTTGAAGAAGCAAGAATGGAAACTCTCAGTTCAGCCCCACTTATCCATGCTGAACAAATTTCAGAAGCCTAATGACAGGCAGCATATTGTTAACATATTTGATCAGAGTGTAATTTGGATAAAAATATTTCCTAGTGTAATATAGTCATTGATGAAAAAGGAGACATATTATATTGAAATTCAACTCAATGTATATGTTGCTTCTTCCAAGAAGGTGGGTTCTAGAAATAGGCTACCTGTGTTAACTTATAGACCTAGGGAATTATCCAGTATGGTCTTGGTCATACAGATGTTATAGAGATCATTTAGGCTATTAGTCATTTCCAGTCCTGGTTGTGATGCTTAGGGATAGACCCCAAACATACAGGAAATATTATTAGCCATCTCCTGGTCCTATTTGTGGGAGCATGATATGGCCTGGCCAAACAGATAATGTAGATAACCAGGCTATTAATCACTTCCAATTCCCAACTTTTTGAGTGAAATCCAACTTCCTTTGAAAGAACATTCCTCTGTGTTTAAAATTCCTGGTTTCCCTAGTAATCTGTGAGTATAAGGACCTTCATGCTCCCAACATTCCTCATCTATATTTTCCTAAGAAAAGTCCTTCTAGACTTTATTTCAAGTAAGAATTTATGGGCACCAAAGTTTGGTCAATAAGCCACCAAACAATATGCATGGGTTGGAAAATTAAATATCGAGAAATTATTATTTCTTTATAGATTGGTATGTAGTCTTTTCTTACTCATCTATCTCCAAAATCGTATGTGGGTCATGTACTTTTTCAAGTTCATAGCTTTCCAGCCACACAACATCTATGGACAGTAGCACAGTATACAGAGGGAAGAGGGTGATGGGGGGGATCAGAAGTAAGGTTAATTACTGATAGGAATGTGGTGCTGCAGAATTGCTATGGTGGAAGTTCTACCCAAGCATACTTTCCTTATGTCCCTCCAAATTTGCTGCATCTCACATAGTCCCCCAAATGATGACCCCTCCCCCAGAGATGCTCAAGATCACTCCCACATGGTCTTTATACTGCCTCCCAGAAAATAGACTCATGGTTTTTTTGGTCTCTCTTTCCAGTTTCCTCTCTGCGGGGCTGGAAGGCTATCTGGAAGCTCTGTATCCATTAAATATGGGCCTTTTCTAATTCAATTTGATTTCGTCTGACTTGGATTGCCGCATTGGAGAAGCTTATCAGGGTATATAAACTTTTCATCTGGAGGCTCCACTGAGGGGATTATATTTTCCCACCTTTGCCTAGGGCCACATGGTGGGAAAACATTCTTCTCCCCGACACCTGTTCTACATCAGGCTAAGATTAGCTACACAATGGCCACCAGCGGGAACTTTTGAATTTACTATCCTTTGTGATCTTGAAATTTTGGCTGGCATGGGGACAAAAGAACAGAACCCTCATATGTCCATGTTTTCTGTATACTGTGCTCATGCCCTTCCCACAGTAGCCAGTGTGTCATAGCACTGGGCTTGTTGGTTAAGGGCAGGGTGCCTCCAGATTCCTACTTATCTGGGAACTTGGACCCTAAAAATTCATCCCTGACCTTGCTGCCTGAGACACTGGTCCCAGCCCAGCACACAACTCTGCTGATCCAACCCCCTCCTATAGGGCCATTCAGATGCCCATATTCCTCTCAGTCCTCCCCCTATTTACCTCTTCCCCCTTCTGCTCCAGGACAAAGATCAAGTAAGAACTTCCTCCTCCTTACTCACCTTCCTCTCTTTTCCCTTTCCCCGCTCTTTCCCACCACCACTCCCTATGTTTTCATGGCACCTCCTTATCCCCATCTACACATTGGCCTATACTTGATCTAGCCTCCCCAGCATGAGCCAATGTCCTAGCCACCCATTTCTTTTCTCAGCACCAGATATTAGAAAAAACATTTAAAAAGACTGAGGAGGGTTCCCCAAACTCCCATATAGGTATTGGTGTCTTTAAAATTTTAAATGCCTGAGGAGAGGCAGCTGAGTCCTCTCCCCCTACAGATGAGGCTACAACAGAAGGCCATGTTCCTTAGTAGCTGCCCTGAGGCCACAAGGGGTACAAGGGAAGTTGACCACCATGAAGCTCTGTGCCTAGGGTAACACTGTAGGTAGAAGGTAAGTTCATTACTTTTCTTTTGGACATGGGAGCTTCCTACTGTGTTTTGACCTCTCACTGGGGTCCCATAGTTCCCTCTCCTATTCCTGTCACAATGATGGATGGGATCATTTCTGTAAAACCTGAGGTTGCTTTCGCTAAAACACTGTCTCACTTCTGCTCATCTCCTTATCCCTTTCAGATTTATCTGAAGATATTTCATGACTAAGGTACTGAGAGCTCATTAGTTCATTAAGTTTCCTGCTAAAAGTACAGACAGGTGTGCCTCTTTTATGGGCTTTCTAGTGAAGGGCACAACCCCCTATTTTAGCAGTCATGACAGGCTAACATGTGGTTGCCTGATCTTGCCCCTCCTGTTCTACTCACTAGGATGTCAGATACTCTTGTGGCAAGGAACCAATCAGAAGTTAGCTGGCAGGGGTTATGCTTTACGGCTCTGGATGTGCTTTATGTACAAGTGCTCAACAGTGATGTGCAGAGCATAGCAACCACCCTGGGAGGGCCTATGGGCCATAACAACCAGTTGACCAGTCAACACAGTGCAGGTCATCCAAGCCTGGAAGCACAGCAATCCTGACACTTTTCCATACCCCTAGACACTCCCCTTATGCTGTCCTGTAAGATCCATGCCTCACTGTTTCTCGGGTCTTTCTCCAGCCATCTGCATGGTGGGTAGATGGAGTGTCTGAGCTAATGGACTTAGCTTGTTAAACAACAACAATAAAAGACTCTGCTTTGCATCGAAATGGGCCTCTTCGTGATTTGGGGGTTCAGAATTTTGGCACAACAATAGTTAGGGATTAACAGGTTTCAGATGTAACTTCAGAGATTCACAGTTTTAAATTTCCTGATTGTCTTCTTAAAGTCCTCATGCATTTTAACCTAAAGCCATAGTCTTTTACTTTAACACCAAGATATAAATCTGTTCCAGTTGTCTTACAGATACCTACCCCTTCCCGGGAGAAGTTCTATTTCTATATAAAGAAGTCTGGTCTGATAAAAACAGTTTCTGGCACCCATTTTTTACTTCGCCCATTTTTGAGCAAATCTTGCAGGTTCAGTACTCCTGCCTGGTCCAAGGCCAACCCACAGAGAGTCTTTCAGATAATTCAAACACTTGCATTGGCTCTCTTAAGGCACAAGTGGATACTTGGTCTTTGCAGCAGCTGGGCACCTCCACCTTCCAGTTTTCCAAGAGGTCCCAATGTTGTCTCACTCATTCACCTTGCTTCTTCTGTTATACCTAGATACTTTTCCATCCCCTTCATTCTCAAAATTATCACCATTACCATGGCTAGTGCCAATCATAGGGTCAATGATTTCAATCTATTTTTCCTCCTAGCAATCTACTTCCTCAAGGAATAGTTGCCTGGGCTCTACACGATGGCAGCTAAACTAATATGTCTTCACTCATGCCACCTGCTGAGTGTGAGCCCACTGACTCCTGACACCTACCTCCCCTCTTGTCAGCAGGAAGAAGATAGACATGACCCAGTGTTCATATACCCAGAGACTAGGATGTTATGGTGTAACTTCCACCCAAAACCCCCATCCCTTATCACCCTAGAAGCCTTGCTGCATCTCAAAAAGACTACCAAATGATGACCCCTCCCCCAGAGATGCTCAAGGCAATTCCCACTGGGTATTTAAACTGTCTCCCAGAAAATAGACAAGTGGTTTTCAGTCTCTATATAGACAGTAAACTACTCTCTGGGAGGCTGGAAGTTCACCTGGGAGCTATGTGTCCATGAAATGTGGGCTTTTTCTAACTCAGTTTGAATTGTTCTGATTTGGATTGCTGCATTTGTGGAGAGGCTTATTGGGGTATAAATACTTTTAATATGTATCAAGCTTTGTTGTGTAAGAAGCTTCAAAAGTTAGTGTGGTAGCACATGTCTATAGTGTCAAAACATATGAGCGGGGAGGTTCTATAGTTTGTACGCTTGTCTGGGGTACATATCACCATGTCTTAAATAAACTAAAGAGAAAAAAGGGAGAAAGAAGTAAAGAATAATGAGGAGGAGTAAAAAATAAATTTAAGTAACCTCTTTTTGTGGTGTGAGCACTAATTCTCCTGCATGATTTTGAGTCACTATAATCTGGGTTATCTGTTTTCCCATTCTTAGTCTTCCTATCAGTAAATTAGTCACAGTTGCCATGGCGTAAATAAATAGTGAAATGAAGAAAACCTACAGAGATTGAGAAACTGATCAAGATAGGCAAATTCTGATTTTATGTGTTAAAATTTTCTGTTGACTGGAAATATACTAAAATTAGTGAAGGGCTTCCTGCTGCTACCACACACACACACACACACACACACACACACACACACACACACACACACACACACACACACACACACACACACACACACAGCGTATCTGCTTTCTCCTCTTAGTTGCTACCTGACCAATTGAAGAAGTCTGTAGTCGGGCAACAAAGTACAGTTCCCTCATTATTTTGGAGCATTAGAGACTTAATACTGTAGCAAACTGAATATTCTTTGCAATTGTAAGTACTGTCTAATCTCTTTAAGGAGAGGTCAAGGTCTCAAAGGTAAGAAAGAATGTCTGTAGAGTCTGGGCTGAGGCACACAGTGGTGGGGGTCATCATCATCCAGAAACAAAACCCTACAAGGATGTGTGAATGCCTATGGGTACTGAGAATAGGTAAATGCTTAACTGTCATCTCATTGCCAGAAACCACACATCTGCTCTGCATCCAGTTATTTCAGCCTAAGTGAAGTAACAGCAGCCTTTATTTGAGAATTTTATTCACTGTGATTTACTATATCTAAACATACGAGTTACCATTATTGTCACAATAAAGTTGTTATATCATTAAAGGCTAGTAATTTGGGGATCCAATTTTTTATTTAAGGTCAGTAATGAAACATTGATTTGCAAATAGCCTATTTGCTTTCTAATTCTACAAAATTCCCTCTCTCTCTTACCACAAACCTGGCTACACAAGCTTTGTTTTGAATTCATAGTTAGAAACTAAGGAATATTTTTAATAGGCTTAGTTATATTTTACAGTTTTGGAGTTATATAAGAATTTTAGTACTATGAAAGATTTTTCTGATATATCATTCACTATTGATCTAATGTATCTTGTTTTTAGCTTCATATGTCTTATTTCATACACAGCACATATGAACTCCTATGTACATGATGGTGATGTAACTGTTTTATTATAGTATGTATTTGATATTTACAGTGTCACAGGTAGCCTTTTGATATAATTTAATATACCAAAAATTAATAAGTTCATTTTAGTTCCATAAGTTTGTTTTATGAATTAAACCATTAAATACAAAAGGAAACTGAGTCATAGGAGTAATACAGAGTAGGATTTTATAACTCTTATAGGTAATACATTTGAGAAAAATCCTGAATTTAACACCAGTTTAGCCAACCTCAGGATTAATCATCTAAAGTGATCTAGAAGTACAGAAGAGAACAATGTATCATAGGTAAAATTGGCCTAAAAAGCCCAATACATGTTGACATCATTTGTTTTAGACTGCAATTATTTCATTCCTTTTCCTCTATTTTAAGAAATCCATTTATTGAATCACTAACAAATATGGTGTTCATCGTTTCAATTGGACTTGACTGGATAGCTAACCAGCATCTTTAAATGTCAAAGGGGAACCTATGGAAATAGATTGGAATTCTAATCTCTGTACTAAAGGTCTTCTATGGAGCAGTAAATGAAAAAAATGTGCAGGAACATTGTTTTATCACCTGTTTTATTGCCTGCACTTGATGTAATTAGTGTACTTAAAGACAGCCCCATTGGTTACACCATATGGTTTGTAATCATTAGTGTAATAATAGATGTACCATTTAAAATGGAGCTGAACAACAGAGTGCTATTGTTCCATGATGTTAGCATAACAGGGACTTTCAGTGAGTTAACTGAATCCCAGTTTGGAGTCTCTAACACACTTAGGTTCCTAGCACAAGAAATGTTGAATGATGCAAAAGCAAAGGCACAGCTATATTCTTTAAATACCAATAAATATTTCAATGTTTTGTTTGACATATTTGACCATAAATTAATGACATTTTAAATAAACTAATAATATCACTGGCAAAACATTATTAACATTTAAAACAGAGAAGTTGTTATCTTTTGGCTTACTAACAATTCTTATTGTGAAGGTTCAAATAGCTTCATATTCATAATACATTTAGTACTTATTAAAATAAGCAATCAAGCAGGATGTGAATAGGTGATTCAGGGCTTTATAAACAATGGGAAAATATTCTCTATAAACCTCAGTTCTGTTGGAGGAGTTTACAGTGTGCTTCTAAGTTATAAAGCCTAGGAAGTAAAGAGTGATTCTATCTTCTCACTTCATGCAAGCTTCAGGAGTGACAAGCAAAAGGCAGTCCCACTGGAGATAACATTGAAAGGAAATGAAGACATATTGATTTTCCCTGCATTATCCAACTCTTATATGCACTTACATTTTTATACACACACTTATAAAACCCCATATGTGAGACTATATAGTTCAGGTTTATTAATGTAAATTTGAAAGTGAATGAATGTTTATTATTTGCATGGAAACTAAGGTGAGTTTTATGCTAAAATTGCAAGTATCAAGAGGGAAACAGACATGTAGGCAGGTGGGACATCTCAGCCATACATTAACTTTCCAACATAGAAAATGTGCTTCTATAAATCATAATTTACAAATCAAATATTCCAATAAAATGATTTTTTGACTTTCCTTTTAGCCTGAGAAACTTTTTGCTTTGAAATACAAGAATAGGGCACTTAATAGCTGTGCCCTGGGTTTGAAAGGTGCATTCACATTCTGATTCAGGCAAAATACATCAGAAGACCTTTAAGATCTCTGACATTTGCTTTATCTTGTCGACCACCATTCCATTACCTCCATATGCCTGATCTGTGTGCCTCTGTGGTTCCTTACTCTATTTCTCATGAGTAGATTTCAAGCTGTGACAAACTAGTTGGCAATTAATACATCCTAAAATACTGCCTAGGACATAATATTTTTGTAAGTGTCACAGTTACACTTGCTATTGTGATCTTGTCTGAGTATTTGACTTCTGTGTCTATTCAAAAATTCAACCACTGATAGATCATCCCTTGCGCAACTGAGAGCCAACCCTTTCTCTGTGTTCAGACTAGGAAGCTTGCTCCATCTGCTCTAAATTTAAACTATCTTCATGTCTGACACTTTGTAGTAGATATGATAATGCCAGGCCTTACCACCTTTAGCTCATACATGAAAGCACAATTAGACTTGGTCCTTGTAATTCCAATGTTTTGTAAATTTTATGTTCTTGGATAAGGAGCTACAATGAGAACACTCTATTGTGAAGCACACTTCTACTTTCCTTGCTCCATAATGCTCCTGATTTACTTTCCTGGCCCTGGATTTTTATTCTAATTTTGCCTCCAGTTTATTCTAAAACTTTACCTTTTCATAATAATGTCTGTGCAAATCTATAGAGCTGCTATGAACTCTGCTGGTAAGATCTGCCAGGAACTGACTGAATCCCTTGGGTCATACATATACACACACAGTGGAAAATCCCGGCAGAAGGCTTGTTAACTTATTAAGATAAAGTTACCTTCTACTATGTAATTGCTTCCACATTCTATCCCAGGAGTAATCCAAAAGCTCTACTAATGGAAACAGCTAAGTACATATGGACATTTTAAATAAAATGAGTTCTATTTAAAAAAATCACACAACTAAAACAAATATTTTATTACAAAATTAAGATATAAATTAATAAACATAAAGCATACATGTAAATATTAAAATAATTTAAACAATAAAAACAAGGTAAGTTCTAGAGGAAGTAGATGATTTTGAAGTCTTGTAAACTGGCTGTACTTCCTTTATGGTCTTTTATTCCTGACTACAGAGCACTGACCCCATGTATTCCTCATGGTTGTATTACCATGCTTTCTCCATCATAATGCACTGTGATCCTTTAACATAGAAACTACAATGATATCTTCCTTTGTTGGTTGCCACTGCACAGGTAATTGAACATTGCAAGAAGAAAAATTTCTAATATACCATGTTTATATAATTGCTACATATATCTATATGTTCTAAAACATGTTTATATAGATTTTTAAATTGGATGATTAGATGACATATAACAAAATATTAATGTATAGAAGTCCATACAAATATATATATATATAGAAGTCCATACCAAATACAAGTAGATACTTCTGAGAGGCTGATAATTTATTTCATGTTCATTGATACCACCTACAGCATAAAGAGAGCTATTCTAAAAGAGTAATCATGGCCTATGTAGCTTTCAGAACAAAGAAAGAAATCTTATTTTCCATATATTTCTTAAATATTCATCTTTGATCATTTGTATCCTCCCATGTTCAGAAGACCTAAGTTTCTAACTTTTTATGTTTTAAATGATATTTATTTTATCTATATGTGTCTGTTTTGCATGTATATCTGTATATGCATCAGAAGGTATCATATCCCCTGAAACAGATAGTGGTGAACCACAATGTTTATACTGGGCATTGAACTATTCTTCTCTGTAAGAACAACCAAGAAACCCTAAACTATCTGTCTCTTTAGCTACCTTTTTATTTCTTTTAAATGAGATTTGTTTTGCCAGGCATTGGTGGAGCACACCTTTAATCCCAGCAATCGGGAGGCAGAGGCAGGTGGATTTCTGTGAATTGGAGGCCAGCCTGGTCTCCAGAGCAAGTGCCAGGATAGGCTTAAACTATCTAGAGATAGTTTCTCTCTAGACAGAGAAACTCTGTCTAGAAACACCCCCCACCCAAAAAAAATACAAAGATTTATTTATTTATTTATTTATTTATTTATTTATTTAGTGTGTGTGTGTGTGTGTGTGTGTGTGTGTGTGTGTGTGTGTGTGCGTGTGTGTGTGATACAAATGCATACAGAGAATAGAAAAATGTGCAAGATTGTCTGGAAGTAGAATGATAGGCATATGTGAGTTACACAATATGATTGTGAAGAATTGAACACAGATCCTCTCCAAGAAAATTGTACTCATAGCCATCATGTCTTTTCTTTCTTTTTTTTTTGCTTTTTTAAATTTACATGTCAATCTCAGTTCCCTCTACCTCCCCTCTTCCACTGCCCACCACAGACCCCTGCCCATGCCCTTTCTGCTCCCCAGAGAGAATGAGGACTTCCATGGGGTATCTTTAAAGTCTGTCATATCATTTGGAGCAGGGCCTACCTCCCCATCTGAGAGAGTATCATCCCTCTATGTGGAATGGACTCCCAAAGTCCACTGTCCACTATGGATAAACACTGACCCACTACAAGAGGTCTCATAGACTGCCCAGGCCTCCTAACTGACACCCACATTCAGAGGATCTGGAACAGTCCTATGCTCGTTTCCCAACCATCATTCTCGTGTCCATGAGCTCCCCCTTGTTCAGGTCAGCCGTTTCTTTGAGTTTCTCCATCATGGTCTTGACCTCTTTGCTCATCACTCCTCCCTCTCTGCACCTGAATTAAGGAGTTTGGCTCAGTGTTTAGCTGTGGGTGTCTGCTTCTACTTCCATCAGCTACTGGATGAAGGCTCTAGGATGGCATATAAGGTAGCCATCAATCTCATTATAGGGGAAGAGCATTTAAGGTAGCCTCTCCACTACTGCTTAGATTCTTATGTGGGGGTCACCCTTGTAAATCGCTGGACATTTCCCTAGTGCCAGATGTCTCTTTAAACCTATAATGGCTCCTATCATGGTGTCTCTTTTCTTGCTCTCCTCTATTCTTCCTCTGACTCAATCTTACTGATCCTTCATGTCCTCCTCTCCCCTCCTGTTCTCCCCTATTATTCTTAGGCATGGCCTTTTTACAGTAGCCCATATTTCCTGGATATTTTGTGTTAGGGATTTGTTGGACTTGAGACTTTCTTTGGTTGATGAATCTATTTCTCCTCGTGTATCTTCAATGCCTGAGATACTCTCTTCCATCTCTTGTATTCTGTTGGGTATGCTTGCATCTGTAGTTCCTCACCATTTACCCTGATTTTCTAATTCCAGGATTCCTTTAGACTATGTTTTTTTAATTGTATCTATTTCAGCTTTCAAGTCTTGAACTGTTTAAATTGTTTTCTTTATTTGTTTTGTTTTTTTTTGGGGGGGTTAACTTTTTTTCTTTAAGAGATTTCTTGCTTTTTTGAGAGGGGGTTGTCTTGTCTTCCATTTTTTGAATTTTTTGTTTGTGTTTTCTTCCATTTCTTTATAGGACTTTTAAATTCCTTTTGAGGGTCTCTATCATCCTCATAAAGTTGTTTTTAAGGTCGGTCTCTTCGGCTTCATCTGTGTTGGGGTGTTCAGGTCTTGCTGGTGTAGTTTTCCTGTACCCTGCTGGCATCATATAGGTTTTTCTGCTGTTGCATGTGTTCTTATACTGTCGTCTTCCCATCCCTTCTTCCAGTTGGTGAAGGTAGGGTCTCCTCCTCTCCTGATAGATATGGGTCCAAGGTTCTACTCTGGTGGGTGAAGCAGGTCCAGTTCTCCTATGGCTCTCATGGTGGTTGCAGGCAGGTCTGAGACACTCCCTCTTCCTTTGGGTGGAGGTGGGACTAACACAGACATGTCAACAGACTCTAGATGGCTTTGTCACTTGGGGGCAAGTTGACCTCTCTGGAGTCCCCAGGCCAGTAGATCCCAAAGGGGTCAAGTGGAGGTTGGACCTGAGACATGAGCCCCAGCTCACCTCTCCCCTTAGGATGGGGCAGGAGTAGCAATGTGATGTTGGCAGACTGGGTTGTTTGGTCCTCTTAGGGTGAGTTGACCTGCCCTCAATCCCCAGGCCAGGAGATCCCAAAGAGCATTATGCCTTTTCTATAGTTAATGATAGCATATAATATTCAATAACCTATATACTTTTTGAATGTCATTCTTTAGAGGGTACACATGCATACATGAGGATATATTATTTAAAGTTTTGTCACCATAAGTTTTCTATCAAATAGTTTTCTTACAAGTACAATTACTTTAATATTTCTCACTCTCTCAAATTGCCTGACATGTGCCATGCCCTGAGTTCAACCCCAGGACTAGTGTATGCACATCCTCTACTCATATACATACGTACATACATACACACACACACACACACACACACACACACACACACACACACACAGAGTATTACACATAATGGAAGACAAGTGTGCACAAATGCAAACCACAAAATCATGTGCATGCATGCAAAAACACATACACACAGATGCACATACACACACAGTGGCACTTACACATATACAAGTATTCACATAACACACATACACTATACAAACAGAGACATACACCCCGGCACATAAACATGGATTCTCCATTCAGTGACTATTCCAGAGTCACTTAAAATTCTCCACTTGTTCAATTTACTTATTCTAAATCAATTTCTTAGAATTTAACAGGATACAACTTCTGTTGAAATCAATAAAATTACTTATGTGTACTGAGAAACTCAATACATATTGCTATTGAGTTTAACATTTATTTTTAGATCTGTTTGGTCTCTTTATTCACATTACCCCAGTCAATGCTATGTCTTCCAATACTCCTTCTCTCATTATTACTGCTCGCATACCTAAGGAAAATAACTATGGCCAGATATCTAATAAAATTTTCAGAGTCACAATTTCCTTATCCCAAGATACAGCCGGACCCTTTTAGTTCATCTCTGTCTTCTGGACAATGTAACCCTGAAAGGAAATGCTGTTCTGTTCCTGGGATGCAAGGCAATCATATTTTAGGTCAGTGACTTAACATTGTGTGCTTATACTTCAAGAAGAGGAAAGGTGAGACAGCTTGACATGTCTCTGAAGTGCCCAGCAGGAGTCTGTCCCAATGAACAAGATGGACATTCTGCCTCTAGTTACCTTGTGGCTCAAGTGAAGAGAAAATGCTTTGGAACTGAAGCATTTCTAAGTATTTCTTAAATCTCATTGGAAAGCTCTTTATCCATGCAATGGTCATATAAATATATAATTTTTCTATTCCTTTCTTGTGGTTTTATCCATCATCATAATTTTGAATTATCTTTACTTTATATTTTATTATTTTTCATTACTCTTTCACCTGTTACATCTTGATCATAACCTCCCCTGCTTCCCATACTCAAAGTCACCCCTTACCTCTCTTCTCCCTGGGATCCACTCCTCCTCCATTTCATTTTAGAAAAGAGCAGGCCTCCAGGGATACCAGTTGA
The DNA here is from genome assembly GCF_003668045.3 of Cricetulus griseus. NCBI lineage: Eukaryota > Metazoa > Chordata > Mammalia > Rodentia > Cricetidae > Cricetulus > Cricetulus griseus. The sequence goes on along the minus strand of NW_023276807.1, from coordinate 236,242,969 downwards.
ATATGGCATAACAAGAATCAAGAAAACTAGTCAGGAACTCTCATATCAGTGTTGGGCAAGGCAATGCAGTAAGAGTAAAAGGCTCCCATAAGAAATCTAAAAAGTCAGAGACACTCCCACAACCACAAGATAACCACAGTATTATGCATAGGGCCTGGTGCAGAACCATGTGGACTCTCATTTCCACTTCAAACTGTGTGATCCCCTATGATCGATCGCTGTCTAGTTTATTATGTGACCTGAGTTCTTATAGTGTCCTCAACACCCCTGGAAAGGTCTACATTCAAATAAGAAGTTGAAGTATTATTTTTCTATAAATATTACCTAACACATAGATTCCTTTCTAAGAACAATATATAAACTACAAATGTGATGTTGTTCTTGTTTGTTCAAGCTGTCTACATAAAAAACAAATTGGTCAACAATTCTGTTGATTTTTCTTGCTATAATATCTCATATTTTCAAATTTTCAATTTCACTTTCCTCTGTTGTGGATAAATTTACTTCATTAACTGTCTTTCCTCATTACAAATCCACATTTTCCTCTCAGGTCATTCTAAGTTTGCACATAACCTTTCAGATACATTACTGCATACATACATGTTAACATTACACTTGCCTTTTAAAATATCATCTGTTCATGAATAGTTGTGCATTGTGAATTAAACACAGGTATTTCCTTAGCTTTAGGGTGTGTGTGTGTGTGTGTGTGTGTGTGTGTGTGTGTGTGTGTGTGCTCAAGTTCTGGAATAAAATATAGAGTAGAGAGTTATGGCATGGCTTTTTGTGGCTCTTCATGGTATTCACCCAGCTGCAAATACTAATGAATGTCTGCCTCACAAGACAGTAGGAAACACAGAGAAAAGCCACAGTAATAGCCTTGCATTGACAGAAGAGACGATAAACATAGAAGCCCTTAAATGTTAAAGAATCAGATAATTTGAGAAATTTTAAAAATATTCTTCTTTCATTAAATACACCCTGGCTACTGGTTACCCTGTATCTACCTTTTTCAATCTCCTCCCACATGCCCTTCCACCAGATGCACTTGTAGAAAATTATTTTAAGATGTTATCTTGCTTTGGTTGATCATTATAAATATTGTACTCAGGGCCATAAAGTTGGCTTCTGACCTTGAGGCATTATTATATTTATATTCAAGGCAGCAGAAATGAAGAATAAAACAAAATTATTTTTCTTTCCTTCTGATAGCACTTAAACACCACATAATCTCTCTAGGATGCTGGAAAGTATGCTTCTAGGTTTACAACCTGAACCTGAACAAAATTAATTTTGCCAAATGAATAGACAAATACAATTTACTTTTTAATAGGTAAAACATGATGCCCATGGAAGGCCTCACCCCCCCTGGGGAGAAGAAAGGAGATGGGATGGAGGGTTAGTGGGGATCATGGAAGATTGGGAAGGAGAGGGATCTGGGATTGATATGTAAAACAAGATTGTTTCTAATTTCATTTAAAAAGAGTTAGAGAAAAAAATCCTGGAATGTTAGGAACCTCTGAAATATTAGCTTTGGAATGATTTCCTGACTTATTCTGTGAACCTCAGTCTTACAAACCAGTGTCCATGTATTTGTGGAATCTCATTCCTTTTTCAGCCACTCCAGATACATTTAATGTTTACAGACAGTATGTCACATGCTGAAACCCTATCTTCTTCATATAGAAGAAGGTACATCTATCTTCTCCTTCTTCATATCACTCAACACACAGGGTTTCCTCTAAAGTACATCCTTAACACTAGTAGTAGAACCCACTCTGTGTATTCTACTTGTTGTATTACCTTTCCCTCTTTGTCTCAACACTGGTTTTCCTCTCTTCTAAATGGAAAGATATTCCAGGCTTCACTTCTCACTCTTATCTTCTTCAATACCTATTCTGCTCTCAATTATAATCCTCTTCAATGTTAACAGCTTTAAAAAATGACCTTATGTGTATATTTTCTGAAGAGTAACACCTAGTGCTTACTATAATTTACCATAAATGTTTACCACAATGATGCTAAAGGATGCAGATCATATATTAGAATGGAAAAAAATAATAAAGTTTCAGATGTGACCTTCAAAAATATCAAACTGCTACAATTATTGGGTACAGTTTACTAGGATAGATAGAGACACATCAGCCAAACTCAGCTTTTTGGATATTGTAGGCAAATAAGCATCTTCAGGGAAAAGAGTGGGAAGGCAAGTGAATTATGTGCTTCAGAGAGTGTTACTAACATGTTAATAAACTCTCTCTAAAATCCCCCATCCAAGTTTATAGCAGGAATGGGTACTCAGATTATTATTGGTTGGAGACTGTTGATAATAGTGGAAGAACCAAGGTTGAGGTACTATAAGATGCTGAGAGAACTGAAATGTGACTGCGGCCCTAAGCCCTGGGACAGAGTCTAGTCTTTCCCCCAACTCCATTTAGCTTTTGAAAACAGTCTTCTCAAGCACTGCAGAAGCCAGGCTAGAAAGTTCTCCCAGGTTCTTCTATGGAGGAGACACATTTTACAGGCTTCTGCAAAGAAGCCTTGTCTCCTTGTTTCTCTGAAGTTGTACCTATTGTATGTTGATGAGAAGAGGATATGGCCCCTTACTGCTGACTCAGCTTCAGCACTGATGATTATTTTCTTTTTCCAACATAATATTTTATTGATCATTCATTTCTCTCTCTCACATAATTTATCCTGATCACAACCACTTCCCAGTCCTCCCAAGTGCACAGCCACCCTTTTGACCTTCCCAAAGGAAACACAAAATACAAGTCCCAAGTCCAATTTTTTGTTGCTAAAACATTCAGTTGAGCATGGTCAAACTCCCTGTAGCCAGGTCATCCCCATGAAGAAAACTCAGTCCTTCCCCAGTCCCACCCCAGTCAGAAGCCATCAACTGTGAAGATGTACACATAAACATCCTTGTCACAATTTTTAAGAGTTCTCTTCAATGGCTTCCTATCTAGACTTTTTCTTTATTTTTTTTAAGGAAACAAATATCATTTACTGTCTGAGTCACTAATTTCTTTACTATTTATTTATTTATATTTTGGTTTTTCGAGACAGGGTTTTTCTGTGGCTTTGGAGGCTGTCCTGGAACTAGCTCTTGTAGACCAGGCTGGTCTCGAACTCACAGAGAATCCACCTGCCTCTGCCTCCCGAGTGCGGGGATTAAAGGCATGTGTCACCAATGCCTGGTATACTTTTTATTATTATTTTTTATTTAAATCAGAAACAAGATTGATTTACATGACAATCCCAGTACCCTTCTCCCTCCCTTCCTCCCCTACAACCCTCCCCAATTAAAACCCTACCTATTATATAAACCCTTCTTCTATTCTTCACCTGACTCAACCTTTCTACTCCCTCATGACCTCTGCATCCTTCCTCTTCATCCCTTCTCATTCTCATAGCTCCCTCCCCCTCTTCCCATGCTCTCAATTGGCTCAGGGGATTGTGACCCTTTCCCCTTCTCCAGGGGACAATGTTTGTCTCTTTTAGGGTCCTCCTTATTTACTAGTTTCTCTGACAGTGTGGATTGTAGGCTGGTAATACTTTATGTCTAAAATCCACATATGGGTGGGTACATATCATGTTTGTCATTTTGTGATTGGGTTACCTTGCTCAGAATTTTTTTTTAGTTCCATCCATTTTCCTTCAAATTTTAAGATTGCATTGTTTTTTTCTACTGAGTAGTACTCCATTGTATAAATGTACCACATTTTCTCTATCCATTCTTCTTCTTACCTTGACTTTTTCACAGAAGCCTCCTATGCCTCTCATTCTCAGCTGTGAGTCTGTAGTCATCAATACCACTACAAAAGCTTCCTTTGCCTTTACAGTCAAACAGTCTGCAGTAGCACAGAACATGGCCTTTCATATGCTTTCCGGTCACTAGTGCCTGTCTCCACTGGTCACTCATGCACCTTTCCATTCCTCCATCTTTCCCACCTCAGCATGCATATTTTTCAAAGTGGCATTTCAAACAGCATGAATTGTTTACAGGAATAAAGAAAAATAAACTAATAATGTGTTCATTTTAAAGTACACTCTCTTTAGGTGTTAGATCCATGTGCTGAATGTGACATGAAAACAGTTCAAGACAGTAAAAAAAAGAGAGAGAGAAGAACCAGGAAGAAGCAATGTTTAGGCAATGAACAGAGCATGCGAGCACATGAGAACACATACACACACACACACACACACACACACACACACACACATAGTGTCAACAGTTGCAATCAAAGCTTTCCTTGCCTTCTCAGTTAATATATATTAGTGATTAAAGTATTCCTTAAGAGCTAAAGCAAGTGATATATTATGTAAAAAACTCAATGAATGGGAATTGATTCTGGGAATATTTCTTCTAAGAACTGGGGAGCACGGAGCACAAGACACATTGTGGTTATAGGTAGATAGATGCTGCTCCTTCAACAATGTTTGCCTCATGTGTCTGGATAGTCAAACCTGTCCAACACCAAATCTTCATAGAATCATATAATATCGTGTCTCCTATTCATTCCCTATGCTTTCCATGACAAAGGCCACAAACCTAATACCTTAAACCCGATATTCTCTCACCATTATGGAGGCTATGAATTTGATATAAATATATTGCCAAGGCCATATTAATTTTGAAATCGTAAGGGAATACTTCTTTCTAGATATTTCTTGTCTCCTATCTTATGTTTTTCCAAATAACCCTCTGTAATTTCAAATGACTTTTTCTTTCTTTATATGGTCTTTGTGTCTCCATTGTCTTTTTCTGTGTAATAAGTCTTATATTAAGTTTAAGTCTACCTTAATTCACTGTGATTGCATCTTGACCTCTAAATGCTTTTTAAAACACATTTATTTAGGAGGATGGATGTATGGATGTGAGCACACAAATGTGTCTTTAGTCAGAATGCAACTTGTAGTAGTTAGGTTTGTTTTATTTATTTATTTATTTTGATCCTGTGGGTCCCTGTGGTTGAACTCAGGTTAGCAGGCTTGACACAAGAGCCTTTATATGCCGCACTATCTCATTTGCACCTCATCTTCATCTTTTACTACAGCTGAAAAGACAATTTCAAAAGTAAGCACACATTTTGAGTGTCTGCATTTTGGAGTCTTGTTTAATGTTCATTTGCTTTATTTGAAAGCAAACCATTAATATTAAAGAAAATCTCTTCTTGTGTCAGAAATTCAGAGCTGAAAATATCAGTAATTGTAGCTTTGTATTATAGATCTACTTAGTAGCTACTGACACAGGCCTTATTTTAGAGTTTCAGGATGCTGTTGTCTCTGTACTACAGGATGACAGTTCCTTTACATCCAATGGCTTTTTCCAACTCTTCCAGTAGCCTATTTATTTTTTCACTTTCTTTCCTTTTCACTCATAGTTCTTCTTAGCCCTTCACCAGTGTAGTCTCAGCTCTTTGCTAACACTGGTCATAGCCTGTCTCTGAAATTGTGAAAATACACCCTAGATACTACCAAATGAGTCTTTGAGCTATCAGCCCTGGAAATTAACTATTTTCTATGTGTTACAATCTTGTACTGAACAACCCATGATAGATGCCTCAGCCTGCAACAAAACAGCCTGGAAAAGCTATATTATAAAGTGTCCTTGACTGGAGTTTCTGGGGAGTTGTGTACAGGAAGGAGCAAAGGTTTCTTAGACTTCGCACAATAGTTTTAGACAAGAAATGCCCATCATAGGCAGAGAAGATGGTCCTTCCAGACTAGAGTGAGGATAGATATCAAGCTTCCTAAGGCACCTTTGAGTGGGCTACTGTCTGGTATTTGAGGGTAAAGGTACTCAGAGGATCATCTGAAGATATCTTGACCAAATCCAAGCCAAATATCTCCCAACTTAAAGAGCGTTGTTGCTGAAGCAAAAGGTATGAGAATGAGTGACAGACAGGCCAACTGTGGTGGGTCAAAAGTATCTGTGGCCCAGACATCTATGAAAGTTTCTATAAATTCCCTAGGGAGCAGTGAGATTCTAAATAATTTGGAACTGTCTTGATGACAGCTAAATACTAGTAAAGTAGCTCTTAGACAACTCCTATTTTCTTCACCAAATGGTGTTGCTGATGTTGTGTTTATCATAGATGCCAATACCCCGACAGAAGTAGCAGGCCTACAAGACTCAGACCCTAATCAGGTAATAGCTGCAGTTTCCACTGAAACATACATATAGGGCTTTTCTTCATACCTCTGAGAATGACTACCTTGTAATTTTTGAAACCTGCCTCCTTGGCCAGGACTGGTAGAAAGTTTCAATGACTGTTAGGGCAGGCAGCTAAAATTTCTGCACCATACAGTTTCCATTGTTTAAAGAGAGAAGTGAAGGGTACTTCCTGCTAAGAGATCCAAATTGAAGTGAACACTTTATTTCAGTCAAATTTACCACACATTAACTAAAGCAAGAATCTTTGGGAGGGCCAGGTCTCTTGGTGTATCTCTAAGTTAAATATAATTTTGGGGTGAACATTATACACTATTGTCACATATGAATTGTATTCACATTTGTAATTATTTTAATGAATGTATTTTTGTGGATCAAGCATTATAGGATCCTCTCATTACCTTAGGTATTATTTTCTATCTAAAATAGTTCCAAAAGAATCTACCAAATCTGTGTGTGAAAATTATATTTATTATTTAGAGTCAGTATTTTCTCTCTTTCTTCTGTTTTTTAAATTAATTAATGTCATCTCAAAGTCTTTACTTGCTATGAGATTAGGAGCAAATAGCAGTTTTCACCAGTGTAAATGAAGTAGTGGTTTTTGAAATATTTCAGCATTCTATATTATTTTATTTCCCTTGATGGAGAATAACAGTGTTATCCTGTGTAGCCCAGACTAGCCTATTTACAGCAATCCTTTTGTCTTGTTCTCTCATGTGTTAAAAATTTAACTGAGTACCATCATGCATAGAAGTTCAAATGTCATGATTGGACAGATAATTAAAATATCATTTACATTTTTACATAATAAAATAATTTCAATAGTGAGGGACATTGACAGATACTCATTAAGAAACACTGACAAAGTCATAAAGGAAACATTTTTAACCCAGCTAACTCCAATCAATTAGAATAAATAATTAAAACATATATCAAATGAAGATCTTAAGTAGTATATACATAGACACTGTATTAAATAATGATTTATGGTTTTAACATGATAAAATGAGCATATATTTTGGAAATTAATATAATTAACATAATTATTTGAAAAATTGCACATAGAAAAGGTTTGATTTTTGAGATTATGATATAATTATAACATTTCTCCCTGCCTTTTCCTTCCTAAAATCTTGCATATTCTCCTCCTACCCCTCCTTGCTCTCTTTCAAATTCATGACTTCTTAAGCAATTGTTAATATATGTGTATATGTATATACATATATATATATTCTTAAATATAACCTGTTCAGTATGTACAATATTACATGTCTGTATGTTTCCAAAGCTAATAATTGGGGATTGGATAGTCAGTTGGTGAACTCTTCTCCTGGGAAGACTGTTTCTCTGCTCCCAGCATCCCTTAGTTGTCTATAGTTCTTTGTGTGAAGCTGATGCTTCATTGGCTTTTAGCCATCCATATAGGATGTCTACTGGATGACCTATTTTTATGTGAAATCATAAAACTTGTTCTTACTCTATGATAGTCATGTTTAAGCATGATAATATTTATTTCAGAAATATTTTATAATTAAATATCTTAGCATTAAATCTCCCCATCAAATAGAAGCTTTTATACTTATAGAATTTTGTATCAGCTGACTTAATCTTTTTATAAACAGTTCTTAAATACATATGTACAAAGAGTACATGGAAACCTGCAGGATATATTAAAGTAGACTTGAGGCCTAAAGGAATAGCATGCATTTTCTCTCGTCATTTCTTTTCCTTGTATTCTTCAGTCAATTTACTTGACTATATATAGTGTTCATTTGCAGCAGGACACTTAGAACTGTGAACAAATAGAATGATTAACCATCCAAGGGAGAGAGCAAAATACAATGCTCAGCTTTGTTGATGACAATTGGAGGAGGGATGGTGACAGAGAAGGAGGTGAAGATGTGTGTGTGTGTGTGTGTGTGTGTGAGAGAGAGAGAGAGAGAGAGAGAGAGAGAGAGAGAGAGAGAGACAGAGAGAGACAGAGAGAGATAGAGAGAGAGAGTGATTACTGAAAGATGTACTCAAGAACTCATTTAAACACTGTGCTTTTAAACAAGAACTTTTCTTAATTTTCAATCACCAGCTCCTTCCAGGCAGGGAATTCTTTACTAGCCAGTGAATAACTTATCTTGACTGTGCTCAAACCTGGCATGTTTCCGAGGTACCCGCAGTGCTCATTCTGGCTGTATTGTATCCCACAGTGTGGGCAGATGGCTCCAAAAACTTGACTAATGCAGACAGCAGTGGTCTCTTTGGACATATTGTGGATGGGTGAGACTTCAGACCCAAAATAAGGTTTCCTTTCTCTTTCCCTGATATCAAATATGATGAGGCCCTCTCAAATCTCTATCTTCAGATTGGATAATTTCACCTTCTTCTCAAAACTTCTGTATATCCTGGAGTTGGTAATGATATACCAAGAAAAAAAAAAAAAAAAAAAACCTTTCGAGCACTGAATTCTTCAGGTTAGCAAAGCTTAGAAGCCAAGGTAATAGGAAATAATTATATGCTGTAAAGAAGCATTTGTTATCATTGTTGTATTTAGCAATATAGGCAAGTATCCCAATTTTTCATCCTTAGAAAGACTAGAAAATACCTACCATCCTTGAAGAAAATGAAGCCTAATAAAATATAAAATGTTTCTGTGTGATTCTCCACCTTGGAAAGATATAGCAAAAACAATATAATTGACACAAATTAAGTTTGACAGGTAGCTCAAAGAATGACTTAAAATGCACTTTTCTGCTTTCCCGGAGAGTACAGGGGTGTCTCGCCATCAAAATGGCATAATCTCTGAACTGCATCCCATTTATTTCTCTAATCTACAAACTTAACTGTGAGAGAAACAGATTAAAGGATGTCACATCTCTGCAGACATGCCATGGAACAAAGCAACTCATATGAGGTATATTTATGAGAAACATTGCCAAACAAAAATGAGGTTGGGGACTGTAGCACTTCAGTATATCCACATAGGGAAATATCTAGCTATTCAGAGTCAAAGTCTATACTTTAAAAAGATTTTATTTGTTGGAGCTAAAGGGAATAAATTATGTGTATATTTGGTAAAATAACTGCAATTTCTCTTTTATTTTCAATTTTTTAAATTCTTGAATATCATATAGAATAGTATAAGGAATTCTCATTGGAGTTGGAGATACATCTCACTGATAAAGAGTGAGTAGTCTTCTTGCACAGGAACTGAGCTCCTTTCACAGAACACTTGTTAGGGAAGCTCATAGCATCTTGAAACACTTGAGTCAATGAGTCTAATGAACTATTCTGTCTTTCCTCATCACTGACATTCAAGTACACACACACACACACACACACACACACACACACACACACACACACACTCACACACACTATTCATACACACCTACAAACACATGCCTACACATACACACCTACAAACACTATTAAAATAAACATCTTAAAATCCATTTGAAGTGATGCAAAACTTGTACAGACAGAGGAATTTAAATGTGTCTCTAAGGCAGACTATTCAAATAATGCTTTTTAGTACACTGAAATTTTATAACACTTAAATAATAAGCAAAAAATATGAAAGGTGACAGAACTCAAAACTGGAGCCTTATAAAATAAATTAATATCCTCAGCCAGATTCCTGTTTTATAGAAATAAAAAAATGAGTGAGTACATACCATGTTTGTCTTTTTGTGATTTGGTTACCTCGCTCAGAAGGATTTCTTCTAGTTCCATCCATTTTCCTGTCATTGTTTTTTTTTTCCTGCTGAGTAGTACTCCTCCTTGTAAATTTATCACATTTTCTCTATCCATTCTTCAGTTGAGGGGCATCTAGGTTGCTTCCAGGTTCTGGCTACTACAAATAGTGCTGCTATAAACATCATTGAACAGATGTCCTTGTTGTATGAATGACCATTTTTTGAGTGTATGGTTAAGAGTGGAATTGCTGAATCATATGGTAGATTGATTTTCATTTCCCAGAGGAGTTGCCACACTGACTTCCAAAATGGCTGTACAAGTTGGCACTCTTACGAGCAGTGGAGGAGTGTTCTGCTTTCTCCAGATCCTCTCCAACATTTACTATCATTGGTGTTTTGATTTTGGCCATTCTGAAAGGAGTAAGATGGTATCTCAGAGTTGTTTTGATTTGCATTTCCCTGATGGTGAAAGATGTTGAACACTTTCATATGTGCCTTTCAGCCATTTTAGATTCCTCTATTGAAAATTGTCTATTTAGTTCTGTTCCCCACTTTTTATTTGGATTGTTTGGTGTTTTGGAGACTAGCTTCTTGAGTTCTTTGTATATTTTGGAGATCAGCCCTCGGTCAGATGTGGGGTTGGTGAATATATTTTTCCACTCTGTGGGCTGCCATTTTGTCTTGCTGACTATGTCCTTAGCCTTACAGAAGATTCTCAGTTTCAGGAGGTTCCATTTATCAATTGTTGATCTCAGTGTCAGTACTAGTATAATGTTCAGGAAGCTGTCCTGAACCTATACCAATTCATTCAAGGGTATTTCTGACTTTGTCAGCCTAAAATCCACACTGCTAGAGAAGGTAGTAAACAAGAAAGGACCCTAAGAGAGACATACATGGTCCCCTGGAGAAGGGGAAAGGGACAAGATCAAATTGGGAACTGAGCAAATTGGGAACAAAGGAGGTAGGGGGAGGGAACTAGGAGAATGAGAAGGAGAGAAGAGGAGGGGTGAGTAGGACATGAGGGAGCAGAAAGGTTGAGTCAGGCGCAGAAAAGAAGAAAACAAGAAAGGAGAAACCATAATAGAGGGAGACATTTCAGGTTTACAGAGAAATCAGGCACTAGGGAAAGGTCTGGAGATCTACAAAGATGACACCAATTAACAATCTAAGCAACAGAAGAGAGGCTACCTTAAATGTCCTCTGTTGATAATGAGATTGATGACTAAATTATATGCTATCCTATAGCCTTCACCCAGCAGCTGGTGGAAGTGGAAGCAGACACCCACAGCTAAACCCTGAACTGAACTTGAATCCAGTTGCAGAGAAGGATGAGTGATGGGAAAAGATGTCCAGACCAGGCTGGTGAAACCCACAGAAACAGCTGACATGAACAACAGGGAGGTTATGGTCCCCAGACTGATAGCTGGGATACCAGCACGGGACTGATCCAGACCCTAGGAATGTGGGTTTCAGTGAGGAGACCTCAGGAATCTACAGGACCTCCTGTAGTAGTTCAGTACTTATCTCTAACATAGGTGTGGACTTTGGGAGCTGAATCCACATACAGGGATGGTCACTGAACCAAGACACACAGGGGTGGGCCTAGGCCCTATCCCAAAGGATATGATAGACTCTGATGACCCCCTATGGAAGGTTTACCCTTCCCTGGGGAGGAGAAAGGATAGGTGATAGGTAGGGTATTAGTGGGGGGTGGGGGTAGGGGAGGAGGGGAGGGAGTGGGAACTGGGATTGTCATGTAAAATTTTATTTTTCTAATTCAAATAAAAAATTTAAAAAAGAAATAAAAATGATTGACCATATCACAAAGCTTTATTAGATATAGTAAAAGCTTAGATACAATAAGAAGCCAAAAAGCAAAGAATGCCTCAAATGTCACCCAAACAAACATGCATTCTCAGCATAAAGCAAGATGGGGAAGAATGCAGAGAGTTTTTGGAATGACCAATGAAATCCACCATACTATTGCATAGAATGTATACTATGATTAAGACTTCTCAAACAATTTAGACTTCTTTATCAACAAGAGAAAACCATTTTACTGTCTTAGGATTTTTATTGCTATGATAAATAGAATGACTAAAACAACCTGGAGAAGAAATGAGTTATTTGGCTTATAAATCCACAGCACAGTCTATCATGAAAGAAAGTCATCATTCTGTGTATACACATTAATCACTATCAAGAAAGTACTCTAAAGAGTTGCCTGTAGGCAATCTGAATGAAAACTCTTTTTTTCAATCGAGGCACCTTGTATCAAATAACCCTAGTTTGTGTCAAATTGACAACAACAAGACAAACAAACAAAAAAGCCAGAACAGAACCAGATTAAAGTTCTGGCAGGTAGATAAGACTGTGAGAGGTTCAGGTGCCTAGATACTGTATCCTTCTGTGATTGAAGTACAAACACATTCACTGAGATATTTTATGGAAGGCCCTAGGAAGGTATAGTTCATCAAGGTCCTGCTCTTAAAATCTTAGTCTGTCGGAAATACTTGGAATGCTATTACCTGGGAGGAATTAAGATTTTAGTCAATCAACTTAGACATTCACCTCTCTACAATGGTGGATGAAGAATAGGACCTGTGACTTCTGTAACTTTTCCTTTAATGTCTGTCTACATAAATACAAAATTATCTTTCTCCCAAACTTGTAGTGCTACCTGAAGTTAACAGATTTATTTTTTTCCTGAAGAGAAAGACATGTTCTCTTTTATGATAACTTCCCATAATTAACAAAGAACATATTTAGATTATATTTATATTAGAAAAGCAATTTGAACTAATTAGTAATGATATAAACACATGCTTCTGCACACACCCACACTTACATCAGGGAAAATGAGACAATAATGTAATCAACTAAATGTTATTTAATGAATTTGTATTGTAACATGCCACAATTTAAAAGTGAGTTTAACATTCAGTAGTTTGCAAGTAAAATCTTGAATGCAATATTAAAGATTTGACAACTTGACCCCCTCCACCCTCTGCCTGCTGCTTGAGATGAGTCTGGGTGCTGCCTGGACACATCACCCCATCACACAATCCTTTCAATTTCCTGGGCCTGCCCCTCGAGTAGAGTAGAGTGGACCCTCCCAGGCAGGAAGAACCACCCTCTGTCCAGATACACCTCACCCTTGGTTCCCCCTCTGCCTTCTGCCTACTATTCTACTTGAGGTGAGTCTGGCCTCAACTCCCTCCATCACCCCCTCCTTTAATCTTCTTGTGCTTGACCCTTACATAGAGTGGACCCCCACAGACCGGAAGGCCCACTCTGGGTCTGGCCACACCTCACCCTTGGCCCACCTCTGCCCTCTGCCTGCTGCTTGAGGTGAGTCTGGACACTGCTCTGGCCCCACTCCACCAATCTTCCCCTCCTGGCTTCATGCTGGGCCTGCTACTCAAATAGAGTGGATTTTCCAGGCAGGGAGGACCACTCTGAATCCTAAAATACCTCACTCTTGGTTCCCACCTGCCCACCATCCTTTGCTTGAGGAGACTAGAGGAGAGGGACAGACCCCACCTGCACCCACTGAAAGAAGTATAAGAACACAGTCAAAAACAGAAAGACCAATATGACACTACCAGAATCTAGGGACTCCACACCATTAAGACCTGAAAAGCCCAATGCAGAGGAAGAAGAAGAGAAAGACCTTAAAAACTATGCTATGAAGATGATAGAGAAACTTAAGAGAAAACTAGAAAATCCCTTAAGGGAATAGAAGAAAAACAAACAAAAAATACATGAAATGGAGGAAAAGATAAAGCAAAAATTTCAAGAAATAAAGAATTCTCTTAAAGCATCTAAAGAAAGCCAAGAAAGAACAACCAAACAAGTGAAAGAAAAAAATTCAAATAGTTCAAGGCTTGAAACCAGAAATAGAAACAATAAAGAAAACACATAATAAGAGGATGCTGGGAATAGAAAAGTTGGGTAAATGATCAAGAACCACAGATGTAAGCATAATCAATAGAATATAAGAGATAGAAGAATCTCAGGTGTTGAGACTTACTAGAGGATTTACAGTCATCAAAAAAAGAAAATCTCAAGTCCAACAAATCCCTAAACCATAATATGCAGGAAATATGGGACGCCATGAAAAGATTAAACATAAGAATGATAGGTATAGAAGAAGGTGAAGAAATTCATCTCAAATGTACAGAAAACATATTCAACAAAATCACAGAAGAAAACTTCTCCAAACTGAAGAAGATATGCCTATGAATGTACAAGAAGCATACAGAATGCCAAATAGATTGGACCACAAAAAGAAGTCTCCTTGACATATAATAATCAAAACACCAAACTTACAAAATAGAGGAAAATGTTAAGAGCAGCAAAAGAAAAAGGCCAAATAACATATAAAGGCAGACCTATCCAAATTACACCCAACTTCTCAATTGAAACTTTGGAAGTTAGAAGATCCTGGATAGATGTTCTACAAACACAAAGGGAACATGGATGCCAGACTAGACTCTGTATCCAGCAAAGCTTTCGATCACTATAGATGGAGAAACAAGATATTCCATGACAAAATCAGATTTAAGCAATACATATCCACAAATCCAGCCTGTCAGAAATTACTGGAAGGAAAACTCAAACCCAACAAAGATAACTATGTTAAAAAAAACCTTAGGCAGTAGATAATCCCACTATAACAAACACAAATAAAAAAGGGGAAATCCACACATAATAACACTACCACCAAAAAATCCAAAACAAACAAGGATCAGCAATCAATGGTCATCAATATCCCTGAATGTCAATGGTCTTAACTTGCTTATAAAAAGATACAGGTTAATAGAATAGATATGAAGACAGAATCCTTTCTTCTGCTGCATACATGAAACACATCTCAGTGTCAAAAACAGACATTTCATCAGAGTAAAGCTTTGGGAAAAGATATTATTGCAGCCCGACACAGCACGGAGGGCCAAGGCCCTCCCACAAATGATATGACAGACTTTGAAGATCCTTGCTGGATGGCCTCACTATCCCTGGGAATGAGTTGGGTGTGGTTGATGGGGAAGATAGGAGGATGGGCAAGAGAGGGATTGTGGGGATGGATATGTAAATATGAGTGGTAATTAAAGCATTTAAATAAAAATGTCAATCTTGCAAAAGCAATATACAGATTCAATGAAACTCCCATCAAAATCCCAACACAATGCTTCAAAGACCTTGAGAGAATAGGACTCAACTTCATATGGAAAAACAAAAAACCCAGGAGAACCAAAACAACCCTGTACAATAAACAAACTTCCAGATGCATCATGATCCCTGACCTCAAGCTCTATTGTAGAGCTATAGTCCTGAAAACAGCTTGGTATTGGCACAAAAATTGACAGGTTGACCAATGGAATCAAATTGATAAAACTGATATTAACCCACATACCTACAAACACCTGATTTTTGACAAAGAAGCTAAATTTATACAATGGAACAAGGAAAGCATATTTAAGAAATGGTGCTGGTATAAGTGGATTCAGACATGTAGAATATTGCAGATAAATTCATATATATTGATAAGCACAAAATTTAAGTACAAATGTATCAGAGACCTCAACATAAATTCAGCCACACTCAACTTCCTAGAGGAAAGGTGGGTGGTACCCCCCTAACTAATTGGTATAGGAGACTGCTTCCTGAACACATCACCAGTGGCACAGACATTGAGATCAACAATTGATAAATGGGACCTCCTGAAACTGAGAAGCTTCTGTAAGGCAAAGGACAAAGTCAGCAAAACAAAACGCCAGAATGGAAAAAGATATTGACAAACTCCACATCTGACAGAGAGCTGATTTCTAAAATGCACAAAGAACTAAAGAATGTAGCCACCAAAACCCCAAACAATGCAATTAAAAAGTGGAGTGTAGAGTTTAGAGAATTATCAACAGAGGAATCTAAAATGGCTAAAAGACACTTAAGAAAGTGCTGGACATCCTTATCCATCAGGGAAAAGCAACTCAAACAAATCTGAGATACTATTTTATGCATGTCAGAGTGGCTAAAATCAAAAACACTAATGATATTCTATGCAGGAGAGGCTGTGGAGAAAGAGGAACACTCCTCCATTGCTGGTGGGAGTGAAAACTTGTATAACCATGTTGAAAATCAATATGGTGTTTTCTCAGGAAAATGGCAATCAGTCTACCTCAAGATCCAGCAATTCCTCTCTTGGGCATACACCCAAAGAATGGTCATTCATACAATAAAGACATCTGTTCAACGGTGTTCATAATAATACTATTTGTAATAGCCAGAACTTGGAAGCAACCTAGATGTCCCTCAACTGAAGAATGGGTAGAGAAATTGTGGTACATTTACACAATAGAGTACTACTCAGCAGAAAAAAAACAAAACAAAACAATACAAAAAAAATAATGGAATCTTGAAATTTGCAGGCAAAGGAATGGAACTAGAAGAAACCATCCTGAGTGAAGTAACCCAGCCACAAAAGATAAAATGGTATGTACTGACTCATATATGACTTTTAGACCTAGCAAAGGATTACCAGTCTATAATCCACACTACCAAAGGAGCTAGGAAACAAGGAAGAGCCCCAAAGAGATGATTTCATAGTCTCTCAAAGAAGGGGAGGGTGACAAGAACACCTGAGAATATTGGGAGCACAGGGGGTTGGAGAGGAAGGAGGTGGGAAGAGGAGAAGGGGAGGAGGGAGGAAAACAATAGGACTGAGACAGGGCAGAAATAGAGGAAGTCAAGAAAGGAGAGGGAGACTGTACAGGTTCTAAGAGAGGTCTGGCACAGGGGAAATGTTAGGTGATCCACAGAGATGACCCCAACTAAGAATTGAGGCACTGGTGGAGTGGATTTCTTTGATGCTCTCCCCCTATAATGAGATTGATGACTGCCTTGGGTACCATTCCTAGAACCTTCAACCTAGGCTGATCAACCTAGGATGATCAAAGCAGAAACAGGCACCCACAGGTAAGCACTGAACCATACTCCTGGAATCCAGTTAGAGAAAGGGAGGAGGGATGAGCAAAGGAGCCGAGAAGGTGTTGGAGAAACCTGCAAAAACAATTGACCTGATCTAATGAGAGCAAGGAGACCCCAGATGTAAAGCTGGGGAACCAGCACTGGATGAAACCAAACCCTCTGAATGTGGGTGCCAGCTAGGAAGACAAGATAGTCTGTGGGACCTCTAAAAGTGGAGCCAGTGTTTATCCTTAGAGCACAAATGGACTTTGAGATTCCATTCCCTATGGAGGGATACTATTGTAGCCCAGATACTGAGAGGGTAGCCTAGGCCCTCCCCCAAATGATAGAGAGACCTTGATCCTCCCCCATTGAGGGCCTCACTATCCTTGGGGAGGAGGGGTTAAGTTGGGGGGATTGGGTGGAACATGGAAGGATGGGTGGGAAAGGGACTGGGGGGATGTATATGTAAACATGAGTGCTTCTAAAATAAAATAAGATTTGACAACTTGAAAATTTAAGTAAATCATTGTTTACTTATTTATTTATTTTTGGTTTTCATTTGTTCTTGAAGAACATTTATTTGTTCATGCTAATGCATTTCCTACTGATAATACTTTAGTATGTATTTATTTTTCAATTTTCTTATTTCAAACATCCATTACAAATTATTTTTTCTCCATTCTATATTTGCAATTAAAAAATGACAAAGAAACTCATGTGAGCACATTTGTTGTAAATGTCCATATGTTGTTCTTATCTTTAGCTAGGGTTTTTCAATGTATGGTTTAGTTAATGCCAGCTTCTTCAGAAACATTTTGTAGCGTCTTCCCCTGCCCAACTTTATATATAATGTGGGAGTGTTGAAAGAGTTAGAAATATCTGGCAAATATTGCAAAACTCATTCTAGTGTTTCATTCATATTTCCTTTTTCATATATATATACATATATATATGTGTATATATATACATATATGTGTGTGTGTGTGTGTGTGTGTGTGTGTGTGTGTGTGTGTGTGTGTATTTCTATACCATGTCTATTTGTCCTCCATATTAATCAACTTTCCTTTTCCTTTTGCTGTTTCCATGGAACAATGTACTAACCTGTTTCTAAATAGAATGTTCGATGGAATTACAGTTGGATCTAGGGAGGCATAAAGAATGAATTTACTTCTCTAAGGACCTATTTTGCTGTCAGTAAGTAACAGAGGCTCCTGGAAGATCTGGAGTTAAAAATAAAGAAAATAAAATATTTTTAATTATGCCATGTATTTTACAATACAGTAAATGATTATAATTAAAAACAATCACTTTTGATCCTTGAAAATAACAGTATCGAATATTTTCTTTTAAATTTTGCTTAACCTTGTGTTCAAAGGGAACCTGGATTTTGAAAAATGCTCTATGGGAAGATCTACTCCATGGAGCTGTAGAAAACTGTATTTGATCCTTGCACCTCTCAGCATGTTCCTCCCCACACAATCTATACAAAGAAGCTAGGCAAAACAAGGTAAATTCTGCAGATACTTAACAATTTACAAAGAAAATTAAAAAGTATCCTCTCATTTACTCTCCTCATGGAGAGAAGTTATAGCACCCCAGAGAAGGTCAATTATAGAGCTTTCTGATTACTTACTTTAAAACATACAGGAGGGAGCTACTGTATTAGGAGACACAAAACTTAACTAAAAGCCAATTTTATTTTATATCTGGATTTGTGCATCTCAAACAATAATTGATGTTTGAAATAAAAATTTTCTGGCTCTCTGGATCCGATGTAGAACTCTTGATTTCGACAGGAATGATACTCTTCTGGAAATATATTGAAAATATTATTTAATAACTTACTAAGATCAGAAAAAATATTTTAAAAATCTGCAGATTATGCCAAACATAAAAAAATGTCACACACTTGCACATAAAAGTTGACCTGACTGGCATTGTAAAGCAGCTGTGTCTATATGGATGGTGGAATTCCAATGTCCACAGTTTATTTCATTTACATGTAGGTGGGAATTAAAATTCAGTACTGTGCTCTAGGTGTTTTATTAGTGAAAGTCACAGAAGATAGCATAATTACATCATTTATCACAGTGTTCAACTATGGTTAATGATCAATTGATTTTTTTTACTTCTTTTAAATATATTTTTTCTTCTTATATTAAGCATAAGGAATATAAGCAAACAAAATATATCACAATAGGAGCAAATATATTCTAGAATGTTCAGTTAGAATTATATAAATTATATGGAAGTTGAGGTTTCAAATTGTGCTAAGGAAAAGCATCTTGAGAATTTGACATTTGAACAAGTACTCAAATTCAGTGAAGAAATTGGACAAACTAATGAATAAAAGGAGATATTGTACATCATCTAATGGTGTATGTGCTTGCATCAGGATGAGTGAAAATAAACATTGTGGTCAATGAGCATAAGCTGGAGGGAAACTATGAGAAAAACATAAAATATTTACTTTAATGGTAAAGAAATTGACTTTTGTTTCTATTTTGAGAAGAGAGTTTAAGAAAATTGTAGAAACAATAAGGTCCGACGACAAAGATCATTTGTAATATATGTGTATACTTGAAGCATCATCCACATGATAGAGATAGGCAGATGAGATTGGTGCTGAATATATTGTAATATTTTAATTATTTTATATTAAGGTATGTGTACGTATGTTTTTATGTGAATGCGGGTAAGTGCATGTGAACAATATGGCAGTTTCTCAGAAAACTGGGAATCATTCTACCTCAAGATCCAGTTATACCACTCCTGCACATATGATTAAAGGACAAGACACTTGGTCAACTACATTCATAGCAGTGTTTTTTTCTTAGTAGTCAGAGGGTTCAAAGACATCAGAAAAACCCACAGACACAACTAATCTGGCTTAACTCAAAAGAGTCTCATAGAACAACTAGGGAGCCTGAGTGGGACATACCAAAGCCCTTTATATACGTGTGACCGTTGTGTAGTTCTGTCTATTTGTGGGACTCTTAACATTGGGACCATGGGCAGTCCCAAATGCTTTGTCTGGCTCTTGGGAGCCTTTCCTCGTACTGGATTGTCTTTTTCAGCTGAAATACAAGGGGAGGTGTTTAGTCTCCCTGCAACTTGATATTCAATGCTTCCTTAATACCCATGGGAGCACCACTACTTTCTGAACTAACACAGAGGAATTGTGGATTGATGGACAGGGGAGCATAGGTAAGTGAAGGAGGGAATGCATGGAGAGGTGGGGGGGGGGCATCCATGATCTGGAAAAAAGAAAAATAAACAACAAATAACAAACTGAAATAATAAAAGATTAGGGTTCTAGAGAGATGGCTGCTGGGGAGGGAGACTCATTTGGGGGCAGGGGTGCAATATATCCCTGAAGCAAATATATGCTTCAGTCAATTGTCATCACCAAATACAGCCATGCAGAAGTGAGCAGAGATTTTTACAAAGTAGTATATAAAGTTGCCAGGGGAAAGATTTGGTGGGCATAGAAATGAATTTGCAGGGGAAGGAATATGGTGTGAATTTTATCAAAATACATAGTAGACGTGTATAAATTGCCCAGTTAAAAGTTCAAAATAAAACAAATGAAAACAATATGTCTTTAAAATATTATACATGAATTTGTTAAAGAAAGTGGTTGGGAACACAATTAACAAAGGAAACAGGAAGAATTCTTATGAAAATGTGTAAGCCTCAGTATGTTTTCATGATTCAATTGATTTCTGTTCTAAATACTTAGCAATTTCCAGTTTGTTTTAGGTAAGTAAATGGTAACATCACTACTCATTTAATTTTACCTTGTTTCTTAAAGTTATTGGTGCTGATATTCAATATTAATAATTACCTGAATATTTTTATGATAACAATAAAAATGAAGCAGTTATTATTCCAGTTACTGACATGATAAATTGATATATGGCTATAATTAAAAACTCCACCCACAGTTTGTTCTTGATTCTGGTATCCTAAATTAGCAGGGATTTGTTAACAGTGTGGAATATCTTTTCTTGGATTTCAGATGCATGGCCACAGTGGAAAAGATGTAATACAGCGCTCATGAATGAAATTCCAAAAAACATTTTAATGAATAGAGTTTCTTAACAATGAGTCTTAGATATTTGTTTTTATCTATTTTTCATTTGAATGAATACTTATTGTGAACATAAGGATTTAACCAATGCTGTTTTTCTTTATTATGAAATTCATATTTAATACATTGATAAATATAAACCTACTATCATATTATACAGGTAATGACAAATCTTTGCTTAAACAAAAACATGTATATAAAATATTTAGATACACACATGTATAACACATACATATACATAATGTGCTAAAAGTGTTTATAAGGTCTGAGAATTTTGCAATGGAATGCGCAGTCTTATATGCATAAAATTTTAATATCTATTAATATGGAAAATAGGCTTCTTCCTTTGTTTTCTGAATTATTTATTGTTCCTTATTGTTCTTGAAAAGATGGCAAATATTACATTGGATAGCAATGGAGAAATAAGTGGATATTACAGATGTCATTTTTTGTCTAGCTTATATTACATGGTTTTGCTCATTCAATATTCTTGATTGATATCCCATCAGGGTGCACTGTTGTGTTAAAATGATTTTTTTATTCCAAAATATGACTCATAACATGCATATTTTCTGCCTTATAGGTTATCTTCTTCCTTAGTTTTCTGAGATTATTCGTGATCTAGAAAAGATTATCAGAATACATACAAAGTTGTATTTCTTTAAGTTACACAAAAGAAGGTATATTAGAAATAATATAATTAGATTTTTAAGGTTTGCAACCTCTAGAAGTCTCCTTATTGCCACTACATATTTTGAAACATCACATTAGAAACTAGTTAAAGGGACTTACTTAAGATATATTAGATATATTGTTGAAGTTTAAAAAGGATTTCTTTAGTAAGACACAGGTTCTACAAGTATTCATCATGAAATTCTAATTGAGCTTTGTCTCAGTTTCTCTCCCTGTTGCAGCAATATAAGAGATTATGAAAAGAAGCTAAAGATGTTACTTTTTGAGTCACAATTCCATGGCAAGGGAGTTTTTGCATTACAAATTTGAAGTGTTTTGCCAGCACTCAGAAAAGATCAAGAAAGCATGTATGATAAATCCAGTTTACTTTTGCACTTTTACATAGTCTAAGATCCTCTACCTTGAAAAAAATGCTACCTACTCACCATAGGCTTATAATTCAAACTCAATTAACTTGAACAAATATCTCTAAGTGTTTTGTGCTAAGGCCAAAATAAAAGGTAATTCTAGATTATGTCAAGATAATAATTAACATTAACCATCACAAACAGTCCTCATTTCCCCCTGGAAATTTTATAGAAGAAATTTATACAGTTGTACAAATCTCAGTTATCAACTTTTATTAGAAATGCTGACTTTAATTAACAGATTTATATTATGGAATGATTAAGTGGGAAATAACAATGACATTTTTTATGGTGGGGTTGTTGTTTGTTTCCTTTTGTTTTTCTTTATGTATACGAGAGTTTTGTCTGCATGTGCATATGTTCAACACATGCATGCTAGGTGCCCACTAAAGTCAGAAGAGGCAGTTATAGTGCCTGAAGTTGTATTTAGTGGCTGGTTGTGAATCTGTCTGTATGGATGTTGGAAACGTAAGTCTGCTCCCTTGCAACTCCTAAGAGAGAAATTACTGTTCTTAATAACAGAGTCATTATCCAGCCTCAAGAATGATGTCTTATTTAATCATGTAGATTATTATCTATAAAAGTCAAATAGTTTTAAGTTTGTGACAATTGTTGTTATTAAAATCACAAAAGAAGAATAGTAAATAATCTTGTTTCAGTCCTAATTTCATTGAAAATATTTTGCATTCTTTTTTTGTTTTCCTAGTTGTTATAATACTTTTTTTAGACTGATGTCTGTCACTTCTATTCATAGATATCTCAAGATTTTACTATTTAAAGAATTTTGAACTTTGGAAATGTCCTTTAATGTTTATATTATTGTGATCATGTAATTTTTATTCTTGAGTGAATTTATATGAAATATTTTATTTGTTCACATTTATAAGTTGGACAGTCTTTGCATTCGTGTAATATTATCAGCTTGAAATGATGAATACTTTTAGCAAAGTAGTAGTATAAAAATATCAATATAAAAATAGGACTATCTTTCAAGAACAATCATCTTGAGAAAGAAATCAAGAAACAATCTCTAGTTCGATACCTCTGGTTTCTGCTACACCATTGACACTAGGCCCTGAATGGGACTCTACTTGAATACCCTGTTGTTGCCCTGTGTCTTAGAGATCCTGTAGCATTTGATCTGAAGGACCTGAGCTCCAGTAGATCATAAAATGGGTGGATGTTTGTGTGAGCTAACTGGTAAACCTGTTTTGGGGAGTAAGTAGTTGCAGGGTTGGTCAGATTACCAGCTTTCTCTCATCCTCAACACCAGTGTGAGCTCTCTAGCATGTTCCAACTTCTGGGCTCATTCATCCTGTGCAGCAAGAAGCAAGGGATAGGACTGTTGCTCTGACTTTCATGCCCTGGGAGCAGCTCATGCACACCTATAACACCAGGAAAAGCTCTATTGTGTTCCTAAGCAAGGTATAGAGGCCATTCTCCCAAGTGCTGCAATTGTTAAGGGGCAAGCACAGCTCTTTTGCTCTTATGACTACAGACTAATGACTCTTTGCATTGAAACCTTGCAAGTAAAGATATATGGACTAACAGGTATGCCACATGGCTCACTGTATCATAGTACAGGTTTCATCATGAGAGATTTTTCATTTTAGTTTTTCTGTTTTTTTTTTTCTTTTCTCTTAAATTTTGCTTTATTTTAGTTTGGAAGGGGAGTTGCAAGAGCAGAGAATTATTATAAGGGACATGAATAGAATCAAAATGCTTGATATAAAAGAAACAAGGAAATACTTAAGACCCAGAAGTAAACCTAAGATATTCTGTGTAGATAGGTTAACTAAAGAATGTTACCACACCTGATTTCAATATGTATTATTGTTATAAAAACATTAGCATCGTTATACTGGGACCACAAGCAGCAGATATATCACTATAATAAAATATTAAACCCATAAATAAGGTCACACAATTTGAGCTATCTTATTGATTTCCTAAGATTGAAAAATAGACATTTGAGAAAATGCAGGCTCTTTAACAGAGGACGCTTAGATATCCACCTGTACATAAAGTTAGAAAAAGATCAAGATATAGACATGTGAATGTCTTTCCGAAACTGATGTTTCAGATATATTTGTTGAGATATAAAACAAAGTATATACAAATTGGAGTGCATGAAACTAAAGAGCATTGCCTCAGAAAAAAAAAAAAAAAAAAAAAAAAAAAGCATTCAAACAATTGGAGAAATGAAAAAAAAATAGAAAATATTTTAAACATATATCTGGGCCCAGAACAGTATCATAAATATAAAAGAACTCAAAATATAAATATGAATGCTAAAATTCAGTTAGTTAATTAGCTAATAATGGGGCATGTATTAATTAAAAGATTAAATAAAACTAGCAAATAAGCACACAAAAATGTTCATTATCTTTTTTCTCTAGGAAATAAAAATTAAAATAGTACTGATATTCCATTTCTCACTAGTCTGAATGTCTATCATTAAGAAAAGAATAAATGCTCATGAGGATGTAGGTAAAAATGCAGTCTTAACATTTTTTTGTTAGGGATGTAAGTTATTCTAGCCAATGTAGAATTAAGTACAAATGATACCAAGAAAATTGAAAACAGAACTACCATGTGATTTAGTTATTTCACTCTTAGTTATGTACACACCAGGCTCTAAAATAAGCTATAATACACATATTAAAGCATCTATTTATTTCATCACCATATAAATATGATCTAGGTATAATACTTGTTTTAAAATTACTTAAGAGATGAATGGACAAAGAATTGTGACACACACACACATATATAGATATATAGATATAGATATATGGAAATGCCCATCAATAAACAATAAAGATTAAACTTATAACAATTTCAGGAAAATAAATGAACAGGATATTACATTGATTGAAATAAATCTTAAAATAATAATCATGGATTTTCTTTAATTTGTAGATCCTAGGTTGTATAGTGATAAATAAAATCTTACAGGTAGAAATCATAAGACATGAAAATAAAATCAGGACTAGAAAACAGAATGGAAACATCCAGAGAGGGAAGAAAGAGCAGTGTTGGGGAGTGAAACAATCTTTATAACCTTGAGGGTTCTTTCTGAACTTTTCAAATTTAGAGTTAGAAAGAATTTGAGTAACTCAGCCCAAGACATGGAATAAATATAGATATTATGTTAAAATGACATCATCATTTCAGAAGAATTTTAAATAACTAATGGATAAGGAGAAGATTCCCAACATTTTAGCAAAATGATAGAATAAAAAATTAACTTACGAAAGTTAGTAGTCATGGTATGTACTAATATCACATATGCTGAGGAGATCAACAGAATATTTCCATTCACAGTAGCCTCAAAATCAAAATGCAGGATTAAACCTATCCAAGTAAGTAAAATATTTTTACACTGAAAACTTTGAATCGCTGAAGAAAGAAATCAAGTTAGATAATGGATTGTAAGACTTCTCATGTTCACATACTGATATTAACAGTGCCCAAATGACCATCCTATAGAAAACAATTTATATACTCCAAAAATTCCTAAGAACACACATTCCCTTCTTCACATAAACAGAAAATAAAACCCTAAATCAATATGTGAACATGTCTGACCCTGGTAACCGAAGAAAACCTAAGTAAAAAAAAAAAAAACTTGAAGTAATGGGAGTTGAGGAAGTCTTAGGTAAAAGTGTATTATTGACAAGGATAGTAATGCCCCAGATCAATGGGAATTGGCAAAGCTTTGTTCTGAATATCAAGAGGTAGAGGTTATATTTCTTTAAAGATTTAGGGAAGGAGGACCCAAAATACATTTCAGGACAGGTGTGCACTCACAGTGGATTTATGGTAAATATGACATATGGGACCTTATATGTGATTCTGAGTTTCATATGTCACATGAAATTCTTTTGTAAAACAAATGAGACAAAAACTCAAGTGAAATAAATTCTAAAGAATTTTTGAAGTTTATGTGTTGGATAGGGATTTCATATCCTGAATATACAAATAACTCAAAATACCAAGAATCAAGAAAACAACATAGTTTAAAAAAGTTGTCTATTGAACTGAACAGAGACTTATACAATTAAATAACAAACAAAATAACTAAAATAAGATCTAAAACAGTGCCCAACAATCTTAGCAGATGGAAGAAGTGAAAGTTAAAAACCACTAGGAGATTTCATTGTACCTCAGTCAGAATATCTAACTCAATGAAAACTATTTTCAACAAAGGCTGACAAAGATTTTGGGAAACAGTTACCCATAGTGATGGTGAGAATAAAAACATATGCATTATGAATCAGTTTGGATAATCATCAATGTTATAAAAGTAAATTAAAGTGAGAATCTAAATGGGGCCATGGATGGTTTCTTGACAGACAAATCAGGAAATAAAAGAATTACACTCACATGACAAAATGAAACTGCTGCTGCTGCTGGGGATCCAGGAGAAACATTGTAGCTGTTCCTATCACCACCTCCAACTATAGTCCCTATTTCAAAAGAGAATGCCAAATAAGCCATAGATCTCTCATCTCCCACACCATCCAAGAGTTCATGACCCTCAGTCCTCAGTTATTGTCTGGTCATGTACCTAGAGAAGTCCTTGCGCATAGGGCCAACACAGTCCTTTCCATTCGTCATTAGACGAATGGCCAAATTGCCCCAACATTGGATATGCAATATGATACAAATATACCACTCCTTGGCATATACCAAAATGACTCAATATGCAACCACAGAGACTCTTATTCATCTATAAACACTGTTGTTCTATTAAGAAAAGTTTGAAAGTAGATGCACTCTTGATGTCCATCAGCTGATAAATGTATTACAAAAATATTGTACTTACCGTGCACTACTACACAGCTATAAATAAAAAGGAAAAGATAAAATGTATAGGCTAGTGAACACTATTTAAATTTTAAAAATATTTCTCTTGTAGAATTATTTAGAGAGGCAAACGATATAGCCATTAAGCTGTCAAAGAAACACTGCCTTCCAAAACATTTCTTCTGTGTACTTATGCCTTAAAGAATTCCCCAATCACACCAAAAATACTTTGTCTGAATTTCCTAGAGTACAACACCACCATTGTGTGTGCTTGATACTATGAACAGTAATATATTACAATAATGAAGTTGGCAAAGAATACTAGTGAAAGAATAAAATAAGCTGTATGATAATCTAGCATAGTGGATACATAGAAGTTTCAAAGCAAGGAATCAGTAGAAAAAACTAGTAGTTTTAACATAGCACTAGCAAAGAATAACTACTGACAGTATTAAATTTTTTTTTTGTATTTCAATTTCACAGTTCTAAAGTGATAACATTAGAGAATATTTATCTATGTTTGCTCTTAGAGACCAATTTCTAACTTTATCATTTCTGGTGATGCAGTTTACTGTTTTTAGAATTGCAAAGATATGAAATGTTAGTGAGCATATCTCTTCTCTTTTTCCCCATTTTCCCTTCTTTTGATATCCCCCTATGATTAGCTCCCTTTACCCCTCCTTTTAATAGTTTTAATTACTAGGGTACTTAGATTCCACTATTTGTGAAACAAGGTTCCTTGAAGGTTTTATTTTTCTTTCAATAATACATATTATGTAACATTTGAAATGTTTAATTAAAATGGTTATATATCTAAACAATATAAAAAGAAGAATATGATATGATGTGTTACACACTACTAATTGTTTGAGACTTGAGATTTTTCTGTGATAGGTGAGTGAGGAAAAGGTAGAGAGAGTCAGAAAAGAATGTTTGTCATAGCAGTTTGTAATAGACAATGTTCTTTGTTATATTTTTCTCATTTTTTAAAAAAATATTTTAGGTGAGGCATGTTCCTTCAAAAATTCATTACACTTGTAGAGCCAGGCTGTCGCTGGATTAAAAAAAATATTAATTATCCTTGAGATTCGTGCTTGCTTCACTTTTTTTAAACTGACATTGAAATTTAACATTTAGCATAAAACAATTGTAAATCTTGAAAACACTATACAAAATATAAGCCCTAGAATTTTTATATAAAATCTATAAAGGTTACCTCAATATCTATTTTACAACTGCTTTGATGAATACAGAAAAGGTCAACCTAAAAATAATTAAATCTAGTCAGTTATAAGTATACTAACACATGTCCCTCTTAATAACTGACTTTAAATAGGCAGTAAAGTTTAAGTAATTTCATGAATGCTAATTCTTAGAGCAAAGGGCTATGAACTATACATACTGACTTCCTCTTTACAATGTCAAACCGTTATGAGTCAGTGACACCCTAACATAGCAGAAGGTGAATGACTGACATGAGTGGGCTTGTGGGAAGAAACTGCTGCAGCAGGGTGGCACATTCAGAATGACATGATGTCCTGAAACAGAAGCAACTGTGATCCCATCTGTTTAGTGATCCTAACTGCTCAAGTTAAAACCTCCCTATGCAAGCAACATATTTTGTGAGAGATACAATTTTTATATCCATAAACACTCAAAATGTCATAAGTGTGAAGTATTTTCAGATTCCTCTTACATATGTGGTTGGCTATTTCTATAAGATTTCATTAAATATCTCTGACACGTTGAGCAACAAGGAAGACTTGCATGAGGGGACTGTGGGTTGGCTAATCAGTTTTATCCCAAAGCAAAATGTGATAATGTCCAGAAAGATTGGTTTTCAAAGTTGCATGCAATAGTGATCAAACAAAAATATAATTTATGCTTGTTAAAATTCAGAAAAATCAAAGCAAGCCCTGAGCAACAATTCTCTGATAAAAGCTAATATTGTTAACATGAGATACTTTTAAATGATCTGTAAGTGTATGTTGTTTCAAATATGAACTTTTATCATATTCTCCAGTCATTTGAAACCGAGGAAAAAATAGGTTTTTGTGCCCTCACCCTTCTTCATGTCTCTCTCTGTTATCTTATTTTCTTATATTATAATTTCCCAAATACAGTCCTCAAGAAAGCAATAATCAATAATAATACAGAAATAATATATGAAGTAAAACACAGGAAAACACATAGTAAAATGGCATGTTTTGTTTAGAGGATTCAGTAAAGATGCCTCAAGTCATTATTTGTGTATAGTGTAAGGTAAAAAAATAAGTTAATTAAGTCAGGACTAGACTACAAATCAAGCTGTTTAAGGATGCGTTAGTATAGCAAAGATTCATGCTAACAACTAACAAATGGAAGACAGGAAATGACTAGAGGTGGCGTGGGATCTGGATATGGCTATCAAGTCCGAGAGTAACTCAAGATGTCCTGCTGTGGAAAACCATGTGGGTCATTATGAAATCCAAGGACAAATGATGGAATATAGATATAAATAGTCATAATAAGTTGTAACTGAATTATACTTGAAGATATATCTCAAAACAATATAAATTATTTGAGATGAAGCTGAAGGTATATGTTCAGAATCTGCCGCCAATGTTAATATAATGCCATGATAGCAATTTATTGGAGACAAGAGTAGTGCTGTATTCGATAAGTTATAAAAACCCAATTCATAATGTAACAAGTTAATAGATGATAACAAAAGTAGTTGTTATTCTTAAGAAACTGTCACCATGCCTACTCCAACAACACAACACCTCCCAGTATTGCAACTCTCTATGAGCCAATGGGGGCCATTTTCATTCAAACCACCACTGAGACATTTGAATTAGAATCGAATGCATTTTACATTATGATATAACTACAGGCCTATGGAGGGCAGGGAACAGGATGTGGTAGTTTATACAAGAATGACTCCCATACGATTATGTATTTGAGAGGTTAGCCACTAAGGATTGGTGCTATGTGAAAGGATTAGAAAAATTAACACGTGGCCTTGTTGGGGGAAGTGTGTCGCTGGGGCTAGGCTTTGAGGTTTTAACATCTTCTAAGACCAGAGTCTCTCCCTCTGCCTGTAGATGAGGATGTAGATTTCAGCTATTTCTTCAGTGCCATTTTCACTCTATGATAACTGACTAAACACTTGGAACTGTATGCAAGCTCCTAATTATATGCTTTCTTTTATAAAAGTTGCCTTGTTCATGATGTCTCTTCATAGCAACAGAACAGTGGCCCAGACACTAGATATATCCCATATAAACATGTATAAAATCAAGGGACTTACATTCTATTTCTAGAAATTAATAAAACAATATAATTATTAAATGTGATAATCTATGTCCTTCATAACTTTTAAAATCATACTAAATAACTGTAGATTCAGCAACACCTAGTATTTAAAGTGAAAGATATTCACAGGAATTATTTTGAAGCTAGAGTGGTGAGAAGAAAAGTTTTGTTAAGCAACCCAGTCCTCCATGCAAATGGAATCTTTGAAATAATTTTGGAACACAGTGAAGAACTTTATATGGTAATTAGAAGAAGGGTACACTGCAAAGAATACCTGTTCAAGAGTTCCCCCATGAAAATCCACTTTCTAGGATGCTAGCAGTTTCTTCTTAGCATGAATGTTACAGAACATCCAAAGAGAGTATGATTGACAAAGACCCCAACATTTTCTCATTATCTCCAAGTTTAATGCAAACAGAAAATTGTGACTGCACTAATGGGTAGATTATTATAAAATAGTACTGATATATGAAAGAAGATTTTTGTAGAATATTAGTTGAAGGTATGTTATATTTAATTATGCTGTGGAACATTTGTTTAATGACACAAAGATGTGTTGTATTCATGTTTTTGTTTTGTTTTTTTGTTTGTTTGGTTAGTTGGTTGGTTTGTTTTTCAAGACAGGGATATTCTGTGTAGCTTTGGAGCCTATCCTGTCACTTGCTCTGTAGACCAGGCTGGCCTGTAATTTACAGAGATTCACCTGCCTCTGCCTCCTGAGTAGTGGGATTAAAGGTGTGCTCCACCAACGCCTGGCATGTAGTATTCTTTTATTTGCATTTGTTCAACTCTGTGAAGCTGTGTTGCTTTGCCTGCCTAAAACAACTGGCAGGACTAATAAAAAGCTGTACAGCCAATAGAAAGGGAGGAGAAAGAATAGGTGGGGCTGGCTGGCAGAAAGAATAAAAGGGAGGAATCTGAAAAAAGGGTTGGAGTAGCAAATTGAGAGGAGGATGTTAGGGGTCAGGCACCCAGCTATACAGCAGATTACAGAGTAAGAAGTCAAGCAAGATATATAGAATAGAAAAAAAAATCCCAGGGGCCAAAGGTAGATAGGATAATTTTAAAAAGCTGCCTAGAACCAAGTAAAGCTAAGGCCAGGCATTCATATAAAGAATAAGCTTCTCTCTCTCTCTCTCTCTCTCTCTCTCTCTCTCTCTCTCTCTCTCTCTCTCTCTCTCTGTGTGTGTGTGTGTGTGTGTGTGTGTGTGTGTGTGTGTGTGTGTGTGTGTGTTTATTTAGGAGCTCCTTTCAGCCACCACAAAGAGTCAACCAAGGAAAACTAAAACTAAAGAGGAAAATTAACTAACTACAGAATATAGTTATCAACCACATTATTGTAAGAGAAATTTTAATAGTAAGAGAAACAAAGATCAAGCAGCCAATTTTGTGCTTATAAAGGAGAAGTTAAGCATTCTGTTGAGGGTTTAATTATAAGGTAAATAAATAAATCTAGGTGATCTTCATAATCTCAGAATCTAGAATATCCTAAAAGTATAATTAAAAATATGGAATGTGTTACCCTAGTATCATGTCCCCATTAGAGAATACATTTCCTGTACTTCTTTATTTAGGCATATATAGATGAGGGATTATATTTAGGTATATATAGATGAGAAAGTATGAAGATGTCATTAGAAGGATCTTGCCTTCTTTCCATACATATAGAAGTACTAAGCCCCTGAATGATATATCTCCATTTTGTACATGGTCCTGTTCTCTTGCTTATTAGCCCATTCAAATGAAGAAAGTAGCACAGACCCATATATATCAATTGTAATTTACATAAAATTTTTGGGACACACATGTGTATAATAAAAACTGTCACTCTTGTCATCATTTCTACATAATATACCTCAGTGGAGCAAATCAACATTATTAATGATAGCTGAAAACTCATGCTCATTACATCACTAATCATGCTAAGGTAATTGTGATGGTACCTAAATGCCTCTAATTGTGACATGTACCTAAAATGGATTAGTAAGATATGCAGGAGAACTGTTCTGATACTGATGGGTAAATGGATAGAAGTGGAAATTATTATACTAAGTAAAATAAGTAAGTCAAGGTGCTGGGCAGTAGAAAAACACTCAACCATATAATATATAATAAATATCATTTTAAAATAATAAGTAAAAATATGTTAGATTCCTGTAGGAGGGGAAAGAATGAAGAAAGGAAAGCAGATGGTTGACCACAAGGCAAGAAAAGGAGATCTTGAAAAGGGATGAGGAAAATAAGAAATGGTGTGAACAGCCAGTATTATCAATGTACATTGCATACAATCCTGTAAATAACATAATTATGCCCACTATTTTATACAATTTATAGGAAGTTTAGAAAAATAAAGATGCACACAGACAGACACAGAAAATCTTACAATCACTTTGCCACAATTATTCTGAACAGAGTTTGAGCAGTATACAACTTCTCACTCTGTATCTTCTCCTTCTACAGTATATACCTTCTCCCTCTGTAAGAATGAGATAGGCTCATTGAAAGCTGTAGCTCAGAAACACATTGATATCAGGAAGTCTGCATGGCTATAAAATGATAAAAAATTTATAGAACTTTGTGTATAGGTGTTACATCACTTATAGTCACCATTCAAAATTAAAAGTGAAATATACCAACATGCATTGATATGCTATACCAACAATAAAATAATATATAACAATAGTAAAAATAAGTATATAAAAATAAAATCTTCAAATTAAAGTATATTATCATGTTTTCCAATGTTTGTTTTATTATTACTTTATTCTACTTCATCCTCCTATAAGCTTTCAGTAAAATTTGTTGTGAAATGCCATTTGTGTTTGTGACTGACAAAATGCCAGATCTCTTATCGTAAGCCAAGTGGAAAGAGGAAGACTTCAGAGATCTTACTGGCTGCTGGGAAATTTGCATGAACATGTCATATATTACCATTTCACACATTAACTATGACAATACATTTCATTTGAATAGTTAAATTGAAGATATAGAATGTGTTCGTGTTGCATGTTTATTTAGGTTATCCTAAGTAAAATGTTGCTGTGTTGATGAATTCTCTGATTTTTCTAGGTAAAACCAATCCAGCAAATACTCTCAAAAGAATGCTCAAAGATATTTTGGTTATTCATTTTTTTCTCTTCAATCACATTTTTTTGCAGATTTTTTATTTGAATTAGAAACAAGATTGTTTTACATGACAATCCCAGTTCCCTCTCCCTCCCCTCCTCGCCTACCACCCCCCAACAACTAAAACCCTACCTATCACATACCCTTTCTGCTCCCCAGGGAGGGTGAGGCCTTCCATAGGGGGTCATCGGAGTCTATCATATCCTTTGGATAGGGCCTAGGCACTCACGGAGTACCCCCCTTCAATCACTCTTATTGTTTTTATTTATTGTTGGTAAAGAAGACTTGTTAAGTACTGAGTTCTTGGTATTAATAAACAAACATTTTATATTATATAAGTATTTCACATAATATTTTACTTTAAAACATGTACATGACACACCTACAGATTACCTACATAGTATATCTAAATAACATATTAACGTCCATAGAAAAAGAAATTGGATCCATAATGTACTATGCATCACCTATTTCTTTTTTAATCATACCTTGGTGCCTAACATTTTCATCTGATTTTATTATTTTACTTGATGAGATGGTCCGATTTTCTCAATTTAATTCAACATGAGGCACCCAGAAAGCAGTACTTTCATCTGAGAAACATCTCAATGGCATTGACCTGTGGCATGTATGTTGCAGAATTTTCTTGATTTGTGAAGATCTATGCCATTTTATGTGATGCTGACCATGTTATGCAATGCAAGCAAGCAAGCAGCTTTCTGCCATGGTATCAAATTCCGTTGCTGGATTCAGGATCCTTATTGAGTTTATGCCTTGACTTCCCTGATGATGGACCTCTAAGATGAAATAAACTCTTTACTTCTAAAATTAATCTTGATCAGACTGTTTATCACAGCAACAGAAATCAAACTAGGACAGTTGTAAAAACTGATTTTGCTTTGATTTATCTGACATTAATTTGCATGTGTTCTATTATGTAAATAAGTTTCATTTGCTCTCATTTTAATGAATAATTTGTGCATAATATTTCTGTGAATAAGAAATGTTTAAAGACTATTCTATCATAAATTCTATCATTTAATAATTTATCAGTATATAGAGAAAAGTTGATGCTGCATATAAAATTATGTGGTGCATGACTTTTGTCCCAGCACTCGGGAGGCAGAGGCAGGTGGATCTCTGTGAGTTCCAGACCAGCCTGGTCTACAAGAGCTAGTTACAGGACAGGCTCCAAAGCCACAGTGAAACCCTGCCTTAGACCCCCCCCCACACCAAAATAATTTAAACATCTCAGAAGCAACATTAAACAAAGAAAAGGAAACTGAGTGCCAGTTATGTTTCTATTGTTGAGATAAAGATCATGACAAAAAGAATTTAGAGGACAGGGTTTATTTAGCTCACGCTTCTTAATCACAACCCATCACTGAGACATAACTATACAGGAACTCAGCAATCTGGAGGAAGGAAATGAAGCAAAAGCACATAGTATTGCCATTCATTACCCATTTCTTTCTCAGTTTGCTTTCTTAGACAATTCAGGATCTTCTGCACAATGTGGCACCAGATAGTCGGGAAGGTAATCACATATTAAAATAAAATCATGAAAATATTCTATAGACTTGCCAGTAGGCCAGTCAGTTGGAGGTATTTTCTTAACTAGGATTTCTGTTTCTAGTAGTATTCTTTCTTGTGTCAAATTGACAAAAATAAAACACGAACAAATAAACAAAAACAAACTAGTCATCAAGAAGACATTTAAAAATATTTTTAATTATTCTCATTTGTAAAATATATTATTATCTAATTAATGTAATCTTATAAATGGCCTTTTAATATTTTATGGTGGTAGGTTGATCATTTTCTTTCATTAAATATTAACTAGCACATGACTGGTTTCTTTGTAACTCATTGCATTGTTGCTTAGGTTTTATATTACTAGCAATTAAAATGGATTCATAATACTAAATATATTCTACAAATATTTAAAGGTTTTTTAATGTCTGTGCTAGAGGACTAACTTTATATTCTAAATGTATGTTAAGTAAATTAAATATTAGATAATAGAATCATTAGTCACACATGATATCTACTGAATTAGACATTACAGTTGAATGCCACAAATTTAATATTATAATCTTAACATTTGTATCTCATTTACTTATATTAAGACAATGATTATTTTAACAATTAGTAAGTATGTAACAAATTAACTTGGAAAAGTATGCAATTTAAACATAACTTTGGTAGTGGTATTTGATATAATCATTTTTAGGAAAATATTAATGTTGTTTGTAATAGTTCCTTCAAAGGGGTATAAATTGAAAGTATTAGTGTTTCCACTATTCATCAAACATTGATTAATATATAGGCAGTAGATAACTGAGAGATAGACAGAGAGTAGAGAGATCATAGTTGTAAATATTAGGTATATGCTAACATATAGGTGAATATACATAGAGATACATGACATATACATATAATATAGCTACATATTAGATTACTATAGAACTATAGACACAATATGGCAACCACCAGAAGCATCTTGGTGTCTACCATTTGAAATACAGAGAAATGTGTTTTGTCTTAACTGAGATACATGATGTACGTTCATGTTAAATACACCTTAAAAAGTTTTGATATTATGCTGATTTGAAATAAAATTCTAAATAAAAGATAATTATTTTATTTGATTATTTTTACTCTCTAACATGCAACAACTGAAAGACATAAGGTTTTTGATGGATCACATTGGATTTATGAGGACAGCATTGTTCAAGTGTTCAATGACATTTCCAATGTCAGTGTGAATTAGATCTTTCTGGCATATTCAACCATAATTACTGCATGCATAGATAAGACATAATATCATCCTGTAAAGAATAAAGATAAACATTTTTTGAATAATAATATTAATTATACATTCTGTCAAATATAAAGATTACAGCACAAAGCAAGAGGACACAGAAAAATCTGTTTCCCCTCAAGATAATTGGTTTGATTTCTCTTTGTCAGCTTCTGAATTCATGTATTTTTTATTCATAATGACCAAAATGATGACATACATGAGATTTAAATCTGTAAAATGAGTTTCAAATAGCATTGGTTAAGTAATAAAATACTGTTTTGGAATGAGATTCATGAAGCAATTTTAAATTTTCTTTTAAGGTACTGGGTATATCAGTCAGTGATACAGTACTTGTGTAGAAGTCCAGGAGCTTGGGTTCTTCTGAGATTTTTTGTGTGGATGTTTTGCTACTGACTTAGTATATTGTGAAGAGACAAAATGACTAAGGTAACTCATAGAAAAATATTTCATTGGAAACTTGCTTACAATTTCAGAGAGATAGTTTACTATCATCATAACAGGAAGTCATGGCAGTTGGCAGGCAGTCATGGAACTGGAGTATTACCTCAGCGCTACATCATGATCCACAGGCATTAGGCAGAGGGATAGAGAGAAAGACTTGGCCTTTCTGGACTTTTGAATCATTAAGATACTCCCTCCAATAACAGACCTCCTTTAACAGGGCCACGCCTCCTAATCCTTCCCAAATAATTTCTCCAACTGGGTACCAAGAAGTTAAACATATGTGTTTACGGGGGGCATTATCATACAAACCAAAAATAAAAAGATAATTTTCATTATGAGATACCTGTTATGTGGGAAGAGGATATTGACTGTGATAGCAATTTTCAAAAGCGAATCCCCCTCCCAAAAAAATGTTGACATCCATTCAAGAGATTTTCATCACTTTGACAAGTATCTGATTAGATTATTAAAACTATAGAATGATAGCACAAAGTATCATGTAATCTCAGTTTAACTAAGCTGAGTACAAAGGTGTTATTTATTTTTTCCATGGATGTCTTTAACCAAGTGCTAAGCATTGCCCGGTGGTGACACAATGAATTATTTGGCTTCAAAGGGATTGATTATAGTTTATTAGAAAGACAAAGTGGAAGTTGAAATGTTAAGGTTGTCTTTAAGCCAGTTTGTTTCAAAATGAGAAATAAACAATCATAAGGGAGCTAGGAAGCAAGGAAGAATAGGCTTGCCTGGCTTCCTGCATGAGAGGAGGTCTGGAGAGGTAGGGTTAGTGGGCTTGTAAGTTTGGAATGCAATTCTAATTTGTGTATCCCTATATTTTATCTCAAGAATTCATTTCTGTGGTTTCTCTAGGGCTGAAATCATTTATCTTATACAAATATTCATAATACAAGGTTCTAATTTAAACAATGATCCTGGTTGTTGCTTAGTTTTCTTTCAATCTACAATAGTTTGTTTTAATATTCTTGAGTATTTATATTCAAATTCTAAACAAGATTTATGCATATACAATCTAATAAGAAACCCAAACTAATCATGATCACCCACTTAAAATATTTCTATCTGAAACAAGCATCTGTGATGACTCTTATGGACAGAGAATAGTTAAAATATTCAACATGTTGCTCATACTCCATGTTTTTCAAATCTTCACAATCATCTCATCACATAGGTGAAAGGATTGTGATGTGAACTTACTGAAAATCCTGAGATATGTAATAGCATAACCATCTCATTTTTATATGCTAGATAATAGATAACAGAATGAAACTCAGAAATTCAAATCCTTATTAATATCTCTTTTTCTGTTTTCACTTCTATATTTGTGAGCTCTCTCTCTCTCTCTCTCTCTCTCTCTCTCTCTCTCTCTCTCTCTCTCTGTGTGTGTGTGTGTGTGTGTGTGTGTGTGTGTGTGTGTGTGCATGCGAGCGCATGGAGAAAGCCTTAGAAAAGGAAGCACAGCAATTTAATTGATTTTTCAACATCATCCATTGTCTTCTCTAGATATGTATTGAATTAAACAACATTTTAGAATGATCCCAACTAGAGATAAAATGGTAGTACACTTTGATAATATTAACTTTGGAAAAATACAGTTATTGATCATTTTTGTTGAGAAACACTAAATAAACTCAGATTGAAGAATCGAGCTAAAGGTATGGACAATTCTTCCTTGAAAAAGCTAAATACAGAAGAAAAACACGGGAAATGTCAGTAAATCATAAAATGACTTTTGGAGCTATAAACATCTTATGGTCAACTTAAATATATTTATTATATCAATACTTAAATTTTATCTCCATGACAAGAATTTACCATCTTTGATCTACCAGCAATATGCACTTGCTCTTGAGAAATATTTATTGAATTACTAATATCTATATTACCAAGACATTTTACATGGTCTTTTTAGATGTAGTGTATCACTTGAAAAGTGAGTAGGACTGAATAATCAGACCTTCCAGCACATATTTATAAGTGGCTAAGGAAATAAAATATGCAAGTGATGTTGAATCAATCAAATAGAAGATTATTCCACAGGAAAGCAAATGAATCAAGGATGTTGGCATTTTGACATTGAGGTACACAATAAGCAAAAATGGCCCACTTGCAAATAGCAGTTAGATCATATTGCTCATAGTGTACTAGCTAATAGCAACAATTTAGTCAGGTAGAAGTCATTTGAAAACAAACAAAATCAATGTTGACTGTTCTTACAAACAGCATAAGAAAAGACTGTTATTTATGTGCAATTTGGGCATAGCTGCTACTCATGCATAATATGGAACCATTTCCATTTTAAATCTCTAGATTTTATGCTGCAAACTGTGCTCAATTACAGTGTGAGCTCTGACTAGTAATTTTCATTGGTCATTGTATAAAAAGCCTCTGTGTGACTCCTGACCTCTTAGAGTCAGGCTAGTTTATTTTTCAACTTCTTTATCTTATAAGGTCACAATATATTTCATTTATATCTTCCTATCTGAGTCTTTTAATTAGAAGGCTTGCATTATCTCATTATATATACAATAATATCAAACCTTTGAACATGCATTCCTTGATTTGCCATCACATTCCAGCTGTGTGTATAAGATTTGGTCTGCTTGCAGTGAATTAACTACTTATGCTTTTCAATGTGGACACAAAAGCCTAAAGGAAATATGACTCTAAATTCACAGTGCCATAAATGTCATTTTAAACTGGAAATGGACATTAGTTATGATTGAGTGCAACACATTAAATTTGTACTTGAAGAAAACCAAGTCAGCAGACATTAATTATTTTTAAAGCCATATCATAAAGTAAAGGCAAATGAACAAGTAGGATACGGTACTGGGCTTTCCAAAACAAACTTCTGCATTGTGTAGTGACACATACCAGAGCTGTGGTCAATGCCTTCACATTTAATACTTGTCACTCTAGTCTCAGCCCACTGAAAAATTACTGATTTGCTTTTAAGTTCTCAGCTCATTCTTATATTTTTGGCTGTGAGCCTAACTTTTATCAGCTGAGCCATCTTGGGAGGGGAGAGGGAGTTTGGAGAAAGAGAAAGGGAGAAGAGGAGGATAGGAGGATATGAGAGAGCAGGAAGATCAAGTCAGGGAAAGAATAGAGGAGAGCAAGAAAAAAAAAAGAAAGAAACTACAATAGAAGATGCCATTATAGGTTTAAAGAGAAATCTGGCACAAGGAAAATGTCCAGAGATTGGCAAGGATGACCCCAACTAAAAATCTAAGCAATAGTTGAGAGGCTACCTTAAATGCCCTCCTCCAATAATGAGATTGATGACTACCTTATATGCCATCCAAGAGCCTTCATCCAGTAGCTGATGGATGCAGAAGCAGACCCCCACAGATAAAGACTGAACTGAACTACTGGAACCCAGTTGCAGAGAGGGAGCAGTGATGAGCAAAGGAGTCAAAACAAGACTGGAGAGACCCACAAAAACAGCTGACCTGAACAAGGGGGAGCTCATAGCCCCCTGACCGATTGCTGGGAAACCAGCATAGGGACAGTCCAGACACCTTGAAGGAGCATGTCAGTTTGGAGGTCTGGTTAATCTATGGGGCCTCTGGTAGTAGATCAGTATTTATCCGTAGTACACGAATGGAATTGGGAGCCCTTTCCACATAGATGAATGCTCTCTCAGCCTAGACACATGGGGGAGGTTCTAGGCTCTGCTCCATATGATATTTGCTGAAACCCCAGGGGACTGGGGTTTGGTGGGGACAGGGGAGGAAGGGAGGGATAATGAACATGTAAGCCAAGCTTGTTTCTAACTTAAATTAGTATAAAAAAGAAGAAAAAATTTTCAGCTCACTCATGCATCCAGATCCACATTATATGCCCTAAGCTTGCTGCGGTTTAAAATGCTATTTTCAGTCCTAACTGTAATAAAACAAGAACTCCAGACATACAAGATAAATGAGCTTACAAGATTACTGTGCTCAATGCCTCAGATTCAAGAGGAGGAACTTATATGATCTGATAGTATTGTTTCTGTGTCTAGCTCTAACCTCTGAAAGATAAATAAAGAAATAAAAGATAAAGCTGATGATGCCCTCAACTAGCACATGAGACAGCTGTCTACTCCCACCACTTCTTTTTCAATATAGTTATTGAAACACTGAGCAGAGTCATTAGACACTCAATAGAAAGTAAGGATACAAGTTGGAAAACAGTTCAAATTATTCCTCTTTTTAAATGATACTATATATCAGATACAAAATTCTACCAGAAAATTCTAAGAAATTATGAATCATTTGAGCAAAGTAGCAGGATGTAAAATCCACTTATGAAAATAATAAAACTCCAAAAATGTAAAGTTTAATACTCTTCTATTCATAAGGGCCTGGAAAATAAAGTATCTATTGACTAAAATAACCAAGGAAGTGAAAGAACTCTACAAGGAAAATGTTAAACCTCTGAGGGGAAGTATTGAGGAAGACATGGTACTTTGAATGTATTTAACTCCCAGATAGAGAAGCTGACTCTTCTTTAAGTCAAAGTAATAGCCATGTCTACCAGAGTAAAAGGATGTACTTTATCCTGTCATGGTGTAAGTTTGCTTTGAATTTTGTAAAGAGATACTGGCTAACACAAAGTGAATTATTGCTACAAAATGAAATTAATTTTATAATTGGTATGTTTTATTTTTCACCAATTCTCCTTTTATAATCTTGAATATGTGTCTATAGTTGAGAGTCAAGAATCATAGAGAGTTTCATCCCCACATATTATCCTTCCTCAACATACTTATTTTATCTTTCTTGACCAAAGTAAATTCTCAGACTGAAATATTACATTTTTACAGATGTATCATAAAGACAGAAAAATATATCTGGTGACAGAGTAGGGGGCAAGGAGGCTTATATAAATGCACAAGAGTTTATAGGTTTAAAATGGAAACTAAGATATAATTTTTATTTTCTCAGAAAATAAGTCCTCATAATACTTCTGTATTGTTAAACACAAACAGCTTATCAAGGAATGAACTAAGTGGTGTTTGTCAATAGCTGTTGGCAGGAGAGCTGCAACAGATCAGTCTAGAGTGCTTTTGAAAATGTTTTGGTCTCACAAACAGGCTGTTGAATCCATTTGAGATAGAGATGAAAAAGGCTAGAAATTCAATTTTTTCCTTTTTTAAAATTTAAATTAGAAACAAGCTTCTTTTACGTGTCAATTCCAGTTCCCTCTCCCTCCCCTCCTCCCCTGCCTTCCACCAAACCACTGTCCCAACACATTTCTGCTCCCCTGGGAGGCGAGGCCTTCCCTGTGCATCTTCAAAGTCTACTTATCACTTGGAGCAAGGCCTAGACAATCCCCTTTTGTGTCTCAGCTGAGAGAGTATACCTCTATGTGGAGTGGGAACCCAAAGTTCATTTGTGTACTAGGGGTAAATACTGATCCACTGCCAGAGGCCCCATAGATTTCCCAGAACTCCAAATTGACTTCCCTGTTCAGGGTGTCTGGAAAAGTCCTATGCTCGTTTGTCAGCTAACAGTCTGGTGTCCATGAACAACAACTTTTTCAGGTCAACTGTTTCTGTGTGTTTCTCCAGTATGGTCTTGAATCCATTGCTCACCACTCCTCCCTCTCTGCAACTGGATTCCAGGATTCAGCTCAGTGTTTAGCTGTGGGTCTCTGTGTCTGCTTCCGTTAGTTACTGGATGAAGGCTCTAGGATGGCATATAATGTAGTCATCAATCTCATTATCAGAGAAGGGCATTTAAGCTAGCCTCTTGACTAGCCTCTGTTATTGTATCTATTTTCTTGCTCTCCTCTATTCTTCCCCTGACTAGAACTTCCTGCTCTCTCATGTCCTCCTCTCCCCTTCTTTTCCTTCCTCTCTTTCTGATAACTGCCTTTCCCCTACCCGAATGCTCCCAATTAGCTTAGGAGATCTTGTAAGTTTACTCTTCTCTTGGGGACCATATATGTCACTCATAGGATCCTTCTTTTTTCCTAGCTTCTCTGGTCGTGGAGATTGTAGGCTGGTACATGTTTGATCTATGTCTAAAATCGATATATGAGTGAGTACATGAGATTTTTGTCTTTTTTGTGACTGGGTTACCTCACTGAGGGTGGTTTCTTCTAGTTCCATGCATTTGGCTCTGAATTTTAAGATTCCAAAGTTGTTTTTTTTTTTTCTTCTGAGTAGTACACCATTGTGTAAATGTACCACATTTTCTCCATCGATTCTTCTGTTGAAGGGCACCTAGGTTGCTTCCAGGTAGATTCCAGCTGTTACAAATAATGCTGCTGTGAACATGGCTGAACAGATGTCCTTGTTGTGCTTCTTTTCGGTGGAATTGCTGGATCTTGTGTTAGACTGATTGACATTTTCCCATTGAATAGCCATACTGATTTCCAAAGTGGCTGTATGAGTTGGCACTCCCACCCGCAGTGAAGGACTGATCCCCTTTCTCTACCTCCTCTCCAGTATAAACTGTCATTGGTGTTTTTGATTTTAACCATTCTCATAGGTGTAAGACAGTATCTCAGAGTTGTTTTGATTTGCATTTCCCTGATGGCTAAGGATGTTAACCAGTTTTGTATGTGTATTTCAGCCATTTTAGATTCTTCTAATTCTTCTATTTAGTTCTGTATCCCATTTTTAATTGGATTAGTTGGGTTTTTTTTTGTGACAAGCTTCCTGAGTTCTTTCTATATTTTGGGGATCAGCACCCTGTCAGATGTGGGGTTGGTTCATATCTTTTCCCAATACAGACTCTTGTTTTGTCTTGATAACTGTGTCCTTTGCCTTAAAGAAGCTTCTCTGTTTCAGGAGGTCCATTTATTAATTGTCGATCTCAGTGTCTGTGCTACTGGTGTTATGTTCAGGAAGCAGTCTCCTGTACTAATTCTTTCCATGGTACCAACTAACTTCTCTTCTAAAAAGTTCAGTGTGGCTGTATTTATGTTGAGGTCTTTGATCCATTTAGACTTAAGTTTTGTTCATGACAATAGATGTGGATCTATCTGCAGTCTTCCACACAATAACATCCACTTATGCCAGCACCATTTGTTGAAGACGCTTTCTCTTTTCCATTGTAAATTTTAGTTTCTTTTTCAAAAATCAGATGTTCGTATGTGTTTGAGTTAGAATCAGTGTTTTCAATTAAATTCCATTGGTTTACCTGTATATTTTTTGCCAATACTACACTGTTTTCAGGATTATAGCTCTGTAATAGAGCTTGAAGTCAGGGATGGTGATGATTCCAGAAGTTCCTTTATTGTACAGAGTTTTGGCTCCCCTCGGTCTTTTATTTTTCCATATAAAGTTGAGAATTGTTCTTTCAAGGTCTGTGAAGAATTGTTCTTGGATTTTTAAGGGAATTGAATTGAATTTGTAAATTGGCAAGATTGCCATTTTTATTATGTTGATCTACATATCCAAGAACATGGAAGATCCTTCCAATTTCTGGTATCTTTTTAAATTCATATCTTTAATGATTAAAAGTTCTTGTTATACAGGTATTTCACTTTTTTGGCTATCGTTACACCAAGGTATTTTAGGTTGTTTTTGGCAATTTCAAAGGGTGTAGTTTCTTTGATTTCTTTCTCAGTCCATTTATCATCTGTATGTTGTAGGGATAATGATTTTTTTGCATTAATCTTGTATCTTACCAATTTGCTGAAGGTGTTTATCAGCTGTAGGAGTTCCCTAGGAGTATCTTTTGGTTGACTTATGTAAACTACCGTATCATCTGAAAATAGTGAAAGTTCAAATTCTTCTTTTCCAATTTTAATTCCCTTGATCTCCTTTTGTTGTCTTATTGCTCTAGCTAGCACTTCAAGAACAGTATTGAAAAGGTATGGAGTGGACAGCCTTGTCTTGTTTCTGATTTTAGAGGAATTGTGTTGAGTTTCCCTATGTTTAGTTTGATGTTGGCTGTTGACTTGCTCTATATTGCTTTTATTATATTTAGGTGTGTTGCTGTTATCCCTGATCACTCCAAGATCTTTATCATTAAGGGGTATT
Source organism: Cricetulus griseus (assembly GCF_003668045.3). NCBI lineage: Eukaryota > Metazoa > Chordata > Mammalia > Rodentia > Cricetidae > Cricetulus > Cricetulus griseus. The sequence goes on along the minus strand of NW_023276807.1, from coordinate 236,198,432 downwards.
AGGTTTTGTTTTTTTTTTTCCCAAAGGCTTTCTAAGCATTTAGTGAGATGATCATGTGATTTTGATTTTTCTTTTTCAGTTTGTTTATATGGTGGATTACATTTATGAATTTTCATGAGTTGAACCATTCTTGCATCCCTGGGATGAAGCCTACTTGATCATGGTGGATGATTTCTCTTATGTGTTCTTGGATTAGGTTTGCCAGGATTTTATTGAGTATTATTGCATCTATGTTCATAAGGATATTGGTCTGTAGTTCTATTTCTTGATTGTGTCTTTTTGTGGCTTGGGTACTAAGGTTACTGAAGCCTTGGAAAAAGTTTGGCATTGACCCTTCTGCTACTATTGAGTGAAATAATTTGAGGAGAATTGGTATTAGCTGTTCCATGAATTTCTAGTAGAATTCTGCACTGAAGCCTTCTGATCCTGGGCTTTTTTTTTTTTTTTTTTGGGGGGGGGAGAATTTTGATGACTGCTTCTGTTTCATTAGGGGTTTGTCTGTTCTTGATTTAAGTTTGGTAAGTGAAATCTATCCAGAAAATTGTCCATTACTTTAGATTTTTGAATTTTGAGGAATACTGTTTTTCAAAGTATTACCTGATGATTCTCTGGATTTCCTCAGTATCTGGATTTTGGCTCCCTTTTAATTTCTGATTTTATTAGTTTGCACATTCACTCTCTGCTGTTTGTTAAGTTTGGATAAATATTTGTCTATCTTCTTGATTTTCTCAAAGAAAGAATTCTTTGGTACATTGATACTTTGAATTGTTTTCTTTGTTTCCATTTTATTGATTTCAGCTCTGAATTTGATTATTTCCTGGCCTCTAATCCTCCAGGGTGTATTGGCTTCTTTGTGTTTTAGATCTTTCAGTTCTGCTGTTAATTCTCTAGTGTGACTATTCTTCAGTTTCTTCATGTGGGCACTTAGTGCTATGAACTTTCCTCTTAGCACTGATTTCAAAGTTTCCCTTAATTTTGGGTATTTTGTGTCCACATTCTCATTGAATTCTAGGAAATCTTTGATTTGTTTTTTATCTCTTTATTTATTTTTTATTGCACCCAGGAATGGTGCAATTGGGCATTATTCAATTACCATGAGTTTGTAGTTTTTCTACAATTTATGTTGTTGCTGAATTTCTAACTTTAAATCACGGTGGTCTGATAAGATACAGGGGGTTATTTTAATTTCTTTGTACCTGTTGATATTTGCTATGTTGCCAAGTATGTGTTTGATTTTAGAGAAGGTTCCATGTGGTGCTGAAAGAAGATATATTCTTTTGTGTTTGGATGGAATGTTCTATAGATATCTATTAAACCCAATTGGGCCATAACTTCTATTAGTTCCTTTGTTTCTTTGTTAAGTTTCTGTCTGGTGTTCCTGTCTAGTGTTGATAGTGGGGTGTTGAAGTCTCCCTCTATAAGTGTGTGCGCTTTTATGTGTGATTTGAATTGTAGTAATGTTTCTTTTACAAAGGTGGATGCCTTTGTATTTCGTGCATAGATGTTCAAAATTGAGATTTCATCGTGATGGATTTCTCCTGTGATTAGTAACAAGTGACCTCCTTCATCTCTTTTGATTGATTTTAGTTTAAAGTCTAATTTGTTCGATATTAAGTTTGTTACCCCTGCTTGTTTCTTGTGTACAGGTGATTGGAAAATCTTTTCCCAATCCTTTACTCTTAGGTACAGTCTGTCATTGAAGTTGAGGTGTGTTTCTTGTATGTAGCAGAAGGATGGATTCAGTCTTGTTATCTATTCTGATACCCTGTGTCTTTTTATAAGTGAGTCAAGACCATTGATAGTGAGGGATATTAATGACCATTGATTGTTCATTCTTGGTTTTTTTTTTTTTTTTTTGGATTTGGTGGTGGTGGTGGAAATGTGTGTGGATTTCCACCCCTGTTTTCTTTTGGCTGTTTGTAAAGTGGGATTATCTATTGCCTATGTTTTTCTTGTTGAAATTAACTTCCAGGGGTTGGAGTTTTGTTTCCAGAATGTTTTTGTGGGGCTGGATTAGTGGATATGTATTGTTTAAATCTGTTTTTTAATGGAATAACTTGGTTTTTCCATCTATATTGATTGAAAGCTTTGCTGGGTATAGTAGTCTGGGCTGCCATCTGTGATCTCTTAGTGTTGGTAGAATATCTATCCATGACCTCTAGGCTTTCAGAGTTTCCATGGAAAAGTCATGTTTAATTCTGGTAATTCTGATAGGTTTGCCTTTATATATTACTTGAACTTTTTCCTTAACCACTTCTTAATATTCTTTCTTTATTCTGTATGCTTGGTGTTTTGAGTATCATGTGGCAGGGTACATTTTTGTGGTCAATTCTATTTGGTGTTCTGTAGTCTTCTTGTTCTTTCATTGGCATGTCTTTCTTTAGGTTGGGAAAGTTTCTTCTATGATTTTGTTGGATATGTTTTCTACACCTTTGAGTTGGGTTTCTTCACCTATTATTCTTCAGTTTGGCCTTTTCAGTGTCCCATATTTCCTGGATATTTTGTGTTAGGGATTTTTGAACTTAAGATTTTCTTTGGTGGATGAATCTATTTCTCCTAATGTACTTAAATGCCTGAGATTCTCTCTTCTATCTCTTGTATTCTGTTGGTTGTGCTTGTGTCTGTAGTTCCTGGTCATTTACCCAGATTTTCTATTTTCAGCAATCCTTCAGTTTGTGTTTTATTTATTGTCTTTATTTCAGTTTTCAGGTTTTGAACTGTTTCTTTATAAGATTTGATGATTACTTGTAATTTTTGTTTTGTTTTTTTCTTCTACTTCTTTAAGGGATTTTTCTCATATCCTCTTTGAGAGCCTCTAGGATTTTCATCAAGTTGTTTTCTGTGTCATTCTCTTCTGCTTCATCTGTATTGAGATATTGATGTCTTGCTGGTGTTGGGTCCCTATACTCCAGTGGTTTCATATTCAATTTTCTATTTTTGAATATGTTTTGATATTGTCTTCTTGTCAACCCTTCTTCCGGGGGTGTAGAAGGAGTCTCTTCCTCTCCTGGTGGGTACATGACCAATGTTCCCTTCCAGTGGGTGTAAACAGGTCCAAAACTCTGATGCCTATCCTCATCCCATGGATGGAGACTGACTGGTACCAAGGTCTTTGCAGGCTGTGATTGGGCTGGATCTCTCCAGGAATGGATCCACAGTGTGTGGTCAAATTGATTCAAATATTATTATAGTTCTGTAAATAGTTAAAATTTCTTATTTGTCTTATAGTTCAAACAACAAATTTAATAGTTTATTATTATATAATAGGTAAAAGCATACAGTAATAGACAATCCCATATAATTAACTTGGTGTTACAAAATTTAGTAAAATAATAATATAGTCTAAGATAGATCTCCTTTCTTTATTATTGGTGTCAGAAACACTATAAATCTGAAAGTTATTTTTATGATCACCTGTCAGTTAATATATTTCTTTAGTAAATTATATAATGTGATATAATATATCATAGTACTACATTTATATATACTATTAAGATATACTTAATAAATCATGTGATTAAATTGTAGTATCACAGAGCCTTCATCCAGTAGCTGATGGAAGCAGAAGCAGAGATTCACAGCTAAGCACTTGGCTGAACTCCTGGAGTCCAATTGTAGAGATGGAGGTGTGATGTGAAAAAAAGTAGGGACCATGTTTGGGAAACCCTCAGAAACTTGTTGTCTAAGAAAGTGGGAGGTCACTGACCCCAGACTGACATCTGGGAAACCTACACAATCCTTAACTAGGCCATCTAAACATGGGTGTCAGTTGGGGGACTTGGGCAGTCTATGGAGCCACTGTCAGTAGAACCAGTAATTATCACTAGTAGATGAAATGGTTTTTGGGGGCCCATTCCCTATGGAGGGCTACCTTGCTTGACCTAGATACAGGGAAAAGGCCTCAGTTCTAAACCAAATAATGTGACAGACTTTGATGATTCCTCATATTAGGCCTCACATTCTTTGAAGAATCAATGGGGGTGGGATGATAAGTTTGTGGAGGAGTGAGAGGTAACAGGAATTGGTATGTAAAATAAGATTGCTTTAAAAATAAAAATGTAGCATTATTTTACAAAATTATGCAAATTTTCCCATTCCCATTTCTCATAAAAACACATTGAAATAGCACAAGTCTTTTATTTAAAAAAAGAGAGAAAATAATGCTTTCTTAATAAACAGGTAAATATATTTTAATTAATCAACTGAATATTTAACTTGTAAATCAAAGTGCTCTAAAGTTATTTTTCATTACCAGTGTATCACTAGACTTTATTACAGTTATCCCTTTTACCCATCAAAAATGAGAGACATTGCTCTGAGATTCATATTAATTTAGCAAATTTTATTAGGTTCCTATAATAAGCTGAGATTACATGTAACTAGCTATACAAGGTAGTAGAACATCACTTAGTTGAATTATTAAAAAGCTAAATAATTATAAATTTGCCCTGGAGACTATTTTCAAGTGATAATTAAAGTGCTATGTAGGCAAGAACAACAGCAAACCAGGAGTATGCTTGAGAGCATCCAGAAAAACTAATCAGAGAATTGAAGAACAGTTAGGAAATTAAGTTGGAATTGATTAGGCACAGAAAATCACAAATTCTTAATCAAGCACAGAAGTACAAAGCCTCTGGCTATAAGAAGGTCTGCAGTTCTCTTTAGATTCAGGCTAGTTTTATTTTCTCTTAAAGAGATCTTAAATGATAAAGAAAAGCACTTTGTGGACAAATTTTATTCACAGTTACTGATATTATTTTCTAACCTGCAAAACTGAAATAAATATAAAACTTACATCGAGAATTTATTTAGTCGGGCATAAGACATGAGATATAAAAGCTACATTGATGTTTGAAAAGCAAGCCCCTTGTGGTAAGACCAACAATTACTATGATCTAATCTATAATTTAATGCTGTGTGGCAGGAAAGAGGAGCCAATGAGTTCACTGTGTCCTGTGGGTTTTTAAGATGGTGCTAAAAGTAGTGAAAGCAGAGTTGAGGTTCTTTAGGAACAGCCTTTTAAACAAAGGAAAATCCTGAAAACTTCAAGACATTTTTTGATTATTCAGCATAATAATGATCACCTATTGAAGGGGTATATATGTTTGTAAAATAGGTGTCAGAAAGCCTGAAAAGATTTATAGTCACAATCTTTGGCACGTATACAAACTTGGGACCATTAACCTGTATTAAGTCTAGTGAGACTACAAAATCTCACAATTACCAGATAGATGGATCCTCAGGATTATTATGTTAAAACAGAGGGAAATTATTCAGAGAACGTATTCTGTTCTATATTTTAAAATAGCATTTAAATTGATACATTTATTTATAAATATTAGATCACATCATTAGAATACACGAATGCACACATGAAGAGAGAAATAAAGAGAGGAGAGAAAGATGGAAAGGGAAAAGGAGAGAGACAGACAGAGAGAGAAATGGAGAGAAGTGGAGAGAAGGAGGGTAGGCAGAAGGGACACACACACATACACACACACACATAGACACACACACACACACACACACACACAGAGAGAGAGAGAGAGAGAGAGAGAGAGAGAGAGAGAGAGAGAGTTTGTCTATTTTGTCTATTGTCTAGAAGTCTGGTGCACAGCAAAGCAAGTTTAAAATTTGCTGGTAGAGAATGCAATATTGATAGACAGACAATTCATCTATTTTTACTAATTCAGGACTGATAAAAAATAGATGTATTTATTAACACTCCATTCTAATTATTTTCCAACATGCTAATTAGAGACATGGAAGACATATGATATCCACATCTAACCTATGTAAATACTATACATTTATAAATAAAATATAAGTGATTGTGAAGAGAAGAAAACATATCCCAGGAAGAATTAAAACACTCTCCCAAAAATGAATGAAAAATGAAGGAAGCATTTGTGAGCTTTAGAATATTTCAAGAAAGTTACAGGAATGACTTGTAGAAGTCATTAGTGGTCAATTTAACAATATGCCCACTTAGTAGGAGAATACTGTTTCTTCCATAGTCCTTACAACTTCTCCATCCTTTGTTTTTTGGCAACAATAAGGACCCTGATATGGGTTTCTACTCATGAATCATCCCTTAATTTCAATAGTTTAAATTTTCAGACTATGGTGGTGATGAATACAGAGGGCCCCAGTTAAAACACAGAGCATGAGAGATTAAATAACAGACAAAATGTAAACATAGAAAGAAAAGTTAGAAATGAAGTCCAAGCCATAGCTAAGGAGCTATAACTATTGGTAATTAGTAAGAGAGGCAAAGACATTTCTTTGAATGTACGGAACCTAGATCAACTATGCTCCAGTAGATGACCACATAACCAGGAATAAATAGGCAGTACTAATTGGACTAGAAATATATTTTCCCTTTCTTTTCTCTCCTGTCTCCCACCTGACTTGTTCTCTCATTACCTTCTATTCTTTGCTTATTGTTTTCAAAAACAGGCAAACATGTATAAACACACACACACACACACACACACACACACACACACACACACACACACACACAACCTTCTTGATCTCATTCAGCATTGTTCGCATGTCAAATTTACCTGACAGCAGGAAACTGAGTCTTGTACAGAGACATGCTCCCACATATGCTGTCCAATTCTCAATGATTATCACTCATCTTACATATTAAATCAATGCTAAAAAGACTAAATATGATGTGTGTGTGTTTGTGTCTGTGTGTGTGTGTGTGTGTGTGTATGTGTGTGTGTGTGTGTGTGTGTGTGTGTGTGAATTTCGCTGACAGTCATTGGTATATCATCAAACAACTGAGGAGTGCATACACAAATAAAACTTACTCTACCTCTCTACACTTCTGACTCATGGTTTCTTCCACTATCTCTTAAGAAAGGAAAAAAAATGCAAACAAAAAATACACAAAAACAAGAGGAAGAATCACACCGCCTAACACACCATGCACACACACACACACACACACACACACACACACACACACACACACATATAAATACACCACACAAAAAAGACAAAAATTAAAAATTACAATGTCAATCAAAATACCAGTAAGGTGAAAAAAAATGACAAAACAAAGAAGTATGAGATTAAAAAAAAAATCTACAAAAATACCATTGAGTGAAGTTTGTATTTGACATCTAATGCGTGGTGGGTTTGGGTCTACCTTTATTTTTTAAATTTTTTGCAGAATTTTTTTTGAATTAGAAACAATATTGTTTGACATGTCAATCCCAGGTTCCTTTGCTACCACACCCCCCAACTAAACACTACCTACCACATATCCTTTCTGCTCCCCAGGGATAGTGAAGGCTTCCATAGGGGGTCATCAGAATATGTCATATCCTTTGGGATAGGGCCTAAGCTCACTCCCAAATGTCTTGGCTCAGGAACTATCCCTCTATGTGGATTGGGGTCCCAAAGTCCACACTTACACTAGGGATAAGTACTTATCTGCTAAGGAGGCCCCATAGATTTCTGAGGTCTCCTCACTGACACCCATGTTCCTGGGGTCTGGATCAGTCCCATGCTCATATCCCAGTTATCAGTCTGTGGACCAAGAGCTTCCTGTTTTCAGGTCAGCTGCTTCTGTGTGTTTCACCAGCCTGGTCTGGACCCCTTTGCTCATCACTTGTCCTTCTCTGCAATGGCATTTCAGTTCAGTTCAGTGATCAGTTGTGGGTGTCTGCTCCTACTTCCTCCAGCTGCTGGATGAAGGCTACAGGATGGCATATAAGTCAGTCATCAATCTTATTATCAGTGGAGGGCATTTAATTTCTCCTCTGTTGCTTAGATTGTTATTTGGTGTCATCGTTGTAGATCTCCAGACATTTCCCTAGTGCCTGATTTCTCGGTAAACCAAAAATGTCTCCTCTATTATGGTATCTCCATTCTTGTTATCGTGTATTCTTTCCCTGACTCATACTTTCTGCTCCCTCATGTCCTCAGCATCTCTCTTCTTCTTCTCCGCTTCTCATTATCCTAGCTCCCTCCCCCCTCTTCCCGTGCTCCCAATTTTCTCAGTAGATCTTGAACCTCTCCCCTTCTCCAGGGGACCATGTATGTCTCTCTTAGGGACCTCCTTGTTTATTAGCATCTTTGGCAGTGTGGATTGTAGGCTGGTAATCCTTTACATCTAAAACCCACATATGAGTGAGTACATACCATGTTTGTCTTTTTGAGACTGGGTTACCTCACTCAGAATGGTTTCTTCTTGTTCCATTCATTTGCTTGCGAATTTCAAGATTTCATTGTTTTTTGTTTTTTTCTGCTGAGTAGTACTCCATTGTGTAAATGTACCACATTTTCTCTATCCATTCTTTACCTGAGGGGTATCTAAGTTGCTTCCAGGTTCTGACTATTACAAATAGTGCTGCTATGAACATTGTTGAACAGATGTCCTTGTATGAATATGCTTCTTTGGGATACATGCTTAAGAGTGGAATTGCTGGATCTTGTGGTAGAATGATTCTCATTTTCCTGAGGAGTAACCATACTGATTTCCATAGTGGCTTTACAAGTTGGCACTCCCACCAGCAGTGGAGGAGTGTTCCCCTTTCTCCACATCTTCTCCAGCATAAACTGTCATTGGTGTTTTTTGGTTTTACCCATTCTAACAGGACTAAGACGGTATGGCAGAGTTTTTTTTAATTTGCATTTCCCTGATGGCTAAGGATGCTGAACACTTTTGTATGTGTCTTTCAGGCATTTTATAGATTTCTCTTTTGAGAATTGTCTTTTTAGTTTTGTACCTCACTTTTTAACTGGATTGTTTGGTGTTTTAGAGACTAGCTTCTTGAGTTCTTTGTATATTTTGGAAATAAACCCTCTGTCAGATGTGGGTTGGTTAATATCTTTTCCCAGTCTGTGGGCTGCCATTTTATCTTGCTGAATGTTTCCTTTGCCTTACAGAAGGTTCTCAGTTTCATGAGGTCCCATTTGTCAATTGTTGATCTCAATGTCTGTACTACTTATGTAATGGTCAGTAAGTGTTCTCCTGTACCAATTAATTCAAGGGTATTTTCCATTTTGTCTTCTGATAGGTTCAGTGTGGCTTGATTTATGTTGAGGCCTTTGATCCTTAAGTTTTGTGCATGGTGATAGACTTGGATCTATCTGCAGTCTTCTACATGCCAGCATCCAGTTATGCCAGCACCATTTGTTGAAGATGCTTTCTTTATTCCATTGTATACATTTAGCTTCTTTTCAAAAATCAGGTGTTCAGAGTGTGTCGGTTAATATCAGGGATTTTCACCTCTATTCCATTGTTCTACTTGTCTATTTTTGTGCCAATACCAAGCTGTTTTCAGGACATAGCTCTGTAATAGAGTTTTAAATCATGGTTGGTGATGCCCATGGAAATTCCTTTCTTGTACAGGGTTTTCTTTTGGCTCTCCTGTGTCTTTTGTTTTACCATATGAAGTTGAGAATTATTTTTTCAAGGTCTGTCAAGAATTGTTCTGGGATTTTGATGGGGATCACATTAAATCTGTAGATTGCTTTTGGCAAGATTGCCGTTTTTAATATTTCGAAACTACTTATCCAAGAACATGGGAGATAATTCCATTTTCTGGTATCTTCTTTAATTCTTTCCTTAGAGACTCAAAATTCTTATGGTACAGTTCTTTCACTTTTTTGGGTTAGTGTTTCCCCAAGTTAATATGGGTTGCAAACCCAGTGGTGAGAATCTACTGAGAAAATTGAATTATGTTTTGTGAGCAGTTAGCAATTACAGATAGTATTTGGTTAAAGAGGGAACTCATATCCACTAAACTATATCAGTGCAGGGTTTCCATTGGTCTAGGATTTGTCCAAGGTGTATCCATGCTACCACAGTCTTTTAGTCCATATGGGCATCAATTCTGTTGTGGCTGGAAGATTCTATATTCTTGGTGTCTTCTGTCCTTTCTGGTTCAAACAATCTTTTTGTTTCAACTTCCCTGAGTCCTTAGGGAAAAGTTTTAACAAAGCTATCTCATTTAGGAGACAGTGTTACAGGATCTCTCATTATCTGCACATAGTCAATTTTTTGGAAGTTTATATTAGTTCCTATCTACTAGAGGAGAAATTTTCTCTGATGCTGGCTTAGTAATACACTGATCTGAGTATAGCAGAAAACCATTAGGAAACATTTTATTGCTATGCACCTTCACCAGAACAGAATTTCTTTTTTTTTTGCCCTATGTCCATGTATGTCCATGGTCTATCTAATCTGAGTTTTGTGGCCAAGTAAGCAGTTTGAACAATGGGTTCTATCTCATGGAGTGGGTTGCTTTAAATATAAGCAAATAGTGATCAGGTAATATCACAACATTTGTGCACCTATTGCCTCAGTGTATTAGCCAGACATATTGCTATTGTAGACACATGATTTTGTCACTGGGGTGGTATATGCCTTCCTACTATGTTAGTGTTCAGAGTACCTTCCAGTCAATGTGGTTGAAAGTTCTAATTAGAAAGTAGCTGAACTTCTTCACATTTACTGAATTATGTGTTATTTTCCAGCAATATAGTCTTTCCATCAGTTTGTAGAAAGCAATTAATACCTAGTAACAGTAGGTCTCTACATAATTTCTCAATTGGCCCTTAGTCTTAGCTGCCACTTGCCACACTCTCTCCCTTACACTCTTTCCATTTCACTAAAGTTTAATCCTCCAAATACAGTCTCCCTACATGTTGAACTTCCCCTTCCTTGGAAATTGTCTCATCTTCTATTTCCTTACTATGCAACTAAACATTGTGGTTATGGATTGTAGAATGTATATCAAAGACTTAATGGCTAGCATCCATATCCAAAAAACAGTGTAAACTATGATTTTTGTTATATCCATTTATGTGAAAATGACATTATTTCTCTCTTTCTATGAAACTCAATAATATTCTATTTTGTAAATGTAGCAAATTTTCATTATCTATCTGTCTTAATTAGAGTTTCTGTTGCTATGAAGGGACACTATGACCATGTCACCTCTTATAAGGAAAACATTTAAATGAGAGGACTCACTCAGTTTCTCAAGTACAGTCCATTATCATGGGAAGGAGCAGCGTGACATGCACACAAATGTGATACTGGAGGAATATCTGATAGTCCTACATCTTATAGATAACAGGAAGGATCTTGAGCATAGAAAAACTCAAAGCCTGTCACCAGAGTGATATAGCACCTCCCATAAGGCCATGCCCATTCCAACAAAGCCACAGCTCCTAATAATGTGACTCCATATTAGATCATGGGATCTATTGCATTCAAACTACCATACAATCTTGTATCAGGAGCTTTCTGGCTCAGAAGTTCCCCGTGCCCTTCTAGGTCTGAAAGAATCACACAAATGCTATGTTAATTATGAAATTGTTGGCAGATGATAAGGGTTTCTATTTGGCCAGCTCTGTCTTAATTATTAACCCATTATCTATTAATCTAAGTATCTCCACCTGTTCTTATCTTACTGGGAAATAATGGATCTACAACTCTTTTGCCTATTTCATTTCCACTGCTCAGTGTCTCTGCAGAAAAGAGAGTGATTTTCTCTTTGTCCTTCTTATTTTCTGATTCTTCCCAGCCACATCACTCCCTGCCTGTCTGTAGATACCTCCATACATCTGTGGTTACCTAGTGGCAGTTTCTGCCCAGTTATGTCACTTCCTGGGATCACATGAGGACTCCTTTCTGCCTTCCCTTCCCAGAATCATTCTGATATCTTAGTTCCACCTCTCTTGCTGCCCTATTGGCCAACAGTGTTTTATTCATCAACCAAGAAGATAAGCATATACACAGAAGGACCTCCCCCATCACAATCTATTTGCTGATGGACATCTTGGCCCTTTCCAACTTCAGGCTATTATGGATAGAGCAGCAATGAAAATGGTTGAGCAAGTGTTTTTGTAATAGGATGGAGTATCCTTTGGGTATACAACTAAGAGGGGTATTGTTGAGTCTTGAGATATGTCTATTCCAAGCATCCAGAGGAATGGCCAACCAGATTTCATAATGGCTATGTAAGTTTGCTCTTCCAGCAGCAATGTATAAATCTTTCTATTCACATTTTTCCCAGGATTAACTGTCATTTGTTTTAATGACCTGAGCTATTCCTATTAGTGGAAGATGTAAACACCAAGTAGTTTTGATTTTCATTTCACTGATGACTAATGATTAACAATTTTTAAATATTTCTCAGCCAGTTGTTATTCATATTTAATTGCATTAATGGATTTCTTGATGCTCATTTTTTCCTAATTATATTTAAGAAATTAACTTTTTTTATTAGTAAACATTTTTTACTTTTGTCTCATATATTGTATTCCAACTTCAATCTCTTCCACCATTCCCCAAATTCTTTACCCTACTTCCCCTTTCCACCAGGCAGAAAACCCTTTGTCTCCATTCAGAAAGGAGCAGGTTTTCAGTGGTTATCAACCAAACATACCATAGTAACCTAAAATAAGACCAGGCACATTCCATCACATCAAGGCTGGAAGAGGTATTGAAGTAAGAGGAAAATGGTTCTACAAGTAGGCAAAAGAATGAGAGATAGCCTCTGAATACTCTGTTATGAATCCTACAAGAACGCCAAGTTACTCAGTTATAATGTGCATGCAAGGACCTAGGTCCAATGCCTACAAGTTCCCTGATCAATGCTAGGCCCCATAAGTCCCAGTCATATATGATGTTTACCCTGTTCTTATGGTATCGCTTATCTTAGTTGTTCCTATGATCCCTCCTCTGCCTCCTCCAAGCTCTGACAAATGTTTGCCCTGGGACTCTATATCTGCTTGCATCAGTTGCATCATGATACTTCTCTGGTCTCTTTGATGACCATTCTGCTAGGCTCCAGTCCTAGAATACTCAGCAGGCAGGACAAACTCTAGGTGGAAGATTTTGTGACTGGATTGGCCTACAAATCTCTCCACTACAGGTCTTGCCTGGCTACAAAAGGTGCCCCACATTACTAGGAGTGTTTGCTAGGGTTACTCTGATAGATTCCATGAAGTTTCCATTGCCTTAGGTTTCTATCTCATCCCCAAACTTCCCCTCAACTCCAGTCCTTTCTCCCAGTATTTTATTCTTCCCTAACCCTACTTGATTCCTCCTCTTTCCAGCCTCATGTACCTCCAGTCTACCTGAATTTACTCTTCTCACGAGTATCCTTGCATCCTTCTTTAAGATTTTCTTGTTAGTTAGCCTGTCTGGGTCTGTCGACCTTAGGATAATTATATTTTACTTTACAGCTAATATCTACTTATAAGTGACTACACGGTTGTAGAATATTATTTTACAGTGTGTTACTTTTGTTTATGCTTTGGAACATTTGTTTAATGGTTTAAAGATGTGTTGCTTCTGTTTATGCTGCATTTATTTAACTTTATGAAGCTGTGATTCTTTTCCTTTCTAAAATATCTGATGGTTTAGGCAGAGATGAACAGCCAATATCGAGGCTGGAGAAAGGGTAAGCAGGACTAATAAGGAGACAGTATTAATAGGAGAAATCTGTAGAAGAAGCAAGATATGAGAAGAAAAGGAAAGAGGACTCTAGGGGCCAGCCACCCAGTCACTTAGTCAGCCACAGAGAAAGAGTAAAAGTAAGATATATAGAAGTAAGAAGAAGAAAAAAAAAAGGCAAATGATATATGGGATAATTAGTTAAGAAAAGCTGGCTAGAAATAGGCCAAGCTAAGGCCAGGTATTCATGAATAACAATAAGCCTCTATGCATGATTTATTTGGGAGTTGCGTCCCCAAAAACAAAGAGTAAAGAGTAATAAAACAGCAACTACACTACATGCCATGTTGGTCATATTGGGTAACCTCACTCAAGATGATTTTTTTCTAGTCCCATCCCTTTGCCTGCAGCTTTCATGATATAATTGTTTTAAACAAATGAATAGTATTCCATTGTGCAAATATACCTCATTTTCTTTATTTTGTTTTCAGCTGAGGGACATCTAGACCATTTCTATATTCCAGCTATTATGAATTACTTTACTATGAAAATAGTTGATCAAGTGTCCTTTTGGGCATATTCCCAGAAGTAGTATAGTGAGGACTTGAAGTAGATCTATTCCTCATTTTCTGAGAAGCTACCTTATTGATTTCCAAATCTTCTGTACAAGTTTGCACTCCTCCTAGTAGTGGAGGAGTGTTTACCTCACTCCATATCCTCCCAAGCTTGGGTTGTTCCTTGTGTTTTATGATCTTAACAATCCTGATAGTTGTAAGACAGAATCTGAAAGTCATTTTGATTTTCATTCACTCATGGCTAATAATGTTGAACATTTCTTTAAGTGATATTTGGCTATTAGAGATTGCTCTGTTGAAAATTGTGTTTGGATATATACCCCATTTTTTGAGACTGTGCTTCTTTGTGTAGTCCTTGCTGCCCTGAAATATGGTCTGTAAACCAGGCTGACCTAAACTCATAGAAGTTCACCTGCCTCCTGAGTGATTGAACTAAAGGATTGTACCACTACCCCCCAGATTTCACCCATTTTTAAGTTAGATTAGTTTGTTTGTGTGTCATTTCTTGATTTGTTTATTAATTTTGAGTATTATCTCTCTGTCATGTGTGAAGTTGGTGAAAAAGTTTTCTCATTCTGTCAGCTGCATTTTTGTCATACTGACACTGTCTTTTGCTTGACAAGACTTCCTAGTCTCTTCATTATATGTTCAATATAATACTTTAAGTTCTATCCAGAAAAATAAGCAACTAATGGTGATATATGTGGTACAATTTGGAAAAAAATAAGTCAAATATTCACTATTTGCAGATGGTATGATAGGATACATTAGAATCCCTAAAAATCCTGCCAGGGAACTACTGTAGCTGATAATCACCTTCAACACAGCATTTGGATACAAGCTTAACTAAAAAAAAACAATATCCCTCCTATATACAGATGGCAATCAGGCTGAGAAGGAAATCAGGAGAAGAGCACATTTCACAATACTCACAAATAATATAAAATATCTTGGGATAACTATAACCAAGCAAGTGAAAGTTTGCATGATAAAATTTCAGGTTTTTGCAAAAGGAAACTGAAAAAGATATCAGAAGATGAAAAGATCTCCCATTATCATGAATTGGCAGGATTCACATAATAAGAATGCCTATCCTACCAAAAGCATCTGCAGATTCAATACAATCCTCATCAAAATTCCAACACAGTTCTTTACAGCTTTTGATAGAACAATATTCAACTTCATATGTAAAAGCAAAAAAATCCAAAATAGTTACAGCAATTCTATACAATAAAAGAACTTCCAGATGTATCACCATCCCTGATTTCAAGCTGTAATACAGATCTGAAGTACTAAAAATCTGCAACAGATATGTTGGTCAGTGGAATCAAATAAAAGACATACACGTGAACCTGGAAGCACATGAATAAATCATTCTTGACAAAGAATCCGAAAATATACACTGGAAAAATAAAGCACGTTCCACAAATGGTGCTGTTTACTTGGATATTTGCATGTAGAAAATGCAAGTAGATCCATATCTATCACCCTGACCAAAAAAAAAAAAAAAAAAAAAAAAAAAAAACTCAAGTCCAAGTAGAATATATGCTGAATATATACTGGATACACTGAACCTAATAGAAGAGAAATTTCAGAAAACACTTGAATGCAGACACCTTCCCCAAAAGAAAACCAATAGTGCAGGCACTAATACCAACAATTCATAAATGGGAGCTCCATCATTTTCAGTGAAAATAATTGTGTTTGTGTTTGTAATTGTTTGTTACATTTAGATATCTTCAATAGAAATCTGATCAAGGATCCTCTAGGGATCTGTCTTGTGAATTGGCTTCAGGGTCCTTTGTACCAAGGTTGGTAGGGACCAGGTAAGTATCAAAGGGTTAGAAGATAATTTTGTTTTAAGCAAATAACCAAAACATGAACTGTCTCATAGTTAACTTCATCATGTTTTTATATATCTATAGCCAAGTGAAATTTTAAGAGAATAGTAATTCTTCCCTGTATGTTGCTAGCATATACTGTATTAATTCCAAATAATTTGGCTAAGACTGTAGGTAGCAATTTCCAGAAATAAATTTTCCTGGCTTTGCCCTACCTCTCCTAAAGCACTGGGGTTGCATATGCTCATGATCATGGCATGCATTAAAAGTGGTGACTGGGCATTTATTGTCAGTTTCTCATGCCTTCCAAGGAAAAACTCTTACCCAATGAATCATCTTCCCAGCCCCTTCTTATTTTAATAGATTTAAAACACATTACCTCATATAGGTGACAATTTGGGGGTTGTATTATCTATCTTCCTATTCTTTAAACAAAGTAAAAAAACACATGAATTTGGATTGCTTTACTCAAACACTGTTAAGACTGTTAACTTTAGTCTGATGGTTAGAAAATTTACTTCTCAGTAAAATGTATTCTGGTTTTTTTTGTTGTTGTTGTTCTTTGTTTGTTTGTTTTGTTTTTCGAGACAGGATTTCTCTGTGTAGCTTTGGAGCCTATCCTGGCACTCATTCTGGAGTTGAGTGGCCTTGAACTCACAGAGATCTGCCTGCCTCTGCCTCCTGAGTGCTGGGATTAAAGGTGTGGGCCACCAACACCCAGCAAATATGTTGCTTTTTATATAACTTTCATGTATATATTTTGAATTTCTGTATATAATTTTCAAACAAAACTTACATGGCCAAAAGCATATAATTTGTGGTTTTTCTTTTTATCAGATCCCTAGTTTGTTTTTAAAACTGAAATTGCTATTTTTATCATTGCCTCAAAATTATAAGTGTAGTGAAGGCATTGTTAATGTTTCTCGTTTAGGCTCATGGTGGTTCATTAATTTGGAACACACAGTAGGCCATCTTTCCCTAGACCAGTTAGAATATGAATTTTAGTGATTTTTTTCTACTACCAGAGTAATTTGACCTCCTTATAGTGTTTTCTCTGCCCTAAGAATTATCTACAAATGATGTTAAATTAATTTCTATATTATTATTATCATGAATCTTTGAAAACTCCAGTCTCTTAATGAGCAATATTGAAAAAATATGTACATCTTAGAATCATGCATCATATCTAATATTTGATAACATTTTTGGTTTTCTCACTTTCTTGTTCAGTGTAAGAAGATTTCATTAAAAACATATGATGGCCAAGTGTTGATTATATCCCGTCAGAAGAAATTGGTAACACCTTGGGTGAGAGCATCATACTATGAGTCAAAATAAAAACTTGAAAAGTAAACACAGATGGGTGTTGGTGGCACACGCCTTTAATCCCAGCACTCAGGAGGCAGAGGCAGGCAGATCTCTGTGAGTTCAAGGCCAGCCCAGTCTCCAGAGTGAGTGCCAGGATAGGCTCCAAAGCTGTGCAGAGAAACCCTGCCAGGAAAAAACAAAAAACAAACAACCAACCAACCAAACAAACCATACACAAACAAACTATATGGGCTGAAACTTGCTAACAGTTAAACAAAAAAGTAAACTAGATAGTGCATGATTATTCATTTGTGTCTCCACAGTGGAATCCAACCACAAGTCACCAATTATGTAATGGGGTTGTGTAAAATGTAGGCACAGAACCTTCAATTATTTGTAACACATTTAGTTTGAAGAATAAAGCCCATTTCCTTCAAAATCCATGTTGATAGTGGCAAAACCCTGAAAGTCCCAGAGGCTACCATGGTAGAACCAATAATAGATACTTTATCATATGAAATTCTTTGAAACTGTCCAGTGTAATATTGTTTCTCTCTGTGTTAACAAATGGAAGTTTAAAATGTTTTTCCATGCTGGTCTTTGGCACGCCTTTAATCCCAGAACTCAGGATGGAGAGACAGATGGATCTCTGTGAGTTCGAGGCCAGCCTGGTCTCCAGAGCAAGTGCCAGGATAGGCTCCAAAGCTACACAGAGAAACCCTGTCTCAAAAACAAACAAAAAAAACTGTTTTTTCCATAATTATAACCTTCATAGGTGAAATATAAGCATTGCAGTAATACAGCTTATAATATAGTCTGACTGTTTGGTGCAGAACTTGTGTTTGCAGTTAAGTAATTGTTTATGGTAAACTTATATTCCTTTTCAATCAAGATGTAATTTGATATAGCAGAATGAGGGGAAGAGAAAAGAGAGAGAAGCAGAAATATACATTGTAATGAGGTTTTTATATTTTATCTTTAAATATGAGGAAATTTTAATTTGATGAGTAATATCAATCATTGCAATAAACTAAACATAAAAAGGGATTTATTTTATTAATAAATAGTGTATGGTGTAGAGGCATTGGAGAAAACACACAGGAATGATTGTCTATTATCTGATGAAGGAAATACAATATAGGGCCAACATGGAAATGACAGAAACTACAATAGGGCTACAATGAAAGTCAGATAAGAATGGATTTCAAAATGAAAATATCACAGAGTTGCTGATGATGCAGCAAATAGGCAGTTTTGAAGAATTCTTGGATATCACTCCCATTTTCACTCTTGTTTTTGGCAGAAATTTAAAAATATTTTGTAGCCTGTTTTGGAGGTTTTTTTTTTCAGATAGGAGATATAAAAATGCTTTAAAAGATGTATTATTATGTAAATTTAAACCAGCAAATGCCTGAATGAAATTGAGTCAAACTAATTTGTATACTCTTCCCTGGGGAAGACTGTTTCTTACACTTTCACCATTCTTTAGTTGCCTGTAGATTTCTGTGTAGAATTAAAGCCTCTTGGTCTTCTTCCCATCATCTTTCACATTATTATCATTGTCATCCTTGCTCAGCTCATATCTAGGCTGTCATGTTGTTTGGCCTTTAAGGGTTTAGCTTTTGACATTTCCAAGAAACAAAGTATCACAGCAAACTCCCTGATTCTCTGGCTCTTATAACTGTTTATCCAATCCAGTAGTCATCCCTGCAAATATCCATACTGGTATCATAATCCAGATTCAGTAGGTTGTTGTTAGAAATATATTATATATTATAACATTATATTTAATGTATAGTACTATTATACACAGTTGATATATAAAACAGACCAAAAGAAAGTCTGAGAACTCCAAAAGAGAAAGAGTACATGAAAGTGTTTGAAGGGGAGAAAAGGAAGAATAATTTTTAAAGTTATAATTTTAGTTAATGAAACAAAAATGTTACAAATGAAATGGGGAGTATACCCAAGAACTACAACATAGTTTGTCTATATACGTGTCTGATAAGTGGCAGTTGTGCTGTATTGTAATATGTCTGTGGCTAGAATTCTAGGCCATTATAGGCCAAGTCACAGTTTACTCTTAAAAATCTCAATTTTCAACCTAAAATATTCTTTGAAATCTGTAAATGTGTTTAAAAATAAAGTTTTTTTTAAACTCATGTGTAGGAGATTTAATAATACTGTATGACTAACATAAAAAGAAATACTATGTTTAACAATTTTATGGCAGGCACATATACCCAAGGCAATTCATATGAGAAAATTAATGAAAATATATGCAAAGGAATTTCTTGATAAAATTTTGTTAAATAGAAGTATAGTTTATTAAGTGTTATTATAAAACACAACATACCTATGGGTAATTCCATGTCCTGGCCAAGTAAATGTCTTATGACTCTGCTCTGGGGTTGTATAAAGATAAATTTATTTCTGTCCTAGAATGTTGGATATTTTATATAGAAACAATGTAACTATCATAAAGCCTGTAACTGCTTCAAATTCATCAGGCATTTTAGCATTTCAGGAAAAAAAATATGAAAACATGTTCAGAAGCAGCCTTGTTTTGCTTTGTTTTGCAAATCCTTATCTGTTAATAAAACCAATATATTTGAATTAGGAATTTAGGAAAATAAATGCAGACCCATTATTTTAATTATATTTTCTCATATATCCTATCATGCAAATGCATTTTCATAGTTGACTTCTTACTTAATGTAGCAAATGTGAATTTGATATTTATATTAAATCAAGTGTGAAATAATAACTGAATTGTTGTAATAGACTTTCAGTTCTCACTGTAGAATTTTTTTCTTTAATAAAGTTTATATAGCTATTTTGGGCCTAGACTCCTTGTGGCTAAGCTTAGTTAACTTCAGGTTTGTTCTCAGCATTTCTCCAGTTTCATTCTCAAGTACATGCCTAAAATATTTTTAGAGGTATCTAACCAGGTACATGTTTCATAAACTCTCCCATTTTCTCTGCCTCTGTATCCATGCTTCAGTTCCATAAGAGTTTCCATGTGGTTTCTGTAAGAGCAAATTGGTCTGTTGGGCATTATACCCTTCTTTGGTTTCATCTTGTTAGTTGGCCTATTGAGTGAGGAATTTCACTTAGCACCCATGGTAGCAGCAACTGAGCATTAACTCAGACTAAGCACCAATATAGCAACAAAGAATTTAACAAAAGAGCAAAGACATAATTTCAAGTGGTCAGTGGGTCTGTGTAAAATTTTTTAATGTACGATAGCATCATACTTACTCTGATTTCTTTGAAGGGTAATTATAATGATTACAGGGAGCATATGAAGGTATTAATGTAAGTAACATGAAAAATGAAAAATATACATTTTTGTATCGTTAGATGGGATGTTCAGAGACTGGGTTCAGTTCTTTGCATTCCATTTAGATAACATTAAAAAGAAGATGGCAGTTAATAAATCCATATGCTATGGAAAGATATGTGATGGAAACTATAAGGGTGTTGTTGTTTTTAAGAAAATACACTTCCTATGTAGGAACAAGCAAGATTATGATTAAATTATATTTACAAAGCTTGAAAAGATGTACTTTGCAAAACATGGGTCTAGTGAAATATAAACTGGATACCAGAGATCTAGGAAAGACCATCCTGAATGATAAAGATTAAGAATCCTGCAATCCTCAAACCATTTGAATCTTTCAGGGAAGCAGAAGAAATTGACTTCATTTTGAGAGTACATTTTCTTCTCTCTCAAATGCATAAGAACACAAATTGGTTTCTGCTGTCTTTAGATTTCCACATTTTTGAGTTTCTACTCTGGAAACCATATTATCATCTCTACAGACTAAAGATTAAATAGATTATATGGCTAAGAACATTCTAGAACTACATGGAATAAGTTGTAATGAAAAGAGGAAATGGTACACAAGGGTGTTCACGTGAAGGATAGGGAACTTTTGAGTGTATTGACATAAGTTTTATAAGTGTGAGGGCTTGTAAACAAAACTCATTTGCCTTTATAGGCTAAGTAAAGTGATATTAAAAACTTGAGAGTGCTAGCATTTATTTATCAAGCAAGAAGGTGTGCTGCTTAACTGAAGGCTTCGTTTATCCTTTTGGCGATCCATTTCATAGAATAATGATGAAGGAAATATAAGGAGCTTTGATTTTATACAGTAGAAACAGGTATTAAACACACATTATAGTATCTCTACCATTTAGACACCAGAGTCAATGTGAACCTAATCATTATAATAGGAATCAAGAACAATAAAAACACAGGCATCCTGTACATGTTCCTGCAGGAAAAGTATTGAAGTGACTAACATATTATGGTATTGCTAGACTAAATATAGACAGACAACTGGATACATTGAAGCCCTTTCATCAGTGCCTAAGCTATATGTGGTTCATATGCATAAACTGTGACCTCAGGACTAGGGTAAGTTCATTTTATGCCTTTGTTAGGTAAAACAAGCTGTCCAGGCTACTGTAAAACAGAAGTTCTGAATGACACTGCAAACCAGGACCCTTATACACTTAGAAAAACCTCTGATTGGATTGTGGGTGCCAGCTTGTGATGGTCAAGAAATAAATACACTATTACTGCATGTTCACCACTCTGCAACTGGTTTAGCATTCCAAAATTTATAACTGAACTAAGAAATTTAACTAATTAGTGGGAGAATTATCCCATTAGTGTTACAATTAGATAAGTTACAAAGCCAGGAATGGCCAGAGAATGACCCTGGAACTTCAAGGCATAAGCAAGACAATGACATACTGAAAACACCACATGTATAAAACGACTATAAGGATCACTGCTATTCATAACAGCTGAACACATTGTGGTCCGCTTCGAGGATATCTTTGTAAACATTTTCACTGGCACATCTGTTATCTAGTTGGAAACTGATGATAAATTTCCAGAAGCTCAGACAAGAGAAAACAAGCTGATGGCCACAATCATGTCTGCCCTTCACCATTATGGACCTCTACCAGAAAACAATGTGTTAGAATATAGCTCCTATTCTGCTAAAAATAGTCTTTCTAACTTTTGACAGTGAAAAAAAGTAGAAAAAGTCTAGTATTGCAAAGCATGGATAGCAGTACACATCCAATGTTTGCTCCCAAAACTGCGCTGTTTCTTGGTATCAGATATGGTGTACTTAGGATATTTGTCTATGTATTCTATTGAAGAAAAACTATTTCCCACTGTTTCTAAAGTATTTAACTTTTTATTAAATAATTGAAAGCTTTTAACATTTAATAATTTGGTAAGATATATGCCTGCCTGAAAGCTGAAGACAAACCCATGAATTTAGTGATCAGTCACCTCTGTGAAGGCTAAATTGGAAACATCAGTGGGTTTGGGCAAACACTAGAGCTGACCCTGCTGTTTGGGACACATGTGAGCCAGTCCTCAGGGCATGAGAACAGCAATCAGGAGAGAGGGTCCTTCACCTTGACTGGGCAAAACAGTAGAGCTGGCCCTGGTGATATGAATGAGAGGCATCCAGACCTGAATGCTTTGATCCTAAGTTGGATCAAAATGAATGATGTGAAATCCATAAAGATCATAAAGTATAAATAAAAATAGAGAGAGATGAGGAGACAGAAATACACACACACAGAGCAAGTGAGCGAGTGAGTGAGTGTGAGAGAGAGAGAGAGAGAGAGAGAGAGAGAGATAAAAGAAACATTTAAGGATATTGAAAATCCTCATATTACCCCACATACCTATGAACACCTTATTTTTGACAAACAATACAAATTTATACCATGGAACAAAGAGAACATCTTCAACAAATGGTTATAACTGGTTGCAGACATGTAGAAGACTGCAGTTAGACCCAAGCCTATCTCCTTGCACAAAACTTAAGTCAAAATGGATCAAAGATCTCAACATAAATCCAGTTACACTGAACCTATTAGAAGACAAAGTGGGAAATACCCTTGAATTAATTGGAACAGGAGACTGCTTCCCGAACATTACACCAGTAGCACAGACACTGATGTCAACAATTGATAAATGGGACCTCCTGAAACTGAGAAGCTTCTTTAAGGCAAAGGAGACAGTTAGTAAGACAAAATGGCAGCACACAGACTAGGAAAAGATATTCACCAACCCAACATCTGACAGAGGGCTGATCTCCAAAATATACAAAACTCAAGAAGCTAGTCTCCAAAACACCAAACAACCCAATAGAAAAGTGTGGTAAAGAACTAAACAGACAATTCTCAATAGAGGAATCTAAAATGGCTGAAAGACATGTAAGAAAGTGTTCAACATCCTTAGCCATCAGGGAAATGCAAATCAAAACCACTCTGAGATACCATCTTACTCCTGTCAGAATGGCTAAAATCAAAAACACCAATGACAGTTCATGTTGGAGAGGATGTGGAGAAAGGGGAACACTCCTCCACTGGTGGTGGGAGTGCCAACTTGTACAGTATGGCGACTGGAAATTTTGGAAATCAGTATGGCGACTCCTCTAGAAAATGGGAATGAGTCTACCACAAGATCCTGCAATTCCACTCTTAAGGCATACACCCAAAAGAAGCACACTCATACAAAAAGGACATATGTGCAACGATGTTCATAGCAGCATTATTTGTAATAGCCAGAAACTGGAAGCAGCCTATATGCCCTTCAACAGAAGAATGGATAGAGAAAATGTGGTACATTTACACAATGGAGTACTACTCAGTGGAAAAAAACAACGGAATTTTGAAATTTGAAAATGGATGGATCTAGAAGAAGCCATTCTGAGCGAGGTAATACAATCGCAAAAAGACAAATATGGTATGTACTCACTCATATGCAGATTTTAGACAGAGAGTAAGGATTACCAGCCTACAATCCACACTGCCGATGAAGCTAATAAACATGGAGGTCCCTAAGAGAGACATACATGGTCCCCTGGAGAAGGGGAGAGGCTCAAGTTCTCCTGAGCAAATTGGGAGCATGGGAAGAGTGGGGAAGGAGTTGGAGAATGAGAAGGAGAAAGGAAGAGGGATGCCGAGGACATGAGGGAGCAGAAAATATGAGTCAGGAGAAGAATACAGGATAACAAGAATGGAGATATAATAGAGGGAGACATTTTTGGTTTACAGAGATATCAGGCACTAGGGAAATGTCTGGAGATCTACAAAGATGACACCAGCTAACTATCTCAGCAACGGAGGAGAAGCTACCTCAAATGCCCTCCCCTGATTATGGGATTGATGACAGACTTATATGCCCTCATCCAGCAGCTGGTGGAAGTAGAAGCAGACACCCATAACTAATCACCGATCTGAACTGGAACCCAGATTCAAATAGCTGGAATACCAGCATGGAACTGATCCAGACCCAAGGAACATGGGTTTCTATCAGGAAACCTTGGAAATCTATGGGACCTCCTGTAGAAGCCCAGTATTTATACCTAGCATAGGTGTGGACTTTGGGAGCCCAGTCCATATAGAGGAATACTCCCTGAGCCAAGACACATGGGAGTGGGCCTAGGTCCTACCCCAAAGGAAACTAAAGACTATGTTGACACCCTATGGAAGGCCTCACCATCCAGGGGGAGCAGAAAAAATATGTGACAGATAAGGTTTTAATGGGCAGGGGGTAGGGGAGGATGGGTGGGAGAAGGGAAATGGGATTGTCATATAAAACAATCCTGTTCCTAATTTAAAAAAAAAAGTTGGAAAAAAAAATTTGGAAAAAAAATACATATCCTCGAACATTTTGTCTAAAGTCAGAAAAATGATTACATTCTGTGTCACAGGCTAAGAAGTCCTGACACTTGTGATATTTAATTAACAACATACAAATATTACTTCAAAATAATATTCAATGATTTAGAAGTTTTCCTGTTTTCAACAGATGGGAATTCTATAACACAATATAAACCTGTATACATGACTTACACCTTTCAAGTCTTTAACTGCCAAAGATTTCACCAAAACAGAAATGAAGATCATGATATTTAGAGAACTAAAATGCCAAAATAATGGTAGTGTGATACAGAACCACCAAGAGTTGTAGAATAAAATTATTATTTTTCTGTAAACTGTTTTACCCATTTGAAAAACTGATTTTGACTTCAACTCATTTCAAGTGTGTCTGTATAGTGAATCATTCATTTAAATAATTGTGCATTTCAACTAAGAAAGCCTTACTTGAATTTGATACTTTGTAACTACCCATTGAAATTCTTCATTTTCTTAGACATTCCTATCATTCATTCTTTAATTCGTTATAGATTAATTCTGTGGAAATAAGTTTAGTAGATATACAAATCTTTGCCTAAGTCTAACACGTGCTGCAATGTATAGCATGTTTGTATTGTCTTTTGTTTTATTTTCCAGGATATAAATAACTCTTTATTTCTTTCCATACCTTTTTATATTTTATCACATGTAGTAATTTGATTAAAATATAATAATTACATTATAAATTAATTCAGATGCCTGCTTTTGTGTAGAGTTTTACAGTAATACTTACTAAAATGAATTATGAATTGTAAAATGCAAATGTTGCTTTCAAGTACTTGATCACAGGACTCACTAATTGGTATTGGATAACAAATTGGGTTCTCTTCCCCTGGAAAAGACCACATCTCACACTCCCAGTCCTCTCTAGTTGCCTGTGTCTCCTTGAGGAGGATTGAGGTCACTAAGCTCCCCCATTCCAAGTTAGATATGCACTGTTGTCTCTGTCTTTAAAATCATATTTTTTATCTTAGTTAAACATGCTTTTAGCATTTTATTTTTAATAAACATAAGCAGCAGATTTCTTTATGACATTTTCATACATAAGCAGTTGGTGTTTATTCCACCCCCATACTCCCCACCTCACATCCTTCCCTCTCCCTCTCTGCTTATATCCACATGTCCCATATCTCTATCTCCAATTTCACATGAGATATTTTATGTTCCATCCTTGCCTATCTTCCTTCCAATCCATTTTCCCTTTCTGTGGAACTTTAACATATCTTATGGCCTCTACACACAAGGTTTCCCACATAAATACACTTAGGCTTTGCATATGAGAAAGGATGTGAGATTTGCCATTATGAGCCTGGGTTGTCTTGCATTATCACATTCCTATTTTCTGGCAATTTCAATTTTATTAACAGCTGAATTAAATTCTTCTGCATGCACGTACTGTATTTTCATGATACTTTCTCCTATTGATGGACATCTAGGCTGGTTCTGTTTCCTTGTATCAATGACTACAGGTAGACAAGAACCTCCTTGTTGAGGTACATGGCCAGAAGAAGTGTTTCAGGCTCTTGCAGCTGGTCTATTTTTTTAATTTTTAATATAGTTGCACAGAAATTTTTAATAACCGTAAGTTAACACTCTTACAAATAATATGTAAAGTTTTCTCTTTCCCCATATTCACATGGAATTTCTTACTAATTATTGATTACTTGAATGAAAGCAGGTGTGCTGATTTCTTCTTAAAAAATAAGGTTGTTTTCTACTTTTAATTTGGCTTTTGTCAGCTGTTGGAATGGCTTGGTGATCAAACAGGATTTTGGACAAATAATATGACAGAAAATCATCAGGATACCAAGGCCTTTGGCTTCTGTCCATCTTTTATCTAGTTTGAGGAAAACATTCAAATCTATTCATTTCAGTGTAGATGGGCTTTTACTTTCCCTGGCTTCCCGTGGTCTCCCTGTGCTTTTTACATACCTGTCCAGTTCTTCAGGGACATGCGGATGACTTAGTAGACCCTTCTACCACATTCTCAATTGTCTGATTCCTTTAACTGTTGCTCACTCAAATGTGAACTGACACAGAAATGCTCTGAGCTGAAGGTGTTTGATGTCCCTTCGCCATCAAGCTCACCAGGTGAAATGACAATGGAGTAGGTATTCATCCCACACAAGGGTCAAGCCTGTGTCACTTGGCTGCCCATTTTATGATCTACTATAATAATCCTCAGGTTTTCCTTTGAACTAAGACAACTTGCTGGTCTCACAACTCTACCAGGAGCTACTGAGGATGGAAGTCCATAACTTAAAAGATCACTGATTCCTGGCTAGACCTGAAGTGATTTTTTTTCTGTTTTGCTTCTTTTGTTTTCTGACTTAAATTAACCTTTTATGTGGTCAGTCTCCCCTGCCCCCATTTTGTTTCCTTTTTTTTCTGGTGAATGTCTAGGGCCTTAAAATTTATTTTACATAATTTCACTTAGTTTTATTGCTATTATTACTGAGCTTATACTTGCTTATCTCTGAATACTGACATTTAAAAAATTAAATTTCATAATTTATTTTTATATATTTACAGTATGGAAGAAAACAGAACATTTAATGATTCACAGCAACAACATAATGTTCGTACTTTATATAAAGTATAGATGATACAACTGTTAAAGGAAACCTGAACCTGTTATGATAAATCTTTCTGCCAAAAGCCACCAAGCCCCGCCACCACATGTGTGCTCTATGACAGCTGCCTGCCCGAGTTAGGCCCAAATGAATACACAGAAACTTGTATTAGGTTCAATGCTGCTTGGCCAATGACTAGGATTCTCATCTGTTAGCTCAGTCTTAACTATCATAAACCTATATATTTTATAAGACTTATCTTATCGGACATCTTATTGGCATCCCTCCTTGCCAGTGGATCACATTGTGCTGCTGGAGGAGCAAGGAGAAAAGGGGGACACTTCCTGTTTCTCCTTCTTTAAATATGAGTCTCCTTGCTATGTCACTTCCTGCCTGGATCACCACTTGTCTACTACATTTCCCAGAATCTTCTTTGACTCCTAGTCCTGTCTAACTTGCTGTCTCATTGGCCAAACAGTATTTTATTTAACAATCAATAAGATAAACATACACAGAAGTACTTCCCCCATCATCTCCTCTTTTCTGTCTAAAATAAAAGAAGGATAAAGTGCCAACAGATAAATATCCTGTTAATCTTCTAGGAGTTTTCTTTCTTCCTCATTAATATAGTTTGGCTCACATACACATTATCAACAAAAACCTCCTCATTCTATTTTCTCTGAAACCACTTGTTAGTCCTACGTACTTTGCAGAGCAAAGTACTTTACTTGGGGTAGTAAAATTCTGTTCTTTTTCTCAGTTCATGGGCTCAAACCAAGGTCTCCAACATTTGAGGAAAGAATGCTGTAAGAGAGAACTCTATCCCCAGCAGTTAACATTTTATTTGAGTAAAGGGCTAATTAACTTGGGAAGGGTTGCTTGAGCTTACTTTGTATTCCATGCAGCCAATTAACTAAAATATTTCTGTCTTAATCTTCAGAGAATATGGGAGCATTGTCTGATTTTCCAGGCTCTGATGTCAAATACATCTGCAGGCTCTGTCAAAAGAAACTTCTTTTCTTTTTCTCTTCCTTCCTTCCTTCCTTCCTTCCTTCCTTCCTTCCTTCCTTCCTTCCTTCCTTTCTTCTTCCCTCTTCTTTCTTTCCCCCCTCCCTCCATCCCTCTCTACCTCCACCCCTCTCCCTTTTTTTTTAGTTAAAATCTTACTGTGTAACTCTGTCTGACTTGTAATTTTCCTATGTATGCCAAGCTGTCTTCAAACACCCAGATATGCCCCTCTGCCTGTCACCAGTACTATGATTAAGAGCATGAGCCACCACAATTGACAAAGAACTATTTCAACAAAGTAAGTTTCATGAGTTCAAATAGCTTTAATTGGAAATTCTTAAATATTTGTTGCCCAAATCAGAAGAATTCCACTTAGTGTGCAAAACTTTTTCATGATACCTTGCACAGAACCAGTTAAACAACATAGTGCATGAGTCACCTCAGTATAATCAGAAAGTTCATATCTTTCTGTGTAGAGGTTTGAGCAGGAAGGACTTTCTGAACATCTCAGCTTCCACTGACTTGATTCCTTCAGCACACTGCAGTGAATCATCTGAGTTGTGTTTGGTTTCTTGGGGTTTTGTTGGTGGTGGTTTATTTCTTGATGTTTTCTTGTTTAGTCCTATCTATGTCCTGCATATTGTGGTGCATGATTGATTTCCTTCCTGTGTTGGTCTTTGGGATGCTAAAGCAAAATCTTATTTCAAAATTATAGTCTTGCTTACATTTTCCTCATAAAAGTTATTTGGGATCAAATCATTTCTAGGCATGCCCAGCGTCAGTGGGAAAGTTGTTAATTTAATATTCAAAAGGCCTAGAACTATATAAAGCCAAAAGGCAAAGAAATGACATAGTAAACTGAAGCACAAGAAGACTTCAATTTTTCCAATTAATTTTTATGTAGGCCTATTTCTCAGATTATTTGCAAGAAGAAAAGTGTGAGGCCCCTGTTTTATTTCACATGAAATAAAGATACATATTGGATATTTTCAATCATAATTATAAGGTCAATTAGATATAGTAGAGCACATTGGGTGAATTTACTTGTTTTTCAGGAACTATAATTATTAATTATTTGCAAAATACTTTATCTTTTAAAAATGTACTTAGTGGATATTTTCTTATTTTAAATTCACATTTAAAACTGCAATATGCACTCCACTTTTCAACATATAAAATACTGAAATAAAGAAATTCTTGAAGTGTAGTTGCATTTCTTGGTGCTTAAACTGGGTATGTGCAGGTTAACCTACTTTAAAATTGTGCAGCTTAATACACTGTGACAAGTGTTACATTTAAATAAGTTATTTTCTATAATTTCAGACTGCAGGAAAAAATGTGAGCATATTTTGTTCCAAAAAGAGACATAGAACCATTCATTTTTATGAGACAAATCCAAGCAATACCTACTGATGAAATTTGAAATGTAAATTTTTCATTTAAGACACTTCCATACTTTACTTTGTATGTGACTTTATGATTCTCTTTGAAAAAAAAGAAAACAACAACAACAACAACAAAAAAAAAACAGAAATACCAATTATCCTGGTTTCTAGGAGGGCAGTACAGTAGTGGAAAAAATTACAATTCTTTTTCCTTTCTTAATCCTTTGCAGTGTATTCACATTTATGGACTCTCTCTTTTTGGTTGTGTTGATGTGGAAACCACAAGTGGATGATTGACTTATCATTGTAAGAAATATTAAATGTGAGTCTTTTGTATCAAATACTATAACTTTTGTGTTTAGAACAAGAGACTCAAAACTTTGGCCACCTAGTACTACTTTTATGAAAATATTTGAATCCAGCATAATTTTTTGTTTGTACAAAGGATGCCTTTTGAGCCCTCCAGCCCTGAGATTTTCCTTTTGCAGCAAGGATCTTCTGTCCCCTTTGTCTGTCATTTTTAAATGTGCTGCTTCTTTTAAAACTAGTCAGTCAATTAAGACTGTGGAATAGGAAATAAGCTAATGGGGAAAAGATACACTAACCTCCCACATGTGTCAGAAGTAAAACCAATTGTAGGTTTAGTAAACGGGGGTTTAAGGTTTATTGCTAGATTTATAATTTCACCGACCAAATGATCAATTCTGAGAATATACGTACAAGTAACATTAAACAGACTGAAGTGATTATATTTGGGGTTTTTGTATATATAAAAATAAATATTATTGATTAATTAATAGATATACTTCTGTATTTGTATATATACAATTATGTATGTACATATTTTGAAAAAAACAATGAAAAATATTGAAACTTAATTGAGTGCCATATGGAAGGTTTTAGAGTAAGGAAATAGGGAAATGATATAATTATTTTATGGTCTGTAAAATAGAAGAAATAAAAAAACAAAAATAGCATGCTTCCTGTCTTTGTGCATTTTATCTTCTGAACACCCCCACATGTACAAGGGAAAGGTTTTATCCTATCCAGTTGGTCACTCTTTTCTGCCCTGAGTATTTTCAAACATGGTGAGTTGGACCCAAATGAGTAGAATACAGCTAATTCCTTTGATATAGCCAGTGTTCCATCTACAACTGGGCCTACATCACAAGTTTTACACAATCAAGGAAATTACTTGAGCACAAAAGCAATTCTGTATTCTATAATACAAGTGAAAGTGTATTCTTCCCATTCACTTCTCTTTATTAAGTGTCTTTCTGAACAATTTATTTCCTTATGGGGCTACAGAGTCACTGCATTTCAAACTTGACCTTATGTTTCTACAGCATAACTTTTGCCTTAGGAGGAACTTCTAGAAATGTTTCTTTTTAAAGAAATGGATGTGATATTCATTCAGCAAAGATTACATCCAGTTTTCTACCATAATGAATGAAATTTGGCTGAGACCCAAGACATGAACACAGTCTTTCTTTCTTCTTATAACTCAATTCTTGGCCTTATTTTTTGCCCAGAGTGAGGTGGTAGTCATTAGCTTCTAGCCATAAGGCACTTATTGGGGACATATTCTCCATCTCAGGATGGACTTAGGAAAGATTGGGCTTCCCTTGTTTTGGATCACTTGCAGTTCCCTTTGAACAACATGCTAATTGGAGATTTGGGACACACCAATGACTTCATAACTCTGTTGTACTGAAATAAAAGAAATATACAAACATAAACCTGCAGAAAGCCTTGAATGAAGCCTGTTAATTTTGGAAAAAATTAATAGTGACCAACAATTATAGAATTTTCAGAATTGAGAAAACTGTCTGAATTTCAGGGAAGACAAGCTGCAATAAGCCAGGCTGTAAAGAATAGGGTAAGTGCCAAAACCTGATAAATGTACAAACCCCAAACCTCAAGCAAGGGGGCAGGTCATACATAAAGGAACTATCAGTTTAGGGTGTCATAAAATAACCAGACAGTGAGCAGTATTGTTGGAGGGTGTAAAACAGGTGTTTTAAAGGAAAATCAATGAGTGTAAAGAAAGCACTGAGACTTGAAACAGTAATCCAACACAGGATCTCAACAGAGAGATGAAAACAAACTTAAGAGAACAAAATAAAACCACTGAGCTGAAAAGTACAAAAGAAATAGAATTGAAAGTATGATGAAAGACTCAATAGCCAAAAAGAATAAATAAAAGACCAAATTAATGTGCTTGAAAACATAAGGTTATTTGAAAATGTAAATGTAGAGACAAAAAGAAAAAGCATATATAATAATGAAGAAAGTCTTTGCAGTTATTAGTTTAGTACCAAAAGAACAATTAGTCAGGCCCTGGAGATTCAGAGGGTTATTAAAGAAGGCAAATGTATAGAAAAGATTAAAGAAAAATAACATCTCAACCATCATAGAGAACTATATTGTAATTATTAAAAACAATGAAAATAGAAACAGAAGTGTCATATAACCCAGAAAGCCTGGTTCTTTGCATATGAATAAGGAAATGGAATTTACATGCTGTTAATAAATCTATAAACTGACACTTATTGTGTTATTTACAGTAGTCAAAAAAGAAAAGTAAATGCACATCAATTGATGAATAGATAAAGAGAATTACGTATCTATACACAATAGAATTAAATCATATGTAATTTCAATGTTAAATAAACTATGAAAAGAAAGGCATGATCTTACTTGTATTTGAGATCTAAAACCATTTATTTCATAAAACTGAGAAGAGAATAATGATTATCAGAGGCTCATAATAATATCAGGGAAGAACCCAAAGTTGACTATAATGTCAAACATTTAGTGAAAAAAATGCTTAATAATCATTTGTAAGTTATTGGACACATTGAGGAATATAGCAAAGTTATTGAATATATATTTTTCAGTAAGTAATAACATGACTAAAATAATAATCCCAGACTATTTTCTAAAAGGAAAAAGTATAATGGAAGACACAGTTAATCACATGCTGATCGAGAAAGAGAAGCAATCACAAACATTTTCAGAGAAATCTACATTACCTGTTCAGCACATGAGTGTCTGGGTGGCCAGAACAGAGATAGGATGTTGGGGGGAAAAAGTAGAGAAGTATGATTGTAAGCAACTGGATCTTACCAGATGTCATCGAGAATGTAGATAATATTTAATTACAACAAAAACATGGTGGGACATTTTAAATTGGACTGCAACACAATTAATCTCAGTGAAAAGGAACACAAGATAGACTAGGTATGTTAAGAATAGTTAGGAGGGTGTGGAACCAGTATTTATCCTTAGTGTATGAAGTGGCTTTTTGCAGTGTCCTATGGAGGGATATTCTCTCAGCTTAGATACAGAGAGGAGGGCCTTGGTCCTTCCCCAAATGATGTGACAGACATTGATATCCTCCACGGGAGGCCTCACCCTCTCTGAGGTGGGAATAGGGGGTGGTATGGGGAGATGGTGGGGGTAATGAGAGGAGAGGAGGGAGAGAAAGGATTGGTATGTAAAATAAGGTTGGTTTTAATTTCAATAAAAATTATAAATAAACAACAACAAATGAATAGTTAGCAGATTACAAAAGAAATTTGAAAGAGCCTGGTATCTTAAACAACTTAGTAGTAATGGAAAATTTAAAGAAAAAAACAATTTAGAAGTAAATTTTGCAAACATAATAATTCAATCAGCTGAAACAAAGGTAGGCAACAATTAAATGGTCCCCTGTTGTAGTCATCATGGCAGTTACTAACACTGTCAATAGATAGTGAACAGAAGATGGAATGTTGTGGAAGAGGAGTTCATTTAAATTCTTTGTGTACCATGGTAAGTAACAAGCAACTAACCAACAAATGTGTTAAAACATTAACGTTATGGAGAATAATTGAAGTTACTTCCCTTGAACAAATTTCCAGCTTCTCCGAAAATATAATCAGCAAATCTTAGACCAGAAAGTTGCAAGAGAATCTACATAAAATTACTAAGTTCTAAACTGGAAAATGAGACATGTGACAAAGTGCTCTTACATTGTGTTCTCATGCAAATGTTGTGAACACTCATCAGAGCACTCCCAAAGTCATGAGCACAATATGAGTGCTGAAAGTAGTTGATAAAGGATATAAATCCCACTAAAATTCAAGGAAATTGTAAAGGGTTCATAATTTATAAATGTTAGGTAAATGGGAACAAATTCTGAGTGGTCCATGGTACAGGTTCAGTATATTTAATCATATCAGAGAAACCCTGGATTAATTTGTACAACCAATGTCCTTAAGTAAAAACTATAAAGATGGAGAAAAATTAGAAAGACACATATTTTGTATGAAAAACTGGAAGCCTCATTTCCCCATTGGGAGCAGTGAATCTTGGTAAGAGGGAAGGTGTGGGGGGATGGGAAGGGAAGAGAGGCTGCAGTTAGGATGTATTGTATACAAGAAAATAAACAAATCAAAATAAAGAAATGAGCCAGTTCATGTGGGCACACAAAGACACAAGCTGATCTCTGTGACCCCAATATCAACCCTGTATACAAAGTGATTTCCAGGATAGCCAGGGCTGCAAGGTTTAACTGTGTTTAAAAAAACTATAATAAATAAATATAAATAAATAAATAACTCTATTTTCAATTCCTCCAAAATTATACAAATTAATCAAATGAGCTAATCACAGAATATAAACGATATTTCTATCAATAATCCAAAATCGTTAGACACTGGCTGGTAAAATAGAAGGTTTACTTAGAACTTTCCAAAATATACTTAGTGTTAGTTATTGTTCCCTAAACCTTCTTCTCAAATTGGAATCTCTGGGTTACAAGGAAGAATAGTGGACAAGAAACCAGTGGGTTGTATGAAGCAAAGGGTTGAATCCAGCAGGACTTTGAAGAAGGAGTTAAAGACTTAACATTAACAGAATACACTGCGTGCAAGTGTGAAATTCTCAAAGAGTTATAAAATTATGTTTTTTAAAGAAGATTAAAGATAAAAGTTAAGATAGTAGTTCTATAGAGCAAAATATGTGGTGACTACTTAGGTTTGGTATTCAAAAATTTGCTCAAAAATTTACAATTCTTACATTCATTTCTGATACTTTTCCACATCAGCCCGAGTCTTCTAAAATATGTGATATCCAATGAGAATTTGCTGTTCTTCAAAATATATGGAATCCTAAATTGATTCCTTGCCTGACTTCCTAGAGATTCATGTTATGTACAGTGTTTGCTGATAAAAATGAGGTGATAGACTGACAAATTAAAACTCCTGTGTAAGATTTCTACACCAATTATCACAGACGATTTCCAAGGCTCTTGGTTAATCTCCACAAACTGATTGTAAGATCTTATTGCTGAACACACTACTTACTCTGTCATCAAACAAGGAAAGCTGATCTGGTATACATCAGAAGCTCTCCCACTAATGACTAGCATTCATGGGACAGACATGTGCTTTTCAAACTACTGGAGGAGAAAAGTAATAACCATTAGCACTTAGCTACAAACTCTTAGACCTGCAGTAACAACAGGCCTGCAGGTTATACTTATACAATTGTGTCACTATTACTATAGGTGTAGTCAACAACTTTTTATTGGATTTAAGGTCCACTCCTTAAGATGGGACCCATTCCTGACACTGAAAAAAAAAAAAAATGAAAGAAGATAGGTCATGGCCCTGAGGGGAAAACCCCACTACTAATTTGGAACTAAAGGAATAGGGAAATAAAATGATGCCTAATGATGCATTGCTATACCCACTGAAGAGAACACTACTCAGCCCTCATCAGAGAGGCTTATCCTTGCAGTTGATGGTATTAACACAGAAACATACAACTGAAAATTTGTATAGAGTGATAGGAACACTCAGCCATAAATGGGATGTATTTTTCAAACCACAACCATCAAGTCTCATGGAACTATACAATACAGAAGGCAGGGAGATGAAAAGGGTCTGAGATGGGTGTTGACTAAAAGAAAACATTGTCATGCAGAAAACATTGTCAAGTCAAACTCATATGTACTGATGGAAACTGTCCAAGTACAAAACCTAAAACACAATTTAAAACCAGACAAAATCCAAGCATGAAGGAGAGGAAGTGACACAGCACCACAGCCTTAACCAGGAAATTAGTTGTAGTTGATAATTTCCTGAGAAAAAGAAAGCCAGAATAGTTGACTGGAAAACATGGAATTGATTTCTCCAATCTTCCCTCCCCTTCTTCAGTAAGGTTTCACAGACTCCAAGGGGAGGAACACAATGGAGACCTCCAATTCAGACTCTGTCTGCATTGTCTTGTGAGGAAAAGGTCTCTGTATCTTCTCTGTTCTGCTGCTAGAGGAAGCTTCTCTGGTGAGGGTGGAGGATCCGAGGAGAACATAGCCTACTGAATCAACCAAGCAGGGCTCATAAGTGCTCACAGAATGTGAATCAGCAAGCAAGCGGTCTGCACTAGGTCCTCTACATATATGTTATGGCTGTTAGCTTGGTGCGGAACTCCTAATAGTAGGAGCATGTGAATTTTACTTTCTTCTGTCTTATGACTCCTATTGAGTTGCCTTTTCAAGCTATGATAGGAGGGCTTCTCCCTTGGCTTATTTGTCACATTTTTGTTGTTGTTTTTTGAAGGCCTACTGTGAAGACAAAGATAGGTGGAGTACAACTTGGGGAGAAGGAAGATGGAGGGTTCTGGGAGGAGTGGAGGGAGGAGAAACTGTGGTTGGCATGTATTATATGAAAAAAGAATATTTTCAATAAAAATGGACTTGATTTTTTGTGTTGTTTTGTTTCATTTTTGCCTTACTTTTTGTTGCTTATTTTTGATTTTTTACTTTATTTTTATTTAAATTAGAAACATTCTTGTTTTATGTGTTTTATGTGTCAATTCCAGTTCTGTCTCCCTTCCCTCCTATCCTGCCCACCACCAACCCCTTATCGAATCCCTTTTCTGCTCCCCAGGGAGGGTAAAGACTTCCATGGTGGATCTTCAAAGTCTGGCACATCATTTAGAGCAGGGTGTAGGCCCTCCCCCATGTGTCTAGGCTGAGAGAGTATCCTGCTATGTGGAGTGGGTCCCGAAAGTCCATTGGTACACTAGGGATAAGTATGGATCCACTATCAGAGGCCCCATAGATTGCCCAGGCCTCCTAATTGACACCCATGTTCAGGGAGTCTGGGTCGGTCCTATTTTTGGTTTTATTTTTCCTTTCCTGTGAGAGACAGGAAGAACATGACACTAGATTAATAAGGAAGTGGGTATGATCTGGGAAGAGTTGGGTGAGAGAAGATAATATAATCAAAATAAATGATGTGGAAACATAATTTAAGAAGATTTTGGGATTAGTTTACATCTTTTAAGATATTGAACAAATATAGTTTTGCCTATATGAGAAACTGAGATGATTTTTTTAATGATTTAATTATTACCTTTGTGATGGGACAGCTATAATTCTGGGGTTATCTGTTTATGCAATTTTGACTACATACTTTACTTCATTTTCCCCTTGGTGAACAGTTTGTTTTTCACATTAAAGAAAAACACTATGAAGGGAAAGAAGCAAGTACTATAATCTTTGAACTCTTTGCTGACAGTT
This sequence comes from Cricetulus griseus, assembly GCF_003668045.3. NCBI lineage: Eukaryota > Metazoa > Chordata > Mammalia > Rodentia > Cricetidae > Cricetulus > Cricetulus griseus. Next base: position 236,160,991 of record NW_023276807.1, on the reverse strand, counting down.
CCATATGTGCTGAAGAAAATAAAGATACAGAATCAGGATTATGAACAAGTTTTCCCATCTGAGAGATGCTTTGTAAATTTATTGCTTGGCTGTGTGGTACAATGGCCATTGTTTTTGATGGACAAGGACATATATCTGGGAAATGAAACCAAGATAGTAACTCACTGCAATTCAAAAATAATAGCTACTGTAAGCTGCAATTGTTCAGCAAATGTGAGATTATTGGTTTCAGAGGGATTTATTAATTTGATGTATTTTAATCCTTTTCCACTGTAAAAGAATAAGGTTGTCAATCAGATGATGGGGTCTCACTTATTTTGTGCAACATTCTGAGTATCTTTTTCAGACATATCTAAAATTCATCTGGCAGATGGGGAAAGGCCTCAGCCGCACAGCAGTCAGTCACCGACAATGAATGTAAGAACCACATCCAGACTTTAAATGTCACCACATTGCCATCTTACTGTGAGTGGTTGAAATTTACTTCCTGTTGTTAGTGGGGCTGAAAATTTCCACAGGTTTCTACAGTTATAATGTATTGTCTAAACCAGAAAACACTTCCCAGATTGAATTGACCTTTTAGAAATAGCACTTTCATCTTTAGGATGCAGGACTGGTGCAATATTTTATTTAAAAAGGTTATTTAGTTATAAAACTTGGAGAAAGGGTAAGGAATTAGAAACAATTATTTCTATATTTAATGGGTTGCTGTCAAAATAATAAAAAGGAACACAAAGCAATGACCACTGAGTATTTAGCCCTGTAAATACTACATTGAATACTATTCTAAAAAACTACAACTTTACCTGTACCAATTAGAAAAGAGTCATATGAACAGTGAAAGAAAATCACTATATTTTTTACACTTAAGTAGTCTGTCCCTTTGCACTGAGAGTAAAAAGTATTTTTATTGGAACATTTCAAATATGACAAAAGTCTAAGAGACTTATTCAAAGACAAGGTACATTTTTATTCTTTCACCCCTCCTTCTCTCTCTCTCTCTCTCTCTCTCTCTCTCTCTCTCTCTCTCTCTCTCTCTCTTTATGCATATAATGTGAGAGAAATATATACAGAGAAAAAGAGAAGGACAGAGACACAGAGAGAGACAGGACAGAACAGTAAAAAAAGTCATAGGAATATATGTTAATCTTAAGAGTGTTTCAAATCTATTATTTGCCAAGTTTTAAAATAGTAAATTAATATTTAAAATTTTAGTTAACCATGTAAATGAATTTGACTTTAATTAATAATGGTGTAGTTCATGAGACTAAAAGAAATCTTAATGTCATTTCCCAAATGCGGGTAGCATGGCTGAGCAGTCTAGCTTCAGTTTCCAGGTAGACTACACACACTTCTGACCTCCATAGATACCAGATACTCAAGTAGTATATCACACATATGCAGCCAAAATATTCATGTACATAAAATAAAATAAAAAACAGTAAAACAATGTCTAAAGGTGATGGAATGTTTAGGATGCATGTGTGCTAGAGAACAACCAAGACACAGTTAAAATAACTCTACAAATCACAAGTATAATTGGTAAGTTGTGCAAGTTCAGTAGTAAATAGAACACAGAAAATATTTATTATTTGTTATTACTGTCCAAAAAACACATTTCTCTCAGGAGCTCCTCCAATCATGCTTTTAAGCATGCATTTAATTGAAAAATTTCACATATACAGACAATTTACTTTAACATTTAGCTCCCCCTCTACTATTCCTACTTCTTCTAGAAGATAACACACTATGATCACTCCAAATTAAATGTCTTATTCATTTCATTTTTTAATTAAAATGAAATTACATTGTTTTCCCCCTTCCAATTCCTCCCTGCAATACTTCTGATGCATCCCTTTTCTCTCTATCAAATTCATGACCCGTAATTCTCTATATGTTGTGGTTTTTATTGTTATTTGGTGGTGGTGGTGGTGGTGGTGGTAGATGTGCATATATGTCTGTGTGTGTGTGTGTGTGTGTTCCTAATTTACAAAATATGCTCCTAACTTATAAAACAATTTATTCGTTTTATAAATTTCCTCTATGTGCATATCTTATTTTTATTACCAACCACCCAGTTGGTAACTAATGTTGCATGTGGTTTAGTTTTCACTGAGAGTTAACACAAGGAAGACATGAAAGGCACGATAAACAATTGTATATTAACATATTCCTAAACCTGAAGAATTATTTTGAAGCTGACCAATATGAGAATATGTTCGAGGCCAACTATTGGTATGTGAAAAAGGTTGACTGAGGATATTAAATACAGAGTATGGGCCACTTCTTATCCTATTCTTTCTTCAGTACCCATACCTGAACTTTGCCTTTATTTTGACTCTGTATTTAAGGGTTTTTCAAGAATTTCATGATCCATCTGTATTTTAAAATATTCATCATGGCCTATATTATTTCTTGTGCTTTTGGCATTTTTAATCATTTCCCTCCCCTATATGTATGCTTAAATCAAATTTAAGCACACGTTTTAGCTAATTATTTTCTAAAAGAATTAAATTACATTGTATAAAATAATTACATACTAAACAACATGTGAATAGTGGAAATTACACATCAAATACACATCTCTTCCATGTCATTAGTCATCTTCCATCACAGTGATGTTTTCCAATAGGCATATTCGTCTACTCATTTCCCCTTTCCATATGGCATGGTCAGGCAAGCCTTGCTTAAGTGACAAAGATGTTGAAATAAAGAAAGAGAGAATGCTAAAAAATTCTAGAGTGCTTCTATTTTAGCAAGCACACAAAGAATATGAAGTTAAGAATTACATGAGACATCACATTTATTTTAATAGAGGCTGTATTATTTTGCACTGTTTGATGCTATTTAAATACAAAACTCTACTGTATGCCTTTAAAATGCATTTGCTTTGTGTACAGGCTTGGGTTTTGATGTTTTAGATGTATAAGCAAAAGTGTCTGTCCACAGTGTTAAGGATATTTAAGAACATGGAGAATGTTCTCAGCTTCTGCAAAATTTTTTCCAGGATGGATGAAATGAAATGTTTGCCTACTCCATCTACTGCATGGTTGATCATTTTTGTGGTCCAGAGGCCAAAGTCTCTAAAATGTCTCAGCCCTTTTTTTGTCCTTAAATTGTAATTCTAACTGTTGAGTTGCATAAGTGGAACAAAATAAGGCCTTCTCCTTAAGCTATTACACACTCATGTTAGGTATCCATTATCACTGGCTGCTTAGGATGTACTTTTAATCAAAGCAGCTCCAAAAGAGCTGAGACTTAACTCCTGACTAGAGATATTTACCAGTTCAAACACAAACATATAGTTGTCATAAATTTATTTCAAGGCAATTGGATTGCTGTTGCAGATTAAAAAACAAAACAAAACATCAATTTTAGTTTCAAGTAGCTTCTCATTTAGTGTCATGGTTTGGCTCTGAAATTGCCTCACTGGTGCATGTGCTTGAACATTTGCTTCCAAGCTAGTGGCACTGTCTGGGAAGGCTATGGAACCTTGAGAAGTTAGCGCCTCGGTGAAGAAGGTACACCATTGGAGGTAGCTGAGTAGCTTTAAGCACTGGTTTGATTGCTGTTTTTCTCTGCTTCCTGACTGTCAGGTGTGTTCCATTTTCTTTCTTCCACACCTTCTGTGTGATCATGGACTGTATCCCCTCTTTACTTGTAAGCAAAATAGAACCTTTCTCCTTTAAGATGCATTGGTCAGAATAATGTATCATAGAAACAGAGAAAGAACTAATGAATTGAGGGTACATATAACTTCTAAATTGACAAATAACTTAATGCATGTTATGTTTCATGTTCATATTATTGTAATTTAATAAACTGACAAGTAAAATTATGCTTTTCTTATAAAAATGTATTTTTAAGTTAGAAGGATTGCTGTTACTGAATATTTACCAATTAAAGCAATTAAGTTCAACAATCTTGACTCAATGTGACAAATGACAGTAGGGCATTTAGTTATATTTTATTTCTCTTACATCATCTTCAGCCATAAAAGCACTTTATGTTTTTTTCAGAACATAAAGAATAGAAATAATGACAGGTGCAAATGTACTTTATACAATGAAGAACTATGTTGATATTTCAGATGTCACAAAAAGTTCAATCCATATTTACAATGTAAATTTTAAATGACTTAAAACACTAGAAAATGCATTGATCTGATAATATGAGTTGAAGAAGAGCAAGATAACATGGAAGCAATTTGAAATAAGAAAAATACATTCAAAGATTTTGGTTACAAAAATTTGTAGACTTCTTTCGTGTTCTTGAAAGCAAAAACAAACAAACAAAAGAAGTAATAACATCACATATCAATAGCACAAATATTTTCTGACCATGTGCTAACCGATATTTCTTGGTGTAGCTACTAATGGAATTGGCCAAATAATCTTACTTAAAATAAATTGAATGTTTCTCACCTTTTTTGTTATTTTAAGAGCACATAAAGATATTCTTCTTTTCTCCTTATTCTAGCTGGATTTGTCAAAATTTGAAAAATTATTTATTTTCTTATGCTGGAAATATAACATTAAATGAAAATAAGATGACAAATAACAATACATATATATCTCTGTAACACTAATATTAGGATATAATAATTTAATTTTACAACTCAAAAATAATTTGAGTATCTGTCCTACTTTCTAAAGCTTAACAACATTATTACATCTATGCAATAGTATCATGCTCTCTAGTGAAATCTTAAAATTTCATGATTTCCAAATTTATAATAGTTTGTCTTGTTTTTAGTTTGTTATTCATCTGAAATATAGAAAATGAGGCAGGGAATTATTGAGTGAGTGATTGACTATACCTCAACAACCTTCAGTTACCAGGCACTTGACAAGTCTCTGTGTGCCAGGATAGACAGCAATAGATGGAAGAATGTAAAATTGAAATAATGTGCATACAACTGAAGGGTAATGATTAAACAGAAAACCAAACTAGTCATGCAAGTCCAGTTGTATTTATGAAGTGTCTGTAAGTAGGAAGAATCTTCCTTATTGGGATTCAGGATGTTTCAATAATGTATTATGTGAATGTATTGGCTTTTATATTTTACCCATTATATCTGTTTCAGCGTATTAATTTATGATATTATTATTTTTGTTTACCTCTGCCTCAGTAACTGAATAATTTAGTAATAATGACTTTATAACTTCAAATACAGGCAATATCCCGAGACTGAGTAAAATGGAAATTCTTCTTACCATACATACTTACTTTAACCCACTCTGCAAGCCTCTTTTCCAAAATGTTGAATAAGGGAGATAAGATGACAGTTCCCTTTGGTGTGCATCAAAACACACCACTGCAAGAAAAACCATGATAGCCAAGATGAAGGTCTGTGACCTCAATTGTGGCATCTCAGATTTGTAGAGAGTCACTGGAGAATGGCCTGCTTGGCCTCACTATTTCTTTCACTAGTCAGTGTACAATGTATTTCAGAAACATTTTGAAATGGAAAAAAAACTATCCTTCAGAATCAAGCTCTAGGGATGACTTAAAACTTTTAGCCCAGTGGCACATTGCTACTACCTGGAGGGTTAATAGATCACAAATCCCTTGAATTGTGTAAGCCTAGAAAACTTACAGAAATCTGTATTGAATGCATAGATGAAAAAGATAAGGATAATTTATTCAGTTACCATTGACTCATAAATTCAAATAATAAACATCAATGAATAAGAGGTGTCATATTAAAATGAACTTTTTATATGACCATTTAGTCACTATGTTAGATGTACATTGTGGAGTCCTTTATGGATACTTCATGGCTACATCAGGGTAAGAAAGGATGAAGTGATTCTTATCACCATGAAAACATCGTATGAAGAAGTAGTGTTTTAAAAAGATAGTCATCTAAGACTTCTGATTGCAGTATGTTTTGTCTCCATGGAAACTCAAGGTGAGACATATCTGCAGCATGGAATTTATATGGCAAATGCTTGTTAGTAAATGTTTGAATCACAGAGTCATCATAAGTTGGTCAATGATTTTATGGACAAATTTGTTGGTTACTTCAGGGTTTCTGTCCCTGTTCTATCTTCTACTTATCACAAACCATCTACATGTCTGAATACCACCATTAGTTGAAATATTTTTGTTATTCCATCAGAAAACAAAGTGATGACAGCATTGAGCTCTTAGATGTTCTTGTCTCCAGAATTGCAGGGATCAAAGGAAACATCCTTTCATTATAATTTCTTCAATCTTGGCTGTTATAGCCTCAGAGAGTTGATGTTTAAGTAAGAGTAACATTTGTAAAGACTTGAGGATTTGATGAATATAATTGAGAATTCAATGAAGATGTAATCATCCAAAAGATAAAGTATTATGTGCAGTATTTTTTTTTCTTTTTGGTTTTTTGAGACAGGGTTTCTCTATGTAGCTTTGGAGCCTATCCTGGCACTTGCTTTGTAGACAACGTTGGCCTTGAACTCAGAGATCAACCAGCCTCTGCCTCCTGAATGCTGGGATTAAAGGCATGCACCACCACTGCTTGGCATGTGGCAGTATTAAAAAGAAAATATGCTAAAGGTGTTTGCTTTAATTCTACAGAACATCATTTTCAGAACTGTGCTCCAGAAAACTGGGACCTTTGAAGTAGACAAGGACAATATATTGGAAATCCAGTGCTCTTGAGAAAATGAAATTTATGAAATGACAAATACTTTACATAGAAATCAAGAGACCAACAGGACTCCAATTTATCAAGGCAGAGACATTTATCATTACTGTTGACCAGCACAGTGACTGCCACTACTAATAGGACTGAAACCATGGGAAAGTTCAGATAAGAAACCTGAGGGTTTGAATGAGGAAACAGAATAGTAGACAATGTGCCTTGCAAGGATGGTGTGTGGCATTTGTGACAAAAAATGACTATTTGTGAAGATAAGCAACATCATGCCACTTTTCTTATTACTAACTTATAAAAAAGGCCCTCCTTCTCAGTGCATAGGTCTTATCTTCCACAGTCTTGATTCTACCACTTTCTGTTTAAATTTTCTGATCCCCGTTCTTTTCTGCTTTCTCCATATTGCTTTCATTCCAAACATTTTGTGAACACCTCACTATAAGTTTTCTAGTATTTCAATTCCGTTATTCCACTCAAACCTCTCATTACCTAAAAACATGAATGTTATCATGAGCCCTCATCCAGTAGCTGATGGAAGCAGAAGCAGACACACACAGCAAAGCACTGAGCTGAATTCCTAAAATCCAGTTCAGAGAGACAAGTGTGATGAGCACAGGGGTCAAGACCAGGATGGAGAAATCACAGAATCAGATGAACTGAACAAGGAGGAGCTCATGGACCCCAGACTGATAGCTCAGAAACCAGCATAGGAATGACCCAGACCCCCTGAATATGGGTGTCAGTTAGGAGGCCTGGGCTGTCTATGGGGCCTCTGGTAGTGGATCAGTATTTATCCCTAGTGTAGGAGTGAACTTTTGGAGCCCACTCCACATAGAGGGATACTCTTTCAGCCTAGACACAATGGGGGAGGGCCTACACTGTGCTCTAAATGACATAACAGACGTTGATGGTCCCCATGGGAGGCCTCATCCTCCATGGGGAGCAGAAAGGGGATGGGATAGGGGGTTAGTGGGGGCATCGTGGGAGAGGAGGGAGGGGGAACTGGGATTGACATGTAAAAAAGATTGTTTCTAATTTAAATTTAAAAAGAGAAGAATAAAAAACAAAATACATTATAATCATTATAAATATTCCATTGTTTCCCCTTTTATGCTTTCTACAATACAATTCCCCACCCCCTTATAAAACTTTATTCTAGACACAGTGTTCAGCATTTTTTGAAGATTTAATGGAAATATGGAGCCAGACACATCCTGCTCTTATGTCAACTGGTAGCTACTTGCAGCTACAAAGTTACAAAATAATAGTTGCTGGGCAATGGTAGTGCAAGCCTTTGATAGCAGCACTCATCAGCCAGAGGCAAGAGGATCTCTATGAGTTCAATGCCAGCCTGGTCTACAGAGTGAGTGCCAGGATAGGCTCCAAAGATACTCAGAGGAAACCAAAAATAATAAAAATTGTAATAGACACGAATACAATGTTTTCATGATAGCAACATTCAAACCCATGCAATTGTTTCATGTCTGCAAGATATGCTTTCATATAGTTCTCCTTTATATAAGAGGTTTATATGTCTTAATCTCTCAGTAAAAGACAGACTTTGATAAAGCACTCTTTCCCCATCTCAGTATACCATACTTCTTCCATCAATACAAACTCCTATGTATGTAAAGGTGGATCTCCCCATTTCATATTTTACATTGCATTTTTCCTCTTGTATCATATTAGATTTGGATTTCTAAATTGATTCTATGTGATTGATATTCAAAGAATTTAATCTCAACACTTATCACTATGCGTATTCTTGAGGCTTTTTTTCTATTCTGTATATGAATGCCTCACTCTCCTCCCCACAAGGGTGAGACATGGTCAATTTTCCAGTGCTGTTTTCTCATATGTACATAACAGTATCCATTGAGTAAGAAAAGTTCCCAGGATTAGGAGTTGTAATTAGTAATTCCAAATGAGAGACTTGAGAAGCAGTAATTCCACCACCAAACTTAGGGGAAACCATTCAAAAAGAGCAGAATTTCCAGGGAAATATCCAGCTGTTCCAAGGGTGACTGACAAAGCAAAATTAAAACTGCCCAAAGAATCAACAATACAATGAGAGAGAAAGTATCTTGAGAACTGTATGAATTATGCAGATTCCTATGTTGTCCCATAGTCTACTGATCTTTGCTAAGTGGGAATCCTTCACCATGGGAACCTTGCCTTGAGGAAACCCATTGGACCCTTAATTATATTCTTATCCAAGACTAGGCTGCCTACCTCAGGAACAGAGGTTGAGACTTTGTATTACATTTTCCTTTAGTAGCATATGTAGCACCTTTCAGCACCATAAAAAGTAACCAGTAGAGAGAAGACTTCCGGGTTCCTACCAGCTTTAGCTCTTTCTGTTTTGTGACTGAAGGATGTATTTTTTTCAGAAATAGGGTCTAACCATCAGTTTGTGGGAGATACTCCAGTGTATTGGGAAGCCTGTGATTCTTGGAGATCTATATGATCTCCAACAATGCTAAATTTAGCCAACAATTCTAAAAGAACTAGCCCAATCCTGATACTGTGAATTCAAATTGTTAACCATGAATTTGAACCAAGCCTGGCCTATAATGTGAGGGTCCATCTCCAAAAATAAAGAAATAAAGCATGCTTCTATTATTAACACTATTCACACTATGGCACCTGTCAGAGGCCACAAAGCATAAGAAAAGGTAAGTCTCTGATTCAAACTCAAACATTCCTGAGATTAAAATTTATCTGAAGCTTTTTGTGTGTGTCCTCCCTCTGTGACATTTTACAGTTCTTTATTTGTAGATTCTCATCTTTACCTTCCTGAGTTTCCTATCTGTCTTATAAGTTTTTACAATTCCCACTTCCTTTTGGCATACTACATTTTGTACATATTCCTAAATTGACTATTCACAGTACCTCTCTCTTCATAGGTTTCCAGTTTCTTTCTACTTGCCATAATCCAAAAATAAATGTTAGACTGTGACCTTTAAATATTTACTCAAAATTGTCATTTCTTCTATTTGCTCCCCAAGGTTTTCACCATTTGCACATAGCTCCACAATGGACCTGTGAATCAGAACTTGTGACTCCATATGTACAGGATTTTTAAGCAGAGGGTGGAAAGTTAAGAACATTCAGAGATTGCTTTCCAATCCCATCATACTCTCAAACTCATTTTGATGTTATCACATGAGGTTTTTAATGCCCTTCTGCAAATTTGTGTCTCTAACTTCACATCTCATCGTGGAAGCTACCGTATAAGGCAGTGAGATTTTTTCAAAACACTTTACTCTATAGTTTTATTTTCTAAATTAATAAACATGTAGCAACAACATGACAACAAATCTTACAGATTTTTGTTAAATGAGAGAGAAAGACAGGACCCAAATCGCTCTCATCTGTGAGAATTAACAGGTAATGAACGATTTCAAAACAAGGCTACAATCTAAAGCTACAGAAAAAAACTGAGGAGTTAAGAAAATTTTCTGCTCTTGTAGGGGATCTGAGTTCAGATTCTAGCACGCTGTTATAGATCAGAACCTTCTGTAGCTCCATATCCAGAGGATATTCTACTTTCTTCTGGTCTCAGAGAAAGAAAGGCACCCATGTGCACTTGCCTGCCAGAGATATACATTTGCAAAATTTAACGTGAAAATAAATACTTCAATTAATCCAAGCTATAATCTATACTTTTAGAAATATATATGCATTTTCATAAAGGACTGACAAATGTCAAAGATGCATCAAATATGATAGTATGAACACAGTATATGTGATCCATCTTCCTAGACAACAGCATTAGTGTGATTGCAAAGTAATAATATTGGGCATCATGCCTTATTCATACAATCCCAGCAAACCTGAGACAGAGAGAGGTTAGTGGAGAGTTTAAGGGCAGCCTCTGCTGCACAGGAAGATTAAGTTTTAAAACAAAATAAACAAGCAAAATATTTGCATAAAAAGAAATCTATGTTAATATTTCATTTTCAAACATTCTCTTTATTTTGTACTTCCATTATAACATCATAGTTTTAAGTTTATAATATAATTTAAAAGTCCTCAAGATTAAATTAAATACATTTAAATGTTCATTATCAATTTAATAAATTACAATATGTCTCAACAAAAACTCTAACTAACTATAAGTCCCTATTTCATTAGTGTTTTCTTATATTTCTTGATTTATCCTTTCATGTTTATCAGCAGGTGACTTACCTGGTCTCTAGTATCAAATTCTGCCAAGACTTCATGTCTTCATTAAGCTTCTGATGCCCCTCACAACTTGGATATATGATACTTCTATGTGCTTTGAAAGAATTATTTTATTTCCCCAAGCACTCTCCTCATATATTATGGCAGCATGGGCCATTTGCATCTTTTTTCCAGCCATTTACAGATACCTCACTTGAAGTAAATACATTATTTTTATTATATTTCATTAATTTTTCTGCTCTGTACTTAGTTATCCTAATGATAAATACTGCTATAGAGAAATTGGACAAAATTTATATATTTGAAAATGATCACATTGGAAAACTTGTTGTCAGTTGAAGGTAAGAGGAACCTAGCCAAAGGAAGTTTAAAGGGATGTATTTAACCAAGTTGAATGAAAATATGAGGGAAGCAATCAACACCTTCTTTCTGATGTTACCATCTGCTTTGATAAAAGAGGCCGGGACATATATAAATGTCCCCATTTGTAAGAACATACGTTTAATTTCAGAAATTTTTTCTGTACCAAAATAGGTTTCTACCCTGAAATATAACATAAACTGCCCCACAATCTATACTTTTCTCAGTGTTGATTGAATACACAGATTAATTCTGGAAGTATTTGCCTACAGGTGAATGATCAGAATACTAAAAGTGTAGTCAGACCTTTGCTAGAAACACCTTGAAACTAAAATGTATGGATTATTTGAGCTAAATTTATAAATTGCAGAAGCAATATGTATTACACACCAGTGTAATTGTCAAGTAACAAACTTAATTAATGAAGAAAACAGGAAAACATATTTTATTAAGTTACAAAACATGGCAAAAGGTATAAATCTGTTTCAGGGATTGCAGGATGTGTTTTTCAGGAAAGGTGCACATATTAAACATTATTCTTGTTTATGCTCAGTAACTATTTCCTTTTTAAAGCATATTATCTATTTAAAATGGTACACTAACTAAGTTTATTAACCCAATATAATACAAAATTTTTCTTACATTGTAAAATCAATTTAGATTGTCATTTAATAAGCTGGTCATAACCTGTTACAACATATGGATGTAGAATTAATTTTGCCTATTACAACATCTAATTCAATACCCTAAATTAAATATACTCTTTTGCTCTTTAACTCAGGGATTATCAAAGACAAAAAGTAAAATAAAGTCTCCTCCATGTTGCCAAGTCCACGTCCAAGGAAATTTTGTGTTTAGTACTGAATTGATTAAAGTAAATTACAGGGAGAAGAGTTTTATTAGTAAGAAAGTGCCAAGCCCTGGTAAAGACAGTTTCTAGGTGTGACAATTATAAACTTACATGAAAGCATTTATTGGGTTCACAGAAAGCCCTTTTCCAATTGACAGAGGCCAGATCTGGGATAGAGCCAGATTTGGTAACAGCATGCAAACAACCTTCAGAGTCAAATATCATTCAGAAATGCCTAATCCCATAACTATATCAAAACTGGCAGGTGTTCACTACACAGCACATTAATTTAGGATACTTAGAAGGGATTTTAAAGACAACCCCTGCCCAATATGCTGAGAGCAATGTGTCTCTGGATAAAAATACTGAATGCTTTCTGATCTGCAAGCAGAATGGAGATATTAAATAGAAACAAGAAGACAATTTTTCAACCCAGAATAATTAAACAATTTTCATTAAGCATTTTTTAAACGTATAGCCTATTACCTAGGGAAAATAGCAAAAAATATAATTATGGCTTCTGTTTTGCATCATAATCTGAAGGTAACTGATAGATAAGAGCAAAACCAGCATACTCTGGACATCTTAGGAATATCTTGCCAAGGACTGTGAAGAACAGTGTTGCTAAAACCCTCTGTTCTCATTTATCTTCCTAGCAGGGAAACGAGTTGTACCCTCCCATCACAAATATCATGGCGTCTTAAAAACACTTGTATTAGTAACACTTCCAACAATGACTTGTTTCTTTAAAGGAATGTGTAAGCACCACCTTAACAAGGTAAAATTCTAACAATCAAGAAGGTGAGAGAAAAGCAAGAGCATACATAGAAAAGGAGTAAATGCCTATACTGTGAAATATTTATTTGATCCCACAAAAATGTGAAATTAACCTTATTTATATCTATGAAAGTTTGTATACCAAAGGAGGAATGATTTTCTAAAATTACATTGTCTTTTGTTACTTTTTTTGTTATATGATCCTGAAAATGTTGGATTGAAAACTCTTAAAAGACCAAAGGGCTAGGAATGAAGCCTCTAATGTTTCTCTCAATATTTTCCCTAAATAAAGTTGAATTAACCTTTTGTTTCAAGGACTTCTCAAATAAAGAAAACAATGAAAAAATGAGGATAATCAAACATTTTTAACAGTATATTTGTGTTACTCCTTTTCTTCTTGGTCTTCCTTACTTGGACTTCCTAGGAATAAGTCCGTGTTTTGGTTCATCTTTATATACTTACAAGCCTTACCAATTTCTTCAGGAATGTGTGGTTATTTTTATTATTCTTTCCATGCTTTTTGAATTCTGCTACAAATTCACAGATAGAAAAAAACAGTTTTACTTACTGGTTCTTTGTTTTATTTTGGTGCAAATGGACATGACTGGATAAATAACAATGCCTTTCGATAGTGTCCTCCACAAGGTATAGTTCTCTACTCCCAATGGGGCTATATACTATGAGCATCAATGACTCTCAGATCTGGCAAGATTTTTTTCCATTATTCTTACTATTTGATCAAACAATTTTTATTTCCTCAACTATCTACTATTTACCTTCTGACTCACTCTGAAATAAAAACCCTGTCCCCTTCTTCCCAGAAATACAGAAGTAATCTTATTTTTGTGATAATGTCTTTAAAGTGTTGTGTGGTATAACTGTTGTCATTCAATGAGATAGTAAATATCACATTATTCCTGAGTTTAATCTCTACTCATAAAGAGTAGACATTATCACTGACTTCTTGGTAATTTCATTGCAACTGAGACTCTTGTATTTCTTCCTGTATTGTCTATGGTTGTTTTTGAAAAGTCTTATCAATATTTCATTTATTCTTTTACTTAGAACATCTCCAATTTTATCTCCCTTGAAGTGCTGAACTTCTTGGAAAATATGTCTAATCTCGATTTTCATTTTTTTTACTTGTCATTCTGATCATTTCATTATACATTTCATCCACTATGCAAACATTTTGAATTCGATCAAACTGTGGGCCACTGTAATCTGTTTTCTGATAACACCATTGGCAGATTATGCTGATATTGTTACACAGACTACAAAAACCAAAAGTGTTTAACATAGCATTTTATGTAGTAAACCATGAAAAGACTAATAGAAAAACTATAGAATCTCTTCCCATTGTAAATTATCATTTTCTTATCTCCCACAAATCACAGTTGCACACAGTCAGTCCTAGCAACCAAATTCTCTTGATTGATATGCTTAATGAGACATTTTGCTATGACTATTCTGTTTTGTAAGGTTTGAATGTGATCAAAACATTGAATTTTCTCAGGAAAACAAAATTAAAGAAAGTAACTTTATTTTCTTTTTAATTAGGGAAGACAAGGAAGGACTAAGCTTTGAAAGGGACACGTGTTTACAATAGTTGAAACTGGAAAAATGCATGTATCATAATTGTAAATTCTTCACATAACACAGAAATGGTATGTAAATAGATATTGCACAGGGGAAAACATTTCCTAGTTGGCTCAACATATAAAATGCATTTTGGCATCATCACATAAAATAGAATAACAAATTATAAACCATGGATAAATTCTTATTCAATATATTTCATATGGAGTTTTAATCATCAACAACACTGAAGCCTCATTATTCCATACTAGGCATTGTCTCTACGGAGTCTTTACTATTAACATCAGAGAAAGCACATACCCATTTTGTTCATGATAACAAGTGAATAAGATGGAAAAAAATGAATAAATGCAAGAACAGTTAATCAAGTTAAAATTTGTTCATATATAACCATGTAGTAATGAAACATGCCTACCAATATCACTGTGAATAGATATAGGAAATTGGTTTATTTAAAAAAAATTACCATAGATCAATAAATGAGAATGAACAAATTTAATATTTTGTTATTTTTGTATGCATGCACTAAAAAAAACCAAAATAATACATGTACTACTTAATTTAACACATAATTGCTCCTACCTATTTATAGCATGGGGACCTGTGATTTGCCATGCTATATAATAAATAGGGTTTAATTATGTTTGAGGTATAATATTTATTTTTACTTTCATTTGTTTTTATGTTTTGAAGATTAAATATTACTAAGTGATTGAAGTTGAGATGGGAGTTATGACAGTTTTCCTTCCTCATCCTGACATATGGCTACCTTGTTCCATTACACCAGAGTCAAGAACATTCTATTTTGTAAACTGAGAAGACTGTGTGCATATGAGTTTAATACAGCTTTTTAATTCTTCACATTTACTAATTACTTATTGTTCAGTTTTTACTCTTCATTAGGAATTAGCAGAAAGTAATCTTCTTGACTAGAGTAAAATGTAAGACATAATTATGATATTTAAAGATTGACAAAATCTCTCATGATGCAGGCAGAATGACCATACAAAGTCTAGTAAACACCGTGTCCCCACTCTCAGCATTCCTTAGTTGCTAATTGCCTGAACTTACTTGTGTATAGTTGAGGACTCCCTGGGTTTCCCTGTCATTTGTTATCTTTGTTCCACTCATGTTTATGTTGTCACATTGGTGAGAATTTAACAGGTGTTGCTTCTGACATACATAGAATCCTACAAATGTCACAATCTTACAGGAAACCGCATGATCCTCTGACTCTTGCAATCTTTCTGTCTGTGTCCTTTCTTATTCTTGGGCCTTAGGTATAGGAGTTGTATTGTGCATACAAGTAGCATTATATAGACTAAGCATGTCCTTTTTAGAATATATATATATATATATATATATATATATATATATATATTTCAATTATATTATATGTGTGTGGGGGGTTGGAAGGAGGAAAGGAAGGAGAATATAATTATAATCTCAAAAACATAAAATAAGTAATTTCAAAAAGTCTCTTGTTACTAGAAGCTTACATATATATATATATATATATATATATATATTATCTAACACAGAAAAGAGAATTTGTCTGAATAGTCACATTATATCCTTTGAATATAAATTGTCTTCAGGTCATTTAAGTGGCCTCAGCATCATCACAGATCCTTTTAAGAGAGTGAAATTTTAAGAAGCATTCAACTCTGAGGATGTCTGAACTAAGAAAATGCAGAAACAGAGACGAGTCTGATTTTTTTTTTCTTTTTTGTGCATTCAAAAGGTGAAAGGATTGGATGTAGGAATGCAGACAGCCATAAAACACAGGCAGAAATATTGAGTTTGGGAAAGCAGGATATAATGAGGGAGCCATTATAGGTCCAAGGAGAGATCTGGCACTAGGGAGATTTCCAGAAACCTACAAGGATGACACCAACTGACAATCTAGACAATGGTGGAGAGGATAACCTAAACACCCTTCCTCTAAAATGAGATTGATGACCACATTTTATGCCATCCTAGAGCCCTCATCCCGTGGCTGATGGAAGCAGAGGCAGACATCCACAGATATACATTGAACTGAACTCTGGAACTTAGTTTCAGAGAAGGAGGAATGAAGATCGAAGGGGTCTGTACCAGGCAGGTGAAACCCACAGAAATATCTGGCCCAGACAAGAGGGAGCTGTCTGGAAGGCCAGTACAGGACTGATCCAGACCCCTGAACATGAATGTCAATGAGGAGGCCTCTGCACTCTAGGGGGGCCCTGGTAGTTGATTAGTATTTTTCCCTGGTGTAAGAAGGGACTTTGAGATCCCATCCCATGTAAAGGGATGCATTCTTGGCCTGGACACATGGGGAAGGGCCTAAGCCCGACCCAGGATGATGTAGTGGACTTTGGGAGCCCCCATTGAGGGCCCTACCTGCCTGGGGAGTGGAGGGTGAATGGGGTGGGGAGTAGGTCAGGGGTCGGGGAGGAGGGATGCGGGTGAGGGGAGGGAGAACGAGAACTGATTGATATGTGAAACAAGCTTGTTCCTAATTTGAACACAAAAAAAAAAAAAAAAAAAAAACAAGAGAAGGGACAAAAATCTAAATGAAATCAACATGATGTTAATAATTTTAGCTTATACCAGGAAGATCCATTTCCAACTTTCAGTATTCAGCACATTAAACTGATAAAGTTGACTTGCCTCTAGATTGCAAGAGATTGTGAAGGCAACATGGCAAAGATATTTTACCATAAACAGCATATTTCTTTTCCGGTAACTTTCCTTCACACCCAAATAAACCTTGAGAAAAGCTAACAATACAGGGAAGAAATGAAGGCTTTTGCTTCAACCTTCATTACTTTCATCACCACTAGCTGAATCTTGACTTATGCAAAAATTGATAAATTCTTACAACACATATTATGCATCCAGGTGCAGTAGAATAAACCCACAAGACCTGAATCAGTGCTAACTTTTCAATAATAAAGAATGAGCCAAACCGTTTAACAGACTTATGAAATGATAATCTAAATATTAGAAACATTATTTTAAAATGTTAATAAAAATTTACTTCTGAAATCACAGGAGAGGGTGTTATTTGTATAAATTTTAAATTACTTAATATACAACCATTATGTATGATGTGTCTAGGATTATAATTACATATAAATAGTTTTATTAAGCAAATCACATTTGAAGTTTAAAGTTTTGCAAGCATGTCTATTGAGAATTTCTTAAATGTCATCCTGAAAGTTATTTATTAATACTATAGGACTATTCTTCTAACTCAAATTATTATGATCAAAAGAGAAGAAACAATTAAGAATAGAATCAACCAAGACAACTTACTAATGTCCTAGTCACAGTAAATACAAATGAACTGATTTGCTGGGACATAACATATAACTGGAATACAATGGAAATTATATATATATATATATATATATATATATATATATATATATAATGTCTCAGTCACCCTGGCAGTTTCATTCTGTTTTACAAATAAGTTAACATCTACTGATATGAATGAGAATCTGAAAACAAGTGTGAGACAAAAATATAAAAAATGGAAGGAAGAAGTGACAGGGTAGAAGATATGGGGTATGGGAGGAAAGAGAAGAAACAGGTAAATATGCATTGCCTAGTGTGTTAAAACTGGGCAGGGCTCACAGAGAAGCCCTGTCCTGAAAAATAAAACAAACAAACAAACAAACAAACAAAAAACTGGGCAGGGCTGAAGAGAAATGTTGTATCTGGAAACCATTTGTGTATTGCTGTATTCGTTTTTTAAGGTTTTGTAAAAATGTCAAATCAAGCAAGGATAAATATCATTTAGAAACACAATGAAAACATAAGCTTCCAAGAGAGGGAAACAACCAACAGTCCTCAACAGCTTGTGCATCTATGAAATACAAGGGCCAGCACAGTAACCCAAATGGTTCAGCAGTCATTCACATATCCAAGCTGTAATCAGCAGTTCTAACTGCTTTTTAAATGATTCTGATTATAATCACAGATAGGTGTAGTTCTTTTCCCTAAGTAAAGAAGCTTCCCTTTTCAACAGACAGAGACCATTAGAAAAAGCCACCTATCAAAATGCAGAGAACATATTATTATGTGGTAATTAGCATCAATGAGAACATTTGCAACAAAAATTCTGCTAGTCACCAAAACACATAACAATGAATATTAAAAAGTGGGGTGCAGAACTAAATAGAGAATTCTCAACAGAGGAATCTGAAATGGCTGAAAGACACTTAAGAAAGTCCTCAAAATCATTGGCCATCAGTGAAATGCAACTCAAAACAACTCTGAGATACCACCTCACACCTGTCAGAATGGCTAAAATCAAAAATGCCAATGACAATCTATGATGGAGAGGATGTGGAGAAAAAGGAAAACTCCTCCATTGCTGGTGGGAGTGCGAACTTGTAAGACCACTCTGGAAATCAATATGGCGGTTGCTCAGAAAAATGGGAATCAGTCTACCTCAAGATCCAGCCATTCCTCTCTTGGGTATATACCCAAATAGTGCATATTCATACAAGGACATATGTTCAACCATGTTCATAGCAGCATTGTTTGTAATAGCCGGAACCTGGAAGCAACGTAGATACCCCTCAACTGAAGAATGGGTTGAGAAAATGTGGTACATTTATACAATGGAATATTACTCAGCAGAAAAAAGCAATGGAATCTTGAAATTCACGGGCAAATGGATGGAACTAGAAGAAACCATTCTGAGTGAGGTAACCCAGTCACAAAAAGACAAACTTGGTATGTACTCACTGATATATGAATTTTAGACATAGAGCAAAGGATTATCAGCCTATAATCCTCTTCACCAAAGAAACTAGGAAACATGAAAGACTCTAAGGGATAAATGGCCCCAAGAATGGAAGTGGCATGAACTCCTGAACTAATTGGGAGCATGAGGGTGGGGGGAAGGAGCTGCTACAATAAGAACAAGAGAAGAGGAGTAGAGGAGAGGAAATGGAGGAGCAGAAATATTGAGTTGGGGGAAGAATAGAGGAAAGAGAGCAGGAGGAGAGATACCATATCAGAGGGAGCCACTATAGGTCCAAGAAGAGATCTGGAACCAGGAAGATCTCCAGAGACCTACAAGGATGACACGATCTGACAATCTAGGGAATGGTGGAAAGGATAACCTAAAAGCCCTTCCCCTAAAATGAGATTGATGAATTCTCTATATGCCATCCTAGAGCCTTCACCCAGTGGCTGATGGAAGCAGAGACAGACATCCACAGATATATACTGAGCTGAAATCGGGAATTTAGTTGAAGAGAGGGAGGAATGAAGAGCGAAGGGGTCTGTACTAGGTTGGAGAAACCCACAGGAACAATTGGCCTGAACAAGGGAGAGCACATCGATCCCAGATGCTGTCGGGGAGGTCAGTACAAGACTGATCCAGAAACCTAAACATGGATGTCAATAAGGAGGCCTCTGCACTCCAGGGAACCTCTGGTGGTGGATTAGTATTTTTCCCTGGTGCAAGAAGGAACTTTGAGAGCCCATCCCACATGAAGGGATACACTCTGGCCCTGGACACATGCAAAAGGGCCCAGACCCAGCACAGGAAGATTTGTTGGACTTTGCAGAGGCCCTGTTGAGGGCCCTACTCTGCCTGGGGAGTGGTGGGTGGATGGAGTTGGGGTAGGCTAGGAGTGGGGGAGGAGGGCTGGGAGTGAGGGGAGGGAGAGGGAGAGGGAGAAGGGACTTACATGTGAAACAAGCTTATTCCCTAACTAGAACTAATAAATAAATTAAAAAAAAACTCATGAAACATCATTTCATAGGGGGTTGAAAGATTGCAAGAGCCAGGGAAACACAATGTCTGCTGTAAGATTGTGTCTGATAGAATATCAGGGAAGCTACACCTATGAATTCTCAAGAACATGGTTGACTAAACAAGACCAGAGCAAAAATGATATCAACATGGAAGGAGTAGTCATAGGGAATCCCAATCCCATTGAAGAACTTTAGGAAACTGATGAGAAATGAGAGCAGGATAAAGCAATATTCCCTAAAAAAGTGTCCTACAACTGGCTATTCAATATCACATGGTCATCTCTGACATAACATACATACATATGCACATGCATATATTTATATATATACATATATATATGTATATGTATACATACATGCAATAATTAAAGAACAGGATAATAGGAATTTGAGGGTTGGGTACATGAGAGGACTTTGATGGAAAAGTGGGAAAACAGAAATTGATGTAATTACATTTTAATTTCAAGAATGAAAATAATTAACTTCAAAACATATCAAATGCAGCATAATAATATAAAGACAATGTATAATTAGGTAATGGAGATTCATTTCCTATTTTACTGTTACTTGGAATGAATTTACAATTCACTTTCAACTTTATGCAGAAAAATTCATTCCGATGTGATCTATGTAGAAACAGTCTTTTTCAAGTATTCAAAAAGAAGTAATTCAAGAAAGTCATTCTGCCTCAGAAGGTGTCAGTTTGTTATCCAAAGCTGCAACTGAGGTTTAAGCAAGAGTGAACCAATTGTTGGGTTAGAAGTTGGACAAATATCATTGCTGCCTTTGTAGGTCATACCCTCTGAGATAAACCTGAAGCATTCACCTCAAAAACACTGGTGCAGAAAGTTAATAATGAATGCAGAAATACATTTTTCTTGTCTTTGCATTGGAAGAAGCTTGTAAACAGTTAGAAACTTTAACAAAAACAGAGCTGATCCAAATTCAACATTCACCGAGGCTTCGTAAAAGTTCATGTGCTCTGTGTTCCTTCACTTATTGTAAATTTGTTTTTTCATTGTGTACACTTAACCAAAGGCTCATGAATTTTCAAACCTATGTGGCTCAAGTAAACAGTGAAAGTAAATAAAGCTATCCCTAATACAGGAAAGGTGACATGATGGATTTTCAGCCCAGCACTGAGAGAAGGTAGAATGTAATATTTTCATCAAACAGGAATTTCTCACCATCCAACTCTGAAAACTTGTACATTACAACTGAAAATAAAGATGTGTTTTTGATTTTATAGTGTGCATACTGGAACATATCCTCTTTATTCATATTTATTGCACTAACATATTGAAACATCTCAGCCAGAGATACATATGATCTTTCGGGACAAACTTTGGCCATGGTCACAGTTGTCCTTGAAATCATTTTTTGTGGGTATTAAAAATTAAACTTTAACTTTTTCTTAGTTGCATCATAAACTATCAGGAATATGTTTAGGATTGGGGATGTGGTTTTGTTGGTAATATCTGTTCTGTGAAATCGTGAGAACTAGAATTCAAGCAGCTTCAAATGTGCATACAAATTCTTCTTGCACAGACACAGATACACATACATCCATCCACAATTTCTTACAAGGTCATAGCAACTGCATCTGCTAAGCACCACCCGGAAACAGGTGGTGCCCTGAAACTGTAACTAAGTAATGTTTAAGAAAAGGGCTTTTGCATAAGTAGGCAGGTTAAGTAAAAAGACATAGCCAGAACATTCAGGAAAGAGCAGCTACAAGATGTTATCAGTGCTAGCCACTAAGTCAGCTATGAGCTCTGAGCTCAACCAGTAGTTAAAAGCCATTAGAACTCAGGTGAAACTATGTAACAAACAATTTCTAGAGCACATTAGCAGGGATAAGAGTGAGAGTAGATAAAAAAGTCATTAAGAACATGCCATATGTTCTGCCCTTTGTACACTCCAAATTCGTTCTCATTTTTATGCATCTGATTCAGTTTGCACACTTTCCAACTTATGATTTTTGACTTAGTTTCCAGCTTTTCCATATCAAATTGGTACATTGTCAGTAGAAATAATAAATTCATTTTTGAAGTTTATCTTTGCCCAGGCTGGTGACAAGTGATAGCCTGAACATTCAGAAAACAGCAGATAAAGCTATTATCAGTCTTAGCCCTAATCAGTCTCTGGTAGCAGACAGTTCCTAGCTAGTTGTCCCATGATTAGACCATAATAGTCTGTACCATGAAATTTCAATGTCTTTAAAGAGTTAAGTTAATTGGCCATGTTTTCAACTTAAATGATTTACATTATAAATTCCCTATTGAAAAATAACCTTCTCAAGATTTGAAGACATGTGAAAATTTTGTTCTACTTAAAAAATTACTATCATCAAGCTTGAGAGATGGCTCAGCCATTAAAGGCTATGTTCACAACCCCCCCACCAAAAAATCACTGCCATCAATTCTCTTTTGTGTTGTATAAATGGAAATCACACCAATATAAAAAAAAACACAATGATGAAGAAAAATTCAAATATTTAATGGAAGTTGTAGATTATCTGTTTCCCATGAGCTAGTTGGTGCTCATGTTGCTTTCATTTGTTTCCTATTTGATTGTCAGAGTCTATAAAGTCAGAATCAGGAATGGCAACTTGGATGCTACATTTTTCTGGCACAGACTCAAAGCACTCTGCTGATTTCACTGACATGAAGCACTGGAGGAGGTTCTTTACTGATGAGAAGGGTCCTGGAGAAGATCATGAAGTGGTCAGCGCTGTACCTGTCACATGGGAGCTTCTCCATACTTCTCACAGTACCCATATGGTTCAGAAATTTCCAGTACCATAAAGCTTAAGTGACAAAAGAGCTTCCTCAAAGATCAGGCTTGCTGTAGAAATAATTTATACAAATACTTCTCATGCAGAAGCATTCTGAGAAATGTTATCTCTTCATAATTGCAACAGATTTCACAGTGAGTGAAATATACTGTTTTCATGAAAAAGAGACTGCAGTTTTTCTAAGTACACATTGCTGGCAGCTTTTACTTTATGCCCACTTCTGTTTCTTAATCAAAGCCCTCACTCTGCTTGATCTCTTTATTTCATTGTCCTCATAACAACAACAAAACCCAAAGTTCTCTTAAATCAATTTCATGCAATTGTCAACAAACTCTGGTCACCAATGCAGTTTCTGAAATAACAGCCTGCTTATTCACTCAAAGTAATTACTTCTTTTGCTCTACTCACTGACAGAAATGATGTATAAATTGAGGATGAAAAGCTCTACATCTTCAGGAAGTGGCTTTTAATACTTTCTTTAAATTCTGAATTTCCATGCCAGGTAATTTTGATAAAATATTGTGGGAACTTATTTACAAAGTGAGACATTTAGCTGAGGTATCATTCAGATTAGATTTTTTATACTAATTAGAGAAACGTGATTGGCAGTGTGAAGATTTCATGATATCTATTTTATATGCTGATATAGATATAAATGGCTGGGTATGCAGTGAGGAGAGATAGGGGTTACACTGTGAAAATTAACTTCACTTATTTGAATATTTATCTTATTGGAAGACTCCATGGAGATTCCAAGTTTAACTCAACATATGGTCTGCAAAATTAAAATTAAATTTATTTGTATAAATTTGACACAATAGGAGTTAAGCTGAAATGAAGGATACCAGCATATGGTGGGTTTATGACTAATTGAGAGTCATATACTGTGGGAAATAAGGAGAAAAGAGGTTTGGTAGTTTTCCTTTCATTTTCATGACTATATATAACTGAGACTTTACTGAAGTTCATAATTGGTAGTTTTCTAAGACATGGGTGAATTTATTTTTTAAGTAAAGTAGCTAAAGGAAATAATCTGATTTCTGCTTTTGAAATGAATATACATGTATGTCTGTATGTGTTTTGTACAACCCACAAAACACACACACACACACACACACACACACACACACAATACTGCCTCCAAATGGGTATTTTTATTTTTTTCTGTGGAAGTTGTATAGTGGAAGTTGTCCATAGCTCTTTTCTACAGTGACTGCAATAAAATGTCACTTGGTACTTATCTTCAATAGAATATCAAAGAACACTATTGCTTTTTTATTTAAATTAATTTTTCCTGGACAGGAAATTGTAATATCATTTTCTTCTCTCTACCATGAACATAGCGTGTTACTTGCTTCCAACAATAGTTAAGTGGCTGAATAAATACATTAAATGTACACTAGAAGATGAAGAATATCAAATAGATTCTGTTTGGGATGGTGAGTTTTTCATTTCATCTGATAAGACTATCAGAGGAGCATTTGGATATTGGAGATGGCTCTTTTCCCACAGTAGAACTGTGAAGGGAAACCACAGAGTTACTTTGAAAGCAGCTCTCTTCCTTTGTGCTTGCTCCATCCTTCCACGCCATTTCAGGAATCACAGACTACTGTTTTTGCTTCCTGTTATATATGTAATTTGCAAAACCCCTTTAAACCATTAACAAAAGTACCATGAAGCCTTGCTTAATACAGTATAAAAGTATAGTGTTAAGCATTTTCACATGTTTTTGTGGACACTGTATATTTTACTATAAAAATCTGGGTTACCATTCTCCTTTTTCCCCTCTTTAGATGTGATTTTATCACTACCACAAAAATTACTACAAAGTAGTAACATCTATACACATTTATTAGTTTATATTCTGCAAGTGAAAATTCTGAAATGGGTTTCATGCTGCTAAAAATTAAAATTCTATGCCTTCTGAAGATGCTTGTGACCTTGCACTCAGAATGACATCTTCTGCAAACTTTATTTTTAACCATCATATTGCATTTATTTCACACACTATGTTGTTAAGGTATTTTGATGCTTGAATTAACCACATCTGGAGTGTACCTTTCACCTTTTAATGTGGAATACACCATTATTTTTCAGATAAGTTTTACATATGTTGATGAGGTAGCTTATCCAATCTTTATTATACCATTCACTAATTCTTACCCTCTAAAACCAAGTTTCTGGCCACTACATGCCATTTAGATTTCCCTGTTTAAATGTACCTTGGAATGTTTCCTTTATAATGAAGCACCAAACTTTTATCTGTATGAATCTCTACTATGTGTACCTAGCTACCTGTTAAAGATTGTGCAATTGTGTCTCAAAAGCATTCTGCATGTAAATTTTTCATGACCGACTACTTTCTGTATACTGACTCTAAAATATGCAGCCACAGACTTTAAGATGAATGATAAAGGTTTCATTGCTTCATTCATTCAATGAAGCACAAAACTGGAGGTCTTGGACTTCTAAGCCAGAAAGGAAAATACATCTTCATTTCTGTTAGGTAATGTGATATAGCCAGGAGAGATTGAAGTATTCCTTATTTTAGCTTTTCCCCATACTCTTTCCTTCTCTTACTTTTTTATCAGTAAGGTCTCACTGTGTGAAAGCATACATGTAGTTGATTTCCATCACCTTCCCACAAAACATTGATAGATACTAACCAAAATTTAGTCTCCATGGCTGTGATATTACATGCCTATAGTTGTGGCTCTCAAGAGGTTAAGAGGAGAGGTTTACAAGTTCAAAACCAATCTGTATTTGTTACGATAAATCTTTCCGCCAAAAGCTGCCTGAGCCCTACCACCACATGGGCAGTTTCCAACACCTGCACAAGTTCTGCCCGCTGAGTTATGGCCCCAAATAGTACACATAGACTTCTAGTATGTACAAATGCTGCTTGGCCAATGACTAGGATTCTCATCTGTTAGCTCAGTCTTATTTATCATAAATCTATATATTTTATAAGACTTAATTTATCAGATGCCTTCCATTGGTGTCCTCCCTTGTCTTTGGATCACATGGTGCCACTGGAGGAAAAGCCAAGGGGAAAAAGGACCACTTCCTACTTGTCCTTCCTTAAATATGAGTCTCCCTGCTATGTCACTTGCTGCTGGATCACCACTTCTTTACTACATTTCCCAGAATCCTCCTCGACTCCTATTCCTGTCTAACTTGTCGCCTCATTGGCCAAACAGTACTTTATTCAAACATCAATAAAATGAACATACACAGTACATGCCCCATCATGTACTGGTTAGTGAAGACTTAATGCTTGAAGACAATTGACTTGAAATGTTTGTTTTGGAATCCTGAGAGTCTAAGAAGTCTGCTTCTTCCAGCAGTTTCCTTGATCACCCTTCTTTCATAGCTGAAGGGTATGTAGTGTCTTCCCAGAAGTAGTTAGGATACAGTGATTCAAAGTCTCCTTTTTGCCTATTGCCATGGTTACTCAATGTTTGTTATAAAACACAGGAACTTGCTTTCAGTCTTTACTCTATTATTCCATTTTCATTTTAGTCCTACAAATTCTGAAGTACATGTTTGGTCTTATTTTTTTCTATTTCTATTCCTGAAATGGAGGGTTTCTTGTTTGCAGTGGAAATTGCTCTTGGCATTTCAGACATAGGAACAAGAAAACTGAATATCTCTAATCAAGTTTTTGTTGTCCTTAAAAGATCATCACATCCTGAAGTTATTTTTTAAATATATGACATAGTTCCATCCCTCAATATTCACAGGCTGAAAGATGTGAGGAGGATCTCCATAATTAAAAACTGTTTTCCTGAAGCCATGACTTCTTAATAGGATTCTTAGGTTTTCTTCTATCATGCTTATAAACTGGATGAAATTTAACCACGCAGTATATTCAGAACCTATTTTGGCATCTGTAGGTCAGGCAAGCATTCAAATTTTCAAATAAACAAACTGTTCATTTTGGAAGTAATTCAAGTATGTAATACATAAAGGAAGGAAAACCATAGAATATATATTAGAAAAGATAAATCTAACAAAATGATAATAGTAAAAAATAATGGAAATAGTCATAAAAATTTACATATACATTCTTAAAGTGCGAAAATAATTATATTTTATTAGAAATAGAATGAAAAAATTTTATTGATATGATGATTTTACTCATTTCTGACTGATTTTGAAGCTATAGAAAAATATAACTTGTAAGTTGAATTTTCATGTCTTATTCAGAAAGACACTTGAATCTAAAGTTTATTGAACATCAGGAAAAAGACTCTCAGAGGAAAGAAATAAAGCCCTCATTTTTATTGATGGAAAATTAATTTTATGATATATACTGTTATATGTTTTCTAAAAATCATCATTTTAATTGTATACCAGGCTGTTTATGTAAAACAATAAAACTAAAAGGTCACTAGTCCCTTATAGCAAAGATTAAGATCTTAGGGTTTGCACGTGGGAATTGTTCCAGCATTCAGGACACAACCACTTCACTTGAAAAGCATTCTGAAGCTGGGTGCTGAGTCTCCATCTGTCACAACCCTGATTCTTTCAACAGTGAATGTGGCACTGTTACACGCTTAATTTACCAGAACCCTAGATCAGCCTTATTCTATGGATACAGCAAGATAACATTCAGTCATTTCACATGACATCTCAGTAGGATTCCTATTCCAGTATGTTTCCTTTTAGAAACTGGTTCAATACATTTTTTTTTCTATAAGACTCCCAAGAAGAAAAGTTAAAATCATCCATAAAAATGATCTTCATAATACAAGAGTTTTTTCTTTTCTTTTCTATTTTAATTGAAAATAGATTCTTCTCTCATAAATCAAGACAATAATTTTTCCTGCCTCTGCTCCTCCCAGATACCCCATCCTCCCTCTTGCCCAGATTCACTCACCATCTCTTTCTTTTTTCAGAAAAGAATAGGCTTTTTTTCTTATTCATGTGGACATGTATAATATGTATACTTATGATGAATATGTGTGCATGTATGTGTATATAGGCACAAAGTATGTGTGTTTTTGTGATTAAATGTGCATTCCTACTTGCATGAGTGGTGGTGCATGTTGGAGAAATATGTGGGCATGTACCTATGTGCACATGTATGTGTATGTCTGAGGTTGACATTAGGAGTTTTTTACCATCATTCTTTACTTTTTACATTGAGGCAGGTTTTCTCAATTGAACTTACAGCTCAACCTTAGGGCTAGTTTAGATAGATAACATTGCCCAGTGATAACCTGCCTCTGATTTCTGAATGATGGAATTAGAGGTTGACTTCCACATCCACATGCCATTTATGTGGGTACTGAAGATGTGAATTCTGGGGCAAGCTCTTTCATCACTAAGATGTGTCCTCGGACCTGAAAGAACATTTAGAGCAGACAATAACATAAACAGATGAGGAAACCAAATGCTTCTATGATGCAACAAAACTAGGGGTCAGCACAATCTCTAGTTCATGATAATGTCCTCACCAAGCCCACCTTCCAGCTCTAACATTCCCTAGAATGCTTGTGTGAAATTAACAAAACCCTATGTCTTTGGTCTGTGTATACATGTCCAATATGATTATTAAAATGCAAATATGGAAAAATAACTCTGTGGGATTAGCATCCAGGGGTCAATTGCAAAGGGCAGCCACATTACAGATACTCAGTTTTGAGAACAGAAGTATCCAAAATATCCAAAGTTTAGGAGTAAAAGGATTGTTGTTTTGTAAGTTTTGCTATAGACTGACTCAAATTGGTATGAAAAAAACAAACAAACAATTAGGTAGTATCATGGACTCTCCAGTCATTTAACAATGCCTAAATCTGGAGTAAAATGACTAATACTTGTATGTATTTGCACCATTCCCATGTCTTTCTGTTACAATTACCTTTTATGAAATATATGGATGATGTTATTACATATACAGAATGACTGTGGTTATTAATTACATTAACATCCACAAAATTCAACAGTGTGCACTGATTTTAAGTAAACAGGAATATATATTCAGTATAAATTTTGTGAATATCACTGCAAATATCACTCAAGTAACACATTCTTTAAACTATAATTAGCAAAAAAACAGAAAGCCCTCTTTTAATATTTGCTGAAATATTTTTGGGAAATAAATTTTTCAGAACTATTCTCTTGGCCAGTTTTACCAATGTACACATATGAATATAAAACTGCTATACATAATTTAAAAAGGCAATGAGTACTTTACAAAGTTTTGTTTAAGTGTATGCTTTATGAGATCTCAATATCTCAATTTCAATCACAAGTATGAATATGGGACTGCATTATATCCTTTTATGGTACATTAAACATTTTAATTTAAATTTAACAGTTTTAAATTTATTTAGCTTTCATATTTTCATGAACCTTTAATCTACTTCGAAATAAACACATACATTTGTTACAAATTCTAAGTAACATAAAATTTTATAACATTATATAATATGTATTGTTTAGGTTTTATTATTGAATAATATTATTCTATGTAGCTGAAAATAAATACAAACAAAATGAATAAAATGATTTTATGACTTTCCAATCATGAAACCTTTTGCAATTCACAGTTTTCATATGGTATACAAATACATAATAATTTTGTTTATGTGAAATACAAACTGCAATGTGAAAAATAGAATGCAATGCTATTTCCTAATGATGGGGTTCCCAGGCAGTGTTGATCACCCACATCTATGGTCAAATTTTTGTGATTAACAAACATCTCCCTTGATTGAAGTATCATAAATCATTTTAAGATACACCTTACTAAAATCATTCATGTAATGTTGGTTTCATTTTAAAGCTCTGTTCATATTAGCCTTATGCTAGTATGCTTTTTATATTTTCATATACATTTCCTGTTTATCTGAGAGAGAGATATTCTGGACAACCATGTAAATCATACCTCAGAAGATTTTAAACTAATGGCCATAGTAAAAGTAACTGTTTGCTCCAAATTTTAACTAAACTGTAAAAATTCAAATAAATAATTAATGCATAAAAGACTTAGCCCAATCCATTGATATATTTCCTGGAAGCTTCTATACTTTCTCTGAAATTTAACCCATTTCCTATAGCTTTAAGAATGAGGCCTCTGATACAAACTTAATTATCCTATAAGTGAACAGAACACAGAAAAAGTGGAACTTTCAAATACCTCCACAAAACATTTTTGTTAAAGTCAGTGGATTGACTGGGGAGTGATGTAAATGTGAAAAATCATTCATGGAAACTATGGGGAGACTTTGATAAAGAAGGAGATGTCAGCCCCTGAAATTCTCCTCAATCTCCTTCAACAGCTGAAACCTTCTAGTACTTACAGCCGACAGGGTTACCCTGCTCTGCCTGAATAAATTGTATCAATTTGGCTTGAGGTAGTTGGCTTTCAAGACAGCAATTTTTCTTCTCAACACCTCTTTGTACAAAGTCAAATGTGAAGTCTATGAGGAGATATATTACATCATGAAAGACCTGCAAGGTAGTTTTTCCAGTTTAAAGTTTGAAATCTGGAAAATATGTGTGGATGAATATTAATTATTAAAGATAGTGGTAAAATGAATGTAAAATTGGATAATATTATATTTGTTGTTATGGGATAAGAAATTATAATTGACTGACATTTTATTTTATTACAATACTAGAATAAACCCTAGAAAGCTCACTTGATTGATAAAAGTTTGGACAATAAGTGACTCCCAGCTAATAAAATTTAAAGAAAAGAAATGGCTTAGTATATTATACATAAAGACACAATTGCATCCTAGAAGACTTGTGGAAAATAGAATACTGTAACCCCGACTCAATGAAAAGTTGCAATGGCTGCTCTAAGAGATAACAAAGGCAAAGAATTTCCAGAGTCTACATCACTGACCAGGAAATTGGAGGGGGTTGGCTGATTATTGTTTCCCCCACAGCAAATAACAGATGGGTAGTCTGTAAAGTACATGTCATCTCTTCAATAAAAATTCCAGTATGAGAGAATATACATCTAACTGGTATCAAGAAAATAGAGACCTATGCGTCAATTGTACCTTCCAAGACTGTATGTAGTGTTTAGAGTCACAACTTGAAAGAAGTCCATGCTGTGCCCTTTTGACAAGAAATCCAGCTACACTATGAATATGTACATTATTGATGGCCATTCCAGCTCTATGACTGGTACAAATAAAACAATGCCTTAATGAAAGAAAATATTCAAATTTTCATAGATTTCTGGACATTGGCATTCTATGTATACTCATTCCAAATATCAGTGCATTTATCACTAACTATGAAGAATTATTGAGCCTAGGGGGAAAATAAGTTTTACATCAGATCCATATCATAGGTGATAGATGAGTCTCTGAAATAAACATCAGATTTTCCCAATTTATAAAATGTGTAAGAGGAACAGTCAAACTCTTTAAATGGTGGGATATATCCCAGGTTCAAGTACTGAGACCAAGAAGGGACTTTAATGTAAAGAAATAAAGTAGTATTGAACTGTCAGATACGTTTCCCACAATTTGCCCACCCCATATAGCTTGAGCTGTCTTTACTTATACTTCTAATGCAAGCATGTTTTTTTCACATTCCAGCCTTAAACTCTAGTAAATCAAATATGGCAAATATGTGTTTTTTCCAAATTTTTCCTTTTAAAAAAACAACGCTTATCGTTTTTGCTATTTTGGTCAAAAATTGAGTCATGTACATTCTGTCTTTATAAAACTAAAGGGGGATAGACATAGACACACATTTTCAAAAACAGCATTATTATTCAAAATTTAACAAAACATACTTATGAATATAGGGGTGGTTTGCCAAAAGCTGCCTGCATACAGATACATAAGACTTCTTCAACTGCCCACAGACTTTTATT
Source organism: Cricetulus griseus (assembly GCF_003668045.3). Classification (NCBI taxonomy): domain Eukaryota; kingdom Metazoa; phylum Chordata; class Mammalia; order Rodentia; family Cricetidae; genus Cricetulus; species Cricetulus griseus. Next base: position 236,129,163 of record NW_023276807.1, on the reverse strand, counting down.
ACCTTAAATCTAGCCAGCATTGAATCAGAACAGTACTCAGGATCTGGAGTAATGGCTGGTATTTCTGGATAAGCATCAGTTCCCCAAAAAAATTAGGGGAAAATGTTGGGAAATTAAGGTGTTTCCAGGAATGATCACATTTGTGCCATTCCTGACTGACAAAGTGATACTAAAAACTGCCAACAGAATCAATATTATTAGAGAGAAGAGAGCATACAGGCTGCACTGTCCTAGAAGTATTCTTCACAGTCCTGAAGTCCACTGATCCTTGCCAAGTAAGATTGCCCCCATGGGCTTTTCCTCATGGAGACCCATTGAACAAGCACTCGTATACTAATTCAAAACAAGTACACATGGCTCCCATCAGAAATCTACACATTGGGTCCTAAATTGTGAACTAAAGGCCATAGAAGTAGGATGTGCCACATGGAAACTCAATAATAGCAATTAAAATCATGTAGTATTTTAGTCACATTGAAGAGATTCAGGTGACCAGCTGACAATTCATGGGAATCCACAGGATGCTCCATCCAGTGAAGCATGTGGGTTAACTGACGATTTTCACCTTTCTCTTCATTTCTACAAATGACGTGCCAGTCTCATTCCACTCTGTAGCAGACGTTCTGTTGCAGCATCTCTTTACTCTCTTGCCCCATTCCTAAAGGACTAAGCAGATCCTGGTGGAAAGTTCTGCTTACCTCCCAAATGTAGATCTCCTCATCCCACTCTCTCAGCCCATATCCATTTATAAAGGTCAGCTCCCTATACTTAGAAACACATTTTACCCAGAAGACAGAGTGACTCCCTCTATTAAGAACCCAGAAAAATTTCCCAATAAGAAGCAGCAGAAATCGAAGACTAGACACAAAGACTAGACACTAGCACCTAGAATTACATAGTCTTCACAAATCCATATGCTTAGGTACCAGCACAAAAAATAAAAAAATAAAAATAAACAGTACCAGGGCAATATGGCTCCCCTAGAGGGCAACAACCTTACCAAAATAGACAATGAATATTGCAACATAGCTGAAGGACAAGAAGAATTACTTTTAATTCTGTTTATAAAAATTATAGAAGATCTTAAACATGGAAAAATTCATAAATTCCCAAAAGAAATCCAGAAAAACGAAGAGTTGAAGGAAATAAATCAAATAGTTCAAGACCTAAGAGGAAAACAGAATCAATAACTAAACAGAGAGAGAGAGAGAGAGAGAGAGAGAGAGAGAGAGAGAGAGAGAGCAAAGAAGTGAAACAAGAGAAAACAAAATATAATCATTAGGAATACAAACAAAAATTTCAAAAACACAGTTACATACTCAGTATAAGACATAGAAGAGAGAATTTCAGGCACTGAAGATACCACAGAAAAACAGATATACTTGTCAAAGAAAACGTAAAATCTACAAAAAACTGGCACAATAGCGCAAAAAATTTGGTACATCATGAAAATGCAAAATCTAATAGTAGTAATAGAGGTAGGAGAAGAAACCCTGGTCAAAGGCATAGACAATATTTTCATTTGTATATGGAGGGCTACTGATCCTTTTAGAAAATCTTATCAGCGTAAGAAATTCCATGGTAGAATTTCTGGGGTCACTTATGTATATTATCATATTATCTACAAATAGCAAAAGTTTGACTTCTTCCATTCCAATTTGTATCCCCTTGGCAGCTTTTGACTGTCTTATTTCTTTAGCTAGAATTTCCAAGTAGTACATTGAATAGATAAGGAGATAGTGGACAGTCATGTCTTTTTTTGGTGATTTTAATAGAACTGCTTTGAGTTTCAATCCATTTAATTTGATGTTGGCGGTGAGCTTCATGTACAGTCATTTTATTATGTTTAGGTATGTTCCTTGTATACCTATTCTCTAAGACCTTTATCATGAAGAGGTGTCAGAAAGCTTTCTCAGTATCTAATGAAATGATAATGTGTTCTATTTTTCTTTGTTTACATTGTGGATTATATTAACAGATTTTCATGTGTTGAACTATCCTGCATCTCTGAGATGAGGCACTTGATCATGGTGTATGATTTTTTTGTGTGTGTTCTTGGATCAGGATTGCCAGTATTTTATTGAGTAGTTTTGCATCAATGCTCATTAGGTGAATGAGCCTCTGAAAGAAACACTCATACAGTTTAAGTCACATATTTACTCTCACATATTGATAAAGAGATTTTAATACCCCAGTATCTCTGACAGGTCATTCAGACAGACATCAACAGAGAAATGCTGATTCTAACTGAGCTTATAAAGAAAATGGCCCAAATACAAATTTACTGAAAAGTTCACCAAAACACAAAAGGACATACCTATTCTTGGCACTCCATGGACTATCTCTGAAATTTACCACATACTAACATTAAAGGGAAGTCTCAAGTCTCAACAGAAAGAAAAAAAAAACAAAATAACATAATATATGTTTTCCTACCACCACAAATGAAAGCTAAATATTGACAGAAACAGAAATTTTGCAAATTCATGGGAATTGAACAAGAACATTTTGAGGGAAACATGGGTTGAGACAAAATAAGAGAGACACCAGGCATTAAATAGTTAAATAAAAATGTATCTACAATGTTCCTAAACATGTGGCAAACAATGAATAAGATTGGAAAAGGGAATTTCATAGTATTCAGTGCCTACATGAAATATTGGAGGGATCTCACATAAGTAACTTAGCAACACCCCTTAAAGTCCTGGAAAACTCATGAAAAAAAATGAGTAGAGGGCAAGAAAGAATAAAACTTACTATTAAAATCAATACAATAGACACATAACCAAAAATAAAAGTTCAAAGAAACAATAAGATTGACAAAAGCTTATCAGAATACACTAAAAATCAGAGAAAGAATATAAAATTTACCAAAGTAGGAGATGAAAGGGGAACATAACAGCAGACACTGAGAAAATCAAGAGAATAATAAGGATCTACTTAAAAAAAAAACTATACTACATCCAACTAGAAATCTAAAAGAAATTGGTAATTTCTCAATAGATTCCACTTAGAAAGGTTAAGTCAACATCATATAAACAATTTAAGCAGAACTTAACACCCCAAAAACAGAAGCAGTCATAAAAAGACTCACCCCTCCAAATAAAAAATTACCAATGTTTTAAGTAGAGGATTATATTAGATTTTAAAGAAGAGAAAATGCCAATACTTCCCAAATAATTCCACAAAATACAAACAGAAGGGTCGTTTCACATTTCCATTTATGAGGCCACAGTTTCCTTGATAGTCACACCAGATATAGACCCGACAAAGAAAGAGAATTGCAAACCATTTCCTTTTATGAACATAGATGCAAAATTATCAATGAAACACTTGCATGCTGAAACCCCCCAAAACATTGAAACTGTCAGATAAAACCAAGGTTAAGTAGAATTGATCCAAAGATGCATGGATGGTTCACATGTGTAAGTAGGTAAATGAAATTTTCCATGTAAACATAATGACAAAAATTATATGATCAACTATTTTCAAATAGTTGATCAACAAAAGAAGTAACAAAATCCAACACCCTTTAATGATAAAAGTTCTGGACAAATTAGGTTTACAAGAGACCTACCTCAACATATTTAAGGAAATTTATAGCAACACCACCTTAAATGGAGAGACATTCCAAGCAGTTCAAGTAAAATTGGGAAGAAGCGAATGTTGTCCACTCTCTCTATCTTTATTCAATATGGTAATGGCAGTCTTGGCTAGATCAATAAAACAACTGAGATCAAGGGAAAACAATTTGGAAAGGAAGACAATGAAGTACCTTTGTTTGTGTATGATAGGATAATATACCTAACAGAACCTTAGATTTCCACCAGGAAAGCCCCACAGCTGATAAACACCTTCAATAATGTCTCAATATGCAAAATTAATTCATTAAAATTTATTAGTCCTCCCACATGAAAATAAAAAGTAGACTGAGAAAGAAACCAGACAAGCAATACCATTCACAATAGTTTCAGATAATATAAAGTATATTTGGATAGCTAATAATGCAAATGAATAGCATGTATAGTACAAAATTATAAGCACTAAGGAAAAGAATGGATGATATGAGAACATGGAAAGATTACAGATTGCTTTAGTTATTCTGGGCTTTTTGTTTATCCATATGAAGTTGAGTATTGTCCTTTCAAGTTCTGTAAAGAATTTTGTTGGAATTTTTATGGGGATTGCATTGGACCTGCAGATTGCTTTTGGTAAAATAGTCATTTTTATGGTGTTAACCCTACCAATCTATAAGCATGAGAGATATTTGTAATGTCTGGTACTTTTGGTATTTTCTTCAGTTTCTTTCTTCAAAACCATGAAATTTTCTTATACCAATCTTACACTTGGTAGGTTCAATGAACCTCATGGTATTATATATTTTATGTGGTTATTATGAAGTGTGTTGTTCCCAGATTTCTTTCTAAACCCATTTGTCATTTGTATGTAATAGTGCTACTGATATTTTTTAAGAAAATTTTAAATGCCCTATTTATTCCTTATTCCTCTGCTCATTGATGTGACTTCTCTAGAAGCATTATTGATATTTCATGAATACACTTTAATTTCCACTTTCTATAACTTTAATAGCCTTCAGGGAACATTTCTTTTTTGCCCGTCCTAAACTTATGGATTTATATTTCAGTAAACATTCTCAGCCCCAAGGAAATTTTTCATATGCTTTTTGTTTCTTTGGCCAAACTGCATATCTCCCCATACTCCCTTGTTTCAATACTGGGCTTTGGGAAATGGCTCTAAGGAAAATATATTGCAAATCTAGAATCCAGTCCTGTTAATATAAATCTATAGAATTAGTTGTGGGCATCATACTGCTTTTTAAAAGTGTTTCTGCAAATTAGCTTCAATTCCTGAGAACCCAAGAATCTTATTCCTTTATTTCTAGTTTTTGCTTTCTTCTTCATTTAATATTTTCATTTAGAATACGGCCATTTAGAAACATTGCTCTTACTTTCTCTATATGTGTGCACAAAAGGCCTTTAAATTTCATTTACCATATAATCCTTACCTCTTATCAGGAAATGGTTTTATATTCCTTTTGCTTTTCACATTCTTTTAGCCAAAAACATAACTTTCTCCCAAATCAGCAAACCATTCTAGAACAGGGAAGGCTCTGGAGGCACAAGTGAGTTATCTCAATTCCCAAGGTTCTAAAATGTGTTCTATTTATTTTGCCTGAAACATATTAATACATACTATATTGTACCAATTTAAAGTTCATATTAAGAAACTTTTTTTAATGGGATTCACTTTGGTCTTCTCAATCTCCCACTTGAATGAATTCTTGGAAGGAAATATTCTTTATATATTTGGGTTTTATTGAAAAGAGATTCTTCTCTCAAAAAATACATCCCAAAAGTAGTTTCCCCTCCTATGCTCTGCCTAGCTCCCCTAGCCTTCCTTTTTCTCCAGAACCAATCCCTTTCTGTTTCCACTTCAGAAAAGAACAGTCCTTTTTTTGACAGTTGAATAGTATTTGTTGTTTAGATGTACCACATTTTCTTTATACCTTTTTTGGTTGAGGGACCTGTATGTTGTTTCCATTTCCTGACTATTATGAGTAAAGCTGTAATGAACACAGTTCAGCGTCCTTGTTCTAGGATGGAGCATCCTTTGGCTATATGTGCAAGCCTGTTGCAGCTTAGTTTTCAGTTACATCAATTCTCAATTTTCTGTGAAAATGCCATACTGATTTCCATAATGGCTATGTATTTTTGCACTCAGAACAGAAATAGAACAGTATGCCCCTTGATCAGCATCTTTTCATACAACAAACCGATGAAGAAAATTATTGTTAATAATTATTAAGGTTCTAATTACTAAAATATAATAACATTTACTACAAAATGTCCTCAAATTACTTAAGTAGAGGTACACCGGTTGGTATAGTGTATGGCATAATGTGAATCACATTAAAAGTATTAATTAGCTAAACCAATCTACTGCTAATATTTTCAAAGCACCTCCTGAATATATTGCATACAAAAAGAAAGATTTGGATTTTCTATTTAAGCAGTACTTTATAATATGCTGTACACTTGAAATCAACAACAGAAATTCAAAATGATAATGTACTAAGGCAGGAAAGTATCACAGTCACAAAATTTAGAGAAGTACATATGTTTAAAAAAGATAATAAGAGTATGACAATTCAGATAGGCAGTGATAGATCATGTGACTGGCTTTCCACTATGCACTTAAAATATGATATGTCATGCTAAAATCATTGAAAAGACACTAAGCTGTGCCGACCAAGAGAATAAGGCAAATAGAAATTCTAACATCACTCCACACTTGACTGCCTGTATTGAGGAAAGAGATCATTTATTTTATCAAAATGTCAATGTAGGTTCCTAAGACTACATAATGGAGGATGCCCAATAAAGTTGTTCATAACATGACCTGAACTGTGGTAAGCAGGACCTTTGCTTATCCAGGGAATGGCATTGTAAATCTCTATCAAATAAAATGAGGGATAACTCAGCACATACAAAAATAGAAGCAGAGATGATTAGATGATTGAGAAATCACAAATAGTAATTATTTAAATAGGCCGTTAGGGATAGGAATGTCTGAATGATTTAATTCATAATTAGAAGATAAAATTAAATGGAAATACACTATATAAAACATAAACAGACAAGTGTGAATTAGAGGTCTGTGGTCTATGGTTGACAGGGCAGCATGGATGACTTGATGTGCAAGAAACACTGAAGAATTGAGGCTCTGGCGAAGAAAAGAAATGGGATATGACACTGGATCTTGACTAGCTAGTTAGAGAGTTTTGAGAGACTCAAGGGACAAGATCAAGAGAACCCTGGAAACATAATTCTGAAGCTAATGGAAGAAAGCTCAACAGAAGATAAAAGTTGAAAGATTTTTTTTCTTTTTAAACTTATATATAGCATTTGTAGCTGAGAGATACTGTGAGAGTCAGATGGTCAGGAACCAGCACACAGAGGTCTGAGTGGTGACAATTATTCTGTAGATGTGAAGGCTAATAATAAAAATAAATGGGTAAGTTTCATTGTCCAGAAGATGACTTTTAAAAATCAATGTATAGTCAACTCTGCTAAATTCACCTGAGATATCAAATGGCTCATTAACTACTCCATGGCTTCATTAATTAAAGGGAGTGTTCTGGGTTAAGGGAGCTAAACAGTGCATGGAATCAGGAGAAGGAAACAAAAGATCATATTGAAACTAAATAATAGAGGGGAAAATAAATTATAGCTAATATTTATCTCAGTGAGTCTTATATAAAGGTTTTGTTGTTATTTATACTACAATAAGTCAACGGAATCAGAAATGACAGTTATAACAATAAAAGGAAACCTCAGCAGTTACTATTGCTTCTATGCTTTGAAAAGTAAATGTATGCTGTCACTGGAAAAATGTATAAAAATATTTTATTGCAAACATTTTAATATAGTGTTTTTAAAAAGGCTCAATTGATTTCTCTAATACTAGTTTCTTGTATAGTTGTGACATATAAACTTGAAAAAATAAACTAATTAGTTCAAAGTCTTAAATTCTAATCTAAAGGTTGATAGTCTAGTTATGTCTGAGGCTTAAACATGAATCACCTGGGTGAGGAAAGGACCTGGATAGTTGAGATAGCTGCCAAACCATCTTAGCACACTCCATCTTGATACAGTTCAAGCAAACACACAGAGTCTTTTTCAGTTCTCTGATTTTCTGATTAACTGCTCCTCACAGTGTCTGGAACTTCTCTGTAGGGTCCTTTTGCTTTCTATGCTTCAGTGCTGGGGTACAGCCAATGCATTTTGAAAATCTTGTTTCTTAGAAATCTAAAAATCACCGGGCATTGGCACATACCATTAATCCCAGCACTGGGGAGGCAGAGGCAGGAGGATCTCTGTGAGTTCGAGGACTGCCTCCAAAGCAATACAGAGAAATCCTGTCTCAAAAAACAAAACAAAACAAAAATCAAAAAATGAAAGAAAAGAATCTAAAATTCTTTTTTATATTAATGTAGACATTTAATAAGAAAAATTAAAATTCTAAAGTATTAGTTTATGTTTAAATTGTGTTTCTTAATAGGTGAATACAATGCCTTTTAATTTTAACCTCTCACTCTCACTCTCCAACTCCTTCCTTGTTATATGTGTTAGTCTCAAGTTTTTGTCCCATTCATCGATGATTATTACTATGATATTTTTGAAACCTACTGAGTTTTTATATGGGACTGAGGAACGTTAAGGTTCTCCTTCAACCATCTGTGATGTCCACTGGTGTGATCAAAGTAACTGAGAATTTATGAATGTGAAATCCCAGTTGTGTCAAGAAGCCATTATTTCATAATTTTTGTCTTCTCATCTTCTGTTTTTGTTTTAGATTTGCATGATTTTATTTATGTATTTATTTATATATTTTACATTCCATTCTCACTTTTCACTCCCTTCTCTATTTCCAGTCCCTTCTCTCCACCTCCCCTCTGTTCCACACAGCATATCCTCTCCTCCTCTCTTTCTTTTCAGGAAAAAGCAGGCCTCCCATGTATATCATCCTAACATGGCATCTCAAGTTGTAATAAGACTAAACAGCAATCCTTGGGTTAAGCCTGGGCAAGTCAACCAAGTATGAGGAATAGTGTCCCCAAAGACATTAAAAGTGTCAGACACAGACCTTGCTTTCAATGTTAGGAGTTTCTTAAGGAGACCTGAGCTACATAACCATCACATTCAAGCAGAAGGCCTATGTCAGTCCCATTCAGGTTCCATAGAAGTTGATTCAGGCTCTGTGAGACCTATGAGCCTAGGTTAGTTGATTTCGAAGGTTTTCTTGTGATGCCTTTGACGCCTCAGGATCCTACCATCCTTCCTCTCTCTCTTCAATAGGATTCCACAAGCTTGATCTAATATTTGACTGTAAATCTCTGTATCTATTTCAACCAGTTGCTGGATGAAGCTTCTCATGACTGGAGATCTAGGCACCAATTAATGAGTGCAGCAGAATATTATTAGGCATTATTACATTGATTTTTTTTTCCTCTTGCAATGTTTGCTTTTGTCCTAGGTACCTGGGCCATCAGGTGTGGTTTCACTCTCATGGCGTAGGTTTCATTGGTTGGCTCTTCCCACAATCTCTCCTGTGCCACTTTTACTCTAGCACATCCCATAGGCAGGACTCATGAAATTTCTTTCTTTCTCTCTTTCTTTCTTTCTTTTTTTCTTTCTTTCTTTCTTTCTTCCTTCATTCCTTCCTTCCTTCCTTTCTTTCGTGTTGGAGACAGGGTTTCTCTGTGTAGTTTTGGAGCCTATCTTGAAATTCTCTCTATAGACCAGCCTGGCTTTCAAATCATAGACCCTCTGCCTCTCTGCCTCTCTGCCTCTCTGCCTCTCTGCCTCTCTGCCTCTCTGCCTCTCTGCCTCTCTGCCTCTCTGCCTCTCTGCCTCTCTGCCTCTCTGCCTCTGCCTCTGCCTCTGCTCTGCTCTGCCTCTCCTCTGCCTCTGCCTCTCTGCCTCTCTGCCTCTGCCTCTCTGCCTCTCTGCCTCTGCCTCTGCCTCTGCCTCTGCCTCTGCCTCTGCCTCTGCCTCTGCCTCTGCCTCTGCCTCTGCCTCTGCCTCTGCCTCTGCCTCTGCCAGAATTAAAGGTGTGTGCCACAACTGCCCTGCTTGAAATTTGTTTTTAATAATATTTCAACCTAAACTTCATTGATATTCTCAGATCCCTATATTGAGAGGCTGTGTTGAGGGTGTTCCACTTGGGAATGGTCACAGCACAGTCATCCATTTCCTAACAGAACTTTGTCCAACCTATCATTTGTGATTCTATAATATTCTTAATGTTCTAGGAGAAAACAGTTGTTTTGAATAGATGGATTTATTTTATGATTATAGAGCTAAGTATTTAGAAATGTGTTGTAGACTGTATCAGTCCAGAAACTGGCTGTGGTAATAGTAGGTTATCATTCAATGTGGTTATCTGTCCTGCAATGTGCTCTTGGCTAAGCTTACAGTACTATGCATGAGTCCCTACTATTGGAAAGGGTAAGCCAAATCAAAGGGCAACTGATGACTATCAAGATAAAATTGTTACTACTGCAGTCTTGATATCTTGCCAGGTCAGTCATTATTGTAGTTTCCATAATTTAGAGTAGAGTATGACTTTGATAACTTTGCTGCACCTTGAGCCTGTATAACAACTTTTATGCTATAAGATTTTCTGTCAGGAGAAGGTTTCTATGTCAGCATGGACTTGGTTTCAAAAACTGTGAGACTAGAGTGTAGCATTTTTATGGATATATTTACTTTCACATTATGACAAGTACCCAAGAACAGTACAATAACATAAATTGTTTTACAGTTACCTTGGTTTCTTAAGACACACAAAGGCAGTATTAGCAAAATCTCATGCTAATATTATATTACAGGCATAAACCCACATATGGGTTAACTCTATATGCACTTTCATGTCTATCTATCATCTATCTATCTATCTATCTATCAACTATATATGATCCATCTGTCTGTATATGAGGGATGTTTAAGAAGCTTATAAAGAGTAAGTTTCTCTATAAATTTTATAAGATATGTGTTATTTATTAAACATGTTTTGGGGATATATAATTTATGATCTAAGAAAACAACAGGTTATCAAAATGCAAAGCTAGCCACAGCCATAAACACAGAAAACAGTGGTGGTACACACCTTTAATCCCAGAACTCGGTAGACAGAGGCAGACAGATCTCTGTTAGTTCAAGGCCACACTGAGCTACACAAAGTTGATCCAGTCTAAAAGAGAAACATAAAGGTGATATCAGTACTTTATTCCCAGCACTAAGGAGGTGGAGACAGGGACTGAAGGACTGCAGTCTGTATTGCACTCAGAGGATTTACGGAGACAGGATCACACATTTCTGTCTGGGGTAGAGGTAAGAGCTACTGGCTGCTTTGCTTCTGTGCTCTTCAGCTTGTCTCTGGGCTTTTTTTTATTCACGTTGCACACGTTTAAGCGTGCAACATGTTCATTGAAAAAATAAATATGTAATTTTCAAATTTACAAACCTTAATTTTACAATTCAATAATGTTTTTATTTGGGCCTGAAGACATGAAGACCTCGATTATTATACCTTGTACATACATGCCTCCCAATTCACTAGAACTCCAACTCCAGCAGTATCTGAAACTTATGGCATGCTACAGCAACTGAAATCTCATACATATACCCACACAAAGAGCCACATGCAATTAAATTGATCAAAGTCTTTTAAAAATTATAAATTAATACATGTATTCTTTTCTGTGTGATAGAAAATTTTTTTACAATGTTTATATAAGAAGATTACAATTTACATCCCAGTACTTTTATGAATATGTAATACAGATTCCTATTTGACAACTGTTTCTCCCTCATATTCTCACTTATGAGTACTGTTAACATTTTTTTCATTATTTTATATAGTTTCTTAAAAAAACATGAGCTTAATTAAAAACATTGGTAATGAATACAGGTTTGCTTTGTGCCTAGGTGTTTTATACTTATTAAATATTATTCTAAATGTTGCTCTTCAGCTGAATGCTATTTTTGTAATGAGGAGAGGAAGGAAAATGATGATTTTCATCCTGTTATAACACAGAATAGTGCATTACCATGCTGTAAAGAATATCTGTGCCAACTATTTGTGTAAATACACTCCTTATTAATATTAATGTATTACATACAAGTTAAATATTATGATTTTGACCAGATTTTTATTTTTAAATCTATTGTTTAGTTTGTTACATATCTCATGTAACCTTTCTTGTGGGGTCTTTCCTTATTGTTATTAAAAAAATCTATCACATTGTGGCTGATTTTGCTGAAATGGTTTCATTGAGAGTTACAATTTTAAAGGATTAGAGTCCATGATTATCATGGCAGGGAATATGGGAGAAAACAGGTAGACAGACATGACACTGGCACAGTAATTAAGATCTCATATTTTGTGAGAACAACCAGGAGGCAGACAGAAATAAATGAGAATAAATTGGATTTTTGAGTTCCCAAAGCATACACCTAGTGACACAACTACTCCAGTAGGAACGTTCCTCCTAAACTTTTGCCCAAAATTCCAAAAACTGGGAACCAAGTATTTAAATATGAAAGCTTATGATGGACATTCTCATTTAAACCATCACACATGTAATTTTATATGTGTATATTATGTAACTAATACATATATACATACATACACATTTATAATAACCACAGTACCCAAATCAGTGATTTGCAGCATGCAATAGATGAGTATTACAAAGTGAGTAACAACAATATATGTTCTATAAAACATTTTTTAAGAACTGGTGAAAAGTTTTATACACTGTTTATTTTCTTCCTGCATTCTTTAATATGTATTACATATATTAAGACATTCTATTAACATTGCATAGAATTTTTTCGTCATTTCTGTATACAAATCTCATTTTTATTTAAAACAACTTTAATTTTTCTTTTTGATAATCTATGTATACTATAAAATGTAGTACACATTAATTTTAATAGTGTATTTTGCATTTGATTCCTTATAAAGAAAAATCACAATCCAATTGAGTACTTTGTCCAAATCAATTGATAGCAAACATGCAGATGCTGCAAAAGGGAATGTAAGATAGAGTAAAATCCTAAGAAAAGTGTAATAAAAATGCTGATTTTATAATAATACTAATAGTTCCAGAAGGATGCGATCTAGACTTATGTGCACCAACCAGTATTGAGAATATAATCATCCTGTAGTGATTGTGAACAGATGAAGCAAAGGTATGTATCCTTCAATTAAACACCTTCTTCTACTTGTATTCACTGTGGTAATCCTAGAAGGAAACCCAGGAATAAAGAAAACAATCCAGAGTATCAATCTCTATGCATGGACAGTGGACAGAATTAGACATTGTCTCTTAAAAAGAAAGCAGAAGATATTACTTTTCAGAGCATTCTTGTCTCATGATCACATTTATGACTTTTCTGCAAATTCAAAGGTAAACATGAAACCAAGACAAGTTTCTTGTGTTTTTTTTTCTCTATCATCTGAAGTTGAGTTTATCACCCATTACCAAGTAATTATTTTGAATTAGGCAGGAATTGAACTTTCTTTCTGACCTGTTTGTTTTTATTCAGTGTTTTCTTTGGAGACCCTTTGCAGATCCTGACCTCAGAAAATCCCATATGTGCACGAGTAATTGTAATGTGAAAAGCTAATCAACTACTAGGAGTGCAGCGAATAAACACATTGGAATAGAGCTGGATTTGAATAGGTAAGTAGAGTCAAATCATATTTACTCAGACTACAGAAACAGGCTATGGGAAACCTATGACTTGAAATGTTCTGGCATTTTATATGTATTCACTTGGGAAATAAAATTTAGCATCATCTTCAAAATACTACCAATATTCAACAACAGCTTTGCCTTCCATTTCTGCACTTGTGTTTTCAGAAAGAATTCTCCAAAAACTTCCTTACTGCCATCCCCCACACATTATACCTTCTAAGACACTGCACAGCATTAGGATCAGCTCCTAGGAGTAGGAGAGGGGACTCTAAGTCATAGCAATAATTTAATGCTTCTGTGAACCTCCAGATGAATGAATAAGTCTGCAAATGCCAATTGCTCTACACATGTCACAATGGCAATCGTATAGTGAAATGAACACATCAATTGTTGTTTTCTTTTTTTCTGAAAAGTTTTAAATATTTAAATGGGTATATGATAACATTTAGTTAAATTTTTAAAGTAATTTTATACATCAGGTATTTTGTTGCTTAGGTAGGATGTATTTTTGTTTCTTTGTTTTTATGGTATAGGGTCTCACTAAGTAGTTCTTTTTAGCCTAGAACTCACTCTGTATGTCACGGTGGCCTCAAACTCACTAAGACTATCCCATATTTTCTCTGTAGGTGATGGGAATAAAGACATGCACTGCCATATCTGGCTCACTTCAGACCTTTTGAAGTGTGCCTTTGAGGCATTTAAATTAAAATATATTGTAATATTTATTTCATGTTTCTGTGTTTATGAGTGCTTTACTTCCATGTGTGTCTGAGCACCGCTTTATTGTTGAATTCCTGAGGAGGCAAGAGAAAACATTGGAACCCTTGGATCCAGGGTCACAGACAGTGATGATCCCCTCTGTTGTTGCTGGGACCCAATCTGTGTACCCTCTATGGCTAAGCATCTATCTGTTCAATTTGAAATATCTTTAAAATGTTTAAAGACTCTGATATACAGAAAGTTGATATATATATATATATATATATATATATATATATATATATATATGTATGTATTCACTAGACTCAGGTTTATCACTGTTGTTGAATATTAAATTGTAAGGTTTTTGTTTGTGCTTATTTTAATGGAGTTCTTGCTATTCAGTCTAGGTTGACCTTATAGTCCAAACTTTCCTTAACTCTGCCTTTCAAACAATATATGTTTAGCATACATGATCATGCTCAGCTTGAAAACTAGCTGCTTTGTAACACTTCAAGATTACAAACACTTGATATTGTTCCCACATTAACATAAGTCATTGACATCATATGCTGACTTTATTGTGAGAAAAAATTCTAGTCTCTGTAAAAATAAAAAGATTTTATTAAATCCTTCCATGTACCTCTTATAAATCATTGCATGTATCTGTGTCAAAGAAGTCTAATGAATGATATTTTTGTGCGGTGTATATGCATACAGTTTAATTAGTTGCTTTTTCACAGGCACTGTGATTTATTGAAGTGTTTTCCATGACTATGTTGATTTTTCTGGTGCTCATTAAGTACTTTGTCATATTTAATTCTGTGATTTGTTTCTTTAGGCAATGATCACTATGCTGATTTAATACTTCTTGGTGTTACATTCCAAACATTTTGTCATGTGTAGTTTATTAGAGCAGATGTCTTAGGTACTTTTGAAATGTCTGTAGAGCAATATGTGTTCAGATACTATTTCTTAGGTTTTCTATGAATCATAGAATAGAATTTCAATTCTATGGACCCAAATGATTAATACTCTTGCATGACGATAATCTTTCCCAATTTCCATCAGGACTCAGACTTTATCTCAGTTTTATATTGGGTTTCACATTAAGTGACTCTTTTTGACAACCATATTGAAAAGAAAATGATTTTATGCCATTATTATATTTTCTAATCTGTTTTCCATTTTGCAAACTCATTTTTCCTAATGTTACTTACAACACAATAAAATTACATTTTTGGATATATGTAAATTACAAAATTACAGTAAGAAATAAACTCACAGATAATTAGCCTGTGGTCAGTTATGCCTATTGTTGGCTATATAGTGTTCTCTCCAGTATGAATCACATTTTTAATGACTTAGTAGCCAGACAAATGAATTAAATTTTTGTCTTCAATAAGATCATCCTTAATTTAGAAACCCATAATGATGTGAAATCATGCCCTATCCTCTCTATTACGTTCACTGTAGCGGTTACAACTACATAAATAACCATTATTGCAAGTTATTGGCTTCCATTAGTCAGTTTATGATGATCGCAAGCAAGCACAATACCTCCAGTAGTCTCCTGAGACATGGAATGCTTCTATTTTAGCTGCAGTGCATGTGCCCTCGGGTAATTCTCCATGTTCAACTTAGAAAAGTCAAGATAATTCTGGAATATGGGTGTATATTACAGTTTCTCATTTGTTTCCTACATTGAGGCTAATGCTTCTCCAACTTTTTCGAGCCATTGTGTAACTGATGGTTTGCCCTGAGGCTTTCTTTGAGCAGCCATGACTAGAGGCTGTATTTTATTTGTGTAGCCTCAGAGATACATCTGTAAATTGATTAAACTTAAATACATATATCTGATACCAAAAAACAGAGAACAGATTTCTGACACTCTGTGCTGTACAGTGCTAAGCCTTAAGTTCTAGTAATTTGATAAAATATGTAACTATTAATGAGGATATCAATTTAGATATCATAAAAATCAGAGTAACTTAATAAGTGAACTTCAAAGGGGGATGTAGCCATTGGGTATATTAAAGAGATGGATTTTTAAATGTGTTAATTAAATGACACACCCTAAACATACACAGCATTTTCTTTGCACAACAGTTGAATTCACACACACAGATACACACACACACACACACACACACACACACAGACACACAGAGAGAAAGAGAAAGAGAGAGAGATAGAGGGAGAGAGACAGAGAGAGAGAGAGAGAAAGAGAGAGAGAGAGAGAGAGAGAGAGAGAGAGAGAGAGAGAGAGAATGGGAGAGAAAGGAATCAAGAATGAGCTAGAAAAAGAGAGGTCAGTGGGAAACTACATGACTATCTACTCTGACTATTGTAGCTTGTACCAAGTTGCACTGAAGAGGACAAAACAAAAATGACAACATGATTATAGACTCAGTACAGAAAATTATTCATATCATGACTTTTTGATATTTGGGGTAATATTATTCTAGATTTATTTTAGAGACAATGAATTCTTTTACATTTGCATGCATAATTATATTGCATTTTATTTAACGGAATATTCTTTAAGACTCTATGTTACCTTTGCTTTCTACCTCCTCTTCCACATTTTTCTCTCTTCCATTGTTAGTCTACTTTCTGTAATTCACTACTTTTATTTTCCACTAAGACACTTTTACATGGGGTTTGGAATGCAAACTGCCTAATTCTTGCTTTAGGTAGCCTTAAACCAGAAAAAAGTTCTCTGGAAACTGAAGGTACACCATATGAGGATACTCCAAGACAGGATTTCCCATGCTTGTTGCTTAATATTTGCAAAGGATCAGAAGTAAGGATAGTAAAAGATGGCAATAAGTTTGACTGAAGTGAAAAAGTTGTTCCCTACAAGAAAAAGGGTAAGCCAGCTTTGCTTTAGACTGTTCCTTTTTATAACCAGTACTTCAACCTCACTGGTTATGTCGGCATGTAAATTAGGGACTGATTTGAGAGGTTTTGCTTGGTTAAAATGAATGCTTTTCTGGTTGGGTGTGGGACAAGGCAAGAGAGCACAGTCCCAGGAGAGCACCAAGATTTAAGGAATAACCAGAAGGCAAGGAGAGAAAGGGTTGGTGATCAGCCACTACTAGTATAAAGGTCTTCGTGTGCTGCATTTTGCTATGCAACATGAGATAAACTTACACGAAATGAAATGTATTAGAATCCACAAAAGCTAAAGTAATCTCTTCAACCATGCTCTTTTAAAAGATGATTGTTTTAAATATCAATTGAAAATAAATATTTATTACTTTGATTCTTTGAACCCATTTTGCACATTATATGAATTTTTATAATCTATAAGATTATTTTTCTTATACTACACAAAAAATAGAAAATGTAGCAAGTATTGTATATATTTTAAATTTCTATGAAGTTGTGTTAACCAATGATAATACAGGACCTATTGACAAACAGAATGGTTAGGTCTTAGAAATTAGTGATTTATTATTTACAATATAACTATTTTTGTTTTAGATACAATAAAAAACATCTTTAAGTATTTCTTTCACTGAGATTTTATTTTTAAGCATATAAATAATGTTTAGAAAAAGAAAACAACTGAATTGAAAGATTTTTATGTAGTTTAAAATCTAAGGTTGCCTGTTGTCAAATGTAGCAAGGCACTGTCATTGCACATAAAAACAATTTAGAGGCTGATAAAAATGGCTATTTTTATGATGGGATATGATACCAACAAACATTAGAAAATATTTTGTTTCTGTCTGTCAAGGATTAAGTGGTGATACTGTGCTCTGGAATATGTTAGTAATATCAGTTTACTAAAAAAGTCAGTATACCTGAACCTATTGCCATGAATTACAGTGCTCTATCATCCATAGTGGATGAAAATGTTCCAACAGTGACAAGTGTTAGCTCTCATCTGAATAGGTGGAATGTCCTCAAAGGAAGTATTTCTTGTCTCTGTAGGTTCCCTGGTAGTTTTTAAGGTTTCATAAGCCTTGGTAAAGCTCAATATCAGTCATTGCATTGATATTCAATTAATTGTGAAATGAAGAGGAAACAGTCTTTCTTTTGCAGAAGAAATGAAACTATACTGTATTAGTAATATGCATCAATATTTCAGTAAAATATTATTCTCTATTGAATTTTCCTTTCAGATCACAGATTTTTAACTTGGTTTTGCAACTAATGAATCACAGATAGAACTGCATGGAAAAATCTGAAATACCCCCACACTCCTAGCCCATATTGCCAAGAGAACACAGTAACTGTATATTTCATGGTTCTCCTAATAATTTTGATGCCCTGAAAATGCATACATATCTGCATCTTGTTTTTACAAAAATGCCATATATGATGTAACTGTTCTGTTGTATGCCCCTTTAAAGAATTGATATGCACATACCATCAAATTTGTTTTCCTACATGAAGGTAAAATATCAGATAAATTTTTTCAATACTATGTGATTCAGTTAACCAGTATATTCATGTGTATCTAGATTTCATAATATCAGGACCAATATCCCTCATGAACATTGATGCAAAAATACTCAATAAGATACTGGAAAATTGAATCTGAATACAAGAACACATCAGAGAAATCATCCATCATGATCAATTAGGCTTCATCCAAGAGATGGAAGGATGGTTCAACATATGAAAATCCATCAATGTAATCCACCATATAAACAGACTAAGAAATAAAAATTACATGATCATCTCACTTGATGCTGAAAAATTCTGTAACAAAATCCAACATCCTTTCATGATAAAGGTCTTGGAGAGATCAAGTATAACAGGAACATAACTTAAATTAATAAAAGGAATATACAGCAAGCTGACAGCTTGGAGAGAAACTCAATGCAATTCCTCTAAAATCGGGGACAAGACAAGGCTGTCTACTCTCCCAATACCTGTTCAATATTGTCCCTGAAGTTGTAGCTAGAGCAATAAGACAAGAAATGGAGATTAAGCCCATACAAATTGGAAAGGAAGAAGTCAATCTTTCACTATTTGCAGATGGTATGATAGTCTACATAAGTGACCTGAAAAACTCTATAAGGGGACTCCTACGTCTGATAAACACCGTCAGCAAAGTGACAGGATACAAGATTAACTAAAAAAATCAGTAGCCCTACTATATAGAGATGATAAACGTGCTGAGAAAAAATATCTTTAAATACATCTCTTTATAAATAAGACCTTACTTACCATAATTGTTTAACAAGTGAAACAATTCAGTTCTAATGAGATGCACATTTCTACTTTGGTTTTGAATAGATATATTTGGAAGGCACATATGTAATTAGCATCCTCAATAAAAATGTATGTGGCTATTTAATTAGATTAATATAAGCACATTAGATGCTGTTATTATTATAATTTTTGTTTTCTGACATCATTAATGAACACTGTTTATTGTTTGCTATGTTTTCCCATATTGGCAACTTGGTTGAACATATTTTCATATACTAATCATTAAATTGAATTAAAAATATCTTCACTTTAAAAATTCATCTCATGCTGGGTGGTGGTTGTGCATGACATTGATCGCAGCACTAGGGAAGCAGAGGTAGGCAGATCTCTGAGAGTTTGAGACCCACCTGGTCTACAAGAGCTAATTCCAGGACAGCCTCCAAAGCCACAGAGAAACCCTGTCTTGAACCCTCCCCCAAAATCATTCATAGTTTTTTATATCTTTCTCTTTGGCTATTATTTATTATTCTTATAATAATATACTACAGTTGGCATAATTTATTATTCTTCTAAATTAATGAAATCTGGTAGCATATTTAATATTATTTTTAAAAGTTACTTATTTTCCTACATGCATGATGTGCAGCATGTGTGGACAGTGTCCATAAAGGCTGGAAGGGGACATTTGATCTCCTGAATTATATTTGTGGAGGGTAATTAGCCACAATGGAGACTGGGAATTACCTGAGTCCTATGCAGGAGCAGCCTCTGTATCATACTATATATAAGAGATTTTGTACAAATATGTATAAGCATTTGTATGTGTATATATGCATATATATGAAAAAATTCTTTGTTTCTTTACATTTTCTGAATTATTCTCCCATTTGTAATACTTTTTAATATATTATATATTTTGGGTTTGTGTTTGCATCTTCCACTGTGACAAATATCTTCCAAACACCTATTTAATCTAGATTTTAATCTTGTTATTTACTTTGTTTATTGCTTTAAATTGTGACATAAGCTAACATCTGGTCAGAGAGATAGTCATATAATAATTAACTCTATAATTTCTCAATTTGAAATGCTTTCTACCCAGAGTTCATATTAATGCCAACATTCATATCATTGAAGCAGATCAACACATCTTAGTTAGTGCTACTTGTTTTCTTGCATTCTAGGTTTTAATCTTAACATCTATTTACTAGTCACAAATATGTTTTCTGTAATTTATTATCCACCTGTAATTTTGAGTTTTCTTTATTATTATGTGTTATTTGTAGCTGTGGAAAAAGTGACATGTTTACATGGGTGAGGCTGTGCATGTGTCTGTGCTCTAAGATTTCTCAGAGATTTGTTTTATTCAATTTTTTCCTTTGAACTGTCAGATTCTGACAGTGTGAAGGGCTATGCCCCACTCAGACTTTTATCAGAGTCTACCTTTTTTCTGTAAGGTTCTAAATATCTCCTGGCTACAGAAGCACACGTGACTTTTCATGAAGCAGTTCAAGCACTCCCTGTGAAAGCAGTGATACCCAGGGTTAAAAGTTAGGAGTTTGATTTGTTCTTCATGAATTACACCAAGCAATCTTTATCTTTTTTTGTTTATTGAAGTGATGAGGAGCATTCAAGAATATATTAATAGGCATTTGCTTAGTAAGCAGCTGTTATATTGGCAAAGTCTACATTTTTCTCTATACTACTAAAAATAATACTTAAATTTGAAAGAATAAAATTATTTATGAAATAAGGCCAACTCTGAACATCACTTCATTCTTGGTATTCATTGTTTCTCTTCTTATATGAGCAGTGATGTCACTAGTAAAGCTATACTTTCCCTAAAATATATGGCTGTGTTTTATATTATCGTTTATGCTAATTCTATTTTTTTTCTTTTTAGGTGCTTTTACTTAATATGTTTGTCTGAGACTTCTTTTTCATGTAAATGGCATAGGCATGTGAAAGTTAATAAGACTGAGTGAGGGAAGATTAACCAAATATCCAAAAAGTATTTGAAGTGCAGCTAAAATGCATAAACATTGGTGGTATGTGCTCAGAAAGCTTCCAAAACTAATTTATGGAGTGAAACAAGAAATAGATAACACATAAATAAATAATAAAACTTGAAATTCTCTGACAATCATATCAATGAAATCAATTTTTAAGTTTTAGATAACAGTTGGGTATTTCATGATTCCCATAATGGTTTTGTTCATTTTGGATAAGAACACCAGTAGGGAAACACTTTACAAGAAAACACTAATGGAATTGGAATGAGGTGAATATTTCACAGTCTCCTTCAAACCAGAAGTCATATAAAGCAGTGGTTTGCGATCTTTCTAATGCTGTGACTTTCATGTTGGGATGGCCATCAACCATATCTTTTTTGCTACTTCATGACTGTAATTTTGCTATTGCTATGAATTTTAGTGGAGATATCTCTGTTTTCCTATTTCTCTTAGGTGACTCCTGTGAAAAGGTCATTAGCTACAAAAGTGGTCAGGACTCACATGTTAAGAACCACTGAAAAAGGAAGGGAGGTAAAATAATTCAGAAAAAGAGACATAATAAAAAAATATTTTGTAGTCCAAAGGAAAATGCTTAGCAGTTCGGTTGAAAATTCCTTTTAATTTATTGAGCAAATGTATCAAATTTACAAATAAGAAAATCTGAAATTTACTGATAGTATTTTAAGATGCATATAATAAACTTGGTGCAGAAGGATATTAAATAGTATTATTCACACTTTTTTTGTAAATGGAAGTTATAGTTAGCAAATTCTAGCAATTTTAATAAATCTAGTAATGAAGGAATACTACAAAGATTAGGAAAAGAAAAGAAACTGCCATCATTTGTGAATGAGCCAGATATTAGGAGAATTTAAACCATAACATTAACATTGTTCAGTATATAATTAATATTCAAGTGCAGCACAATTACAATTAGCAGAAAATTGTTGTTGTTGTTATTTTGGCTCTTTGTGAGGCGTACTACTCAGCACCCAAATAAATCACATAAGGAGGTTCTTTTTTTTTCAATTTTTTAATTTTAATTAGAAACAAGATTGTTTTAAATGTCAATCCCAGTTCCCTGTCCCTCCCTTGCTCCACTACCACCCCCCAAACTAAAACCCTACCTATCACAAATCCTTTCTGCTTCCCAGGGAGCATGAGGCCTTCCATAGGGGGGTCATCAGAGTCTATCATATATGTTTTGATATGGCCTAGGCCCACCCCTTATGCCTGGCTCAGGGAGTATCCCTCTATGTGGATTGGGCTCCCAAAGTCCACACCTATGCTAGGGATAAATACTGAACTACTACAGGAGGTCCTGTAGAGTTCCGATGTCTCCTCACTGAAACCCATGTTCCTAGGGTCTGGATCAGTCCCATGCTGGTATCCCAGCTATCAGTCTGGGGACCATGTGCTCCTCATTGTTCAGGTCAGCTGTTTCTGTGTGTTTCACCAGCCTGGTCTGGACCCATTTGCTCATCACTCCTCTCTCTCTGCAACTGGATTCGAGAGTTCAGCTCATTGCTTACCTGTGAGTGTCTGCATCTGCTTCTATCAGCTACTGGATGAAGTCTCTGGGATGGCACATAAGACAGTCATCAATCTCATTAACAGGGGAGGGCATTTAAAGGTAGTCTCTTCTCTGTTGCTTAGATTGCTGGTTGGTGTCAACTTTGTAGATCTCCATACCTTTCCCTAGTGGCTGATTTCTCTGCAAACCTAAAATGTCTCCCTCTATTATGGTTTAAATTATTTTCTTCTATTCTTCCCTCTCCTCTTCTTCCTTTCTCATTCTCCTAGCCCCTCCTCCCTTGCTCCCAATTTACTCAGGAGATCTTGTCCCTTTCCTCTCCTCCAGGGGACCATGTATGTCTCTCTTAGGGTTTTCCTTGTTTACTAGCTTCTCTGGCAGTGTGGATTGTAGCCTAGTAATCCTTTATTCTATGTCTAAAATCCACATGAGTGAGTATATATCATGTTTGTCTTTTTGTGATTGGGTTACCTAACTCAGAAAGGTTTCTTCTAGTTCCATCCATTTCCTGCACATTTCAAGATTTCCCTGGTTCTTTTGTTTGTTTATTTCTTTTTTTTTTTCTGCTGAGTAGTATTCCATTGTGTAAATGTGCCACATTTTCTGTATCCATTCTTCATTTGAGGGGCATCTTGGTTGCTTCCAGGTCTGGCTGTTACAAGTAGTGCTGCTATGAACATTGCTGAACAGTTGTCATTGTTGTATGAATGTGTTTCTTGGAGGTTTAATTTAATTATAAATGCCTGGTCTTAGCTTGGCTTGTTTCCTGCCAGATTTTGCTAACTTAAATTATCCAATTTTTCTTTTGCCTCTGGACTTTTCCCTTTTCTTACATTTGTACATCTCACTTTCCTTCCTACTCTGGGGCTGGTTGGGTGACTGGCTCCTGAAATCCTCCTACCCTCGTTCCCTCATTGTTCCTCTCTACCTTATTTCTCCTATTTATGTTCTCTGCCTGCCAGTCCCACCTATCCTTGCTCCTGTGTCTCTATTGGCCATTTAGCTTGTTATTAAGATCACCATGTGTTTTAGAAAGCCACAGGAACACAACTTCACTGAGTTAAACAAATGTATCATAAACAGATGTCACAAAACTTAAAATAATAATCAACCA
Source organism: Cricetulus griseus (assembly GCF_003668045.3). NCBI lineage: Eukaryota > Metazoa > Chordata > Mammalia > Rodentia > Cricetidae > Cricetulus > Cricetulus griseus. The sequence continues at coordinate 236,105,341 of NW_023276807.1, read as the reverse complement.
AAAATTATTTTTATTATTTATTTCTTATGTGCCTCTTTTGTGTATGTGTATGTATTTGCTTGTATGTATGTGAATGTGTGCATGCATGTGCATGTACAAATTTTTATATAAGTCAGGACATCTGTATGGATATCTGAGGATAATTTTTGAAATATAGTTCTGTCTTTACACCCCATAATTCCCCGGGATCAGAATTGGCAGCTGTTTTCTTCATTCACTTAGATATTTTGCCAATCTTGTAAATGAAGTTTTTAAAGTCTGTATATAAACTGAATACTTTAAGTTATAAAGGTTTAAATTACTTAATGATAAGATAAGAATATTTCAAGAAACTCTAACATTATACTAGAATAAATAAATCATTTGTAAATAAAGAGATATTCAGTGTTGGTAAATGCTGCTGCTCTGAATTGTGAAGATTAAAAAACTCAGTAATTAATATTTAAATTTGTAAAATCATGTTCACAATACAAATGTTTTTCCAGATCAATATAATGGCCAACATAGCACAGAATAGCTTAGAAAACATGGGAAAAGTTTATTAAGCTCACATTATAATACAGTAGGGGCTAAAGAAACAGATTTCTTCTGGGAGACATTCTAATTACATGAATCACTTATAAATCTGTGGAAATTTTAGGCAGTTACCACAAGAGGAGTGAACAATCCTGCCTGTGCTTTAGGAACTCAGAAACACAACATTGCTCAAAAACAAAAAGGCACTACTGCATTTCTGTCTTTCTTTCTTTCTTTTTTTCTTTCTTTCTTTCTTTCTTTCTTTCTTTCTTTCTTTCTTTCTTTCTTTACTCTCCCTAAAATTCCTGAAAGATTCCTTTTTCCTTCCTAATCAAATCAAAGCCAAGTTTCTTTGGTAATTTGCAAAGAAAGGTGCTGAGCTATGCCTTAACAAGTGCATCCACACATCTTAATAACCCTATTTAAAAATTAGAGAACTTTGTTTTTAGCATAGCTTCATTACAATCACCTTTGCTCTGTCCACAAACTGCTGGCACATGCTCATTCCTTGCTATGTTTCTGTGTCCACTCTGGAGCCACAATCTGGATAACTATATTTTCAATAATACTCAAGTGTATGACTCTACTGTATTCCACATTATATATCTAAAGGTTTTATTTCAAGATTGAAACTGTGAAGAAACATTTGGAATTAGTTTTAGATTTTCCTCCTAAGAATAGATAGAAAGCACAGTGGGAGAAAGTAAGAATGCTTCATTAATTCACCCAAACTCATCTCTTTTATGAAACTGATATATTTGTAAGTGATAACAGTTTGAATTTTGACAATATATGTGATAATCAGGAAATACATGGTCTGTAATGATTTGAGAACTACAGGGAACAACAAGAATGATGAATTCTGAACTCAGTGGGAAATCCTGAATTGAATACAAATATACAATTAGAAAATGGTCTGAACTTTCTTTTCATCCTGCAACTCCTTGTTGATATATTCTTGTTTGTAAATGGATTACAATAGCAAGGAAGAGATGAGAAACATTTAAAGAGTATTTATTATATATGGCATGTTATGTTTTTCAAATTCAATATATTTTATTTCATTTGTTTCTTATAAAACTTTAAGAAAGCAGAGTGGAATTATGAATAAGGAAACAAGGGAAATTTAATGACATTGCAACACATAGGCTCAGCTACTGTAATAGTCATAGTGAAACCATGACACTAGTGTCTTAAATATTCAATGAGCATGATGCAATTCTAAAATTTAATAGAATATTAAAGAAGTTAGCAGCACAAAACTCTCTTAAAGTTGATCTCACACTGTTTGAAATATGTTATATGTTCACCAACAGATTAAAAATAACAGCTATCTGTCTTGTACAGTTATATTTAATGTTACTATATAATTTGCTTTTTCATAAAATATAAAATTTAAATGCACTTCATATGTCTTTCATGCTCACATTTATGAATGCAACCCACCTGTCAAATACTCATGTTGGGGTTTAAAACAGTCCTTGTCTGTTTCTCAAATCTAATCGGATGGCCAATTCTGGTAAATTATCCACAAAACATCACAAAGGCATATTTTCCAGGTAAAGCTCCTGAATGCACAACAACTCCCTGTAAATGAGTCAGAAATTGTGAGTAAATCTATCTATCAGTGAACTTTTATTCTTTCTCTCAAATATAGACAGGAATAGTCCCTGATTACTACCTCCTGAAGTGGATCCCAGGTCAGTGATGAAGGAAGTTGAGACATAGTTGCTGTCCTAGGAAACCATTCCACTTCTGTGCCTTTTCAAATTTTATTTTATTGTAAATGAAATATGACACACTATAACAATTTTACTAAGTAAATATCCACTGTGCTAATTATTAAGTTCAGCAAAGTTTAGTCACTATTCATACACAAACAGACTAAAAAGAACCATAGTTGTCTACCTAGTGCTCATATTGGCTTCTTTCTAGCCATGCACTACTGAGAAAAAAATATAAAGTGACTCTTTAGTTCTCTACATATTATATTCAGCTGCCTCAAAAGAGATCATCCTTGATGCAAAATTCAACATTTCTTCCAATACTTCATAGATTTATTTTTCTGTAATTCTTCCATAATATAACTAATGGAGTCTCCTTATGGAGAATCACATTGACTGTTGTTCTAACTAATTTAAGATTCAAGAATAGATAATTCCTAGCTTAAGAATTTTTTATGAAAATTTACTACAACATGTGTATTTTGGTACTATTAAGACAAAACATCAACAGTTAAATTATTTCTAGTGATTTTGAATCTCACAAATGCACACAAAATAGAAGAAAGCAATTTAGTGTGTTGTTTCATTTTGTAGAATATATTGTAATAGAAAATTTAAATTAAAATTGTAGTTGCATGGACACCATAGCAGAGAAATCACAGAGTAAATTGGTCAAGTGAATAATACAAATCAAAATCCAAATAATTAATCCTTGGATATCAGAGTTTAGGTGAAATTTTTATACTATACTATTGTCATCTCTTCTTTCTATCCATGATCTCTTTATTTCATTATTTTTCTGAGTGGCAAACAATGAAAGCTAAAACTGTCTATTCATCAAATCCCTCAGATACCTGAGAAGGAACTAGTATTAACTGAGTAATCAAGGAAGTATAAGCAAGCAACTTCTAAATATTTGAGAAACAACAGAAACAAGTGGCTGCCTGCACCTTCACCCAAGAGTCCTCTGCAACATTGGGGTATTCATCTTCAGTCTATAGGCCTAGAATATTCAACAGACTTTTGTAGGAAGCAGGATTTTTGAGGAACCTTCTCACCTTGTCTTGACAATCAATCTCTTTGGTGTCCTGTTTGTCCAAATAGGGCAAAATCTGTCAGCAGTTGAGGAAAGTTTACTGGCAAGGCAAGATGCTACTGCAATATGGCATTTAGGATGTTTTAATATCATGCTTTTTGAATGACAATGAGACATGTCTGCTCCTGTAAGAACCCATCTACTTAGAAAAAGATGATGGGCATCAAAAATTTTCACATAGAGTTTACTTTCTTTGTGGGAAAAGTAAGCCACTGGGCAAGAAAGTGCCCTTGATGCTTATTACATCGGGTGAGCTACTCTGATTTTGAGGATGAAAGAGCAAGAGACTGACCAACCCAGCAACAACCTAGACCCAGAATCAGGGCTATAATTTGGCGCATCCCATCATCCAAACTATCTTTGATCTGATGGAGCTCATGGTGATGCTGTTCCTGAAGACCCAAATTTATAGGATCTCCATGGTTCAGGACAACAAGAAAATATCCAAGAGGAGCCCCAGTGTGAGCTTAGTATGTGATGTAGCAAAAAACAGAGGCCTTGAGCCAGACCAATGACTTATTATAATGACACTTGAAAGTAATGATATATGAACTAAAGGGTTTACTGCATCACACTATAGCTTCCAAGATGAAATATATTTCTCTCTTTTTTCTCATCTCTTTTAATTTTTTTTTTTTATCCTGGGAGTGAGGTTGCAAGGATACAATGTGATGGAAAGGCATTGGGAGATGAATGTGAAAGAGATGCATGAAGTAAAAGCCACAAACAATTAATAAATTGTTAAATTGTGAAAAAAGTTTTGGGTAGTTTTATACTAATATATTGCATATATCTGGTCTATTCTGTTCTTATGTTAAACCCTAATTCCCTACAACAGGATCAATTAAGTAAAATCCATGAATACAGTAAACATTCTGTGAGAGAAACTAATATAGAATACCTGAAACAACCCAGGAACATTATATGTGCTGTTACAATGACACTCCTCACTCTACATTCAAAAAGGAATCACAAATCTAGACAAGGAACATTACCTACTTTCCTTTGCTAAAACTTAAGTATACTTATTTCTAGCATATCATATCTCTCTGTGACTCTCTACTAAACAGCAACTCTCTCTCTGAAACTCTCTCTCAGTCTCTCTCTCTCTTAAATTCTTATTAGTTCAAATTAGGAACAAGCTTGTTTCACATATCAATCCCTTCTCCCTCTCCCTCCACTCACTCCCACACTTCTTGCCCCACCCCCAACCTAACCCCCACCCCATCCACCTTCCACTTCCTAGGCAGGGTAGGGCCCTCAACAGGGGCTCCCCAAAGTCCACCACATCATCCTAGGATGGGCCTAGGACCTTCCCCATATATCCAGGCCAAGAGTGCATCCCTTAACATGGGATGGGCTCTCAAAGTCCCTTCTTATATCAGGGAAAAATACTAATGCACTACCAGGGTCCACCTAGAGTACAGAGGTCTCCTCAATGACATTCATGTTCAAGGGTCTGGATCAATCCTGACTGGCCTCCCAGACAGCAGTCTGGGCTTGATGTGCTCCCCCTTGTTCAGGCCAGGTGTTTATGTGGGTTTCAACACCCTGGTACCAACCCCTTCAATCGTCATTCGTCCCTCTCTGCAACTAAGTTCCAGAGTTCAGTTCAGTGCATATCTGTGGATGTCAGCCTTGGCTTCCATCAGCCAAGGATGAGTTCTCTAGGATAGCATAAAAAACAGTCATCAATCTCATTTTAGTGGAAGGGCATTTAGGTTATCCTCTCCACCATTGCCTGGATTGTCAGTTTCATGTCATCCTTGTAGGTCTCTGGAAACCTCTCTAATGCCAGATGTCTTCTCAAACCTATAATATCTCCCTCTAACATGGGATCTCTCATCCTGCTGTCCTCTATTCTTCCCCCAACTCAATATTTCTCCTCCTCTATTTCCTCCTCTCCTCTCCTCTCCTCTCCTCCTCCTCTTATTGTGGCAGCTCCCTCTCCCCTACCCTCATGCTCCCAATTAGCTCAGTAGTTCCTGCACATTCCCAGTCCTGAGGTCCATGTATTTTTCCTTAGAGTCCTTCATGTTTCCTAGTTTTCTGGTGAAGAGGATTGTAGGCTGGTAATCCTTTGCTCTATATCTAAAATTCATATATGAGTGAGTAAATACAATGTTTGTCTTTTTGTGACTGCATTACCTCACTGAGGATTGTTTTTTCTAGTTCCATCCATATGCCTGAGAATTTCAAGATTCCATTGCTTTTTTTTCTGCTGAGTAGTAATCCATTGTATAAATGTACCACATTTTCTCTATCCATTCTTCAGTTGAGGGGAATCTAGGTTGCTTCCAATTTAGGCTATTACAAACAATGCTACTATGAACATGGTTGAACATGTGTCCTTGTTGTATGACATGGGGTAATGATAACAGAAAAAGTGAAAGACCTTTACAGTAAGAACTTTGAGTCTTTAAAGAAAGAAATTAAAGAAGATACCATTAAATGGAAAGTTCTCCCATGTTCTTGGATAGGTACTATCAACAGTAAAAATGGCAATCTTGCCAAAAGTAATCTACAGAGTCAACACAATCCCCATCAAAATCATTTCTTCACAGAACTTGAAAGAACAATACTCAACTTTATATGTAAAAAACAAAAAATCCAGGATAGCCAAAATAACGCTGTACAATAAAGTTTATTCTGGAGGCATCAGACTTCAAGCTCTATTATAGAGCCATACTACTGAAAACGGCTTGGTATTGGTACAAAAATAGATAGACCAACTGAATTGAATTGAAAACCCTTATATTAACCCACACACCTAAGACCACCTTATTTTTGACAAAGATGCTAAATCTGTACAATGAAAGAAAGACAGCATCTTCAACAAATGGTGCTAGCACAACTGGATTCAGACATGCAGAAGATTGCAGATAGATCCATATCTATTGCCATGCACAAAACTTACGTGCAAATGGATCAAAGAACTCAACATAAATCCAGCCACTCTGAGTCTTCTAGAAGAGAAGAATTGAACAAATTGGCATAGGAGACTGCTTCCTGAACATTACACAAGTAGCACAAACATTGAGATCTTCAATTAATAAATGGGACCTCCTGAAACTGAGAATCTTCTGTAAGGCAAAGGACACAGTCAGTAGGACAAAATGACAGCCCACAGAATGGGAAAAGATCTTCACCAACCCCACATCTGTCAGAGGGCTGATCTCCAAAATATAAAATGAACTCAAGAAGCTAGCTACCAAAAAACCAAACAATGAAATTAAAAAGTGGGGTGCAGAACTAAATAGAGAATTCCCAACAGAAGAATCTGAAATGGCTGAAAGACACTTAAGAAGTGCTCAAAATCCTTGGCCATGAGAGAAACCATCTCACAGCTGTCAGAATGGCTAAAATCAAAATTACAAATGATAATCTATGCCGGAGAGGATGTGGAGAAAAAGGAACACTCCTCCATTGCTGGTGGGAGTGCGAACTTTTAAAACCACTTTGGAAATCAGTATGGCAGTTGCTCAGAAAAATGTGAATCAGTCTACCTCAAGATCCAGCAATTCCTGTCTCTTTTTTTAGAGTGACCTTTTGGTTGTCTGCATCATTGAGAATTTCACTTCATAGTTCACTGTAACTTCATACACAATGTATATCATTGATGTGTTTTTCTTTGCTTCAAAATATGGCACACATATTTAAAGAAAATGACATCTATTCTATAGTTTAAGTGGAAGAACAAATAACCCAGCATTTCCTATCATTGTAATTTATTTGATAAATACATTGTTTTTAATCACAGCCTGGAGAAAAAAATTGAAACAAATGAGATCCCATATTTGATGCTTTCTTACTCCATTATCTTTTTCTTTCAAGCACTACCAAAGATATGTAGCCCTTTTGTTACTATTGCTGTTGTTTTTGTGTTTGTTTGTATGTTTATAAAGTGATGCATCGATGAAGTTTACTTGAGATTTCCTGAAACTCATATCTACAAAGCCAAATAAACTTACAGAAATCACAATTGATTGCACTGACATATTATTAACAGAAAACTACTTACTTACAATATGAATTATTTATGATTGACATTTTTCTCTATATAATACAATAAGACTCTGAGAAGACATAGAGTTTTGGAGTTGTTATTATTTTGAAATAGCATTATACTCCAAAAACTGATCTTAATCAAAAGGCTTGCAGCATGCTGACAGGTGTACTGAACTATCTTGATTGCTGAGGCTAAAGTTCCAGATCATTTTCAATCTCAAAACCACACAGGCCCTTTAAACTTCTTGCTGTTATACTGGTTCTAACATGTCAAATTCTGTTTGTCTGGGGGTTTCTCAGTAGCATTGAATTCTGCACTGCAGATATGATTTAAGTAGATGACCTTCGATTAAGCTATCATTCTCTATTGCTTTCACTTTTGTGCTGCTATACTGGCAGCAATATAAGGTTTCAGTAGCAATGCTTCCCATGCATGTGATAAAAGTTTGTAAAGATTAGCTTTCCCTAGGTACTGGCTAGACTATAATAGATTTATGTATGTGATATATATATATATATATATATATATATATATATATATATATATGTGTGTGTGTGTGTGTGTGTGTGTGTGTGTGTGTGTGTGTTCTCAGGAAGACATATACATGCTCCTATATTGAGAAAATTCTGAAGATACATCATATTTAGAAGAAAACACCAAATAGACTCATAAAAACAAATCTAATAATGTTGATTCTGATAATAGCTTAGAGGAGATAGTATTAACTTTCCATAGTCAATATAATATTTTAGAGTATTATCCTGTTTAAGAACAATATTACTTTCATGGTAGATATTATACTCCTCATTTCTTTGTAAGATTGACACTGATTATCTGATGGGTAATGTACTGTGTATGTTCATCTTATTGGTTATTGAATAAAGTACTGTTTGGTCAATGAGACAGCAAGTGAGGCAGGACTAGGAGTTGAGAAGCATTCTGTGAAATGTAGTAGAGAAGTGGTGATCCAGTCAGGAAGTGACATAGCAAGGAGACTCATATTTAAGCAAGGAGAAACAGGAAGTGACCCTTTTCCCCTCCACTCTTCCTCCAGTGGCACAATGTGATCCGCCGGCAAAGAAAGACACCAATGAAAGGTGTCCGATAAGATAAGTCTTATAAAATATACAGATTTATGATAATTAAGACTGAGCTAACAGATGACAATCCTAGTAATTGGCCAAGCAGCATTTGTACCTAGTATAAGTCTGTGTATTATTTTGTTTTTCCACGCGATGGGAAGACCTCGGGTGGCTGGCAGAGGTGATAGTATTAACTTTCCATAGTCAAGGTAATATTTTAGAGTATTTTCCTATTTAAGAGAATATTACTTTCATGGTAGATATTATATTACTCATTTCTTTGTAAGATTGACACTTATTATCTGAGTAATTTAGGTACAAATGGCCAATGTGGTACATTACACCCAAGCCTTTATGTCTCTAGTCCCTATGCTATGCTGGCTTAAAAAAATAAATTTGCCAGGCAGTGGTGGCACATGCCTTTAATCCCAGAACTTGAGAGGCACAGGTTGTTGGTTCTCAGTAAGTTTGAGACTATTCTAGTACACAAAGTGAGTTCCAGGACAGCCAGGAATGTTACACAGAAAGAACCTCTCTCTCAAAAAAAAAAAAAAAAAAGGAAAAGAAAAAAGTAAGTACATCTTATGTATCTGATAGGAAGATATATCCCATATTCTTTTCTTTAATGTTTTATTTAATATTAACATGAGTAGTCACTCGTATGTTCATTGAAATCCTTTATTATCGTTCATATGTATTAATACTTCCTTATGTTCATAAGTTATGTTTGAATATCATAAATATTGTCCATGACCTTTGAATCTTTTTCTTCCTATAAAAGTCACTTAGAACGGATAACATTTTTCAATTGGCTCTAAAGTAGCGGAAATCCAAACAGAACCAATGCAAGGTTGTCTATTGAAAGCAGTCTGCGTGTTTTGTACTTAGAAATTCAGAAATCTAAGGTGAAAAATCTTCTCTCTCTTAATAAAATGGATTGTGTTTTTCTAGGTTCAGTACACATGTATTCTGCGTGTTCAACCCATAGGTAGCATGAAGAGAAATTGAAAGAATTAAGGAGGGTCAGACTATAGTAGTTTCTTCTAATATTCTAGGTACAAGATTAAAAATTTCACTCTGGATCTTGTAGATCACTCAACCTTCTTAAAGTTGCAACACTTTAATATACTTTCTCATGCTATGGTGAACTCTAACCATAAATTCATATTTACTGTTTCTTCAGAGATTTATTTTTGCGACTTTTATGAATCATAATGTAAATTCTGTGCTTTCTGATGATCTTAGGTGACTCCTCTAAAAGGGACTTTCAACTCTTGGGTTTAGAACAACTGCTGTAGATGGAGAATACATTACTCTAGAGAAAAGTAGACCAGGTATTTCTACATGTTGACCTAAATGGAAACATAGAAAAAAAAAAAAAAAAACAGAAGCACAAAGCTGACTGTAGTCAGGAAATACGGAAATGACACTGTTAATTCATTTTTGAAAACAAAGTTATTTCAGAGTCAAACTGCAGACTTAACAATAACTACAAATTGATAAGAACAGAACTGAAACTTATTAGAAAGATCGAAAATGCCAATAGAGAATCAGAGAAGGGATTTATCTCTTTAAGATTTCTTCCAATATGCTGAGTATTCAAATCTTTTCCCATTTTATTTCTCATTCATTTCCAAATATAGAAGTGAGCCAGATGAACAAATATGAAATTCTGGTACTTAAAAGCACATTTTTGTAGGAAACATGGCTGATAAACAATTACCTTGCCTGACTGCTGCAGAAATAGAGGCAGGGTATTGGTTGTATTTTTCTCATCCTGTTTCCTAATGACTAGATTCTACTTTTAAATCTATTGATGGCAAAGTTGAGAAGCACAGTTATTTAGCATTTGAAGGATGCCTAGGTACAAAATACAGAAAGCATAATAAGGGACAAATGGGAATTAATGATGCCCCAGATGACAAGGAATCTAGCACAAATAAATAATTTGGGACTAGATGTCAATGGGTTACATATAATTAGTAATTGCTGTATGCAATTAGAAAAGAAAGTCCCAATAGGTAAACAGGACAAGGTGAAATAGCAAAATTAAGTTCATCTGTGGATTTTGCAAATGCTAGAAGGATTTCATTCTGATGTTCAGATCAATTGTTGTATCATGAAATTATTTGAGTTCATGCCTTGAAGGGCTGTAGTTACTAGCCTTGATTGAAGGAGAAACCAAATTTGGATTCTGATATCATAGTACTGGCTCTTTCAATTACACCATGGTTTTATGCAGACATTGTCTAATATTGACTCATAAAAAGTCAGGAAATTATTTGACTCATATTACTCCTCAGAAATTTTAGTTTACTGTGACAGTTGTCTCAATAGGCATGTGTAGGAAAGAGCTGAACACTGGTTTCCCCCAACTAACCATAAACGCAAATACTAATAATGCTGTCATTTATAATAAAAAATGTATTAGGTCTCTTTTCTAGATTATTTTTCAAGTGTAGAATAAAATTATTTTGCTCAGGCATTATTACTAAGATACATCTTATTTGGTGAATAAAATTTATTCTGTATCTATCTCCTAAGGTTATTTGAGTTCTCCATACAAAAACATAAAGGAATCTCTGTTTACATAACAAGGAAAAGTGAACTTTTATGTGACAATGTTTACATTTTAACATAACCCTAAATAGTAATGGAAGTTATTTTTATAAAGGTGTGTTTTTTTAACATTTGTTTAAACTAAATGTTTTCTACAGATGACAATATATTCTGGATTTTTTCCAGCTCTGAGTTAAAAACAAAAAATGTGTGCAACCCATACCACACAACATGAATTCGCCGATACTCAGATTCACTTGCAAATTATGATAAAGTCTCTACATTATTTTATAAATGTGTATCTTACCCATTACTATTTGTTTGGGGCTGGGAAATGACATGTAATGAAACTACTGGCAAGTTAGGAACTCTTCAGAAAGATGAAGAATCTAGACATTACTATAAGATAAAATAATAAAAAGTATATACAATGTAATCATTATTGACAGAGGTATTTAGTGTGATGGTTCCTTCAAAAAACAAGTACTATATTGGATGTCTAAAAAATGTCAAGAAAAACAAACTACAAACTATTTAGGGAATGTACTTGTTTTGTGTGTATATATTTTCATGTTGGGTATGTACATGTATGTTTAAGCGTGTATTATTGGATATGTGTGCATGTGTACATACATGTGTGTGAACAAGAGTAAAGAACAGAGCTCAACTTCAGGTGCTGTTTCTCCTCAGGTATCATTAGTCTCTTCAATATGACAAAGTCTCTCACTAGTCTGCAGTTTGTTCAAATAAAAGGCTGTTCATTGGTGAACTCCAGAAAACTGTAAAGCCCATTTTATTCCATTTGTTTCCATGTCAAGCTGTGTTTTCAAAGTTCCAAAGTAACATTGTTCATAATATCCATTTGGACATATGGTCCTCTTCATCAAAAACACTTAAATAAAAGTCCTGTGTAAATATAAAGCACTGAACTTAGAACTCAGGTTGAAAAATTAAAGCCAGATTCATGTAAACTGCACATAGCTATGCTGAACAACATCATATAGAAAAGGTAGATGATAAATGGTTATTTAATTATTCACAATATATAATAAATATTAATTATACTTTCTATGGCATACTGCACTAGCTAGAAGGATACACTATTCAAAAACTCCATTTCTCACTCTCAGAAAATTTTTGTTTAGAAGTGATGAGGCAATAAGCACATATGAGTCAGGGGAAGAATACACAATAACAAGAATGGAGATATAATAGAAGGAGATACTTTTGGTTTACAGAGATATCAGGCACTAGGGAAATGTCTGGAGATCTGCAAAGATGACACCAGCTAACTATCTCAGCAACGGAGGAGAGCCCACCTCAAATGCTCTCCCCTGATTATGACATTGATGACAGACTTATATGCCCTCATCCAGCAGCTGGTGGAAGTAGAAGCAGACACCCATAACTAATCACCGATCTGAACTGGAACCCAGATGCAGATAGCTGGAATACCAGCATGGGACTGATCCAGACCCAAGGAACATGGGTTTCTGTGAGGAAACCTCGGAAGTCTAGGGACCTCCTGGAAAAGCCCAGTATTTATCCCGAGCATGGGCCCTCGCCCATAGGAGGAGCCCAGTCCATAAAGAGGAATACTCCCTGAGCCAAGACACACCGGTGTGGGCCTAGGCCCTACCCCAAAGGAAACGAAAGACTCTGATGACACCCTATGGAAGGCCTCACCATCCAGGGGGAGCAGAGAAGGTATGTGACAGATAAGGTTTTAATGCGGGTGGCGGGTAGAGGAGGAGGGGTGGGAGAAGGGAAATGGGATTGTTATGTAAAACAATCCTGTTCCTAATTCAAATAAAAAAGTTGGAAAAAAAGAAATAAAGTAAATAAAATCACATAAAAAACTTGTTGCCTGAGTTTGAAAGTGGACCAAGTGAATGCTGAAACAGAATACACAAGAGCTGCTGACTGTCCTATTGAGATATTCAGATGTTTTTCAATGTGCTCTAAACTCTGAGATTTGAAGGAGCTCTAAAGATTTAAGCATGAAATGCACAAAGTTAGATGAATGTGTGAATGTCATGGATCTGGTGAAAGCCTGGCATATTAGATAATATCATGGCAGTTAATGAGTGAAGTAGAAAAATAACAAGTAAGCAAACCTGTCATCTTCCAAGGTACTTTATACTGAGCTGCTTAATTATTTTCTTTCTATAATAAAGCTATGAACAAATATTAACTGGGAGTGGCGTGATCTGATATAATCTCTCTGTCTGCCCTAAAAAGATAGATAGTGTTAGCTATAAATGTTATGATTATAATGGTACATGTGTACAATGTTAGTGCTCAGAAGTGGATGCAGAACAATCAATATTTCTAGGGCAGCATAAGATACATAGTCAATCAATGGACTGCTTGAATTATGTACAAGTAAAGGGACATACTAAACTAAAATAAAGTGATGGTGTGCTAATTAAATAATATATAACAAATGACAACCTGTATATTTGAAGAAAGAAGAGGGAATTCCTAATCTGTGTTGCTGATTAAAAAATTAGGTTTATCTATTCTATAGAGACAGAGTTATACACATACACATAGAGTATATATAAGAAATTTATTTGCCCTATATATCTATAGATAAAACCATTGAAAAATTATAGTTCAATAAGAAATTGCACAGTTTGAAAATTAATAACATAACAAAGAAGAATAAATATATAAACAAGTATTCAGAATATGGAAAATATACAAAATAGGTAATCATTACAGAAAAATAAATTAAATCCACAATATGATGTTCACATGATAGTAGCAGAGACAGCTCGAAATATTGATAATAACAAAAGCTGACAGAGAAGTGGTGAGTTGAATTCATCATATATTGCTCTAGGAAGGACAAAAATCAAATAGTCACCTTAGAAAACTATTTGATGAATTGTTTAAAAGTAAGTACTCATTTATAACATGACCCAGGAATTTCTCTTATTTATCAAAAAGAAAGAGCATATGTTCATAAGATTTTCTGAACAAAGTCAACATGGCCATTGTATCAGCCTCCAGATGGAAAAAATCCAAACACTTGCGCTCTGTTGAATGGATTACAAGAAATGGTCATGTTAACACAATGGGATCTACTCAGTAACAAGAAAAAAACTAGGCTTACACCTGCTACAATATTGATGAGTCTCAAAAAACAATTATCTAATAAAATTAAATTCACAAGAAATTGTCTACAATGCAAAAACAATGACTTATGAAGTAATGTTTTAGAGTGTTGGAGGTAGTAAGGAATGTTATTGATAGTTGTTTCACATCTGTATGAAATTAATCAGTGTATCAAAATACCCAGTTAAAAGGCTAAACTTTAGTATTTTAAACTACTTCAATAGATGTTTGTTGCATGAAATATTCATTTGTTGCAAGTAGGTGATTAGAGAGACTCTGCTGGCCATTTTTTAGGCTCTGGGGACCCTCTCTGGGACAATTCACCATCTTCATGTTTACTGTTCCCATATTTCTGGGTGAAGTCTAGATGATCTCTTCTAATTTTAGATTTTGAATGATAAAGAAGTTGCTGGAAGCTTTATGCAAAATATCTACTAGATTATTGTGTCTACCTAAATCAATATTCCTACATCTATTGTTTTCCATTAGTCTATCACTAATAATTTTGTCAACTATGTAGCTGAACTTGAGTAAAATGCAAATCTTTTGATTCATGAGAGATTTGCTGAGACTTGTATTTTTAAAAGTCCATAAAATACAAATTCACCAATTACATTGCAATTGTTATGGAATATTCAGAGATAAGTGGCATTTTATTTATAAGGTGAATCTACATTTTGCCTCAGCTTGTCTATATTATTATATACTGGCAGTACTACTTGAAATTTCAAATTGTATATACTACCTTTTTTAAACCATAGAGAAAATACCATGCTACCAATGACTGCACTATAATATTTGTGATTCATTTGCTCCAATAATCAATACTAAGAAACACATATGATGACTATTGTATAGTATACAATATTCCCAAATACAATTAAATAATTTCATGAAAAGAAAGATGGGGCATATATAATTCAAAAAAGGTGCCAGGTATTGGTGGCACATGCCTTTAATCCCAGCATTCATTAAGCAGAGGCAAGGGGATCTTTGTGAGTTCGAGACCAGGCTTGTCTACAAAGCTTAACAGGGAAACCTTGTCTTGAAAAAACAAAACAAAACAAAAAAACCAAAGAATTCAAAAAAGATTTTTATTGACTCATATTCTTGTATTTAAAAAGTATATTATTAGTGAAAGTGCACTGGAAAGTAAAGTGGATGTAAAGTGTCAGGAGCAAATAAAATGCCTAAGAATCTAAGGAGAATATTTTGCTACAAACTCAGCCATCTTGGGAGATAGACATATGATGCTTCCTGTTTTGACATGACTTGTGTTTTTATATCTTTTTCTTTTACATGTCTACCTTCGCAAGATTTTCTTTTCTTCACCATGACAGACATGTGTATAGACTTTGTAAGCATCAGCATTGTGTATCCCTTTTCCACCTCATGAAGTTATTTCAGGTACTCGATGTTACCAAGTCACCTATTTCATATCGTGCCCAATACATATTTACATGTGTAAAGAGGATAAGTTTATTTAATTCAGTGCCAAGTCTCTCTTTGTCTTAGTATTCACAGAAGCAGGTACTCTGTCTAGAATATTCTTGGGGTGGAAGTAATGCTTGTTAAATTCAAAATGATGAAGGAATTTGGTTGAAAAAGTGTAAGAAAAAGACTAAGCACTTAAAAAAGTAAAGTGGACATTGCTGATAACTTGGGGCAATGTGAAATGTTGTAAAGATCTTCCCCAGAACAAAGTCAATTGGCTCCAGGCATTGGATAAGGATGTTCAATTTCATTTTTCTTAGAGTACAGGGTACATTTCTATCTTTCACACAAATTGGTGCAATTACTGGAACGAGATAGAATTATCCTGCTTGCTATTGTATGCGCTCAGTTTCCCAGAATATGGAAGATACCTTCAGGGATTTATTAGCAACTTTCTACAGTCAGACTATTTTAATGTTGTGAATGCCCTGGACACTGAATCCTCAAGTACAAAAGAGTTTTATTTCCAGAAGATTTTGCATAGTGCTCTTATAATTGTGTTGGGAATAATGTAAATTTTAACCCATAAATGTTCACTAGTTTCTTTTTCTTGCCTCAAGACCTCTAATGGATATGCTGTCATAGTCTGATTTGTCTTCAAATCCTCACCCAAGCACACAGGGTTAGTTTATTATATAGTGGAACTGGGAAAATATTAGTTAGAAAAGTGAAAGCACAAATGGGTTTTTTACCCTTTTTTCAAAATAAAAAAAGAAATTAGAAATTAGATAGAGGGAATAGAAGTAGATGGTGAACAAAGAAAATATAGCTGTAATATCTGGCTTGGGGTTGGAAATTATGACAAGGCTTTTGTTCTCTGAACACTGTAAATATAGAGTCTGCTGCAATGGAAATGATGAGAGAACTATACCATCTTTGCATACTTTTCAAGATACATATTTCAACAGCATCTATTATATATTTCTTAAAACAATGAGAAATGCTGACTCATCCTCAAACTTAGTCTTAAAGCAGTCCTAATGAACTACATATTTTGTCGTCTCATTTCAACTTTGTCTCTCTCTTTTTCTCCTTTCCTTCCTTTTGACTTATTACTTAAAGGGAAAATACATCACTCATGTAATTAAAATAGAACCTAGTATATAATGTGTATTCAAGGATGGCATAAATATTTATATAGTGTTTTATCTTTATATTGCCTTAAAAAAAAAAAACACCAAACCAAGTGAACGTTTAATTTTGAAACACAGTGACTATCCTGAATCCGTGGAGTTTTTGTAAATGAGTGCAAGCAGATAGTCACAATGATGGAGCAGTTGCTGAGGGTTTACATATTGATATAACAAGCATAAGGAAGAAAAAGTGCTATCTGGGATTGGCAGAGAATTTTAAAATGTCAAAGCTTACCCCCAGTGACACAACTCCAACAAACCCAGAATTCCTAATCTTTCTCAAATAGTTCCACCAAAGTTTTTGGATATTAGGCTATGAGGGTCATTCTCATTCAAACAACCACATATAGATAATATGGCCATATAGATAATAAAAGCCATATTGAACATTACTGATTAAATTAGAAATAATAAAATAGCTCAACTGTTAAAATTCTGCTGATGCACCATATAAGCAAATATGATGCCAAATCATTATAAAGAATGTTTTTAATATTTAGAGAATTCCTATCATTTCTTTTGAACACATTCAACCCACACAAATTTTTTGATAACCATGAGTCCCATACTCTTTCCTACCCACCCATCTGTGAGGGTATTTTCCTTCTACCCATACTTTCATCCAGGTTTCTATTGCAAAAAAAAGTCTTAGGAGTAGTCCCTGCCCTAGGGTGTGATTTATCTACCACTGCTCAAGATAGACAGGGTTTCTTTTCCACATGGTCCCACAGCCAAATGAACAGACATAGACTTACATTAATTTAAAACTGTTTGACTGATGGTTTAGGCATCTTATTGGCTAACTGTCTCTTATTTATTAACCTATAACTGTTAATCTATGTATTTCCCCATGGCCTTATCCTACTGGAGAATGCCTGGAATTCTATCTTCCCAGTAGCTAGATGGCATTTCTCTGCCTTTATCTTCTCAGCATTCTGCTTGTCTGGGAGCCCCACCTATACTTCCTGCCTGGCTACTGACCAATAATTGTTTCATTAAACCATTAAGAGAAACATATTCACAGTATACAAACAGGACACCCCCATCCTCTCTTCCATTATGTCTAAATACAAAGAAAGGTTTTTAGCTAACAATATTTAGTAATATTTAGTATATTAACATTTGGCAAAATTTAAAGAAAATATTCTATCACCTAATCTATGTGTGTGAGTCTAAAGTTTTTATGTAACTTATCTTTAATCATACCTAAAGAAAACCATAACTATCTCTTTTGAACTCCCTGAAAGATCCGAGAAGGATAATATATGAACTCTAGAATTCACTCAAACTTCTTGCTGCCTGGACAGTCTCCCAAATGTCCTCGGTAACATTGGGGCATCCATCTTTAGCCCATAGGCCATAGTGTCTAGCAGACTTTTAAATGAATCAGGTAATTTGAAGTTCTGTCTTATACTAGCAAAGTTCCACAGTTGCTTTCTTCTGTAAGCTGTAACCCTGAAGAACCTTCCTGTTCCTTTGTAAGTTCAGCAGTCACTTTCCTTTGTAACCTGCTTGTTGTGTTTGGACAGCATGCTTACTGTCAGCAATTGAGTCAAGGGCAGTTCTTTGCCCAATAGGCCTGTTTTGCCAGATTGAATGCAAAACTCCATAACAAGTTTCTTCAATGCCCATCTTCATCTCTGATGTATTTGGTGTTGTCAGTAGGACTTGTGTCTCATTGTCATGAAAAACCCTAATAAACAATTTTAAATGCCATATTCTGTAGGTCATTGGAAGGTTTTGAACAATATCTACCCATGTGGAATATGTGTCTGGTATATCTAGAAAACCTAACTAACTATAATTTTTGACTATTATAGGTGACTATTTATAATCCGTATTTAATTATACATTACATTTCTAAAGAGCTGTATAAACATAATACCTAAATAAGAGTAGAAATATATGCATAACAAAATTGAACTTAAATTTGTGTCAATATGCTAAAATAAATACCAAGGCAAAGTATTCATTTCTTTATCATATTCCCCTCTTTAGAAAGAAATTGACTGTGATCATTAACCATTTATAAGCAACCCCAATTAAATGAAAACAAACATAAATGGTATTTGTGATGGGTACTTTCTACTATTTGTGGCCACTGTCAACCCCAAGGGGATTCTGAGAAAACTCAGAAACATGGTCAAATCCTTGATGTAACAGTCTGCAAGGCTGGTTTGTCCCAGCTGTCTTAGATGTTAGATCACCTGGGTCACTGCTTCAGGGTGTCGTGCTTGATCAAACCATGTGAGCCTGAAAGGAATCCATAGCTTTTCATCTTTTGTGAAAAGAAAAGCAAAATCTCTTATCCAAAGTAATGTGTCCTTAGAGTTAAATTTTAAAGTCAAGATATTTTCGAAATACAAAGCTTGGTGATTAATCCAGCAACATTTATAATCAATGTCTTTTAGCAGGTCTTGCTCCTTCCTCAGCAATCAAACAATTCAAAGACAACTTAATAACACAGTACCCAGACTATCTTTGCATTTTCCATCTTTATGTCGATTTTCTTGTTACTCTGTTTCTTTTACTTTTATCTTTTTTTTCAATTTTTTTTGAGACAGGGTTTCCCTGTGTATCTTTGTCTGTCCTGGATCTCACTCTGTAGACCAGGCTGGCCTTGTAATCATAGAGATCTGCTTGCCTCTGCCTCTGGAGTGCTAGGATTAAAGGCATATGCTACTATGCCCAGCTACTCTATATGTTTTTACGCTTTTCTTTTCTCTTACAGACCTAATTATATATTTTTAAACATTCTCTAAAACTTTTAGAGGTTTTTATTCATCTGAATCCTTCTTTACTGTATATCTCTATCTTTTTTTGACCACATGAGTCTTTTATCTGCTAAACAGTATGGCTAGAACTAAAGCTGCATCTGTCCCCACCCTATTCCTTGGCTTTCTGAGAGTCTATCTTCATTCTAGCTTATGATTATTGCCACAACTCTGTAGAGTTTCTAGGTCCATGTCACAACCAAGTAGTATGCTGCTGGCTCCTGAATTGTGTGGTAGTAGAGACTCTCAAAGGAGCCATGTGGTTTTTGCCACTAATGATGAGTCAGGAAGCCTCTCTTAAAGGAGCCAGGAGCCTCTGCTTGCCCCTAGCAAACAGAACCCGCCCAAGAAAATGCTGCTACCAAGAAGCTGTGTTTGCCTCTGTTCTTTTGTGTTTAGAATTCCTTTTTAAGCATTTGTCAGGTTTTACATGGAAATCCTCCATCAGGTCACATCAATAAAGAAAGGTAATGCTCCTCCCAGTAACAATCAAATGCCAATAGCTCCTTTATGATGGGAGGCATTGGATGCCCACCTTCATTCTCTACACTGGAATTCTGTCTGGCTTACACATGCAAAGGTCTTGTGTAGGATGTCACAATTACCATGGGTCCCATATGTGCAGCTAACCATTGTGTCCAGAAAATTATGTGTCATTTACAATATTATCTACTTCTATCTGTTACAACAATTCCAGGTTTTCTCTGATGAAGATGTCTCAGTAATGATAGTGGAATAAGATATGATGGTCCCATTTTGGGAGGAACTCTCCATCATCTATTATTCTTACACATGGACCATTTGTGGGATTCTGTGTTAATTTCCATTTACTGCAGGAGAAAGCTTCTTTGAAGAGGGTTGAGAAATACAATGACCTAAGAGTATAGCAATAAACAATCATCAATAATTTTAATACTAAGTAAATGTATCAGAATAATAGTATTTTTATCCACATAGTATCCATGTAGCTTCATGTTCCTGGCCGTTTTAATAGTATCAGCTTTAGCATTTTTCTCATGAACTAAGACTTGGACATAATCAGTAAGTGATAAGTTCCTCCCACAACAATTATGTCAAATATTAAATATAAATTAATTCAAATTTAAAATATGATATTTGGCAAAATACTATAATTTAAATGTAGAAATTAAATACATTGAGTACAATGTATTTACTACCTTTACTGCATAATTATTTTTCTGTCTTGTATTTTACCACAGGCTCAGGTGCTGGTCCTGAGATGGGGAAAAGGCATCATTGGAAGAGGAATGGTCTGAAAAGGGTCTGAACACCCGATGAGTTTTACACCATTGGCTGGCCCTGAATAGCATGAGCCATCTTTGTTTATACTTCAAAAACAAGCATGTTTTTCTCACCCTTCAGGATTTACTTCTGGAAAAACAAACAGGTTTTCTCCCAGTTTTATATCAAACAAACTTTTAAACCTAAAACAATGCTCAGCATTGTGTTAGCTTGACTAAGTATCAAGCCAGGCATATCTTGTCTTAACACAGGCACATATTCTCAAGAGCAGCAAATAGCACTCAAAACTTAACAAAGTATATTTACATTAACAGTGCAGATTTGTCATGGAGGGCTCCCATACAGTTAGTTTGTATTTCTTTAACTGCCCATTAACATTTATTTCCACCAATCCTGTCAGCACTTAATCAGAACAGTCCCCAGGGTCTGTGGTGACAGCCATTATTTCCAGATAAGAAACTTGAGAAGCACCAGTTCACAAAGATTTTTTAGGGGAAAATATTTGAGAAAAATATGATATTTCCAAGGATTATCACATCTGTCCCATGCATGGCTGACAAAGTGACACTAAAACACACCAAGAAAATCATCAATATTATGAGAGAGAAGACAACATGCAAGCTGTGTGGATCCAGCTCTATTCTGTGTTTTACTGGGGTCATTGGTTCTTGCCAAGTGAGAGGCCAACTTCACACAACTTGCCTCATGGAGACGTATTGTACAATCATTTATATTAGGCCACATGGATCCAAAAGCATTTATTATATAATACATACACAGAGAGGAAGCATGTCTCCAGTCACATACAAAAAACACAGATGTCTTTGTTTTATACAAAGAATAATAGTTTTTTTGTTGATGTTGTTAACAAATCAAAAACTGGTCATCCTGTCTCATGAACTCCATAGAACTTGTGATGTCTGTGCCTCCAAATGAACATTAACCATACATCAAATATTTAGCTTATTCTTCTGTCTGGTTCTATGTATTTTGAGTTAAGTCCAGAACATTCTTTATGAAAGTTCTTTAAATGTAATGAGTCTTTCTGACTAAATTTTATATCTCTCTGGGCCACTTTTCACATGCAATCCAGCAAAGATTCCCTCGAATCATGTACACACAGAGTGTCATTATCTTCTAATCAAAATTATGTGTTTATTCAAAGGGGTCATATTTTTCTTTGCATGCTGCAAATAACTAAGTGTTTGGCATATTTTAGACACTTAATGAAAAAAATAGAACATGTCTAAAATGGACTCAAATTTTCAACTTCCAAATTTAATTAGTTAAAAAATGTCTGGTCTGTTCCATTTCTCCAACATCTGTCAAAGCACATTTTTCATATTCATTTCTTTTGCCAATGTGTTCGAGTTTAGACCATCAATATTCACAGGGGCTATTTCTAGTTCTCTTATTGGGTGGTCTGTCTCTTTATAATCCATCATTCAATGTATAGATATCATTTTAGACTGTTAGTAGTGTCATTCTAGATTATGAATGTATTTATATTTATGGCCTACATATTCCTAAGTATGTCGTCATTGGTTGTTTTATTTCTGTTACTCTTTTGCTCTTTGCTATTTTGGAGGTCCTGCTAAATAAATCATAAAAGGAGACCAGAGACTTCTATTTATAAATGCCTGCCCTCAGCTTGGCTCATTTCTAGCCAGATTTCCTTAAATTAAATAATTCCATCTATCTTTTGCCTCTGGGCTTTTTCATTTTCTTACTTCTTTATATCTTACATTCATTCTTATTCCATGAATGGCTGGATTGTTGGGTCCTAGTATCTTTCTTTCTTTGTGGTTTTGCTCCTTCTCTTCTCTCTGAGATTTCTCCTCATATTTATTCTCTCTGCACGTCATCCCTGCCTATCATTTCTCCTTTGTTGCTGTTAGCCATTCAACTCTTTATTAGACCAGTCAGGTGTTTTAGACAAGGAAAGTACCACAGCTTCACAGAGTTAAACAAATGCAACATGAAATAATGAAACGCATATTTGTATCATTAAACCAAAGTTCCACAGGATAAACAAATGTAACACATCTTAAATTAATATTCCATAATATAAATATATCTCTTTTAAGATGTATACTAAATACAATATCATCATCTCACTTCTTACAAACTATAAGATAGGTAAGTTTCTCAGCTCAGAGGTAACCTGATAACTCAGAACCTTCCTCAATTGCTCTCCATTTAGTACAGTGACTATTCCCTCTCATCACCATCTCTGTACTCCAGGTATCTGAAAGAAAGAAATATTTAATGGAAATTAAGCATCATCCTTTGGTGTTTGAGCAAAGCAGGGGAGCAGCCAACCTCCTGCCTGTCTAAGGATGAGAAAATCCAGGTTTTTAGGTATGCTTTGATCCCTTCTGAGCATTTGGCTACCCCAGCTTTGCCCAACTGCAACACCTATGAACAGCAACCAAATGCAGCATGGCAATATATCCATAAAGTAGATATAGTGACAGTCACTTGTTAGTGGTAAACAACAGTTGTCTAATTGAAGTTGGGGCCTACTCAACAAGAGAGAAATCATGTCTATACTGACAGCTGAGGTAGCTTGCTGGGGTGACTGAGGTCATGGTCAGAGAAAGCTATCTATAATCATCACTTTGTTAGAGAAACAAAATTCCATACTACATCTTAAAACTTATTCTTTTACCCACATAAAAGTGTAGCTATCCCTGTTCATCAACGACATCTCTCTTTATACAAATGAGGACCATACCAGAAAACTGCAACTGGAAACAATGCAGAGATCCTTGGATTGCGAAAAGGTGAGTCCAAAAGGATACATCTATCATAGTACCCAAATCTATGGCTCAGGGAATGTAGTGGAAGACATGGAAGAAAGATGATGAGTCTCAGAATACTAGGAAGTGAGCAGTGAAAAAATGTCTTCCTAGAAAGGCTTCATAAAAGACTGGAACAATGGCGATACCAATGTGTATGTTGACTTTGAAGCTGGAAAAATTCCTGGGATCCACCCCTAGATATAAGGCTACATTGTAATTAAAGACTGCAAGAATAAGAATTCACCTCTCCAAGAAAATAGCACACTTGGTGTTTGTTCAATGCACTAAAACCCACATACACACAAACAATTAAGTATCATAGGGTAACAGGTATATATTCAATGAGAAAGAATTCCTTAATTTGAAAGTAGGAAGGAATGGGAGGGCCTGGAAAGAGGAAATCTGGAGAGGCTGGAGGGAAGAAATGGATGTGGAAAAGTGGTGTGATTCTATTTCTATTAAAATATATTAAACAAACAAGTAATTTTTTTATTTCATGCCGCATAATGACACAGTTGAATCCAGATCCATTTACAAAACTGGCTAGGCAGAAAGAGCATTCTGTGGCAGAACTAGAACCCTGGTCATTTCTATTTGAAATGATTTAATTTTTTTACCCTCATTTTTTCATGGTACAAAGCTAAAGCTACTGGATAAAAACAAAGAAATTTATTTCAACAATTTTAACAGGAGAAGCCTGGACACTTTCTCATTCAACCTCTACATCACAGAAAAAAGCATGCATGCTAGGAAGTTATGTATTACTTGTCTTTGAATAATGAAGGTAGAAAGTATATGGGCTTTAGTCATGCACATGAATTTTGAGTTTTCTTTAGGAATCATTTTATCTGTTTGACTCCTTTAGAAAAACAGGAAAACTAAAGGGTAATTTTTCTTGTAATTAATTTTCATTTTACATGACCATTTTAGGTATTTCAATGCAAACATTTTTAAAAGCTGATAATAGAATATAACTGCTGTTGCTCTCCATTCTATCCCACACATAAATCAGTTTGTTCTGTCCTTTGGTCCCTTTCTTCCAAGCCCTTTTAAAAATTGGAGGGAAAGGCTTTCTTTAATTATCCGATTTGCTTACAATTACATGCCATTATAACCATTCAGAATGCTTTTGGATTATCTATTTCCTTATTATTTTCTTTCATACTATTATTAGGAAGCTAGTTATTCATCTGACTTAGCGTATTTCCTTGCTTTGATTAATAACATCTTTTTATACATTCCTAAGTAAGTTAGGAAAAAGGTTTCAATGTATGATTTTTTTTCAGAAACATTATTTCCCTCTATTTGTATTTGCACACAAATCTTTACAAGGAAACTGTTTCATTCAGGTGTTGGGGAATTCAGATCTATTCTGTTGTGTTTGAGACATGTTCTCTCTATGTAGCCCATGCTGGACTTGAGGAATATCTGTATTTCTGTCATAGTCTCACAAATGCTGATATGAAAGTTGTGTGCAATGCTCACAGTTTTAATGAATTTTATTCTTCTTATTCTTATTTTCTCATTATTATTTACAATGTAGGCAATAAAAGGTTTACTAAAATCATATTACTGAATTGCCTTGATATTTAGTAGGAAAATTAGGCAAATTATTATTGGATGACACTTGAAATATTATTTTTGTTTTGTTGTACCCATTTAAAACTCTAATATTTCCCTAGGAATCAGCAGTTTCAAAATCCAGTAAAAGCCTAAGTCTTTTTTACAAGTGTTATAATTGGATGAGGTAGACTATTTCTAGGTGGAGATACAAATTCTTTTGTTGTTATAAAGATACCATTGATAAATTCTTCACCTTTTCTGAGAACTTATGTATCCTATCCACTTTTTTCTTTACCTCTGAATCTTTCATTTTTCTCTTTGGAAATCTGCTTGAATAGCCAAACTTTCTCTGGGAGTTCAAAAAACTCACCTGTCATAATTTTAATTTATCAATGACATCTCTGAATTACATTAATTTCTTTACTCTGAGGTTCAGGTTTGGTTTTGTCTCTCAGATAATTAAACTTTCTCTGAATGCTTTTTGCTGAATATTTCACATGGATCCTTCTATCTCAATTCTGCTCGTTTTTTAAATTTTATTTTGAAAATTATGATATTTTCTTAACTTTCACATCCCAGTTATCTTTGGGCCCTTCATAGTGAAAGGTTGTTGTGGTTCACTCCTTCATTTTGGCATTGTACATTGTATTATTTCTTATATGATGCTTCATGTCTATAGTAAGAAATTACCAATACGGAGTCAGGTAGAAATATAAGGGTATTTAATAGGGAAAAGCCTTACTTACAGAGCGAACCAGCCAGCCGGTGGTAGTCTGTACAGCAAGAAGCAAAGAGAAACCGAAACCGAAAACGCAGTCCCCCTACTCACTCTGACCACGCCCTCACAAGCCCTCAGGTACTCTTGTAGCCAGCCCCTAAGAAGGCGTGGCTACAGCTTCCCCTACAATTCCCCTTTTAGTCTAAAAGAGGATTAAAACTTAACAGTATAAAGGTAAAATATAAGAAGATAACTATCTATTTTAACTAAACCCTAAAGTCATAAACAATAGGAAGCTATTCCTAACTAGGTATATACATTATCTTAAGTGACAACAATGGGGAAAGGGGGCGTAGCATTTTCCAAGTTACTTCCTGCTGAAATGGGAGGATGATAGTCATGTGGGGTCCTGTAGAAAGAAAATGTTAGTATCCAGTTCATGTTAGATGGGATTCACTTGATTGAAGATCTCGCTTGAAATCCTCAACTTGATTGAAGTCAATACCCGAACCTCTGGCCGGAGTGTCAGCTGAAATGGAGCAAGTTGGATCCAGTGCAGTCGAGGAGCTGTGGCCCATTTTCTTTCCAGGGTGTCCAGGGATTGCTGTCAGGCAGGTCTTTATTGGCTGTGTGGGACTCAAACATGAACAGTTAGTAGAGAAATGTTTTCTTGTGTATGTACATATGCTAGGGAATGCAACCATGAGAGCATAACAATTATGAAAGGGTGTACACCTTGAGAGAAAGATCCAAGAAAAGACAAAGACAGTCCCCAAATTCTTTTTTTATTATGTATTACATCAATTGGCTTCTTGATACAATACAGAAACATTAAAGCTTAGTTAAATAATGTGCTTGGATTTTAGAGGAGGAAAGCCAAATCCACCTCTAAATCCAGCATTGGTTTAATTGAATAGGGACTAGGAAATAAAGAGTTTTTTGAGAGACAGCTGTAAAGTTTACCGTATGGCACATTCCTTCTATTTGATGGTTATAGCTACCTTTTCTTCTTAAGTATCTACCCATGTAGTGTCTTTTGCCTTCTGAAGATGAGTTTTCCTGTGAAGATAAAAGCAAAACACTTCCCTTTCCTTTGGGAGGTTTTTATTTAGTTTATAAGATATACCTTAGTAGAATACCTGTCATTTGTCCTCGTTGAGAGGTTTTTCCTTTTCTAGTCGAATCTTGATCAACTTTGATGGTATCCAAAGTTTTTCTTCTCCTGTAGAAACCAATGCAAAACCCCTACCCCAACGTAATACATGTCCTGGTTTCCATGCAGAGGTTAGTACATCTTTGAAGTATACTGGCTGATTGAGTTCAGCAGTTTTTTCCGTAGTCCAGTGTCTTTCTGTAGCTGTTTGTCCTTTTTTATTGGCATTAAGAAAGTTTAGTGTTAATAAAGCATTATGTAACCTATGTTTGGGGGGTTTAGTCTTCCAAGCTTGTTTGTTGAGCATCTCCTTAAGTGTTCTATTAGATCGCTCAACCACTGCTTGTCCTGTAGGATTGTGTGGTATACCAGTAACATGCTTTATGTTATAATATTTGAAAAATTGTTCCAATTTCGTAGAGACATATGCTGGAGCATTGTCAGTTTTTATTTGTGCAGGTATACCCATAACTGCCATCACCTCTAGCAGGTGTATAATAACAGAATCAGCTTTTTCAGAGTTAAGAGCAGTAGCCCATTGGAACCCTGAGAATGTGTCTATGGTATGATGTAGCCAGCCCCTAAGAAGGCGTGGCTACAGCTTCCCCTACACATGTCTGTCCCTGGAAAGTATTATGCCCTGTGCTCTCAAAAATAGGTTTTCGCTGGTAACACCAGTGCCATGTATTCTAATTTCATTGCATCATCGTTGTATTAAACAAAATCAACCAGGCTCAGAAGAGTATTGAATGTCTTCCCTTATACATACAATATATGTTTTGTAATATATTTTATGTTGTATGATATACATAGTAGGAAATATCCCAATGAAACTCATTATTTACATATATAATTAAAATATTTAAAAGGACAGTTATTCATTCTGGTAATAGCTATTTTTTTTTATTATTCCTGTTGACTTCATCCTGACCTTCCCTGGAAGTTTTCCTTCTTATTTTTAATATTTGTAAATTCTAAATTTGAAAACCATAATTAATATCTCTTGTAATCAATGAGGTAATTACTTATCTACTTTTGCTTTTTTATATTTGTGTTATGAAGGCTCACAGGAACTATTTAGTTTGCATATTATAATATTTTTATTATTTGTAAATAATGTTTAAGTGTAACAATGATTTTCAATAATAAGCCAAGATCACTGAGTTACTTTTAAAGATTATATTCAACAACATTATATAACTTGTTCTCACATTTTCTAAAGAAAAAATAAAAACATATTCCATTCAAGAGTTTGCTTTTTCTTCTGCAATAAGAAATAAATAGGAATACAAAACAAATCTTTTCTTTCTTTAGACGGTTGTTATTAATTTTATTGATGACAGTGGCAGTCATTCTTCTCTTAGCTGGAGACTCAAGGGTGAAAAGGTGTTTCACCATATGGTAAGGTGAATTAAACACATAATTATTCATGAGTGTAAAAGTGGAACTATTCTAAGAGACATTGTAGGAACAACATCTGTCTAGGAATTATGAGGTCAGACAAGGGTGAGACCGAACACAATGTCTAGGCTGATGTCTGAATCATGTATAAGTATTCACCAGGTTAATTTCAGGAGGAACAAAGGTCATATCAAAGGTACAAGAAGACCCAAAGGAGGGAGATATGAACATGAATACAAAGAGACAGAGAAGTTTGTTTTGAATAGTGGAAACTCTGATTAGAGATGAAGTGAAGTAAAAGGCCTGAAAATATTAGCAGAGGTCAAATCTTAAGGTTGTAAAATTAATTTGAATGTATTTAAGTACTTAATAGAATATGGAATATTCATTTGCATTGAAATGTGTGGGTTAAGTAGAAGAAAGCACTAATAAAGTAAGAGAATATAATAAATATAATCAAAGCTAAACTTTGTGGAAGTCACTAATAGATGTGGGGCATTAAGGATAGAAGAACTACTCAGAATGGCACAGGTTGCACAAGGAAAACTCAGAATACTGGGTAACAAAGATGAGACTTTTTTATTGTTTTCCTGTTTGCATTTATCTTCAATCTTAAAATCCAACCAGTCTCTGGCTATTGTATTTTGCCAGCAGCAAGCAAAGCATAATTTCACATGGTTAATAGACTTTTTAGAGATCCATACATAAACAATTAATTCTCTTGATCTTATTATTGGCAAATAACATTGAATATGGCAGCAATGTGACATCAGATATGCACTTTCCTGTGGCCATAATTTTCTACGTGTATCAAATCTGCCAAGAATGTCAGTGAACTGTGAGGCATAGCACATCTGAATTGGAGAACCTTCTTGTGGCTGTGAGCTGAGAGTGCCAGCTTGAGGAGAGTGGCTCTAGGAAAAGCCTGAGAGCCTCCCAAATTTGTGTGGTTGCTGAACACTGTTTAGAAAATCTACAAGCAAAAAATTCCAAACTTGCTTGACGATTTGAGGATAAAACAAAAGAAAACCTAGCTGGTCAGGCAGGAGGGACTAAGGCTGGAGTCCCACTTGTAGTTCAGGGTTGACCTCAAAGCTTTTTCATGAATCCGGACTTTAGTGTTGGGTGACAGATGTAATAAGAAAATATAAAAGACCATGAGACTGAAATTGTGGTACAAGCTTCAAGCTGAATATCAGAAAAGCAAAATAGCTGGTCACTAGCTTTTACTCTACCTCAGGCTGAAAGGTGATCCTGGATCCAAAAAATCCCAGACTGTAATCTTCCTGTAACATTGTAGCTGGAGAATCCTGAGACTTCAGTGTCTTCCTGTCCTCAATGTGCCTGTGGAAATATGCCTGATACTGACTATTGAAGACCCTGCTCCTATCTTTCATACGCCACTAGTGCTGGGGTTAAATGTATGTGATCCCAGGTGCTGAGATCATCCTTATTTGAGCGGTTTCTCTTTAGGACTTAATCTTGTGTAGATATGGGTGGCTTGGACGCACAGAGATCCTTCTACCATAAATAATTGGCAAATAGAAGGATTCAGTTACCTAAGAACCTCTATACATTAAAAAAATAATTTTGAGAGAATGTGTTGTGACATTTATTTTAGAAACAATGTTATTTTACATATCAATCAATTCATTCCCTCCCTCTCCCATCATCCCATGCCCCCAAAGATGCCCCCACCCTATCTCTTCCCAATCCCCAAGGATACTGTGGCCTTCCACCAGGTAATCATCAAACTCTATCCTCCCCAGAAAGTTGGGGAAGGGCCTAGGAAATTGTTCATGTATCTGGGCTGCAACGGTATCCCTCTTTAGATAACAGGCTCCCAAAGTCAATTTATGCACTATGGATAAATACTGGCTCCACTGTTAGAAGTCCCATAGACTGTCCTGGCCTCCTAGTTGGCACCCACATTCAGGGTGCTTGGCTTGCTCCAATGCTGTTTCCCCAGCTTTATGACTAGAGTCTGCATGCTTTCACTAGGTCAGGTCAATTATTTCTATGGGTTTCTGCAGCATTGTCTTGGCTCATTTGCTCATCCCTCCTACCTCTCCACAATTGGATTCCAGGAGTATGGTTAAGTTCTTAGCTGTGGGTACCTGTTACTGCTTCGAACAGCTACTGGATGAAGGAACTAGGAATGGTAACCAAGGTAGACACCAAGCCCATTATAGGGGAAGGCCATCATGGCATTTTCTCCACCACTGCTTAGATTCTCAGTTGGAGTCATACCTGTAGATCCCCTAATATATCCCCTGTGCCAGACCTCTTTCCATACATGTACTGTCTTCCTCTATCAAGGCATCTCCTTTATTTCCCATGCTTCCCCTGTCTCAGTCTTCTTGTTCTCCTCCTCCGCCCCTCTTTCCTTCCTATTCCCTTCCTCTACTCTCCCATCAAGTGCTCCCACTTTTTCAGGGGTTCTTCTCCCCCTCCTCTTCTTTTAGGGACTATCCAATCTTCACTTGGGGTCCTCCTTGTTTCCTAGCTCCTCTGAGAGTGTAGATTGTAGACTGGTAAGCCTTTGCTCTATGTCTAAAAATCAAAACTGAGTGAGTATATACAATGTTTAACTTTTTGTTACTGGGTTACCTCACTCAGGACAGTTTCTTCTAGTTCCATGCATTTACCTGTGAATTTCAAGATTTCATTTTTTTGATGCTGAGTAGTACTCCACTGTGTAAGTGTACCACATTTTCTCTATCCATTCTTCAGTTGAGGGGCATCTAGGTTGCTTCCAGTTTCTGGCTATTACGCATAATGCTTCTATGAACATAGTTGAACATATGTCCTTACTGTATGAATGTGCATTCTTTGAGTATATGCCCAAGAGAGGAATTGCTGGATCTTGAGGTAGACTGATTCCCATTTTCCTGAGAAATGGCCATTTGATTTCCAAAGTGGTTGTACAATTTTGCACTCCCACCAGCAATGGAGGAGTGTTCCTCTTTCTCCCCATCCTCTCTAGCATAGACTGTCATTGGTATTATTGATTTTAGCCATTCTGATAGGAGTAAGATGGTACCTTAAAGTGGTTTTGAGCTGCGTTTCCTTGATGGCTAAGGATGCTGAGCCTTCTCTATTTAGTTCTGCACTCCAATTTTAATTGCATTGTTTAGTGTTTTGGGGTCTAGATTCTTGAGTTAATTGTTTATTTTGGTGATCAGCCCTCTCTCATATGTGGGGTTATTGAATACCTTTTCCCATTCTGTGGGCTGGTGTTTTCTCTTGCTGACTGTGTACTTTGCCTTACAGAAGCTTCTCAGTTTCAGGAGGTCCACTTTATTAATTGTTTATCTCAGTGTTATATTCAGCTACTGGTGTTATATTCAGAAAGCAGTCCCCTGTACCAATTTGTTAAAGGGTTCCACCTAACTTCTCTTCTAGGAGATTCAGTGTGGCTGAATTTATGTTGAAGTATTTGATCAATTTGGACTTAAGTTTTATGCATGACAATATATGCATCAATCTACAATCTTCTATGTGTCTGAATCCAGTTATGCCAACACCATTTGTTGAAGATTCTTTCATTTTTCCATTGTATAACTTTATCTTCTTTGACAAAAATAAGGTGTTCATAGGTGTGTGGGTTAATGTCAGGGTTACCAATACAATTCCCTTGGTCAACCTGAATATTTTTGTGCCAATACCAAGCTGTTTTCAGGACTATGGCTTTTTTTCCAACTTTTTTTTTTTGAATTAGAAACAGGATTGTTTTACATGACAATCCCAGTTCCCTCCTCCCACCGATCCTCCTCTACCACCCCAACTAAAACTTTATCTGTCACATATCTTTTCTGCTCCCCCTGGATGGTGAGGCCATCCATAGTGTGTCATCAGTGTCTATTGTATCCTTTGGGATAGGGCCTATTCCCACCCCTGCATATCTTGGCTCAGGGAGTATTCCTCTGTATGGAATGGGCTCCCAAAGTCCACACCTGTGCTAGAGATAAATACTGGACTTCTACAGGAGGTCCTATAGATTTCTGAGGTTTCCTTACAGAAACCCATGTTCCTGGGGTCTGGATCAGTCCCATGCTGGTTTTCCAGCTATCTGCATCTGGGTTCCAGTTCAGATCAGTGATTAGTTATGGGTGTCTGCTGCTACTTCCTCCAGCTTCTGGATGAGGGCATATAAGTCTGTAATAGAGCTTGAAGTCAGGGATGGTGATGACTCCAGAAATTCCTTTATTTTACAGGGTTGTTTTGGCTATCCTGTGTCTTTTGTTTCTCCATATAAAGTTGAGAATTGTTCTTTCAAGGTCTGTGAAGAATTGTGTTGTGATTATGATGGGGATTGCATTGAATCTGTAGATTGCTTTTGGCAAGATTGCCATTTTTACTATGTTGATCCTACCTATCCAAGAGCATGGGAGATCTTTCCATTTTCTGGAATTTTCTTTAATTTCTTTCTTTAGAGACTCAAAATTCTTATGGTACAGGTATTTCACATTTTTGGTTAGTGTTACCCCATGGTATTTTATGTTGTTTGTGACAATTGTAAATGCTGATGTTTCTCTGATTTCTTTCTCCACCAATGGGTCATCAGTATATTTAGGGGCTATGTATTTTTTTGAGTTAATCTTGTATCCTGCCACTTTACTGAAGGTGTTTATCATCTGTAGGAGTTCCCTGGTAAGTTTTTCAGGTGACTAATGTAGACTATCATATTGTCTGAAAATAGTGAGAGTTTGATTTTTTCCTTTCAGAGTTGTATTCCCTTGATCTCCTTTTGTTGTCTTATTGCTCTAGCTAGGACTTCATGGACAATATTGAAGAGATATGGAGAGAGTGGACAGCCTTGTCTTGTCCCCGATTTTAGAGGAATTTTATTGAGTTTCTCTCCATTTAATTTGATGTTGGCTGTTGGCTTGCTCTATATTGCTTTTATTATGTTGAGGTATGTTCCTGTTATCCATGAGTTCCCCAAGACATTTAGCATGAAGGGGTGTTGGATTTTGTCAAAGGCTTTTCGGCATCTAGTGAGATGATCATGTGGGATTTTTTTCCTCAGTTTGTTTATATGGTGGATTACATTTATGGACTTTCGTATGTTGAAACCTCCTTGCATCCCTTGCTTGAAGCCTACTTGATCATGGTGGATGATTTGTCTGATATGATGTTGTCTTTGATTTGCCAAGATTTTATTGAGAATTTTTGCATCAATGTTGATGGGATATTGGTCTGTAGTTCTCTTTCTTAGTAATGCCTTTGTGTGGCTTGGGTATAAAGGTTTTTGTAGGCTCATAAAAAGAGTTTAGCAAAGTCCCTTCTGTTTCTATTTTGTGGAACAATTTGAGGAGTATTGGTGTTAACCCTTCTTTGAATTTCTGGTAGAATTCTACAATTAATCCATCTGGCCCTGGGCTTTTTTGGTTGGGAGACTTTTGATGACTGGTTCTGTTTCCTTAGAGGTTATAAGTCTGTTTAAGTTGCTTATCTGTTCTTGATTTAATTTTAATAAGTGATAACTCTCCAGAAAATTGTCCATTTGTTTTAAATTTTCAAATTTTGTTGAGTACAGGTTTTCAAAGTATAAACTGAAGATTCTCTGGATTTTCTAAGTGTTATGTGCCCCTTTTCTTTTCTGATTTTGTTAATTTGCCTGATCACTGTCTGCCTTTTTGTTAGTTTGGATAATGGTTTGTCTATCTTGTTGATTTTCTCAAAGAACCAACTCTTTGTTATATTGATTCTTTGAATTGTGTTCTTTGGAATTTACTGATTTCTGTCCTCAGTTTGATTATTTCCTAGTGTCTGCTCCTCCGGGGTGAATTTGCTTCCATTTTTTCTAAAGCTTTCAGCTGCGATGTCAGATCTCTGGTGTGGGTATTCTCTAGTTTCTTCATGTGAGCACTTAGAGCTATGAACTTTCCTCTTAGTACTGCTTTCAAAGTGTCCCATAAGTTTGGGTATGTTGTGTCAACATTTTCATTGAATTCATTAATTTCTTTATTTCTTCCAGGAATATTTCTCCCAGGAATGTTGCAAATGCATGTTGTTCAATTTCCATGAGTTGGTAGGTTTTTTGCACTTTGATTTGTTTTTTTATTTCTAAATTTAAAGCATCATGGTCTGATAAGACACAGGGGATTATTCCAATTATTTTGTACCTGTTGAGATTTGCTCTGTGTCTGAGAATGTGGTCGATTTTTGAGAAGGTCCCATATGATCCTGAAAAGAAGGTATATTCTTTTGTGTTTGGATAGAAAGTTCTATAAATGTCTGTTAATTCCAATTGGGTCATAACTTCTGTTAGTTCCTTTGTCTCTTTGTTACATTTCTGCCCGTAGTCCTGTCCAGTGGTGAGAGTGGGGTGTTGAAGTCTCCCACTATAACTGTGTGAGGACTTATTTGAGTTTTAATAATGTTTCTTTATCGAATGTTGGTGCCTTTGTATTTGGGGCATAGATGTTTAGAATTGAGACTTCTTCCTGATGCATTTTTCCTGTGATGAAAATGAAATGACCTTCTTCATCTCTTTTGAAAGATTTTACTTTGAAATCTATCTTGTTAGATACAAGGATAGCTCTTCCGGCTCGTTTCTTGGGTCCATTTGATTGGAGTATCTTATCCCAACCCTTTACTCTGAGGTAATGTCTGTCTTTGAATTCCAGGTGTGTTTCTTGTATGCAGCAGAAGAATGGATTCTGTCTTCATATCCAATCTGTTATACTGTGTCTTTTTATAGAAGAGTTAAGACCATTAATATTGAGGGAAATTAAGGTCTATTGAGGATTTATTGTTGTTTGTTTTTGGTTTGTTGTTGGTACTGGTATTGTATGTGGATTTACCCTGCCTTTTATTTTGTGTTTTTTAGAGTGGGATTATTTATTGCCTATGTTTATGTGAGTGTAGTTAATTTCCTTAGGTTGGAGTTTTCCTTCAAGTACTTTCTGTAGGGCTGGATTAGTGTTTACATTTTGTTTAAATCTGGTTTTGTCGTGGAATATCTTGTTTTTTATAGTGATTGAAAGCTTTACTGGGTATAGTAGTCTGGGCTGGCATCCATGTTCTCTCAGAGTTGGTAGGATATCTATCCAGGTCCTTCTAACTTTCAGAGTTTCCATGGAGAAATCTGGTGTAATTCTGATAGATTTGTGTTTATATGTTACTTGGCATTTTTCCCTTGGTACTCTTAATATTTTTTCTTTATTCTGTACATTTGGTTTTTTTTAATTATTACATGACGAGGGGACTTTCTTTTGTGGTCCACTCTATTTGGCATTCTGTAGGCTTCTTGTACTTTTATTGGCATGTCTTTCTCTAGGTTGGGAAAGTTTTCTTCTATGATTTTGTTGAATATGTTTTCTGCACCTTTGAGTTGGGTTTCTTCACCTTCTTCTATACCTATTATCCTTAGGATTGGTCTTTTCACAGTGTCCCAAATTTCCTGGATATTTTGTGTTCTGGATTTGTTAGACTTCAGATTTTCTTTGCTTGATGAGTTTGTTTTCTCTAGTTTGTCTTCAGCATCTGAGATTCTGTCTTCCATCTCTTGTATTCTATTGGTTATGCTTGCATCTGTGGTTCCCGATTGTTTACTCAGCTT
Organism: Cricetulus griseus; assembly: GCF_003668045.3. NCBI lineage: Eukaryota > Metazoa > Chordata > Mammalia > Rodentia > Cricetidae > Cricetulus > Cricetulus griseus. The sequence continues at coordinate 236,069,359 of NW_023276807.1, read as the reverse complement.
TACCACTTCCAGCATTCCCTCAGTTGGTGTTTTCTTTATTGTCTCTAATTCAGTTTTCTGGTCCTGAACTGTTTCCTTCAGCTGTTTAATTATGTTTTCTTGACTTTTTTGGATTTCCTTGATTTCTTGCATATCTTGGTTTATGTTTTCTTCCATTTCTTTGAAGGATTTTCTGATTTCCTCTCTTAGGTTCTCTATCATCTGCATGAAGTTGTTTTTAAGGTTGTTCTCTTCTGCTTCTTCTGAGTTGGGATGTTCATGTCTTGATGGTGTAGATGCCCTAGACTCTGGTGGTGTCATATTGGTTTTCCTGTTGTTGGATGTGTTCTTATATTGTCATCTTCCCATCTCTTCTTCCAGTGGGTACAGTTGGTATCACTTCCTTTCCTGGTGTGTATGTGTCCAGTGTTCTCTTCAGGTGTGTGCAATTGAGTTTGATACTCTGATGGGTTTCAAATTGGGTGCAGGCAGGTCTGAGGCACTCACTGTACTTGTGGGGGAGAGCAGCACTGGTGCAGAGATGTCAGCAGACTCTGGGTTGCTTGGTCCTCAGGGTTTGAGTTGTCCTGTCGAAGATCAATGGGCAGGGTTTGCCAGGGTGGGCAGATGGAAGTTTAGGCCAAGGCAGGGGCTGAAGCAGCTACCCTCTGCACTCTCTGTACTCTGTGGTGGGGGGTCGAATATCCCAGCAATTTCAGCAGTGTCAGGGTCCCAGGGTCCTCAGGGACTAATTCAGTCTGCCTGCAGATTCCAGGCAGGATTTGCCAGGATGGGCAGGCTGAAGTTGTGCCCAAGGTAGGGGCCAAATCAGCTCACCTCTGCACTCTCTGTACTCTGTGGGGCAGGACTATAGCTTTATAATAAAGCTCAAAGTCAGGGACGGTGATGCCTCTGGGAGTTCCTTTATTGAACAGGGTTGTTGATGCTATCCTGGGTTTTTTGCTTTTCCATATGAAGCTGAGTACTGTTCTTTCAAGTTCTGTGAAGAATTGTGTTAGGATTTTGATGGGGATTGCATTGAAACTGGAGATTGCTTTTGGCAAGATTGCCATTTTTACTATGTTCATCTTACCTATCCAAGAGCATGAGAGATCTTTCCATTTTCTGATATCTCCTTTAATGTCTTTTTTTTTAAAGACTCAAAGTTCTTACTATATGGGTCTTTCTAGTTTTTGGTTAATGTTATCCCAAGATATTTTATGTTGTTACTTGCTATTGTAAAGGGTGATGTGCAACCATCATTGATTGCTGAATTTTTCTACTGTCTGTTGATGCTCCTAGACATTAAAACCATAATTGAACAAAATACTGTTTCTAAGGGTAATATTAATGATTTTTTTTATTTTTAATAACTCCTTCAATTCCAGGTGTCATTTTAATATTATTTGCATATTCCTTATCAATTAATTTAATCTTTAATCAAAACTAATATGGAATAAATTAATAACATCCATTATCAGGATAAGGAAACTCCAAGTCTGATTGAAAGTTAATTAATACTTTGATACAAAAATAAAGTGATAACATAGGAGAGTACATTTTAACAACTAATGATACTGTTCTGATAGAAATACTTTTGGACTCAGTGTGTTAGATTATTGTCTTGAAACAGGTACTGTAACATCACATTCTGAAGCATAAATTTTTCAATAATAAACATTCTCCAATCTCATTTAAAGTCTCTATTCAGCTTGGTTTTGTGAGCCTGAACTTACTTAACCTTTAAATTTTCTATCATTTCCTTCTTATTTACATTGTTTTTTTTAAAAGTTCATATTGTTAATGCTAAAGCTAATTTCTGACATCCTCTTATAACATCATTGAAAGGTTCCCACAAAGTCAATTATCAATAGAACACATGGTCCACTTTCACAAATTAACCAGCACTCTTTACAAATATGTTGCAGTACATTTGCAAGCATTATCCAGTCATCCTCATATGCTTAAAAAATGTAAATTTGCATGTAATACACTGTCAAAAAAACAGATTACAGCCATCTACACATTCCCATATTCAAGAAAAATCATGAGGTTTACGTTCATATTTGCCAGCGATAAATGCTTATATTTCATGCTAAATTCACTATGCTGTCATAGATTCCCCTATCTTCTCCAATTCTTTTTGTTATTCATAAATTCCAAAGCGAATTACATTTAAAACTTTAAGTTGTGAACTCTTATTTTCACACAAAAATAAAATAATCGTTGAGCTACTCAAGTTGTCATAAAGTAACTAAAAGTTACCAGCAACAAATAGCGACCTAGAGAGCTGGCTAAATAGTGAATTCATTTCTACACTTCTAGAAAGTTCAATTCCCAGCACTCATATTATGTGGCTCAGAAAAACCTTTAACCTTAAATGCAAGACATCTTCTGGCTTTCAAAGGCTACATATAAAAATTCAGACACACAGAGACAATCATAGGCACAGAGTTTTCATTTTTTTAAATATTAAATCTTCAGGGACGGAGTGATGGCTCAGCAGTTAAGAGCTCTGGATACTATCCCAGAGGTCCTGAGTTCAATTCCCAGCCACTACATGGTGGCTCACAACTATGTATAAAAGGATATGGTGTCCTCTTCTGGTTTGAAGGTGTACATACAGAACACTCAAACATTAAATATAAATAAATACAAATTTAGAAAAAATAAATGTTACAAGTAATAATAATAGAAGGATAACTGAGATGACTGTTGGATAGATGCTTTAACTTAATAAAGCACATTTATATGTAATAGGCATTCTGCCTAAGATTATTTACATTAAAATTTTTGTCTATAGCCATACTCATGAATGTGCCCCATCTCATCTTACTCATGCTTTCTATGCATCAGATTTCCCATATTTCAGACTCTACACTGAGAGTTAGGGTCTCTTTCCACTACAGCAAAAGATGGGTGCAATGACGAAATTACCCTACATGAGCTGTCAACAGGGAGGGAATTGGGAACAAAAAAAAATTTGGTTTTGCTGTTCCTGTAGGTAGAAGCAGTAGTCCATCAAGGGTATTATTTGTAGTGTTTCTTTTAAGGAAAAAATGTACCTTGATAAAGTTTGATAGACAGTAGATACCTACTATCATGTTGATAAATGTGTGTTTATAGTTCTGCTCAACAATTATACAATTGGTCCATGTCTATCTTTTAGTTATGCATGCATTTTCGTTGGTCATTTTTATTTTGCATTTAAAGAGAACCTTTCTACTGAGCTAATTCAGACCTGTGGCAACCTGTGATCTTCCTGCCTCTCTCTGCATCCAGACCACTAAATACCAAAAGTATTCAGTGATTCACAATTATTCACCAACTTATCAATATTGTAAACCATATTGAAAGACAGAACACATTTTGGAAGAAGGAATAAAAAAATCACAGTTCAACTAAGAAACACAGAACAGAATTAATATTTGATCCAAGTTCTGTTTTTTTTCTAAATCAAGTGCTTTCCATACTCAGCTAAGATATGTAATACTGAATTAAGTATTGGCATACACATACTGCCTAAATAACCCATAGCCCCTAGTATATTAACATGAGAAATACCCAAGTTCTGTTTTTTTTCTAAATCAAGTGCTTTCCATACTCAGCTAAGATATGTAATACTGAATTAAGTATTGGCATACACATACTGCCTAAATAACCCATAGCCCCTAGTATATTAACATGAGAAATACTTCATTAGTAGATCATATTTTCAATTTTGATCTAGTTAATGACATTTATAAATACTTGTTTTAAATTGTATATTGGTGCATGTGAGTTCTTTTGTCTATGTAGGCTAGCAGAAACTGCGAGTCACTCTGAGATGGAGCTGAACTGTAGAACTCCTGATGAGAGGGAAAGAAACAACTTTTGAGCCTTCCCTAAATCCTTAGTTAATTATTTTTAATAGATACATTTGTAAAGTCCTAACAGAAAGTACATGCTAATGCTTATTTTCATTCATGTATAAATACCAGGCAAGAACATAGTTAAGGTAGTATAATAATAAGAATTTAGTATTATCCCAGTAAGTTCATATTTTAAATTATACATTTGAGATGTTTTAAAGGAGGTAATATATTAAGTATTAATTTCAAATTATATTTCATGGGTTAATAGTTTCATATTGCAACAACTTCAGTTATTTATCAGACCAAAAACTAGTGAATTCCTACCATTGAAAATTTTTATTTATATTTAATTCTGTTTTTTTTCTGAACATATGCTGGCATTTTGGCACAAGTGGAGCTACCTGCAGTATGAATATTTTTGTTTCTCTGAATTTGAGTTGATGCCAGAGTCAGTTGAAGTTGTCTGTTATAATTTAGACATTCATCTGCTGATCTACTCAGAACTCCTTCAGACAGCACAGAGATTAGTTATGCTTCAATGTAGCCTGCCAATTAACCTTTTTAATAAATATGTCCAACTTGCTGAACTGTCTAGGCTTGAAGAACACAACTGTGTCAGAGATCTGTCTAGATTTGTCAGCATTCCATTGCCAGACTTATGAATTCCTGACCAAGAACTTATCAAATGTTGAAATAATTGCAACTGTGTCATTTATTAATAAACACTATTTTCAATGTGTTGAAGAACTCAATACTTCTTTGTGTCCACTTTCTACTACTTCATACAAGTAACAATCAGTTTAATTTTTCAGTCACCTCTGTTTCACTAGAAAGGCAGTGCATGTGTGAGTGGATGTATTGTAATGGACAATATTTTGATGGATACACAAAGAATAAAAAACAAGAAGTCTCTATGATTATATTGATAACAACATTTATAAATGTATCTATTTAGTGGCCATTTTGGTAGTATAAAATATAGAAAGATTATGATATCCTTTCATCAATTTTGAGATACTTAAGCCTAGTGTTTTTTATACTCTATAATAAAACATGCATTATTGTAGGGTACACTGTAAGCCATGGCTGCTAGAAGCTGGGTATAGGTGTGCCTGGCCACGCCCATCAGGAAATGTTCAAGGTGATGTCAGGGTGACTCTGGATAGTGTTTAAGGGACAAACAAGGTACATGGGGGCACCTCTCTTTGGCCTTCCTTGCCTTGCTGCCGCTAGCACACTTTAGCTTTTTTTTGGCTGGCTTTTATCTCTTAAAGATATCTAAACCTCACAGATTACATATCTTCTCTTAATACATTACCATAACATAAAATTCTAATATTCATTGAGTTTTAGTTTTTGCTAAATTCAAAAGGATAAATGTAAATATATAATCCTATACTTACAAACAGGTCTAATTATGGTTTTGGTTCACATGAAAATGACATTTGCCAAAGTTATCAAATAGTTATTTAATTTGCTGTTTTAAACAGGTATCAGTAATTATGATACTAATGTCACTTGTTGAATTTATAAGCCATTCCAGAAAGTGGAATTCTCACAGATGATCTCAAAATTGAATTCCTATTTGTGTATTCTTATTGTTATGTACTCAGTTTTAAACAGAATAAGAGAGGTTAGTGGAGTAGTATTTCCAATATTAGATATATTGTGATTTTTATATAATATTAATCTATACATATATGTACTTGGGTTGTTCTTAAAATTTCACTAAGTACCTCATGGGCCCTAGCTATTAAGCCATGTAGATAATTTGTAGGTGCCTGGAGTCATATGTTCCTGGCATAAGCAGTCTTAACCAATGGCCAACATAAGATATATATGAAGTAAAAATTAATGTAAATATTATAATATCATAAATTTACAAAGCTATTCTCTGCACCAAGTGAACAATAATTATTTTAAAACAAGAGAGAAAGATCAACAATACTACCAAATGAAATTTTTCTAGTTAATAATAGGGAACTTTTAAAATTCTTCACAGAAACCTGATATTTAGATTCATCCTGAACACATGTACTGAGCAGATGGCATTATGAATCTGTTACTATTTCTCATGCTGAACTGCCCTGAATTTTAAGAAATAATATATCTTAAAGAATTACATAATCTTTCAAGAAAATGTATTTTATTTTCATAAGTTATTGTATAAGAATAATGTTTGATTATTTGTGACTATTTTAAGTCACAAATTTTAAGAAGAATATTTAAAAGAAGCTTTAAAATTATTATACCTGACTCTTTATTGTGAGATAGTTTTCTAAGTAACTGATTAGCAGAAAGTCTCAATGTAATTCTCACTATGATGTAGGATTTTAGAAACATGCTGATGTGTTCCCTGATCAAAAGCCTGATGCAAACATAAAAACAATTCCATATTTCAGCTGGTCTATGGGTTCTCCTCAATTCAATGTCCTTTCTTTGTCTAAGTTTCTTAAAGTCTCAGTTAAATTCAATTAAAAACCAAAGATACACTAGTGATTTAAAGTAAAGTGTCTTATATCACAATAAATTTCTGTTCATAAGAAATGATCAATCCTGGGTGTATTTCCAAGATGGATAAATCTTAGGAAATATTCATAAAATATCAGGAAGATAATACATATTATAAACTAATACTAGATATATGAAGACTGTAAATTTCCTTGTTAGAAAACTGCAAATTGAATATCCAAGTAAAGTTAACCTTCTGGCATTTTTTGCATTTCCAAAATACACACACACTTCTTATGACAAAATGTTTGAACACAAAATAAGAAACTCATTTTGCTAAACTTTTTTGAAGAGCACAATATAAATTGGTAGAGAAGCCTGAAATCATGTCTTAGGGAAATTCAGCTTGTATTGATGAGTTAAATATGTTTATAAAAATTATACTTTCCCAGGGCTTAACAAGATAGTTGAAGACATATAATGTTGAACTATTTCATAAAATGTTTTGAGAGAAAAGAACCAAACATAAAGGATGTAAGGGTTGAAAACCAACTCCAGTAAATGAACATGAGCCTTTTTTTCTCCACATTTTATTTACATTAGAAAAAAGATTGTTTTACATGTCAATCCCAGTTCCCACTCCTTCCCCTCCTCCCCTGGCCCCAATAACACCCTAACAATTCTGTTCCCCAGGGAGAGTGAGGTCTTCCATGTGTGGGTCTTCAGAGTCTGTCATATCTTTTGGGATAGGGACTAGGCCCTCCCCTCTGTGTCTAGGCTGAGGGAGTATCCCTCTATGTGAAATGGGTTCCCAAAGTCCATTCCTATTCTAGGGATAAGTACCATAGATTTCTGAGGACTCCACACTGACAATTACATTCATGGGGTCTGAATCATTTCCATGCTGGTTTCCCAGTGATCAGTCGGGAGGCCAAGAACTCCCCCTTGTTCAGGTCAGCTGTTTCTGTGGATTTCACCAGCCTGGTCTGGACCCCTTTGCTCATTACTCCTCTTTCTCTGCAACTGGATTCCAATTCAGTTCAGGGTTTAGCTGTGACTGTTTGCTGGTACTTTCATAACCTGCTGGATGAAGGCTCTAGGATGACATATAAGTTAGTCATCAATCTCATTATCAGGGAAGGGCATTAAAGATAGCCTCTCCACTGTCACTTAGATGGTTAGTTGGTGTCATCCTTGTAAATCTCTGAATATTTGCCTAGTGCCTGATTTTCTTTAAACTTATACTGGCTCCCTATCTGATGGTGTCTCTTATTTTGCTCTCCTGTATTCTTCCCACTACACAAACTTCCTGCTCCCTTATGTCCTCCTCACCCATCCTCTTCTCTCCTTCTCCTTCTTCTCAGAGCTCTTTCTCCCCTCCTTCTAAGCTCCAATTTTCTCAGGAGATATTGTCCCTTTCCATTTGACAGGGGCCAGGCATGTCTCTTAGAGTCTTCCTTGTTGCCTAACTTCACTTGTGGTCTGGATTGTTAGCTGGTAATCCTTACATCTATGTGTAAAATCCATATATGAGTGAATTCATATCATCTTTGTCTTTTTGTGACTCAGTTGCCTCACTCAGGATGGTTTCTTATAGTTCCATCCATTTGCCTGAAAATTTCAAGATTCTATTTTTTTTTGTTTTTTTTTTTTTTGTTTTTCCTGCTGGATAGTACTCCACTGTGTAACTGTACCATATTTTCTCTATCCATTCTTCAGTTGAGGGGCATCTAGGTTGCTTCCAGTTTCTGGCTATTACAAATAATACTGCTATGAACTAGTTGAACAGATGTCCTTGTTGTATTAATGTGCTTCTTTTGGGTATATGCCTAAGAGTAGAATTTCTGAATCTTTTGGTAAACTGATTTCCATTTTCCTGAGGAATCACCGTACTGATTTCCAAAGTGACTGTACATGTTTGCACTCCCACTACCAGTAGAAGAATGTTCCCCTTTCTCAACATCTTCTTTGTTAAGGTTCTTTCTGGTGGACATGTCCAGTGTTGAGATTGGGGTGTTGATGAATTTGAGTTTTAATGATGTTTCTTTTACAAACATTGGTGCCTTTGTATTTGGGGCATAGATGTTTAAAATTGATACAAAATAACTAACAGAATTTATGACCCAATTGGCATCAACAGACATCTATAGAACATTCCATTCAAACACAAAAAGAATATACCTTCTTTTCAGCACCACATGAATCTTGTTTAAAATAGACCACATACTAGACAACATAGCAAACCTCAACAAGTATAAAAATATTGGAATAACCCCCTGAGTCTTATCAGACCACCATGCTTTAAAGTTAGAATTCAAGAACAGCATAATTTACAATAATCTACCAACTCATGGAAATTGAACAACATTAAATTGCAAGATCCCTGGGTCAATGAGAGAATAAAGTAAATAATTAAAGACCTCATATAATTCAATGAAAATGAAGACACAACATACTCACATTTATGGGACACTTTGAAAGTATTAAAAAGAGGAAAGTCATAGCTCTAAATGCTCACATAAAGAAACTAGAGAATAGTCACATCAGAGAATTGACATCACAACTGAAAACTCTAGAACAAATGGAAGAAAATTCACACAGGAGTAGATGCCAGGAAATAATCAAACTGAGGGCAGAAATCACTAAAATTGAAACAAAGAAAACAATTCAAAGAATGTATGTCACAAAGAGATGGTTCTTTGAGAAAATCAACAAGATAGACAAACCTTATCCAAACCAACCAAAAGGTAGAGAGAGAATAGGCAAATTATCAAAATCAGAATTGAAAGGGGGGAACATAACAACAGAACCTGAGGAAATGCAGAGAATATTCAGCTCATACTTTGCAAACATATACTCCACAAAATTGGAAAATTTAAAGGAAATAGACAACTTTCTGGACAGATATCACTTACAAATTTGAAACAAGAACAGATAAGCAACTAAACAGACATATAATAACTAGGAAATAGAAGCAGTCATCAAAAAGTCTCCCAACCAAAAAAAAAAAAAAAACCAACAAAAAACAAAAAAAACAAAAAACAAAAAACAAAACAACCAACCAAAACAAAACAAAAAACAAAAAAAACAAACAAACAAACAAAAAAACAGGGCCAGGTGGCTTTAGTGCAGAATTCTACAAGAAATTCAAAGAAGATCTAATACCAACATATCTCAAGTTGTTCAAAACAATAGAATCAGAAGGTTCATTGGCAAACTCTTTTTTACAAGGCCACAATTATCTTGATACCCAAGCCACACAAAGACACAACTAAGAAAGAGAACTACAGACCAATATCCCTCATGAACACTGATGAAAAAATACTCAATAAAATACTGGAAAATTGAATCCAAGAACATATCAGAAAAACCATTCACCATGATCAAGTCAGCTTCATCCTTGGGATGCAGGGTTGGTCCAACATTTGACAATCCATCAATGTGATCCACCATATAAACAAACTGAAAAAGAAAAACTACATGATCATCTCACTAGATGCTGAAAATCCCTTTGACAAATCCAACACCCTTTCATGATAAATGTCCTCGAGAGATCAGGGATAACAAGAACATAGCTGAACATGATAAAAACAATATACAGTAAATCAACAGCCAACATCCAACTAAATGGAGAGAAATTCAATGTGATTCCTCTAAAATCTGGAATGAGACAAGGATGTCCACTCTCTCCATATCTCTTCAATATTATCCTTGAAGTTCTAGCTAGAGCAATTAGACAACAAAAGGATGTACAGGGGATACAAATTGGAAAGGAAGAAATCAAACTTTCACTATTTGAAGATGATATGATAGTTTACATAAGTGACTCAAAAACTGTACTTGGGAACTCCTACAGCTGATGAACACATTCAGCAAAGTGGTAGCATACAAGATTAACTAAAAAAATCAGTAGCCCTACTATTTATATACAATAAGAGGTCTGAGAAAGAAATCAGAGAAACATCACCCTATACAATCACCACAAGCAATATAAAATATCTTGGGGTAACACTAACCAAACAGGTGAAAGACTTGTATAGCAAGAACTTTTATTTCTTGAAAGAAAGAAATTAAAGAAGATATCAGAAAATGAAAAGGTCCCCCATTCTCTTGGATAGGTAGGATCACATAGTAAAAATGGCAATCTTGCCAAAAACAATCTACAGATTCAATGCAATCCCCATGAAAATACTGACACAATTCTTCACAGACCTTGTAAGAACCATTCTCAAATTTATATCGAGAAACAAAAGAACCAGGATAGCCAAAACAACCCTGTGCAATAAAGGAACTTCTGGAGGTATCAACATTCCTGACTTCTAGGTCTATTATCGAGCTGTAGTCCTGTAAAATGCTTGATATTGGAACAAAAATAGACAGGTAGACCAATGGAATTGAATTAATAACCCTGATATTAACCCACATACTTATGAACACCTGAATTTTGACAAAGAAGCTAAAGATATACAACGGAATAAAGAAAGCATCTTCAACAAATGGTGCTGACATAACTGGATGCTGGCATGTAGAAGACTGCAGATAGATCCATGTCTATTGCCATGCATAAAACTTGAGTCCAAATGGATGAAAGACCTTAACATAAATCCAGCCACACTGAACCTCTTAGAAGAGAAAGTGGGAAGTACCCTTGAACATGTACCCTTGTTTCTGTAGACAATGCTTAGTCTATCTCTCCTGTTGGAGACAAAATCCTGTGTGTTTAACATTCTTGGTTTACCTCTTGCTTATTTGCTATTACAAGAACCTTTGTGCTCCCAACAAGTGAATAGACTAAAACTCATCATAAGCATGACATTCTTTCAACAGTACAACAAAAAACAGAATGAGAAAAAGTAAAAGACTATCAAGCATGAATCAGTTGCTTGGGCTTGTCTTAGAGTGCTTTTGCTGTGAAGAGACACCATACCCACAACAATTCTTATAAAGGAAAACATTTAGTCAGTTGCTTGGCCTTGTCTTAGTGTGTTTTGCTGTGAAGAGACACCATACCCACAACAATTCTTATAAAGGAAAACATTTAATTGGGGCTGGCTTACAATTTCAGAATCTTTGTCCATTATCAACATGTAAGGGAGAATACTATCACACAGGCATATGTGGGCCAGGAAAAGCAGCTGAAAGATTTGTATCCTAATACTTAGGAATCAGTCAAAGAGGGCCAGGCCAGTTGGTCTTAACATGGGCTTTTGAAATCTCAAAACCCACCCCAGTGACACACCCCTAATCCTTCCAAACTGTGCACAACTAAGGACCAAGCATTCTAATATATGAGACGGTGGGAGGCATTCTCAATGTAACTACCACAGGCATAATGTTGTGTGGTGTGTGTGTGTGTGTGTGTGTGTGTGTGTGTGTGTGTGTGTGTGTGTGTGTGTGTACAAGAAAGGGAGGTGACAGCCAAACTTCCTAACTTACTTCACACTACTATTCCCAAAAGGTTCTCCACTTTGGTTCATCTTCTTCGCATAAGACAAATCACATTTCTGTGATATGAATGCTAACAAGTGCTCCAGGCACCTCAAATAAAATATTCTAAATTAAAATCTAGGAAAGGGAGCTCATTTCCTGTTTTCCCATAAGTAGACAGACACTCTTCTGTATTCCACACTGGCATTTCACATTTTAATTTTAATATGTATAAAACTTTGCTTTCCTCCAACATCCCTGCAGAGCTGTTAAAGAGAAGCGGAGATAAAATTACATGCAGGTTATAGGATCTCAGTCCCAATGTGTTTGGAGAAAGCATGGTAAAAAAGCATAGCACCAACAAAACAAGCACGGATGCAAAAAGGGAGATTATACATTGTTAATGATGTGATAAGTCTTTTCTAATAAACACATTTATTTTCAAATAAAGGAAAACAAGAGGAGGGAGCAAAATTTATTTTTAAGTAATTATGAAAGGAGAATTTATAAACAAGCCCATTGTCTCCACTCCAAATGCTTCAATTTTTCCTGGCATTTTGCTCAAAAAAATCATGAAGCATCTAAGTGAGCCAGCTTATCAGAAAAATGAGATGTATTATTACATAGAGCAAAAATACAAAAAGTACCCAAATGGTGTCTTGTGAGTCCGTGTTTTATAGATAATAAGTCTCAAAATCCACAAAAATTCTATTCTCATATTTTAAACAATAAAAAATAGTAGTATAGATTGGAATTTTAAAATTAAAATCCATGTGTTCAGAATGGCATGATTTGTCTAACTCCAGAAGAATAATACCCATTTTATTAGCCTGTTAGTGGTAACCCCTTGTAGAGGCAGAATGTACTTTCATGTTATTGGCTGTATAAATATTGGTATTTTAATTTTTTAATATTGAGGAAAGTGTAGCAAATCTTACACTATGTTTCACTATGTGTCTGATAACTGGAGGGTAACCTATTGATAGAAGAATGATTCTGACTGAAAAAGTTGGACACATTTGACCATATAGTTAAGGACTTGGTTTTTTGTAGGTCTTCAGGAGATCATGTTTCAAAGTCTCCAGAAACCTTTCCGGATTGTGGGATGAATGTAGAATAAAAGAAAAATGAATTTTTGTGTTTCATTTAGGAAATCTTACTGTCACTGAAAGTCTCTACCCTTCATTACAGAAGCCTCTGAACAAGGAATCTTATAAGATAGATAATTCACAGTTCAGCACCAAAACATTTCTAAGCATTATACATTGAATTTGTAGTTCTGCATGAATTTCTGTTTAAGATAGAAATGAGAGTACTGACTTTGATCTTAAAGATAGTAATCAAATCTTAAAAATTCATAGCTACTCATCTAAAGATCTAGAAGAAAATACTGAAAATAAATAAGATCATATATTAATGGAAGTAACCGAAACATAAATAAATGGAAACAATGTCTTCATTTATTTTTTTAAATTGCTGAATCAGGTAATTTAAAAAGGGTGGTTTAAGGTAGTCAAGTTTTAAAATTTTAATGTTTTCATTTTTTATATGTAGATCATATTACATCATTTCTGTTCTCTCCTTCCATCATGTCTTCTTTCCTAACCTCTAATTCATAAGCTCTTTTTATCATTACTGATACACACACACACACACACACACACACACACACACACACACACACACTCATAGATATATACAAAAGGATATATAACCACATTGCATTTTTATGTCCTGTGTTTCTGGAGTCATAAGTCCAGGTGCAGCATAACAGGCTAGAATGGATTTGGAAGTTGTACAAGGAAGATGATGTTAGACACGCTCCATCTAGTTGTTGGTAGAATTCATTTCCTTGCAGCTGTTCTATGAGACTGGTTTTATTCTGATACCAGAGGCTGTTTTTGATTTTCCGCCATATGGAATTCTTAAACTCCAAGAAGGCAGCAGCTAACAAGTAGACTCTCGGATTCTTGGTTGTTAAGAGACTATATTAAGTATTTTAACAGGATAAGAGATGTAACATCCCATCACCTTTGTCAAATAGAAGTTAGGAAAAAAAATCAAAATTCTCTCAACACAATGGGACAAGATTACCAAAAGGGATGGAAATCATTATCTATCCCACTGAGTTACCTTAACCTTCTTTTAAAGTCACAGAACAAGGTAAAGGGAAAACTTGAAAGAAGAACAGGTCTCTTAGCAAGACACAACACTCTCTCCTCCAATTCTCTGCTCATCTCCAATCTCCCGGTTGTTCCTGTGGCTCCCTTGGCTTTACAATGGGTAGTAATAGAAAATTATTTTCAGATGTCATTTGGAGTAGAAAATAAACCAAAAAAAAAAAAAAAAACTCCACAGGGAGACAGCGAGAGAGAGAAAGAGAGAAAGAGTATTCAAAGGATCGTCGCAAATGCAACTCTACTTTCCTCAAATGTATATTTTTGAAACCACCCTACATTCATATCAGACTTTGATGGAGAAATAAGGTAAAAGTAATTTAAACAAAATTGGAATTAGGCTTTTTAATTCATGTCAACAAACATCTTTTATGGGAACTAGAAATCATTAAGCTCTAAGTGTTTTAGCCATCCATCTACTTTTTTCTTAAGTTTCTGTGGTACTGAAGATGTCATTCTCCATTGTTAAGCTTGTATTTGAAACCTAATAGCAACTGATGAAGGACCTATAGTAAATGCTTTAATTATTTTAAAACTATTATTTTGTCAATAAAATGAACAGTGCATACAGTACAATAATACTTTAAAGATTAAGTAACGTCTACTATAGTAAAATTCATATTCTCAAGGGAGGATAATTTTCATTTCTAATATATGAAAAGCAAATCCACATTAGTGGTATCTTTCAAATTAAATTTTCCATAATTGTATAGAAATGAAAATTGATGTGGAGGCTCTAGCCTGGACTTGCAGAGTTCTCATGAAATGAGCATCACAAGGGAAACCAATGTAGTATTCACAGAAGCTATATAAAGTCAGAATAATGATAAGATTTTACAACAAATTAAAAGCCTATTTTGCATATCATATATAGAGCTAACACTATTCATAAATAATAAACAATGTTTCTATGCTTACATTTTGTTTGTACACATGAGCCGAAGATTCCTAGGTTATATAATTAGAAGAATAGTATCATTTTTAGATAGCCATCTCATAAATCCAATAATATAATAACTCATTGTACCATATGGGCAATACTCACATTTATATTTGAAATCTTAAAGTAATACTTATAAACTTTAGAAATCAAATCAATTAAATATTTTAAGTATCCATATTTCTTTATATGCATGAACTTTCTATATGCTCATTTTAAAATTCTTGTTAGTTTTGCAGATATTGTTAGCACCAATCTCAAAGCTTTGGCTAACTCAACTTCCCTCCAGCTTAATCTTTTATAGTCCCTTTTCTCTTAGTTTCTGATAATTTTTCTGCTATTAAACATTTGGAAGTATTCCTGGAAATAAAAATTTAAGAGGTATGCTTTAAAGTAATGGAAATTTTCTTTGAGTATGATACCTCATCCCCATTAAATCCCTTAAAACCCATTTGCTGTTTTCTGTCAACTGTGTTTTGCCTGAAAGGAAGAAAGTAATTACTATGAACAGGATTAGATTAGTTTTGGAAATGTTTTCATGGAACCCCTGTAAGCATTTTAGTTGACTTTGAAACTAAAGCTAAAATAAATGAGCTTTATTTCCCTTCTTGATTTTGTAGCTCTCTTGCTTGCAGATAGTTTTGACACAGTGACTGTTGTTGCTTACAAGGATATTGGATTTCACTGGGCACCAGATTATAACATTCTCTCTGAACCATGTTACTTTCATAGATGATTTGCACTACTGTAAAATCATTAAGGGTATTCATTAAACATGTCACTCTTTTACAGAGGATCAATATTTCTAAAAGAAAAGGCATAGCTGTTTGCATTTAATTTCAATCACGTTTTCTTTTAGGCTTTTTGTATCTTGTTTTTAATGTGCTGGAGTAGCTTGTTGGATAATGAGATGGCACTGTGCATAATGAGCTACGGTTTACTGTTCTTCCTGGCAATGAACCATATAAAGACAAGGCCTGTTAATACAAGTACATACATGAGATGCTTCTTCACCTCCAGGCAGGCCTATGTGAGAAGAGGAAGGAAAATATTTTGCAATCGCTTTAGTCTCCAGTCAGATTAGCATGGCTCCAATCTTGCTTTCTAAAGAGCTGGATCTGCTATGCCCACTGATTCTTCATCTTGTGAATTCACTGATGACTTGCAAACCCAACCACATAGAAGCACAAGGCAGAAAAGGGTAATTTTTTATGTTAAGTCAAAAAGAAAAAGTGGAAGCAGATTTAAGACAGCTTAACCCAATCCACCGTGAACTGAGCTTACTCTATATTAGAACAAACCAGGGTTTTTTCAGTTAAACTGCTTTTCTAGTAACTAACCAACTCAATACTTTCACCTTATCTTTTCCAAGCCATATACTTTGTCTATCACTAGAGCTTTATGGAGTGTGATTTTTTTTAACATATTAGAAGCAAGGTCAATGACTGCATTTCAAAAAGATTGAATATATTCAATTAATCTTACCAATTACTAATTGACCACATACTAATCACTCTACCTAAATTAAATGGATTTATTGTTCAATTGGAATCCATAGCAAGTAGGCACAAGAAAAGTTATGGAGAAATATGCTACTATGATTTTAGACTCAAAAGGAAGTTACATATACAATATAGGCACTATTCCATTTTAAATGAAATTATCAGGAAACGTGAAATTCCAACATAAGAACTTATTAAATACCATTTTACATATTGAAAATCTGATAAAGTAGCAAGAAAAACATCCTGATTATTATTTTTGGCCAGGTGGGAAAATAAACAGGGGAAAATATAACCTTTTGGTTTCAAATATTGTGACATTTGCAAATATACAATTTAAGAAAAAGAAATAGGAATGAGGGATGGATTTATTGGCACAATGCTTATGACACAAGAATGAAAACCTGGTTTGAAAACCATAGAACCCATCCAAAAACAAGAGTCTTCCACAACTGTAATTCCTATGCCACAGAGACAGACACAAGAAGATCCTACTTACTTCCTGGCCAGCCAGTCTATCTTAATCATCAAGCTCTAAGTTCAGTGAGAGACCTAGGCTAAAACATTATAATGGAGAACCATTAAGGAGGACACCTACACACACACACACACACACACACACACACACACACACACACACATACAGGGTAGGGTGGAGATCACATCTGAACTGGGTATTGAGTCTAGACCATAAGTAATTAGAATATTCTATTGACTGTAGTCTAATATTTTCTAAGAATCATGATAGGTGTAAATTCAAGTTATAATACTGTTATTACCAGAAACAAATGCTCAAATACAAATATCCAAGTTGGATACTCAATCCAATGCCACTAAGGGGTGCATTTTATATAGTAGATTTCATTGTTTAAAATTCTCAGTGAAATACTTTGAAAGGGGTAGAACTTTAGTTAACTTAATTCTAAAACAAATATGTGCAACAGATGCAAGTTTTAAAGCTTTTCCCTCTAGACTTCTATACACTTGAGAAGAATAAAGGTAAGAAAAGAAGAAATGCCTTATTGTTTCCTTTTGAGAAACTAGCTTTGTTTTATTCCATTTAATGAGGGAAATAAATATCTCTGATGTTTTATATATGCCCAACAAAGCTTCTTATAACCATCATCCAGATTCTTTAACAGAAGACTGAGTCAAAATATCACTTGATATAATAATTATCTCCCAGAAATGTAAAAATATTATCTAGTCTCCTGAAATACACATTTTTATTGCTAACTATTTACACATAGAAAACAAAGACAATAAACACCTCACTATTAACATTATTCAAACAAAAGTTTCTGACAGGTATTATGCAGTAACAATTACACATGTGCATAGGATTTTGAAAGCATATAGAACCGTTATTATGAGGGGTAAAAATAAATAAGAGAATGCCTTTTTCTCCAATTAACATATTTATACTTTTTAAAATATAAAATTGTCCCTATTCTATTACTTAATAACATATAAAGATTATATTTCTATTTTAAAAGTTACATTTATTTTACATCTTGAGAATATTAATGTGTGAACTTTAAAAAGTCTATGAAATGTGGAGTAAGGGGGGATGAATGCTTTACAACATCAAACAAATAAACTGATGCAACATAGAAGAAAAATGTCAAAATTATAAAACATCAAAAAAGTGTAAGTTACTATAAATATGTTACTTTACTTATAATATAATGGCTATGCTCTCACTGCCCTTATCGGTCACCAGACCTATAGGGGAATTTACCATTATTATTAGGCTAAATGGGCAAGTGTCAATCTGACTCCTAACGACTTATTCTTAATACTCAAATATCAGTGCATTTTCCAATCCTCACCAGTAGGCATGAAATCTCAATCTTGGCAGAGCAGATACTGACAATTGATAGCCAAAGAGAAAGAAAGAATCTGGTTTATGTAATTGTGTGGCCCCTGCTAAGTAAATCATACTCCAGTAGATGGCCTTACACCTAATTGTACAAAGTCAATGCAAACTCAACTTGATGTTTTTATCTTTCTTCTTTTTGGTTCTTTGTTTTTGAGAAAGCAAATTTGGATGGGGAAGAAAAGGGTGTGGAACTGGTAGGAGCTGGGGAAGGCTACTTTGAACAGGAGCAATGTAAACTGTATGAAATTCTCAAGAAACTAATTAAAAATGAGAAAAAAAACTGTAAATAACAACATTGGAGGTTTTTGTTCCTGGAGATCAGCATCCTTCTCTCTTTCTTTCTTTCTTTCTTTCTTTCTTTCTTTCTTTCTTTCTTTCTCTTTCCCTCTCACTTTCTCTCCCTGCCCCCTTGCCTCACTCCTTCCCTTCCTCCTTCTGCCTCCCACCCTCCTTCCCTCCCTCTCTCTCCCACCCCATCTCTCTCTCTCTCAACATGATTACTTGCTATACAGCTCAGTCTTCAATTCAATGTCCTCCATCATCAACCTTCCAAATGCTATATTATTAGTCTGTATAGGCAGCCTATTCACCAGCAGTCCCTCTTCTAACTGGCATCTAGTCAATACACTGTCATTTCTTTGCTTAATTATAAAACTCTGTTATAAATGTATGGGATGATAAAAGCATCATTTCCTGATTCCCAAATGTAACTAATACAACACTAAAATTTATTATTAATGTTCTGGACAGCTTTGACTGCACTTTGGGGACACAAAGGAAATGAAAATGAAACAACTAGCTATCATCAGAGTCCTGTCTTTCAGAGATAATAAAGGTTGTCTCCTGCTCTTTAAATATGCAAATATGTAGATATAAAAGGGGTATTTTACAGCTTCTCTCTCTTTTTTGTGCATGCAATTTCTAATGGCAGAACTTTATATAAATGCATTTCCACTATTATTAATTTATATAATTCATAAAATTGTGAGACTGATATAATCAATTCATTTGGCCTCCTTTTTATTTCATCACATAGATAATAGTTTTTTGCATTTATTATCTATTTAATTTGCAAGATCACAGCAAGTTTTAACAGAAATCCAATCACACATCTGTGTCTTTCCAATTTTAAATTTTTTATTTGTTGCAGTAACTGCAGATATTAATGTGTTTCTCAACTCAAAATTTTAAATTCCACCATGGCAAAAATTATGTTGTGTTTCTTATCTTTGAATGTTCAGATAAGAACATCACATGCTGTGAAATGATGACTACTGTATGAGTGCTTAAATGAAAAAAAAATGGGTCATTGGATGAATAAACCAACACATTAAATTTATGTAACACAATGAAATTCCTTCACATGTTTCAAAGCTCTTTAATGACACCTCTAAATGATTCTTTAAATATATCCTGTAATTGCCTTTAATAACTTATGTAACAGCTGCATATTTTACATAAAATGAGCCAATATATTTAATTTTTCACCTACATATGGACATTCAGATATTGTAAATGTTTATAAGCATTATACTTTAATTTTGTCAGCCATGCACATTTCCTTAGTCAATGTTCTATTGATGTGAAGACCAACTGTGACCACAGCAACTGTTTAAAAAAATGAACAAAAGCATTGAATTGGGGAAAGCTTACAGTTTTAGAGGTTTATTCTATTGTTCTCATGGCAGGAGCATGGCAGCATACAAGCATGCATGTTGGCTGAGAGTTCTATGTCTGAATCTGAAGACAGAAAGAAAAGAGAGAGCCTGGGATTCTGAAATCCTAAGTCCCACCCCAGTGGCCAACTTTCTCCCATACCTCAGCAAGTCTATACCTCCTAAACCCTCTCATGTAGAACCCTGCTGACCAAGCATTCAAATAAATGATCTTATTGGTGCCATTGTTATTCCAATATCATGGACATTTATTCCTACCTATAAAATACATCAAATATGTATAAAATATAAGAGATACACTGAGTCATCATTATATACATTTTAATTATAGAAAGATACTTAAAATTACAGAATGCCTTGCCAAGCTATTTTAGCAATATGCTAAATTTCATAAATGTGCTTAGAAAATGTTTTTATGTTTTTACTAATATTATTATAAAACATTTTCTATGCACATTCATTTGCTTTTATAAAAACAATATATGAAGAAAATGTCTTAAAATTTGTTTAATTAGCAATGTGTCATTTCTGGTAAAACAGAACATGCTTTCATGGTTTCTTACTTTGTAAATTCATTTACAACACCTTTACTTGTTCCTAAGAATTTAGCATTTCCTCACTTGCATGTCTGGTTTTTGTTTGTTTGTTGTTTCTGTTGTTACAATGAAACAACATGATAAGAAAAAAACCAGTTGGAGAGAAAAGGGATTCATTGACTTACAATTCTATATTGCTGTTTTATCATTGAAGAAAGTCACAATAAGTATTCAAACACAGTTGAAACCCAGAGCCAGGAGCTGATGCAGAGGCTTTGGAGGGGTGTGCTTATTAACTTGCTCCTACTGGCTCATTCACCCTTCTTTCTTACAAATTTCTTACAGGATCACTTGCTCAGAGATAGTGTTCCCCACAATAGCTTGAGGCCTTCCACATTGATCACTAATTAAGAAAATGCCTTATAAGCAGATCTTATGATGGCATTTCCTCCATTGAGGATCTCACTGCTCTGATGATACTAGCTAGTACCAGTTTGACATAAATCTAGCCATGACAGCCATATGGACTCCTGGGAATTTCCCTAGTGCCAGATTTCTTGTTAACCCTATAATGGCTCCCTCTAACAAGGTATCCCTTTCCTTGTTCATTCTCTCTGTCTTTCCCCCAAACTGACCTTCTCATCCCTTTTGTTCTCGTCCCATCTCAGCTTCCCCCTTCCTCTCTCTCCAAACTCCTTGTCCCCTTCTCCTATCCACTCTCCCATTCTCCCAATTTACTCAGGAGATCTTGTCTGTTTCCTCTTACAGGAGGGTTTTCATGTATAGCTCTCTTTGGGTCCTTTGCTTTGTGTCTAATATCCACTTATGAGTGAGTACATATCATGTTTGTCTTTCAGTGTCTTGGTTACCTCACTCAGCATGGTTTCTTCAAGTTCTATCCACTTCCCTGAGAATTTCAAGATGTCATTGTTTTGTTTTTTGTTTTTGTTTTTGTTTTGTTTTGTTTTGTTTTTACCATTGAGTAGTACTCCATTGTCTTTATGTATCTCATTTTCTTTAGCTGCTCTTTGGTGAGGGGTATCTAGTTTGCTTCCAGTTTCTGGCTATTACAAATAAAGCTGCTATGAATATAGTTTTACAAATGCCCTTGTGGTATGAGCATGCATACCATGAGTGTTGTTGCCGGTCTTGAAGTAGATTGATTCCTATTTCAGAGAAACCAAGATACTGATTTCCAAAGTGACTGTACAATTTTTACTTCCACCAGTAAGGGAGGAGATTTCCCCTTACTTCACCTCCTTTCAGGCATAAGGTTTCTCAGTGTTTTTGATATTAGCCGTTCTGACAGATGTAAGATGGTATCTCAGAGTGGTTTTGATTTGTATTTCCCTTCTTTGAGAGTGGGATGGGAGATGGTGGGTGGAATGAGAGACAGGAGAGAGTGGGAACTGAGATTGGGATTGGTATGTAAAATAAGATTGTTTTAAAAACAAAAATAAAAAAAAACTAGCAAGGAAAGTTTTGAGACTATTCCTGACTTTAATTACTTTTAAATATTTCAAATGAACTTTTATTCATGGAATGTGCATTTAATTGATTATTCTAGTAGATTAATTAACTAATTTTTGCAAGTTTTCAATATGAATTCCTGGATTATCTGGAATTTCCTGTGTGACTTAGGCTTGTCTGTGTCACTCTAAGTAGAATTACAGAGATCCACCTGCTTATACCTCCCAATCACTAGAATTAATGTCATGTACAATTGCACTCAGAAATAAATATACACTTTTAGAAAAGTATTTCTTTTGAATACATTTAATGAAACAAAATCAATCTGAGTAAACTGCAGCAGTAAAAGTACTGAGGAAGCATCTGGCAGGCCAAAGGAAGGAAGATATGTGACTTGAATGATAAGCATCCTGCACAGGCTTAGGTATTTGAGGACCTTGTTCCTATTAGTAGATGTTTACTAGATGAAATCTTGATCGAGGCAGTGTCACTGATAGCTTATATTGAGGTTGTATAGCCTCATCCTATTTCCATTTTGTCTCTTTGCTTCATGCTTTCCTTTGAACCCGTGAGCACTCTCATTTGTTTGTGAGCCTAGCCTTTAAGGGATGAGCCACCTCTGTCCCTGATGCGTAACTGGCTTTTGGGAACCTGTTCTCCATATTGGATTACCTTGCACACCGTTGGCACGGGTGGAGGGTCTCAGTCCTGCCTCAACTTAAAGGGTCATACTTTCTCCAAGCCCATGGGAGGCCTGCCCCTTTCTAAATGGAGACAGAGGAGGTGTGGATGAAGAGAGGGATAGATGGAAGCAGGAAGGTCAGAGGAGAGGTGGGAGTGGAAACTTCGATAGGTTTGTAAAATAAATGGAAAACTGTTATTTAAATAGTTATTAAAGCAAAGAAAACACAAGCACTTCATTTGGTGTTCCTTCTTCCATGCCTTCTTGACATTATTAACTCTGCATCCTTTGAAAACATAAGCCAAAATAGGCTTTTTTTTCCTTCAATAATTTGCCTTGATCATGGGTTTTGTCACATCAACAGAAAATAACTAATATAGACATTATCCACAAGAGAAATAAGGAAAGCCTTCTGGAGGAGGTGAGAGATGAAGAGGTTAAGGGAGTGGTAGCTGAGCTTTGGAGAAATGACACAATTCTTTGTAAATATCCACACTAGTCTGTCTTCTCAATTTCTAGTCTTTTTTGAATTATCAAATTTTTCTAACTCTTCTTTGAATCTCAGATGTCTGCTTATTACACTTCTTTTCTCTGTACTCAGGCATGTTAAGCAGTGTTGTCTCGCTTACATAATGAAACCCTATTGCTTTGCCTCTATTGCTGATGTTTCCAGATCCAAACTTTTCAAATATGTCTTAAGATACTTATGGTTGCCCTATGTTATCTATACCAGGTTGACTTTCTGACCCAATATCTCTTCACAGGTTTGTCAGTTACTCTCCAGATATATTAACAGCCCTTCATTGACTTATTCTGAAACAAACATATTTCAAAATTTAAAATAATGTTCTCATTATAAAACTTACACATGTATTATTGACTCTCAAGATACCCATGGAACTCATATACACCATATATTATACTTCAATAAATATTACTTTCAGATGCTCTGTGTTTTTAATTCTGTATTGCAGTATAGCAAAGTTACTGAGAACCTGAACTTTAGCTGTTGCAAGTGCTGAATTGAATATGTCATTTAACTTAATGTCTTTCAGGAATAATAAATAAAATGACTCTCAAGGGTGAAATCATAGTTAGTTAGTTCTATTAAAATGTCTTTTTGTTGTTATCATATTGCCCAGCTTCCCAAAGGCTTGCTCTTCAAACCAACATGCTGACTCCAGCCCATATTGCAATTCTTAGTTTGTAATACAACAGTTACGATTATCAGTGTTCTTAGTTCTTAGTAGACTATGACTATACAAAAGGAGGAAAACAGTGCCTCAATTTTTCATACATTGTGCCTAAAAATCTACTTGAAACATTGATATTTATAGAGCTAAGTTGAACAAAATCTTGCCACCATTAAGTGCTATTAATCCTCAAAAATCAGAACTCCCTAACAAGTAAAAAAGTAATCAAACAAAACTGCAAAAGCAGGGAAAACAAAGTATGTTTTGGATTTTCAAACATCTACCATTTACCTAGTCATGTAAGTATTTCTTACAACATCTGTTGTTCCAAATTTGATGATTTGTTGAGTGGCACAAGACTTACCAACAGACAATACAAATAAATACTTTGTCAGTCTATCAGAGAAGGAACTAATTCAGTCAGACATTGTCCCTGTATCAGATCCCTCTGTCACTTTCCAGTTCTTGTCTAACAATGTGCTTCAGCCAGATCCATCATAAGTAAAAGGAAAACAATACTTCTGTTTTTTAGCTGATTTTGATTGTAAAAGATCATATAAGGGAAAACCTCTAGCTCTGTATGTGGAGCATTAAAAAAATACTGTGGGGTTTCAGTTAACAGAGGAGATTAGATGTTCTTTCAGTGAAGGAGAAGAATATGAATTTAAATAGAACACATTCTATTCCTAACCCTAAGAGAGAAAATATCAGAAATATTGAAAGAGATTGGTACAACAGATTAAAATAAGGGATACATAGAGAAACAAAATAAACCAAGGTGAAATGTAATGAATACTTCTTGGGAAAACTAGCCTGGAATAACCGATACTTTGTTGCAGACCATATGCCAAGATCCACACTTCCCCCAAATCGGTGAAGGGTCATGCAAGTTTTTTCTACTCTTAGGCTTAGACTCCATAATAACTGCAAGGTAGGGCACAAAAGATGTATTGTAGAGATGTGATGGACAGCTAGAGTCATTCACTGTGACCTGAGCGACCATAGAATTAGAGAAGGGTACTGATGTTCCGTAAACCTTTGACAATAGAGGGGCATTGGAACTGAAGCTAAAAATTAACATGTTTTACTTTAGTTTCTAGCTAAAAGAATATATGAATGACAAGATGCCAGCCACTGCCTTAGAGAGCAATAACAGGACAGTATAAGACCTGCTGGAGTCTTGCAGATGCAAGCAATTGTTCTCAAATGAGATTTTAGGAAGCTGGGAAAAATAAAAACAAAACAAACACACAAACACAGTCGCTGGCATCTGGGTCGGAGAAGAGCCTGCAAGAAAAGTAAATAAAAGTGTGGTTGCAACATCGCATCCCTTCAGAGCCTTGGATGCTGAAAGCTCTGCATAGAAACTAAAGTTTCCAATCACCATAGACAAGGCTAGAGTTGACAGATGTGTGTGTCGTGGAGGGGAAGTGCAGGGGTACTCTCAGACTGGGAAACTCCTACAGAAAGCTGACTAAATCTGACATACCAGCAAGGGAGACATAGCCATCTAATTCACTTGAAAATTTCAGACCCACAGCCCTCTCTCCATCTGCAAAGACAGCTACAAACAGTAACTTTGGTGATGAGAAAAGTATTTTTTGTTTTGTTTTGGTTTTATTTTGTTTTGTTTTTGTTTTTGAGACAGGGTTTTTCTGTGGCTTTGAAGGCTATCCTGGAACTAGCTCTTGTAGACCAGGCTGGTCTCGAACTCACAGAGACCCGCCTGCCTCTGCCTCCCAAGTGCTGAGATTAAAGGCATGTGCCACCACTGCCTGGCTCACGATTGTTTTTTTACTGTATTATGTCAGCATGCTCATCATGATATCATTGTTTCTGTTATTGCAAACTGCTGCTCTATTAAATATTACCATGTATCAACCACCTAAGCAACAACCAGGAAGATTTATATACATCAGAACAAAATAGATGCATGAATGTACATCATGCCCACATATAAAATATCATTTATATTTAAGAAGATATAAAACAACTTGATTTTGACTTATAAATTTGTTTTGTAATACAAAGATTTGTAAAGGATTTTTTGCAAAGTTCTCTAATTACAGAAAATAATGAGAATATAGTGTTTCTTAGCAATGGCATATTCTTAATTTTTCCAAGTAACTAAATTTTCTTCTAAATTTCCCTTCATCAATCATCAATAATTTCTGAAGCGTCGTCATTGATTTACTTACACCAGTATGAGTAATTGTAATATTACAGAGCAAGATTGACGGCAGTATGCACAGGTGGTATTTGACTATAAATCCATTGATTCATAATTAAAACATTTATTGCTTCAGTGTCACATAAGGACATTTGATGCTGAAGATGCTGAAGAATAAATATGCATTATTGCATATTTACTACTGAATAGTACATTTCAAAATAAAACAAGGATGGAGGAATTTGCAATTTTCCCTTTTATCATTCTTAAAGTGTGCATGTACTGTGTCTCTCCAGTGTCATCTTTTACCTATAATTAAATATTTTCAATAAACCTCCAACATATTCATGTTAAAAATGTGCCTGGGCATCTGACATGGAAGTCTCCACAACTTTTTTCTCTATTTTATGTTGGTTCAGAACTCTTACTGAAACTTCATTTTGGGTAAAATCTCATGAAATATCTGATATTCTATCTGCATTTTCAATTCTTAGCTTCAATTTCTTCACTTAATGTTCAAATCTTTACAAAACAGCCTAAGTTTCTTATGCCTTCTTGTGAGAATGAGGCTGAGTAAGTAAACAGAATTGAGCTTAGAACCCAAGTTTTTATGGACCATATTTTGAAATTCACAACAATGATGTGCTTTATAAGTTATATTCCCGAACTTTCCTCTATACTCCTCTGAACAAAAGTCATTCTTACCTGTCTCCATTTCAAATACCAGCACCATGCTACTTCCTTAAATACTATCTCAAGCCTCAGTGTTTTTCTTTCTTCGATGGATCTTTCAAATGCTTTGTCTCTGAAATTCTGCAGATAATTGACATATAGATAGGTAATGTGAACTCATGTAGTATTTTGAACATATATGGTAATTTTTCAATTTTTGCTAGAGTTATTATTCTACCAAATTTAGGAATCCAGGGTAGATAAGCCCACCCTTTAGCTTTTTTTCAGTACCAGAATCAAATCCTACTTGACCCATGAAACCTTAATTCCCTTATAATTCATCTAGAATATCTCCCAACTGCGGAGAGTTTCCTGGAAGATAATTTTTAAAAAGAATCAGAAAGAGGAAGCTTTTGCTCTTACAAAACATATAGCATTTTATTGCTTTCAAATCATTTGGGAAACAAACAAATAAACAAATGAAATAATGTGTAGTCTCTTTAAGGCCTGCTCTTTTCTGAATGGAAACTGGAGGAATGTAGATCTAGGAGACAGCAGAGTTCAGGGCATTTGGAAGAGGTAGGAAGAGTGAAGAATATGGAGAATATGGTCATGATTTTTTGTATGAGATAAAAATCTAATTTCAAAAAAACAAAAAATAATAATAGCAAAACAAAAATACTCTTTTTGTATTTTAGAACACAGCTGGCAACATTTTTCCCATTTACATATTTACATAGTCTGTTCCAGGGAATATGAACTTCATACCAGGAATTTGGTTGATAAAAAAATTATAATTAAGAATATATGAAATAGAAAAGAGTTATTCAGGATGTGGCTTCATCACATCAACATACAAACAATTAGTAAGAGACTTGATATATACAGACAACCATGAGCCTGATAAAGTGGTAGGAAATGAGATAGGAGAAAGATAGGCAGCCATCTTGCAAATGGGTCAAAAAAGGTACAGTGTTGTTTTCCTGTAGCATTAGTGATGAGGAATTGTGGCGTCCACCCTTGACCAGCAAGAAAGACGCCACACCAAGGAATCTTCTTCAAACACAGTTTAATCGGGATCCTCTTTGCTTTGTACAATGTATAATGGAGGCAGCGGCCCCGGGTCGAGGGAGACGGGGCCTGATATAGTCTACATCTACCAATCACCTAACCCTATGTGGCACGCCAGGATAGGTTGTCTCCAAGCAGAATTAAGAGGATACATGACCTTTACCAAATTTGGAGTTGTTTACCACAGAGAGCGCTCGCCGTCGGGCTGGTGGAGGGCGGAAACCGGCGCCATCTTTTGGGTGCGGTTTTCTGCAGCTCCCTACAGTTCCCCCTTTTTGTTTTAATATTATAGGAGTAGCAGTATCTATCTGTTGTCAGATTTCAGTCATCTCTGTCTTAGGTTCAACCCCAGTGTCCCTATCTTACCCGTCAAAGAGTCACTGTGTCGCCCTCACAGGCTCATGTCTTAGGTTGAAGGGAACACATGTATGCTTATTCGCTCAGCAAGAGGGTAGGTGCCCGTCATTGAGCATGACTGATTCAGATACGCATCACTCACTCAGCAAGGGCGAGACAGACATCTATTTGTCTGTCAGCATGGATAACCATGCTTGAGGGGACTGTCCTGCTTCCACAGCAGCAAAGGCCTGTACCAACATAGCAGCTTGGGATTTTTGCGACTTCCTGATCCTGCATAGGCACCACAAGCAAACAAAAATGGCTAACAGCATCATGGAAAACATAACCCCTACTCCAGCCCATTCCTTAACTAAACTAAAGGCTCGCTTAAGGGTAGTTAAGAGGGTATTAACAGTGGGCAGGCTCAGGCGTGTAGCATTCACGGCAATAATCTGTTGTGTCAGGGTGTCTGTCAGGTTCTCGAACTGTTGACTCCAATTTCCCTGAAGGTAGGCACTCAGCTGCCAACTCAGGTTGCTGTTCTCCGTGAAATTATTGGCCATCCTGGAGGTGATACACAAAGAAGAAAAGGAATGAATGCATCCTATGGAAGTTAAGGTTACTAAATCATCCACCTGTTCCTGCAACAGGTCCACTCTTTGGTTCACAGTTAGAATGCCAGCTTTTAAGTGGCCATCAATAGATCTCAAGGTAGTTAATGTTGTAGCTGTTTTTTCCACAATGTCATTGACTGTCTCAGCTGATTGGACCTGAGCAGCCATGGCAACGGCGGCAGTAATAGCTGCTGCTGCAGAAAGGGTAATGGCAGTAACCAATGCTGCAGTTATGCCAAAATCCCGTTTGGTTCTGATGATTTCCGTAATGGGAAACGTTCCTGTATCCACTTTGACCGGAATAGGAACATACATAGGAATCCTCATCACTACTGCTGTATTAGCAGAACCATTCCAACATTGGCTAGCAATGCAGGAGACATCAGTCGAATTGCATGAGATCACTTCTTTGGTAACATCAGTAGCATTAGAGAGCAGAAAGAAAAAAGGAGCTTTTAAGCATACTGGGCTAGCTGGAACAGTGAGATTATTCAAAGTTTTATGTATTGATAGATTCTTAAGAGAAGGTCCCTTCTCATCCCTTGTACCAGAAACATTAAGAAGTCTTATGCAGAGATTCTGGAGAACCGCAAAAGGTTCAAGAGAAGTAAATGCTCCACGCTCGTTGGAGAGTACCCATTGAAACCATGGCCAGGTATTTTTACTGCCTGTTCTTTGGGAACCTCCCTGAGTTAGGTTATACTGGTACTTGCCAAGAGGGGGAGTAAATTCAAAACCTGGAGCTATCTGCTTAAGTTTGTGATCCGGACTCTGACAAGGCGTCCAATGAGGAGGATAGCCTCGATTGGGTGCACAATAAGGCAAGACTTGTCGAGCAGTGGAGTTCTCTTGACTAAAGCGTGAATTTGAGGGTTGGAGCCCCTCCATCAGCATCAGAAATGTAGTGATATTTACATCTTTGGTTCCATTTGTACCAGTGCCAGAGCCAGAACTAGCGCCTATACTAAACTGAGACAGGGCTTCAGTGAGCATAGTACTCCAGATCTGGTTATTAGTAAGAGGATCAAGCCAATTGCCAACAGAACCATTCTTCAACCAAATGCATGGGTTAGAATTATTAATAAGGGAGAAGCATAATGCTCCATTGAGAGAAATATTAGTGGCTGAATACTGGGCAGTGTCAGGGTCTAAATTGACACAAGGCAAGCCCAATTCACAACTAGTAGAAAAGAAAACAGGCAAAACTTTAGATGTGCTATGAACAGGCAAGGGAATTGGCCACGCTTTCGCTATGGCCCAAAGGATTTGTTCTCTGGCCTGGATCAGCCACGGTGTTGTCAAGATCAGCAGCAGGATCAATATCAGAGGCTTCATCTTGTTTGTTGCACCTCCTCGTTAGTTTCTCTGGAATCCACACTGGGTCTTGCTGATCCTGAGGGAAAACACAAACAGAACCTCTCGCCCATGCTAACACTGGGTCCGGTCCATGCCATAGACCCGTAAGGATATCTTTCCATTTTACGTAGCCCTTCTGAGCAGGTGCCTGAGTCTGGTGCCTATCGGCAGCAGAAAGGCCTTGAGAATCCAAATTTAAAAATTCAGAGTAAAGAGAGCCAAAGATAGTTGTTCCTTTGGTGTTCTACCATGGCCTATTCCCCCTTTTTGTTTTAATAAACATTCTTTCAATGTGCGATGGGCTCTTTCAACTATTCCTTGTCCTTGGGGATTATAAGGCAGGCCATGGTTTAATTGGACTTCCATCTGTTTACAGAAGGAGGTAAAAGATTGAGCTGTATAAGCAGGACCATTGTCAGTCTTTAATTGCTGAGGTTTTCCCCAGGCAGCCCACGCCTCAAGGCAATGTCCAATGACATTGCGAGCCTTTTCCCCACTCATAGGGGTGGCATGGATGATGCCTGAACAGGTATCCACAGACACATGGATATATTTAAGAGTTCCAAATCCTGAAAAATGAGTTACGTCCATTTGCCAGATCTTCAAGGGCAATAACCCTCTGGGATTGACCCCCAGGCTAGGGGGGTGCAAGAAGGTTATACACTGTTGACAATTCAATACTATCTGTCTAGCTTCTGCTCGAGATAGCTGAAACCTTTGCTGTAAAGTTTTTGCAGATACATGGAATTGTTTGTGAAAGTGCTGTGCTCGTTCCATAGAGGAAGCGAAAAATACATATTCCCCTCTAGTACAGAGATCGACTCATTGCCTTTTGATAGAGGTCCAGGCAAGTTGGTATGAGCTCTAATATGTTGTATAAAAAATTTCTGATCGCGATGCCAGATCAACTTTTGCAACTCCTGTAAGAGTTTGCAAACTGTACTATTAGGTTTGATAGGTCCTGCAACCTCCAGGGCCTTAACAGCATTCACAACATATGCCGAATCAGAAATCAGATTAAAGGAGAACAGGCAATTTCTAAACACTTCAAGAACAATTTTACATTCAATAATCTGGGGGGAGCCAGGCTGATATTGAAATTGCACTGGATCCTGATGCTCTATCATATAGGCTCCACAGCCCGTCTTGGATCCATCAGTGAAAATATTTGTGGCTCCAGCAATAGGAGCTGCTGCAGTCATTTTAGGAAAAATGACTGGATGTTCTTTAAAAAATGACATTAGAGGGTGTTTTGGATAATGATTATCTATTTCTCCTGAAAATCCACATCGAAGAATGGCCCAATCATCCACAGTTCCACAAAGTATCTTAACTTGTTGAGCAGTATATGGGATTATGATCTTATTCGGTAGTCTCCCAAAATATTGAATACATTGCTGTATCCCATTTTGACCCAAGTCAGCAACTGCTGCAGGATAGTATTCAATAGTTTTTCCTGGGGAGGATTTAGAATAAATCCATAGTAATGGACCATCTTGCCACAGCAAAGTTATAGGCTGGGAGAATGTTGGAAGTACACACAAAAGAATATCCATATTTTCTATTAGCCGTTTAAGGCTGGCATTTTGTAATTCTGTCTCCACTTTCTTTAAAGCTTCTCTGGCTTCAGCAGTTAACTGCCTAGGTGAATCTAATGCTGAATCACCATTGAGAATATTATACAATGGCTTCAACTCATAATTTGGTAATTTTAAATAACATCTTATCCAATTTATATCTCCCAACAACTTTTGAAAATCATTAAGAGTTTTTAAATTATCTTTTCTAATCTCTATCTTTTGTGGAATAATTGTATGAGGGAGAATCTTAGCCCCTAGATAGTTAACAACAGTGTCCTTTTGTACCTTTTCTGAGGCTATGATTAAATTATGCATCTCAAGCAATTTTACCAATTTTGTATATGCCTTATTGAGCATTTTATCACCTTTAGCAGCCAATAAAATATCATCCATATAATGAACACATCTAATTTTTGGAAAGTCCACACTCAAAGGAGCAATTGCTTCTGCTACAAACAACTGACACATAGTAGGACTATTGGCCATCCCCTGTGGCAACACTATCCATTCATACCTTAGATCAGGTTGTTCATGATTACAAGAGGGCAGCGTAAATGCAAAACGCCCTGAATCCTTAGAACACAAAGGTATGGAAAAGAAACAATCTTTAATATCTATAGAGATGATAGGCCATGATGCAGGTAAAGAAGTTAAAAGTGGAAGGCCACGTTGTACAGGGCCCATAATTTGCATCTGCTGATTAATAGCTCTAAGATCGTGAAGCAGTCTCCATTTACCAGATTTTTTCTTAATGACGAAAATAGGAGTATTCCATGGAGATACAGAAGATTTTATATGCCCCGGATCCAGCTGCTCCCGCACTAGAGTCTTAGCAGCTTCCAGTTTTTCAGAGGAAAGTGGCCACTGAGGAACCCATACCGGCTCCTCCGTTTTCCAGGTAATAGGAATACCTTCCTCAGTGGCCCCTAGGAAAAACCCAGACCTAGATTCTTTGGTCTTGGTTGTGGGATAATAGGACTGGTATGACCCTGCAGATGTTTCCCGAGGCCTCTGCCTGGGACGTATCCCATTCATTTCATAATACCTTGAGATGTTTCTGAGTATTCATTTGTGAGTTTAAAACCCATATCCTTTAACAAATCTCTTCCCCATAATGAAATTGGTAAGTCTAACACATAAGGTTGCATGGTCCCTGAATGTCCTTCCTGATCTTTCCAAGGCAATTGTCTAGCACTCATATCAGGAGCCTTAGCATAGCCTAAACCTTGTAAAGTTTGAGAAGAAACCTGTATAGGCCAGCCAGAGGGCCAATCTTTAGTGGCTATGATGCTCTTATCAGCTCCAGAATCTAGTAAGCCTAAGATTTTCTTACCATTCACTATTAACTCAAGGGTTGGACATTGATCAAGGTCTAAAGCTAGGAAAGTTAAGTTTGATCCAGTGGAGCCAAAGTTTCCCTCTCCTCTCTCTCTGGCTTGTGCTGGAAACTTGTCATGCAAACTTGGCAAAAGCAGTAGCTGTGCTATCCTGTCTCCAGGAGAAATGGCTGTAATCCCTCTAGGAGATTCTACCATGATCTTTACTACACCCATGTAATCAGGATCTATAACTCCAGGATGTACTCATAAGCCTTTCAATGCTGCAGATGATCTTCCTATAAGCAAACCTACTGTGCCAGGCTCAAGGGGTCCCTTAAAATCGGTGTCAACAAGCTGGACCCCCATTCTGGGAGTTAATACGAGTCTGGTGGTGGAGCGTAAGTCCAGCCCCGCAGAGCCTGTAGTGGCTCTCCTCAGTCCCTCGGATCCCCAAACACTCTTCCTGCAGCTTCTAGCATTCTTGCCACAAAGTCTGAAAAGGGTTCCATAGGGCCCTGTAATATCTTTGTAAGATTTCCACTGACCTCACCTTTGTTAGGCAGAGACCTCCAAGCCCTAATGACTATTTGATTAATCTGATCATACACTTGAGGAGGATATCCTGTTTGTTGCTGTGCAAAATGTCCTTGACCAAGAAGCATGTCCACATCCCAATATTGATCACCAGCTTCGCGATTAATCGCACCTTGATCATTGGCAAACTCAATTTGAAAAGCTCTCCAATCCAAATATTGTCCTGGTGATAAGCAAGCTCTTACCAAATTTGTCCAATCGCTAGGTGTCATACAGTAGCGACCGAGTGCTTCTACCTGAGCAATTGTAAAAGCTGCCGTCACCCCATAGGTGCATACCGATTCTGCCAGAGCTTTGACTATTTTAAAGTCAATTGGTTCATGATATCTCTGTTGGTTACCATCTGTAAAAACTGGATAAGCCAGTGGTCGAGTAACCCGAAACTCAGTGCGAACCGTACGCCACACTTCTGGACAGAAGGTGGAGCAACCAGGACCTCCTACTTCCTCTTTCGAGCAGTAGGGGGGAGGAGCGATAGGGCGGTGCCCTTGTTTTACAGTCGCCATTTTAGGATGCTGTTTTTCTGATACTTTTAATGAATGTTTTTCCATGAGCTCAATAATCTCTTCCTCCTCTTCCTCCATGATGTCCTCATCCTCACATATATCCTCCTCTGATTCTGAATCCTCTCCTGGTTCTTTTAATTCCTTCCTCAACCTTCTTAGAGAAGGATAAACTCGCTTCTTATCCCTTTTCTGTTTCTCCTTTGTTCTCTCACTTTCTGACTGTTCTGATCTTTCTTCTTGGAGCATTTCAAGGGCAGCCTGTCCATTTGCTATAGCCTTTTTATTTCCCTCTTTGTCCTCTAAACAGCTGTGCACCAGACGCCAAACCGGGCGAACACTCGGCTTCAACGTTCCTTGCTCCCAGGCAAAATCCAGGTCTTTCCCCAATTTATCCCAACTATCCACCGTGAGATTGCCCGAGGCTGCAAACCAGGGTGCAATGGTGTCGCATTCATTCAGGAACCTCTGTAATGTGGCTTTAGTTAACCTTAAATTTTTAGAATGAAGTAGCTCTTGAGAGCCAGAAAAATTGGATGTGATTGTGATGATCCCATTGTGCTTTTGTCTTAGTTAGTGCGCTCTGAAGGTGTGCAAGTCGGATAACACCACCAGAAAACAAAAGCCCACACTGCGATGTTAAAAAGCAGCCAAATCACCACTATAATAGGGGGGTCCATTAACTTACTCTCACTCTGCAAGTTAAAGCAGAAGCGAGGTTTTTTACTTTCGGTTCGCTTTGGTCTCGAACAGTGTTGCTCCTTTCCGGAGACTTTACTGTCTCTTCCCCGAGGGCTTTGGTACTCTTACTGAGACCTATCTCCTCTTTCACGAGGACCTTGGTGCTCCCTTACCGGAGACCTATCTCCGCATTCACCTCGGACTTTACAGTTCCACTTACCTTGGGAACTTACCGGCGCCACCCCGACTGTGAGAAGTTCTGAATTCCCCGTACGGGCCACCACTTGTGGCGTCCACCCTTGACCAGCAAGAAAGACGCCACACCGAGGAATCTTCTTCAAACACAGTTTAATCGGGAACCTCTTTGCTTTGTACAATGTATAATGGAGGCGGCGGCCCCAGGTCGAGGGAGATGGGGCCTGATATAGTCTACATCTACCAATCACCTAACCCTATGTGGCGCGCCAGGATAGGTTGTCTCCAAGCAGAATTAAGAGGATACGTGACCTTTACCAAATTTGGAGTTGTTTACCACAGAGAGCGCTCGCCGTCGGGCTGGTGGAGGGCGGAAACCGGCGCCATCTTTTGGGTGCGGTTTTCTGCAGCTCCCTACAAGGAATGAACCACAAAGCCTAGCAAATCCTAGTGGAAGTTTCTTAGGACAAGGGCAGGGAGTGGGGTCGGGTAGGAAAGGATGATTGTTGTCGGTCGACCAGGAGAGGAAGTGAAGAGGGGAACTGTAATGATTAACTTACTCTTTCTGCCAGCTACCTGGGTTCTGTCACCACTTTTGGACCCCCCAAATAACACACAGAGTTGCATATTAGTTACCATGCTGCTGGTCAAATACTAGGATTTTTTATTTGCTATCTCAATCTTAATTATCAACCATAACTACTAATCTATATATTTTTATAAGGACTTATCTTACCGAGGATGCCGGCCTTATGCAAACTCTCTTCCTGGGATCACACGGCGACCCAACATTTCTTACATCTCCCAGAATCCTTCTCTCCTAGTCCTGCATAACTTGCTTCCCTATTGGCCAACAGCACTTTATCAACCAATAAGACAAACATATACACAGAAGGACCTCCCCCATCAGGGGACTGAGGGGCAGAGCTTCGTTAAAAGAGAAAGCTTTTTATGTGTACATGGCCTCATGAAGCCACACAGTACATAACATAGCCATTCATCATATGATGCAGCAAAGCTCCTCATGGTGTAGCAATGTAAGGCCACATGGCCCTTGAGCTGGCTGAGTATTTGCCTGAATGCTGATGGTCACAACCACAATTAGTCTAGACAAATGTGTGTCTGTAATATCCTCATTCAGACTACTTTGAGTATTTTACCAAAGTGAGATAGTTAGATTTACAAATCTTGAAGGAAGTTCCATAATGATGCGTATCACACCTTCATCACTTAAATCATACCAGCAATTTAGTGTTCTCCCCAGCACCTCACCAGCATTTTTTAAACTAATGACTGCTATTAGGAGACTGGTGATATAGTATCACACTATAGCTTTAATTTACATTTCTCTGATGCCTAAGGCACTGAGCACTTTAACAAAATATTTGTTGCTTATCTGTGGTTCTTTTCAGAGGTATCCATTATTTATCATGTCTATTCATTGGCTATTTAGGTATTTAATTTTGAGTGCTTTATATATATTCTAGGTATTATACCTGCAACAGAGGTATAGAGAGTATGAATATTCTACCACATTATAGACTCCATTTTCATCTTGTTAATAGATTCACTGGCTGTTCTGAAGCTTTTGTAATATCAGACACTTCTATTTGACAGTTCTTTGAATCTGTTACTCAGCTATTAGGATCCCATAAAAAAAAGTCTGCTTCTAGAGCCAGGCGTTGGTGGCACACACCTTTAATCACAGCACTTGGAAGGCACAAGCAGGCTGATCTCTGTGATTTCGAGACCAGCCTGGTCTACAAGAGCTAGTTCCAGGACAGCCTCCAAAGCCACAGAGAAACCCTGGCTTGAAAAAAAAAAAAAGAAAGTCTGCTTCTATACCTACATAAATCATGATTTTTTTTCTCTATTTCTCTCATTGTTTCAGAATCTCAGGTGATACTAAAATGTATGATTCATTTTGAATTGAGTTCTGCCCAAAGGCCATGCCCAGTGTGAGCATTCAGTCAATGAATGGTATACTATAATGAACTTAACTTTTTAAAAGATATTTTAGAACTTACAGAACAGCAAACTTCTGTGATGGACCATGAAGAGGGCTCTAATATTTGGAGTTAGAGAAAAAGAAATCAAGGAAAACACTAGTTCAAGATTTTTACTGTATTTTTAAAAGTTATATGTATGCATATTTGGGAGACAATAGCCTTGGATTTAATGTCTGTAGGAGTGACTTTTAAAACAACTTTGTACAATCAAGTTGCATCTGAGAGTATGGATAGAGCTAAAACAAAATGATAGCTAAGAGCACTTGCAGCTTTTTCAGTGGAACTGAATTTGGTTCCTAGAACCTGTATTTGATGACTCAAAACCACAGGCAAGTCCAAATCCAGGGAATCCAATACCACTTTTGACCTTAACTGGCACCATACACATGCATATGCAAGGAAAGTATTAAAATATACCTTTAAATAAATAGGCAGACCATCACATCGATATTTATAAGGTATATATTTTGTATGTCTAAATAAAAAGCTGTTATCTAATTCAAACATATATATCTATTCATTTTATTTAAATAATTAACTCAAATTATTAAAAGACAATACATACTATCAAATTTCAATATATCCATTTGAGACAGAACTAACATATCTTACCTGAGTAAATGAAGCCAAGCCATTTTATATTTAACTTGTCCTAATTTTTTCAATGTTCTATATTGGTCTGGAGAAGAAATAATTTCCTCTCTGTTAACATTTATTACTCCAACAAAATTTTAAAATCTTTCTATGTATCATTTTAGGACTTATTCTATTTTGTCGTCAATGGAAAGGGCTTTCTTAACATGCTTTTGCTTGAGTTTTTTAGGGCTACATAAAATTATTGTTTTCCTTTTCTATAAGATAAAAATATTAAGGCTGGGCATGAACTAAGTAATATGTTCAGGGTTTCAAATTAGCATTTAACAAAATTCTCAATCATGAAACTTCTGATAAATTCATGAATTGTTGGAGTCTCAAAAAGTAATTTGGAAAGTTCAGTCTCTTGTAATGAGAACATTGTAAAATCCATCAGAAGAAAATATACAACCAAAGCATTCTCTTAGAAAAATAGTATTACTATTCAGAGTAACTGAGAGGAAACAATGGTTTCCTACCTTTATAATTGGGTTGTTTCAATAAGTTTACCTTAATGTGGCTTCCTTTCTTGAGGTGAGGAAATGAACATTCAAAAACATATGAGTATTTTCTTTTACTACCAGAAGTACTACTATCATGAGTATTCTTGCTTGCTATAATTTAATATCACCTATCTCATCTGTTTTCATCAAAGAAGTTTATCTGAGAATGAAGACTTGAAGTAAGAAATAACAAAATAGTTTCATATACACTCCTGAAGAATTAAAAAATAATTTTATAAAGTAAGAATTAAACTTTAAGTTAAATTACTACCATGCAATATAATATGAAATATTACATCATTATATACATAAAAATAGTGGCTCTAATACATGAAGCAATAGTTGTAATAGGGACTAGTGAGTTGGCTCAGAGGTAAACAGCAATGAATGCTCTTCCATGGGACCTTAGTTCAACTCCTAGCTCTCAATTGGTGAGCCTGTGATTTCAGGTCCAGGGAATCTAATGCTGTCTTTTGGCCTTTGTCATCACTGCATTTATGAGATGAGCAGAACAAAATACCTATACATATAAACCCAAAATGAGTAAACCTCAAGAGTTTAAAAAAGATACTAGAAAGAGAAAAATGACAAAACAAAACTAGCTTCAAGTCTATTAATTTGTGAACAATGAAGAAAAAACTAAGTTTCAAAATAAATTTCAGACTCTACTCCATAAAAAGTAATAATCATGCTAGTTAGAATATTTTTAATTGTTTTAAGAACAATATCATACAAGTATACATAATAGTTATTTAAATTATTAAATATTATTAAATTGTATGAATTAAAATTTCTGTTTCCACTTGTACCTGTTGTTATAGGAATATTGGAAAATAATAGTTTTTAAGTTATTTATAATGTCTAGTGTTTATATTCTACCATATTACAAGGTTATGTATGACTGAAGATTGTGTAATAATACAATTTTAATTTCAAATGAAAATACCTATCATGTTACCAGTTTTTGAATAAATGATACTGAACAAGTTTTTAAAATGGAACATTTTCATGGCTGTGTAAAATTGACGTACAATTTAACAGACTACTTTCTTAGTACTGATAACACTCATACTCACTCCTGATACCATCGTGAAGCATTGATGGATGTGCATTATAAGGGTATATTTTAGACTTCATTTTCTGAATACTGTTACTTGTTCTATCTCATTACTTCAGAAAATGAACTTTTCCTATGAAATGAAAGGAAAAGAATGTTACAGTCTGAGTATGAGGTATACTGCAGTAGTATATGATCTGGTGACATGCTCTTCCTAGTGGCGGCAGCTTTGTCCACTTTGCTATAAAAGCCATTGATTTTGTCCACTTTTATTAGATAAGCATTTAGAGCTACAGATATGACCATTAACCCTTGCTTATACACAAGACACATAAACAGATTTATAGTGCTTTAATAATGATACCAAATACAATATTTATTATATTTCATAATTTATTTGTGGAAAAATACAAATACATAATTTTTAAAATGACAAACAATATTTTAATGTTGTCTTCTTTGGTTTACAAATATAATCCAGCTATTATGGTTCAATGTTGTCACTGAAATGTTTATACCATCCATATTGATAGACTTCACATGTATACAAGAGCAATCCTAACACTAGAAATAATAATTCAGTGATGCCCTTGTTTACAGAAATTTCAGTCATACACTTGTAACAGTTATCAAAATTCTTTCATGACATAATCTCTAAGATTTACATATTTTGGATAACATTTAAGCTTTTTCTGTGTTCTAGCCATGTAAATATCCTGAAAATTCTATGAAAAGCACAAAGCCATGTATATTGTACTGTTGTTGAGTAAATGTTCTATAAAGTATAATTAAAATACAGAAAATGAGAGGATGTTCCTATCTTCTGTAGCCTAGTTTTTCATAAACCTCCATCTGTTTTTTGAGATGCTAAAATTTTCTATTACAGTTGTGAAATTGTCTATTTCTCTTTTTAAAATGTGTATATTTGCTTCCTGAATTTTAAAGTTCTCTTAGAAATACATATTCATAAATATAGTAACTTCATAATGCATTCATATGCTGTGTTATAAATGCCACATTTAATATGTAATCATCCTTTTCCTGAAGTCTACTTTGTATAACAATAATGTAGCGACTCCAGGACTTTTTAGAATAGTTTTTATTTTTATCTATTCCATTAACACCTGTTTCTGATTGTAGTGTACAGTACATCTGCCTTGAAATATGTTAATGATATGATTGGAAGCACATCCAACATTTTATTACCCTTCTATTGATTTGTTTTTACACCCTTGCCCTTTCTATTTCTTATGTTGGAGAATATATTTTTAAATATTTCATTATGATTTAAGGACTAAACTTCACCTTTGCCTTTAAAATAAAATGTAATGGTCATTGGAGAGATTATATTCTGCTGTCTGAATTTTTATAGAGCTTTTTAGCTAAAATACTCATTTTCAGGATTGACAGGCAAGTTGTAATAATATAGTTCCCTTAAATGCATCTGTGCCATGAATATATGGTTTATTTAATACATATAATTTCCATGGAATTGAAATTTCTATTGTTTCACTATCTGATACAATTTTATTAGATCTAAGTAACTTTCTATAATATAACAACAATGCAACTAAATATTTTATATCAAGATTTATTTAGTTCTTAGTTTTAGAAGGCTATCTCATGTTGAAAACAGAATTATTTCACAATGTGTTTCTTTCAGTATATAAAAAGAATAACCATTAAGGATATCTGAAGAAGCCAACAAATTACTAATGATCTATGGGAAGGAGACTCAATGGGGGAAGATAGTTTTCACTGTTTTAAATGGTTAAAAATACTATGACATATTAAAGGATTAAAGTTAAGATAGGGAGTTCCTCTTACAAGAATGAGTGTGCTGTATGATAAACAACACTAAAGACCTCAAAAATCACATGGAAATATACTAACCTACACACGCGCACGCACACACACACACACACACACACACACACACACACACACACACACACGGAGAGAGAGAGAGAGAGAGAGAGAGAGAGAGAGAGAGAGAGAGAGAGAGAGAGAGAGAGAATTCAACTATAACAGGACAACAATCCTTACTGGACACCAGAGAATAACAAATAAATAGCCCAGCTCAAAGCATAGGTTACAGCTTTTGGAGCAGTTGGCTGGAGAGTTCCTATAGACCACTAAACTTTCCAGGCTCTTGTTAATATTAGTGGTAATGCCCAGAATTTGACCCTCAAACCCTACTGATAGCAAATACTTCAGTCATAGAACATAGAGAAACCATGCATAAAACTGACTTTACTGACTTATTCATACTGGCTAACTTTTTTTGCAACTTTTTTTTTCTTTTTTTTAATTAGAACCAGGATTGTTTTACATGACAATCCCAGTTCCCTTCTCCCACCCCTCATCCCCCACCCCCTCCCAACTAAAACCTTATCTGTTGCATATCTTTTCTGCTCTCCCTGGATGGTGAGGCCTTCCATAGGATGTCATCAGAGTCTTTCATATCATTTGGGATAGGGCCTAGGCCCACCCCTGTGTGTCTTGGCTCAGGGAGTATTCCTCTGTATGGAATGGGATCCCAAAATCTACACCTATGCTAGGGATAAATACTGGGCTTGTACAGGAGGTTCCATAGATTCCTGAGGTTTCCTCACAGAAACCCATGTTCCTAGGGTCTGGATCAGTACCATGCTGGTATGCCAGCTATCAGACTGGGAGCAAGAGTTCCCAGATATTCAGGTCAGCTGTTTCTGTGTGTTTCACCAGCCTGGTCTGGACCTCTGTGCTCTTCACTGGTCCTTCTATGCATCTGGGTTCCAGTTCAGTTTGGTGATTAGTTATGGGTGTCTGCTTCTACTTCCACCAGCTGCTGGATGAAGGCTATAGGATGGCATATGAGTCAGTCATCAATCTCATAATCAGGGGAGGGCATTTAAGGTAGCCTCTCCTCGGTTGCTGAGATAGTTAGCTGGTGTCATCTTTGTAGATCTCCAATTAGGTGAAGTGCTAATAATGCTGCTGGAGTAGAATAAAATCCATCTATTATACCAAAGCTGTGTAAACTTTCAGCTCAAATAATGGCTAGCATGGTAGAATATGACTTCTGATGAAATACTCAGGAATGGAGTCAATAACAAGTTTCTGATTAGATTGAAATATTGGTCCCCAATATGAAACCAATACATGACACAATTATCCAGCTAAGAATCTGTGGATAGATAAGGCATAGGCCTACTGCTACATTTTACTAAATGGAAATAGCATCAAGCTGACCCGTAATTTCCTCAAATCAATGCATCTCTTAGCCCTCATTTGAGAAGCTTCTATTTGAAGCAAATAATGATTTACACAAAGACAAACCATTGGCCCAGTTATAGAGAAACTGCACAATGCTTGGCTATAGATGAAACTTATACAAAACATCCCTTCATTCTAAAGCCCATGAATCATTGTATAATAAGAAACAGAAAGATAGTAGGACTGCTGCAAAGATGCATTATTTGCTGGACACAGAAAGCAGCTATAACTATGAATAAGGCAGCCTGCCCAAGACCAGTGTAAGCCCATATTATACCAAATCCCTGCATGAAGATAGGGAATGGGCACTTAATCTCACCCTGCTTATGAAGCTATTGGTCATCTTTGGATACTGGGAGATGGAGTGATGTTTCCATTGAGAATGTAGATATTCACAGATTGACCACATTAAGGTGGAAGACGAAACATACAACATATTATGTATGGCAGCACAACTTGCTACTAATGAGAAACACACACACACACACACACACACACACACACACACACACAAACACACACAGGAAGTTTAATTGGTAGGAAAAGACTATGTATATGCAAAAAGTTCATGGTAGGTTATGAATGTAATTTAAAACCACATGTGGAACCAACAAAGCAGTTTAAAATGTATGTTAAATACGTACATTCATACATAAATACAAATGCACACAATATATATGCATATGTACATATACTATATATGTATGTATGTATAAAAATGAAAGTACATTTAATTTATACAATTTGTTTCTTATAAGTAAGCTATAATTCACTAAATTGCTTGTTACATGCATTTTCTCTTGTAGGGTTCTCATAGTTTTTCATTAATTTTCAGAAGTTGATCTATGAGACCTCTACTATAGTCTTTTAACATATTTCCATATGGTTATTTTTGTTGAGATTGAAGATTTATTTCATAGGCTGGTATACTCACCTAGTTTACAAAGTTGTGAACCATATTTTTCTCAAGTATATCATTCTGTTGTTTTTCTCTGCTGCATGCTCTAAATGTCAGGGTTTGGGGTTGCTAGCTATTGATATTTATTTTTACACTGCTGTGCAATTTCTGCATTTTTGTTAGCTCCTTTTTATGGAAATAAATTTCCCATTTAAAATTTTATTTATAGTGTGTCTGGATGTGTATAATGTTATATATGATTTATAGTATTCAGATGTCTATGTCACGAATATCTTCAGTTCATTCTGAAATGTGCTGCTGAAGTCATCTGTAAAATTTTCATTAAAATGTATACATTTTTTAGTTTTAATTGCTATATTTCATTCCATTCAAAATTGGTTGTTTTTCTTCTTTAAGTTTTTATTCCATTTTAGAATGTATTTTTTAACCTTCTTTAACATGATTTGTGATACAAAAATTTAAATATTGGTCTCATTGTAATTCAGCATCTAGATTGTCTATTGTTATTTTTCATATGTACAGTTAATATTTTTGTGTTAAGTTTGATTTATTCTGGTTAGTACAAAAAATAAATTGTTGGTATTCATTTTCAGTGTTTTCCCAAAATTTGTGAAATTTTTGTTTCTAAAGGGGAATTTAATTTATTCTGAGATGTCACAAGGTAATCAAATAATTAAAACGTAGTTGTTTATCTAAGAGATGGCTATACATTTAGAAAGTAGCATTAGAAAGATTTCAATAGTGAATGAACAAGGATTCCTATAATCCTAATATATAATTTCCTAAATGTTTTCTCAAACAAACCCAAGGGATCATGAACATTTGATGTACAGGTATACAATACAAATAAACTCCTAATACAAAAGAAAAAATGACAGACACATTTATTAAGAAAAAAATCTGATCCCTTGGAATTGAAGAAAAGATAATTTCCATTTGGTAGGTACACTATCATTACATACAAGAGGCTGCTCTAGACAGCACCAGAAATTTCTGTGAAGTTCTATGCTACCTTTATTGTGGTATCATAAAAATATTGTAATGGATACATAAAAGAAATAGGCTATCTTAAGGTTCTCTAAACGAACATAACTGATGTAATGAATTGTATAGAGCAATTTATTAACTGGGATGGGTAGTCCAACAATTGTTCTGTCAGTGCTGTAGAAGATGAGAACTTGGTAGATTATCAGTCTAAGAGGTTAGATCCCTCAATAATACTAGTATGGTTACAAAGTCCTAGAGAGAAGCTGGTCTCCCTTCAGTCCATGTTTTATGCCAAAGAAGCTGGGTTTTAATGACAAAGGTGGGTGCAGTAACAATGGCAAAGACATTTACCAAGAAGAAACAAAACTAGTCAAACAAGAACTTTCACTTTTCATTTTTTCACTACAGCTCTTACACTCTGACCTGTTTAAATCTGGGCCATCACATGAAGGTACTGTGCATTTCCAGAGAATATTCTTCATAGTTTATACTTCTTGGATGTAAATTCACAGACCTGCCCAGGGATTCCACAGATGATCAAAATTAAGTACAAAGATGTCTAGATCTTTCTGGGGACTGCAAGTTGTTAAGAAAGAGGTATCATTCAGTTTCTTTATTGAACCAATAGCCAACTCCAAAAACAACTCTTCACAATGAGTGAAG
Source organism: Cricetulus griseus (assembly GCF_003668045.3). NCBI lineage: Eukaryota > Metazoa > Chordata > Mammalia > Rodentia > Cricetidae > Cricetulus > Cricetulus griseus. The sequence goes on along the minus strand of NW_023276807.1, from coordinate 236,024,467 downwards.
AGTTAGACAGCTTCTCAAATTAAACTTGCTTGCAGTACAAGAATGATTGTATGCTATAATGGTCTGAGCCACCATTCAAGATGTCAGTAATGTTTATTGTCTCACTATGCACTTGAGGTAGAAAAGTCAGAGAAATGAGCATACACTTAATGGTTATCAGAAGAAGAATCTGATCTGATTTGGTATTTGGAGAAACCACATATTGATGATGTCCCTACTGAGAGTTTATAACCTCCATATAATGTAAGTAGTCTTTGTCTTGTTCCTTGAACAATGATTAAAACTAGTATGTCAGATTATATTGAATAATCCTCTTTTGTCTCATAAATAAGAGATCATTAATAAATGATAAACAAAACATATTATTCCACTTAAAAAGAACAAACTGCATAGATTCAAAGTAATATACTGCTAGGATCTCAAACAATTATTTGCCTTAATTTAAGGTATGATGAAGAATGTAGTATCATTACTAGAACAAATTTTGAATATTTTTGATTATCGATTTTGTGTTGATATTATCATTTGATTGAGAACTGAATATCAGAAACCATTCACCTTGACATATATTATCAATATCTCATTAGATTATTTTTAATCAGGCTAGGTCAAATCTCTCATCATTTGAAGTAATACACTATTAGAAATCTAGATCAACAGGGCAGTCTAAGGGTATCAGTTGTGTCATATATCTTCAACAGGCCAAAATATAATTTTGATACAGCATGCACATATGTAGTATGTAAGATAAACCTTTTTCTAATAAAATCATGAAAATCTCATCTTTTTTTTCCATTTCTAAGACTAGCCAAATTAAAACAATAATAAAGCTTAGTGTTGTATTTTATTTTTATATACTTATTCTTTGTTACTGTGTAGCTTATAGATCACATTTTACCAAAGATCCATCACAAATTTTAAGATATTCCAGATGTGTGTTACTGCTCTTATCTTAAGAGCTTTACCTGCTGTAATCCTAACAAGCTGGTTGTAAACTCATTCAATAATAACACATTGGCATTTTCAGAATGATGATGACAATTGTCAAAATATGCATGCATTTATGTACCTAATGTGCCCTGTGCAATGAACAAAATTATTATGGATCCCAGTGTGGTGGTACACACTTTTAACCCCAGCCTTTGAGAAATATAAGCAGGAAGCTTTCTTAGTTTTCATGGTTAGCTTAGTCTATGTATCAAATTTAAGGCAAGACATGGCTACATAAAGAGAGTCTGTCTCAAAGAAGAGGAGGAGGAAGAGGAGGAGGACGAGGAGGAGGAAGAGGAGGAAAAGAAGGAGGAGAGAAAGATAGAGACAGAGAGAGAAAGAAAAGGTATGGGAGGGGAGGTGAACGGCAGGGAAGGAAGAGAAGAGAAGAAGGGAAGGGAAAGTAAAACTTGCTGTGTGTTGTCTTGGCTAGTCTTGGTTGTCAAATTGATATACCTGTGAAGAAGGGACTTCAGAAGTTGATTGATCAGATTACTCTGTTTGTACTAATATGGGCCTTTTTTGTTTCTAAATGATGGAGGATATCCTGTCCTACCGTGGTCTTGACATCTCTGGGCAGATAGATCTGTACTGTATAGGAATGATAGTTGAGGAGACACATGCCAATAAGCAGGGTTCCTCTCTGATCCATGCTTCAGTACTTTCCTCTGAGGCTCTTCCTTAAGTGTCTTGAGTTTTTGACTTGACTTCTCCTCAGTGATGGAATATATCCTTTAAACCAAATAAACTCTTTTGTTTCCAAGTGGGTGTGGGTTATTGTTTTATCATACTAGCAAATAAAATTCTCAGGAGGAGACTGGGAAATCCTATGGAAGGATGTTCTGAATCTTTTTTCATAGTCTGGAACAAAACTTTTAGTCTCTCTCTGTCACTTTCTCTCTTTGTCCTTTGTATAATCAAAATATTTCAAATTTTAAAGAAAACCATTCATGTTCTTAGAATGTCTTTGAGAATTGTACTTGTCATTGTCAGTGATGAATGAAAACCTGTGGATCTTGTGAAATAATTTCAAAAGTTCTCTATTGCAAAAAGTAATCCCTTGAGAATGCACTGATTATATCACTCTACAGACACTGGATCTTGTTCAGTACAGATGAGTTAATTATTTTGGTTGTTTAACTGTTGCTTTTTGCAAGATTGTCAGGCTTCTCCAAGTACTACAAAAGAACAGCCCTTTTAGTCATAAAAATATCAAGAATAAGTTCAATATTTTCTGACAAAAAACCTTTTATCCTTATCCATATTTATCACATTGTGTCATTCTGAAACTTTTTGATAGCATGATATCATTTATCATTTATTACCTCTGTTATCTCTTTTGCTGTTGACAGGACACTCACTGAATCAAAGATGCACATGCTCCACAAGGCTCCATGGGAAAAGTGCCAAGTAACACTCTCCAGATGTCCATTTCTTTCCAAAAATATTGATTTCCATCTCTGAAATTGATCCAAGTGTCCCCTGATAATAGTGACAGCTTACTGATCTTTTCAATGAATGAACCAAAAGAGTTAAAACCATGGTGGCCTCTTAACACATTTTGAGCTGGCACTGGCTGTGAGGGAAGATTAGCAAAGTGTGACATGGCTGAAACATACTTAGTCACAAATATTACTGCTACTAATTTAAAATTTTCCCTTGGATGTGAATATTTCTGTTCATTTGTACTTTAAAATTCTTATAGTGTCAAAAACTATGCAGAATATCATAAATTTCATGGTGGGTGATTTGAGATGAACCTATGATGCTTTGTAATGTAATCAGAATACTGACCACAGTATTTAAACAACCAATAATATCACAGCTAAAATACATATTTAATTGCTTGTATTTCCCTTTCGTATAATGATATTCATTGCATTTGTATAGTGTGATGTAGTGTGTGTTTGTGTGTGTGAGAGATAGAGAGATCCAGAGACAGACAAAGAGAGAGAGGGAGAGAGAGAGAGAGAGAGAGAGAGAGAGTATGAATTGGACTAATTGAGCTATTTTGAAATGTAAGAAATACATAGAAATAGGGAGGACATCTACTAACACTTCCAATACAGAATATGTTGACATTGAAAGAATGGGCACAAAAAATATTGCCAGATGAATGGAAGCTTGGGAAGCATATATTTTCCAATTATTGTGCCACAAAGTGGCTAAGGAATTAATGAATTAGTGGAAAACCCCTAAAGAGTTTCTTACTGTCATCACTTAAGTGTTGAGATACACTAAACCTGAGAAAGATAACTAGTCTAATCTTCCTATCATTGAATTTGAAGAAGTACTTTAAGAGGAATCATTATTATAGGTAATTTGACCATTATTACAAATAAATGTAATATCGAGTTTCAAAAAATTAACAAGAAGCAGGTATTTGTACTACATGAAACAATGCAACATGTTTAACAATTTCCCTACTTATGTATTTTATATTAGTTCATAAAGCTAATTAGTGGCTTGAAAATGATATATTTTCAATTTAAAAGTGGTTGGGCATGAAGTGAGATATTAGTAAATGTTAAGAAAAGAGCAAATGATCAGTGTTATTATAGATGCTTTTAAAATAAAATTAATTATGAATGAATATTTGAATTATAGGTGGTTATGGTGCAAACAATTTTGAAATATTTTATAGTTTCCATAACATTAGAAAGGAAATGATAGGATGATCACATTCAATAATAGACAAGCATATCTAAAAGACTTGAGTGACCAGTAATAATGATATGTTTTTGTTGAATTTTATTTTAAAGGTCACATCTTCTATATGCAGTATACACTATAACTAGCAACAGTTTACAAATGTGAAAAAATGAGGCTAAGAAACATGCTGTAATGATGCTAAATTACAGTTAGCATATTAACTAGTGGACATGTTAGTGGAAAACAAGTGGTACTATTCAACATAACAAAGTTTTAAAAAGTTCAACACTTTATACACAGAACTTAATGCCAGTTCAATATATAAATATAAAACAATGATCCCAGAGGATGGAAGACATCCATTGACAAAATATTGTTCCAAAAAATGAAAATTCTACATGAGAAGTTACAGTGCTCCAGGAAAAGTTTAAGCTAATAGATGGAAAAGTAAAATATGGGAACACAAGGGAAAGGAACTACATCCTCAAACGTGTGGCATAAAAGGATCTGGTACCCAGGGATGCTAGAATTCATCATTAGTCTGGTGACCTGACAATGGACATGACTAAAATAAACAGATGAGCTGATATTGAGACATTTGAAAATGCATGGACCTTTAGGGCTTACCATCAGAAAATTCATATTGAAAAACTGATCACACTTTGAATGATCACTTTGTATGAATTCAACATCATTCCCAAACAAATTTATCTTATAGATTTCATGATCTCAAAATAGTCAAGCGCATATGACAATTACTAAATGTATGGTACCATACATTATTGAAGATACTATCACAGCAAACAACTCTTCCTGGTGGAATGGTATTATTAAACATTTTACTTAGAGACATTTGTTTAAAGATAGCCTATTAAATAGTGTATCAAATACAGTGTAGTATTATAGCTGTAGCAAATATTTGATTTTTTCTCAAATCAAGTATTAGGTAAATATTATTGGAAAAATTTCATCATAATTGTTTTTAAACAAATATAATGACAAATTCAATAATGATGGATTTTCAATAATGATATTAAGAATGAATTATAATACACATATAGCTTTTCACATAATAGTGATAAAATTTTAATAATTTTTTTCTGAAAAATAAAATTATGGTTTTGAGTTTACTGATTCTAAAATGAACCCTAATACTATTGCATTGATTTTATATCTAATACTGTAACTTTTAAAAAACTTACAAGACACAACAAATCAATATAAGGATTTACACTAAGTTTTCAAAAAATTAGTAGATAAAAGGCCATCAGTTATTAATGACATAATTATCTTTCAATTGATTTGTCTGTTATAAATTAATTTGTATTATTTTATAAGATCGTATATATTACAAGTAGAATTCCAAAAAATCCTTTTTCTCTTCTCTATATCGAATATATTATACATACAAGTAGTATGTATATAATATTATATTTATTTAATTACCTACTCATCCCAATTAAGTAGTTTTATTGAGTGTCTAAAGAAAGATATTGAGAAAACAATCAACTATGAAATTGATAAAAGCAACATCTTTAATTTACCATTAATTTATGCTAAGAGGCTCATGTTTTATTGAGTGTTGTTCTGAATGTGGGTTGTATGGGTTGTATAGACGACAATGATGATAACACACAGTCAGTTAGACTTGCACTGATCTGTTTTCTGTTAGTCTCATAAAATTCTTTTTCTAGTGTAGTGGGTTCTGAAACATTAAAATTCAATTTGCAGATTCACATGCTCTAATGTTCTAGATAATAATTCTACCAAGAGGTCCTTGACATTGAAGGCAGGAAGAGATCAACCACTCTGCATGGTTTTCCCTATTGATAAAGCCAGCAGAAGAGAATAAAGCTGAAGGTCTAGTGACAAGACAGAATTGGCTTTCACTGTGGAAGTAGTGGAGAGATACCTGGACAATTACAGTAGTTAAACCCCTAGCAACTTTGTCAAATGCATAAACTCCTGGGAAATTCAGGGACACACTAAATCTTCTAATAGCTAAGTGAAATCTCTTGGGTTTCATTGTTTCTTTATCATTGCTAGAAATTTACAAGTATTTTTGAAACATGAGCCAACATTGAATGATCCTAAATAATGTACAATAATAGCCATAAAGGGGAGAAAGGACAGATAAGAGGAGAGAGGGGAGAGAGGGAGCAAGGGCAGTTATCTCCTTGCTCACTTCCCTTCCACACACCCTACTTGGGAGAGTTATGATATACTCCATTAAGTAATGCAAAATTGAATTGACAACTCAGACACTGTGTGATCAGGGCCATAAAATGTCATGAAAAACTAAGTGACTTCAAAGCCTATGACTGAAATTCTATTTTGTCAGAGTACCGAGACCTTGATTGATTCTGCTTTCTTGAGGTTTCATTTCATAAGAATGTATGTTTTCAAAACGTTGAACTTGTCTTTTATTTCTTTTCATCTTAGAGATTCAAAATAAACACATATTTTGTCCATTCTCTTTCCTGCCTTGCTGTTTTTCAAATTCATGGCATCACTTTCTTATTAATTGTTTTTACTGAAAGTATTAATAGTAGAGTTTCTCAATCTGTGGCTCACAGCTCCCTTTGGGGGTTAAACAACCCATTCCCGTGGATCAAATTTCAGATATACTATATATTAAATATTTATATTATGATTCATTGCAGTAGCAAATTTACAATTATGAGATAGAAACAAAAAAGTATGGTTTGGGGTCACCACACATGGAAAAATTTAAAAAATGGCCACAGCATAAGGATAGTAGGGAATCACTGGTCTGTAGACTTAATAGAGCATACACCACATTCACTTGAATTAACTGGAATTTTCTAGTAGATGGTTCTTTGATAGGCAAACTATGTTGACTCCATTTTTGATGTAGTTGATGCAATAGTCTTACCTGAACTAAATTTGTTGCAATTACATATTATTTATAATTTCTAAATTTGTCAAGCTTTGAGCAGTTTGACAAAATACATATGGTATTTGAGAATGCAATTTTTGTTCAAGTAGTTAGCTTTTTGTACATGATCTATTTTATAATTTTAAACCAGCTTTGTTTTATTAAATATTTCACAGTGAATTTCTTTTCTAAGAGGAAATATTTGTTTGGTTTTGAGCCACCTTCCCTCTGAGTAGTTCCGTCTTGTCTTATCCCATGGTTTTGTTTAGCAGTCTCTGAAGTCGCAGAATTGCAAGTTTCTCCCACAATAGCTGTTTAGTAGATATTCTTTAAAGAAAAATAAAGATAGTATCCCCTATTGCTTCGTGAGTGTGTTTACTCTTCTTTCTTCTTTTTATCTCACTTTTTTTTAAATTTAACATTGTGATATTTAAGTTCTATGTGCTTGGGACATTTTAAAATGGTTTTCTGGGAACATAAAATTTATCCTAATTATTACCATCTAAATTAATATTCTAAACATGTTCCAAACACAGGAAATTTCAATGACTTTTTTATACTTTTGTCATCTTTCAATTCTTATACCGACATCTTTCTTTCTTTCCTCCTTTCTTTCTCGCTCTTTCTTTTTCTTTCTTTTTTAAATTACACACAGACAGTAATAATTGTAACTGACAAAATAAATTAATGTGGTTTAATACTTATGAACATATCTGCTTTGATATTCTACTTTATTTCCAAAGTTTGAAAATCCATTCCAGTTCCAATTCATGTAGTTTTTGTGTGGGTGTCATTGGGGCCTTTTTTATTTCAATTCTCACCTCCATCTTTTCACCCTGAGGAATCAACACTTATTTCCCAGACACCAGCCTTCTTCTGAAAGGTTCTATTTAGAACTAAGTTCTGGAAGAACCAAGAGAGCATACACCACATTCACTTGAATTAACTGGAATTTTCTAGTAGATGGTTCTTTGATAGGCAAACTATGTTGACTCCATTTTTGATGTAGAATAAGAATCAATAAGAATCCAAATGCAAATATGTAATGTTAACTGTGGGAAGAATCCAAATGAAAATAGGTAATGCTTCTTGTTTGAAAGCATTTCATAAGATAACTCAGTTTTTAGTTGATTAAAAGATAATTTTCACCATCGTGGGTTAATTAAAATTGGATGGTAAATAATCCATTATTACAACGAAAGTAATAAATGAGACAAAATATAATATAGTTCTTCATTGTGTTCCATTTTATAGCATAAAATTAGTAATAGCTTCATTACATAAGGTAAAATTATATTTAATTCTGGATTGGTACTCTTTTCCATAATTATTTCATACTTGCAAATTTTCTGTGACTAGCTTCTTTTTTATTTCACAACATAATGTAGTAATTATCTAGTAATACACTTATAAAATTAGAATTTAAATCTTTCGAATATGTCAAACACTACCTGCCTGTATTAATATGACAAGAACAGAGAGACAGAGAACAATGCCCATTCATAATTCACATACTTCATGGAAGAAGATCAAAATTTTGTGGGTGTACCCATAGAACAATATTAATAAGCATACATGCACATAATCTTGATGAAGAATAGAATTGGTCAGAACATCATTACTTGAAAATTTAGGACATATTTAGTAAAAGGATCATCATTGAAGATTGAGTTGAGGGAAGATTAGAGTGCGGCGTCCACTCTTGACCAGCAAGAAAGACGCCACACCGAGGAATCTTCTTCAGCACAGTTTAATCGGGAACCTCTTTGCTTTTACAGTGTATAATGGCGGCGGGCCCCGGGCCGAGGGAGACGGGGCCTGATATAGTCTACATCTACCAATCACCTAACCCTACGTGGCGCGCCAGGATAGGTTGTCTCCAAGCAGAATTAAGAGGATACATGACCTTTACCATATTTGGAGTTGTTTACTACAGAGAGCGCTCGCCGTCGGGCTGGCGGAGGGCAGAAACCGGCGCCATCTTTTGGGTGCGGTTTTCTGCAGCTCCCTACAGTTCCCCCTTTTTGTTTTAATATTATAGGAGTAGCAGTATCTATCTGTTGTCAGATTTCAGTCATCTCTGTCTTAGGTTCAACCCCAGTGTCCCTATCTTACCCGTCAAAGAGTCACTGTGTCGCCCTCACAGGCTCATGTCTTAGGTTGAAGGGAACACATGTATGCTTATTCGCTCAGCATGAGGGTAGGTGCCCGTCATTGAGCATGACTGATTCAGATACGCATCACTCACTCAGCAAGGGCGAGACAGACATCTATTTGTCTGTCAGCATGGATAACCATGCTTGAGGGGACTGTCCTGCTTCCACAGCAGCAAAGGCCTGTACCAACATAGCAGCTTGGGATTTTTGCGACTTCCTGATCCTGCATAGGCACCACAAGCAAACAAAAATGGCTAACAGCATCATGGAAAACATAACCCCTACTCCAGCCCATTCCTTAACTAAACTAAAGGCTTGTGCAATCATGGTATTACTTCTCTGCTGTATGACCCTCATCCTGCAGATACACCATAACGCTATGAAACTAACTAGGATAAGCATTCCTCACAGGGCACCCATTCCTGCCCATTCTTTCAGATGATTCATGGCTTGAGTGATCCACGCAGACAGTCCTTCCGCAACCAAGATGTCGACCCTGGTGGAATTCACATGCACTATGGAGAGTCTCAGCTCCTGCATCAGCTTGTCAAAATCCCCAGACCAGTTGCCTAGAAGATACTATGAAGGTTGTTTAGACATATATGCTGCTAAGGAATAATTCTGATAGGAAACAGCTGTTACACACAAACCAGGCATTCTCCATTCACATTCCAACTGTGCCAGTTGCCATAAAGTATCCAATTGTTCTTGCAATAGATCAATGTGTTGATTCAAAACCATAATGCCACCTTTCAATTGAGCATTAAGGGTAGATTGGATATCCAATGCAATCTCCATATGCTAAGTGCAGCAATTTCAACTCCTTACTAGTTAAGAGAATATCATCCATATAGTGGACACATCTCACAGCAGGGTATTTCTCTCTAATAGGAGCAATAGCATGACACACAAAAAGCTGACACATAGTGGGGCTATTGGCCATACCCTGGGGTAAAACCACCCACTCATATAATGGTATGGAGAATAGAAGGTAAAGTAAAAGCAAACCTAACACTATCCTGCACACATCACAAATCAGGTTCTTCATGATTGGGTAGGGCTGACAGCAATGGTAAACCACGCTGCACAGGCCCCATGACTTGCATCTATTTATTTCCTTCAGCTGTTCTAACGTCTCCTGCCCCTCTTCTACAGCCTTGCGGCATCTTTGATCCTCTAGACAGCTGCGAACCATTTTCCAAATAGGCCTCGTCCCTGGCTTCAGCGTTCCCTGTGCCCAGACAAAATCTAGATCTTTTCCAAGCTTATCCCAACTAGCCACAGTGAGATTGCCTGAGGCTGCGATGTTAAAAGGCAGCCAAATCACCACTATAATAGCGGGGTCCATTAACTTACTCTCACTCTGCAAATTAAAGCAGAAGCAAGGTTTTTTACTTTCAGTTCGCTTTTGTCGCAAACAGTGTTGCTCCTTTCCGGAGACTTTATTGCCTCTTTCCCGAGGGCTTTGTTGCTCCTTTACCGGGAGACTTTATCGCCTCTTTCCTGAGGGCTTTGGTGCTCCTTTACCTGAGACTTTATCGCCTCTTTCCCGAGGACCTTGGTGCTCCTTTACCGGAGACTTTATCGCCTCTTTCCCGAGGACCTTGGTGCTCCTTTACCGGAGACTTTATCGCCTCTTTCCCGAGGACCTTGGTGCTCCTTTACCGGAGACCTATCTCCGCATTCACCGCGGACTTTACAGTTCCACTTACCTTGGGAACTTACCCCAACTGTGAGAAGTTCTGATTCCCCGTACGTACAGGCCACTACTCGCGGCGGTGGCGGCTTCCCCGTACGGGCCACCACTTGCGGCGTCCACTCTTGACCAGCAAGAAAGACGCCACACCGAGGAATCTTCTTCAGCACAGTTTAATCGGCAACCTCTTTGCTTTTACAGTGTATAATGGCGGCGGGCCCCGGGCCGAGGGAGACGGGGCCTGATATAGTCTACATCTACCAATCACCTAACCCTACGTGGCGCGCCAGGATAGGTTGTCTCCAAGCAGAATTAAGAGGATACAAGACCTTTACCATATTTGGAGTTGTTTACTACAGAGAGCGCTCGCCGTCGGGCTGGCGGAGGGCAGAAACCGGCGCCATCTTTTGGGTGCGGTTTTCTGCAGCTCCCTACATTAGAGGACAGCAAGAAAACAGATACCTTAATAGAGGGAGGCATTATAGCTTTAAAGAGAAATCTGGCACCAGGGAAATGTGCAGAGATATACAAGGATGACCCTGACTAAGATTCTAAGCAATAGTGAAGAGGCTATCCTAAAATCCCTTCCCCTATAATGAGATTGATGACTACCTTATATGTTACGATGAATATTTCTACCAAAAGCCGCCTGAGCCCCACCGCCACATGTGTGCTTGCCAGCCACCCTCCCAAGTTAGGCACAAATAAATATACAGAGTCTTGTATTAGGTTCAAAGCTGCTTGGCCAATGACTAGGACTTCTTATCTGTTAGCTCAGTCTTAAATATCATAACTCTATATATTTTATATGACTTAGCTTATCGGATGCCTTATTGGCGTCCCTCCTTGCTGGGATCACAACATGCCGCTGGAGCAGGAGGGGAAAAAAAGGGGCGCTTCCTGTTTCTCCTTCACTTAAATATGAGTCTCCTTTCTATGTCACTTACTGCCTGGATCACACTTCTCTACTACACTTCCCAGAATCCTCTTTGACTCCTAGTCCTGTCTACTTGCTGTCTCATTGGCCAAATAGTATTTTATTTAACAATCAATAAGATAAACATACACAGAAGTATTTCCCCATCCCTTATATGCCATCCTAGAGTGTTCATCCAGTAGCTGATGGAAGCAGAGGCAGAGAGACTTAGCTAAATTCCTGGAATCCAGTTGTAGAGAGGGAGGAGTAATGAGCAAAAGGGTCAAGACCAGGCTGGGAAAAACCACCAAAACAGGTGACCTGAACAAGGGGGAGTTCATGGACCCCAAAATGACAGTTCAGAAACCAACATAGAACAGAACCAGGCCCCCGAAGTGTGGGTGTCAGTTAGGAGACCTGGGCAGTCAATCTGGACAGTTTATGGGGCCTCTGGTAGTGGATCATTTATTCCTAGTATGGGAATAGATATAGGGAGCCCATTCCTCATAGAGAGATACTCTCTCAGCCTAGACACATGAGGGAGGGCCTAGACCCTGCCCCAAATGATTTGACAAACTGATGATCCCCCATGAAAGGCCTTACCCTTTCTATGGAGCAGAAGAGGGATGGGATGAGGGTCAGTGGGGGGCATGGGAGGATGTGAGGGAGAAGGAACTGGGTTCAATATATACAAGAAACAATATATTGTTTCTAATTTAAACAAAATAGAATAAAAAAAGGGAAAATTTCCTATACGTGTACAAATTGGTTTCAAATATTTTAACTAAAGAGTCCAAATAAAATGGGTTTGGCTTCACAATAGGGTTCAAACCAAGGACTAAACAACATAGTTTCGAGGTTATCAATGACAGTAACAGTCAGAAAAGTGGACCATACAATAAAGCACTGTAGAATGAAGGTATATGTAGCTGTTCAGGAGAGCATTATATTTTGAAGTAAGTCAAACCTCAAAAGTGAAATATTGCATATTTTTATTTATATGTGGAAATGAGCTAAAATGTCTTCAAAAAGAAGACTACAGTCCATATAACAGAGTTTAGATATAGAGCAAGGGACTAGGGATAAAAGATGACTCTCCCTAAGAAGGGAAAATAGAATAGATACTTAAAAGGTGAAAGCAGTTGTGACTGGAAGTGGAGTATCAAAAGAAAAAAAGATGGACTTAGTGGTGAGTGTGAGAATGAAAGGAGGGGAAGCTAAACCTAGGGACCATTTGAGGCATTGTATGGAAAAATAATAAAATAGAAGCTTCCTGTAATATATACTTATATAAAAGAAAATCGAGTTACCAAATAACTAGGGAGATAAAGTCTTACCTGAACATCTCTAATCACCAAATTAAGACTCCAGGTTTGGGAATGTGTCATACTGAATTGAGCTGTTGGCCAATGGTTCCACATGGGAAACCCCCAAATACCAAGACTATTGCCAATGATATTGTTTTCTCTCTACATATAGATGGCAATGGCCTCTTTCCATTGACACTACCAACCCCACTGACAGAAGAAGGAAAAGTGAAACTGGTTCTTATATGAAGACTTTAGCCATACTGACTAGTGTTCCGAGTACTGCAAAGAAATCTCCTTATTACCAAAGGAAAAAGCTAAATACCAGCAAAGCTCTAAAATCTTTGATTGACAATGGTGAACTACATGTAAGATACAGTAGCAAAATAATGTCACAAAGTTTGCAGGACTAACTACCCAATATCTCATGGGATTTAAGTTCCACTTCTTGAGATGGAACTCAACCCCAACACTGTTTATGTGTCTAGGACCTGAGAATAATTGGCCAGGGAACTAGGAACAAATCATAGGTGATAGATTGGGACCTTTCTAAAACACACGAAGTAATCTCGCACACACACACACACACACACACACACACACACACACACACTTGATATTGATGGACACATTGGACAGATGAAAATGCTTGGTTAACTTTAGAAGGCTACTTTGGGTAACAGTTGTTCTAAAGTTTGGGCCAAAAAGTAGCAACACAAAATCAGTGGAAAATATTGTATGAGTATCATGGCTAGAGATATTTCCAAGCAACTCCTTTTCACTGTATTTTTGTGAAAGAAATACCAAATGAAACTTATTAATGAAAATCGTATTTCTTAGTATTACCTCTAAGATAGAAGAACTTTACAAACATGGGGTACAATCACAACTCCAATAAGGAAAGATATAGTTCTTTACATTGCAAGGAACATTCATGGAGGATTTTCTTTCATAAGAAACATAGAAGATGAAACTAGGGGCTGATGGGAGGAATATAATAAGAGTAATGATCAAATAGTAGGACAGAGAATATTTTTACCTGGAGGATAGACAATGGTAAAGATGAAAGGGATTTGGTGCAATCTTTATCTTAACAGAGTTCCATGCCACTCAGACTATGAATAGTCAAAAGTTCAATGTTAATAGAAAAGGCAAGAAATATCAGACAGACAGACAGACAGACAGACAGAAACACACACAACACACACACACACACACACACACACACACACACACACATTCTTGCACACATGCTGGGAGTGATAGAAAAGAATCTGAATAACAAGATTTTCTTGCAAGTGAGAACTGAAAATACAGTTCAACTAATCATGTCTGAGATAGAGAAGAGAAGAGTGGCTGCCTCTATTTTCCCTGCTCATGGATAAACAAGGGCATCCTTTAGATCTATTAAATTGTAAAGAGTGACTCTGTATGAGAAAATGCATCACAGAATGTAAAAACATCTGTAAATCTGTTTGCTTTCAATATTTCTAAGAACAAGGGTCTTAGTTAAAATTTAATACAAACAATAAACCCAGAAAGTATGTATAAATGCAAATAAATTACTATTCTTTAATCTGGATACTGGAATTCATAATATTCAGTGTATCTTTAATTGGACATGTAGTGTTGCTTGTTTTTATAAACATCTTGTAACTGTATCACTCCGGAATAGAAAGATAATATGTGAGCACACTATAGATGTGTTTGGAGTTCATAAAAAGCACATGCAGACAAATTAATATATCATTTATTAATGATTTATATTTCTCCAAAATCATTGATACATTCAAGTCAAATATTTCATTCTCTGACATTCATAAATTTCGCATGCATGAAATGGAGAGATTCTCATGATTTACAACTGAGTACTTCCCGAATATTTATCAGGAAATCTGTGAGAGATGCAATTTAAGGTGAATGCATAAACTGGCCAGTTTCATTTTTTCTGGGCACAGCACAGACCACTGCCTAGGAAAGATATAGCTTGGTAGAAAATAATAAAAACTCTGAATCACTGAATAAAATTGTAGGCAAAGTTATTAAAATGTAACCCATATGGCCTTTTAATCTCAAATAATCAGTACCTATTCCGTGCAGCTATTTGTAATTTATGAATATGTATAGTTCATTCTTGGGAATTTATTTACTAAAGAACTTTGCTAGTGACCATGTATGTCTCTCGGCACATCTAACAAAACCAAGCACTGGGTGTGGAGAACCATTCTGAATGTAGCAAAATGTTCTTGGGTTGCTTTTACTCTTCTGGAAGAGTTCACTAACAGATGGCAACTTGTCACTGCTAATGGAGTGTGAGCCTGAAAAACTTCAAGGATCCATGCACAGTGTGACACCCTTCCCCTCCTCCCTTCAAGTTACCTCACAGAAATAGCCAATAATGACCTTTTTTTCTTTTCACAGATGATTCTACCTTATGTCGGCTGTTTCATTCCAAGCCACATCATGGATGTTCTCATCCAAATATGACAAAAGACTTTTCATTGTGTGACAGCTAATCTGTGTACTAAATACTGGCCACAGTGGGCTATAGGAATGATATTGTGATCAGATAGGTTCAGGCCTGAGGTCTAATCCTGGCACTGTGATCTTGGGCCAGAAATTGCAACAGCTGTGGATGTCATTGTTCCCATTAAACATGAAAAGACTGTTGTAGCAAACAATAGGCTCACCTAATATAATATATGATATCCCAAATCTTTTTATTTACACAAAGAAAGAATCATATTATTGGTTAACCAGTAAGGCTATATTCTGATTATTTTATCGGATTAAAATTTCATCTTCAAATAAAAGGTACCAATTTGGTTTCTAAAATAGGTATTTGCCAAAATTCAACATCTCATCTGTCTGTATTTAATAATATACAATTTATATAGCTCATTTTCCATATACATATATGTGTATATATATACATATATATATGTATGTATATATATATATCATAAATCTTTAAATAGGTTAACAATTTTGAAGCTGAGAAATAGCAATAGAAAATTGTAAGTTCCTACCCCAAACCATTTAATATAGTATTTACAGAATGAAGAATGGTGAGCTAAATCTAGCACCAAGCTAGGTTTAAACATTAAGCCAAAAGTATAGACTTGACTACTAAAAAATAATACAACACTATGCCTGCTGTGGTGGTTTACATGATAAATGTCTACTCTAGGTTCTGGAATTTGAGCACTTGGTTCCCATTGTTAATAATGTTTGAGGGGGTTTAATTGATACAGCCTTGCAGGAGGAAGTATGTCACTGAGAATAAACTTTGAGATGAAAAATAATTTCTTTGTTTTCTCATCTTTGGCTCCATTTTTTTTTTCAATTTCCCATGGTGATGAACTCATCCCTCCGGAACTGTAAATCCAATTAAACTTTCCCTTTTAAGAGTTGTCACAGACATCGTGTTTTACCAAGCAACAGAAAACTAAGTAGAACACCACATAATAATATGGCATTTGGGATGTTTATATAATTTTAGTTATAATTGTACTTAAATGTTGGTGATATTACCCTGAAAAGATGAAGTTGTTATTGTATCTTAGACAAAGAGCTAGTGAGTGACAAGTAAGGGCCATCAATGACAGACAGGTAAAATGGAGAGAGCTGCAGGTTTTCTCAGGATGCAAAGGCTTCTATAGGGATAAAATTAGCCACTACTCTTAAAACAAAATGGATTCTACACCTGAAAACTTATTGAAGAATAAGCATGGCTACATTAAAGCATGTACTTTCATGCTTAAATTTTGCTGTTTTACTCTCTAGGATTTTCTTCCCTTTTCAGTCCCTGCTTCCTTTCCTCCTTTCCATATTCCCTTTTCTTTTGTTCCATTCTTCCTTCCTCTCTTCTTCTTCTCTCCTTTTCTGCCTTGTGTTCTTTCCTCCCTCCATCACCAAATAATTCTCTCTCTCTCTCTCTCTCTCTCTCTCTCTCTCTCTCTCTCTCTCTCTCACACACACACACACACACACACACACACACACACATATATCATCTGCACAATATATTCATACTTCCACTTGTATTGTGACAGAACAGTTTTCAGTTTTCTTTTTAGTTGGTATCTTTTATAAAAATTGTCACAGGAATATTAAAGGTAGAATACAAAGTAATGCATAGGATAATTCCTAACATGGCAATTAAATTTAAATAAATGTAATAATATGACTAAGGGTTTATTACGAATGTTAATGTGTGTTCCGTATTTCTTTTGTGATTTATTCTTTATTCAGAGAGCACATTTAAATACTCTTAATTTCTTTAAGCTGTGTGGTGTTCTAAATCATTTGCTTTCAACGTAATTTCAGTATTTTCAATGTACTGTGACAGTATTTGTTTTTACTAATGATATGAAAATCTAGTGCAATTCATTATGTCTTTGTGTTGTTCCATTGGGGCTGATCATAGGTCTTCAGTCAAATTTAGTGGCTTATCAAAAATTGTATTTAAAATGTGTAATTCCTACTCTATTAATTTAATCAATTATAGAAATTTGTACTTTGTGAAGGGTGATAGATATGGATCTATTTGCAATTTTCTACATGCCTATATTCAGTTAGACTAGCACCATTTTTGAACATTCTTTTTTCCATTGAATAATTTTGCCTTCTATATAAAAATTTTTCAGGCTCTCCAGCAGTTAGAGCTGGGGACATGCCTGTCTAGCTGTTTTATTCCTGGGGTTGAGCAGGATGGTAAGTGTTGGAAGACTCGGACCCTCTCTACTCCTGGTTACTTTGGAGAAACTACACACTGATTCTGGAGAACTTGTAGAAGCAGGATCTGGAAGAAGTTTTATCAGGCTGAGATAGGGGATGGGAATCTTAGGATGGGGTAAGGTAATGTGGAGAGTAAGGGGCAATAATATTCCACCAAGCTGGCAGGTAACTAGGCAGGGGGTAGTCTTACATCAGGCCTTGCTGAGTTACCACCAGGGGGAGGTTACAGGCCAGAGACAGTACACCAAATTCTAGCCAGGCTCAGGAGGTTACACTGGGCCTAGAATCAAAGTCTTTTAGGCCCAACAGAAAATCAAGTGTCTATGGGTGTGTGAATTTATTTCTGGGTCTTCTTAATAGGAGAGAAATTGACCAGTCTCACTGGAACTTGATATTCCATAGCTAGCTTATATCTATGGGAAACCTGGACTTTTCTGAAAAGAAACAGAGGAGAAGTGGACATGGTATGGGGGTGGTTGTAGGCAGAGGTGGAACTGTTGTCAGGATGTAAAAACAAAAAAGAAAGAAACTAACAAAGAAAATTGAATTCTCAGCCTAGAATTTGAACTCAACAAGCAGAAATTATAATTCTTATAAAACACACCCATTTCCTTTCTTCCCTCCAAGCTCTCTCTCTACTTTCCTTGCTTTTTTGTATCCATAATTGTGTGGTGTGTGTGTGTGTGTGTGTGTGTGTGTGTGTGTGTGTGTGTGTGTGTGTGTGTGTGTTTGTGTTGCCTGATACAGAAATTCAAACTGTTCACTTGTATAATGTTAATAATATGAATGTTTAAATGTTCAGGGCTGATCTTGGTATTAGAAAAAAAATGATGTGTTATACCCTAAGGTATAACAGTTCCCCTGCTTTCTACATTACCTAGTTGTCTAGTTATTTACCCCGTGTTGAAGTCCCATGGGATTTACCCCAACAATTTTAGCATGTCTTTTGCTGTCATCTTTCTTCAGGTGAGAAATAAGCAGCCATTTGGTGACATGTTCTTTGTATAGTTTCTGAAAGTTCCAGGATACACAGTTTCACAGCAAAACACCAAGTTCTGGCTCTTATAATTTTCTGTGTCCTCATCTGCAATGATGACTAAATCTTGGGTGCAAAAGTTGTGTTGTAGGTTTACAAGAATTATGACTTTGTTGAGATGATTACAGGTCCAATTTTAATTTGAGGTAGTAAGTTCCACAACTTTTCTTTTTTTTTACTGTAATGGTCTTCATCTGTTTTAAAGTATAGTTTCCTTAATGAGTTCTAAAGTATGTATTTATATGTAGAGATAAGGACACATATATAGAATGCTGTTAAGAATTATGCTGATTTAGTAAGGTGTGGGTTATAAGGACACTACCCATAATGATATAGTAATGCCATACATTTGCAGCAACCAACAGGTCTCTAATTTGACTTATGAGCTAATCAACAGAGGTACATCATAGCTGTACTGAAAACCTATCAAGGTATATGGCACTTATTGTGTCATGGGTCTTGAAGAAAGACTCTCTTAAAGCCTGATTAAAAGAGAATGAATTTTACTAAAATATATTCACAAATAATACAAAATGGCATGTGAATTAGTTAAAAATTTTAGTACAACTCAAATTAAAATCAGAGTTAGCATCATCTCAGAAAAGTCATAATTCTGAAATACCTTGCTAAAATTTGAAGAGAGCAAAACAAAAATATGTCTTATCACACCTATAGTTGGTATTCTGATAGCCATTTTACTTGTCTTTCTGCTGCAATCAAAACTACTCCTGTGCTTCAACAAGTAAAAGTACCCAGATTGTTCCCGTGCATACATATGTTGCTAGGCCCAGCATGTGGTGGCATATGGTAGCACATTCAAATGTGAAAACGGAGCAAACTAATTTCTGAATATTGATTTTTGTAAGATCAACTATATGTTTAAATCTCATATATGATTATGGTTAGTAGTAAATATATGTACTCCATCTTCTCATCCTGTAGAAAAGAATTTTCATTCTTTGATAATTGTACTCACTGAATAAATTATACATAACTACATGCATACCACCATATATGCATACTTGAAGCATTTATGTAAAAAATACTGGTAGTTACAATACACACTGAAATTTCAGAATCAGTGAGCTGGGATGGTAAAATAATAACAAACTAGAGATTCAGAATATGTTTGAAAGTGGTTGCTGATTGTTATGGCTAAAGTTGATTGTGTATTTGACAAGACCTGTGTTCTCCACCAAAACTATGATAAATCATTTAAATTAGGATAGCATTCATGAATGACTGTGAGATATTGTCTTGAGTAACTAAATTGGCCTGGAAAACCAGGTGGAAGACCAGTGTCAGAGATAACATGACCATGGAAACTCTTACTAAAAAATGTTCAATTGGGTTGTTTTGAGTTTCAGAAGATTAGCACATTACCTGACAACATATAGACACAGGATATAAATTACAGTAGGAAAGGGAATATAGTGAGGAACTACTGAACCAAAATAAGACTGAAAAACAACCAGGCAAATTCCAAACTCTGCATCTTGATGTTTGGTGTCAAAGAGCTTTTCAGATCTCCAGCTACTTTCTGCTGTGTTGATTGCAACACAATTCTTTCTCTCTGATAGCAACTTTCCTCAGCTGGTATCTCATGGTTCTGGCATCTCAAACATCTTTGGAGCTCCAAGGAAATCCAGGCTTCAGTTTTGTGCAATGACCTCTCTAGGCCTACATTTAGGGTCATCCCTGAAACACAGCTGGCCTCAGTAGTTTTTCTTAGTTTTAGAGAAAGTTTCCATAACCCCTTTTCTCTATCGTTAAAGCCAGAATCATGTGGCCAAAGCTACCAAGTTCTGCTGCTTGCTGGGGCTAGAACATGAACCTTTGTTCAATTACATCTTCACCAACTTTTTGTTTTGGATGGTTTCCTGCACCACCTAAGATTGGTTGTCCTGGAACTTGCTCTGTAGAGCAGGTTGGCCTCAAACCCAGTGATTTACCAGTCTCTCCCTTCTAAGTCCCCGGATTAAAGGTAAGCATTCCCACATATGGATCTAAAGTGTTCCTTTAATTGTCTTCACCAACTGTAAACTTAGCTGGATGGAATCTTTCCCTGAAGTCACCATTCCATTTATTCCATTTCTTCATATCTGTATCTCCTTGATCACGTGACTTAATTATATTCAGCTTCCTGCTGTAAATTTTATCCTCAAATTTTACATTTTGTAATTTAGCCTGTTCAGCTTGATCCTTTTCATTATAAATCTATGTAAGAGTGATGAGTAATAACCACATGAACAAGTCGCTACTAGGCTCTTTTGAGATTTGCTCTTCCAATGAAATTATTCCAAATTTCTTCACTTTAGCCACAGACAGATTCTTCAGACAAGGGCAGAAAGCAGCTATATTCTTCACTAAAATATCACATGACTAAACTGTAAGCCATATACTAATAACTTTTTCCTCTGAAATCTTTTGAGCCAGGCACCTACAGCTAAAATCACACTCAGCACTACAGTCTTTCATATTCCTACTTGAATGTTGCATTAAGTAGCCCTTAAAGCATTCAACTGATTTTCTAATCCACAATCCAAGGTCGCTCATCCTTTAAACAAAATCATGGCCAGGGCTATTCCAGCAATACTCTAGTCTCTGGTACCAAAATCTGGCTTAGTTAGGGTTTCTATTGCTGTGAATAGACACCATGATGACAGAAACTCCTAAAAAGGAGAACATATGATTGGGTAACTTAGTTTCAGAGTTTTAATCCATTATCATCATGGTATGACATGGCAGCATGCTGACAGACGGGTGCTAGAGAGTCTTCTATATTGACTCAAGGCAACAGGAAGTGGTCTATGATTATTGGCAAGCTTGAGCACATATGAGACATAAAAGCCTGCTTCCAGATTGACACACTTCCTCCAAAAAACGCCATCACCTCAAGGTTTAAGTGTCTATGAAAAAGAGGCAAGAAGATTGCAAGAGTCATAGTTTATGAATAACTCTAATATTAGAGTCTTGTAGACACAATGTAAATGATACAGTTAGGAACTCAGAGGAGCACAGACAGCAAGCTCCAGACTTACACAATTTCAAACCAAACACAATCATAACACAGAGAGAAGGAAGTAGACACAAAGATCCACTTCTAACCAAGAAGCTTCTTGCAATTTTCTCCAATGGTATGCCAAAGGGTGCATTTACCACACCTCTGGGGAAGGCCTTTTGCATAGGAATAGTTGACCAACACAAACAAATTCCATATCCCTTTTTGTTCTTTTTCTATTTATTTTTATTACTCATCTCATTGGGCTTTTTCCTTTCCTTTTGCTTATTGTTTTTGTTTGGGGGTTGTTTGAGAGGAGATGAAATGAGAGAAAAACTTAAATGAGATAGAGGTAGGATGTATCTGAGCAGAGTTGGGAGAGAAGAAGTATATAATTAAAATATTTTATAAAATGATGGATTATCTGAATTCAAAGTAAGTTATATACATAGACTTATACTTTTGATTCTCAGTATTTATGAGTCTGCTAGGAGAGAGTAGAATTGAATTGGCTGGGACTTCCTCACTTAGCTCCCCTCATATATTAAATATTGATTAATGTATTCTTGTATGCTAATAACAATGGACTGCATTGGCAAAGTACTATAACATTAGTAAAACCTTACCATTATTTCCTCAAATAGTTTTCTATATGTGTCTTCTTGAATCCTGTAAAGTGAGTTATATTTACATATTTTTATACATTATGTAGATTATGAAACTGAGGCACAAAACTCCAATGTTGAATAATTAGTGAAATTGTTCCTTACTGGAACTAGTATCCCTATTTCTCCTCTTTATTTACCACTTTCATGACCATATTTTTGTCTTTCTGATTTTAGGTAAAAAAGAAAGTATGAGAAAAATGTAATGAAATCTTTGCAGAGTTTTCACACACTCTTCTACATAGTATTGTTTTGACTTATGAGTTCATTCATTTCCACAATTATTAATTTCTCCTTGAGAAATGGCTTTTAACTAAGAATAATTAATTGTTTGGGTCAGGCAGAAATTCACAATTATTTAGTACTATCTTCTATTTTACTGATCTATAAATTTTGCTAATAAATTCAAAACCATATTGCTGCTTTCTTTCCCAATAACATTTTGCCTCATTTGCCTAAGCTGACTACTTACAAAATGTCCATTTCTAAAATACACATTTCAAAACAATGTGGACAGTTATCTGCCATATATAATTTTGAACTATCATTTTAATCCTTTTCTCTTTTTTCCTCAATTTTTTTATTTGAATTAGAAACAAGATTGTTTTACATGTCAATCCCAGTTCCCTCTTCCTTCCCTCCTGCCCTCCCAACCCAACTACCACCTGCCATATATTTTATAAGTAAATTTGATTTAAAAAATAAACAGAATTTTCACTTCAGTCCTGGAAAATTGTATGCGTACTCTGCTGGACATGCTTTCAGTCAATTGATAATACATTGCTGGATGAGAAGAGAATGGTATGGATAGAATATCTTGTTAAAACAAATGTGCTTTTACATGCAGATAACTGCAAGCCCCTTTGGGATGTAACTGAGAGGTTAATGTCATCGGCATCAAAGGCCATTCATGGACAAGGGAGTTGTGGTGCTATATGTTGTTACCAGCCATTAATAACTGTAGTCAATCTAATTTCTTTTAGATAGGGTGGCATTTGTTCCTTAAAAGTTACATATCCATTAGAATAGTACAATAAATACTACAAACTACAGAAATTTGTAAAGTCTACATGTACACCTTCAGGATGAAACTCTAAAAATAAAATATGACATATACATTCTCATGTACAATTCATTTCAGCTGCAGTTTTCAACATGCTCCTAAAGTATGTTTTTTTTTTAAAAAGTATTAAAATACTAAGAGTACTAAAAGCTATTTTTAACTTAAACATAAGAACTACTTATTAGAGTTAATGAAGAATATGACAAAATATAAATTAATTTTGGTCTTTCTACATTTACTTTCCAATTGAATTAGATGTCTTGCATTATGAGGTTGGTTGTTGTGGCATGTTCCATCAGTTTTTCTAAAGCTCCATTCCAAGAAGCCCTGACTGACTGAAAGTCCATGTTCTGTTCTGTTTTGTTTTGGCTTTATTCACTTCCTTCCCTGAAGCAAAACTCTGAGCACCTTTTCCAACTCTGCATGTCAGAATTTACTACTCTACATGTGGTTAAATGTAAAAACAAATCATAATACTTTTCAATTTCAGAAGTTAGAAGAACTATAAGCATTTTTGAAATTGTATTCTCCTTAATTCTTGAAAAAAACTGAGTTGTTAAACTTTATTTTGGCCTATCACAGCAATACTCCTCCAATCCCATGAACCAATTTGTATGTTACTTAGGGTCTCTATTGCTGTGAAAAGACTCGATGACCATGGCAACTCTCATAAAAGAAATCTTAATTGAGGTGGCTGACATTTTCATGGTGTAATACGATGTAGCATGATTCTGGAGAAGGATCTGAGAGTTGAACATCGTGATCAGCAGGAAACAGGGAGTGAACTGAGTGTCTCACTGAGTGAAGCTTGAGCAAAGGAGACCTAAAAGCCCACCCCCCAGAGTGACATACTTCCTCCACCAAGGCCATACTTACTCCAACTAAGCCACGACTCTTAATAGTGCCACTCTGATGAGCTTATGGGGTCTAATTCCAATCAAACTCTTACAATACTCACAGGAGGTTTTTTTCTTTGATTCTGTTTATTCTTACCAAAATTTTTCAACATAATTGGCTTATTACTATATGTTACAAAACACTTTTATTCATCTTGCACTAACTTCATACATATTTTCTTATAAGTTGGTCCTTGCTTTCTTGGATTCAGTTACTCATCTTCGTAGGATTTTTCATGTAACTTTATGTTAATTGCTGTTATAATTTTAATTAATAATTTAATCATGTAATTGATAGATCTCTCAATATCCTGTCAAATACTCAGTAGAGGGGCCATTTTTTATCTCAAAGTACCTACAGTATCTCTTTATAATGGCTATATGATGGAACATCTATATGGAAATGATTAAAGAATAAGGGGAAAAGAAGGCTGAAAATTCATGGAGTAAGAAAAACTGCAGAAGAGTCTAAAATTACTATGATGATATAGACAAAAATAAAAGAATAAATGATGTATGAGGAGACGATATTTGCATATGTTTACTTACTCAAAAGGAATGAGTGGAGGTCCCCCCCCAGCCCAAATGATGGCACTTTCTGTATTTAATCCTGTGTCGTTTCCCACAATCTGGAATTTAATCAAAAGGCTTCTTTTACCAACTTCTGTCTCTCATTTGTTTGTCAGCAGCTGTTAACCAAACAAAAGCCCCTCTGAAATCCATTTACAATACAATAGAGAAGTAAGAGGAAATAATGTAATTGTCTAACAGAAAAAAGGAAAAAAATGCAGAGTGCAATTTGAAGAAAATTGATTTGAAAAGAAGAAAATGTTCTTCTTTCAATCTATAGGCACACATTTCAATGTTGTGGCTACTGGGGCCTAAAAGAAAAAGGTAGTCAATAGGCCAAGTATGCCTTAGAGTTTTCAGATTGCTAGAGAGATGAGAAGAATTTGATATAAAGAAATTAGTGGTGAGATGACAGACTGGTTGCACCAAAGGCCTAATATTTGGTATAAACACACACCACACACACACCCACACACACACCAGCATCAACTGTATCACAACTCTGGAAAACACTTGATGCTACTCAATAACCAAGAATATGAGGAATTGAAAACTAGCTGCCTAAACATTCTGAGAGAAAGTTGTACCATATTAACTTAGCATTTTCTCATTAATCCTCTTACCTGTTTTATTTGCATTCTTCAGAATCATAGCACAATGCACCAGTCAGGCAAATGTTTACAAAAAAAATATTATAATATTTAAATTTTCCAGTCTTTAACACAAATTAAGAGGCATGTATAAAAACAAAAAAGAGTTGCATATTCTTAGGATTAAAGAAATTCAAAACATATCTCCTAACAAGTCATTGCATTTTTTAGATGAATAACAAATTGGCAGCTGTAAATATGTTCAAAGAAGCAAAATAGAAAAGGAGGATAATGATGTCCTGCCAATATTACCAAAGCATTAACACTAATAGGAATCAAATTAATTTCTAAGTTAAAAAGGTACAATTACAGATTTTTTTAAATGGAACAAAAATTTTTACCAATAGATTTGAAGGAACAGAGAAAAAATTGATGAATTAGAAATACCAACTGAAATTTCCCAGTAGAAGGACCATGGAAAAAGTGAAAGGCCCAAGAGATCTATGTAACAATATCAAGTATGTATGATGAGGAATTGGTCAGCAAGATTGAAGACAAGAGGCAAAGAAATGTTATTGTGCAATAATAAGCTATAGATTTATTCAAATAAAATTTTTGTAAGTTTAAAGCATTGTTTAAATATTGGGGATAACTATTCAGATAACATATAAAAGTATATATAATATATATATATATATATATATATATATATATGGTATGTAAAATAAGATTGATTTTAATTGAAATAAAAATTTATTTAAGAAACTAAATTTGAAGATGTAATGATATGTAATAAAATAACTTGCTTATAAAAGATAGCAATTTGGTTATAAAAGTATAGAAAAATAACATCATGACAGAAAACCTTTGTCTTGATTTATTTGATTTTCATATTTTGAATTGAAAATAACATAGTTCAATATATTTTGATTACAGTTCCACCTATGGCTACAGCAGATTTTTGTTAAGAGATATTTTTTTGCTGTGTGCTTTTAGCAGAATAATAGCATTTGGACTCCCCTAGGACCATAGCCTATCTAGTCACATGTTCTTGGCCACCAATGCAGTAAATAGAGTACATACTCCCTGTGAAAGGAAAAGAACACTGTTACTAATTGAAAAACATGCACTTATAAACATACATCATCCTTTTTATATCTTGTTCACAAATAAGATACTAATTCTTTTTAATTACTCTAAAAATTCAATGTGTAATAATTTTAGAAAATTGGAAGAAACAATTTTGAAATTATATTCAATTTCAAGAAGCTCAGAATGGATAAACAAATTTAGAATATTTACTTAAATTGCTTCCCCCCAACTTCACATTTTTAATATACATTTGGAAATTTCTTTATTTTTTTTGAAATTTTATTATCTGTCTATCTATCTTTATTTTCCAGCCTGATCAGAGATTTGTCAACTCCATCTTCTCCCACTTCCTCCCTGACACCTCTGCTCTGACTCTTCCCATTATTTACCCCTCCTCTGTTTCTATTTATAAAAGGGCAGGCCTCCCATAGATATCAACAAATCATGGCATATCAAGTTGTAGCGAGACCAAGCACCTAGCCTTATATTAAGCCTTGCCAAGGTGATCCAGTATGAGGAAGAGGGTCTCAAAAGCCAATAAAAGAGTTAGAGATAGCCCCTGCTCCAAGAAGACAATGCTATAGATTTATCACATATATGCAGAGGACTTGGGCCAGTCACATATAGGCTGCCTCATTGTTAGTTCAGTCTCCGTGATCTCCTATTAGCACAGGTTTGTTAATACTGAGGGTTTTCTTGTGATGTCCTTGATCACTCTGGCTCCTATAATTCTTCTTCCTTGTCTTCAATGGGATTCCCCTAGTTCAGTTTAATGTTTCACCGTGGGTCTCTGCATCTGTTTCCACCAGTTGCTGGATAAAGCCTCTGGATGACCAAAAATCTATGAGTACAGTAGAAAAAAAATTAGGCATCATTACATTGACTTATTTCTCTCCAGTAATGTTTGGCTCTATCCTAGGTCTCTGGGCCATCCAGCCTCTTGTTTCAAGCATTCTGGTCTGTGTCAGTGAGGACTCACTCTTGTGGCATAGATCTCAGGCTGTAGCAGTTATTGAATGGCAACTCCCACAATCCCTGTTTCACCTTTAAAACAGCACATCCTGGATACCAGACAATCTATATGTCAAAGGTCATGTGGCTTGTTTGATGTCCTAATCCCTCCACTGGGAGTCTTGCCTGGTTCCAGTGGTGACCAGTTGAGGGTACTATTTCCTTCTGCTAGGAGACTTAGTGGGGGTCAGCTTTGTATATTCCTGGGATTTGCTTTGTACTAGGTTTCTACATAACCCTGGAGTGACCACCTTTCCAGTTGTCTCTTTTAGTATTTTCCCCAATTCCACTCCCATTTGATCCCTCATATTCCAATCCCCACAAGTCCATACTCTGCCCATGAAAACTCTTTTATTCCCCTTCCCATGGAGATCTGAGTGTGTGGATTGTATTATGGTTATCCTCTACTTTAGAGTTAGTTACCACTTATCAGTGAGAGCACAACATGTTTATCTTTCTGGAGCTGGAATATCTCACAATGAATGATTTTTTTTTCAAATTCCATCTATTTTCCTTTGAATTTCATGGTATCATTGTTTTTACCACCCATTGTGTAAATGTACCATATTTTCTTTATCCATTCTTCAGTTGAGGAACATCTAGGTTGTTTCTAAGTTCTGGCTATTCCAAATAGCTGGGTCTTGTGGTAGATTAATTCCCACTTATCTGAGAAACCACCATATTGATTTCCAAGTGGCTATACAAATTTGGATTCCCACCAGCAATTGAGGAGTGTTGCCTTTGCTCCACAACCTCTCCAGAATTAGCTTACTTGCAGTTTTGGTCTTAGCCATTCTGACCGATGTAAGGTAGAATTTCAAAGCTGTTTTCATTTATATTTCCCTAATGGCTAAAGATGTTGAACATTTTTTAAAATGTTTGTCAGCTATTTGAGATTTTTCTGTTGAGAATTCTTTGTTTAGATCTTATACCCCATCTTTTGATTGAATGATTTGTTTTTTGATGTCTAGTTTCTTGAGTTCTTTATATATTTTGGAAATCAGCCATCTGAATGACAGATCCCATTCACTTCTCATAAAATGGATTTCACTTGACTTCAGAAATCAACCTTGCAATCATGTTAACAGTTCTAGACAAAGATTCTATCATAATAGAGCAAGAAAATATGTGTCTGTCAACAAATTACACTGGGAATTCTGGATTTCTATAGGCAAAACAAATATATAGCACTGATAATATAAAACCAAACACAGATATTGGGGCTCAAGCTGAAGTTCAGAAAGGCAAATCAGCCAAGCCACCAGAGAGCTATTACCTCTACCAAAGCTGGGGCAATACTGTCCTCATTGTGGCTGGAGACTAATTGTCAGCTCACCGGATCCCGCTTCTGTCTTATATACCTTTCTAGTGCTGGGATTAAATGTGTGTGCAACCACTGCCCAGCTTCTATGGCTAACTAGTGTGGCTCCTGAGATAAAAGGTGTGTACCACCACTCTCTGGCCTCTAAGGATATAGCTAGCTTTGCATTCTGATCCCCAGGAAAGCTTTATTAGATCATAAACAATATATCACCACAAAAAGATGAGCACTTTTTCATGCCATCTAAAACTTGACTCATATCAATTTAGACCAAACTATAGGATCAGTGACTGAAAAATAGAACACAAAATCATCAAAATTTTGAACTAGGCCATTATTTCTTACATTAAACATTAATAACATCAGACCATAATAAATCTGTAAACTAGAAACTAATTAAAATTGTATATTGTACATCAAAAAACACTTTCAGTATAATAAGAAAAACTTTGATCTGGTAGAAAATATTTGCTTCTAAAGTATTTCATAAGTGTTCTGGAGCCAGAATATGTTAATGCTTCTTATAATTTAACATAAAGAAAAATGCCCCCACAAAATAGTAGTAGTTTATAGCACATGAAAATTTATTGTCATATTAAATTACTAGCAATTTTAAACCATATTCTGATTAAATGCCACTTCACTGATCACAATAATTTGTATGGAAAATACATGTTGACAAGTATGTGAAGAAACCGTAACCCTGGCATATTGTCTATAGGGATATAAATGCTGCAGTTACAATTTTGAGACACTCAGAAAGTTAGTTTTGCTATTTGAAGCAGCAGCAGTTGCTAGATAAGTATTTGAAAGATAGAATATAAGTATTAACAAACAGATTAGCAGAAATATTCATATCAGTACTTCAACAATAGCCAAAAATTCATCATGATGAAAATATTAATAAACAGATTACAAAATAAATGTATCATGACATTATATTTGAATATTTTTTCAAGCATAAAAATAATACTTATGAGTTAAAAGGTATACACCATAGATAGTATGAAAAGTGAAATATATCAGTCACGATTCTCTTCATATGAAATATGCACAACAGGTAAATTTATTAGCAGAGGAATCGTTTTAGGGTTTGACAGGGATTGTTGGGAAGAGATAAAATTTAGAGCTTAATGGAAATAAAATCATCATTAGAGGACAAAACAAAATTTGGGAGTATTGAAGTTTTCTTGTGATTTGTTCACACTATGAACAATACCCAGTTGAAGATTTCCAATATTTCATCTGCTGCTTAAACTTCAGTTCAACTTAAAACAAAACAAACAAACAAAAAAGATAAAAACAAACAAACAAAAAAACAAAATGGCCAATGACTGTTGGCAGACAAATGCTAGGACAAATTAATACAGTTATAAAAATGAAAGAAAATTTGAGATATTTAAAGGATTTAAAATATTAATTGATGTAGAAAATAATACATAACAAAATAGTGAATATTGTTTTAAAAAGTTGTTAGTAAAAGTACTATATCTTTGAAAAATAACAAGAATCTTCAATGAATTAAAAGTTATATAAATTTTACAAAATTATTTCAGCAAACCTTTCATGAAATTTAAATGGCCTAAAGTGTCAGGAAAAAGTCAGAAAAGACACTAAAATGCAAATGAGAGCTAAGAATGTTAATAGGGCAAGTTACAGATGTATAAGTAGGTGGGGAGAATGAATTTTGAAAATGGAAAATGGTAGTTCTTGTTCAAAAATGAGAGAAAATAGAAAAGGAACACATGGTCATGAATGGACAGGACATTTTTTTGGCTTTAGTTAAGACAGTTTTAAGAAAAATATAAGGTGATAGTAGGTATTAAAACAAATACTACATTTACTGTTGTATTATTTTTAAAGATTATTTTTAAAACAAAGAAACAGAAAACACAAAGCTCTGGGGACATTATGAAATTTAACAGAGATGTAAAATGATGGAATGGAAAGTAAATTGGAGTCATGGGTGTGACTGAATGAGTAAGGAAGATCTGACTTAGCATTGAAAAATAAATTCAACAAATTTGTCATAGTCACAATTTAAGATTTCAGAATGTAAACTGTGAAGTAAGAAAAGTTGCAATTGGTGATGAAGATGAGGTAGAATTTCTGAGTTGGTAATGAAAGAAAATCACATCAGTATTTCCTGGCTCTATATGATATACCTAAAAGGAAGCAAGATGCTGCAACACATAATTTTAAGAAAAAATTATTCTATGATAATAAAACCCAATGAAATGATATACCAATATATCTAATGCATCGTTGTGCTTTGCAAAGAATGATATAAAGTATATATATCCAGTACCTTGGAAACAAACAGAAACAATTTTCAGAATCCAAACAGAAATGTGATTTAGGAGCATTAGTTGTAAGTGTTCAAGTCAGGAAAATGGTGGTTTTAAATGAAATATGTCAAACAGATGTAGACATGATCAGTTAGGTTGGCGGTGGGATTGAATGAAGATCCCCGAAGTTGTTAGCTTTCCATGGCTGCGAAAATATATAGAGGAAAATAACTTATAAGGAAAAACAACCTATTTTGTCTCACAATTTCAGAAGTGCCCGTGCCTGGTTGTTAACTCTTGTTTCCTGCGGGCTTGTCAAAAGAAGCATAGCATGGTGGGAAGAAAATACTGGACAAAATGCTTACTTCAAGGTAAACAAGAAGGAAAAAGAGGAAAGTCACAGCCTCAATATTCCTTCAAAGGCACAGCCTCAACAACTTCCTTGCAGCCCTTCATGGGATGTTTGCACTTAATCCTAATAGCACCAAAGATTGGTGGCCAAACAATTGGCTTATGGGTCTTTATAAACCTGCAAATCATTCTTTCTCAACGAACTATCAACTGGGATTTGGGGACAAAAAAAGTGTCAGATTAAATCCTTGACTAGTTAGCTTTTCCATTTCTTGAACATAGTATGACACATTCAGCACAATGTACAAATTGCAATTCTCACTCCTACCTAGATGGCTTGGCCATGGCTGCTTCAAACATTGATATATTCATGCCAAATTCAGTTGTGTTATTTTAAAGTCAAGAATAATTTTGTGTGCTAACAAGGTTGTTGAATGAAGATTCTGAATCAAAGTACTTTTGGTTATTATAGCTAAAATGATGGAATCTATTAAAGAATTTGAAGACAAAATATTTAAAAAGCAATTGTAAGCTGTTGGAAAACATTACAAGATAATTTAGGATGTTTCCCAAACACATTGAAGATCTTGCTCTAATTTAAAGATTGATAATTTTAACAAGCATTTCTTTTATAATAATAAATTGTTTAATACAATAATACTATAATCAGAATTCAAATAAACAGCCTTATATTTAACAAAATATACTAGCATTATACTAAAAGAAAAGTAATTGGAAAACATACTAAATAATAAGTAATTGAAAATTCATTCATTTAAGTAAAATGCATATAATACATACTAATTATGGATAGTAATGTATCTCTTTCCATGAGCTTTTTATAACTGAGTGTATTGACTCTCTGTGTTGGACGGGAAGAAATGTCTCATTAACTGCTGAGAAGAGGAGGACTTGAGGGAGGTTGGTCAGCTTGTCCTGTAGAGAATCACTGATAGAATGCTGAGCAAGTTACCTCAGGGCTTTGCACAGAAGTTTGATTGATAGATACATGATGAATGAAAGCATAGCTTAGAATTTAACTCACATACTATAGCAAGACACTAATGGGTTTTAGGAAGTATGATTGTGTTTAGAAGGATTAGTTTGTCTTATGTAGTGAATAATACATTTTTAAGAATGACAAGGTGGGTGGGCAGAAAATGAAGGCAACTATTATTAATACTCCAGTGAGATCCAATTAGGACTAAACCCAATTAAATTTGGTACAGCTTAATCCCATATATCAAATATTTAACTCATATCTGTCATTGAACTACAATTTGTCATATTGTAGAGTAGGCATCAAGAATATATAGGGGAACCAGATAACATGAATCAAGTTTTTAGGTAATTTCTACCCAGGGTGAAATTTTGCTAAAAGTTATTTTAGTAATACTGTGGCATATCATGATGGATAAGTTATTTGTTATGGATAAGTACAGAAGTATTTGCTAGACCAAGGCAAAGGTAGGGACCTTTTCAGGAATGAAGTGAAGATTGAAGATGGAATCTGATGTAACCCATGACATGAATTTAGAATGAAGAATCTCCTAGGCAACAGCTGGTTAGAAACTCAAAACAAGAGAAAGTAAGTGATAACATTAGCAGAATGAAGTGTGCAGGGTTGTCAGTTGGAATAAGAGGCAGGGGCCAGATAATGAAAAGTACAAAAAGGTTAACTAAGTAGTGAGACTCTACCATTAAGGGAACAGGAAAAAGCAAAGTGATTATAATAAGTATTTGTTGGAATAAATTTTGACTTATATTTTCTCTATGAAGAGAAAAATGAATTAAAAATAGCAAGAGGATAATCAAACAATATATAGGCTACACTTATAATTAAGGTAACTAGAGAGTGACAACCCAAAATACCATTATAGAGTAAAAAAGATCCCTAATAATGTTGATATCATTCAATATTTGCTATATGTACAGAAACCTTAAGTGCTTTAAGATTTTTCATGAATCGTCAAAAATATCCTATGATAGAATCATTGATGTAAAAAGCTTTTTTACTGTTTTTTTCCCTGAAACCTGAAGATAATAATTAACATTCCTAAAATCCTAAGACTTAAATAATACTATTATAGAAATATTAAATATATCGCTATGAAGAATTTGATTCTAATGAAATTAGTGAAAAAGCTGGACAGTGATTCTGCCAGGAATGACCTTGCAAATGATTATTACACTGATAGAACAATGATTTATAAAGAAAAGGTCATAGCTCCCATTAAAGCTGTGGTAGGATCCACAATCCATGGGTTCTTCAAAAAAAAAAAATTGTACCATCACAATTTCTTCTGGCATACACTAAAATAGTAGATTGATACTAACAAGTATATCTAAAACAACAGAAAGCCAACTACTATTTTTGTCTCTCACTGCATTGTTTTTACATTGTTGTTTTCCATCACTGAAAGAGAATGAATGATTTCTATCTGGATACAGCTTTGGAGACACTTAGTTGGACAAGGCCATGAAAGAGTTTGAAAAATGGTACAAGAGTGTGCAAGCATTGCAGACTTGCTGTATTGGTCGAATGGAGGTGAACAAATAGATGTAAGTACAAAAGAGTCTTACAAATTCGGATTTTACATTAATTTCTTTTATTTTTGAAATTATAAAATAACCATATCATTTTCCCCTTGCATTTCTTCCATCAACACTCTGTAATATACTCCTTACTCTTTCAAATTCTTTATTTTTGTTATAAAGATTTATTTATTTATTTATTTATTTATTTAATTTTTTATATTAGTTCAAGTTAGGGGACAAGCTTGTTTCACATATATGTCCCTTCTCCCTCTCCCTTCCCTTACCCCCATTCCTCCTCCCCCACCCCCAACCTAACCCCCACCCTATCCACCCACCACTCCCCAGTCAGGGTAGGGCCCTCAATGGGGGCTCTGCAAAGTCCACAAAATCTTTTTGTGCTGGGCCTGGGCCCTCCCCCATGTGTCCAGGGCCAGACTGTATCCCTTCACGTGGGATGGGCTCTCAAAGTCCCTTCTTACACTAGGGAAAAATACTAATCCACTACCAGAGGCTCCCTGGAGTGCAGAGGACTCCTTATTGACATCC
The DNA here is from genome assembly GCF_003668045.3 of Cricetulus griseus. Classification (NCBI taxonomy): domain Eukaryota; kingdom Metazoa; phylum Chordata; class Mammalia; order Rodentia; family Cricetidae; genus Cricetulus; species Cricetulus griseus. Next base: position 235,990,143 of record NW_023276807.1, on the reverse strand, counting down.
ATGTTCAGGGGGCTGGATCAGTCTTGTACTGGCCTCCCAGACAGCATCTGGGGTCAATGTGCTCTCCCTTGTTCAGGCCAACTGTTTCTCTGGGTTTCTCCAACCTGGTACATACCCCTTCACTCTTCATTCCTCCCTCTCTTCAACTAAATTCCAGATTTCAGCTCAGTGAATTTCCTTGGATATTTGTCTCTGCTTCCATCAGCCACTGGATGAGGGCTCTAGGATGGCATAAAAAGTAGTCATCAATCTCATTTTAGGGGAAGGGCTTTTAGGTTATCCTCTCCACTATTGCCTGGATTGTCAGATTCTTGACCCTCCCTTTTCCATTAAATTTTATTACACACACACACACACACACACACACACACACACACACACACACACACACAGTTGTTTTCAAAGAAAATAGCTCTTAAAAGGAGTGGCACTATTAGGAAATAAGGCCTCGTTGGAGCAAGTCTGTCACTGTAGTGGGTGGGCTTTGGGGTCTCCTGTTCAAGCCTCCCTCAGTGTGACAGTCAGTCAATTTCCCGTTGCCTCTTAGTCAATTTTATGACTCTCAACTCCAGCAGCACATTTTTCTGCCTGCCATCATGCTCGTCATCCAGATGATGATGGACTGAACCTCTGAAAGTAAGTGAGCCACTTCAATTAACTATTTTTTATTTATAGGAGTTGCCATGGTCATAATCTCTTTTCACAGCAATATGAAGTCCTAACTTGAATAACAATTTGTTGTGTTTTCTCACTACTGAAAGAAGGGAGGTGGAGGGACGTAGAAGAGAGTAGGGAGAGGAAACTGAGGTCAGAATATAAATAAAAGGATAATAATAATAATAATTAATAATATACAGAAAAGCCCATAGTAAACTAATCCACAAGAGGGGAGTAAAAGAAGAGGCCAAGAATATTATAGGAGCCAAACTGAAACTATGTTTTTAAAGACAGTAGTAGGAATGAATGTGATGAGAAGGGTTTAGTGTTTATTTATTTGAATGAGAAGTGAGAAAGATGTTAGTGTTTACATTAACATTTTATTGGACTAAAAACATGTTAGTCATTTTAAAATATATATATATATATATGTCTTGAAGACATATTTTAATAGGGCAAAAAAAAAACAAAACATTTTTACCCAAAGCAAATGGAAAAAATAGACAGCATTTGATGAGTTGGAGGAAATGGAGAAGCAACAGATTTAAAAAGAAACTAGGGAGGGAAACTTAGTAATTACTTATATCACCCTGGGGAGGTATCTTTTTAAACATACGAGTACATATTCAAGGAAACAATATCCAAAATTCAGTGTAAGCTGACCTTATGAACTACATTTCATTGTCCCACAAAAATAACTTTGAGAAATTTTAGACTATATATTTTTAAAACACAATTTCCAAGTTGTTATTATAGCAAAGTATAATATTCTCTCCCAAACCTAAATGATAAAATATTGAATGAATGATACATGTGAGTGACATGTACAACCATCTCCACTTTAGAATGAAAGTAAATCTCTAACAGGCCATTGTTGATAGATTTACTATCTAGGATAATATACAAAGTGTGACCACCTGACCCCATTGAAATCCAGCAAATGTAAACAAATATTTAACATATGTCTTAGAACAGGGTAAGTAAAGAAAGATGGCAGGGTTCATGTTTCATAGAGCAATTGTGCAAAAAGCCATTGTAAACACGAGATTCTGACAGACAATTAAAACATAAAAAATGTCAATCAAAACCATAATGGATTGTGCACATTGCTTTGTGATTGTTATTAATGGAGAGGATGGTTTATCAACTCTTGTGATACATTGACATATCATTTCAGTTTCAAATCTTCTATCCTTTGTGCATCTAATATGCAAAAATAATAAAGATTAAAGGAATCTGTGAGCGATAATGTGTTTCAAAGTTCACGGGTCGCACTGTTGCCTTCTGTGCTCTGCTGCTTTGATTCTATTGCTTTTTCCTCTCCTCACAGCATTATTTATTCAATCTGTTTAGTTTACTTTACAGGCTGTGGCAGCATCCACAGGGTGGACCTATTGAACCAAGCCGTAATAGATGTAATACATCAATACATTTGAGCTGAACAGCTTTAATTAGGCCTTCCCGGTCATTTCATCAATTCAGTTGAGTACCATTGGGATTTGGATAACACCGAGCCTCCTGTCGAGCATGAGAATTACAGCACTTCAGCAAGGCTCTACCAGTCACAGCACAAGGTTAGGCAATCAGCTATAATTCACACAGGGAAGTGCCCAGTGCCCAACCCATAAACTTAGTCTTACAGTAATATCTTTGAAATCCTAAAGCCTCTAAACTCAAGTGTCAGTTCAGAATGCAAAATGCTTTAAACCCCTCAAATTGACACAAAGCTTTTTATTTTTCTCTACTCAATAAAAGAACAAGGTTTCTTTGCTGCCAACATAAACCTGCAATCAAGTTACTGCTGCTGTAGTGATTAGGTTGATGGACAAGATATAAGAATTTGCAAAACCTAATGCTCCAATATAAAGTATTAAAAATGTTGGAAGTTAATATTACCTATTTTCTCTTGCCTTCTCTTTAATTTGAGAAATTATAGCCCAGCTTAGACTTAAACTTACAGCCAACCCCCTGCCTCAGCCTTACAGGTTACTTTTATTACAAATGTGAGATACTACTCTCAGCTAACATACGTGGCTTTCTTTCACTGTACTGAACTTACATAGACCAGAATATATGCTGCATGTAACCTGCTAGAGCAAAATCTATACAAATGAGCAGCATATTAGTACAAAACCACTTATGGCTGAAAAAAAAAAAAGGGAAGACTGCTTTACAGGCAGATTTTGCATACCTCATTACTAACTTCCACATTCAAAATAGCACAGTAGCCAGCAAGCTGGCCTAAATCCAGATAGAAAAGACTTATGTTTTTGCAGAAGGGCATCAAAGTGCCAATCTACTTCCCTTTGTACAGGATGAATTCAGCATAAGGATAAACCCTTGTCAAGCAACTCAATATGAAGGTAAAGTGGGGGACGGCCAACATTCACTATACCATGTTTAGCATAGGAAGTCCACCTGTTTTGTTTGCTAAGAAAATATACATAGAGGAAGAGATTAGATTTTGAAAATAGAAGGTGTTTGGCCAAGAGAATTAGATAGGTGACTTCAATTTCTCAAATTCCCAGAGCAAATTAACAGATTAAATGGGAGACATTCTTTTTTGAAAAGTACAACAAAGGCACTACCAGTTCCAGCCAGGGTTTCTTCTTTTCCAATGTTAGAGATAATTTCCACAGAATGTATATTCTGGAAGACTGGCTGTGTTGTGGCCAAAGGGTTAGATATCTGAGCAGAGGTCATTCAAGCAGGATCTTGAAACAAGTTGTCCCCAAGCGCAATTATTTTGTCTGTGGATGTTTTAAATCATCTCTCCCAACTGAAACAGCACAGGAAAGTAATGCTTCTTTTAAAAATATAACTGTTTTGCTAAAACTGTTGTAGTACAAAATGAAATAAAATAAGCAAATTAGGAGAGGGGGTAATAGAGGTCTCTGAGGCTGTGTTACTTTAAAAAGCTGACCATGTTCCTATGAGCACAGAGGGTAATGCCACATACATTTAAAATAACACTAGACATTATATAGGTTAATTTGAAATCTTCTTCTTTTCAGCTACAGACAAGAAAACCAAATTAGTCTTAATTGTGCCATGTTCCACTTAGCCATTTAGAGATTGTTTTCTAATCTAGATGCTTTTACAGTTAGCACATCATTTTATACAGAATTCTTTTTCTTACTTGCCTTCAGTAACCCCTGGAATGTTTTTAACAGGGAATTATTATTTTTGGAAATTTTAAGAGAGGTGATGTAATTATGCAGACAGAACCCTTTGATTATTTAACTTTCTGCATTATGAAACTCCACATTACTGACATTTTATCATCATTCAAAATATCCAAAATTACAGCAATATAGGTGGGAATTTAGGAGTCACATATTGTATATAGTGTATATGTTGATTATAGATCTAAATCTTGTGTAAGGGAAAAGTAAGGAGCCACAATAATGAAAGTGTGTACACTAAGGAGAGCTATGTTCTTGGCAATAGGCAAGTTTGAGTTTGTACTAGTTTGGACATCACACTGTGCTAAAATAAACATGGATGCCGTAGGCCCATCACAGCCAAGCAGATTCTATACTGCTGCCAGTATAGAATGGCATACTCTTTACCATAAATATTTCTGTAAGAAGTATACTCACAAATTATAACAAAAGTACACTAAGTTTAGTACACAAAATGAAATCCAATTGTAATAACTATAAAGTATTATATATTATATAATGTACAGAATATTTATATTATGTATATTTGCAAATTTGGAAGAACCATATGTTGAGCCAAACAGCCCCATAAACAGGCTACATATTATGCTTCGATGTTTCAATGTCTATGAGATCTCTATGCCACAGGGACTTTGTGCCAGTAGGATTGTCTACCTGTACAATTTTGGGTTGAAGCATCTTTGTATGATACATATGTCTATACATGTGTATCATACATAGATCATAACATATATATATATATATATATATGTATATATATATATATATATATTACAATTTACTATCAATATGAAAGGACACCATGACCAGGATCTTAACTCTTTTCTCCTGTCCTTAACATTAAAACCATTGCCACATGGCCAAAGCTGCCAGGTTCTGCTGCTTGCTGAGGCTGAGGTATAGCCCCTTGGTTTAATTACATCTTTAAAACTTTCTGTCTTTCACCGCCTAAGATTGGCTATTATAAAACTTGCACAATAGACCAGGCTGTCCTTGAAATCACAGTCATCTTCCTAGCTCTTCGGTCCTCTGACCGCACAGTACTGGGATTAAAGGTGTGTGACACCATCACCAATGGTCACCACTCCCTTTATTTCATTTTGTAATCTGTTTGTCTCCTTGAACAGAGGATTTAGCTCCCTTCCACTTTTCTGAAGACATTTTTCTCCTCAATCTCCTTTCTTTATGCATATCCATTAGAGCCATCACTAATATCAACAGGACAGAGTGTATAGTAGGCTGTTTTGAGATTTTTTTTCTGCCATGGGAACTAATCCAAAACTCTTCACTTTACCTCAAACAGGCTATCTGAACAAGGGCAAAAGGCAGTCACTTCCTTCACCAAAATGTTACAAGAATGGTTTCTTGGCAACATACTAAAATTCTTCTCCGAAACCATTTAAGCCAGCTCAAAGAATTTCAAATATTGTCATCCATGCTCCTTCCATGCCCCTTAAGCAGTGCTTAAATCGTTCCACTGTTTTCCTAACCCAAAGTACCAAAGTCCATATTACTCCTAACAAAACAATGGTAAGACCTACCACAGCAATACTCAGTTTCTTGTATCCAACATACTTTTAGCCTTTGGGAAAATTAATTATTGCAAATCAAAATGTTAAGTCAATTTCCAACTGCTAAATTAGCAATGATTATAGTTGAAATTTAAAGACTTATGAAACAGGCCCAAAATTAAATGTTCCTTGTCTTAAATCTAGGACAGTATAAATAGTCACATTTGAGATACTGCATATATAAGTATATGCTTCTAAACTGAATATTTATTGATCATAAAGTGAAATATAGACCTAATATATTATATATTGTATATTATGATGCATATATGGCTTATCTAATTTTTCAATATTAATTAAATTTTTTAAGAAGTTAATCCATTGGAAGTTAGAAATACTATGTTCTCAAATATATATTTATGACAAACAGGTCCATTTGAAAATTTTAAATCACATGAATTATGTGAAAAGTAAATTAGTTAATTAAGAATATTTTTCATTTTAGGTATTTTCTCCTCTTACAAACAGCTTACAGTATATAACTTTAAATGCAAAACTGGACATTGGAAAACATAACCTGTGTTAAAATCATATATATTTAATATATTATTTTATTCTATCAGAATTTTATAGATGCATATAATACAAAATATAGATGCATATTTTGATCATATTTATCACCCCATTCCCACAAACCAATAACACCCAAATGCCCCTCTCCTTCAAATAGGTTAGTCAAAGTCCCTCTCTGTAGTTCAGGCTAGCAGAACTTGGTGTGAACATCCTGCCTCAGAATACCATGTGCTGATATAACAACAGTGCATTTCTATGTCTGGTTAAATTCCTTACCATTATTAAGTAGCTCTGCCTTTTATTAAGATATTTCTCATTATCCATAAAGTAGTTTTCCAGTTCCAACTTCCAGATCTTCTGCTTACTAATACAACAAATCTGTGGTTATCTTCCATTTCTTTTGACGTTTCAAGATTTATATATTAATAATAAAATGTTAAATACATTGCAAACATTTTTCTGAATACATATCCTACTTCACTTAGTTTGTGTTTTATTACATTAGTGATTTTTCTATTCAGATTAACAAACATCTCCTTTTATGTCTTCTTTGTTTCAAGCTACTTATGAGAAGTTACTTTACATTTTATTATTTAAAAATACCATCTTGGTTCTAACTATATGTATGAAACTGTTGAGAAGTGTTGTCTAGTGTAAGTCATTAACAAAGAGGCTGAGAAATTCAAGGATGTGAAGAAATCAGCTTAGGTAAAGAATCCTAGATTAAGAGATGACTTGAGGCACATAAACACTCCCTTATAGAGGACTTCACTGTCAATGATGCTACAAAGATTGTCCAGCTGAAGACCTTGAGAGTTGTTCCTCACAGTCAGTAATTGACTTCTGACCTCTATGCCAGGGAGAGGCATAAATCCAAGAATTTCCTGGACTACTGAAAGCAAGCTGGGTTTTCACAGAAAATCAAGGTTCTTCAGAAAACAGGCAGATGTGAACTATTAGCAGCAGATGGTATGTGAAGTTACCACATGCCTGGACAGGGTATCAACACACCATTTGTTACAAGTACACTCCTATAATTTCTTCAAAACATTTCATGGACTTTGGAAAACATTAGTAGTTTTTCTTCCAATCTGTTGAACCATTTATTTTTGTCTTTAGTTTTTTCTAGGATTTTATATTTTTTCATTAAATGTATTCATTGGCAATTTTGCAATCATGTTCCTTTTTAAACTTGTGTTTGAGATTGTAGTACAATTCACAATCATTCTAATCGGCTTCCCACCCCAGTAAATTATCCTTCCATACATTCATTTTCACTTTCACTTCTTTTTGTTTTGTTTTGAGATGTTATTATTTGTATGACCATGAATTTGGAGTGTCAATTGGACTCACCTGTGGGTACACACTGATGACAATGGCTATCCCTTACTAATACATCAGCAGCTAATTGTTCAGCAAGGAAGATTAGGGTCTCCAAAACTCCCACCCACCATCAGGGATTGACAATTGATACCAACAACCTTGAGGTAGTCCAGGAAGTGCCACTTTATCCTATGTAGGATCAAGATTGCAATGACTATGCTAGACCCAGATTATAACACTTTATTACCCCACTCTGTATCTTCTGGCTCTTTCTGTTCCTCCATCTGTGATGTTCCTTGAGCCTTAAAAGTGGAAGTATAAAAGTTCTGTTTAGGATTTAACACTGAAATATTACTTGGTATCTGAACCTGGAGGAGCCATCAGTATCTGAATTCATCACCAGTCATTGTTGAGTTAGGTTTTTGTCAACTTGACACATGCTAGGGACATCTGTGAAGAGGAAACCTCTACTAAGAATATATCCTCATCAGATGAGCTATAAAGAAGTCATAGGACATTTTCTTGATTAATGTTTAATGTGAGAAAGCATCGTTTATGGTGTCTACCTCAGTTCCTTACTCAACCTTCCAAATTTTTCTCATGACCTTTCTTCCTCCTAAGACAGACTGTGGTTTGGACATATGGGACAAATAGAGATTTTACTAGTATAAGTTGTTTTTGGCCAGTGTTTTATTCCAATAACAGAAAAAAACTCGGTCTAATGTGACTTGGGTCATTTTAAGTCAACTAGAATAAGCTACAGTCATATTGTACTGTAGGGAACCTCAATTGAGAGAATACCCTCCACAAGATCTATAGGCCTTCTCATAATTAGTGATTAAAGGGTAGGTACAGACTATTCTGGGTGGTGACATCCCTTGTATGATGGTCCTTGGTTCTACAAGAAAGCAGGCTGAGCTAGGTTTTGGAGAGCAAGCAAGTAAATAGGACTCCTATGTGGCTTTTGCACCATTCACAACCTCTTGGTTCTTGCACCATTTAAGTTCAGGTCCTGGTTTCCTTCAATGTAGAAGACTAAGTAACATAAACCTGTATCACTCCAACTTCTTTTGGTAATGGTGTTTCATCACAGCACTAGAAACCATTATATAAAATGGAAAAGGAAGATTTTCTTATTTAGACTAAGGATAGCATTTAGGATAGATTGAGGGATGTCAGTTTACCTATGGGATAATATTAAGACCCAATTTAAGGCCTCAGACAGCTTCAGCCACAGACTTTTACTGGGTTTATAGTAGCAGACATGAATGCCCCTTTTGGACTGATAAAGTTCAGACAGAAAAATAAGTAGGAATTATAATTTTTGTTTACCTCATGTATCCACACTAGTGTAGCCACTTCCATTATTAATATCCCCATAAGAGTGGTATAATTGTTACAAGAGATGAAGCTATGTTGACACAGAATTTTCTCACAGGAAACCTAGTTCATAGTGGGGTTCACACTTGCCTCATAGCCAGTGGATTCCCACAAATGTATAATGATTGATCCATCCTTACAATAGCATACCAGAGTTTTCCTAAGCCCTAAATATGTCCTTCCTAATGTCTATATCATTTTCCTCTCCCAACTCCTGAAATCCAGAAAACATCTTAATCTCTTTGAAGTTGAAGTTTTCTGTTTTCCACAGTGCAATACAGTCAGAATCACACATTTTTGGCTTCTTTAAGTTACCTGCTTTTACTTATCCAGTTATATGAATATTATTTCTCCATCCCTTTTCTTGGCAAATTATTAACTTCTTTTTAGCATTGGTTAGTCCATTGTCCAAAGTTACCTTAAGATAATGGCTTTAATGAAATTGATATCTATAAGTTGTGGCATGATATTATGAGGTATAAACACTTGTTTCTACAGAAATAAACCAGTATAATAAGAATAATCCATTATTTTCATAAATTGAAAATGTAGTTTTCAACATAAATTCTTACATATATCTCTACTTTTTGGTAAACCCACAGTTAAGTGTTGTATTTTATTTTGTCTGGACTAATATATATTCAATATGAATAATTTATTTAGATAAATTTAATTTGTTTCTCAAGTTTAGTTTAATAATAAATCCCCATACCCAAGAAGATATAAAAAATAAATGTTAAATAACAGAAATTCAGTTACATGTGGTTCAAGCACTACCAAATGAAGTTACACATCACAGAAAGATATGTTGTGCTAACATGAATTGTTCAAAGTGTGAGAAGTTAGAGTTCACCAATAACGTCACACTGTAATATGAGTGTCAATCCAGATTGCAAGTTGAAACTCACAAGTTGAAAAATAGAAAGGAAATCGTTCATAAAGCAACATAATGTAAGAGAATGAAAAAATGAGAAAAATCAAAAGATTGAAATATGTCATACATAGATTTTAAATTTGGTGCATTTATATCTAATAAATGGATGTCAAAAGAATAAATTCAGGATGATATATATATTTCCTTATTCTTACCCTGTGTGTAGGCATATATTGCAATAGTGCATTTGTGAATGTCAGACAACAATCTTGATTTATCTGTTCTATTCTTTCACCTTTATGTGTGATCTAGAGCTTGAACTCAAGACAGGAATCTTCCTGAACAAGCATCTTTATCCACTGAGACATATTACCAACTGCCAAAACATGCATGTCTAATATTTAATCAGATAATAGAAATAAAGTCATTGTTTTATGCAAATTAATTATCCAAAAGTGAATAAGGCAAAACAAATCATAGGGAATAAATATTTAAACACTAGGGAAAGAAACAAAAATGAAAAATTAAATGTACCCTGAGGCACTGCAAAGAATGGGAGAGAAATCAAAACATATACTATAGGCACTGTGGAAATAAGTGTGTCATGGTATTTTTCATATTATTTGTTTTTAAGGTTTCTTTTCATTTTTAATTCCATGTGAAGGTGTGTGGGTATGCACACATCTGTGAAAGAACAGAAAGGCCAGAAGAAAGCTCAAAATGCCAGGGATGTTTAGTTACAAGTGGCTTTGAGACCCCTGCTAAAGGTTGTTGGAACAAAACAGGAGTTCTCTGGAAAAGACGTACATGACCTTAATTGCTATGCATCTTTTCAGCTCCAACATTTTTGTTAGTAATACCTTGATCAAATCAATGAGAGTTTCATTCAATATATTTTCATCATATTTACACATCCCACATTTGTCCCTTGCAGACACTTTTCATTCTCATATCTCTACACACCCAACTCCAAGTTACCCATTTTTTTAACCCATCAAATGCAATTTCTGTTCCTAAAACAGTCTTGGGAATAAGTCTGACACTGGAGTGAGATTGACATAACAGTGTCACCCTATTAAAAAAACAAAACCAAATCAAACACCCACCAAAATCCAACCAAACAAAAACTGACTTGCCCCTCATAGAAGCTATCAAATGCAAAAACTCCTCAGCCAATGTAAAATTGTACCCATATTCTCCCTTTTTGCTAACATTTTGTCTGGCTTCAGCTTACACAAGCATTTTTCCTGGTGCCAAAATTGCTTTGAGCTTCTATGTTTATCTGCTTTCTTTGTTCAGAAAACAGTATTACTGGATGTTATCTGGCAACTTTGACCCTTTAAATCTTCCTGCACCATGTTCCTTGAAGATCCCTGAGATGTAAATGGCGAGACGACAGATATTAGGGTTGAATATTCCTTAGTATCTTGTGGCTTGCATGTTGTCAAGTTGTGTCTATGGTAACTATTATCTACTTCATGAAAATTTTCTATAGTGTGAGTTGAGAAATGCAGTGATCTGAATGTAGCAGTAAGCCACAAGGAGTCATTTTGATTCTATGTTCATTAAGTACAATTATGGTATTAGCTTTTCCTCAAGGGCTGATAACCTAAATAGCCACAAATTCTTGGCATCTTTACAAGTGTCAGGTATGGGTCTCAAATTATGAAGTAGGCTTTCTATCCATACAGAAAGTGGTTTGTTAGTCTCAAAAGATTTGTGCCACTATTCCATTAATGCTGTCCTTATTTTTTCATGAAGTGAAAAATAACATAAAATAATGTCAAAGAACTTTAAATGATATGTAATGACAACCATGATAAAACAAATAAGTAGTCTTGGAGGAGGCCATACATAATCTGCAACTTAGAGGAAACTAGAAAACACACACTTAAGTATTTGTGTCAAAATATGAGTAACTTCCATTAAAACAAACAAATAGAAAAACACAGGAGGAACATCATAATTTCTGTTTGAAAATAGAAAATAAATGTATGGGAAAAATAAACTTTATTTTTCTAACAAGAAGATTGCAATAATAATGAAAACAGGGTTTGTAATGGACAGTACCTGTAAGCAACCTAGATGCCCCTCAACCAAAGAACGGATGGAGAAAATGTGTGTGTGTGTGTGTGTGTGTGTGTGTGTGTGTATGCCTTATTAGTTAGAATCTGGCCTGGCAGATTTGTAGCTCAAATGTATTTTCTTTAATTTTACTCTGAGACCCAGCTTTCCTATCAGAATTTGTGTCATTAAATTTGTAAGTGGTAAGATATGGAGCAGGAAATTCTATTGTTACCTATACCTACTAGAAAGATTCTCGAGTTTAAACTAACTTCATTCACTTTATCTAAAAGAACAAAACAAAACAATGTGGAGGACAACATGATAAGCACATTATTGCTTTGGAATAAGAATATTAGGAAATGCTATGCAATTGGAAACAGTGGCATGGTAGATATAAGATAAGATACAGAGGAGATTATAATTCTTTCAAATGATATTTATTTTCTAATGCACAGAGAACCCAGTTCATCTTTTAAATACTACATTATTTTTTAAGAATTGTGCATCGTCCATTATAAAAAAAGAAGTGTCATCAACTTTAAATAATAGTAGAAATTTATCAAAAATAAAGAAAAAGTAATTGTAAAATTTAGCATTTGTGCAAGGTAACATATGGTCAAGTTTATTGGAAATTAAAAGGGAACCATCTAAATTTGGCTGCATATTATGAAAATTTTTACATTATACTTATTATTTGGCTGAATTCACTACATGTCAACTCTAATTCATCCTGAACAGGTCACCTTGCCAAATGCATGGGCTTTAATTGTGCTCACATTTCCTAGTGGAAAGTGAACAGGTGCTGAAATTCTAGGGTCTAATATGTGTTGTTAAGATAGATGCATTTGTATGTTCTTGATTCTGTTTTTACTTATTCCACATTCTCTGTATCTCCTTTAGAATAGAGAGCAGGAATGCAGTACTTTGGGTATATCATATTTTATGTTATCAAAAAGCAATTGCATACACCAGGAGGGTAGCATTGCATTTAATAGTGAGAAATCTTTAGTGAGACACTGATAGTAGTTTTGGCAGCTGAATGATGCATTTCTGGAAATAGGGAGATGTCCTAGTAGTAACTTGTGGCTGTTCCTAAAGATTTATTAAAACCAAGCTGACACTTCATCACTGATAGAGGTAATTTCAAAGCTCTTGAAATTCTACTGACCCTAAGATAATGAAACCACCACCTTATGCACATTTGTATTCTGTGGCATGTGTTGTGGTTAGTGGTACAGAATTTGAAATGCTATCATTATCTTCCAAAAGAATTCACAAAAGAAACTAAGGGCAAATGCATGGATTCAGTGACATCTCAAAGAAAGTCAGATACAGTGCTGAGTATGGATTAGTGGTAATGCACAAAACAAATAATAATGATAAGAGATTATGCAGACATTTAATAAATCATGAGGCTTAGTGATGCCAAACGCCTTACAAGCAACATAGATTTCTTTTTTAATTTACTTTATCATGTGTTGCAGAAGAGAATTTACATTATGTTCTAAAAGAGCTCTGGTCTAGTGCCTGTAAAGGATACCACAAATGGTATGTAACTGTTTACAACAGAGTCGTGTAGCACCATAAATGAAAATATCATTATTTAAATAATATTAGAATAGCATTTTCAGATAAGGAAAATGGGTGTTAAACTCTAGGCATCACAATTTAGGCTCATTTAAAATGAGGATTGCTTATGAATGAGAATGATCACCTATATTGAAATTTAATGGAAGGATTAATGAAAATCTACAAAGATGGTGATTATTAAATTGCCTACAGAAATTCAGCAATAAACTATGACTTATTAAACTTATATTCCTGGAAGTAGGTTACTTCTTTTTCCCATTATTTCAATTCAAGTAATATTTGAACCAGAGCTGGGGAAAAAAAGCAATCAGATAAAATAAGGAACGAATGGAGGGTTAAAGAAGCAGAAGGATGCATAAATATAGCAGATGTTATACACAGATGTTAAAGTCTAGAAGATGCGGAAGTGAGACAGCATGTGCTCTTTTAATATTATGTATTCTTTGGCAACTTTATCATCATGCTATGAAATAAAATTTTTTCTCTGGTCAGATACTTTCCTCTTTCTGGAGGAAGAATACTGAAAATCCTCCCCTAATCTAATTTGTTTTTCATCACTCAAGTCACTTTTTTCTATTGAGGGCTTATTTCTCAAATTCTCACACACAAAACCACTTCAGACAACTTCATGATGCTTTGTCATGACTGACATCACTATCATACTTTCCTTAGTAGAAATGGTCTTCCACAAGTCCTATCACTTGACCCTTCTCTCTCTTTCATTGCTGTATTTACCAATTGCTTATTTATTGCTTAACTCCATTGGACTTGAATGTATTCTACCCTGTGGCTGATTTAAGTCATACTTGACCCCTTAGATGTTTCCATCTCTTGAATGTTAAAAGATTTCTTAGACCTAATTTTCTTCCTGCTACTATGTTTACATCCATCATTATCTTATCCTTTACTCTTCCAAACTGAATCTTCTGTGAAACTGTTTTCCTTTTTCTAAGACTCCCCTCATATCTAAACCTCTTTGCAAATACCTAACCTAATTTATTTTATTTTCTTCATTTTTTTTTCTTGGGTAGCATTGATAGTCCTAGAACTACCTCTAAAGACCAATCTTGAAGCAAACAAGATTTCCCTACCTCTGCCCTCCCCCACCCTTTTTTCCTGGGATTATGAGCATGTGCTACCACCACTACCCTAAAAGTGTAAATTTTTCCTAATTCTTTCTCTGTTTCTTCTTTAAAGCTGTGACATTCATTTCCTTTCAGGTATTACATAGCTCTCTCAAAACTCATCAACAGTATTTTGTGTGTTGATGATTTAACCATCAGTACGGTCAAAATCTTGACTTGATTATTATTTATTGTCAATTATTTTCCAAGCACTGTATGGTGGTTATCAATATCTTGGCCAATCACTGTCTATTTTTTTTCTCTCTAAATGCTAGAAACAGACTCCTGAATCATGGTTTTGGTCTCAGACACAAGGAATTAACAGACAACAATTGTATGCACAATTCTCCTTTTCATAAAATAGGAATCACCATTTTTCCTCTCCTTCAATACCCCATATTCCCACTCTTTTCTCTAGATTGTTCTTTTTATTCATATCAATTTTGGTGGTTTTAGATTGTCCCATAGTAATGATTTTTTTCATGTTTCCAATATTCTTGTACCTTACAGGCACATACTTCATGTTAAAATTTTGCTGATGTCCAGTATACCCTAATCATGAGATATAAGAACCTCTCTCGGGTGCTTAACACTCAGAACTTATAAAATTTAAATCGTCCTTTTTCAACTCACCTCTTTCAACTGAAAATTTTATATATTCTTGGGGTAAAACAACATCACTTCTTTCTATTACTACTTCAGAAATATGACAGTGTTCGTGACCCTTCCTCCAAAACAGCCATGATGTAATCATTGTTTTGCAGCATTCTCATTTTGAAAAACAAAATTTCACACACAGATTCCTGAAATATTTTTATGCTTGTCTCTTGATTACAATATTTCCCTCCATGGTAATAGTGACTTTTCAAGCAAGGTCAACACCTTTGACCATTGAATGGGCTCATCAGACAAATGATCTTACTGCAAAGACTGGTGACCTGAGTTCAATACCTTAGAAACAACCAGTGGGAAGAAAGAAGCATATCAAATGACTCTACAGGTATTTGTTTCATGTGAACACATGAGTATACATGCACAAATATAAATTAATAAATTTAAAACAAACCACAAACAAACAACCTTGGTGTTATATGCACAATACTTCCACTGTGTGTTAATTGTAAACAGTGGTATGATTTCTTAAACATTTTTCACTTCAATTAGGCTACATACTTTGCTCATAGTTACCCACTTCCATGCCTCTTTCCCATCTCTAGTCCTCTCTTTACACTTCTTTCTTTAGCCTGAAACTTGCTTTCACATCAGAAGTATTTATTATGGGTTTGTGCATCTCTGTGTGATCTAGAATCCACAAATGAGAGAAAATATGTGTTGTCTTTCTGAGTCTATTTTATTTCACTTTATATAATCTCCAGTCACATTCATTTTCTAGCAAGGACTGTAATTCCATTCTTTATTGCTGACTAAAACTCCATTTGTATATATGTCACATTTTGTTTATCAATTCATCTGTTGATGGACACCTAGGCTGATTCCATTACTTGCCTATTGTTAGTGTTGCAATAAACATAGATGTGCAAATGTCTCTTGTTGACTGAGAACCTGTCAGGTACACACCCAGGAGTTACATAGATGAGCCATATACTGCTTCCAGTCTCAGTGGTGCTATACATTAATACTAATTTCCAAAGTCGCTGCAGGATTTTATTCTCCCTCTAGCAGTGTGTTAGTGTTCCTTTTCCCCTACAATCTTTGCCAGCATTTGTTGTTCCTGGTTTCCTTAATGATGGTTATTTAAACTGGGATAGCTCACTATTGCTTTAATTTGCATTTCATGGATTGCTAAGGATAGTGAGTATGTTCTTAGATGATTATTGGACATTTGTGGCTCATCTGTTCAGAACTTTCTGCTCATTTCATTAGCTCACTGAAGTGAATCATTAAGTTAGGTATTGAGATTCTCTGAGTTTCAATGCAGGAATTTGTAGCTCTAAACTAACCCATAACATGATTTCATTAGATCCCACAGGTTCCAGTATGTTGTGGCTTCACTTTCGTTAGATTCTAGGAATATTTTAATTTCCATCTTAGGTATCTGACAATATGTTTATCACTCACAGTTGGTACCTTCATTTCTGGGAGTGTTTACTTTTATATTTTTTGTGCATCTTTATATATATTCATTCTATTGTGATTAGATACAATAAAATAAATTATTTCACTTTTCTTCTATTTAGTGAGACTTGTTTTGTTACCTAAATAATGATTATATACACATACATATACTTTTTGTTTTTAATAAGTCAACTTTTCCCTTTCCCTTTATCCTCCAATTTTTTCCACATATAACTCCTTGTACTCTTTCAAATTCTTGTCATCTTTCTTCATTTTATTGCTTACATAACCTTCACAGTGTGTTTATTGTTATTTATATGAATATATGTATATATCAGCCTCACGTCTAAGAATTTTGGAACATTGTGACAGCAGAAAGACTCTAAGAGCCAGATGTTTGGGTAGTTTTTGGTGAGACCAAGTCTTCAAGTAATTTCAGAAGCCATAGCCATAATGTCTCATCAGCATGACTTCTCAAATATGACCTTAAGGATGATAGCCTTAGACATATAAAAGTGGCTGAGGAAAAATCCCTCTAGGCCTCAACCGTACACAAAGTGCTATAGACAAGCAAGGAATGCTCAAAGAGGGAGAAATAGTTTTTTCGATCTGAAAACATACACGAAACCTGTGTTTTTCTGTTATCATCTACTTTATAGGATAGATTTGTGAGAATCCTTGGTTACTTATTCTAAGTATACTTGGTTAATTCCCGGATTGACTAGAAATCTATGAAGATGTGTGACTCTTCATCATCTTCTCTCATACATATTGTAAGTGTCCATGTTCTAGTGTATATAAAGGATTTTTTTCACCAATTATAGCACTGTAGGGAGCTATGGGAAATAAATTGGACCTGACCAAGACAAAGAGGTCACAAGGAGCATGGCCTTGACAGGGATATCAGGTCTGTTGCAAATTTTCCTTAATTATAGTTCTCTGGGCACTATTAGATGAGTATCTTTTTTCTGTCATTCATTACTCACCATAAGATTCTTCCTTTCCAAACACCCAAAGCACCTAATGAACATGGTCTGGAACATCTAAAATAGTGAGCCAAAGTAAATATTTGCATCTCATAAGTTGATTATATCAGGTAATTTCACCATTGATATATGAAGCTGCCTAACACTCCTAAGACTTCAAACACTTAAATCATACATTGGGGTAATTCTAACCAAACAAGTGAATGACCTGTATTGCAAGAACTTTGAATATTTAAAGAAATAAATTAAAGAAGATACCAGAAAATGGAAAGATCTCCCATACTCTTTGATAGGTAGGATGAAAATAGTAAAAATAGTAATCTTAACAAAAGCAATCTACAGATTCAATGCAATCACCATCAAAATCCCAGCACATCTGCATAGATCTTGAGATCTTGAAAGAACAATACTCAACTTTATATGGGAAAAAAACAGGATAACCAAAACAACCATGTACAATAAAGGAATTTTCAGAGGCATCACAATCCCTGACCTCAAGTTCTACTATAGAGCTGTAGAAATAAAAACAACTTGGTATTGGCCAAAAACAGACAGTTGGACCAATGGAATGAAATTGAAAACCCTGATATTAATCTGCACACTTACAAAGACCTGAATTTTGAGAAAGAAGCTAAACTTATACAATGGAAAAAGAAAGCATCTTCAACAAATGGAGCTAGTATAACTGGATAGTGACATGTAGGTGATTGCAGATAGATCCTTATCTATTGCCATGCACAAACTTAAGTCCAGATGTATCAAAGACCTCAACATAAGTCCAGCCACACTGAACCTATGAGAAGAGAAAATAGGAGGTACCCTTGAATGAATTGGTAGAGCAGACCACTTCATGAACATAATGCCTGTAGCACAGACACTGAGATCTACAATTAATAAATGGGACATCCTGGAACTCAGAAGCTTCTATAAGGCAAAGGGTGCATTCAACAAGACAAAACTGCAGCCCACAGAATAGGAAAATGTCTGCACCAACCCCACATCTGACATAGGAATGAGTTTGCATTTTACCAAAGGGTAAAATACAGCAAAGGAAAACCCTGTGATTCAGTTCATGCTGTAGTCTTTATTAATATACCTTTTAAGTTATAACAATACTGAGTTCCTTGTATTTCCTTACACATACTATTCCATCTAAATCCCAAGACCTCACATGTTATTTTCTTTGTAACACATATTTAAGTTTTATAAAAAACTTTACTTGTACTTACAGAGTCCTAAGTTATAATTATTATATAGAGAATTTTCTAGTGTACAAGATCATATAATGCTAATCATCAGTGTTTTCAAGAAATGCTATATGATGGATTACTACCCTACTTGTTATCGTAGCACCTTCTTCCAGTAACTGATGGAAGCAGAGGCAGAGACAGTTAAGCACTGGGATAAGTCACAAGTTGAAGAGAGAGAGGAGGGGTTGTATGTGCCAGGAGATATCAACATCATGACAGGGAAACCCACAGACACAGCTGGCCTGAGGTAGTAGGAGCTCATGGTCTCTCAAACAAACAGCTAGGGAGCCTGCCTGGGATCAATCTAGGCCTTTTGCATGTGCATGACAGCTATACATCTGTTTTGGGGTCCTTAGCAGTGGGATCATCTATCCCTTGGGAATGAATTGGCTCTTTGGAACCTAAACCCATTCTGGGATGCCTCACCCGGCCTTCATGCAGGAGGAGGAGGAGCTTGGTCCTGCCTGACCTTAATATGCCATGAGTTGTTGACTCCCACATGAAGCCTGCACCTTTCTGAATGGAAGAGTGTTTTGTGGGAATAGATGGGAAATGGGAGAGGGAATGGGAGAAGAGGAGTTAGGGGAAACTGGTTGATATGTAAAATAAATAAAAAACAATTAATTAAAAAATATGATAAAAACAAAACTTCTGTATATAGATCATCACACAGGACTGAATTCTATTTGTCCTCAAGTGGGCATATGTGATTTAAATTTAACACATTATTTCAGAAGTAACTGTGTCTTTGGTAACTAATACAGTTAATTAATTAATAATAAATATTTGAATATGTACATTGAAAGGTCTCTAAATTGCAAATTATTATTTCTTCAACAATTCAATTAGGTTTTGTAATTAATTGCTATCTAGTTGAAAATACAATAAAGCCTCCAGTAAAGAATCTGCACATACAAAAATAATAATGGAATATGACAAGTCCATTTTTTTTTTTTTTTTAGTTTTTCAAGACAGGGTTTCTCTGTGTAGCTTTGGAGCCTATCCTAGCACTCGCTCTGGAGACCAGGCTGGCCTCGAACTCACAGAGATTCGCCTGCCTCTGCCTCCCGAGTGCTGGGATTAAAGACATGTACCACCAATGCCTGACAAGTCCATTTTAGGGCAAGTGCCAGTTTTATAAGTATATCTTATAACAGTATTTGAATGAATTAGGAATTTAAGTATATGATAAAAGATAACAAATGACAACAGAACACTCCCAAATTAAACAAGATAAAGATGAGATAGCATTATCAAGTGGTGAATCATCCAAGAAATTTAAAAAAGAGATAGCAGGAGGTTTTCCACTTATTCCAGGACAAAATGGTAATTTGTATTTTATATACCCATCAAATATTTTACCATTGTTCCATAGGCATGAATCCTGAGAAAAATAATATCTTGGTTAGAAGGTAGCCTAAGTCTTCTTTGCTTAAAATTAGACATATCAGAGTATGTTATCTTCAGGTTGTGACTTAATAGGGTGAAAGTATAGCAAACAGTTCAATGTAAGTAATAAAAAATAGATTCCTTTAGCAAATTCTTCAGTAACATCTTTCAAGGTGACAGTTTCAAAGAAACAAATTGAGAGAAGAGAAAATGGAACAGAAGTATTTTTCACACTTCAGTAGAAACAGATAAATAAATATTTAATAACATAGATACACATCCTAGCAAGCAGAGTATTTACCCTCAACAGAATAAAAACAATCAAGTTTTTAACGTGGAACATAGATTCAATTCCAAAGGAATTCTAGGTATGAAAATCATGGTCAAAATAGTTGGACACTTCTGCAGAGAAATTCTCTAGTGTGAGACAGTAAGATAACTCAGGGTTCCCAGATAACTAATGAACTTGATAGGCAACTGACCAGAAAGTCTCCTCAAATCTCTCATACAGTATGCAGAAGTGTGTGACTGAATTAAATTTTTTAAGCAATCCATCTCATCATATCCTCTGTAAAATGTATATAAACTATCATGATAATATCAGTTCTTAGCACTATAATTAAATTTCAGTCAGTGTTAACGAACATGAAGTCAACAACTTCCATCAGCATAAAATATATAAATGGAAAGATAATACAAAATATATTTCAAAGTTACATCTTTATCAAATTAAAAATTTGCTGTAAACTTTTGCTGTTAATTTATTATTACTGCTATTTAGATATAGAGAAAGCAAAATCACTAGAATACATAAATCTAGGATACAGAAAACTAAATAGAGTTAATCAGCTATGGGAAATAGAAAATGTCAACAATATGTACATATTAAGCATTATAAAAATGTTTCCTAGGTTAAATAAATTACAACACATATACAAATCCATACAATCTTCTTGAGACATGTTTCTGTGAAAAAGTGATAGGCAAGATGTTAGTTTTAATTATGAGACAATGAAGATTATTTTTAATAATGACCTTTGGCTCATACGAAATCTACGTTTTCCATATTTCACATATGAGTTACAAAGGTAAATTATTATATATAATAAAGTATTACAATGAGATATTGCTATATTTGTTATATAACATTGGCTATTATCAGATATCATTGCATGATGACCATCAGAAAACTCATCCTGTAGTTGTATTAAGTAAATCCATATTCTTTTTTGTGGCTGATACCTCCATGACAGGTTAAGGTGTAGGAGAGATGAGGCTCTCCCTAACTTATGCCAAGGTAAACTGACTGGCTCTGTCTTCCCACACCCTTCATCTCTCTAGGTCAGAAGAGAAAAGGAAGAAGCACATGTTAGCTCAATGGGCCCAGTTCTAGGCAGATCCCAAGAGATACCAAAATCATGGAATCTCATCTCTCACCCCTTCTCTCAGAATTGATTAATTGACCTTTAAAATATAACTGAAAAATAATTTGCCTAATAAAATAATAAACAGAAAATAAAAAGCTATATCTGTGATCATGTTAATAAAAGTAGAACAAGCTCTCATAGAATATAGTGGGATGATCATCAGACATGCATCTGGAATTCTGGTCAACATTCCCTCCACTGTGTTCCCAGATGGACATGAACATCCGGCTACTGAATGGTGAGAGTTTCAGAGAGTTGGTAACTCTGAAGTAGAGCATCTTTTATTGATAATCACCCATCATTTTGGATGAAGCAGCTGGATTTGAGTCTCCATGTCCTTATAAGTAACTGTTTAGCTGTCCTGTACTAGGTAAGCCTAGTAAACTAATTGTTTCTTAAAGGTGGCCTTGTGTCTCTTAGTTATGGTTTTGGCTGCTTCTATGAAACACCATCACCAAAAGGAAAGTTGCGGAGGAAAGGGTTTATTTGGCTTATACTTCAGCATTCCTGTTTATCACTGAAAGAAGAAAGGACAGAACTTAAACAGGACAGAATCCAGGAGGCAGGAGTTGATGCAGAGGCCATGGAAGAAAATGCTTTACTTGTTTTCTCCCATGGCTTCTTCAGCATATATATGGTTTTTTGAGACAGAGTTTCTTTATATAGTCTTTGCTGTCCTGGAACTTACTCTGTAAACCAGGCAGGACTTGAACTCACAGAAATCAACCTTCCTTTGCCCCCTGAGTGCTGGGATTAAAGGCATGAATCACCACTGCTAGACTCAGCTCATCTTTTTATAGAATCCACAACCACCAGTACAGGGATGACACTATCTACCATAGTCTGGGCACTCCTACATTGATCACTAAATGAGAAAATACCTCACAGTTGGATCTCATTGAGTCCTTTCCTCAGCTGAGGCTCCTTCCTTTGGTGACTTTGTCTTGTGTCAAATTGAGCAACAAAACTAGCCAGTACACTTTGCATGAAATCCACTCTTTGATCTGTCACCACTATATCTGGGTAAAGACAAGCTTCTTTATGTTTCTGCATAACTAACAATCAGTCAGAGTAAAGTAGCTAAATGGCCAGTGTCTTATGGGAAGATCTGTGGCTGCACTCTCTAACAATTGAGTGTACATAGTATGAATCATATGCCTTTCCCCAATTTATGCCTTTCCCTCCTAGTTGTGGTGGCAGTTATATGAGGGCTACTAGGGATAATAAGACACATATATAATGGAGACGGAGTTATATGTTTACTAGAAGCTCAATAGAGTATGACAGGGATAACAATGGGATAGAGAGCTGTGAGATGTTATCCTATGTGTGAATTTCTTATTTAAGAGGGAAAATGTATAAAATAATGATAAGATGGAGCTGTTATATTTTATACTATGAGGAGCAGCCAAAGAAAAGAGATATCAATTACACCTGCGCAGAAGAGAGTCTTCTAGTATGAAATGTTGGAGCCCTGGAGAAGAATCAAATGGTGAAGATAGAAAAGTATGAGGTAGAAAAGATACCAAAGGAACAGGGCATGAAAGAGGTAGTATTTGACTTCCAGTTCATCAAACCATACAGAACTGGGTTTATCTGAGACCTAAGAATGAAGTTAATAGATACAATCAATCACAAATGCTGCATGTATGAATTCAAGGAATATCACAGAAGAGGGAGAGGAAATATTATAACAAAAGAATATTAGAAAGTCTGCTGTGAAACAGTCTTCCCTAGAAGTGGTTGCTTAAACAAGACTGGAACAATGGGCACGCTAAGTCAGAATGGAGAAGGTTATGTGGGTTTTCATCCCTAGATAAAGAACTTCAGAGAAGCAATGACTGGTAGAAAGAGAACTGTCTTCTCACAGGGATGAACCCTATTATTGATTGTCCAGTGTAGAGGGGTAAGCCTTAAAACTATATACATACAAAAAGCAACAGTAAAATCAGCATGTTGCATTACTATATATCTCAACACACACACACACACACACACACACACACACACACAAAACACACATACACACACACACACACACACAACACACATACACACACACTCACTCACATACATACACACACGTGCATGCAATAATAATAATATGATAATAATAATAATAATAATAATAATAATAATAATAATGAGTCTATGAACTTGAAATTGGATAGAGAAAGGGAGTAATGGAAGTTATGTTATTTTATTACAATTAAAATATTTTAAAAATGTAATTCAGTAAAGTCTAAGACTTGGGTATTGAGAATTATTAGCATTCTGATATACATGCTTGAATTCATTTTTATGAGAAAGACAAGGCTCTGGTGGATATGAGTAAGAGAGGCCAGCATGCAAAGAGGACACATAAAAAGAATGAAGTAGTGAAGAAGGGACAAGAAACATGAAAAGTTTGACAAAAAGCCCTATCCAGAAATCTCAAAACAAATGTACCAGATTTCACGTGATATGGAACTCTTATAGGAAAAAAGCTTACAGAATACATGTAATTCTCTAACCCCCTAGAAGGCTTAAAAACCAGAACTAACATTAACTTATAGCATAGACTACAGGAAACGTTCAGAAGATAAACCATTGGACCCCACTGCTATGGTGGAAGAATTTCTCTGGGAAGTGAATCTGTTCAGCCAGTCCTCTGATGATGTAGCTAATGTTGCAAGTTAGTATCATACATAATAACTGTAGGTTACATGCTAAAGCATGTGATTTTTAGACACCTGCTAGTGTAAAAATGTTCTTGAAATTTATTTGCTACTGAGCTGTTATATGCTTTTGTAACTTCCTAAAGCACAAGAGGCAGTGAGCATCAGTAAACAGAAATGTAAATAACAAGCATTTAGCTTAACATAGAGGTGGACTATTACCCTCATGGTAATTAAGCCATCAACATTTTTCTTCTGTGGGAAAATATACTAGTGGTTAATGTATAGCTAGGACACATGGCTTTCAGAGAGTTTCACCCAGGGTAGCCAATTATGAAGGCAGTATGAGGACCTTTCAGCAACCAGACAGCAAGAGTTGGATAGGGCAGGGCCTCTCTACACATACATGTTACTGTCCCAGTTACTACTTTAGTAAAAGAGCAATTGATACAAGTGATGTGTTGTTTGAGTATATATTGGATCTTCCTAATGTTTTGTTCCCATTTTTTTTTCAGGAATACTATTTCCACAGAGTTTAATGTGCACTTGTTTAGGATGGATAATATTGAATATAGGGGAACCTATATACACTGTTAAGACAAACATGAAGGTAAATAGGTGAAAATCCCAAGGCCAGAACAACAATCCTTAACACTCTCTCTTTCTCTCTCTCTCTCTCTCTCTCTCTCTCTCTCTCTCTCTCTCTCTCTCTCTCTCTCTCTCTCTTCTCACACACACACACACACACACCATACAAGCCATTGTCATTGCTGTTGCCTACATGATAGAATTAGATGATGATTCTTCAAGGCTGCATATACAGTATTTTAAAGTTGAAGGACAGAAAGCCATTCCTCCCAGGCAATAATTATTAGTACTAGAAGAGCCAATATAAGAGATACATACACTTTACCCCAGAGAAGGGGAAAGGTAATAGATCTCTTGAGCAAATTAGGAGCATGGTGTATGGGGAGAAGGAGTTACAAGAAAGAGAAGAGGACATGAGAGAACAGGAAGATCAAGTCAAGGGAAGAATACAGGAGAGCAAAAAGAGATACCATAATATAGGGAGCCATTATAGGTTTAAAGAGAAATCTGGCACTCGGGAAATGTCCAGAGATCTACAAGTTTAACCCCAACTGACAATACAGGCAATAGTGGAGAGGCTACCTTAAATGTCCTTCTCCAATAATGAGATGGATGACCACCTTATATCCCATCCTAGAGCCTTCATCCAGTAGCTGATGGAAGCAGAAGCAGACACCCACAGCTAAAGACTGAACTTAACTCCTGGGATCCAGTTGCAGAGAGGGAGGTGTGATGAGCAAAGGGGTCTAGAACAGACTGGATAAACCCACGGAAACAGCTGACCTGAGCAAGAAGGAGCTCATTAACCCCAGACTGATAGCTGGGAAACAAGCATAGGACTGTTCCAGACCCCCTGAATGAGGATGTCACTTTGACAGTCTAGTTATTCTATGGGCCTCTAGTAGTGGATCAGTATTGATCCCTAGTACATGAATGGACTTTTCGAGCCCTCTCCAGATATAGAGATGCTCTCTCAGCCTAGATACAAGGGGAGGTTCTAGGCCCTGCTCCAAATGGTATGACAGACATTGAAGATCCTCTATGGAAGGTCTCACCCTCCCTAGGGAGCAGAAAGCAGATGGGATAGGGGGTCGATGTGGGGGGGAGCAGGGGAAGAGGGGAAGGAGAGGGAACTGGGATTGACATGTAAAACAAGTTTGTTGCTAATTTAAAGAGAAGAGAAAAAAAGAAGAGCCAATATAAGTTGCTGGTTGGGAAGATTTTGCAATATTCTTACTTGATTGTAGACTCTGTGTGTTAAGCTTTTGGCTTGCCAGTAGAGATGTGCTTATAAGTACAATAAAACAAACTAGTTTCCTACTTGATTAAAGGTTAGTGTGGCAGTTGGGAACTCAATCCATGCTTGGTGGTGCAACCCATACAATTAAAAACTGCCACATAGAAAGTTGACCCTAGTAAAAATTTTCTGCTACTCTTTTGTCAAACAGATGTAAAGAGTCTGTCAAACCACCCTCTAAACATTTGTGTGTCTAACTCTTCTATTACTGTTCATATCAGGTATTGTTAAAAATGACTTCTTTGTACAGCATCCCAAATTATAGATTCATAATCAGTCAGAATGCTGATAATAAGTCTCCATTGCTAGTGACCTGCTCCTCATAAAGTAATTATGCATGTATATTCATGTAAGAGCTAGAGCAATAAGTGTGATATTACAGCAGTGTTATTTTCTTGAGTAAAACATGACTATTAATTATCCTGAATCAGAACTGTTGAGGTAAAGTATTGATGACATTGGTAGTTGAAAAGGACAGTGAAATGCAGAAAAATGGTGGCTATTCCATTTACCACAACAGCAATGAAGCTGTTTATATTGTATAGAGAAGCAAGGAAGGGACACTAACTCTTATTCACCATTCACTCTGATCTCCTCCTCACCATCTACATGTTACCAAGCATCATATAAATCGGGTGGATGGTACACTAGACGCTGTGGGAGGAAATAAATGCTTTTGGTGCACTGAATGGATGCTTATTTCATGAATGTTTCCTCAGCTACATTTGTGCAATGAAATAAACTCATGAGTGTCATGAATTTTAAGAAATTAAAAGAACTCTCTGGAAAGTCATGATGTATGCCTTTAATCCCAGCACTCAGGGGGCAGAGGCAGGTGGATCTCTGTGAGTTGAAGGCAAACCTGGTCTACAAAGCTACACAAAGAAGTCATATTTCAAAGAAGAAAGAGGAGGAGGAGGAGGAGGAAAAATTTATAGAACTATTGTCAAAGGATATTAAGGTGGGTCACTGAATTTCAGTGCTGCAAGAATGTTAATAGGAAATGATACATAATCAAATCTAGGTTTCTATTTTGATTTGTCAAGTAAATAATTTAAGTCAGTTTCAATAAAAATCCATGTGAAATATATGTTGAATGAAAAATTAATTGATTATATGGATCTGTAATTTATTTTAGCTGACCTAAGTGTCACAAAAATGTGTTCTAACTTCAACATGCTAGAGAACAAATTTTCAAGCTTATTATCCATTTAGTCACACTAGTAAATACCTTTCATTTTTTAAAGTATGTATATGCCTACATTCAGAGAATAACTGTTTTCATTAATTTCCTAATACATTCTTATTTAAAGCATTAGATATTCATTAACATACTGCTTTATCAGTAAATATGCTTTAGAGATTAAAAGTATTTTTAGATAAAACAAGAGTTTTTCTAGTGCATAACAATCTTATAAATTCTTCATGAAACATGAAAGTACTAGGTAATATAAAGAAAGCATAATAATAAAATTGTATTTGGCTTGATTTACTAATTCATGTCAATAAAGGTTATATATATATTAAAGTAGGTTTCTCATAATTATTTAAGAGCAATAACTATTTTGCATTTACCATATTTTGAAGATAAGTATTCTATATCAAGTGAGACACTATAAGTTCTTCTAAAATAGCTAACACTTTTAATGATGGTAAAAATCTTTCTCTACAATTGTCTGTCATGAGTTAAGTGTAAATATACAGAAATGGTAGAGATACTCTCAAAATGTAAGCAGCATTAAATATTTCAGGCAACAGAAGCATAATGTGTGTCAACAATGTGACAGCAGAAATTCAAAGATGCAAACAATCAAGAGACATGTTGAATATTAAAATACAATGAAGGAGAACAGAGAACACAATATTTTTTTTATTTTAGCTATACTGGAAGGCTGCCATTATTCTCAGCAGTCTAACCTGTAGTATCCCAAGGAAATGGGGGTCATGAAAGCACATAAGACTGATTTCTCAACAAATCAAATGTATATTTTGGGCTATATTTAGAGATAAACTAATGTTAAAATAATAAGCTTTTCTAGTTCCATCCATTTGCCTGTGAATTTCAAGATTCCATTGCTTTTTTTCTACTGAGTAGTATTCCATTGTGTAAATGTACCACATTTTCTCTATCCATTCTTCAGTTGAAGGACATTTAGGTTGAGATCAAAGAGGTGGGGACCAGGTTGGTGAAACCCACAGAAACAGCTGGCCTGAACAAGGGAGAGCACATGGACCGCAGACTGCTATTTGGGAGGCCAGAACGGGACTGATCCAGACCCCTGAACATGATTGTCAATGAGGAGGCCTAGACCGTCTATGGAGTCAACGGTGGATCAGTATTTTTCCCTAGTGTAAGAATGGACTTTGAGAGCCCATTCCACATGAAGGGATGCTCTCTCAGCCTGGACACATGGGGAAGGGCCTAGGTTTGGCCCAGGATGATGTGGTGAACTTTGGGGAGCCCCTGTCAAGGGCCTTTCCATCTCTGGGGAGTGGAGAGGGGATGGGGGCAGGATAGAGGGGGGAGAGGTTTGGGAGGAGGGGAAAAAGAGGGAGAAGGGATTGACATGTGAAGCAGGCTTGTTCCTAATTTGAACTAATAAAAAAATTTTAAAAATAAATAAAAAATAAAAACATAAACTTTTTATAAGAAACTACTGTTAGATAAAAACATTCTATTTCAAGTTTAACCTCTATAAAAACAGTATTTGTTGAATCAATATTCCAAATGGTAAAAAAATAACCACACATTAGGCAAATTTTAGCTGGGGTTGTTATTTAACCCAAATCAGTTTACTTCATCTAATGGCAATACTCCTTTTCTTTGTTTTTTTCTTTATCTTGTATTCTTTAGGTTGAAGAAACTGTGTAAACAAATGGGTATGATTTATTATATATAAAACCTTAAGTGTAGAAACACTGAACAAATATCATAAGATACAGCTAAACTCAGAATTTCACAATTTAGTACACAATTCACAATGTGGAGAAAATATAAATTTAAACAAATATGAGAAAACATAACCACAGGGATGCACAATTTTAGAATTACTCAAACAATGACTGTTCAGAAAAGTCCTTGAAGCCTCAACCCTACACAAAGAAATATAGGCAACTGATTAAAGCTGGGAGCAGGAGAGGTACTCTTCCTCAGGGAAGAACAGAAAACATGGTTGTCCAGTTCCAAATTTTAAGACCTGAAAATATATGTACAAGTAACATTACATATACTGCATAGGTAACATTTAGTAATATTTATGTATATGAAAACAGTTGTTGAAAAGGAAAGCCATGAACTTGTTAGAGGTCAGGAGGAGTGTATGAGATGATATGAAAGACAGAACAGACAAAAATTAATTATATACTTAAAAATAGTATAAAAATATATAGAAGAAAAACAGAAAAGCCTTCTTTTCAGATGAAATATTAATTCAAAGGTGTTTTCTGATTAAATTATTCTGTGAGAGTTAGGAATTAGTATCATACTTGGTAATATTATTCTATTCAGTCCATTTTTGTTAAATTTAATCCAAGACTTACATTTCTTTTTAACATAAATTAAGTATTTCCCTGTGAAACTGAGAGTATTAATTATATAAGCCAAATGTGTTAGAATTCATTCAAGAAAATTTAATTTTCAAAAACTATTGCATTTATACTTCTCTATTCCAAACTTTTCACACAATAAGCTCCTAATTTTTTGAAGAACAATATTGAATTCTCTCTGTATGGATTATTTTCTTATTTTTGAAAATGGCTTTTGACTTATTGAGGTAAACCCCAGATTAAATGCTCAGAATAGGATAAAAATAACATAACTATAAAATTTTATCTAATTTTGAATGCATTCACATACTCATAAAAGGGAACTGATTTGACTGTCATGCTTTTATATTCTAGGGCAAAATGAAAATATTTTCATTACTGAAGAATGAAGTTTAACTCTAAAGGGTTCTAAACTGAAAGTATAGATTATTCAAGTCTAACTTAATGAGCAACCATACATAGTTTTTTTCTCTTACTCTTTGGGGTGCCCTTCTACCCAGCTTCTAAATATATACACTCACAGTGACATACACTCTCTTATGAATGCCTGACCTTAGCTTTCTTTATTTCCAGCCAGCTTTCCTTATTGTAAATTATCTCATCTACATTTTACCTTTGGTTTTTACAATTCTCTAGTTCAGTATATCTTTCTTTATTTCTTTCTCCATAGCTTGCTGTGGAGTTGGGTGGCTGGACCCTAGAGTCCTCCTCCATCTCTTTCTCCTTTTCCTTGATATCACCAAAATAGCTTGTCATTCTGCTCAGCTCCCACTTAAAAACCCTAGCTACCAATGTTTCCTCCCTATGACTTCATGGCAGTTAGTTGTTGACTCAAACTACTGACCCCAGATTTATTTTATTTAATCAAGCAAATGTAACACATCCTTCATCATTAAACTAATATTCCACAGCACATACAAATGTAACATATCTTAAATTAACTGCATAACAACAATATATACATAAAGTAGATAACTGTAGGAATGTGTTATGTAAAAAACGATAAAATGATTGAATACGCAAGTGCTATTTCAAAGGAAATTCAGAGAATGAATCTGGTGTCTTAAAATCTAAGAGCACTTTGTTTTGTGGTGCACTAGGTAATTGTATGCCACTTCAATTATCCTAAGTATTATTTCACAACATGCAATATAGTATTTTGTACTTGAAAAGCACTTTGCAATCATTTGCTAATGAAAAGTATTTATGAAAACTATTCTTTCAACTGTTGTGTTGAGAATGAAAGCTTGAAATTTATCATGAAATAAACAACCTGTCCCCCACTCCAAAAAAGAACCTTAATAGCAGTGCTGATAAGTGAAAAAATACTTACCCTCCCCTAAACCATACAGAGCTTATCAAGTAAAATCAGTCCAAATTGAAACAGTTAAGCAAATCTCTGTGTATGTTAGGCAAACAATGTCAGCACTAAACAATGAATGTTACAGTTTACAAGGCAAAGATATGATCTATTTATAGCGAAACTTGAGTATGCTGTAAGAAAACAATGCAGTTTCATAGAAAATTGACTCTAAATAGGACTCTTTCAGTTTGGAAGAAAAACATAAATATTATATATTGTTTTATATAACTATAATAACTACATATATATTTAGATTTTAAGATAATTACATCATTTTTCCTTTTCTTTTCTTCACCCCAAACCTCTCATATAACATTCCTTTTTCTTCTTCAAATTTGTGATCTCCTTTTTGAGTAATTGTTGTTACATATTACATGTATGTATATGTGCATATACATTAGTGACTACATGAATGTAACTTGCTTATTGTTTAAGGTACTATTTGTATATGCGTTTCATGGCTGAGTATTTGGTATTGAAACACTTCATAAAAACACATTTGAAGGTTAACTTAAACAAAAGTATATTTTCAACAAGCGGAAATGGATAAGAATATGTTCAGAGGGTAGAGATAAAAGAAAAGTGGGAAATTACCAATACAGAGCCAAGTGAAAATATAAGGGTATTTAATAGGGAAAAGCCTTACTTACAGAGTGACCTAGCCAGCCGGTGTGGCAGCATTCTGTACAGCAAGCAAAAAAAGGGAACCAAAAGTGACCAGATACTGACTGCCTCTCACTCTACGTCTCCATGACCATGCCCTCGCAGGCGTGGTCAGGCAGAGCTGTAGCCAGCCCTAAGCAGGCATGGCTACAGGTTTCCCTACAAGTAGATGACACAGATTATGTATGTGTAAGGGGTGGTAAAAGTAATGTCTTGGTTATTACAAGAAGCAACTGAGGAAACAAATGAGTCTCAGATTCCTGCATGGTTGCTACTACTTTTGTATAAACAATTTTTCTTGTAGTCTTTTAACAGACTGGCCCATAGTTGTAGTGAAATATTGGAAAAGGATGTAAGCCAGGGTTCTCAATGTGGGGGTCACTACCCCTTAAGAAGTCAAACATCCCTTTCACAGGGATCACCTAAGACCATCATAAAACACAGATATTTATATTATGAATCATAACAGTAGGAAAATTAAAGTTATGAAGTAGCAATGAAAATAATTTTATGGTTGAGTGTCACCCCAACATGAGGAACTGTGTTAAAGGGTCACAGTATTAGGAGTTTGAGAATCTCTCATCTAAGCAAACTGGAAGGACTTCATGCCAAAGTAGGAAGTTAAAGACAACTGGCATAAAGTGGAGTAGATTTTAGGTAATCTTCAATGTAACAGCATCAAAGCAAAATTAAAGTAGTCCTAAACAAGAGCTAGTTCCAGGACTGCCTCCAAATACACAGATAAACATTGTCTCACAAAACAAATAAACAAACAAAAACTATGATATATGCTTAGCAACTGTAACCAAAAATTTGTATAAGCTTCACCTTCAAACAACATAATCCTTAAATATTGAGCAGTTCAATTATTATACAGATACTCTAAACCCAATATAGAAAACATTCAATTATAAAAAAACCTTCCAGATTCTCCTTACACTTCATTCACTCTGAACATATTTGGACTAATACATTATGAAATTATTCAATTATTCACACAGGTTATTAACGTAAGTTTCTTTTGAAATATATTTAATTTTTGCCCTTTTTGTATCCCAAACATGGTTTCAAATTGCTTGTTATGGCTTTCCAAAGGAAGAAGG
This sequence comes from Cricetulus griseus, assembly GCF_003668045.3. Classification (NCBI taxonomy): domain Eukaryota; kingdom Metazoa; phylum Chordata; class Mammalia; order Rodentia; family Cricetidae; genus Cricetulus; species Cricetulus griseus. The sequence goes on along the minus strand of NW_023276807.1, from coordinate 235,957,514 downwards.
TATTTGACTGACTTATTTTTATACCCAAACTTTGCCAATACAATAGGAGAAGACAGTTTTTTTTTATGTGTTCAATATTCCTGTCTTCAATTCTGTAATACTAAATATTATTTTTATTGATTTTCAATAAAGTGATGTCAAAACTGTATACCTGCAGCATTAATAATTGGTATAAATAGTAAAAACCTGTGATCAGATATGGTGTTAATGCTGAAGATCAGAGAAGCAAAGCAGCCAGCACTAGGGAGTTCTCACCTCCACCAATGCTCAAACAAAAGGGGCTATCCTGTCCTCAGATTGCATCTCCAGATTGCATCTGTTTTCTCCAAACCTCAAACTGCACTGAGCTTGGATCTCCTAACAGCTTATATTCCTCCCTAGGGCTGGGACTAAAGGCATGAGATCCAAAGTGTTGAGATCACCTTTGTGTGAGTTCTGTTGCTCTTTTAGACAGGATAAATTTCTTGTGGCTGAGGGTGATCTTGAATTAACAGAGATCACTATGTGTCTGTCTCCCAAGTGCTGGGATGAAAGGTGTCTGTCACCACTACCTGGTCTCCATGGCTAACTAGTGTGGCTAGTTTCACAGTCTGATCTTCAGGCAAGCTTTATTTGTTATATCACATACAAATTATCAACACATATACTACTTAATATTGTCAGATAGGAAAATAATAAGAAATATTATAAAATTGGAAGACAGGTAGAAAAAGAACATTGGAGGAAAAAGATCAACACTGAAATGAGAAACTAGATTCTGCTTTATTTCTGACAATGTGTATCCTATAATAGGCACCATTACTTCCATGTATTGTTAGCTGAAATTTTCTAATGTGTGTGGGTATAGAGAAATCAAACTGCTGTTAACCTGGAAGGATTCTCTCTGCTGGATACATTATATAGTTACAGAAGCTGAAAATTGGGGTGCTAGATGAGAGAAGCCTTTGGCAGTCTTATTCAGCTATAGCCCCTGTAAGCTACCAAAATGATCAGCCAGACAATAATGTCCATTGTTGCAATGATGGCCTTAACCTTATGTGAGTACCAACCACTTTCTGATTTTAGACATTTCACTAGAGGAAACTTTTACCTAAGGTTGTAAATCAGGGAAAGTGCCCAGGGCTGGAGAGCCCATAAGCCTGAGGAGATAAACTACCATTATTTTGCTAAATGTGCACATTATCAAACTGCTCTCTAAAGCCAAAACAAACATATTTCCTTGACCACGGATTAGTAAAGCTCTTACTCCTCATCAGTGGAACTTCCCTTAATACAGAGTGTCATAAATGACCAAGTGAAAAGAATAAGTCTTAATGGCAGAACTCAGCCACAAATGGGACATCTATATTACAGTTCCTTCCCCTCAAGATGCCAAAACCAACTTTTGTTCTAGATTGCTTATGTTGCTATAAAAACAAAGTCATGACAAGGGAAACTTGGGAAAGGAAAGGGTTTACTTCATTACTCTGACCACAATCAATCTCAGAGGGAAGTGAGGGCAGGAGCTTAAGGCAGGGCTTATCAGCATTCACTCATAAAGACTGGAGAGATGGAGGGATGATCACAATACATTAACAAATAATGAATAAAAATATTACAACAAAGATATTTTCTAATGATTTTTTCTGCCTTCCCTTCCTATGTTTTTATAATTTTGTAACTTCCTTTACTCTCATCTAAATTTCTATTCTTTCAGATAGTAACATAATATGTATACATACATATGCCCACATACACACACACATTAACTTTTATCAATTCTTTGTGATTTCTCACTATGTTTATTTATTTACCCAAATCTAAATCATCTCACCATAGTCCATCTCACTCTAAGTCCCTACATCCACCCCCTGAAAAGAAGACAACCAACAACACTAAAAAGAGAGTGAGAGAGAGAAAGAAATCTTATATTGGAAACTGTGATGTACCACTGTATGTCATGCAGTAAGCTCATTTTGCTCAAACATCTTCACTTGAAAGTGCTCATTGCAAGAGCCATTCGTCTGGTTTGAGGCCTCTGGCTTCTGATGCGCTATCAATACTGGATCTCCACCAGCACTACTCTTGGATATTCTGTTGTTGCCTTGTATCTCTTCATGTCCTCTAGCAGATCATAAATGTGGTAGATGTTGGGAATGAGCCAACTCAAAGCCCTGGAACTAGGTGGTAGCCAAGTGGTCAGCTTGACAGTTCTCCTGCATCTGTGCCACCATGTCCAGCTCTTCTGCTTTGCCCAGGTGAGGAATAAGACTAGCTCTTCTTCCCGTGGCAGCTGGCAACGGATTGCACCAGCTCTCCCTCACTTATGTCATCAGCCCAGCTTTTCCCTCAGCCACACTACCAGGGACAGCTCTCCAGTCCTGCCCCAGCAATTGACAGGGCCAGCTCTACAGCTGTCTGGCTCTTCACCTCAGCCAGGCCTAGTATGATGTCCAGGGTAGATCTCCCAAATATTACACCCAGCAAAAGAACTGGGCAGTTCACCTGCTCTCATGCTCCTGGGGCAAGTTTTCCTATACTGGTCCATGCTAGGGGTGGCACCAGATCACCCACCTGCCCCCAGAGGTGACAGGCAGTGTATGGGATGGTTTAGGTCCTGGCTAAAGGTGTGCCTGACCACACCTGCAAGGGCATGGTCAGGGTGACATAGGGAAAGTTTAAGAGTGAGGGCTGTTTATGTGGTTGCCCTGCTTTCGTTTTTGTCTTTGGCTTGCTGTATTGACTCTGCCCTGCCAGATGGCTAGGTCACTCTGTAAGTAAGGCTTTTCCCTATTAAATTCCCTTGTATTTTTACCTGGCTCCACATTGGTAATTTCCCACATTATCTGGTTGTCATGGGTGGGATATTGCAATCCTAGGCCCCATTTAGAAGACTCTGTGGGTCCCACCTGGATGGCAGACTAGGCCAGGAAAGCGCTCCCTGTCTCCACAGGTGCTCCTGGATTGCAGACAACCCACTGCACCACACAAGCACATTCCAGCTGCTGCTGAGCTGCTCAGGACCATCTGCCCAGATGGGAAAGTTCTCCAGACCTCCCACGGTTTTACAACCATGGACACAGGACCAGCCCAAACTGGAGCCTACCCATGCTCAGAGGCCTCCTGCCCTTGAACTGAATAGGCCTCAGGAGTAGTTCTTGGCTTTCAGCAGGGTCCACAGCTTCCCCTGACCACAGCAGCCGTAAAGCCGAGTCTCTTTCAGTGGTTGAGGTTGCAAGGCCGTTCACTTCTAGCTAACGCACAGCCGCATGTATGACCTAAGCTCCACCCCCACGGTTGCCATCTTGCCTGACCCTCCATTGCCAAAAGCCACATAGACTAACGGAATGCCTGCACCACCTGCTGGTTAAAGATAGTTACTGCATCTGGAGTAGAAATCATCAGATAAAATCATGGCAGAATATTTATCATTTGTTAAAATTGGTAATATTTTTGCTTATTATGTGAATTCGATGTTTGAGGAGGACACTAATCTGCCAATTACCTGCCTATATGAAGTAATGGCAGTTAGCTTGCTGGTACAAATAACATTAATAACCAGAGCACTCAGGAACAGGGACAAAGATAACCTCACCACCTGCTTACATCAAATAACAGCTTTATGCAATGAGGTTTTGGAGAACAGATTAGGTCATGCCAAAATTGTGCAGAAAGTGGAACAGAAATTGGATGATAAGCTTGGCTCTCTGCCCAATAAGCTAAAGACAGAGCTGTCTGTTACCCAAGATGAGATGCAGCATATTTATAAGATAAACACAAAGAGATCCTCCATGTCTGAGGCATTAGAGGCTAGGCTGTCTGTCGTTACCCAGCATGTCTCAGCCTTAACCCATGAGGTTCGTCCTGAGTTGGGGGGTGTGGACCTGGAAACTCCTAGCATCCCAGCTGTGATAAAGACCAAACACAGGCATCTTGTCATCTTTAGAGAGCTCTCAGATCCATGTTGTGAAACTAGAGTCTTTTCTTTATTTGCCATCCTTTCAGCTATTTCATAACCATCCTTCCATGACCAGGAGCAAAACATTTCTGTCCTTCTTCTCATCTCCCCTTGATCACTCCTAACTCTCCCTAGTTACTTATATCTTGCCCCTCTGCCCAGGTGCATGCCTATTCAGATGCTTAGGCCTAATAGAGATGCAAATTAGGAGGCATCTTATACTGAGGCTATGATAAGCAATAATAGACTTGCTGGAGTTAGCAATACAATAGTGACCATATACTGTCCCTATGCAGGAAAGCAGCATGAAAAACACCTGGGATAATGTTTGTGAGCCAGGAGAATGCCTAAAAGCTTATACCAGAATAGCACAGTGACCCACAGAACAGTTCCAAGACTTCTTACAAAGGTTAACTAGGGTAGTAGAATTAAAGGTAACAGATCCAGAAACAAGGCAATCAATTATATATACAATAGCTTATGAAAATGCAAACCCAATATGCAAAAGACCACATTTTCCTTTAAAGATCAGATCAGCTCCGCTAGAAGAATGGGTTTGCATGCAGCCAACATTGACTATAATGTGCCACATACTGGAGCTTGGGTAGGATAATCCATCTCGAAAGGATTCAAAAGGCAAAAGGAGACTAAAAGTAATAGAGGTGAGGACACAAGGGCTTGGGAAGTAGAAGCACCTTACAGATGTCAGCATAGGTACCAAGAGGCTAGAGGTTTACTACTATGAACCAGAATCATGGGTAGGAAGAGCCTTCCCTAAGGCACCAGGAACCTAGATGTTTCAGCTGTGGTAGAATGGGACATATCAAGAGAAACTGTAGACAAACGAATTCTAACAATGTCTCATGAAGAAGGCCACTGCCTTCTGGATTGTGTAGAAGATGTGGTAAGGGCAGGCACTGGACAAATGAATGTAGATCAACCAAGGACATGCAAGGAAACCCGTTAAGGCTGGGAAACTCTGAGGGGGCCCTCCAGAATTCCCCCACATTGAGAAAGGTCTGGTCATTCCCTGTAACAGTGGAAGACAATCACTCACAGGATGAATAGATAATTTTTTGCCTATTGTGAAAAATGATACTGCTCTAGATGGTAGTTTGAATAGTGATGAAGAATCAAGTGTGAATGGATAAAATGAGAAACACACATTTTGACAAATATCTATTAATGATAAAAGGTCTCAGTTGAAAGTGAAAATTTAATAACATAGTTAATACTGGCTTAGTAGTCACTGGGGCAGATGTGACTATTAGTACCCAAATGTCCTGGCCTCAGAGATGACCTCTTAGAGAGGCGAATGTACAATTTTAGGAATTGGAACTCTATCTGGAATTTGACAAAGTGTTCCCTCAGTGGTCTGCATTGGACCGGAAGGACAAAAAGGAATACTGAAACCATATGTGGCAGATATAGCTATAAATCTCTAGGGCCGTGATCTCTTACAGCAATGGAATACTCAGATTAATATTCCTCCAGTGTCAGATACAAATTATGTAAAATCTTTAGACAGTAGAAAAGATCTGGTAAGATGCTATGGAAAACGGTTACCAACCATCCAGGCTGTACAGAAAATAGGTACAAATGAGGGACCTTCAGAGGAGCCAAAGTGGCTTACAGATTAACCTGTTTGGGTAGGACAATGGCCTATGACCTCTGAGAAGCTAGAGGTTTTCGAAAAGTTAGTACAAGAACAGCTAGATCCTGGATATACAGAGAAATCTATCAGCCCTTGGAATTCTCCTGTATTTGTTATCAAAAAGGAGTCAGGTAAGTGGAGAATGCTGACAGATCTGAGAGCCATAAATAAGGTAATTCAACCAATGGGCTCTCAGCAACCTGGAATGCAGTTGCCTTCGTTGATACCTAAAGGATGGCCTATCATAGTCATTGATCTGAAAGATTTTTTTTTCACAATACCATTACAGGAAAATGATAGGAAAAAATTTGCAGTTACTGTACCACCTCTTAATAATTCAAATCCAGTTAGGAGATATGATTTGAGGGGTTTGCAACAAGGAATGCTAGATAGTCCTATTTGTGTCAGCACTTTGTACAGCAACCTTCAGAAATAATTCGTAAGAAATTTTCACAATCTCTTGTTTATCATTACTTTTTATCATTTATCATTTATCATTACTTTTTATCATTACATCACAATCTCTTGTTTATCATTATTCTTTTATCAGATTCTAATAAGGAAACTTTGGAAAGTAGGTTTGAAGTGGTAAAGGAGGCTCTGCCTCATTGGGGATTACAGATTTCCCCAGAAAAGATACAAAGAGGACATTCTATTAACTATTTAGGTTAGAAGGTAGATTTCGAAAGAATCAGGCCACAGCAGGTACAAATTAGGAGAGGTTGTTATCAAACTCTTAATTCTCTTCAGAAATTATTAGGGGAAATTTCTCAATTACAGACGATTATTGGGGTAGAAGGACATGACTTAAAGCATTTAAAAATGGCCCTTAAAGGTGATAAGGACCTAAACAGTCTGAGAATATTATCTGCTGAACCAGAAAAATAGTTACAATGGGTAGAAAACAGAATATTGGATGCACATGTAAATCAGAAATACCTTGATTTAGGCTGTATTCTGGTTATCTTGCCATCCAGAGAATAGTCTTCTGGGATTATGATGCAGAGGGAAGACACCATATTGGAGAGGATATTTCTGACACATAAATAGAATAAAAAGTTAAAGACATATATAGAAAAGATTTCTGATTTGATTCCAAAGGGCAAATTAAGACTTCTTCAACTGACTGGAAAAGATCCAGCAGAAATTATAGTACATTTAACTAATGAGGAAATTTCCTCCTTATGGAAGGATAATGAATATTGTTAAATAGCTCTTACTGACTTTTTGGGAACGATTAGCAACACTTATCCCCAAACTGACAGAATTAAATTCATAAAAAAACACAGTCTGAATTCTTCCATGTATTGTAATACAAACTCCCATTTCTGGAGTTCTTACCATCTACACTGATGCCAACAAATCAGGTAAGGCAGGTTATAAAGCAGGTGAGGTAAGTAAAGTAGTTCAAAGTCCATATACATCTGTACAAAAGACAGAATTATATGCAATTCTTATGGTACTCATGGATTTTACAGAACCTCTCAACATAGTTAGTGATTCTCAATATACAGACAGAGTCGGGTTACACATTGAGACTGCAGAATTTCTTTCTGACCTAAACTCATTGTTTCTAAAATTACAGGAAACAATCAGAAACAGAAGTAATCCTCTATACATTACACATATCAGATCCCATAGGGGTCTGACAGGCCCACTAGCACAAGGCAATGATGAGAATGATCATTTGTAAATTGGAAGTGTGTTAGATGCCTCATAATTTCATAAGAAACATCATGTAAATAGCTAACGTTTGAAAAAGGACTTCTCCATTACTTGGCAACAAGCCAAGGAGATATTGAGAAACTGTCATAGTTGTTCTTTTTATAATCAAACACCATTGCCACCAGTTTTTAATACTAAGGGAATAATGGAAAATGAGGTTTGGCATATGGATGTCTTTCACTTTGCAGAATTTAGAAATTTAAAACATGTGTATCATACTATAGACACATTCTCATGTTTCCAATTGGCTACTGCTCTTAACTCTGAAAAAGCTGATTCTGTTATTACACACCTGCTAGAGGTGATGGCAGTTATGGGTATACCTGCACAAATAAAAACTGACAATGCTCCAGAATATATTTCCACAAATTTGGAACAGTTTTTCAAATATTATAACATAAAGCATGTCACTGGTATACCACACAATCCTACAAGACAAGAAGTGGTTGAGAGATCTAATAGAATACTTAAGGAGATGCTCATCAAACAAGATTGGAAGATTAAACTCCCAAAACATAGGTTGCATTATAATTTATTAAGACTAAACTTTCTTAATGCCAATTTAAAAGGACAAATAGCTGAGGAAAGAATGGATTGTGGAAAAAAACTGCTGAAATGAATCAGCCGGTATACTTCAAAGATGCACTAACCTCTGTATGGAAACCAGGACATGTGTTATGGTGGGGAAGGGGTTTTGCATTGGTTTCCACAGGAGAAAAACAACTTTGGATACTGTCAAAGTAGATCAAGATTCAAGTCTAAAAAGACAAACCTCTCAATGAGGGCAAATGGCAGGTATTCTCCTAATGTATATCTCATAAACTAAATAGAAACCTCCCAAAGGAAAGGGAAGTGTTTTGCTTTTATCTTCACAGGAAAACTCATCTCCAGAAGTCAAAGGACACTGCATGGGTTTACACCTAAAAAGAGAAGGTAGCTATAACCATCAGAAAAAAGGAATGTGCCATACGGTAAACTTTACAGCTGTCTCTCAGAGAACTGTATTTCTCTTTATTTCCTAGTCCCTATTCAATTAAACCAATCCTGGATTTAAAGGTGGATTTGTCTTTCCTCCTCTGAAATCCAAGCACATTGTTTAACTAAACTTTAGAATTACTGTAGTGTATCAAGAAGCCAATTGAGAATTCTTCTCATAATTGAAGAATTTGGGTACTGTCTTTGTCTTTTCTTGACTCTTTCTTTCAAGGTGTACACCCTGTCATAATTGTTATGCTCCTATGGTTGCCTTATCTAGTATGCATGCTTATACAAGCAAACATTTCTCTGCTAACATTTATGTTTCAGTCTCACACAGCCAATGAAGACCTGCCTGACAGCAATCCCTGGATGCCCCAGAAAGAAAATGGGCCAGACCTCCTCGACTGCTCTGGATCAAATTGCTCCATTTCAACTGACACTCCAGCCAGAGCTTCAGGTATTGACTTCAATAAAGTTGAGGATTTCAATCGGGATCTTCAATCAAACGAATCCCATCTAACATGGACTGGATACAATACATTCAAGACGTTGACTATACTAACATTTTCATCCTACAGGACCCCACAAGGCTATCACCATCCCATTTCAGCTGGAAGTAACTTGGAGGATGCTATGCCTCCTTCCCCCCATTGTTGTCTGTTACAATAAATCTTTCTGCCAAATGCCGCCTAAGCCCCACCGCCATGTGTGAGCTTTATGCCAGCTGCCTGCCCGAGTTAGGCCCAAATGAATACACAGAAAGACTTGTATTAGGTTCAATGCTGCTTGGCCAATGACTAGGATTCTCATCTGTTAGCTCAGTCTTAACTATCATAAACCTATATATTTTATAAGACTTATCTTATCGGACGCCTTATTGGCATCGCTCCTTGTTGGTGGATCACATTGTACTTCGGGAGGAGGCAAAGGGGAAAGAGGGACCCTTCCTGTTTCTCCTTTACTTAAATATGTGTCTCCTTGCTATGTCACTTCCTGCCTGGATCACACTTCTCTACTACATTTCCCAGAATCCTCTTTGACTCCTAGTCCCGTCTACTTGCTGTCTCATTGGCCAAACAGTATTTTATTTAACAATCAATAAGATAAACATACACAGAAGTACTTCCCCCATCAGTTGTCCCTTAGGGTGGGTAGCATATTTACCTATTTGGGTATAGCTTCCTATTGATTATGGTTGGGATTGGGAGGAGGTATTCAGGCTTGGAGACCTCTTTCAGATCACTTTAGTGTTTAGTTAAAATAGTTAGTTAGGATGAGACATAAGCAGATTGTTGCATCTTCTTATATTTCACCTTTATGATTGTTAATTTTGGATACTTTACACTGTTAAGTTTTAGTCATCTTTTATGTTAAATGGGGAATTGTAGGGGATGCTGTAGGGACTGGCTACAGGTGTGCCTGACCACACCTGTGAGGGCATGGTCAGAATTATGTAGGGAAAGTTTAAGAGTGAGGGATGCTTACATGGTGGGCCTGCTTTTGTTTTCATCTTCAGCTTTCTATACTTACTGCTGCCCTGACAGCTGGCTAGGTCACTCTGTAAGTAAGGCTTTTCCCTATTAATTCCCTTGTATTTTTACCTGGCTCTGTATTGGTAATTTTCTACATTAAGGCAGGGCTATCTTTCACTCTCTCACAGTGAGGTGTGAACTTATGTATAAATACATATATTGTTACATTATGTATATGCTTTTTCATAAGTCTTTCTCCTTTCATCTACCATAATTAAGATTAGCTTATCCTTTTATTTGCCTATGATAGCAAACGTTGTTTGTCCACTTCAAACAAACTAGAGTCACTCAGGAAGAGAGAGCCTCCTTCCAAAAATTACCTCCATCAGATTTGTCTGAGGCCATGTCTTTAAATAAGATTCTTGCTGTATGATTTATGTGGGATTTCTAGACCTCTGTGGGCAGTGCCAGTAACAGAAAGCAAACTAGAACATTTCCAGGTGGTGATTTGAAAGAAAATATGTCCCATAGGGAGTGGTACTATAAAGAGGTATGACTTTGTTGGAGTAGGTGTGGGCTTGTTGGTGAAAGTGTGTCACTATGGGGCTTGGCTTTGAGGTCTGCTAGGCTCAAGCTATGCTCAGTTTAGAGCACAGACTAATTCTGCTGCCTGTGGATCAAGATATAGAACACTCTGTTCCTTCTCTGGCACTTTGTCTGCCCCCATGTCACCAGGTCCTGCCATGATGATAATGTATTAAACCTCTGAAATTCTAAGATAGCCCATTTAAATGTTTTCATTTATGAAAATGTGGTGGCCATAGTGTCTCTTCACAGCAATAGAAACCCTAACTAAGATAACCTTAACAACGAAGTTTATCAAACTACTACAACAACGATATTTTCTAATGACATTATTTTTTTCGCTGTTTAAAGTTTATTCTCTATTCATTCTTCAACTCTTTCCAATGTGGACACATAAATTTCTCTTCATTATACTCATTTTGTTTCTCATGCCTTCATTTTTGGGCCTTCCTCTGAACTTATTTTACTTATCTCTTCAGCACATCTCTTCTAATATAGGATTTTCACATTCTATGTTCTCTTAGGTAACTTCTGGTTTACCCACAGCATTGGTTTTCTTAGAATAGCATCTTAGTTGATAATTTTTTATATAATGGTTAGAGTTTAACCAAATATTAAGAACATCAAGATTTCTTATGTTTTTTATAATAATTTTTCATATAATATACTCTATAGTTTTGTAGTTTTTGTTTTCTAGTGTGTATTTCTAAAGTAATTAGGGCATGATTAAAGATCCCAACATTTATCTCTATTTTAGCAAATTTGCTAAATTTCTCACTCTTTTCATACTTAACAACTATTACCTCTATGTGTCTACCTGAAACCATAAAGGTATGCCAGTAAAAATGAGGGCTTTGTCCATAATGGGTGTATTACAATATCAACTTCCTGGTATATAGGAATACTCTATATTACTTCTTGGATATGGTGTTAAAAAGAGAAAGTTTTGGATGTATCTCAAGTTCAAAGGGCTATAATCTACAATTACAAAAGTGGAATACTCCTGGGATAATTCTGTGTCTGTCAGTATTTTCATACGCAATCTGACTCAGAGAAAGCACATACACTTGAACAAATGTGCACATTTCATGAGAAGAAAAAAGGATTGAGACTTGGCATATGATGTAATAATAGTATTTACATATGAAGAAGACACTTTCCTCAAAGCAGTTACTGGTCCTGTATGTAATATAGAAGGAGAAAGAGTCATTTCCCAGAATGATGAGAGGAAAACTATTGATCCAGAGGCGATAACATTTACACAGAAGCTTGTTGTCTCGAGGAAATACTCAGGGTCAGCTATATTTCTCCCTCCCACATCAGCCATAAACTGTATTATATTTTATTGAAAATTGATTTTATATAATATATTCTAATTATGTTTCCCCTCTAACAATTGCTTTGAGATCCTGGTGACCTTCCCACCCACCCAAATCCACACAGTCCTTTTCTTGCTTACTCTCATTAGAAAACAAATTTAAAAAAAAAAACATAATTTTAAATTTAATGAAATAATAAATAGAAAACAAAGAGGCATCTGAAACACCAAAGAAAGGAGAAAATGGAGGTAACAAAATAAAATAGAAACAAACAAAAGTGTCACAGATAAAGCATACAAAACATGTCGAGATGCAGACACACTCATACACATTTGCACACACAGAAATCTCCCAAATGCACAAAACTGGAAAAATATAAACAAAAAAATCCCTAGTATTAAAAACATTTTTTAAAAGGCCAGATAAAGCATTGTGAGTAAAAAAAAGAAAAGTGATAGATATAGAGCCTCCAAAAATACAGTTGTGTTGTCCATCTACTGTTTGGCACGCGGCCTGCCTTAGGAGAATCCACTGGGGGAAAGCATGTTTTCCTTTGTGGGTCAATATTAATTGGAGGGAGTTGATAGGGAATGTACTGTGTGTTTATTTTATTGATTGTTAAATTTGGCCAATGCGACAGCAAGTTAGATAGGACCAGGAGTCAAAGAGGATTCTGGGAAATATAGTAGAGAAGTGGTGATTCAGGCAGGAAGTGACATAGCAAGGAGACTCATTTTTAAGCGAAGGAGAAACAGGAAGGGCCTCCTTTTACCCCTGCTCTTGCTCCAGCGGCAGGATGTTATCCACCGGCAAGGGAGGACACCAACAAGGTGTCTGATAAGATAAGTCTTATAAAATATATAGATTTATGATAATTAAGACTGAGCTAACAGATGAGAATCCTAGTAACTGGCCAAGCAGCATTGTACCTAATGCAAGTTTTTGTGTATTCATTTGGGCCCTAACTCGGGCAGGCAGCTTGCATAAAGCTCACACATGGTGGTGGGGCTCAGGTGGCATTTGGCAGAAAGATTTATTGTAACAGGGAGTTACTGGTTTAAGGATGGAACTCATGTGCAACTCCCCTTTCCTCATTGTTTTTCATCTGGATTAGATCCAGGAGGCCCTATGCTTGTTGGAGCAGCTATATTTCAATTGCTTTTCATAGGCATTAAATAAATAAAATACTTACTCTTATAAAATAACAACTGATAAGAACACTTTAGAAACTTAAAATCACCTGATTTACAAAACAAATAATTAAAATTGAACCCTGGAAATATTTTTCAAACAATAAATATAACACAACTCCTTCCAGAAAAGAAAATATTTAAATACTGTAATCCTCAAATAACCACTGATGTATTTTTTAAATTAAGTAGAAAGGAATTTGTGTGAGAGGACCAAGCAAAGAGAGTCTAGCAAGGAGTAAGCAATATCACTAATGACCAAAATGAAATGACCACACTTCATTCATATCAAGCAGAATAAAAAGTCATTTCAATGTTTTACCAGAAAGCACATAAACTATTTTTTTAATGCAGCAGAAAAGTAATCAGAAATGTGGGTTCCCAAGAGCATTTAAGCATCACGGGTCTATAGAGTGTGCAAACAATTGCAAAATGGTAAAGAAAGATTAAACTTGAGGGAATTATAAAAGCAGGGGACAGCACTGAAAGCCATATCACAGAGGGGTTCTGAGGCTGATTGCTAAAATTCGCCCCAAGTAATTGTTGTACTAGCACAATACATGTGAAACTTCAGAACTTATCAAATTATTTTGTTGAGAAAACAAATAGCAACAATTTTCTCTTAAATTAATTGGACAAAAAAGGCAGAAAGAAAATGCAATACAAGTAATAGGACTGAAAATCATAGACTATTAGGTTTGAAGGAATCTTAAAGATAAATACTCACAAATAGGCTGGGAATTGAAACATTTTTCTTTAAACACTCACCCAACCAAAGTAAACTAAGCAAAGTCTGAAATTTTGATGAGTTACTTTATTTCTTTGTATTTGAATGTTAGAGGCTGAAAAGAGTTGAAATATAAAATACCTTTTTTGAAGAAACTTTCTTTATTACAAGTTTGAGTCTGTTGCAAACTTGCTTTATTCCACCTATCTTATGTGATTTTTATGTATAAAACATTAGGCTTAATTTCCAGGCAATTGTGCTTAATAATGATAGGAAATTCATGAATTCCAGATTGTTTATGTAAAAACATTTAGTGACTATTGTATACTTCCCTGTCTTGAAATTGTTATTAATATTTTCATTTTAATTATGGGAAGCTGCAGGCTTTGTACTGTCATTAGCACATTTATATTAACTTTTCTCTCCCCTTTGCCATGAAAATAATAACATCTGGTTAAATACACTCAGTGATATTATATAGGAAAACAGAGTATATTGAAACTCAATAAACATGGTCCAAAGACAGTATCAAAATTGGTGCTAGCACATAGGGTTTATACTTGATCTTAGCCAAAAGGCAAAGACGCTGTCACATAGGATTTAAAATAAGTGTTTTGATGTCAAATGACACTGTACTAGAAATTTCTATTTTTCTTTTTTTTTAATTACAAACTATCTTATTTTACATATAAATCCCAGTTCTCCCTCTCATCCTTCCTTGTCCCCCACTGACCCTCATCCAATCCCTCTTCTGCTCCCCAGGGAGGATGAGGCCTTCCATGGAGGAATCATGGAAGTTTGTTGCATCATTTGAGGCAGGACCTAGGCCTTCTCCCATGTATCTAGGCTGAGAGAGTATCCCTCTATGGAGAATGGGCTCCCAAAGTCCTTTGGTACACTAGGGATAAATACTGTTCCATTACCAGAGGCCCCATAGACTGCACAGGCCTCCTAACTGACACCCTTGTTGAGGTAGCATGGTTTGGTCCTTTGATGGTTTCCCAACTGTCAGTCTGGGGATCATGAGCTCCTCCCCCATGTTCAGGTCAGTTGTTTCTGTGGGTGTCACCAGCCTGTTCTTGACCCCTTTTCTCATCACTCCTCCTTCTCTACAACTGATTCCTGTATTTTGACTCTGTGCTTAACTGTGGATCTCTGCTTCTGTTTCCACCAGCTACTGGAGGAAGTAATCAAAGCCCAGTGGTAGTGGCACATGCCTTAAATCCAAGCACTCGGGAGGGAGAGGCAGATGGATCTCTGTGAGTTCTATGAGTTCAAGACCAGCTTGGTCTCCAAGAGCTAGTTCCAGGACAGCCTTCAAAGAAACAGAGAAACCCTGTCTCGAAAAACAAACAAACAAACAAAAAAATGTAGTCATCAATCTCTTTATGTATTTCATAGATTAAATGACTATATCAGATTGTGGCAGGTAGAAGACCTGATGCTCCTAGAACATTGTAACCACAAACATTTTAACTACAAAAGAAAACTCTCTTTCCCATTTTCTTGAATTAGGAGTCTTTTCTTTCTTTTGTTTTCTTACTCATTCTACTCTTATACCGTACAAACAGACTGAAGCCTTCCTTCTGTCCACTCCCCCCATTCCCCTGCCAGCCTTCCCTCTCCTACAGATCTACTGCTTTTCTATTTCCATATCTCATCTAGCCTCATCCCATAGACTCCTAAGAAAGTCCTCCAGGCCTTGCACAGTTCCCTCATGGAAGATATTTCAATGGGACAGTAACTTATCTCTACCACTTTTGTTGCTGCTCTTTGCTTAAAAAACAATCAAACAACAATAACAAAAAATAAAAACAAAAAGTAATTCTATGTAACTATGGCTGAATGGAAATTTGCTTCTGTCATATAGAAATCAGTCTTCCTGTTTGTGCCTTCTAAGTGCTGGCTTTACAGGTGTGCACTGGGAGTTCTGGCCTCCCTATGCTTCAACTGAAGAACTGTGCACTAAATAAACAGGTCATCTGCCTCCCAATCCCCGATTCAGCCTATCTGGTGGGACAAAATTCCCAAGTGGAAGAAGCAGGAAACACAAAATCCAATTCAGCAATTTTTTACTGCTTTCACTGGCACTGAGAGCTATTCTATTGTATGGCAACATAGAGTGGGTGATATTTCATCCTAACATTTATTTTCCAGTCATGGTAAACATCTTCCACTAACTTGCCAAATTGGCAAACACAAAGGGAATGAGGTGAAGCACCCAATATGTGTTATTTGTGGCTTCAGAAAACAGAGATTTGAAACTTGTATAAATTTGTCTACATACAAACACATCAAAAATTATTAAGTTTCATAAGCATTACATATTTTTCTTTGGAATGAGTGTCAAGAATTCAAATCTTTGTAGATTTTCTATTTGTTGTTATTTTCTTATAAGACAAATCAAAATATTTTGCATATAAAAGAAATGGTATTTTCAGATAAGTCTGAATTTGGAAACTTCCATAGCTAGTCAAATGTTGGGGATTAAAATTGCCCTAAGTATCTCTTCATACAAGTGCACTCTGATGGTATTTACCCAGGCTGAGGATTTTGCCTGGACTGTTTGGCAAACAGTTACACTTTACTCACAATTTGACTTGTCCTCCTTTATACTAAAGACAGTCTAGTTGGAACTTTGGGCCTCCTGAATTAAAGTAACACAAAAGGGGTTTCATGGCCACTTATAACCCATTTGAGAAAACTAAGCACCAATTTTGCTTCCTTTTAAACATGAATATCAAGGTATCATGATTCCAGATTTGTATATAGGATAAGAATTAGTGCTATTAGCAGTTTTGTAAAATAGAGTTTAACATATCCAGATTTTGCAGGCAATTTAATATTGTAATAAATTTTGAAATCCTTTCTATACCTGTATTATATATGATACAGTTGATTCTTAAACAGTGACTTACACAAGCTCATACAAATTTACTTCATGTCAAAACCAGAATATAAATCCTGCTTTTCTGTATCATTTGCCTGTAATTACTCCTTGGTATATTAATATAACTGTTGGTGAAATTGGCTTACTTCACCATGTAAATTAATATTGATTTATCTCTGTTATTGAACTTCTAAAATAAGAATAATTGTGTTAAGTCACAAGCAATCAATAGTGCTAAGAGCAATATCATATTAAGAACAATGCATGGGATAGGGCCCTGCCCTGCTCCAACATTTGTATCAGACTATGTTGACTCCTCATGGTAGACCTTACCTGTGAGGAGGAGTGGACTGATGGTAGGCTATCAGGGAGGTGAGGGAGGATGGAAGGAGGAGAAAGTTGTGGGAGGAGCCAAGGGGGTGGAGGGAGAACTGTGTTTGGAATGTAAATGAAATAAAAAACTAAATCTGTTAAAAAAAACAAAGATTTTCTTTCAATATTTGAATGATACATTTTATTTCAAAACTTACATTTGAAATACAACAAAACTGTTCTCATCCCCCATCCCCTCTCCCATCCTAAGTTTATCCAGGAGATCTCATCTAATTTCCCTTCCCAGGGAATTCCATGTGTTCCTTTTAGGTTAGTCTTTGTTACCTAGATTATGTGAAGCTTCAGATTGTACTCTGTTTATCATTTGCTTTACATCTAATAACCACTTATGAGTTATATATACCACTTATATATACCATGTCTATCTTTCTGAGTCTGAGTTACCTCACTCATGATGGCTTTTTCTAGTTGCACCCACTAGTTGTCTGCAAATTTCATGAGGTCAACATTTTTTACAGCTGACTAGTAATGCACTGTGTAAATGGACAGGATTTTCCTTATCTATTCTTGAGTTGATGGGAATCTAGGTTGTTCCCAGGTTCTAGCTACCATAATAATGATGCTATGAACATTGTTAAGCAAGTATATTTCTAATATGATTGAGTGTCTTTGGGTATATGCCCAAGAGTGATATCACTGTGTCTTGAGGTAGATTGAATCCCAATTTTCTTAAAAAATTTCCATACTGATTTCCAAAGTGGCTGTACAAGTTTGCACTCCTGCCAGCAGTGGAGGAGTGTTCCTCTGACTCTACATCCTCTACAACATAAGCTGTCCTCAGTATTTTTATCTTCACCATTCTGGAAGATGTAAGGTAGAATCCCAGAGTCATTTTGATTCGTATTTCTCTAGTAATTAAGGATGTTGAGTACTTCCTTAAATGTCTTTTGGTCATTTAAGGTTCTTCTGGTGAGAGATCTCTGTTTAGTTATTTACTCCATTTTTCAGTTGGGTTATTTTTTATTTTGATTTCTAGTTTCTTATGTTCTATATATATGTTGGATGTGAGCCATCTGTCAGATGTGGGGGTTGGTGAAGATATTTTCCCATTCTGTAGGTTGTTATTTGGTCTTATTGACAGTGTCTTTTGCCTTACATAAGCTTTTTCCGTTTCATAAGGTCCCATTTATTTATTGCTGCTCTCAGTGTCTGTGCTGCTGTTGTGATATATGAAGTGGTCTCCTGTGCCAACACACATGCTCAAGACTACTTTCTACTTTCTCTTCTATCGGGTTCAGTGTAGCTAGATTTATGTTGAGATCGTTGATCCCATTGGATTTGAGTTTAGTGCAGGTTGATAGATATGGACCTATTTGTAATCTTCTACATGTTGACATCCAGTTATGCCAGTACCATGAGGGAATGGGATGGTCCATGGGGGATGCATTAGAAGAGCAATGAAAGAGATATCATAATGGACAGAGCCTCTATGTGGTTAGGGGAAACCTGGTGTTAGGGTAGTTCTCAGGAATCCACAACAATCACCCCAGCTATGACCCCTAGCAGAAGTGGAGAGGATATCTGATCTGGTCTACCCCTATAATCATATTGCTGAATACCCTAACTATCATTATTAAACCTTCATCCAGTCAGTGACAGAACCAGATGCAGAGATCCACAAACAATTACCAGGCCAGTCTCAAGGAATCTAATCGAAGAGAGGGAGGAGAGAATATAGGAGCAAGGGAGGTCAAGATCATGATGGAGAAACCTATAGAGACAGCTGAACTAAGCTGGTAGAGATTCCACAGGGACCAAACTAGGCCTGTCATGTGTGGGAGGCAGTTGTGTAGCTTGAATTATCTGAGGGACCCCTGGCAGTATCACAACATCTAGCATACTGGACCCATTTATTTTGGTGGGATGCCATGTTCAGTCTTAATTCATGGGATAGGAGCTTGGCCCTGCCCCAAACTACTTGGTCATGCTTTGTTGTCTCCTCATGTGAGGCCTTAACCTTGAGGAGGAGTGGACTGTGAGTGTACTGGTAGTGAAAGCAAGAGATTCAGGAGGAGGGGAGGGAGGGAGAACTGTAGTTGGAATACAAAAAGAAATTTAAAAGAAAAAGCAAATTTAAATACTGAAAAAGTAAAGAAATGCAGCAAAACTGGGATAAATGTCATTTATAAATTGCATTTATAAATTATTGCAAAAGGAAAAGACAGGCAATTGTTCTGTACTTCAAAGAATTTTAAGCCATATGTAATGAAGTTCTCATTGTAACTTCAGGGTTTTTTATTCAAAAGCAGTCTAAGAAAATGTTAAAATACCACATTCAAGGATATATATATATATATACATATATATATGTATATATATATAATTTCATTTTCAATTATCATTAAAGGCAGATTTTGGTAAATAGAATATAATAGTGAGATTGTTCATAAGACACAGAACAATGTTACTATTTGCAAGATAAGATAATGCAGAACCATATCTGTCACTAACATTCAAAACGTGGATAGCACCCTTAGTCACATCCAGTGGTTTTGCATACTATTTTGCTCTAGGTATTCAAACAGAACTTTAGGATGACTAGATGAATGATTTTTCTTTTAATGTTTAGTTACTCCCATTGTTTAATGTGGACTCATTGTATTTATATTGTTTCCCTTTGTGTCCCTTTATTCTGATTCTAAATCCTGCTGTGAGCTTATGATACTGAATCTGATGTGCTGCACCAATGAACCTCTGTTATTTTGATTAAAATACAACTGATATAAGGAACATCATCACCCAGGGCAAGAAGAATAAAGAATAAAGCCCTGTGATCACTTGCTCTACTGTGCTAGTCTAACTCAATGTACTTAATATTTCTCACCATCTTCAATAATCTATCTTCTTTAGAGTTTGGTGATTGTTCCTTTGTTTCTGGAAGTTCTTTCTGACATCCTGGTACCACAACTGCTGTTGTTCAGCCCCAAATGAACACACAGAGAATTATATTAATTATAAATGTTGGCTGATGGCTAGGGCTTCTTACTGGCTAGTTCTGTCTTAATTATTAACCCATTTCTATTAATCTATGTATTTCTATGTGTTCTTATCTTCCCAGAGAACACCTGGTGTGTCCTTTCTTCCAGGTCTTTATATGGCAGCTGTTTTGGAAGGTTCTCTCTGCCTACGATTCCCAGAATTCTCCCCATCTTCTAATCCAGCCTATCTTCTTGCTTCATTGTCCAGACACTGTCTTCTTCATCAACAGATATGAGAAACATATGTACAGAAGGATATCTCCCATCACTCCTTCCCTGATTTTTCTAACCCACCAATGATTTATCATTTATTGGTAAAAATGGACATTTCTCTATTCTGTTAAATATAAAGTAAACTAATGGATAACCCTTCCAATCTAATGTGGAAAACAGCAGAAAAATGCCCAGCAATACTAATGTGTACCTTTAAAGAGAAATGCATTGAATATTGGGGGTTGGAGTGGTTTTGAAATGGTTCTTAAAGCACTGATAATATTAATAAATTGTTTTTTTTCCTTTTTATTTTTAAAATACTGTTATTACACACACCAATCCCAGTTCCCTCTCCCTCCTGTCCTCCTGCTCCCCCCACGATACCCCCATTCCACCCCTCATCCACTTGTCAAAGAGGGTGAGGCTTCCTATGGGGAACCATCAAAGTCTGTCTTATCATTTGGGGCAGGACCAAGGCACTCCCCACTGTATCTAGGCTGAGCAAGGAATCTCTACATAGTGAATGGGCTCCAATAAATACTTTAAAAATAATCTTTTACTTGTTAAACTTGTAAGTATACCACAGAGTAAAATTAGAAAACAATGGAGCTGAAAATAGGATATTAATAAAGCATGAAGAAATGTATTCTAGCAAAGAAAAATACCTATACAGAGTATCAGTCTCTTAAAAAAACATTCTTCTGTAAATATATCACATTTTCACATTTTCTCTATCCATTCTTCAATTAAGGATCGTCCAGTTTGCTTCAAAATTCTGGCTATTACAAACAACAGTGAACATAGTTGAACAGATGTCTTCGTTGTATGAATGTGCTTCTTTTAGGTATGTGTCTAACAGTGGAAATGCTGGATCTTGTGGTAGACTAATTCCCATTTTCCTGAGGAACGGCCATAGTGATTGCCAAAGTGGATGTACAAGTTGGCACTCCCACCAGCAGTGGAGAAGTGTTCCCCTCTCACCCCATCCTCTCCAGCATAAGCTATCATTGGTGTTTTTTATTTTAGCCATTCTAACAGGAGTAAGATGGTATCTCAGAGTTGTTTTGATTTGCATTTCCCTGATGGCTAAGGATGTTGAGTACTTTCTTATGTCTCTTTAAACCATTTTATATTCTTCTATTGAGAATTCTCTATTTAGTTCTGTACCCCACTTTTTAATTGAATTATTTTGTGATTTGGAAACTAGCCTCTTGAGTTCTTTGTAAATTTTGGATATCAGCCCTCTGTCTGTTGTGGAGTTGGTCAGCAAAAAGAAAAATTCAATGGAAGCTTGAAATTCACAGGCAAATGGATTGAACTAGAAGAAACCATTCTGAGCAAGGTATCCCAATCACAAAAAGACAAACATGGTATGTACTCAATCATATAATAATTTTAGACATAGAGCAAAGGATTACCATCCTACAATTCACACCGCCAGAGAATCTAGGAAACAGGGAAGATTCTAAGAGAGACATACATGGTCCCCTAGAGAAAGGGAAAGGGACAAGATCACCTGAGCAAATTGGGATAATGGGGGAGGGAAGAGAAACTAGGAGAATGAGAAGAGGAGAAGAGGAGGGGTGAGGACAACATGAGGGAACAGGAAGTTTGAGTAAGGGGAAGAGTAGATGAGAGCAAGATAAGAGATACATAATAGAGGGAGCCATTATAGGTTTAAAGAGAAATCATGCACTAGGGAAATGTATGGATATCTATAAGGATAACACTAACTAACAATCTAAGCAGCAGAGGAGAGGCTACTTTAAATGTCCTCACCTGATAATGAGATTGATGACTAAATTATATGCCATCCTATATCCTTCATCCAGCAGCTGATGAAACCAGAAGCAGATACCCACAGCTAAACACTGAACTGAACTGGACCAGTTGCAGAGAGGGATGAATGATAAGCAAAGGGGTCAAGACCAGGCAGGTGAAACCCATAGAAACAGCTGACCTGAACAAGGGGGAGCTCTTGGTCCCCAGACTGATAGCTGGGAAAGCAGCATGGAATGTGGATGTCAGTGAGGAAGCCTCAGTAATTTTTGGTGCCTCTTGTAGTAGATCAGTACTCATCCCTATCATAGGAATGGACTTTGGAGTCCATTCCACATTGAGGCATACTTTCTGAGCCTAGACACTTGAGGTAGAGCCTAGGCAGTATTCCAAATCATATGACAAACTCTGATGATCCTTCATGGAAGGCTTCACCCTCCCTAGGGAGCAGAAAGGGTATGGGATAGGTAGGATGTTAGTGGGGGGCAGGGGAAGAGGGAAGATAGGGGGAACTGGAATTGACATGTAAAATAATATTATTTCTAATTTAAATAAAAACTGGAAAAAATAAAGTTTAAATATGTGGTCTTGTAAGGGTAGTGGAAGGTCTTGTGAGATTTTGTGGAATTCAAAAGAATAATTGTAAAGATAATGAATATTCTTATGGCCACCTCCTATTCTTTTGCTAAAAAGTTTCATAAATATCTCCTGAAGATATTTGTGCTAAAAAATACCTTGTCATTCATGATACTCTTAATTTCCTATTTGCTTTCATGTTTAGATGTAGCAGTCATTGTAATCTAGTATACACTATGTTCTATTTATTTTTCTTAATGTTTCCATCTTGAATTTTGTTTAGAATGCAAATATAACAATCTATGTATTTTTTGTTAATTTATAGAATGGGTTTTTTTGATACATTTAAAATAGTTTTAGCAAGTGGATGCTCAATTAATGATTGCTAAAATAATTTTTGAGACAAGGGATTATAGTGTTTACCTATGATGCCAGCATTTGGAAGGCAGAAGAAGGAGGATTGCTATATTTTGTAAGAAAACCTGATTAACATAGTGAGTTTCCATTCAGTTTGACTCTTTATTTATATATTCAGTTTTAATTCAGCCATTCATTTGCTGTAGTACTGTGATTGTTTTCCCTGGTGCTTCATTGCATCTGCTAGGTTAATAAGAAATCTAAAATCTGTCAAAGTGTGATGCTGTTATGCATGGTCTTTGTTTTCTCTTGGTATAATTAATTACTCTGACTTTGATCTTCAGGTTGCTTATGTGTTTGCTTTATACTTAATTTTTGATATCTTCTATTTTATGTTCACTATTTTATTAAACAACTGTTACTTATTACTTCTCTCTCAACTAAATGTGTACCTTGGATGTAGCTTCTTTTGATAAAGCTCTCTCTCTCTCTCTCTCTCTCTCTCTCTCTCTCTCTCTCTCTCTCTCTCCATCCCTTCCTCCCTCCATGTGTATGTGTGTATCTGTTTATGTGTGTATGTGTGTATCTGCTACCAACTCTTGTGCCAGTGGGAATTTACAGTTCAAATCATTAAGTTAATTTTATAAAAAATCTTAACATAACCTCTTCATAAAATCTTCATAAATATTACACAATACAAATCATTCCCACAAATCTTGCCTTAGTTAAATTAACCATATAAAAACTGAATAAGAATATGGTTGCCTTTTTGGATTCCCCAAAATAATAAATCCCCTGTCCTTGCCATAATTTTCACTTTCCTCATGATTTGCTCAGAATCCTCCAATTTCATCTGCCATCTGTTGCCACTGTAAAGTAGCACAGTGTCATTTAAGTCAAATTCAAATCAGGGAGTGTAATAGGAACCTGCTCAGTCTCTTCCTTTTGCACACTGGCCCTCTTATCTGTCATGCTATGACACACATCTCTGCCCTTCTACTCTTTTTTTCCATTCTACTCTTGAGTGGGACACTTTATTTGCATATGGATTCAAGGTCAGCTGTTTATTTGCCTTAGTTCTTTGAGTACTTTCCCCAGTATTTCATATTGTCTGCTAGATATACAAGAATTCTAAAATCTGTCAAAGTACCTTTCAATCATGTATGATCCTTGTTTTCTTTTTCTAGGGTCTTCTACATTATTTTATATGTTTTAAGTCATTTTTGTTTCTTAAAATAGCAATTTTATTGTTACCACTTTTTCTTGGAACAAACTTTCAGTGTGATGAATTTGCCTTTAAGACTCATTAGTTCTATTTAAATTTCTTTCTGATATTGAATCCATTTTTCCTGTTTATATATCAGTATGGCATATGTTGAGTGATGTAAGCTAATCCACAAATCTATTAATCATATTTTTACTATCCTTAATATCTTATCTGCACATAAATCTAAGTTATTTATGAAAACACTTCTAAGTTATTGTTTGATGACATAAAACTTATTGGATTTCATTTCAATGCTATATCTTATTGCTAAAATGTTTAGATTAATAATTCACTTTTACTTTTAATGAATATATACTTAGGCTTAAACATTTAATTGACTAGTTTAAATCAATATTAATTAAAATTACTGTAATTTTAATTTTCATCTTCAGACACAGAGGTTAGCTGAGTTAAGGGAGGAAGATAGGAGGAAATGATCTCCCTAGGAAAAAGAAATAGAACATATAGTTATGGATGAACTTGGGGAGTGCTGGACTAGAAGGATCAAATGCAGGAAATGGATCATGGAGCTAAGGTGGAGACTACAGGATAGGACAAATGAAACTGTGGGCCATTTGAAGGATAGTATGGAATCCAATACACTACTAAACTATAATTTTTCTAATTATATGCATATATGAAGGTTATTGAAATGGAATCATCAAACAACAGAATACACAGAGCTCCAACTGGACAATGAATGGAACCCACAATCAACCCAGGCTATTGCCAAGGCTATTTATTGCTCTCCCAAACTCATGGTATGGTCTATTATTGTTGACAATACCTATACAAATCACTTAACATAAATAAGATAAGTTGTTGCCTACCTAGAGAATTCAACTCTACTGACATGGTACTCAAAGATACAAAAGGAGAAATGTAAACACCAAACCAACTACAAACATGTGTATCTACAATGGTGACCTATCTGCAGATACCATTTAATAGTCTTACAAAATTAAAGGTCCACTCCTTGAATTGAAACCCATGCCAAACAATACTAGGCTACCCAAGAACTGAAGTTGAGATAAGCCACTTACATAGTGGAAAAACAAATATCACTGTAATTTCAAAGGACAGTAGCAATGAAGTGACTCCTAAAAACATTATGCTGTACCCATATATTAGTCTTCTTCGATTGTTACCAGAGTAGCTAAAAACTTAACAGGAGATGAGAAAAAAATACAGATTCATAGTTGAGAAATGTGCAAAAACTGAGAGACCTTGGGTCACTCAGGCCTAATGGGATATCTTCATCAAATCCCTGCTCTCGGGATTCACAAAATTCTGCAAATGAGGAGGCAGACCTTCCTGATCCATCATGATTTCCTTCCCGACAATTGTAGAGAGGGAGGAGTGATGAGCAAAGGGGTCAAGATCATGCTGCTGACACCTACAGAAACAGCTGATCTGAGCAAGTGGGAGATCATGAATTCCAGACTGACAGCTGTGGGACCTACTTAAGACCGACATAGGACCCCTAAATGTGGATGTCATTTGGGGGATTTGGGCAGTCTATGGGGCTTCTGGCAGTGGAACCAGTACTTATCCCTAGTGCCTGAACTGGCTTTTAGGAGCCTATTCCCTATGAGGGGTAATTTTGAAGCCTAGATAAACTGGGGAGGGCCTTGGTCGTGCTCCAAAAGATGGATCAGCTTTTGATGATTCCCCAGGGAAGGCCTCACCCTCTCTGAGGAGTGGATGGGTGCTGGGATGGGGAGATGTTGGTGGCAGTTGGAGGACAGTAGGGAAAGGGAACTAGTATTGGTGTGTAAAATTAGGTTTAAAAAAATTAAAAAGGAAGAAAAAGGAGGCAGAAAGATTATAAGAGCCCATAAGGATGGAAGAAACTAAGGACACAAGGCCATCTAATCACAAGAGGACTGATCCACATAGGAATTTCCAGACACTGCAACGAATGTGAAAAGCTAGCACTCTTCTTGATGGGGTCCTAGGCCTCATCTTGGAAATGAACACAAGTCCCCATCCCTAATGTAAACTATCTAAAATCTATCTCACAAGTGAAGACAGAGTTTTCTCATGCAGAGTCTAATTGGTTGTAAAAGCCACAGTGTAGACCCATACCCAACAAGAAATGGCCAACATAAACTAAACTCTATGGCATTTTCTTTTTTGAAATTTGTTGGGCGTCTCATGATGCTTTGTGTAAGCATTTTCTCTCTCACCTTACAAATCCTTTCCTCAAAAATGATGGTAATTCTTTCCTAGAATTACCAGTCTAGAGTCAGCATCACTATTTGCCAATGATGGGTATTTATTTCTGAGACACTGTATATTCACAAATGCCAACAAGATGCTTGGTTCAGGCCTTCTACAGGAAGCACTGGGTGCTATTTCAGCAAAATTTAATGCTAGTTCTCACCATTTCCTTGTAGTTACAAAAGCTCTATATTCCTACTCCTCTCCAGGTGCAAGTATTGGTACCATTTTTCTTTAATATAATAGAAAATAGGAAGGAAATTTGAACAGATTTCTGAGATTTATTTTGAGAAATTTTTGTCTCTAAATGTAACCAAAATGTGTGGCATATTTAGAACCAAAGCCTTTTAATGGCTTGGAGGTAACCTGAAAATAAAAGAGAATAAGATAAATTCAAGTGATATTAAACATATAAATCATATGAAATTGTGTAAAATGCAAGCAGAAAAATACACTATGACTTCCAAAAATGTAAGTGTTCATGCATAGTACCATATGGAAAAAGTCAGTGGAGTGTTAGTCTGCTGGATTCTTAACACACCATGTGTACATCATGGTACATCTCCACTCATTTTATATGTGCCATTTTTACCTGCATTACTGAAATGTTTTCTTAAAAATCATGTATGGAGTAACAGTATAATCAGTCAACATAATGGTATGATACAAATGAATTATATTCCCAGGAGGGTAATACCTTTCTCTGATATAATTCCATGGTTAAAAAGCCTTCAGGTCTTCTAGCTATTATATGTAAATGCCATAGGCAAGAGTAGAGAAGTTAACCATATATATATGTTACAGTATAGAATAATATATTGTATATTATATAGTATAGTATAATATAGTATGATATATTGAATACATAGTATAGTATAATATATTGAAATATTTATTTATTTATATAAAGCTGAAGAATTACTTGGCTATAATTGCAAAGCAGTCAAAACACTATCATTTAATTAATGCACTGGCTATACATAAAATAGCACCACAAAAAATAAGAGACTAATCATCATGTACAATTGTACATCATTCAATGTGGTCTGAACATGTAACTTTAGACATACTTTGGATTTAAATTTTAACACTTAAAGTTTGTTATTACTGCATGGAGTATAGACACAAATTCTCTAAATATTCTGGCATTTTATTTCTATAGTAAAGTTTGAAATTTAAAGAGCAAGTGAGATTTAGTGATATAATTTTGTGTTAAAGATGGTGACATAGAAAAACACCTAAGAGATAATCTTATCCTCTTCATATATTTGAACAAATGCAAAACTGTTGTGATTTCGGGTTGATGAAATATTGTTAATTTCGGAGGCATTATATAGTCACAATAGCTCCTATCTTAGATGATTGTTGCCATTTAGAAATTGTTTCTCAACAAGTATAGAAACATTTTCTTCATAATAATGTAGGGTCTGAAATTCAACTTTAAAGTCCAAAAGAATATAAGAAAATATAACAGAGAATAGAATTTGAATTAAAACAGCTAATACATTATGTTTTCTTTGAAGCTACTATATTTTGGAATGTTGTGGGTGGTGAAATACTGAACTAGGTTTTTTAATTTTCCTCCATCTCTTCTCCTTCTTTCTCTTTCCCCTTGTTCTCTCTTAACACATACCCTCCTTACTCATTTTCTGATGCTGGGAATAACATCAATGGCTATGGGAATATTAGTCAAATTCTCTAATCTATAGCCAGATAGATACCTATTAATAACCCCCTTAAATATTTATGAAACATTCCCATACTTTGGTGACCCAGAAATGTACATGTGTATTAAGAAAACACACACACACACACACACACACACACACACACACACACACACACACACACACTGCAATTTCCTTCATGTGACATTATATTATGAAATGAATACTTTGTAAACTAAGATTCATTTTTTTATTTACTTTTAAATTCAAAAAATGCTTCTTTTCCATGTTAATCCTAATTCCCTCTCCCTCCCTTCCTCCCCTGCTCCCCACCGACTCTATCCCATCCCCTTTCTGCTCCCCAGGGAGGGCGAGGCCTTCCATTGGGGATCTTTAAAGTCTGTCCTATCGTAAGATTCATGAAATATACTAGAAAACTAAAGAAATGTTGATAATAAAGTTAAAGCTTTTAAAAATATTTTTTCTATTTAGTGTATAAAAATATAACCAAACATTAGAAAAAACTCTTTCAACGTTTAACAATAAATGAGTTTCCTGAAACTCAAGGCAGTGCTATTTAAATGATATGCAATTAATCTAATTCATAACATTAATTGTTAAATATATTTCATAATAGAATAGCTGTCACAGCATAATTATTATACTTTGGTAGTACTATGTTCTTCAAATTAACTTCAGTGGATTTAATATGAACAGGGGATACTGCAAGCATAAATGATCAAATCATCATCAAATTGTTTGCTTGATTACTCTATCTCTCAAGAATCAGTGAGTTTGTGAAATACAACTATTAAGAGTTTTAAAGAGGAAATGGCTGGAATCTAAACTCTAAACTGTATTTGTGCCAAGTCTTACTTCTCCTTATACTTCCCCTTATTCATTCTCTTGTTTTAAACCACTCTACTTGGGCTCCATGGGATTTATTATCCTTCCCTTCTCCCCAAATCCTCTATAAAAATATTACTACATATCACAGTTAGCATGGAAATCTAATAGGAATTATTAATGCATTTCTGTGGTTGAAATTTTCTGTCCTACTTCTGGGAATTTTTCCCTTGAATTAGTGCAACCAGATAAGTCAAACAGAAGAAAAAAGCATGTAAAGTGAAAAAGTCCATGCCAGTTAAATACAAACCACAGATGTTCTTGCATATCCTCCTCATTTGAGCTTCATACTACACACATCTAACTTAGAAGTTACTTTAGTACATTGTTCAGGTAATAAGCAAACTTGAAAAATCCAGAAATTTAACAAATGATGTATGAATTATGTCTCATTTGTAGTTTTATTGAAAAAAATTATGATAAATATACCAGAGACCAAAGACTTTGGCTGTATGCCTATAAATGAGTAATCAAAATCCACAAAATATGTGAGGTTTATTTTTTATGCGTATAGGTACTTTTTTTGAACAGGTTTGCCTGTACAGTACATGGATCCCCTATACCTATACAGTACATTTGATCCCCTACACCTGAAGTTACAGACATCTTTGATTTGTTCTATGGATTCTGGAACTTAAAGTCAAGTCTTCTGAAAGAACAACCACTGATCTTAACTACTTATCCTTTGCTACATTGTAATATGTGATATTTTGGGTATAGTTATATTGGATCAGTTTGGAATAAGAGGCTTTGAAGACGAAGATAAGGAGAACATTGCATCATGTTTGTCTATGTAGATTCCTTATCCAAAATGTTCCAGTCTTCAATTGTAAAGGGGAGGCAGACTAAATGTGTTTGTCTAGATGAAGATCTTAAATGGCATGTGAAGAATAAAGGTTGGAGCGTGCGCTAAAGGATGAATCAGTCCGTGATGGTAAGATTTCTTTATTCAAGAAAGCACCAAGGCAAAAAGCAGGCCAGAGCGAGGTCACAGGAACCCAGCAAGTGCGGCCAGACAAAGAGCGTTAGGGACTCCACGTGCAGTCTTTAAGAAGCTTCCCTTACCTTGGCTTTCCTTCACCATGCTCTTTTGGGCGAGTCCTGGGTCCACCTGGTACCTGTCCCAGGACTATTGGGCAGGGCTAGGGTGTCTCCCTACAACTCCCCTTTTATTCTAAAAGAGGATTAAAACTTAATAGTGTAAAATATCCAAAACTAACAATCATAAAGGTGAAATACAAGAAGACACAATAATCTGCTATGACACAGCCTATGTCTATTCCAGCTAAGTCTTAAAGTCATGTGGAAAAAGTGTCTAACTTGAACACCTCCTTCCAATCCCAACTCTAAACAATAAGAAGGCCATTCTTAACTAGGCTTTTACTACCCTAATAAACAATAATGGGGAACGGGGGCATAGCATCTTCTAGTTTACTTCCTGCTGAACTGGGACGATGGTAGTCATGTGGGGGCCCTGTGGGGGAAAAAATGCTAGTACAGGGAAAGTCTCCAATGAGTTATGTCTAGTCCATGTTAGAGGAGATTTGTTTGATTGAAGATCTACGTTGAAATCCTCAACTTGATTGAAGTCATTACTCGAGGTTCTGGTTGGAGTGTCAGTCGAAACGGAGTGAGTTGAATCCAGTGCAGTCGGGGAGTTGTAGTCCAATTCTTTTTCCAGAGCATGTATCTTAAAAGGTAGTGATGTACGTTTCTTCCTACATAATAATTAATATTTATTTCCGTGTTGCTTTTTTTAAAAAATGAAACCTGAAAATATTCAGTTGAATGTAATCAGTAATAAGCTCATTTTAACTAGGTTATGAAATGTATTCCACATACTCATGTGTTAGGGACTGGTTTGGTAGACAATGAGTCTTTGAAAAGTGATTGGATCCTGAGGGAGATATATATATATATACATATATATATATATATATATATATATATATATGTATATATATATATATATTCAATAGATAAATACTTTGATTAATTCTTAATGGAATGCAATTCAATTACTCCATTATTGGGGGATAGTGAAAGATGGAATGTAGTATTTAGTTTGAGGAACTGTGTTGATAGGAACTTAACATGGAAAGACCTATTTTATTCCTCACTTTGTACCTGGCTATCTACTGCCTCTTGGATGACAAGCAACTTTCTCTACTATGCAACCCTGCTACCAAAATAAGATGCTTTATAATATGTCAGGGACCACACAATCTCTGATTTTAGACTGAAACCTCTGAAGTGTTTGTATTTCAAGTATTACTAATGGTGATTAAAATAAATTAAGAAAATTTGTACCAGAGCAGTAGAGTAATTGCTGGGGTATCCGGTAATGTTCAGAATGCTTTGTAACTGCATTATAAAGTAATCTTGGGAAAATGGCAAAGGAAAGCTAGATAATCCCTAGAATTTTCCAAACACAGCTTCACGAAAAATAGGGCGATGCTCACAAGATCGGTATTGGGACAGGAATGAGGACAGAGAAGGCAGAGCTCATGAGTTTCATGTAGAATTGGAAATATTGTTCATTGGACTGGGGCATGTCCATATTACTGCGTGCCAGTAACTTGTATCCATTTTGTCTACATGTCTAGAATTTGCGGAAGGAATATTTTAAAGCTGAGGGACTATTTGCTAGGGTACTACTACAGCATGATTCAAGTCCCAAGACCTGAAGGAACAAGTGGTCATTTTCACACAGCTTGGGTCATTTTTATTTATATTTTAAAAATAAGCATGTTTTTCCCACCCTCTGGACAAAACAAATATATATTTTCCGAAATTGTATATCAAAATAAAGTTTAAATAACAACACTAAAAAAAATGCTCAGTATTTTGTTTGCTTGACCACTGAACTTTGCCAAAAAAAGTAGGATGGTCTTTCAGGTTTACTGTTTCACAGAAGAAATTTCCAGGCATTCTGCAGGACAGAGTAAAGTTACTGACAATCTTCCAATATAAGTGGAACAATCTTTAAAGTTTCCTGCTTCATTGAAAAGTCCTCTAGATACCATGGGCCTGTAGACTGAAGATGGATGCCCCAATGTTGCAGAGGAACTTTGGGTGATTGCTCAGGCAGTCAGATGTCTCTGTCATTTCTAGAGTTATTGGAAGTCGCTTGCAATGCACTTTTGTTTACTTAAATAATATTGTATCCTTCTCTTGCCCTTGATGGAGTTGAAGACTAGGTAGTAATACTTTCAGTTTTCATTAGATAGGATAGACAGTAAATTAACTATAAAATTTTAGATTCACAGAGATAGGATAGATAATGCATTATTTTCTATGTGGATGCTAACTATAAATTGGCAACATATTGTAAATGAATTCCTACTTGGTAAGAGTTTTTCTATGTTAAAATTAAAACCTTTTTAGTTAGACAAAAAAGGGAGAAATGTTGGAGAAATTATTTTAAGGCATATGACTTTTATTTATGCTGCATTTGTTTAATTCAGTGAAGCTGTGTTACTGTGCTTGTCGAAAACACCCAATGGTTTAACAAAGAACTCATTTGACAATAGCAAGGCAGGAGTAAGGATAGACAGGTCTGGTAGGCAGAAAGTATGAATAGAAGGAGAAGGAGGAGCAATGAAAGACCAAGGAGAGGAGGATATCAGGGGCCAGCCACCCAGACAGCCATGGCATAAGAATGAAATATATACAGATGTAAGAAAGATAAAAGCCCAGAGGAAAAGGTAGAGAGGTAAATTTATGTAAAGCTGGCAAGAAACAAATCAAATTGAAGCTGGGCATTCATAAGTAAGAATAAAACCATGTGTGATTCATTTGGGAGCTGGGTAGCAGACTCCCCAAAAGAGTAAAAAACATTTCTAACTACAGCATATGGTCATAATCACTGGTTTTTGGTTACCATGACATGAATATTTCTCTGTGCAATGCCCTTCTGCTATGGTGCATTCCCTTACCATTATCCCATAAGATAGAACAAGCCTATAATAGCCTGAAACCCTGAGGCTCTTCTAAGTTGTCTCACTAGGCAGTTTTCCACAAAAATAACAAAATTAAATATGAGATAGGAAGAAATAAGTTCTCCTTTGTTGTATTTGTTTTGTTAGTTATAATTGTAGTGAGAGAAAAATAAATTTAGAAGATGCATATTCTATTTAGAACACCCTTGCTCATTTATAAATAGCTGATCTTAGCCTTTGTGGTCACAGTTTATTGGCTTGGAGAGCCTCTGTGTTGCCATGGTGCTCTAATAGACCTGCAAGTGGCCTTCTAAGTATGTCTGCTGTGTTTCGGTCAAAAGATGTCAATATTTATCTAGGCCAAGGTTTGAGAAAAAGACTTACACTGACCATATGCCATTGTAATTAGTTAATATGCTATAATTCCTAACAATGATTTGAATTCTAAATGATATTTTTCTTTAGAAAATAATGAAATCAACTTTGGGATATAATATTTTTTTAATAAAGTTTAAAAGAAAATAAGAAGTCCAAACCCAAAGGACCAACAGTTCCAAAAGTTGTACTCTGAAAAGAGAGCTATGGGTATGATTTTCTCAGGCTCCCTTCTGGCCAATACATGGAACAGCAGTAATCAATCACAATTGTTTTGTAGGATTGAGTTGCTGGTACCATGTCACAACAAACTGATTAAACTGTCCCAGAAGAAATCACCAACATTATTAGGACTAAGGATATCTAGGATCCTGAGTCAGAAACTGTGTTCATTTACCCTTCATGGAAAAGTTTTGACTTTGAAAATAACATAATTGATTCATTTTTTCCACAGTAGATTTATTTAATAGGAGCATTATGCCTCATTTTTATGACTCAGTATATAAAGTTAAATTTCAGGTTTAGAATATAATAGAAGATCAAATTCAAAATGTCTTATTTTGTATATTTTACCACATTTCTTTCTTTTATTATAAAATATTGTGTATTATATTTTGTGCAATATACAAATTACTGATTCAAAAATGTACACATTAAATTATAATTGATAATGGCTAAAAGGCAGAAGACAGATACATCTGTGTATGTTATAAGAAAAAATATCAGGGGATTAATACAAGCTATTTACATACTACCTGTGTGTATGGGGAGAACAGAGTTTTGGATAAAAAAAAAAGACTTCTTGTAGAAGTGGAGAAGCCTCAAGCCCAGCAGAAAATGAGCCATGGGGCTTATCGTTGAGATAATAAGATTAGACATTAGGACAGACATGGCTATAGTCCAGGGACAGCAGGCAGACTGGTCACATGAAAACCCTTGAGAAATATAAGTAAAATACATTGTCAGTTCACATATCCTTAATTTTGGTCCAGCTCATTATAACATCCCTAATTAAAAGTGAAGATGCAATCTAACAAGAACTTTCTACCAGAGCACAACTCCAAACCATGCTGTAGACAAGGAGCTGAGCATAAGATATCCAAGAAAGATGGTTTATATTACTGTGGCTGTGATATCAACAAATTTTTGCCATGGTAAAAGCTAGAAGATGGCCATGTAAATGTGAGAGCAGATGATAATCTAACTAACAGAAAGTAAGCCTTGAAAATGAATAGGATGCTAATGTTAGCCAAGTGACTAATAAGTAGTATATAGCCAAGTTCAATCACTAACAAAGCCAGAGTTTGAGATGGTCAAAAAGTGGTTTCAACTACCCCTAATTTCATGGAAAGTATATGAACAGTGTCTCATAACTCTATAAAATCTTGCATCAGTGGGTAGGAGATTCTGATAAGCAGAAATTGAAAGACAAAGTTAACAAAATTATGTGGTTCTCTGTTTGTTTTAAGGACAAAAAATCATGTTGCATATAAAAAATAGTAATTAGTCCCATCCCACTTCCTACTCAAAGTCTGTGGTATTCTACAGCAACAACTAGAACTAAATATTAATGGTAAGATTACATCATCTGAAATGTCTCATATATAACATTACTAACCTATAATTTTGCTGTGATGTTTATAATGATATTGTGGAAGGAAAATCTTACTAGAGAAATAGCTGAACAAAATTCCAGATATTTTAGAGAATAGCTGTATGTTCTAAAAATAATACTTAACATTTTATTCTAAATGTGAAATCTCCCCTGTAGGAGATTGCTTCACAGCTAGTGTACATGATTGGAAGATTGTGTGAATATTAGAAGATAGATTCTTACCGGAAGTATATTACTGAGAATAGCCTTTAAGGTTTCAAAGGATAAACCTACTCCCATTCCAGTCTCCAAAACCTGACTTGGAACATATGTGATCAACTAACTAACACTCATGCTTTTCCCATCTTGATAGACTATAACCCCTTAAACTATAATAAAAAATAATCCCATCCTCTCTTATATTGCTATATGTTGGGTATTTGGTGATTGTTAACTGAAAAGTGACCAATACAGAGATGCATCTCTCTGTTCTCACCCAAAGGAAACTTTCAAAGAATGTATCCTTGTAGCATGATGAATGACCCAGAGAAAGATATTGAGGTTCAAGCTTCAAGCTGAAGATGAGATAAACAAAGCAGCTAGAACAACACAACTTACCTCTACCCAGATGAAATGGCAACCCTATCTCCACAAATCCTCAGAGGCAAAAGGCTCTGGATTCCTGTCTCCTCATCCTTTTACCCGTTTCTTTGCCCAGCCATATAATTCTGTCTCCATCTCTCTAGTGCTAGGATTAAAGGCATGAATCCCAAGTGCTGAGATCACCTTTGTGTGATCTGTTTCTCTTCAGTACTGGATCAATTTCTTGTAGTTGTGTGGCCTTGAACTAACAGAACTGTCTACCTCTTAGTCCTGAGTACTGGGATTAAAGATGTGTACCCCCATTGCCTAGCTCTATGGTTGCTGGAATTAAATGTATGTATCACCACTGCCTGATATCTATAGTTTGAGGCTAACGTTGCTTTCTGAATCCTCAGGAAAGCTTTAATAAATCATAAGTAATGTGTAAGCACATATCCTTGTTAAGTGATAGGTGACTATGAGTTTTTCAGTGCTCTCTTACTGAATAATTGGGTACCTAAAAATGATCATTAGCTAGAATTTGAAAATACCTTTTGCATATTTTAAATAGATATGTATTTAATGTATATTCCCATAATACATTAAATCAATGGGGTAAATATTTTAACCATTCACACACTTTGTATCTATGGATACTGAGAATATTTTCAATATGTCATTTTCTCCCTTCTATCTTTTCTTTCTATTCTTGTTTCTTTCATTTGTTTATCTCTTACTTTCACTCAATCTTTTTTTCCTCTTAGTTATTTAAGGAAAAGATGCAAAGCTAACTGTAAGCATTAACATGGTTAAACAATGCTGTTCCCTGTACATAATGCCTTGTGTGTTTTTTTGTAGACCTTGGTACTGGGGCATGTGAAATGTAATATAGGTGTTTCATCTGTGCAAATGTTTCATTTAAATTAGGCAAACATTTCAAATGGATAGCGAGGTATGGTAGATTGGATAGCTATACTAAGTTTTCAACTTGAATGCATGTGGAATTAACTAAAACCAAGTGAAATGGACACACCTGTGAAGGATTTCTTTTCATTTTATAATTTTAAGCTCTTGCTAAAACTGGACCAGCCTATTTAAAGGACTGGGGAAACGGAAACTTTTGTTCATTCCCTGCTTGTAGTCACTCTAACTGGCCGGTTCCTGCATTTTGTTCCTCAGGCATTCCTTCATTGGTATTACAGCCCAGTTCTTTTCGACAATGGTGCTAAAAGCATACATTAAAAAATAAGAGCAAATATAATGTAGAAATTTATCAAAGAACTAGTGAAACCTAAAATTTAAAAAAGTGGTATTTATGAATAGGGAATCGGGAAATAAACATTTGCTAGTTTTCTATCTGACACAGGATTAATATTTAGAGTACATGAAGAACTTTAAAAATGATATCAAAAATCCCAATTGGGTAAACCTTTTGTAATTTTTTTTGGAAGTGGATTAAGCTAATTGTATTTTTGTTTTTCTATGTAGCCCCACCTGTTTTGGAACTAACTCTGTATACAAGGCTGGCCTCATACACTAAGATCTGCCTGCCTCTGCCACCTGAGGGTTGGGATTAATGGTGTGTGCCACCACCACCAGACATTACCCTTTGAGAGGAGTGGATGTGGGTTGGCCTGAGAGGGGAGGAGACATTATAGGATGGGAGGAGGTAGAGAAGGGAGAACTGAGGTTGGAATGCAAAATAAAATTTAAAAATGAATAATACATAAATAAAAAAGACAGAAAAATAGAAAATGAAAGTACATTAATGAAAGAAATTGATTGGTATACAAAAATCTTGAAACATATCATGTGTTCAAGGATTCGAATAATAATATTATTGTTCAGACTACAAAAAGTCCCTAACTGATAAATGGTCAAATAAGGGGTCAAGAGAATTGGCTCTGCTTAAGAGTACTTATTCATTTTTCAGGAACCCATAGTTATTTTTGCAGTACCCACATGATCCTTTATAACTGCCTACAGCTCCAGTGTCTGAAGATATTACACTCTCTTGTTCTCAACTCACTTCCAAAAGTTCTAAGCACATAAATAGTGTACATACTTACAAGCAGGAAATACACTCATACAACAAAATGAAAATAAATAAATAATAAATAAATAAACCCTCATAAATGGCCTAATAAACAGATTTTTAAAATGATGGAAAATATAGAGTAAATATGAAATATTATTTCACTTCCTTTGTTACCAGGGAAATTCAAACTAAAATGACAATAACATTCTGTCTCACCTCAGAAAGAGTGTATATATTTAAAGGAACAGAACATAAATATATAAATAGGTAGATAAAAGCATCTGTGAATAAAAAGAAACAACCATTTTGTGTCTTGCTATGGAGATGAATAATAGTTCAACCACTATGAAAATTAGTATAGAACTTTGAAAGAAACCTGAAAATACAATTACAAATTACCTAGTTCCACCCTATCTTGTTTGTGCCCAAAAGTTGATATATCTTAGGAATAATTGCACATCTTTTTTTGTTAAAGCATAACAACTAATAGCACAATTGTTAAATGATTTTGGATGTCAGCTACTATATGGATGAAGAAAACATAATTCATATGTACTAGGGTGTTTTGTTTAACCATAAGAATTAAATTTATTTTCATGAAAAATGACACAACTGGTTATCATCAGGTTAAGAAAAACAAATCAGTCTCAGAAAGGCAAAAAAAATGTCAAATTTTAAGTAGATACATAAAATTATATTCGTATAGTGTGATTCATAGGATATTTACATGACAGACTGTGATGGTCCCCCATGGAAGGCATCACCCTCCCTGGGGAGTGAATGGAGTTGAGCTGTTAGGTTCTGTGGGGTACATGGGAAGATGGGAAGGAGAGGAAACAGGTAATGATTGTAAAATGTACAGAAGACTTCCCCCATTACTCTGTTGTGTTGCAGGATATTTGATCATACAGTGAAACCCAAGATTATCCTTTTTACTGGAAAAACTTGGTTCTAGTTTGGAGGAATCTTGTTTGAGACTCCATAGGAAAAGGAGATTTTGTAGAATGTAAGGAGAGGAAGAAGTTCACTGGGTGTTTTGCCTCTCTGAGCCAGTAGATTTCCACTCCAGCATCTGGCTACCAAGTCTTTATTGGTAAGAAAGAACAACTGAGATTTTGTTAAAAACACACACGTTTGGGACTGAACTTCATACAAAATGCCTAGACCATCAGAAGACACAGATATTTACAATAGAATTTATAGTGGTGGCAAAATTATAGTGAAGAAGTGACAGCAAAAATAATTTTATAGTTGGAGTCACTACAAAATGACAGATTGCATTAAAGGATTGTGACAAAAAGAAGGTTGAGAACCACTGTTTTAAAAGATCAATGAGAACCCAAAGGAGGTGTGGAGTTGAGAAAGAATGGGATGAATATGTTTGAATGATATGATATACTTGACTGAAATTTCTTTATGAAGCACATCTTAAAACCATTTGTTTATTCACATGGCAAAACTAGTCTCATAAACCAGTATGGAAGCCTCAAAAGCCTGTAATCCTTGAAGAGTAGTGAAAGGACTCAAAGTCTGTGGCCAGTCACATCCACAGAACCATGAGGGCACCTGGGCTACATTGTGAGGCCTTGACTGACATTAAGCAAACAAACAAATAAATAGACAAAATCAAAGGGGAAAATGACACAAATAAAAGCAAAACATTAATTCACAAACATCTAACAACAAAGCTTATGGGAAGCTCATTCATAGATAGTTGAATTAATTTTACCTGCCTCAGTGGGGACTTCCGGTGTGCACAATTGTTGATTTGACCTTGCTTTAGGTTTCATAAACACATCCTTATAGATGGCTGCATACAGTTTATTACCATGTTGTCAGCCTAAAGTTAAAAGCAACAAAAGACTCTTTCAGACAGAATTCTGGTATTTTTGGCAGACCAATGTATAAATGAGTCTTTTCTTTTAGACTCAAGAATTTATGTAATTGAATATTTAGTCCAATGCACATTTATTAATATACACCTCTCTAGCAAACAGAGATTAAATGGTACTCTTATTTGATCTGTTGATATCATTTTAATATGTTTTTAGTTTTAGCTCTTAATGTTTGGGTTCTCCAAGCAGTGGCAAATTGGACCATTGTCACAGTCCCCTTATTTTTGAATCCCCAGTTTTTCAGGTTTTTATTCCAGCCCACATCTTTCTTATAATCTCATGACTCATATAGGAAACCAGAAATAACACATACCAATATATTTGATTTATGTTCTTTTTTCTACTTGCAATAACTTTCCTATATATCATTAGTATTCACAGAGGAGTTTCAGTGGCCCCAAGCTTTCTAGCAATGGTCCCTGTAAAGTGATACTTGTCCGTGGCATTGGTTTGTTTACTATTTGTCACTAGTTGGTTGTCCAACACCATTCCTGGTGTTCTACTTCTGGTAGCAATGTCAGTATTGTATATAGAAAGTATTTTGACAGTGTTCTATAGAACAGAAGAGCTTCTTTTGGCAACCTAATCTTTCACCTTTACTTGACTAACATGTAATTTTGAAGAGCATTACCAATTCCATTTCCAATATGTTCCTTATCTCTAAAAATGTACCTGCAACTACTTGTATGCTGATTACCATCACAGTCACTATGGATGCTCCCTCCTGCATTTTTACCCAAATGGAAAAGAGAAGTAATTCAAGTATAGTGAATTAAGCTAAAGAGAGTAAATGATATGTAAATGAGAATTTGTTGTGAGGATGCAATAATGTCTTTGAAAATTTTTAAAATTCATAGGTGATGCACTTAAGTTTATATCCTCAGTTTATGGACATAATTCGTAACTGTAGTGATATTTAGTTTGTGCTTTAACAACGCTTGCTTGAAGGTCAGAGTGTGGAGCTAGCCACTAGTTAACCATAGTGGCCAAACAGTGGTGGTGCACACCTTTAGTCCCAGCACTGAGGAGGCAGAGGTAGGCAGCTATCTCTGAGTTCAATGCCACCCTGGACTTCAGGAGATTGATCGAGTCTAAAAGAGAAACAGAGCTAGATGGTGGTGGCTCACAACTTCAATCCCAGTATTTGGGAGTCACATGCCTTAAATCCAGCACAGGGGATGTGGAGACAGGAGTTATATGGCTGGGCCAAGAGAGGAATATAAGGTAGGAGGAGACAGAAACACATTGCATTCAATCTGAAGATTCCTAGGGACATGACTGACTCTTTCGTCCAAGGATTCAGTAGAGGTAAGAACTAGTGCCTGGCTGCTCTGCTTCTCTGATCTTTCAGTGTTTCCCTCTATATTTACCTCTATATCTGGCTCTGAGTTTTTATCATTAAGACCAATTGGAATTTGTGCAACAGGTATCTCTTGCACTAGTGCAGGTTGTGTCATTATGACAGAATATATGTGGATGAGTAACAGATTTTGGTGACTAGAAGCTAAAGATTAGGCATTAGTAGGGTCAGCATCCTGGAAAGAACAGTATATTCCAAAGAGTGGTAGTCAAAGTAATGGAAGGTGGATGGATGTTGGAAGTCAAGGCTGCAAATTGTTGTGCACAGTCTTTTTATGTTAGTGAAGATCTTAATGTCATTCAAGGGAAATAAGCCTCCAGGACATAATCAACAATTAGGAGGCCCAGGAGTACTACTACTCTAATGGCTAATATACAAAACTCACTATGAATGAAGAATGTCTATAACAGAAT
Source organism: Cricetulus griseus (assembly GCF_003668045.3). Lineage (NCBI taxonomy): Eukaryota > Metazoa > Chordata > Mammalia > Rodentia > Cricetidae > Cricetulus > Cricetulus griseus. Next base: position 235,916,480 of record NW_023276807.1, on the reverse strand, counting down.
AGTCAGTGATAAGGATAGCAATCCTGATTCTACAGTCATAGTATGCACCACTTCTTGCTATGCAAGTTTTTAAGTGGTATACCTGTATTAACTAACTTAAAACTTACAACAAATCTGAAGCGAATTAGCTGAGCTCCTTTGCGCAGAAGAAGACCTCAAGAGGTTTTTTAGAATCACATTTTCCAGTGAAAATAAATACAAGCCACAGCTTGTTAAATGGAAAATAGAAATTGTCTTGCATGTGAATAAATTTCTGATTGATGCAGAAACTAAAAGAATTCCATACCGAAGTCCCTGCTGCTCTGGTTCTCAGGGAGATTACCTAAGGAAAGAAAGTCAGATTTACCTGAAAATCCTCAAGTCACATGTTATAAATCTGTACATACTTGATCTCCCTTTTGGGTGTTTCCACATTTTCAAATAAGAACCCAGGCCAGTGAGGGCCAGTGTTCCTCATGAAATACTTTTAATGTCTGAAATGATCTAGCAAACAGGAAGAACTCTGGAGGTCCAGCACATATATCTTAAACAGTTCACATTTCCATAAACTTGAACATGATAAGAATGTTCATTGACAGTGGTCGGGAGGACCATAATTTCCTGTATTTTTTTGTATACACTACTCTAAATGCAGATGGCAATCACCTTAAGTATTGATTGCTAATGTTCAAATTGCCTTTTGTGTGAAGCTGACAAATTTAGGATTAAATTGCTGTTGGCCATGTTTTCAGAAAAGTGGATCTTAATAATGACATTTAATTTTTCTTTCTGAACAAATGAATGAATCTCAACACTGTTTCTACAAAGACAGAGTACTATATAAATTCCACATGAAAGCAAGCACTAATTTAAAAAATAATACCCTAATGATGCCTAATTATTTCCTTGAGAATAAGCAGCAACCTAATTAGTCACCTTTATCTTCATATGCACCTGGAATTGCTATTGTGGATGCAGCAGAAAACTCACAGTCCATTTTAAAACCATACTCCACAGTGGAGAGCAACGAGAACACCTTTGAGTTATGAAGGCAAGATAATTTATAATAAACTTACATTTTTTAATGATACTTGTTCCATATTTTAGAGAATTGATAACATAATTAAGAGAGTTGAGTTCAGAAAACTTTTTACAGCAAGTTACATGGAATCATTAAAGTACTAAACATAAAAGTATGTATTAGAGTATAAAATACAGTTTGAGGGAACACTATCTGTACATAACAAAGACTGACTATTGACTCCAAACATTGAACTTTTTATTTACACACAATTTTTAAATCTCTTCAACCTAAGATATCAGTGTCTTCCCCAGAACGTGACCATAGACAGGATAGGTTAAAAAAACTGAAAAGCACTTAGATGCCAGGTAGACCTTAACAGCCAAAAATGCCAAAAAAAATGTTGATCATCTTCACTCCTATTGAAGAGCATTAGTTGAAAATTAGTTTGAACCACTTATGAAAATCAGCTGGAAAGGTAAGTTTGGTGTCCTATACTAGTATAGTCTCCAAAGTTTGTATTATAGAAAGTCTTTGTGTATATTATTATACTATGTTTTTCCAGGGAATATCAACGTGGACATTCCACCCATGAAAAAACATTAAGGATTCATATTAAACCAAAGAGAAGCTACATTATGGTTTTAATTACTCTTTAGTTTTTCTGGGGAGCTACTTAACAGCGTTTAACACAAGTCTTTTATTTGTTTTCTTTTTCATTGTTTTTATTTATGTTTGAGATTGTCATTTAATTATTAATCTCTTCCTCCCTCAAACTCCCATAAACCCCCTCTCAGATCTCCTTCGAATTCATGCATATATGCATTTATATATACACATATTGCTAAATATAACATATTGAGCCTGTATAATGTTATTTGTATATGATTTCAGAACTGACCATTTACTACCAGAAACCCAAACTATAGTTTAATGTATGGAGTTTTCCACAAAAGGGAGAAAATACAATAAACAGATAATTGTAAGAAATAATAATAATCGGCTTTTCTTAGCTATATTTCTTGATGGGCAATGAATGATAACATCTAGGAAGATATGTCTTTAAATAGTGAGAAATGAATGTACAACCCAGGATGTATAAATATATGTTGTAAAATATTTCATGTTGATGTAATTGTTTCTTTGCAGATTTGTTAATTGTTACTTTTCATCTTTTAACTGAATTTTTCTTAGGACTATTAATTTATGCTCTCACTACTTAATGCTAAAACTATCAGTGCCTTAGCAATACCTCACAGATGGATTGGAGACTGCTAACGATGCAAGATAACTTAAAAAAGAAATAACAGAAGTAGGCCATGACCATGCTGTCATAGCATGCGTTGCTCAGGGCATGACCCTGCCATCTCCAGTGCCATCTACTAATAGGAGAAGAGCTGTCAGGCAGGGGCACTGTATCAATCTCCTTGTTGTCTTTAAAGCTACTGCACCATAATTTTAACCTTACGGAAGACATTTCAGCAGGCTCTGCTTTGTTTATAAGATCAGCAGAAGTGAGAGTTAATAGTTGAATTGGGAATTGAATCTACAGAATAGTCTCAGCTACAAAAATGATTGAAATTTCATATGAGAAAAGTTTCATGTAGTAATCAAATTCATTATTTTACCTCAATAACTTTAGATGATCAAAAAACAACAGATTATTAAACTCAAACACTTGTTGTATTAATCTCTCCCCTAAATTATCACCAAGCCCATTGCACAGACTGGTTATTGAATTCACATATTGAAATTCTGAAAGTGTTAAAATTAGTGAAATTTGGTAAATATGGTACAAAAGGGTTGTAGCATTCAGATTTCCTTTGGAACAAAAGAAGTTTATTTTAAAATATAAAATGGTGTACATTTGTCCTCCATATTTGGAAATTATCCTCCATATAATTGGAATGTTCATGGAAACATTTGTAGTTGGGTGGGGAACAGAATCAGTATCATACCAGCAAGCCAAATGTATACTAATAACCAATCAAAAGAAAACAGGTTAAAATATTTTTATATGAAGTGAAAACTAGGTAATTGTGACACATTAAAATATTTTATAATAATTGTGACACATTAAAATATTTTATATGAAATGAAAACTAAGTAATTGTGACACAAGAATATTTGTGCTAGAGAGTCTGTCCCGCCCCATCCTGCAGCCATTTCTAAATAATCATTCAGAAGCTTAATATTAATTACAAATTGCTTGGTCTGTAGTTCAGGTTTATTACTAACTAGCTCTTACATTTAAATTAACCCATTCTTATTAATCTATGTATGTCCACATGGTTCAAGGCATTTTACCTCATTTTCAGCACATCCTGCTTGTTCCATGATTGGCTGGCATCCCTCCAGTCACTGCTCCTCTTACTCTGAGTTATCAGTTAGATTGTTCTGCCTAAACTTATCCTGCCAGGCTATTAGTAAGACAGCTATTTATTAAAACATGGACAGTGACATATATTCACACAGTATAAAGAAATATTCCAATATATATATATATATATATATATATATAAATTATAGCATATATAAGCATAATTAAGCAAACACATTATTGTGAGAGACATAAACAACAACAGATTTTGAAGATATATTATTTTGCCTGTGTAAGGTAAAAAGAATTATGGTATACTAAATAATCCTGGAAATACTTGGAAGCAAGTTATCAAATATCAAAGAATATGTAGTTTTATGTTTTCTCAATGGAAAACCATACCATAAAGAATGCAGTAGAGCTACTGATAAATACAACTTGCTTAAATCTGAAGCATATAATACCAAATGTAAACTTAAAATTCTAGATTTAAGGAATGCTTTTAAGTATATAATAAATCTTATAAGAAGAAATGATTATGATTTCAATTATATATGTGTACCTCTGCATGCACTGGAAAAAACGTGTGTGCGTGTGTGTGTGTGTGTGTGTGTGTGTGTGTGTGTGCTTATGTACTGTCATTGTTCAATTTAATGTTCTTAATGGTGGCTAATGCTACAGTGGTTCATTTATAATTTGTTACTGCTACACTAACTTTTATGTACTTTTTTGTGTGATACATTTAATGATTAACAAAATCCTAAAGAGAGATTCAAGATGATTGGCAAAAATATGCTTTATGCTTCTATTTGTGCTCAGTGAATTTAGAATATATTTAAGTTACCTGTTATTTTATTAGCATGCATACATTTTTAACAAAAATACATTTTTAAATGTATAGCTGTGTTGATAGTAAAGAAATAACACAAAATATGCTCTCCTATAGTTTTTTAGAAAACACTGACCTTGTGAGTTTTTGCTTTCCCACTCGTGTCCCCCCACAGAAAGAAATGTTTTTCATTCATTTGCCATGAAGAAATTAAAACAATTTTTTGTTGCATCAGCTATGTGTCAGGCATATTTATTCATTGTATAAAATGTAATGGTTTCATCTTAGGAAAAATTAAGTCTAATCTCGTGTTTTCAATTAGCATCATTTACACTCAGCTTTTTATATTATCCACATTTCACTGAATAAATTTTTAATATATTGCCTTCACTGAAAGTAGCAAATTGATCTAACACCATTAGATGATTTAGCACAATAAATGGGAGGAACTATTTTTTGTTTTAATTTTATCTAAGTTACGTTTCTTAGTTTATAGAAAGTTACAAGAGAATAAGCAGAAGAGATGTAGAAACAAAAGTTGTTTCTACAAAGACATTGTGCATTTACCTGTGATCTGAGCAAGCAGTTTTCTGAAATTGCACCATAAATGATTTGTGATTCTGAACATGCTTTGTGTGCAATGGGGAGGAGGTCCCACCTCTTTCTTGGCAACTGACATACTTCTTAGAATGAGATGCGAGGTGACTCAGGTAGCTCTTATTCCCCATGTTCAGACTTCACAGGTGTCTTCAGAAATCCAAGGTCTGTTGAAAACTTTTGTATGGTTATGACACACATGGAGTACTGATGAATTCATTTTTGTTAACAGTACTGAAGTTTTGTAGAAATACTCCTTTAATATATCTTTTGCGAATATAGTGCCTTGAAGAAATGCTATGGAATTAATAAGTACCTTAAAATGGTGTCTCCACATCATAATACAATTAGAAATCAAAAACTTCAGCTATAACATATATCACTATACTTTCTTTAAAATATAACATGATATCAAGCTAATATTCTATGACACCATACAAAAATTGACTGATGCATGATTTTCTGTTAATATTTGGGTGGTGATCTATTGTTCTATCTCAACATTAGGTTTGATTTCTAATGCCTTTTATTATTGTCCACATTATTGATTAAAAATCAATGATTATTTACATGACAAATACGGCATAAATCATGACCAAAATTTTTCGAATCAGCCTAACTAGTTTAAGAGGCAATTATTTTGAAACCAGTCAGCAACTCCAGAAAAACCATGAATTCAGTTGCATGGTCAATTGTTTCCAATGAGAAGATGAAAATATGGAGAAGCATGTCCTCATCTCCCTGCTTCCTCTATTAATTTATATATGTGAACACAGTGTGATTTCTTACCCAGCATATGAGCACATGGTTTTTACAATTTTCTTGCCTTATATCAGGCCATTGCAGTTTATGAATTTAAAACAACTTATAGCAGAGTATTGAAAGGGTTCCTCATGAATTTTTGACCTTGGGATTCTTCTGATCTCATAGGGTTAGGGTCTTTATATGAAACATGAGGACAATTACAAAGATATTTTTCAGTCTCAAATATGTATTCATTTGTTAATATATGGGAAATGACATGATTTCATTTATTGCTAAGTCTAAATAATATTACATTGTACAAATTCCCCCTACGCTTTGTCTATATTCTGATGGTGGATATCTTGGCTTTGGGAAGAGTGCTGCAATAAACATTTTTTTGGCTAAATAAGCTGGTGGCTCTGTGAATAATTCAAGTTTGGTTTTCTTCGCTGTATGTGGCAATAATCTTCATGGAGATATTTTCTTTTTTTGTACATTATATACATTGACCTTATTAACTTCCTGTATAATCTCCTGTATCTCCCCTCTCCACTTTAGGTATTTTATTTTCTCAATTATTCTGCATATGATTGCATGTCACATATATGTGATTTTTATACATATACATACATATATATGTGTGTGTGTGTGTGTGTGTGTGTGTGTGTGTGTGTGTGTGTGTGTATGTGCGTCTTTGTGTGTCTGTGTGTAAGAAAGAGAGATATCTAGGATCCTTCCATGAGAGAAACTGTGATATTTCTCTGTAAGAATATGGCATATTTCACTTAATATGTTGATTTCCACTTCCATTCTTTTTATTCTATAGATTGGCACATAGATTGACTCTATAATTTGCTTATTGTGAATAGTGCCAGAGAAATATGAAAATAGAAGTGTCATCACTTCTCTTGCTATTTTGCTGAATTAGATTAAGTTGAGCTTGTTCCAAGGAATACTTACCTTGTATATTGTGGATTTTTAATTCTCAGTTTCATTTGGACACTCCATTCTGATTTTGGTAATTTTTTAATTAATTTAAATGCACAACAATTGTATGTAAGGATTCATTTTTCCCTGCATCCCCACCAGACTTTTTGTATTTAGTTTTGTAATGATTGCTATTCATATAATGTTCCCATTTCTTCACTCGATTGTTTAGTTTCATTGTAATTTTGTTTTTTATATATATACATGTATTTGATATTTATCATATATGTGATATATCATATATATTTTTATATCTACATATCTATATTAGAAATTAATCCTCTGTCTAATGTGAAGAAAGCAAAGCTTTAACACTTTCTGTTTACTCTGCTGATTGTTTCTTTCTGTATGTAACCTAATGAATCAAGCTTTATGATTATTACCTAATGGAAACCTTTTCCCAAATTACATGCCTATGCTTACAATTTGAAGTGTTGTCCTTATATTTGCATTAGCATTCAAACAAACACAGTGTGAGCCGGGCGTTGGCGGCACACGCCTTTAATCCCAGCACTTGAGAGGCAGAGGCAAGCAGATCTCTGTGAGTTCGAGGTCAGCCTGGTCTCCAGAGTGAGTGCCAGGATAGGCTCCAAAGCTACACAGAGAAACCCTGTCTTGAAAAACCAAAAAAAGAAAAAAAAAAGTGTGGACTCACCCATAAGTGTATGTTGGATATAAAGCATTCTGTTTTCAATTGGTTTTTAAACCAACAAGCTACTTTCATTTTTCTGTAAGTAAATGTAAAGTTTCACAGCATCATTTATTGAAGTCTATTCTTTATCCATAGTTTATTCTTGGAAAATTAGTTGGCTGTGTATGTGGTGAGTATAGGGGTTTTAATTGAAAATAATTTTTCATACAATATAATCTGATCATGGTTTCCTTTCCCTCATATGTTCCCAGACACTCCCTAACCAACCAAATGCACCTCTTCTTTCTCTAAGTAAACAACAAGGTGAAAACAAACAGATAAGCAAACAAGAATAAAAGAAAAGGTGTAAGAAACACATACACATATAAACACACACACACACACACACACACACACACATATACACAACCTATAAAACCAATAATCAGAAACCATAGTCAATAAGAAAAAAACAAAGAACAAAGAAATATGAGGAAAAAATCTTCAAAAGTATCCTTCAATTTATTTTGCCTTAGCTATCAACTGATGGACATGGTGCCTGTTCCTAAGTATGGTTTATACTCTGTGTGAGAATTCTTTGAAGAATACTCCTTTTTCCTTTGCAAATGTTCACCAATTGGAGACGGTTTCTTTGTTAGGAATGGTACCCCATGTCTACTTCCCCAGGTTAATACTGGCGCCTTATCTAATTTGAACCTGTGAACTCGTGTGCATGCTAGCTCATTCTATGTGAGTTCATATGTCTATCCATCCTGTTGTGTCCAGTCCTTGGTATCATCTAATTGATTGACACACACAATTTTTCTACCTCCTCTTCAACAAAGTTCCTTAAAACATGAGGGCAGGGGTTTTATGAAAATATCCTATTTAGGACTAAGTGTTCCAAGATCACTCAATAAATGCACATGATCCAATTGAGAGTTTCTATGTATTCTCTCATTTAAGGTAACAGGAAGCCTCTCTGGCTGTGAGTGAGTGAGGTACTAATCTATGGATACAGCAGAATGCCATTAAAAGTGTTTCATTTCTATATTCATTTAGCTAAACAATAGTATTTGGTTTTCGCCTAGTTTCTTGGTCTATCTAGTCTCAGGTTTTATCTAATCATGCAGTGTAAGGCATGGGTCCCACCTCATGGAAAGGGCTGTATATCCGATAAGATAATGGTCAGTTGCTCCTAGACCATTCCTGCCAATTTTGCACCATGGTATTTTGCTGGCATGTCACAATTGTAGATCAAAGAGCTTGTAGCTCATTTGATGTTTATTTTTCTTTCTCCTCTAATAGCATTGAGTATGTATTCCAGTTGTATGAACAGTGGTTAGTAAATATGAAGGCTCTTGTTTGGCAACAGCTTGAGTACTCTATGTTTAATGTGATATGTAGGTGTTGTCTTGAGCAATACAACCTTACCAATAGTTTATGGGGAGCAACCAATAGCTGCATTGATAACCTGAGATGTTTGGCAGTAAATGGCTTTCTTTTCATGCTTCCTTTTTTGTTTTGTATGTTATTTTGCCAATGTTATCATATTTTAACACGCCTTTTTAGTACATTTTGAAGTTAATTCTTCCCTTTTATTTATTTATTTAATGAGCTTGGCTATGTTATCATGGTTCCATGCAAATTTTAACATGATATGGTCTAGTTCTGTTATTGGTGTTTTCATAGATACTTAAATAACTTAAATCATGTTTTGGTCCCTGAAGGAATTTTAACAATAGTGATATTTTAGAAAACAAAAATACATTGATTTGCAATTGGTTGTATGCATGTCCATGTGTGTTGAGTATTTGGATGTGTGTTTTTCTCAATTTCTTTCAGGAACAGTTAATACTAATTATTTTAGAATTCTTTCATCACTTTTGATATATTTAAGGATAGATATGTTAACTCTATGTAACTATGCAAATGAGTCATTTATTATGTAAAATAATAAACAATGTGATATATAAGATAATATTAGCTTTCAATTTTACTCTACTATTAAAACAATTGTAGAAAAATTGTGTATCAATAATTTTGGCTACTAATTAAATAAATTAAGCAAGTAAGATTTGATCTTTCTCTTTCTCCTCTCTCTTTCAATCGCTCTCTCTCCATATATATATGGAAAATAGGAAAACTTATTTCTAAGCAATAGAAGTAAATGTTCAAAATATATTACATGTAGCAATCTTTTTGATATTTTTATAAAGTTAATATTTGTTTATTTTATTTTTATTAAATTTGGAAACTAGCTTCTTTTACATGTCATTCCCATTCCTTCTCTCTCCCCTCCACCCCTGCCCCCCAGTGACCCCCTATCCCAACCCCTTTCTGCTCCCCAGGGAGGGTAAGGCATTCCATGGGGGATCTTCAAAGCCTGCCATATCATTTGGAGCATGGATTAGACTTTCTTCACTGTGTCTAGCCTGAAAGAGTATCCCTCTATGTGGAGGGGTCTCCCAAAGTTCATTTGTGTACTAGGGTAAATACTAATCCACTACCAGTGTCTCCATAGATTATCCAGACCTCCAAACTGACTTCCTCTTTCAGGGCATCTGAAACAGTCCTATGCTGGTCTCCCAGCTATCAATCTGGATCCATGAGCATCCCCTTGCTCAGGTCAACGTTTTCTGTAGGTTTCTCCCTTTTGAGCTTGACCCCTTTGCTCATTGCTCCTCCCTCTCTGCAACTGGATTCCAGAGTTCAACTCTGTCTTTAGCTGTGGTTGTCTGTGTCTGCCTGCTTTCATCAGCTTCTGAATGAAGGCACTAGGAAGGCATATAAGGTAGTCATCAATCTCATTATCAGAGAAGGGAATTTAAAGTAGCCTCTGACTATTGCTTATATTGTTATTTGGGGTCAACCTTGTAGATCTCTGGACATTTCCCTATTGCCAGAATTCTCTTTAAACCTATAATGACTCCTACTCTGATGGTATGTCTTTTCTTCTCTCATCTATTCTTTCCCTGACTCAATATTCCTGTAACCTAATGTCCTCTTATCTCCTCCTCTTCTCCCATTCTCTTTCTTCTATCAACCTCTCCTCTCCTCCCATACGCCACATTCTTTTAACTTAGGAGATCTTGTCCATTTCCCCTTCTTTAGGGGACTGTGTGTGTCTCACTTAGGGTCCTCCTTGTTTCCTAGCTACGCTGGCAGTGTGGATTTTAGGCTGGTACTACTTTTCTCTATGTATAAAGTCCATATATGAGTGAGTACATACCATTTTTTGTCTTTTTGTGACTGGGATACCTCACTCAGATGGTTTCTTCTAGTTCCCTCCAGTTGCCTGAGAATTTCATTTTTCCACTGTTTTGTTTTTTCCACCCAATGAATAGTACTCCATTGTGTAAATGTACCACATTTTCTCTATCCATTCTTCAGGAGAGGGGCATCTAGGTTTTTCTAGGTTCTGGTTATTACATATAATGCTTCTATGGACATGGTTGAACAGATGTCCTTGTTGTAAGAATGTGTAACTTTTGGGTATATGCCTTAGAGTAGAATTGCTAGATCTTGTGGTACATTGATTCCCATGTCCCTGAAAAACAGCCACACTTATTTCCAAAGTGGCTGTATGAGTTGGCACCCCACAAGCAGTGGTGGAGTTTTCTCCTTTCTCTACCTCCTATCCAGCATAAACCGTCATTGGTGTTTTTTATTTTAGCCATTCTGACAGGAGTAAAATGGTATTTCAGAGTTATTTTTGATTTGCATTTCCCTGAAGGCTAAGGATGTTGAGCACTTTCTCATATGTCTTTCAGCCATTTTAGGTACCTCTATTGAAAATTGTCTATTTACTTCTGTATCCCACTTTTTAATTGGATTAGTTGGTGTTTTGGAGTGTAGCCTTTTGAGCTCTTTGTATATGTTGGAAAGCAGCCCTCTGTCAGATGTGGGGTTGGTGAATACCTTTTCCCAATCTGTGGGCTGTCATTTTGTCTTGTTGACTTTGTCCTTGCCTTACAGAAGCTTCTCAATTCAGAAGGTCCCATTTATTAATTGTTGATCTAAATGTCTGTGCTACTGGTGTTATGTTCAGGAAGCAGTCTCCTGTACCAATTCATTCAAGGATAACACTTACCTTGTCTTCTAAGAGGTTCAGTGTGGCTGGAATTATGTTGAGGTCTTCGATCCATTTGTACTTAAGTTTAGTGCATGGTGATAGGTATAGATCTATCTGTAGTCTTCTACTCATCAGCATCCTGTTATGCCATCACTATTTGTTGAAGATGCTTTCTGTTATCCATTGTATAATATTAGCTTCTTTGTCAAAAATCATGTTTTTGTAGGTGTGTGGGTTAATATCAGGGTTTTCAATTCCATTCCATTGGTATACCTGTCTATTTTTGTACCAATACCAAGGTGTTTCAGGACTAAAGCTTTATAATAGAGATTGAAGCAAGGGATGGTGATGCCTCTGGAAGTTCCTGTGTTGTACAGGGTTGTTTTGGCTATCCTGGGTTTTTTGTTTTGCCATATAAAGTTAGGTATTGTTTTTTCAAGGACTTTGACGAATTGTGCTGGGATTTTGATGGGAATTGCATTGAATATATAGATTGCTTTTGGCAAGATGGCCACACTTTTACTCTTTTGATCCTACTTACCCAAGAACATGGGCGATCCTTACATTTTCTGGAAGGATCTATAAAGACTGAAAATGCAGGACAATCGGTTAATCCCAGCACACCGGAGGCCAAACCAAAAAAAAAAAAAAAAAAAAGACTCAAAATTCTTGTGATGTAGTTCTTGTTACTGTTACCGAAAGGTATTTTATGTTGTTTGAGGCAATTGTAAAGGCTATGTTTTTCTGATTTCTTTTTTTTTTAACTTTTTTTTTATTTGAATTAGAAACAGGATTGTTTTACATGACAATCCCAGTTCCCTTCTGCCAACCGTCCTCCCCTACCTCCCTAACTAAAACCTTATCTGTCACATATCTTTTCTGCTCCCCCTGGATGGTGAAGCCTTCCATAGGGTGTCATTAGTGTCTATTGTATCCTTTGGGATAGGGCCTAGGCCCACCCCCATGCTTCTTGGCTCAGGGAGTATTCCTGTATATGGAATGGGCTCCCAAAGTCCATACCTATGCTAGGGATAAATACTGGGCTTCCACAGGAGTTCCCATAGATTTCTGAGGTTTCCTCACAGAAACCCATGTTCCTTGGGTCTGGATCAGTCCCATGCTGGTATTCCAGCTATCAGACTGGGGAGCAAGAGTTCCCAGATGTTCAGGTCAGCTGTTTCTGTGGGTTTCACCAGCCTGGTCTGGACCTCTGTGCTCTTCACTGGTCCTTCTCTGCATCTGGGTTCCAGGTCAGATCGGTGATTAGTTATGGGTGACTGCATCTACTTCCACCAGCTACTGGATGAAGGCAAATAAATCAGTCATCAATCTCATAATCAGGGGAGGGCATTTAAGGTAACCTCTCCTCCGTTGCTGAGATAGTTAGCTGGTGTCGTCTTTGTAGATTTCCAGACATTTCCCTAGTGCCCAATTTCTCTGTAAACCAAAAATGTCTCCCTCTATTATGATATCACCATTCCTGTTATCATGTATTCTTCCCCTGACTCATACTTTTTGCTCCCTCATGTCCTCGGCATCCCTCTTCTTCTCCCTTTCTCATTCTCCTAGCTCTCTCCTGCCTCTTCCCGTGCTCCCAATTTGCTCAGCAGTTCTTGAAACTCTCCCCTTCTCCAGGACACCATGTATGTCCCTCTTAGAGACTTCCTTGTTTATTAGCTTCTTTGGCAGTGTGGATTGTAGGCTGGTAATCCATATTCTATGTCTAAAATCCGAATGTGAGTGAGTACCTATCATGTTTGTCTTTTGGGGATTGGCTTACCTGGCTCAGAATGGTTTCTTCTAGATCCATCCATTTTCCTGCAAATTTCAAGATTCCATTGTTTTTTTCCACTGAGTAGTACTCCATTGTGTAAATGTACCACATTTTCTTTATCCATTATTTTATTGAGGGGAATCTAGGCTGCTTCCAGTTTCTGGCTATTACAAATAGTGCTGCTATGAACATCATTGAACATATGTCCTTGTTGTAGTAATGTGCTTCTTTGGGTATATGTCTAAGAGTGGAATTGCTTGATCTTGTGATAGACAGATTCCCATTTTTTTTTTTGAGGAGACGCCATACTGATTTCCAAAGTGGCTGTACAAGTTGGCACTCCCACTACCAGTGGAGAAGTGTTCCCCTTTCTCCACATCCTTTCCAACATGAACTATTATTGGTGTTTTTGATTTTGGCCATTCTGACAGGAGAAAGATGGTATCTAAGAGTTGTTTTGATTTGCATTTCCCTGATGGCTAAGGATGTTGAACACTTTCTTATGTGTCTTTCAGACATTTCTATATGGAGAATTGTCTATTTAGTTCTGTACCCCATTTTTTAATTGGGTTGTTTGGTGTTTGGGGGACTAGCTTTTGAGTTGTTTGTATATTTTGGAGATCAGCCCTCTGTCAGATGTGGGGTTGGTGAATATCTTTTCCCAGTCTGTTGGATGCCGTTTTGTCTTGATGACTGTCTCCTTTGCTTTACAGAAGCTTCTCAGTTTCAGGAGGTCCCATTTATCAATTGTTGACCTCAATGTCTGTGCTACTGGTGTAATGTTCAGGGAGCAGTCTCCTGTACCAATTAATTCAAGGGTATTTCCCACATTGTCTGGTAATAGGTTCAGTGTAGCTGCATTTATGCTGAGATCTTTGATACATTTTGACTTAAGTTTTGTGCAAGGCAATAGGCTTGGGTCTAAATGCAGTCTTCTACATATCTACAACTAGTTATGCCAACAACATTTGTTGAAGATTTTCTCTTTGTTCCATCATATAGATTTGAATTGTTTGTCAAATTCAGGTGTTCGTAGGTGTGTGGGGTAATATAAGTGTTTTCAATTCTATTCCATTTTTCTACCAGTCTATTTTTGTGCCAATACCAAGCTGTTTTCAGGACTATAGCTCTGTAATAGAGTTTGAAGTCAGGGATGGTGATGCCTCCAGAAGTTCCTTTGTTGTAGAGGGATGTTTTGGCTATCCTGGGTCTTTTGTTTCTCCATATAAAGTTGAGAATTGTTCTTTTGAGGTCTGTGAAGAATTGTGTTGAGATTTTGATGGGGATTGCCTTGAATCTGTAGATTGCTTTTGGCAAGATTGCCATTTTTAATATGTTGATCCTACCTATCCAAGAGCATGGGAGATCTTTCCATTTTCTGGTATCATCTTTAAATTCTTTCTTTAGAGACTCAAAATTCTTATGATACAGGTCTTTCACATTTTTGGTTAGTGTTACCCCAAGGTATTTTATGTTGTTTGTGGCAATTGTAAAGGGTGATGTTTCTCAGATTTCTTTCTCCAGCAATGTGTCATTGGTATATAGTAGGGCTACAGATTTTTTTTGAGTTAATCTTGTATCCTGTCACTTTGCTGGAGGTGTTTATCACCTGTAGGAGTTCCTGGTAGAGTTTTTTGGGTCTATCATATCATCTGCAAATAGTGAGAGTTTGACTTCTTTCTTTCCGAATTGTATTCCCTTGAACTCCTTTTGTTGTCTTATTGCTCTGGCTAGGACTTCAAGGACAATATTGAAGAGGTATGGAGAGAGTGGACAGCCCTGTCTTGTCCAAGATTTTAGAAGAATTCGATCAAGTTTCTCTCCATTTAATTTGATGTTGGCTGTTGGCTTGCTGTATATTGCTTTTATTATGTTGAGCTATGTTCCTCTTATCCCTGATTTCTCCAAAACCTTTATCATGAAGGGGTGTTGGATTTTGTCAAAGGCTTTTTGTCTTGATCATCTAGTGAGATGATCATGTGGGTTTCTTTTTCCTCAGTCTGTTTATATGGTGTATTACATTGATGTATTTTTGTATGTTGAACCATCCTTGCATCCCTCAGATGAAGCCTACTTTTTCATGGTGGATGATTTCTCAGATATGATCTTGTATTCCATTTGCCAGGATTTTATTGCGAATTTTTGCATCAATGTTCATGAGGGATATTGGTCTGTAGTTCTCTTTCTTAGTTGTGTCTTTGTGTGGCTTGGGTATCAAAGTTATTGTAGCCTGGTAAAAAGAGTTTGGCAATGTCCCTTCTGCTTCTATTTTGTGTAACAATTTGAGGAGTATTGGTGTTAGCACTTCTTTGAATTTCTGGTAGAATTCTGCAGTGAATTCATCTGGCCCTGGGCTTTTATTGGTTGGGAGACTTTTGTTGACTGCTTCTATTTCCTTAGAGGTTATAGGTCTGTTTAAGCTGCTTATCTGTTCTTGATTCAATTTTGGTAAGTGATAACTGTCCAGAAAATTTCCATTCCTATAAATTTTCAAATTTTGTGGAGTATAGGATTTCAAAGTATCACCTGAAGATTCTCTGCATTTCCTCAGTTTCCATTGTTATGCCCCCCTTTTCATTTCTGATTTTGTTAATTTGAATGTTCTCTCTCTGCCTTTTGGTTAGTTTGGATAACGGTTTGACTATCTTGTTGATTTTCTCGAAGAACAAACTCTTTGTTATATTGATTCTTTGAATTGTTTTCTTTGTTTCAACTTTATTGACTTCTGCCCTCAGTTTGATTATTTCCTGGGATCTGCTCCTCCAGGGTGTATTTGCTTCCATTTTTCTAGAGCTTTCAGTGGTGATGTAAAATCTCTGGTGTCGGTATACTCCAGTTTCTTCATGTGAGCACTTAGAACTATGAACTTTCCTCTTAGTACTGCTTTCAAAATGTCCCATATGTTTAGGTATGTTGTGTCAACATATTCATTGAATTCTATGAAGACTTTAATTTCTTTCTTTATTTCTTCCTTCACCCAGGAATGTTGCAATTGAGTGTTGTTCAATTTCCATGAGTTGGTAGGTTTTTTGCACTTTGATTTGTTTTTGATTTCTAATTTTAAAGCATGGTGGTCTGATAAGACACAGGGGATTATTCCATTTTTTTGTACCTGTTGAGGTTTGCTATGTTGCCAAGAATGTGATCAATTTTTGAGAAGGTTCCATGGGATGCTGAAAAGAAGGTATATTCTTTTGTGTTTGGATAGAAAGTTCTATAGATGTCTGTTAATCCCAATTGGGACATAACTTCTGTTAGTTACTTTGTCTCTTTGTTAAATTTCTGTCTGGTGGTCCTGTCTAATGGTGAGAGTGGGGTGTTGAAGTCTCCCACTATAACTGTGTGAGGCTTTATTTGTGATTTGAGTTTTAATAATGTTTCTTTATCAAATGTTGGTGCCTTTGTATTTGGGGCATAGATGTTTAGAATTGAGACTTCTTCATGATGGATTTTTCCCGTGATGAATATTAAATGATCTTCTTCATCTCTTTTGATTAATTTTAGTTTGAAATCTACCTTGTTAGATACTAGGATAGCTACCCTAGCTCATTTCTTGGGTACATTTGATTGGAGTATCTTATACCAACCCTTTACTCTGAGGTAATGTCTGTCTTTGAATTCCACGTGTGTTTCTTGTATGAAGCAGAAGGATTGATTCTATCTTCATATCCACTCTGTTAGCTGTGTCTTTTTATAGGCGAATTAAGACCATTAATATTGATGGAAATTAAGGTCCATTGAGTGTTTATTCTTGTTTTTTTTTGCTTTGTTGTTGCTACTGGTATGGTATGTGGATTTACCCTGCTTTTTATTTTGTGTTCTTGTAGAGAGGGATTATCTATTGCCTATGTTTATGCGAGTGTAGTTAATTTCCTTAGGTTGGAGTTTTTCTTCCAGTACTTTCTGTTTGGCTGGATTAGTGGTTACATATTGTTTAAATCTGGTTTTGTCATGGAGTATCTTGTTTTCCTCATTTATAGTGATTGAAAGCTTTGCTGGGTATAGTAGTCTGAGCTGGCATCCATGTTTTTCTCAGTGTTGGTAGAATATCTTTCCAGGTACTTCTAGCTTTCAGAGTTTCCATGGAAAAGTCTGGTGTAATTCTGATAAGTTTGCCTTCATATGTTACTTGGTCTTTATCCCTTGCTGCTCTTAATATTTTTTCTTTATTCTGTATGTTTGGTGTTTTAATTATTATGTGGCGAGGGGACTTTCTTTTGTGGTCCACTCTATTTGGCGTTCTGTAGGCTTCTTGTACTTCCATTGGCATGTCTTTCTTCAGGTTGGGAAAGCTTTCTTCTATGTTTTTGTTGAATATGTTTTCTGCATCTTTGGTTTGGGTTTCTTCACCTTCTTCTATACCTATTATCCTTAGGATTGGTCTTTTCATGGTGTCCCTTATTTCCTGGATATTTTGTGTTATCAATTTGTTAGACTTCAGATTTTCTTTGCTTGACGAGTTTATTTCCTCTAGTTTGTCTTCAGTGTCTGAGATTCTGTCTTCCATCTCTTGTATTCTATTGGTTATGCTTGCATCTATGGTTCCTGATTGTATACTCAGCTTTTCCACTTCCAGCATTCCCTCAGTTTGTGTTTTCTTTATTGTCTCTAATTCAGTTTTCAGGTGCTGAACTGTTTCCTTCAGATGTTTAATTGTATTTTCTTGGCTTTTTTTGGCTTTCCTTGATTTCTTGCATCTTTTGGTTTTTCATTTCTTCCATTTCTCTGAAGGATTTTCTGATTTCCTCTCTTAAGTTCTCTATCATCTCCATGAAGTTGTTTTTAAGGTTGCTCTCTTCTGCTTCTTCTGTGTTGGGATGTTCATGTTTTGCTGGTGTAGAGTTCCTAGATTCTGGTGGTATCATATTGGTTTTCTGGTTGTTGGATGTGTTCTTATATTGTCGTCTTCCCATCACTTGTTCCAATGGGTACAGTTGGTGTCACTTCCGTTCCTGTTGTGTATGGGTCAGGTGTTCTCTTCAGGTGTGTGCAATTGGCTCCGATACTCTGATGGGTCTCAAGTTGGGTGCAGGCATGTCTGAGGCATTTGATGTCCAGGTGGGTGAGAGCAGCACTGGTGCAGAGATGTCAGCAGACTCTGGATTGCTTGGTCTGAAGCAGTTGAGTTGT
The DNA here is from genome assembly GCF_003668045.3 of Cricetulus griseus. Lineage (NCBI taxonomy): Eukaryota > Metazoa > Chordata > Mammalia > Rodentia > Cricetidae > Cricetulus > Cricetulus griseus. The sequence continues at coordinate 235,898,393 of NW_023276807.1, read as the reverse complement.
CCTGTGGAAGATCAATGGGCAGGGTTTGCCAGGGTAGGCAGATGGAAGTTGGGCCCAAGGCAGGGTCTGAAGCAGCTCCCCTTTGCAATCTCTGTACTCGGTGGGGGCCGGAATAGCCCAACATTCTCAGGAGAGTCAGGATCCCAGGGCCCTCAGGGACCAATTCATTCTGCCTGCAGATCCCAGGGTAGGATTTGCCAGGGTAGGCAAGCAGAAATTGGGCCCAAGGTAAGGGCCAAATCAGCTCACCTCTGCACTCTCTGCATTCTGTTGGGGCCAGAATAGCCCAGGGGTATCAGCAGAGTCATGATCCCAGGACCCTCAGGGAGCGATTCATTCTCTCTAATTTCTTTATTATCACAGTGATCATTTCTATAGTAGGACTACTGATTTTTTGAGTTAATCTTGTATTCTGCTACTTTGCTGAAGGTGTTTATCAGCTGTAGGAGTTTCCTAGTGGAGTTTTTTGGAGTCATTATGTAGACTTTCATATCATCTGCAAGTAGTGAAAGTTTGACTTCTTCATTTCCAATTTTCATCCCTTTGATCTCCTTTTGGTGTCTTATTGTTCTAGCTAAAACTTCAAGGATAATATTGAAGATGTACGGAGAGAGTGGACAGTCTTGTCTTCTCCCTGATTTTAGAAGAATCATGTTGAGTTTCTCTCTATTTAGTTTTATGTTTTGCTGTTGGCTTGCTGTATATTGCTTGTATTATGTTTATTATGTTCCTGTTATCTCTGATCTCTTCAAGACCTTTATCATGAGGGGTTGTTGGATTTTATCAAAGGCTTTTTCATAGTCTAGTGAGATGATCATATGGTTTTTCTTTCTCAACCTGTTTATATGGTGATTACACTGATGGATTTTTTTTTATGTTGAACTTTCCTTGCATCCCTGGGATGAAACCTACTTTATATTGTTGGGTGATTTCTCTGATGTGTTCTTCACTTTGATTACATGTAGCAATCTTAATTATTAAAGTAATATAGTTAAATATAGTACATTTCAAAATAAATAAGTAAATAAACACATGATAATCAGATTCTAACCTATTTTTCCAGAGTCTGTGTAAGGGAGTGTACTCAGTTGCCTTGTAGGTAATAGATATTGCTGATTTTATAATAACATATTATGCTCAGTAACAATACCTCTCTGCTACAAGTTGTACATAACATGCAACACATTAGAACAAACCACAAAGATACATTTGAATTCACCTAGAATTAGAAAAAAAATGATCTATTTGTTCATTTACACTTGTTCTCCAAAATATCTACATCCTTAGTTTCTCTACAGTTGAAACTGAAAGTGATCATGCTTTTATATGTTTTTTGATTAGGTAATAATGAAAATTCAAGGATACCATTCTTCAAGTCACTCAAAATTTGGAAAAAAATTAATAAAGTTCTGAGGGTTTCTTATTCTACTTTTTCTCACTAAAATACTCCTTTGCCAGTACATTCATAGGCTCATCAAAACACTTGCCTCTTCCACAGTATATGTGATGACTCCTTTTGAAAACAAGTATACTAAACTTTTGCTGACATTCAGGGTTGCACTAGTACCAGCAGTGCCTTGTGATCAGGTTGTTCACTGCTTAAAACTATTAATGTTTTCTCTCTTCATATCAGAGACAAAGCACACTTCTAACAATCTTTTTTCCTCAAAGTTCAGTGTTATCATTTAACATCTAGTATTTTTTTAAAGAAATTCTACTTTCTCATTAATAATCTTTTCCTTCAAAGAGCTATCTCCCACCTGCTCCATCTTTATGACTCATTTGAAAATTTATATCTTTCAGTTGAAATTCTCTGATCTTCTTAATTCTTAGTTCTCTTGCATATGTGAGCTAAAACCATTTCTTGTACTGAAACAGAAATCAAAATTGGGACTGTGAGATATTCAGTACTCCTCATATAACATCTCACACTGTAGTGATCAGAATATTGATTCTTAATCAAATATCATGTAGTAAAAAGTAGTAAATGATTATTATTAACAGCACAGATTATAATCTATAGTCCCAGAAGACTCTCCACACAGCATTGTATAGGAGTGTGGAACGTTTCAGAGGTATTTAAACTTTAGTAATTACTTTCTGAGAATCCCAATGCCAGAACTTTCATAGACATCAAATATTAAATCTTCAACATATTTCACTTTCCAGAGACTTCAATATCAGTTGTATTAATAGATTATGCTTTTCCATGTTTTGGATACACTTTGTAGCATCTGCCTTGCTGTTTTGAGATTGGCATTATAGGCTTCTTACATTAGATAAGAACTTTAGAGTGTACACAGCCACAAATCACAATGTAATGCATATTTAGTTTAGGTCTGGTAAATTGCAAGCAGGAGTACTCTTATATTACTTATTTTGAAGTAGTTATGCTTTTCATGTGGAAAAATTATAAAAGTGTGATTTTTGTTTAATGGATAATTTTATCAACAGTGTAGTTGATGGGTTGTTTTTTACACTGGGTAATTCATGGAAATTCAAATAAACACTAGTAGATATCTGAGTTCAACATTTTATTTTGAAAGCTTTTCCAAACACATATTTAACTGTAGAATGCCTTTGTACCTGATCATTTGCATATCTGCTTATGCATGCATTAAATTAATAATAAATGCATGTTTTCAAAACCACAATCATCTCCATCAATATCAAACTAAATGAAGGAATATGTGATGAAACCTCAGTACTAAAAGAATGGTGTATTTAAAAATATAAATATGTAAGATAATTGCTAATTCTTTACTGTTACTTAATGAACTTGTGGTAGTAAGGTTGGTATAATTAGAGTTGTCAATATTGAATTCCACATGTGCATTGCACTATGAATTTAATTTAATTTTTTTCATCCAGACTTTTCCCTTCCCATCACCACTGGGAGAAGCTGAACCACTTGACTGCTGCTGTGGCAAATTGGATCCTAATAAGGATGATGTTTTAGTGCTCCTTGTTCTTGCTAAGATACAACTGCAGCATTTCAGAAGAACTCACCTGGGCATTAATTCAACAAGAGATGTCAGTAGAAACATTATATTTTCCACGTCCCGATATCTCCATGAATGTGCTGCATATAAAGAAGAACAGCAGCTAGATTGTTTCACTCACCAATGTGCTTGTCATTCCTACTTCAGGTGAGGCTGAATAATCTCTGTGCATTTAGAAATGATAATGCAGTGTCTCAAATGGCTGTATAGGGTGAATTTTGAAATAAAATGTCTGTCATAAAGTAATGAATAATTATGCATCAACATGAAGTGTTGATATCAGAGCCTATCCCAGAAAAGTGGCAACTCTGTGAGTCCTTATGGAACCTGTTTATGCAGTGCTTAAGAAATCAACAGCTACTTTATAAACAATTAAAACTGGATATAATCAATAACACCCATATAAAGTTAAAAATACAATTTCCAATGCAAAAATGTCCTGTAAATATATACAAATGGAGAGATCTAAAAACTATATGAAATATAACAAGTACTAATAACATTCAAACATGAGAGCTCTCATATTCAGCTGAAAAGCAAATGATATAACTAATTTTGTTAACTGTAATGATGTCTATTAAATCTGATTGTTTCTGTAATTACAGCATACACACACACACACACACACACACACACACACACACACACACACACACAGTTTGTTTTCCTCAAGAGTGACAGCATTAATCAAAAGAATGTAAACAGTAGAAAACACACTATACATCAATGATAGAAGAGATAATAAAGTTGCATCATTAGTACAACAAACAAACAAAATGTAAGTGGGAGTGAACAGTTGCCATGTGGATTTTTTAACTGATTTCTCAATCACTGTTTAGATATTGATTTGATAGCTACTTTGCCAATGAGGCACCTTAAATCACTGTTTTGAATAAAAAAAAACTTGAGAAATGAGTTATCCATCACAGTTAGTTCAAAAGAGCAAAATCATATATAAGATAATAGAGAGCTCAAATGTGGTTACTGTGGCAGAGCTCCTAGAATGCTGATCAAGTTTTATTTCTAAATATTATGGACATAATTCTCTTTTGTAAAAATGCCCCTTGATGTTCATTTCCACTTAACACTCTGCATATGTGTGTGTGTGTGAGAGAGAGAGAGAGAGAAAGAGAGAGAGAGAGAGAGAGAGAGAGAGAGAGAGAGAGAGAGAGTTTATGTATATAGAATTCCAACTTAAAAATAAATATTTTCTACCAAAGAGAGTTTCAGATAATGGACCCATATCTGATTCCCAGCAGCACATTGTATTGAATTCTCTTCTCTAACTACAGTTCCAGGGGTTTAACCACCATCTTTGAACACCAGTCATGCATATCCATGCAAGCAAAATCAACACACAAAACATAAAACCAAATAAGTTTTAAATTATTTAAATGGTAAATGGGAACTACAATAGAATATATAATATACCCAGGAAAGAGTAAAACTGCAATTTCTCATTCTTAATTATCCATAATATTTTGATAGATTTGTTATATTACATAATTATACTTTTACCTCACCAAATCATGAAAGTAGTAAATCAGACTCATGCATTCCAAATATAGTAAACAAAGATCAGTGGAGATTCTGTTAATTTTAGGGTTTCTTATGAAAGAAAAGTTCTTTTTAACTAATATTTGTTGAGTGTTTCCTGTGTGTCAGTATTGTTATTAATTATTTGTGTAGCAACATAAATTTGCAAGAATCAGACAAAGCACTGGGTAGTGTTAGAAATGTAATTCAAATTAAGACTTCAGAAATTCATTTCTGAACTATTGTGTTGCAAAGAGAAAAAACAAAAATGCAATATCACCAGCTTAACAAATAAGAACTCATGGTGTGGAAACTACAGACTCATTCAAAATGGTCATGGTTGCAGAAGAATAGAGAAAATGATAGCAGACCTTTGTCTACATAGCACTGTACTAGCCATCAAACAGGTAGCTGGTTGCATCAGAATAAATCCCAACTGTCAGAAACTCCACTTGGTAGAGAAGACAGCATCTAACAAAATAACCACAGCTGCTCTGTGCTTTATCAAGCAAGGCTATTGAACTCATGAACATGCATGATAGAGTTCAAGGTGCATTGCACTGGATTAAGAATGAGACCAGTGTGATAAACTAAGGCAACCAGCAGATATCTATTGTGAAAGAAGACAAGGATAAGGCAGAGACATGATTGATAGAACAGTAGAAATTGCTAGAAACCAATGATTTGACAAAGAATTGAGAAAATTGTTTTCAAGAAAATGTAGGTCATCTTGAGTAAACTTGGATGCATGCTTTAAGAAATGAAGTGATTCTAATAACAAAAAATAAAAGAAGGTTGCATATGATCAAGAGACAGGAGATGACATAAAGGAAACAAAGTCACAGTCCCAGAGGCTGTTTGCAAGGTCTTGCAAACACATTGCTGTTGCCCCTTACCCTACTCCAATACCCCTTGCGGGAGGGGGGTGAGAGGATGCAGCACCGAGGACTCAGGCATCAGGAGTCAGTGTAGTAGCAGAGCATGCTTCAGACTCATTTGTTCAGGAAGTTAGGTCTGCCTTTGTACTCCCTCCCAATGTCCCCAGGCACTGACTCTGCTGTATGCCCTTTTCCCATTGGTGTCTTCTGGTCAGGTGTCTCTCAGGCAGCATCTCTGGACCTTGTGGCAGGCTTGGTGGCTTGGCTCAGGGAGGAAGTGCCGGCTGTGCATGTGCACGAGGGTTGGCCTGGGTGTGGGGCACAGGGTGACTGTGGCTTGGGTAGGCTGGCTGTAGTTTCTCCTACACATTGCTCCTGTACTTAAAAGTATGATAGAATAAACAGTCCTGTACATTTGCTCCATTTGTGAGGCATGTGGTACTTCAGTATCAGACATTGCTCTTTGTATACTCTGGTCATTCAACAAATCCTTAAAGGAAGTGTGTTCAATGACTATTATTTCCACTGTCCAAGTCAAGAGTCAGTAGCAGCTGAGAGGTTCCAGGATTGATGCTGCCGGAATTCTGAAACCATCTCTCCCCTTAAGCTCCTTGGAGCAATGACATAGCCTTTATAATATCTTGACATTCATCGCTGTTTCCTCATATCTCTATAATAAATTTTCTGGTGCCTGAGAACCTGACACACATCAGCTTCCAATAATCTTTGCAGGACTCACAATCACCTTATAGAATGCAGAGTGACAATGTGTGGTTCGACTCTGGTGTGCTGAAATAATGACAGTGACAAGCCAAGGTGACTCAGAGTTTTGTGTTCATTTAAACTTTGTTAATTTGGGTGATAACAATGTTTAAATCCAGCAGATGTAAAGTTAGCATTTATAAATATATATTTCTGAAACAATAAAAATTTATTTCAAATTAACCTATACTTTATATGCTTTTTATAGACATTGAACAAGAAATAGAAGCAGTAGGTGTGACAGACAGACAAATTTTGAGGAAAAATGCTGAAAGTAGAGTAGGAATATGTTGCACAACTTCATGAAATATTGGCATCATTGTCCTACAGTTGATACTTAGAGTGGGGAAATTATAAATTAGATGTCTCTATGGAGAAAGAGTCTGATTATTTATTAAAACCAAACTCTTCAATTTTTCAAATAATAACTGTCATTTTTGAACACTTAGTCTTTGCTTGCTTTATTCTAACTAAATAACAAACTTTCTATTCAACAGTCCTAACAAGCATATGAAACCATAATATTTACTCCAGTTTAAAAAGAACCTATTGCTTCAGATAATTTAATGACTTCATGTTAATCAGCACTGAATCCTGAAAAGTCTTTTGCCTTTTTCAAAGGGGACTCAGTGGAAAGGAGATGTCCATGTTCATATAGAGTAGATGGGAGAATTTGGATACCTAACAAAGCAATGCTCCATTTCCCCTTAGACTTTGTGGCATCAATTCCTTGGAAATGAAGTTTCTGCACTGTGTTTAATTATATGTTTTCCTTTATCAGGCTTATAAGAACTTTTGAAGTTATACTGTTTATGTAAATGGGGGGGAATAAGTCTTTGAAAATGGGAACCTCAAAATCAACTGGAACTAAAATTCTAAAGATTTCTCAATGTTTATGAACACACAAACGCTAGATTTACAGCTGTGGCACCTCCATGGGACCAAACCAGGCTTTCTGCATTTGGGAGACAATTATTCATCTGAGGGGCCCTTGGCAGTAGGACCAGTGTCTATCCCTGGAGCATGATCTAGCTTGTTGGAGCCCATTCCCTAAGATGGGATAGCATGCTCATCCTTAAAAAGCAGGAAGGGACTTGGTCCTGCCTGATCTCAATGGACCTGTCTTCCTCAACCCCCCATGGAAGTTATTACCCTGTGGGAAAATGGATGGGGGATGGGCTGAGAGGGAGACAAGAGGAGTGGAAGAAGGAGTGGGAAAGAGAACCGTGGTTGGATGTCAAAATGAATTTTTAAAAAATCTTTAAAAATTAAGAAAAAGTTTGAAGGTAAGGTAAACAGAAGTAAGAAAAGGGAAAACGCCCCAAGGCAAAAGGTAGTTGGGATAATTTAAGTTATAAAAAGTTGGCTAGAAACAAGCAAAACTAAGGCATGGCTTTCATTGTAAGAATAAGTCTCTCCCTGTATGATTTATCTGGGAACTGGGTGGCATCCCCACAAAAAAGAACAAAGAGTCAAAGAGTATAATACAAACAAAAAATACCCAAATACTATCTCTATGAATATTTATAAGTTTGAATCTATGTATATATTCTATCATAATTGCTATGCAAACACCGTTTTCAAAGATGACACAAGAAAAGTTTTAAAATAGTAGCTGATTTTAATATTAATATTTTTGTCAGCATATAAAATAGTCATCAATTTCATTATAGGGGAAGAGATACTCTCCTATCCTAGAAACAAGGGGGAGGGCCTAGGCCTTTTTGTCCCAAATGATGTGACAGACATTGATGATCTCACATTGAGGCCTCACCCTCCCTGAGGAGCAGATGAGGGATGGGATGGGGGATTGTTGCGAGGCAGGGGAGGATGTAAGGGGGAGGGGAATGAGATTGATATGGAAAATAAGATTGTTTCTAATATTTTGTCAGTAGTTACTTATTTTAAACTTTCATATGATTTCTATGAGAAACTTCCATAATTATATATTATATATATATATATATATATATATATATATATGTAGCTTTGCAAAGTGGTAGGATACAAGATTAATTGAAAAACAATCAAGAGCCCTACTGTATATGGATGATAAATGTGTTGAGAAAGAAATCAGAAAAACATGACTCTTTACAATTGCAACAAACAATATAACACTAACCAAAAATGTGAAAGACCTGTGTCATACAAATTTTGAGTCTTTAAAGAAAGAAATTAAAGAAAATACCAGAAAATGGAAGGATCTCCCATGTTCTTGGATAGTTAGGATCAACATAGTAAAAATAGAAATCTTGCCAAAAGCAATCTACAGATTCAATACAATCTCCATCAAAGTCCCAGCAAAATTGATCCCAGACCTTGAAAAAAACCTCCTCAACTTTATATGGAAAAACAAATGACCGAGGATAGCCAAAACAACCCTGTACAATAAAAGAACTTGCAGAAGCATCATCATCCCTGATTTCAAGCTCTATTATAGAGCTTTAGTCCTGAAAACAGCTTGATATTGTCACAAAAAATAGATAGGTAGACCAATGGAATTGAGTTGAAATCACTGATATTAGCCTGCACACCCACAACCACCTGATTTTTGACAAAGAAGCTAAAGTTTTACAATGGAATAAAGAAATCGTCTTCAACAAATGTTGCCAGCATAACTGTATGCTGGAATGTGGAAGACTGCAGATTGATCCATGCACAAAACTTAAGTCCAAATGAATCAAAGATCTCAACATAAATCTAGCCACACTGAACTTATTAGAAGACAAAGTAGGAAATACCCTTGAACAAATTGGTACAATACAGAAGACTGCTTCCTGAATGTTACACCAGTAGCACAGACACTGAGATCAACAATTAAGAAATGGGACCTCTTGAAACTGAGATGCTTCTCTAAGGCAAAGGACAAAGTCAACAAGACAAAATGACAGCCCATGGATTGGGAAAAATTATTCACCCCCACATCTGGCAGAGGGCTGGTCTCCAAAATTTACAAAGAACTCAAGAGGCTAGTCTCCAAAACACCAAACAATCCAATTAAAATGTGGGGTATAGAACTAAATAGAGAATTCTCAACAGAAGAATCTAAAATGACTGAATGACACATGAGAAAGTGTTCAACATCCTTAGCCATCAGGTAAATGCAAATCAAAACAACTCTGAGATACCATTTTTCTCCTGTCAGAATGGCCAAAATCACAAACACCAATGACAGTTTATGCTGGAGAGGATGTGGAGAAAGGGGAACACTCCTCCACTGCTGGTGGGAGTGGCAACTCATACAGCCACTTTAGAAATCAGTAAGGTGATTCCTCAGGAAAATGGGAATCAGTCTACCACAAGATTCAGCATTTCTACTCTTAGGCATATACCCAAAAGATGCCAATTCATATACTAAGGACATCTGTACAATTATGTTCATAGCAGCATTATATGTAATAGCCAAAACTTGGAAGCAACCTAGATGCCCCTTTCCTGAAGAATGGATAGACAAAATGTGGTACATTTACACAATGGAGCACCACTCAGTGGGGAAAACAAACAAACAAACAAACAAACAAACAAACAATAAACAATGGAATCTTGAAATTCGCAGGCAAATGGATGGAACTAGAAGAAATCATTCTGAGCGAGGTAACCCAATCACAAAAAGACAAACATGGTATGTACTCACTCATATGTGGATTTTAGACATAGAGTAAAGGATTACCAGCCTACAATCCACACTGCCAGAGATGGTACTAAACAAGGAGGACCCTAAGAGAGACATACATGGTCCCCTGGAGTAGGGGAAAGGGACCAATCTCCTGAGAAAATTGGGAGCATGGGGAGAGGTGATAGGGAACAAGGAGAACTTTGGATCAAGAATCCTTAAAAAGTCACCAATAAAGCCTGAGAATTTCCGAGTGAGAATCAATTGTAGACAATCTCTCTCCTGTTGTCCTTTTCTTTACAGGGCATTCACTTTAGATACATGGGAATGGTTTTCCCAAACTTTGGTTACATAAATGTTTTGAAAGCTTCCTTCTAATTCAACATTCAGTCACGTATTTCTCTAGGATCTTTGAGTCATCTATTAGAAATATAATCATTGGGGAAATAGAGTTCCTGTTTTCTACTCTGTAAAAATTATGGGCCTACCTGAGGGATGAAGGGACACAGAAATGTAGGCAAGTTTTAAAATTGCCTCTGGCATAACGGTAAGAAAATATTACTTATTTCATATAAAGTTAAAAAAGAAAGTCAATAAACAGTATTAAGCTTCTTTCAAATCCCTGCATTTCAAACTCTAGAATTATTTTCTTCGGCAGAGTTAGGCTTGATCTCTGTTCTATAAAATAGTGTCAGCAGCTCCTTGCCTCTTTCCATTTACCCACTGTAAGTTTAGCTTTGGCAGTAAGTGGCATTAGCTCCAAGAAGACTGACTGGATGTTACTAAACAACCATGTTATTTCATTACAAAGTGCAAAAACAATAAAGCAGACATCAGTGTGGTATGTAGTAGAGCTTGTGAGTAAAGGAGCAAAACAGTAATGTGGAAAGCAGATGGGCCTTTGGAGGCAAATGGAGAATTCTCATTCATTAAGTGAAAAGCTGAGGAACACCACCAGTTTTTGGCTTTGAGGTAATCTCACAATCTTCTGAGTATAGTCATAATAATATAAGTAAAACTATGAATGACAAAAATATGTCATTGATTCACCAGATAGACTATAAATAGTGCTAGAATGGGTCATTAACATCATCATGCCAACTACTGATTATACTGTACTAATAGATATCATAGGCCCCTCCACTGCCTATAATGAGCCATGGGTAGCATGTGGTTTCAAATTTCACAGAAGAGAAATCACCAAGCCTAGCCTAATTCTACTTTTCTGGCCTATTTTCTTCATTTCAGTTTTTGGTGTATAAATTCATTTTGATCAATAAATCTCATTATTATACTATTGTTTTCATTTGCACCTAACTATGGAATCAGATGTTTATATTAAACTGAAAGAAGCCCTATAAAAAGATATTATCATGGTAGCTGAGACTAGATCAGTCATGGGTACTAAAAATATTTACTACTATTAATTTTCCAAAGACAGGGTAGAAGCAAAATGACTCAGGTGGCATTTTGTGCTACCCATGGATCAGAGCATTATCTCTTCAGAGGAGTTTCTTATAGTACATGTGAATTAACACAGAGACCCTCAACTGGAGATGTAAAGAGTATGAAATTTTGGAGCACTTGACCCTAATTGGGATTTCTTTATCAAACTCTCACCTCAAGGTTCAGTGATCTATTGGGAAGGAGAGGCAGAAAGATTGTAAGAGCCAGATATAGAGGATGCAATTAAGAGAAAAAATCTTCCAGGAGAAGAGGCCTCACACACACATGAACTCAGAGAGACTTTGACAATACACATGAGACTTCAGAGGTTCAAAACAGACAAAATCCCAGCACAGAGAAGGAAAGTAGGCACAAATCCTCTTCAATTCTAAAAAGCTATTTGCAACTAAAACCTACTGGGAAAGGAGGGAAAATCAATTTTCTCCAGTGGCGAGTCAATGCCTATATCAAACACAGTCTGGGTCATGTTTCAGGCCCAGGAGTAGTTGGGCCACACAGAACAGGCTCCAAGCTTCTTGTTTGTTTGCTCCTTTTGTTTTGTTTGCTTATTTTGGTTTTATATTTGTGCAGTTTTTGATACATTTGTTTTGTTTTTATTATTTTTGATCTGTGTTTATCTTTATTTTTTCTTTTATATTTTTAATTCTTTTTTTTTTCAGAAAGAAAGAGGACATGAAGTATAGGTAAGAATGGAGGGTGGAGCTGGCATGAATGGGAAAAGAAAGAATGTGACCAAAATACATCGTAAGAAAAAAATTAAGTAAAAATCAGCATTATTAAAATGATTGAAAACAGTTTTTCTAAAATTATGCATATTTCTCTTCATAAGTTAGAAAACTTCCTATGGAGTATTTTATACAATGAAAGGTGGAGAAAAAGAGAGCTGGTCACCATAGAACTTTCAGGAAGTATAGACAGTAACAGGCAACTGCTGCTGCTGTCAGTGGCAGGTAGTAGGCCACATCCAGTCTACACTTTTGAAGTATGCTTATACACATATTTCCAAAAATTATATAATTTGCAAAACAAAATAGATAGATAGTAGATGTTTTAAAATTTAAAAAAATGAATGAATAATTACACATAGTTGTCTGAAAACCATGTTTGATTTTCATTTTTCTCAGTAATCTCATACAATTCTGTGAATCATGTTTTGACCAATAATGTACTTTTGTCCTACTAAGTGTTTCCTCATTTTTAACTCATAGTTATGATAATAGATTCACATATTATCTCTCATTGCATTTTTTGTGAGAATTCCTTTATTTTAGTGAAGTAGATTTTTTTGTTTTTGTTTCTTATATTGTTTTTGTTTTTGTTATGAATGTTTAAATATTTGACAAGATTTTGTAAGGCCAAATTAAATTTTTCATTTAATGCCTATTTTGATTGCTTGCTGTTTTTAACCAGGCACTTTGTTGTTGCAGTAAGACAAATGACTCATTCACATACTACCATTGTGGTGTATGGGATGATGTTTCTCAAAGCTGGACAATTTCATTGACAAATATAGGAAGGTATTTCTAATATGATCTTAGAAAGCACAAAAGATTTTATCTAAATTTCTTCATAAATTTTATTGTAACTAAAATATACACAAATTAATGCAAGTGAAAATTTGTTGAACTTTAAATGAAGTTTTTTCTGATAGTTTCTGTCATATGACTTGGTGTGATTTACCAAAATGCTTACCTACCCTCTTTTTTAGAAAACTGATTTTAGTTTTATATACACTATATATTTTCAAATATTTATATCTTCAATATAAATATATAAGACACATAAAAGATAAATGTCAGGTTATAAGAGAAAATGAAAATATTTCCAACACCAGAAGGCTACATTATCATGCCACTCTAAAACCTTTTAATGTTTATCTGTGGTGTCCGAATAATTCTCTGTTAAATAAAGTGAAAAGGTTGTTTCAAAGCATGGAGTTCCCCTCTGTTAGCCTTTGTTCTATGTTCTTGTTCTTAATGAATTTCTGAGTCAAGTGCTCTAAACCAGATGAGTTAGTTCTGACATCCATGTGGATATGAATTCTTTTTCTTCTTCAACAACTTTTTATATTTCTGCTGCATTTTCTTTCTCTTGATTCGTGTATCCATAAGACTTCCACATCTTCTTAAAGTTTATTTTGTGCTTGAAATGAAAAAACTCTCCCTTGGGAGCCATCTGCAACTCTGAAGCCCACAGAAGTTCTTAGGAAATATTTGTAATGCTGCCATCCACCTGAGTGACATGAATGATCTGAAACTGCTTTAAACATATGAAACACCATCCCCGACAAGTAGGTATTTTGAAACAAAACAGCTTGCATGTGGAAAAGATGTTAGTCTTGGAACACCAGTCTCCGTAAACCGTGAGTTTTGAGCAGATTTAAACTATTGAATTATAATCACCAAAAAACATTAAACTTGACAATGACAAAGTAAACTTTTATTGCTTTTATACAAGTAAAATACATGACCTGTCCTTGGAAAATGAAAATATATATCCAAAATCTCTGGAAACATTGACGTATATGAGGAATATAAAATCTATATATATTTACAAATAAAATCATGGGAAGAATAACTGAAATATTGTTGTCATTTTCTTTGAGAAGTCAATTAACAGTTCCCTGAAACAGATAAGTGTATTGACGTGTTGTCTCATTAAAAAGACCAAGTTCATGGAGTAAAAAATCCAAAAACATGTTAAACAAACTATAAGATAGTCCAGTTGGTCAGAAAACTAATTAAAGCAATGGTATCACTGCCCTTTATTATGTCATTACAAAATATGAGGTATTTTTGAAGGTCAAAGTAACTGAATTGATTTCCACTATTTTGTTTTGGCTTGGATCATGATGAAAAGAGATCAGTCCTGAGTAGATAATGTATAGAAGAAAGTAAAATAAACAGATATTATGAGAAAGACCAATGACATAAAGATAGGGTATAGTTAGTGCATGCAAGTACTTATAAGCCTTGTGTATCTATGTAAGGACCCTTAAGGCAGAATTATACACAAGTAAGTTGTGGCTGCACTGTCATTGTTAATTCCAAACCTAGGTGATAGACAAGATATGGAAAACGCTGATAGACACAATTATGTGCACATCTTAAAAACAGCATTTACAGTTACTGGATATATATATATATATATATATATATATATATATATGCATTAATTTTCAATTGTCATATATAATTATTGAAACAGATTTTAGGCTTTTTCTTTTTTTTATGGGGTCAGGGGAAAGGTAACAAGGTTTGGGAGTCAGACTTGAGGGGACAGGGAAGTGAGTGTCTTAGGGTGCATGAAATGAAATTCTCAAATAAACAATAAAAATATTATGAGAAAATATTCTCAAATAACTTTTTGTATACTTGATGTTATTCCAGGGAGGAGATGAAAGGCTGTGGAGCCAAAAAAATGATAAGATTTAAATGTATGCATACTAATTTCTGTTAATCTAGTTGCCCTCCTGCTTATTCCAGTTAAATTATATATATTGAATTGTACAAGCTGTTTCAAAGAGCAGTCTGTTCCAAAGATGCTGAAAAGCATTGAAAGATAGAGAAGGAGACAACAGGTTTTGTAATCTGACAGGATATTCTGCAGCCTCTTTGAAGACAATTCCATATTTTCCTTCTCAGCTCTTAATATGAATAATTCCTCTAACATTCAAAATTAATATTCCCACAGTTAAAAAATTGCTCATTGTTTGACTGCTTTATTCTTTGATGCCCTTCTTGATTCTGAACTGTGTTTTGTATCAAATGGGAGGTGCTTGGTGGTTAATTTTCATCTTGGTGTCTGTTTTTGAAGGAGGTATTCAATAGTCATTATTGATAATGTTTCCCTTGCTTCTCTAAAATTGTGTATGATATTTTATATGTGTTTTGATAATAAAGAAAGATAAAACTTTCAATTTTTTAATTGTAATGCTGAATTTCTTGATGTGATTTCTTGAAATTGGGGATCAAGAATTTTTTGTTTTTTTTTTTAATTGGACAGTTATTGTTTTTTTTCTGTTCTTATATGTTTTACATATCCTAAAACTGGAACAGGTTTTATAATTATATTTATTGAATTTTATTTTTTATTACAAATCTTGTTTTGTAGAATAATCTAATGTGTATTTCTAATTTTGTATTTATTTTCCCTACATATGTGACTTTGTAAAATTATAATTTTGTTATTGTCATTGTATTATTATGTTCTTTACTAACATAAGATAATTTAAAGATCTTTAATTAGGCCAGATGCTTATGGCACACACCTTTAATCCCAGCACTTGGGAGGCAGAGGCAGATGACTCTCTGAGTTTGAGGCCAGCCTCATCTACAAGAGCTAGCTCCAGAACAGCTAGGGCTACACAGAGAAACCCTGTTTTGAAAAACAAACAAAAAAAGAATTTTAATCACTATTAGGGAAATATTTCATTATGGATGAGGAAAATGCATAAGTGGTTCTGACTTCCCTTAGGGATTAGCTGTAATAAATTGTTGCTGACATTTGGGATGCCAATTTGTTCAGTAGTATTGCCACATTTCAGGTGAACTTTCTACAACAGAGAGGCTCCCAGCCATGCTTTAGCCAGAAACTGTGTGTAAACTCAGGCACAGAAATGAAGGCATGTGACTAGAAGGAGAATTTTCAGAAAGAGCAGTCTCAGTAGCAAAGGAGGTTTAACTGGAAAGGCAGGTGTTGACAGGAAAATGACTAACGTCCATGATGTAAATGAATGAAACTATTAAAACTCAGTGATTAGGATGGTGCAGTTTTAAGAATTTATCACCTTTTTAAAACTAATTGTTTTGTTTAATCCTTTATTTTGGTTTGCTGTGATTGAATTATTCCTTTTATATTTTTGATCTATATATTTTTGCATTTTGTTTCAATTTTAATTTGGTCTTATAAATTTTCTAACAGTATTTGTATTCTAAAAGCCTATTTATCTTCTGTTTTTCTTATAATTTATATAAAATTTGTCAAAATTTTGCTTCAATCACAGTTTATGTAAAGTAATTGTAAAGGCGAATTGGGAAGTTTTAGAATTGCTGGATTCTTTAAATGTTTTGGATAGAAGTAAGTGTTAGGGATGCTCATAAATATTATTCACACAATAGCTTATTTCCTTTTTTAACTTATATACACATAAACAATTTAAATAAAGTTTAGCAAACATATCTTTCATTAATATCTCTGTACAAAATTTATATTCAATTGACTCTTCTGCATCTCAATTTCCGCAAAAGCTATTGATTGTATTTTAGACACAAATTAGTATGTCATATACACTATGATAATTGCAATCAGTGATTGTTTATCACACATCATGAGTACACACATTTTACTGAATTAGGATCTTCCATGTTAACCATAACATTTATGCTTCCTGAGAAATATCATCATACTTAGAGTCAGGTTCCTCATCAGCTTCATTCATGTCAACAAGTTAATTGAGCAAGAGAAACTGAGCTTTCACACTCATGAATTGAGGATAATGCAGAGGAAAAAGAATGTCTGCACTGAGTTTTGAGAAGATGCTACAAGGAAATGTAGTTGTTTGTTTTGAAGAGCAAAGACTTGATGCTTACATGTGTGCTCTTTTATGTAGGCCTGTGTGGTTTTCTTTATTTTTTTTTCTTTCTTTCTTTTTTTTTTTTCCCCGAGACAGGGTTTCTCTGTTTACCTTTTAGAACCTGTCTTGGAACTTACTTTGTACAGCAGGCTGGCCTCAAACTCATTGAGATGTGCCTGCCTCTGCCTCCTGAGTCCTGAAATTAAAGGCATGTGCCACCACTGCCTTGCTGTGGTTTTCTATTTCTAGTCGTGCTGGCATTATTTTATGGTAGAAACAGAATGAAACTGAATTGAGTTTATCTGGGTCAGCAGTTTAAGTGAATAGATTTGAGAAAGAGAATACATATGATGGGTTAGACTAATAATGAAATATAATAAGGTAAGGGTGTAGGGTAAATAAATCAAAGTGCCTGTCTGTCTATGATGAGCAATTGGAGTCATTCCAAAGTTTGATCACTGGGGCGAAAAAAGCCAAGGAACTGAGAGGTTTAGGGAATTTGCAGATATTTTAAATAAAGTAATTTTGTAGCATTTTCTTATGATCTCTGAATCTTGGGCGTTATTATTAAATACGAGAAGGAACTCTACAGCAGACACAGAACTGAAGCCATGGAGAGTACTTGTTTTCTGGTGTAATGGTTATAAGAAAGAAACAGTTACTACTTGAATGAGCCGGTAAACCAGTAGCTTTAAGAAGCACCCCTGATTTTGTTTGATCTAAAGATAAAGTGGTCTTTGAGAGATTTTTCTGCATAGGATGTGTTTTAATAGTGACAAACTGGGCAATGCAGCATGTTGAGTGGGCTTAAGGAGATAAGAAGGTGAAATATTTGAATCACAGGGATTGTTGCAAGACTTTAATGCAAAAGAATGAAGGGGCTCTTACTAGACGTAGCAGCATAGACAACAACACAGGTTTTCCTTTGTGTTTTACAGAAAGATAAGAATGTGAGGCACACACTTCAGGTACTCAAATATGCCATTTGAAAAATGATATTGAGAAAATGAGTGGTTGATATACAGTGTCAATGACTACTATTTCAGTTTCTGGTCCATAATTGAAGATAAACAGAATAATGTAAGAATCAAATGACTTTTCTCAAAGACAAAGAACATTTTTGCCTGAAACCAAGGTTGCCTGAGCATTCAAACAGTGTTCTAAGCAATATTATAAATGAAGGTGGAAAAATAGCTGGTCTAGATTCTCAAAGCTTGTATTAAATTAGACAGAAAATATCATGTTGGAGAAAGTCTAAGAACACAGAGTGACCAATATATCACAAAAGAGAAAATCACAGGCTGAAACGATATAAAACCTTTCAATTCACATTGTTCATTTTGAGTACTCCTGAAATTATGAATTTATATAATGTATGAATATGTATAGAAAATACACACAGGAAAATAAGTAGTATCATATTATCTTCAAAATTCAGATATGGTTTATAGTCATCACCATCACCATAATAGAAAGTGTGTGTGTGCTTGTGTGAAAGCATTGATTTACATATAAGAAAAAAAAAATATTATATATATATATATATATATATATATATATATAATCAGAGACACAGTCCAGAGAGGAAAGAACAGTGTTGAGCTTGAATATAACCATCTGAGATAATTACCCACTGTTGTGGTTTCATATTTATAACAGTGTGGAGGAATTTTCCAATCAGACCATGCTTGTTCCCATGAAACCTTCTGAATCTAGCTATTTTAGCAACCTTGTTTGTAATTGCCACCATAAGTTTGTATTCACACTTACTAGAATGCCAAGTATATTTACCCAGTTTTCTTGATCTATATTTTATTTATTTATTTGTTTGTTTATTTATTTATTTATTTATTTTGGTTTTTCAAGACAGGGATACTCTGTGGCTTTGGAGGCTGTCCTGGAACTAGCTCTAGTAGACCAGGCTGGTCTCGAACTCACAGAGATCCTCTCTGCTTCCCGAGTGCTGGGATTGAAGGCATGCACCAGCACTGCCCGGCTTGATCCAAATGTTTTATTAAAGAACATATAAAGCACTGGTTTAACAGTAACCGACACATTCTATTTTCAGTCACTTACATGCCCCATTGGGTCAATCTCCTCACACACAATTGGACCTGTTCACTGACTGCTGTACGCCATTTTACAAGAGAAAATTTGTTGCCACAATTTGCCATTCTCTTCTCTATTGAAGAAAATGTAATAATTTTTCAGAAACAAACTAAAAAGCAACACTGAATTTTGTATCCTAAATACTTTCCAGTGCACATAATGTTCTGTAGTTTGTTGTCAATTTTTATTTTACCTACATCTATTCCAAAGCAATGATCAAAGTAAATTTAAGCATTCATAGAATCAAAGTTCATTTATTTTTTGTGTATATAGGTATAATAATGTGTTATGTATTATATACAAACATACATATCTAAGTTACACATAAAACAATCACATGATTTTTTGAAATTATATTAGCCAAATTTTACAAGCACCATGTTAAAAATTTTCAGTAAATTTAAGGACCAAAGAAGAATCAAGAAAATGTGCCTACATCATTTTCAGTGTTCTAACTATATTGCACTTAGATCATTTTTAAGAGTTTAACTATATTATGGTCTCAAAAAGAAAAAAAAAACTTATTTAAAAAGTGGTTGTTATCAGAAAAAGTGGGTATTATCACATTTGAAAACTTGTCTACTTTCTTTTACATATCATTTACAATGGAAAAAGAATAGACACATTGAATTTGACATTGTGAAAAGGGCAAGAAGAGGAGCAAAATCTTTATAAGAATAAAGCTAAGTCAGTTTTCCTGAGTCACATGTCATTCAAAGGCAACCACATTAGAGTACTTTGTGCTTTATAAAACATCATTAAATAAACTTAAATATATGTGAGCTACTGGAAGGAACTATGTTACTGAAATGGTGTGGCCAATGATAAGATTCTCAAGCTTCAATGGATGACCCCAAACCTGCCTATTTATGGACAGCCCTAACTGGACTTACTGAGCTATAAAAGAAAAAGGTTGGGAGGATTTAGTTATGAGAGTTGAGAGGGGCAGTGTAAGGTGTATATTGGCTATTTGAAGGGATGCATAATGGTCATATATGATGTTACAACATTGGAAAATGTATAAAATTATCAAAAAACATATCATAATTTCATTGAAATGACTTACCGTGAATCAAATTAACAACACATCCTGGTATAAATAATTTCATAGTCATTACTCACTGATCGGTATCAATGGGGAATTTTTAGTAATAATCCATAAATTACTCACTGTTAATTATATTATTATTTTGATGGGGTAGTATAGATATTTTAATTTCATGAGCACTCATTTATCCTTTGGTACATTCACCATGGGAATACAATTCTCCCCCATGACATTGAGCTTTCTTTGGCCCTAAGGAGAAAAAAAAAATACTTTTGAAACTTAACTTATTCCCAGACATGTGGTTTCATGAATGAGAAGCTATCAGATTTTTAATGCAAAATATATATTGAGCAGTGAAAATCAACTTTAACCTTTAGCCACTCCTATAAGATAAAAAACTACATAGATTATTAAGATTGCAAACATAGTGTTTGAATCTTTATTTCTTTGCTGTTACTAAAACATTCCCATATTGTCCATCAATTCTGGTGACAGACTCATCGGTACCTGGAGTAGACTAGAAACAACACCCACTTTTGAGTGAAGATGAAACTATATTAGCACAATTTCAGTTGATTAATGTGAGAGTCCAACTGGAATTTTAGAGTATTTTTTCATATAACAAATGTGAATAATATGGTGAGGCATAAGTGGCAACAGAAAAGAGGAGAGAGAAATGAGATGACAAGATGGAACAGAAAATATCAGAATGGGTAATTTATAATATGAACACAAATTTAACTCCTAAACTTAATTTAGATGAGTACAATTTCTTAAATTAGATGTATATGTTCTGCATCACATTTTAAAATAAAAGTCTTATTGTGTTTAAAGATTTTTGAAGAATGTAAAATGGTTGATTGAGATGACTTCCTCAATTACACTACAGTGCTCCTTTTAATCCTGCACATTTACCAATTTACCAATATAGCCATTCAATAAGGCATAAAATGAATATTCATTCAATCTTTGAATCACTACAACTGGTGGGAGGAAATACTGCTCTAGAGATTTAAGACTTCAAAACATCCCCTTTTTTTTGATTCTCATATAAAAGAGAGTGAGTTAATGCAAAGTAGTATAAGTATTTAAGGAAACAAAACCCCTAAAACTGATTATATATATATAATCATATTATATACATATTATATATGTAATCTCACAGGTGAAGGGCAGGATAGACTGAATCCATTCCATCCCAGGCCAGATAACATTTGGCCTGTTTCATTCAAGTTAGTAAATTAAAATATTGATAAATTAAAATTTCTATTTTGTTTCAAAGAAGTTTGTGGGTATGCTTTTTAAACTATGATGAGTAGGAGATCATAATTAAGAAGAGAATTTGCACTTATAATAGGGACCCTCAGTGGGAAAGTATATAAAGATAGTGCCATCTTGGAAGGTGCCTAGCATTTCCATTGTACAGTAATTGAACAATATGCTATAACTTGCTTAGTACAAGGGTTCCTTGTGTTCAATGATTCCTTGTGTTCAATGATAAGTGTATTGGGCTGTTAAAAGCCATCAGCATGTACTAATAGATTCATTAGCGTTTTTTTTGTTTTGTTTTGTTTTTTGATAGGGCAACTTTCTTTGGGTGATGGAATTAGAAGGTATTTTAATTACAGTTCTAAAAGAGAAGAGTTAACAATAGGAATGGTAAGAAAAGAAGGGGAAGACGTGGAAACCCTGCTACCAACATAATAAAAACAGTGTAGGTTAACCAACACAGAAGGAAGCAGAGGATGTGAGATCCAAGCTAAATCTTTCTCAAGGGAGGGTTAGAGAATAGAGCAGGGTCTTGAAGTGTTACAACTCAGGAAGACCTCAGACAAGAGGCAGGGTACAGCTCTCCTTAGACAATGGCAGGATCCTAAAAAGAGTAGGGTCAGAATTTAATAAGACATTTACAACCGGTCAGAACACAAACATCCTTGAAAACTTTCCATCTGACTACAGAACAGTACTGCCACTTTCAAAACAGTACATGGGCGCCTCAAAAAAAAAAAAAAAAAAAAAGTCCAAGGCCGCAACAAAACTAAATATCACAGGGCCCAGTTTTCTCACTGCTGTGATGTAGTCAAAGAACTCGGAATCTGTGTGTTGAGGAGACAGCTCTGCTTCCATTTAGTACAACACTATTCACAATCACCAAAATTGGAAACAACCTAAATGTCCATCAACTGGTAAATGAAACGAGGATAATTCAGGACACATGCACAGTGGAATCACATTGGGCTACATAAGTATGGAATGCTCACACTTCAAAAAATATGAATAGAACTGAGATGATTTCACTTTGATAAACCAGACACAGCAACAGACATATATTACTCACTTTAGAATCTAGAAACATTGATGTTATAGACTTCAATGAGACAGTGGTGGTTACTATAGTATGGAAATGAAGGAGAAAAGGAGGAATGATGATTAATGAGTACTAAATTAAAATAAGAAATGAGGTTTGCTATGTTACTACACAACCCAGTGAATATATAATGACAGTACATTGTAGTTTTAAGAAATGAGGACAATACGATTGCTTTTATCACAAAAATGAATAGATAACTTTAATGTGGTTTGTCCATTAAAATGCATACATGTATCAAAATGTGTATACA
This sequence comes from Cricetulus griseus, assembly GCF_003668045.3. Taxonomy (NCBI): domain Eukaryota; kingdom Metazoa; phylum Chordata; class Mammalia; order Rodentia; family Cricetidae; genus Cricetulus; species Cricetulus griseus. The sequence continues at coordinate 235,875,782 of NW_023276807.1, read as the reverse complement.
AACATACAAAAATTAGTGTATCATTTAAAAATTGTAAAACTGTATCTTGCAATCCATATATACCCAGCTTATTTAGGAAATTGCACATTGATTTCCAAAGTGACTGTATACTTTGTGCTCCCAACAGTAACAAATAAGTGTTCCCCTTTCTTCTTGTCCACACCAGAATTTATAGACATTTATTTTTTATTCTATTTTTTAACATGGCCATTCTAAAGGGTGTGAGTTAAAATCATAAAAAAGTTGGAATTTGTATTTCCAAAATGGCTGAGAACATTGAAGATTTATTAAAATATTCTTGGCTAGATATCCATCAACTGATAAATGGATCATGAAATGTGTCATATTTATATAACATGTAATATTTATATAATGTAATATTACTCAGCTGTTAAGAACAATGACATTATGCAATTTGCATATAACTGCATGGAGATGATAACAACCATTCTGAGGGAGTTAACTCAAACACCGAAAGACAAATGTTGCTGTTTTATATAATGTTTAATTAGGCTGGTGAATGTTTTATTGAAGAATTTTTGAATGTGCAAAATATAGATCAGTCTTGAAGTTTTTTTTTCTTTTTTTGTAGTGTCTTTGTCTAGTTTGGGTAATAAGGTAATACTTCATAAAAAGAATTTAAAAGCCATTTTTACTTTTCTGGTTCATGGGATACATATGAGTTGCATTGACATCATTTTTTAAGTTCTCATAGAATATTTTAATGAATTCATCTAGTCGTGAACCTTTAATTTATGAGTCTTAAGTTGCTTCCATCTCATTTATGGTTAGTGTGTCTATTTTAATTTGTCTCGATTTACTTTTTATCTTATGTATTTAACAAAATCAGTTTCCATAGCTTTTTCCAAGTTGATGAAATAGATAATTTTACTTTAGAGAATTCATTTTCTTTTCTTTTTTAAAATTATGATCATATAATTCCCATTTCCACTTTCTCCTCCCACCCTTCTTATTCACTGACTTACTAAGTCTCTAAAATCAATGACTTCTTCATCTGTAATCTCTCTCTCTCTCTCTCTCTCTCTCTCTCTCTCTCTCTCTCTCTCTCTCTCTCTCTGCCTGTCTGTCTCTGTCTCTGTCTCTGTCTCTGTCTCTGTCTCTCTCTCCTCTATTCCGTTTCCCTCTTCCACCCTCTCTTCAATAAATAAACACAACTTTCTCAGTCTGTATAATTTTCCTTGTATGTATACATTTTCAGGGCTGACCATCGGCTGTTTGATAAATCTGAGTCTTCCATGGGAAATACCATTTCTCCTACTCTCAGCTCTCCTTAGTTATGCATACTTCTCTGCCTAAGGCTGCTGCATCCCTGCAAGCTTTGCCCTTTCCATGCTACAATGGCCATTGGTGTTACTGTGTCAGGGTTTCTCAAGTATGCACTTTTGTTTTTCTGAACTTCATTGGTATCTGTGGACTGTCTCCATTTGCATGTCTAATTTCATAATTTTGTTCTCTCTTTTGGTTAGTTTGCCTAAAAGTTTTGTCTTACTAATCTTTTCAAGGAATCCACTCTTCATTTAATTACTTTTATGTTTTATTTTATTTGTTTTGTCATTTCTATTTCACCTATTTCATCTCTGATTTGGTGAATTACTTATATTTTTTACTTAAAGTCTTAGGTACCTCTATAATATTTTGAAACTTCTTTTTGTTTGTTTTTTTTAATGTACATAAACATGCAATAAACTTTTTTAGTATTTCCTACATCAGGTCCAATATATTTTTTTGTTTTATGTTTTCATTAAAACTTAAGACTTCTTTCTGTTTTGACTTTCTCTGTGAGTAAATTATAAATCATTAGTGATTTGTTCAATCTTTTTGAGTACTTCCTGCAGATTGTAAGGATACTCATGGATACTTTTATTCCATTGTCGTCAGATATAATGCAAGATGATATTTCAATTTTCTTGCATTTTTTCAGGTTTTTTGTATGCTAATATGCAGTCATTTTTGGTGAAATTTCCATAGGCTGTTGAGAAAATAAATTGTTTATTTTTTATTGTTAGACTGGAATTTTATGTAGATGTCTGTTAGATATATTTTATGTATGATAATTTCACTCCACTATCATTTCACTTCAGCTTTTTCTTCGGTAATTCTAGCCTTTCTTGCATTATTTCCTATCATTTTTCGATATCCATTTTGTTCAGCTTTTTACGTATGTTTTTGGAGTACATTCATGCCTTCCTTCAATTGATTAAATGTAGTGTGTTCATCACTTTTAATTATTTGTTTGAGATTTCTTCCAAGTAATCATCACTGGGAGCTTTATTAAAGAATTTACATTTTATTGTTTCTTTTATATTTTTGTTATTATAATATTAAGGAACTTCATTTTACCCCCTTCCATTTCCTCCCATCAATCTCTTCCAGACAGGCCTCCTTGTTCTCTTCCAAATTCATGGTCTTGTTCTCCTTAACTGTTGGTATGTATGTATGTATGTATGTGTGTGTGTTTGTGTATGTATACATATATATGCATATGTAAATATAAGTATACATATGTACTTCTAAATACATAAATGCAGTTGCATATTTTGTTATGTTGTCTTTTGTTTATGGAAGAAGAGTTGTGCAGCTGGAGTTGTATGTTTAAAGATTTTTTCTTTATTTGTTATTTTATAGTTTCCGTCAATGGACGTGTTTATGGTGTTTCTGAAAGGAGTAAGTCTTAATGTGTTAGAGATATATTTATTCTCACTGGGCTTCCTGAACTTCTGTTAATTTGCCTTTTTTTGAAAGTCAACTTCTGCCTTGTATATAAGTAGGTTCCTAAGACATTGCTTGTGGGACCTGGTATAGGCAACACTATATCCTGGTAGGTGAAAATAGTGTCTGGGCTCACATATATGGAGCTAAACAGGGAAGGCTGAGATTGCTCATTTTGGTTTTGGAAAACACATGGGTTTCTGGAACAAAATTCTGTGGCCTTGTAAGTGAGCCTGTTGTAGACAGCTGCCTTATTTCATTACAAATAAAAAAATATCTCTTCAGGATTCATACCTTTATGCTATTTGCCTTTAAGGATGTAGAAATACATAGATAAAATTTAGAGCATAGCAGTTCTACTTAATGTGGCACTGTAAATTTAAAACAACAAAGGATCAGTTTAGTTATTTTGTTATTTCACTGGAGAGTTTTGAAGAATTTTACATGAGGCAATTGCTGCACTTCTTGGTATAGTTCTTCTCACAGCTTTGTGGAACTTTATCATCATCATAGAACAAGAATGGGTCTCAGAGATGATTCACTGTAACTAAAATCAAGTGTCACCCATTCTCAGAGATGACCATATGTCTTCAGCTGGAACAGTATCAGTGATCAGGTTTTAATTAATGTTCACAGCTACATAATTATATTGGTGCCATTTATTTTTTAATTTTGTAAATAACTATCATTTAAAACAAATTTGCATATTTTAGCTAACTTAATCTGTGGTGTCACTAAAATATATCTCAAGAGAAAATAAAATCAATGTACTTGACTAATAATTGAAAATTGTAATTTACTTTCTGTGCTTGCCATTCTGAATGTATTGTACTCCTAAAAGTAATTGTTGCACACAGTATTCTGAAAACCAGAATTAGTCTTTCAAAACAATGGTTCTTGATCATTTTTATGTTTTAAGGTCATTAAACCTTAATTCTCTAATCTGAAAAAAAGGCAAAATTAAAGGCTTTTAATGTGGAAAAGAAAAAGGACCATGGCATGGTTTGCATACACTGCAATAGAGGCTGGATCTATTGAGAATCGTGGCTTTGTGTGTATATGGAGTTGAAATTTTCCTATAGTATATCTGTTAGAGAGAAAAAGTGGCAGGTTATTGTGGCACAAATCTTTAATTATACTACTTAGGAAGGAGAAATGGGTAGATTTCTTTGGGATCAAGGCTATCTTGGTCTTTACAGATCTATACTGATCATTATGTTGGACCATCACTAGCTTCTTTCTTTGTGTCATCTCTGGGATCCTATCTTTGGAATGTCAAGATAGCACTCATCTTTGTTATTAAGGCCACATGGCAGAGTCCAGTGTTCTTATCCATTCATTCTAAATAATTTCCATAAAATTGTACATGCAGTGGAATTTATTTCTTTCCCTTAATATAAAAATTTTGGAAATCAAATTTATTATCTGGGTGTAAATATAGAACTGCCCTTAACTGTTGATTAATAATTTATAATCACTAAAACATAAGAGAAAGACATGGATTCTGGTGAAAGAAAAAGTAGATTATCTGAATTGACACCTCACAAAGGATACAAATAACTACTGAACTTAAAATGATGTTGATTCCTTGCCCCATCACAGAAAATCATTTAGAATCTACAAAGGCAAAGAATCTACAAACAAAAAGAAGTTTCATTAGCATACAAAAAATAATTGAAACAAATTATTTCAGGTAGACTATCTTTTCTAATCAAAACAACAGAAACTAATACATGCCAGTGAGGAAGTGGAAAAAAGGGAATTTTGCATGTCAGTGTCAGAGATATAAGTAAGAGTTTCTACTATTGAGAACAATTTTGAAAGTCCTCAAAAAATTATAGTTAGATCTACCAAAGACCTAGCATTCCAATTTGAAGTTATATGTCCAAATGCAAAGCAATCAGCCAAGAGATACTCTAAAAATGATGTTTATTATGGCACTACTTACAAGAGCTTATGTGTGGCATTAGCATACTCTATAGCAAGAGAGTAATGGATAAAAGGAAAAAAATGGCATCTTTATACCTTGGAGTATTAACTCATCCAAAAATAAGAATAAAATATGTTATATGAACCAAACTATGTGGACTTGAAAAATATCTGTTATCTGGTGAGTAAGCCAGAAACAATGAGACAAATAGTGCATGCTCTCTAACACCTTTAGTGGCTATGTTTAGATGTTTTCTTACAGCAATGTAGAAAGCAGTTAAGAGCCTAAAAAACGTCAGTCTGAAAATAGAGGAGTGATTAATAGATATTGATTTTAATAGTGCGTGTGCTTAAATGGAAAAGGAGTGAGTTGGAATATTTTCTATGCACACCATATGTTTGTATAGAGATATTACAACCATCCTCATTAATATGTATAATTAATATTGGTAAATATAAATAAGGAAATGAATCTAAAAGTTTAAAAAAATAATGATTGCAAAATGATCTGATTGCAAGGTTTTTTCTGTTAAAGTGAAATGTAAGTAAAAAATAATCATTAAAAATTAAGGTTAAAGGTAAAGAATGAATGATTTTGAGTGCTCATCCCTAAATGTTACATCTTTATCATAGCAGAAGATGTTGTAGAAAACTCGTAAGAGCAAACAGATAGGAAAGAGTGCCAAGGCTGTCCTACAGATATGCCATGGCCATTGCAATCACGATCTCACACCAACTATGTTACCTATGGAAGACTTGCAGAGAATAAGTCAGCTTACATTCCAGCCAGGACTGAGGCAATGCTCTTGCAGATTCACTCTTACCTGAGGAACAATTGGCAGTTGATAGCTGCTTACAAAGGGATCATCATTCTGTGAGTGTGGTTACATGTGGGTTGCTTTTTTTCCTAGTTTTTACTATCAGCTTGAAACAAATAGAAACTGGAAATCCTAACTGAAAAGTATCTGGATCAGATATTCAGACTCACCTGTGAATATGAGTATGAGATATTGCATTGGTTGCTAGTGGATGTAGGAGGCGTCAACAACCATCTGGAGTATCTCTAGGTTCAGGATCTTGGGTTGATATAAGCTGTCTGGGTCAACTCAAAAACTCAAGCCAGTAAGGTGAAGTCCTCCATGTTTTCTGTTTCAGTTCTTCTGTGTTTTCCTACCCTGAATTTCTTTCATGATGGATTTGAACCTGGAAGTGTAAACCAAATAAACACTTCCCTCCCCTAATTTGGTTTTAGTCAGAATGATTTATCACAGCAAGGTAATGAAACTAGGACAGTTGTTCATGCTGCAGTGGGTAGTCATGCCCACATTTGTAGCAGTGACTGAAGTTAGTGGCCTATGTGAAAAAGAAAGAGTAAAGCATGTGACATTGGGATGGGATGTGTTGTCAAGGATCTATGGGAAGTTGCAGAGGTTAGGTATGTTACAGGTCAGATGGAAAAGTATCCTCCTGGCAGTTGGGAGCCAAGGAATGGCAAAAAGTCATACCACACAGCAAACCTCACACAAAAGATTTACTGGAAGGGAATTAAAAACAAAACAAACAGAAGGGTGGTTGTCTCTTGCCAGGTGAGAAACAGCAGAGAACTTCACAGAAGACAGGATTTAAATAGCTTTTCATGGGGGATGGGTGTGGTAACATCTTCCTTGTACAAATAAAGCCTGTGTGAAGGTCAGATAATGGAGATTGCCATTAGTTAACCACAGAGGTCTGGAGGTCTGTATAGACAGACAGGAAGTGATAGCTTGGTGAACAGAAACAGAATATGAGGGAGAAATAGGAACTCACTGTCTTGTCTGCTGAGATGCAAAAGAGATATGGCGTGGTGGTGGATTGTTCCTTCTCTCTGATCTCTTAGCATTTTCCTCTTTATCTGACTTCGGGCTTTTATTAACTAGAATGATTGAGAACTCCATTTACCGATGTGGTGGGACAGAGTTTTGCAGGGTAAAGCTTTCCAGTGTGGGGATTGTTGGGATTCTAAATCCAAAGCTTGGTCTTTTTACTTTGTAGAGCAGTGGCATGGTCCAGCCCTTAGGGCTGTTAGAGTGTTCTGTTGGTGGAACCTGGCCAGCAGCTGCAGGTCCTCAGGGGAGGGCTGGCCACTCATGTGCCCTGAGGGGCCTTATATTAAGAATGTAGATGGATATGATAATTTCAATTTATTCATGTGTGACTTTCTCAAAAATAATTTTAAAGGAAAAATTAAAAAGGTTTGAGATCAATAAATAAATTCTCATTGAAAGACATATGCAACTGTATAACTGTAGCTGTGCATGCTCTGTAGAAGAGATGGTGTACTCTTCCCAGTCGAATTTTCTTTGCCAAAAGAGTGTGGAGGGTTGAAAACCAAATCCAGCCATCATACAATAAGATGCTAGTTTGTTTTGATTTGCTATGTTCAAATGCTTAGCATCATAGAACTTCAGAGTTGTTAATAGAACTAGCTGAATGTTTTTCTATGTGAAGGGGTAGTTTGTTTTCATCATCTCCTTTTGTTTTGGAAGTGCTGAAGGGCAAAAAACAAGGAAAGCAAGGCAATAAAAGTAGAAAGGATTGAATAACAGAGCACAAGCAAGCAGAAAGGGTTTACAAGCTTAGCAGCGTAAATGTAAGTCAAGTACCCAATTGTGAGTTGCTCCAGAGACTACACTATGAACTTCCTTCACCTCTCCAAAGCCTGCTATAAATGGTGCTTTATAACATAAAGACCAAACAGGAGCCTGATCTGTCTGGTTTTACAGATTTCAAACAGCAGAGAACAGTTGTTAGGAAAGGAGTAAACTTCATAGAAGCTAAAACTTAGCAGGGAATGTTCTTGAGAATGTCAGTAGTGGAAAAATATATAAAAAGAGAACAAATGGAGTCAGTGTAAGTGCTAACTACTAATAGTGGTTAGCTACAAACAAATAAAAAACATGTGTATTGTAACAAACCACTATAACTACGTCATTTTCTAATATATAGGCTATCAACATTATAGTTTTCCAATCTCTTTATTAAAAATTTAACTTACTGGATTATTTGCCTAAAATTATAAAGTAGATTCTTACTTAAACTCTACTGACAAAATACAGAAGCATCATTTAGTACAAAAAAAAAAAAAGGTTTCATTTCCTTCAACACTTTAAAGGTAACAACATTTCATAAGACACATGAAATTAGGTACTTAAGAGATATGGAATATTCTGGAAATACCTTGTATGGGATAGGTTATTTGTATAGTATTTTAAACAAAAGAGTTTGTCATTTTATTTAAATTTACAATAGCTCATATATCATTATTTGTTTTATATTGAAGGGACCAGCTCCCCATTTCGGCAGCCATGACAGTAACATGTGCTCATTATGACCTTGTCTTAGTCACTAGAGGTTAGGTGCCTGCCTCGTGACAAGGAACCAATCAGAAGTTAGCTGGTGGCGCTATGCTTTACAACTCTGGTTGTGCTTTAAGGACAAGCACACAGCAATGACTCGCAGAGCATAGCAACCACCATGGGAGGGCCTATGGGCCATAACAACCAGTTGGCCAATCAACACAGAGCAAGCCCTCCAAGCCTGGAGGCACACCAATCGTGAGCCTGTGCATACCTCTAGACATTCCCCTTACACTGCCCTACAAGATCTCTCTCTGCAGCCAGTTCCAGCTGTCTTTTTGAGCCATCCGTCATGGTGGGTGGGTGAAAGACCCGAGATAACATGGGGTTAGTTCGTTAAAAAACAATAAAGCCTCATGCAGTTTGCAGCAAGCTCTCAAATCTGCCTGGTGTTTGGGGTGACTGAGGTCATGGCCTGGGACCCCGGATACCTGAGTTTTCTGGGGTTCTAACAATATGAGAGGAGAATAGAGATTGTTTGGAAAGGACAGAGGATTTATTTTGCAACTGTGATTATATTCTGAAACTGGACAATATTCTGAAAGTGGGTTCATGACCATGAATCTACTAAAATATTTACATCTAAATTTAGTGAAAAAATTCCATGACATACAAATTGCATTTCAATAAGGCCAGCAAAATATAAACATCAGTGACAAGATTGGCAATGTGAAATGTACAATGTCTCTGTCTTTGATTCATCATAGCACAGATTACATTATCAAAGAATATTTCTGAGGCTACAAATTTGCTTATGTGAATCCACCAGCTATTAAATGATCTGACAGTCATATACTAAACTAGCAGGACTACAACAGTGAAAACACATGGATAACAACAGGATAAAAATGATACTTTTAAAGATTTGGCCTTGAAAGCTGTTTAGAATATATTTTTTCAAGTTTAATTTAATCTATGTAAACTGCAAATAGTTCAGCATAAAACTGGTTTGAACTGTTTAACAAGTTCATAAATGTGTGGACATCTGGGAATGTAGTGCATGTACTAGCCTGATGGTTTAATTGTATATTTATTTAGCTCCATAGTCTGCAAGGTAAATATGTAAAATATGCACTTTGAATAGTATACATGTTTCTGTGGAGAAGGGGAAAGGGACAGGATTTCTTGAGGTAATTTGGAGCATGGGGGGGGAGACAGAGTTAGGAGAAAGGAAGGGGAGAAGATGAAGGGAGAAGAGGACATGAGAGAGGAGGATGATGGAGTCAGGGGAAGAATAGAGGAAAGCAAGAAAAAAGATACCATAATATAGGGAGCCATTATAAGTTTAAAGAGAAATCTGGCACTAGAGAAATGTCCACAATCTACAAGGTTGATGACCCCAACCAAAATCTAAGCAATAGTCAAGAGGCTACCTTAATAGGTATCAGAGTCCCTTCTCTGATAATGAGATTAATGACTACCTTATATGCCATCTTAGAGCCTTTATCCAATAGCTGATGGAAGCAGATGCAGACACCCATAGCCAAACACTGAGCTGAACTCAAGAATCCAGTTGCAGTGAGGGAGGAGTGATGAACAAAAGGGTCAATACCATGCTCAAGAAACCCACAGAAACATCTGACTTGAACAAGGAGGAACTCACAGACCCCAGACTGATAGCTGAAAAACCAGTATAGGATTGATCCAGACCCCCTGAATGTGGGTGTCAGTTTGGAGGTCTGGTTAATCTATGAGGCCTCTACTAGTAGATGAATATTTATCCCTAGTACAGGAATGGACTATGGGAGCCCATTCCACATAGAGGGATACTCTCTCAGTCTAAACACATGGGGATGGTCTAGGCCCTGCTCCAAATGATATGGCAGACTTTGAAGATTCACCCATGAAAGGCCTCAACCTCCCTGGGGAGCAGAAGGTGATAGGATTGGGAGCTGGTGGTGGGCAGGGAAGGAGGGGAGGGAGAGGGTCCTGGGATCAACATGCAAAAGAAGATTGTTTCTAATTTAAATAAAAGAAAAGAAATTTAAATAAAGCATCCTGTGTGTACGTATTTATATATACATACATGTACATGTATACATACACATATAAACATATGCAAACATGTTATCTTATAGCAAATATAATTTAAGTATTACTATTGCTTTACTGTTTTCATTTTTGTCTCAACAGTGATTTTTTAAATAAAATAAGATAAAAAACCCTCACATCAACGTTGGAGAAGGCAAATCAACAGATGAAAAAGATTCCCAAGAGAAGGCATAAGAATGAGAGAACAATTTTTTCAGATAATAAGAAATTCCATAAAAATACTGAACTGAATGGTAAAACATATACTATACACATACTATGCAGAGGACCAGGTACAGACACATATAGATACCTGCTTGCTCTTTCAGTCTCCATGAATTCATATGAGCTTTGCTTGGTTTCCTTGTTCCCTTGATGTTCTTATTTTTTTAGAATTAAAGGAGTGGGGGTGGGTTGAAAATTTGATTAGAGGTTTACATTTACATCATTCTTAACCCTCCCTCTTTCCTTCTCCTTCCAAAACTCATAAACTCTGAACCTCTTCTTTGTTACATGTGTTATATATGCACACATATAATGTATATGTGTCCAGAGCTAACCACTTAGAATTGCATAACTATATGGGAGCTCATCCAGAAAACAGAAAACAAACAATTAATTTTCCCATTCTCAACAGCCCTTAATCAAGAGTTGGGACTTTGTGGAATGCATATTATCCAGAGTGACTTGACAAATCAGCCCCTATTTAACAGCATTTATTCCTGTCTTCTGGTCCATTTCTGCCATTTCTTTTACAATGTTTCTTCAGCCTTAGGTATAGGGTTTGTATTGTTCATGTGTAAATTTTCATTTTACACCCCATGGACACATATTCTCCACATTTTGACAAGTTATAGATCTCTGTAAAAGTCTCCTTCAAATCCATAAAGAAGCACTTTTGATGGGAGATGAGAGCTGCACATAATCTAATCTTTGTAATGATAATAGTATTCTATTATGGGTATGAGACACTTTTCACTTCATATCTTCTCCACATCAGTTTTAAATGGCATTAATTGTACAGTAAGTAGTGATCTTAACAGAGAGAAAAGAATGAACATATATATATATATATATATATATATATATATGTGTGTGTGTGTGTGTGTGTGTGTGTGTGTGTGTGTGTGTGTGAATATATATCCACAAAGATATAGCTTTATATACAACAAAGTTCTGAAGAGTACTGAAATAGTGTGTTAGAATTAAAGTCTGTCAATCAATATTGTGTTAGTATCTCTATCACTCTCTTTATACAATTGTATCATAATATATCATGTTATAAGTTAAAAGATGAAGGGAGAGAAGATGAGTTACTGCTTTAGTAATTTTCAGTGAACATATTACATGTGAGTTGGGTCTGATGTCTTTGGTTTTCTTTGATAAATACAAATTTCTTATTAGATAATTTGCAGTTTAGATGACTATTAGGAATACAGACATTTTCTTCTCCCTTAAAGCTCAGAAAGATATCTCCCAAGTGTTAGACATTATAGATCTTCACATTCAAAAATGGGGTTTCCTGAACTCATAAGGCTTGGAAATATTTTCAATGTCTTAATGTTCTGAAAGTAGTGACTGCAAAGGAAGTTAAGTGAATTATACAAAACAAAACACAGTTCACAACCACTTCCTGTGTCTCTATCACCATGAAAATTACACTAAATATCATATTTAAATTACTTAAAATGGCTACAAGTATTTTTGGTTGTGAGCCTAGCCTTTAATTGCTGATCCGAAACAATGGAATCTTTAAATTCACAGGCAAATGAATGGAACAAGAAGAAACCATCCTCAGTGATGTAACCCAATCACAAAAAGATAAACATGGTATGTACTCTCTCATTTTTGATTTTTAGACATAGAGTCAAGGATCACTAGTCTACAATCCACACTGCCAGAGGATCTAGGAAACAAGGAGGACCCCAAAAGAAGATTGTATAGTCCCTCTAAGAAGAGGGTGGGGAAAAGAATCCCTGACCAAATTGGAGCCTGATGACAGGGAGAGGAAGGAGAGCCTTCATTAAGTTGCTGTTGGAAGCAGAAACAGATACCCACAGCTAAGCACTGAACCATACTACTGGAAATCAGTTGTGGAGAAGGAGGAGGGATGGACATAAGAGCCAAGATGGGGCTGGAGAGACCTGCAGAAACGTGGAACTCACCTACTGAGAGAATGGAGACCCTAGGCATAAAGCTGGGGAAACGGCATTGGCCCAAACCAAGCCCTCTTAATGTGGATACCAGCTAGGAGGCCAATACAGTCTATGGGACCTCAAACAATGGAACCAGTCTTTATCCCTAGAGCACAAATCGACTTTGGGAACCCATTCCCTGTGGAGGGATACTATTGCAGCCCAGATACAGCAAGGAGGGCCAAGGCCATCCCCCAAACAATATGACAGATTTGAAGGTCCTTGGTAGAGGGTCTCACTATCCCTGGAGAGGAGTCAGGGGTGGGTTTTTGGGGGAGTTGGGTGGGGAACATGGGAGAATGGCAGGGTGAGGGAATGGGAGGGATGAATATGTAAATATGACTAGTAATTACAGAATTTTAAAAAATGACTACAAATATAACATGAGTGTTCCTAAATCATTAGTTGCTTCTATTAAGCTAGTGATATTATACACAATAAATGGCCTGTTTTGAAATGCCTTCCTTTCATCCTCAAAGTCATGCATGCATGCACACATGGGCACACACACACAAAGAGAAACACACACCATAATTGTGTGATGATAAGTAATTCATTAGTAACTAAAGCTTGCCTGAGGATTCACAAAGTAAAGTTGGACATAAACTATAGATGCCTGGTGGCAGTGTCACAAACTTTTAATCCTACTACTTGGGAGGTAGAGGTAAAAAAAATCTCTGTTAGTTCAAGGACACACAGAGTTATAAGTTAAAGTCCTAAAGAGAAACAGGTGATGCAAAGTGGAACTCAGCATTTGAAATTATGCCTTTAATCCCAGGATTTACGAGAGTTATTTAAGACAAGAACAGGTTCTCAGAAAGGATATTCTTTCTCCAGCCGCACTGAGAATAGGAAGGCTCAGTCTCCGGATTCTCCAGCCAAGTTGAGGAGAGTATAGAAATTTGGGATTTCAATCTGAGGTTTGGTGGAGTGGGTATCACCTTTCAGTATGAGGTAAAGGCAAGTCCTAGTGCCTGGCTGCTTTGCTTTTCTGATTTTCATATTGTCGCTTGAACCCCAGTATCAGGCTCTAGATATTTTATACTTTGTGTTACATAACTGTTTGCACATAGAGTCCTCTGTACATATACCATTTCTGACCTTGTACAGGCATGACACTTGGGCCAATGCCTTGGAAATGTTTATTAATACAAATTAATACTGCTGCAGAATAAATACAACTGTACATTTCACAAGAACATGCCTTTTGTAGCCCAAATCCAAATACAGAATTCTTTCTCTGTCTCACTGGCTTCTAAATCCATGAACTCTGGTCCCAAATAAAATTATTTATCTAGATTCATCAAAAGCATAAAATCTTTTGGATAATAAAGGTATCTAATACTAAAAAAAATATCCACTAGTACAATTTCTTCATATTAAAGTCAGATCCACTTTTTTATTTGTAAAGGTGGGGAAGAAAATAGGCAAGTATTCTAGTGTATGACCTTGAACTCTCTATGCATCCAAGGATGACATTCAATTCCTAATCCTCCTATCTCCACATTTTAAGTATCAGAACATAAGTGTGTGAAACCATATTCATTCCATTCATTTATCTGAAAACTTCAGTTACAATGTCATAAAGGTAGAGAAATATTAATTTGATTGAAATATTGAAGTCAAGATAAAACATAATTCACATCTTTGCTTATAAACCTTGTAGCATGTTTACTCTTATGTATATTGCCTATTTAAATTGCTAGTACATTTTAAAAATATTTTAATTAGTTCAAATTAGAAACAAGCCTGCTTCACATGTCAATCCCTGCTCCAACTCTCTCCCCTCCTTCCCTGTATCCCGCCCCCCACCCGACAACTGACATCCCACAACCAACTCTGCTCCATAATGAGGGAAGGGCCATCCATGGGGGATCACCAAAGTCTGTCATATCATCCTGGGCAGGGCCTAGGCCCTCCCACTTTTGTCCACGGTGAGAGAGCATCCCTCCACTTGGGATGGGCTCCCAAATTCCCTTCATAAGTGAAGGATAAAAACTGATCTACTACCAGAGACCCCATAGAGTGCCTAGGCCTCCTCATTGACATTCATGTTCAGGGGTCTGGATCAGTCCCATGCAAGCATCCCAGATATCAGTCTGTGTTCCATGTGCTTGTTCAGGTCACCTGTTTATGTTGGTTTCACCAACCAGTCTTGACCTCTTTGCTCATCACTCCATCTCTGCAACTGGGTTCCAGAGTTCAGTAAACAGTGTTTAGCTGTGGTTGTCTGACACTGCTTACAGCAGCCACTGGATGAAGGCTCTAGGCATATAAGGCATATAAGGTAGTCATCAATCTCATTATCAGGGAAAGGCATTTATGGTAGCCTCTCCGCTATTGCTTACATTGCCTGTTGGTGTCATCCTTGTAGATCTCTGGAAATCTTCCTAGTGCCAGATTTCTCTTTAAACCTATAATGGCTCCCTCTATTATGAGATCTCATAACTTGTTCTCCTCTTTTCATCTCCCAACTCAACGTTCCTTACCCCCCCATTTCCTCACCTCTTCTCCTCTTCTCCCCCTCTTTCTCCAAGCTCCCTCTCCTCTACCATCATGCTCCCAATTATCTCAGGAGATCCTGTACCATTAACCTTCTCCAAGGGACCATGAATTCTTCTCTTGGGATCATCCTTGTTTCCTAGTTCCTCTGGTGTTTTGGATTGTAGGCTGGTAATCTTTGCCCCATGTCTCAAATCCATATATGAGTGAGTACATACCATGTTTGCCTTTTTGTAACTGGGTTACCTCACTCAGGATGGTTTCTTCTAGTTCCATCCATTTGCCTGTGAATTTCAATTTTCGATTAATTTTTTCTGCTGAGTAGTACTCTACTGTATAAATGTACCACATTTTCTCTATCCATTTTTCAGTTGAGGGGCATCTAGTTTGCTTCCAGGTTCTGGTTATTACAAACAATGCTGCTATGAATGTGCATTACTCAGGTATATTCCTAAGAGAGGAATTGCTAAACCTTGAGGTAGACTGATTCCAATTTTCTTGAGAAAAAATCATACTAATTTCCAAAGTGATTGTACAAGTTTGCACTCCCACCAGAAATGGAGGAGTTTTTCTCTTTTTCCACACCCTCTTCAGCATAGACTGTCATTGGCATTTTTCATTATAGCCATTCTGGCCAGTGTAAGATTGTACCTCAGAGTTGTTTTGACTTACATTTCCCTGATGGCTAAGGATGTTGAGCATTTTCTTAAGTGTTTTTCAGCCATTTTTGATTCCTCTGTTGAGAATTCTCTATTTTGTTGCCCACTCCACTTTTTTTTTCTTTTGGTTTTTTTGAAACAGGGATTCTCTGTGTAGCTTTGGAGCCTATCCTAGCACTCACTCTGGAGACCAGGCTGGCCTCAAACTCATAGAGATTTGCCTACCTCTGCCTCCCGAGTGCTGGGATTAAAGGTGCCACACTCCACTGTTTAAATGGATTATTTGGTGCTTGGTGTCTAGATTCTTGAGTTCATTGTATATTTTGGAAATCAGCCCTCTGTCAGATGTGGGGTTGCTGACGATCTATTCTCTTTCTGTGGGCTGACATTTTTGGTTTCTTACTGTTTCCTTTGCCTTATAGAAACTTCTCAGTTGCAGGAGGTCCCATTTATTAATTATGGATCTCAACATCTGTGCTACTTGTGTTATGTTCAGGAAGCAGTATCTTGTACCATTCATTCAAGGGTCCCTCCCACTTTGTCTTCTAAATGTTTCAGTGTGGATAGATTAATGTTGAGGTCTTTGGTCCATTAGGACTTAAGATTTGTCCTTGGCAATAGATATGGTTCTATCTGAAATCTACTACATATCCAAATCCAGTTATGCCAGCTCCATTTGTTGAAGATAATTTCTTTTTTTCTACTGTTAAATTTAGCTTCTGTGTCAAAAATCAGGTGTTTGTAGATCTGTGTGTTAATATCAGTGTTTTAATTGGTCTATCTGTCTACTTTTGTGCCAATACCAAGCTGTTTTCAGGACAATGGCTGTATAAGAGAGCTTGAAGTCAGAGATGGTGATGCCTCCAGAAATTCCTTTATTGTACAGGGTTGTTTTGACTATACTGGTTTTTTTGCATATAAATTTGAGTATTGTTCTTTCAATACTGTGACGGGATTTTGATGGGGATAACATTGAATCTGTAGATTGCTTTTGCCAAGATTGCCATTTTTACTGTTAATCCTACCTATCCAAGAGCATGTGATACAAAATTAACTCCAAAATATCAGTAGCCCTAATATATACAGATGATAAATGCAATGAGAAAGAAATAAGAGAAATATCACTCTTTATAATAGCCACAAACAACAAAAAATATCTTGTGGTAATGCTAACGAAACAAGTGAAAGACCTGTACAGTAAGAACTTGATTCTTTAAAGAAATTAACGAAGATACCAGAAAATGCTATTATATTTTGATTTATTTTATTTATCTTAAAATTCAATCATCTTGTGTCTGGAGAGATGTCTCAGTAGTTTAGTGCCACTACTGCTCTTGTAGAAGACTTCTGTTTCATTCTCAGCACTAACGTAACAGCTTACAACTGTCTCTAACCCCAATTCCAAGGCAGGCTTCCATCATCCTTGGTACCAAATATTTATGAAGTGCGCATACATACATTCATTAAAACATTTATACACACATAATGGCAATATCTTTATGAAAATATCTTGCTAAATCCAAAAAAGCTCCACACACTAATTGAAAGTGTCCTTGTTTGATCACTAATAGCATCTTCATGTATAATTAAACACATATAAAACTGTAATTATTCTAATTATTTCACCATTAAGCATCAGTCATGGAATTGGTTCTCTGCAATTTTGTTGTCTATTTGTCTATGTAGCTTTGTATTATATTTTAAAATGCAAAATACTAATAGTTATTATTAATAATAAACCTGAAACATGTAGAAGGTATATTTTAATCTTTATGTTTTCACTGGTGACTAATTATTGAACATGATAATTTAGAAAATAAACTATTAATGACCTTTAGAAATGGCATGCTTTATGCTAACTGGTTTTACTTACTTACTTCATGTAACTATAACACTTTTCACCAAGCTGCCTGAGCCCTGCCACCATGTGGGTGCCCAAAA
This sequence comes from Cricetulus griseus, assembly GCF_003668045.3. Lineage (NCBI taxonomy): Eukaryota > Metazoa > Chordata > Mammalia > Rodentia > Cricetidae > Cricetulus > Cricetulus griseus. The sequence goes on along the minus strand of NW_023276807.1, from coordinate 235,858,400 downwards.
TAACACAGAGAGAATTATATTAGGTACAATGCTACTAGCCAATGATTGGGATTTCTTATATGCTTTCTTTGTCTTAAGTATCAACCATAGCCATACATCTATATATTTATAAAGACTTATGTTATACTGGATGCCAGCAGCTTGTGTCATCTTCCCAGTATCACATGGTGACTCCACAGAGAAGAGAGGAGGAGGAAGACACCAATTTCCTGCTTATATTCTGAGTCTACCTGATATGTCACTTCCTACCTGGATCACAAGACGTCTCTTGACTGCTTTTCCTGGAACCTCATCAACTCCTAGTCCCATCTAAGCTGCTTCCCTATTGGGAAACAGTATTTCATTTATCAACCAATAAGACAAACATATACATAGAAGAACTTCCCCCATCAGCTTCATGAGAGATTATGGTGGATATGCACTGTAGGTTTTGGTATTATTTTTGTTTCAAAAATTTCAAAAATATTTCCTTCACGTATACCTTGGCTATTGAAAGTTATATAAAAAGGAAAAAGGCTTAAAACTCACAAATTAGCACAACTTTGTGAGTGATTGGCTCTGATTCTACTCATTTTTTTTGAGATTTAGATAGATAATTCTACTAAAACACAGGAATCTGGAAATCTAAGCAGTATATGCATTTCTGCTTTTCAAGTACAAATCAGGCAGCTGCAGAGAATTATGGGTCCTGGCCCCCATTTGTCTTCTCTGGCTGTACTGTTTTTCTGTATAATCCATCTAGTCTATTAAATGTAATTAACTTTAGTTTCATTGCATATTCCAATGCATGAACACCCTTTTATTTTTAGCTTTAAGACTTATGCTTTGTATACTATTTTGTGCCTGCCTTATTTACTGAATGCTGCAATGGATATCTCTTTTAAATGCTTCCTGTTTTCATTTGATGATTCCAATAAAAAAAGGAAAATGAGCATATAAGCAGGTCCATGTTTTTACTCTTGTTATAATAAGACTATCTCAAATGAGATTATGAAAGTTTGTCAGGGCAATGCATTTCCATTTCTTGTGGTGACATCTTGCTTATACTTTAACAAATAGAGCTTTCCTGAAGATCAAAGTGTGGAGCTAGCCACTGGCTAACCATAGAGGTAAGGAGGTCTGTACAGACATACAGGAAGTGAGATGGTTGGGAAGAAAGAGGAATATAGGCATGAGGAGACAGGAACTTTGTCTCTTTTCAGTCTGAGGATTTAATAGGTCTCTATGGTTAGCTCTGCCCTCTGATGTTCATGAAAGTTTAATTGCTAGAGTAAAAACAAGATATCAGCACAGTCTGTCCTTCTGTTTTGTTGCTTCACACAATGCTGTGATGCCCAAAATTGTAGATGATATGCAGGTGATTGGAAAGCCCTTTCTTTACTAAACCAAGACTATCTTGACTGTAAGTCAATTTATTGTAATTGTTTGATTTTGATTTTTCAGGTAGAATTTCGCTCCTGCTAAAAACATCTTTAATTTCCCAATTTTCTGCAGTTGCCCTGACAATAAGTACTTCTCCCCCCATTGCCTATTGTGGAGGGCAAAAATGGCAAACATTTGAAATCTCTATTAGAATTACATACTGATAATGAAATATTGGCTTTCTCTGGCAAGGTAAGCTGTGTTCACATATTGTCCTCTACATACATCAACTTTTAGAAAGTGTCACAAATAACTTAGGTCAATAAACTTACTCATTTGCTGCATTTGCTGCAACAAACAGCAAGTGGTGATCACAGCAAAGTATTTTTAATATTCTATTTCTTTTTACTTTTGTTCAACAGCAGTGAAATAGATTTTTTTAAAAACACTTCAATATATATTTCAATTAGACAAGTGAATGATATCTTTGCTAATGTACAATAAATGTCATTGGATGTGTTAAAATAGGAGCCAGACTTCAGTCTCTCTTAGAAAACAATACTCTATAGAGTCCTCCCAGAAACTGTGCTTTGTATTGCAGAGCTGTTCCATGAGCATTTAGGTAAGTTTTGTCTATATGTAACATCCTTTGTCTTCTTATCAATAAAATCCTACTATACCCCGTTCTGTTCCTCATTTGGTAAAATTGGCAAATCTTTTTTGTTTTTGTTTTTGCTTTTTTTTTTTTTTTTTGTATTTCAAGACAGGGTTTCTCTGTGTAGTCCCAGCTGTCTGGGAAGTAGCTCTGTAGACCAGGCTGAACTAGAACTCACAGGGATTCATCTCCTTTTACCTCCACAATGCTTGTATTAAAGGCATGTGCCATCGCTGCCCAGCTAATATTTGGCAAATCTTTGTGTTACCTGTGGGATTTGGAAGTGAGAGAAGACCTGTGCAAATTACACTTTTCCTTTTGGAATTTCCCTATCATTTCACAAGGGGTAAAACCAATACTCTTATAAGCTTATCCATGAACTTTCACCATCAAGCTCTGTAGATTATTATTAAAATCCTCTTAGCACCTTTAAAATTTTCCTCCTCTTTACCTCTCACTTGTCAGTGTGCATTCTTTGTAAAGACGTTTTTCTTTACAGTAGTGAACTGATTATGGAGTCTCTTTTCCCGTTGTTTTAAAGTGTTTTCAGGATTCTTGAATTCTGTCTTGAAGACAGTTGATTACAAGCTAGTAAGTATGTTTCCTCGCAGAATCTCTTTTCATAATGACAGGTGGTACCTTTTCAAGATACTGAGACATGGAACATCTTAGTCTAAATCTCTTGGAGCATTTCACTCTTGACACTCCTGCTGATGACTTCCTGTTAGGTGAATTTCAATTATCTTTTTAAATTCCAACCTCCCTTAGAAACACTGGTCTGAAGATTTTAGAGAGGCATAGTTTAATAGTTTGTTCTAACTCACTTGGTGATGCTGACTGACTCATAGTACCCAAAGATACATATACAAAACAATCTTTAGTAAGTAGTGGTGTGAAGATATCTTTTCTGAAATTAAGGCATCCATTTATCAAACTATAGGTCTCAGAACTCAGAATGAGAGAAACCAGTGGGTAATAGAAAGGACAGTACTAGCAAGTTCTTGGGAGTGAGTTGATTTCTTTCGTTCTGGTGGTAACTCTACCATGTATTTATCATAGATGGTTCATAAAGCCTTTTAAATGTGAAGCCTGATTTTTTCAACAGATGAATACAAAGTGAAGAAAGTGGTATTTTTCATGTAACTAATTAAATTTAAGCATTACTCAAACCAAGAAATCAAACATAACTTGGTGTTTATGTGTGTGGTGTATACATGTATGCAAGTATGTATTACATGCATAGATTATAGATTATTACAGGGGTAAGAAATCAAATCGTGGGATTTCCTCAGTTCCTGCACCTTTTGGATATAAAGACTTCACTGAACCTGAAGCTCACTGATTATCTATAAACCAGGTAGTCAGTGAGCTCAAAGATCTGTCTTATTTCATCTCCCATTATTGGTGTTTCAGATAATCATTTGTCTGCATGCCCAGCTCCTTAATCGGGTTGTTTGTTTTATTTTTACCTAACTCATAGTCATCTTTGTAAAGGACAAAATTATACCATACTTGCTGTTATATGAGGCTATATTTCCACCTTTTCACTAGCATAAACAGATAAATTACTCACTTTATTTAACTGGTGTGGCAGACCGGTTTAAAAGTGTTTCCACAAAAGCTTATGTCCTGATATATTCTCTTATGAACAACCCTTTACTGCTAAGTGTAGATGGAGATATTGGACTTACTTCTCACTACTTCTTCAAGTATAAGTCATAATGTTACATATGAGTCATTGTAGTAAAATCTCCAGTTTTGTTCTCTATGTTAGCTTAATAGGAGGATGCTGTGATGACAAAACTGGAAGAAAGTATATTCAGTCAATAACTTAGATGAGATTGTACAGAGAGCATTCTACCTGAGACTCCACATGAGAATCAGTTTTGTCTGCCATGTTGACTGAAATTTTAGGGCTATGCTATTAGACTCCACAGTCACAGAAAATGTGTAATACTAAGTGGGCCATGTGCAAACAATAAATTATATTTAATTTTTTAGACAGTTCAGAAAGTAAATGCAGGAAGTTTGATGTGGGTTTTACCATATATGATCATAGTCAAATAATTATACATACATACTTACTTTGTGCATATCTGTATTGCATTTTGATGCATGCTTTTAAAAATTACTTCATAGACTACTTCTTTTTTCCAGTAATAATTTCAAATCTAGTAATAAGACTCCTCTATATTGCCTCTAAATGTCACTAAATGTCCTGCACCCCTCAGGAAATTATTTCCCTGTTCTATATATAGTAATGAGCCATTTGCATCCTTAGAAACTATGTCAATAAAACAACATTAATGTTCAGTGTGTTCTATCATTCTCATTCTTTGGATAAAGATTTAACTTTTGACCTCATAAAATCTGTCAGATGTTGCTTTAGTCAAGAACTTGTTCCTGTTTCTGAACATCTGTGATGGTGAGCTCCAAATATCCTGTCCATCATTTATTACCTCCACACCCTCTGTCATTACACTTTTAAGCAATACTACCTTCCCTGTGGAGCTTTCTGCAAAAGTGCTGCCCAGTTGTCCCCAGCAGGATGAAAGTGTTCTTTCTTCTTGAAAAATGAAGTACAGATTACTGTCTTATCAAATTTGTCATGTGTAATTTCTATTGGATTTCTTTCTGCATCATTCCTGTTTGCTATGATGATTCCCACAATAATGTCAGTTCCATGAGAGTGACATCCAATTTCTGTTTGGATGCTGATTCACGTTCACCCCTACATCACTACTTTGGTGTCTTCCTTAAAACAACATTGCACACTCTTCTCTCTGTTTTATTTTTCCATTTCTATCAATTGTCTTCAACTTTTTTGTTTCTGATCTCTGAATATTCCTTCAAAAATTTTATCTGATTAAGTCAAGTATTCCCAGCAATATCTCTGGTTATTTTAACATAAATAGACTGGATCCATTAGTTGCAGCTGAAGCACCTTTCATCATTGATGAGTAATATTTCAGGGGAATTAACTGCTGTTTTATCTGAGCTCAAACTGAGAAGGTTCTGAGCAATGTATATAAACAGTTTAAAATTATGGGAGCCATGTTTTAATTCTGTCCTCTACAATTATTAGCACTCACTTTCTGGCCTTGAAGGAGTTAATTCTTTTCTTTTATCATAGCTATACTGCCATTCTGCATCTATTAAATCTTATATTTCTTTTTGTAAAGTTGGGGAGTGAAATACATTAAACTAGCAGCTGAAATACAAGTTAAAACAAAGAAGTGGATAGCTTTAAGATGTGTGTTGGGGATAAAGTGTCAAAGAAAGACAAGGAATAAAATGTCCCCCAAAGGGAATGAAATCATTCAGATGAATGCTCTTTTGGAGTGGGTGTGGCCTTGTTGGAACAAATGTGTCATTATGGAGGCAGACTTTGAGGTTTCATTCATGCTCAAGATGTATTCAGTGTCTTATTTCACTTCCAGTTGCCTTTCTGTCTGTTGCCTCTGAAAGATGTAGAACTCACATCTACCTCTCTAGCACATTGTCTGCCTTCATGACACCAAGTCACACCATGGTGATAGTGGACTGAACATCTGAACTGTAATTGAGCCATCACATTAGACATTTCCTTTATAAGAGTTACCATGGTCATGGTATCTTTTGACATCAATAGAAGTCTTCACTAAGACAAGAAATGCAAACAGCCGTAAGATGTTTAAATGTTGATGAAATTCATGATAATGCCCATCAGTCAGAAACAATTTGTTCTTTAGTGTTATTATGAGAAGTAGGAGGGCTATTAAGTATAGAATTCTAAAAAAATGTTTTTTATCAGATAAACAATAAACAAAACAAATTTGGATGTGTTTTATATTTTTCCCTATTCACTTAATGTCATTTCTCAGGAATCCCTATTGTAATTTTTAAATTGTTTATTGAAGAAAGTTGTTTGTCAGTTTCAAAACTAATGACATTAAAGCTCAGTCCATCTGGCCCCCAGCTCTTCTGATTATATATATATATATATATATATATATATATATTATATAGACAGAGAGAGAAGAGAAGAGAAGAGAAGAGAAGAGAAGAGAAGAGAAGAGAAGAGAAGAGAAGAGAAGAGAAGAGAAGAATTGGGAATTCCAGAGCCATCCTTCTGGTAGTCTGTAGTCTCATAGCATTTTCTATTCAGGAAGAATATGCCTCTAGCTAAAACTTGTTAGAAAACTACTTTCCTCAATTTGATTCCATTGGTCTACCTGTCTATTTTGTGCAAATACCAAGCTGTTTTAATGAGTATAGCTCTATAATAGGGCTTGAAGTCAGGGATGGTGATGCCTCAGGAAGTTCCATCATTGTACAGGATTGTTTTGGCTATCCTGGGTGTTTTGTTTCTCCATATAAAGTTGAGTATTTTTCTTTCAATGTCTGTGAAGACTTGTGTCTGAGATGACCTTGAATGTCTCATCTTCCTGTGCCACCACCAGAGTATTAAGATTCATAGAATGTATCACAACTCCTGGCCTATATTGATGATGGGGCTCAAACCCAGTGCTTCACATTTGCTAAGCAAACAGTCTAGTCTTTGAGCTATCTTACTATCCCTATTTTCTTCTGTTTCTTGTTACTGATTTATTCTTTGTAAGTTTAATAGATCATTTCCTGTTTCTTTTTCTAAAAATAACACCATTTCACTATCACCCCCAAATTCTCCAGTGTCTATTCCATCCAAGTGGCTCTCTCAAATTCATTGGATCTTTTTCTTTAACTATTATAATTACACACATGAAATATATGAGTACAACATGCTAATTCTTTTTAGTGTTGATTTTAAGTCTGTTTTCAAGGCTTTTATATAGGATAACCACTTGCAAGACACATCCCACTAATTTTCTGTTAATAGTTATTAATTGATATTCATTGACTGTAGTTCTTCATCAGATGTTGAGGACTTTGACATTTTGTCCATTCACACTGCATGCCAACTGGTGTTGTCACTGTTCAGGTTATGTTTAGGAAGCAATATTCTTGAAATTTCAATGTATAACTTCCTTATCACAACTAGAAGACATTATCTTGTGTCAAATTGTTTTGTTCACTAATATTTACAATAATTCTTTAATTGTTATTCCAGTTTATTATCAATATTTTTGAAAGCTCATGGAGGCACCCCTTTTATTCTGGATGAGCCCATTTTGACAGGTATATATCTGAACTGCACTGCTTCTCTAAGGAAAAAGGTATTATTTCCATGAAAAAAATATGTACTCTACCAGTGTTCTATAAAACAGCTTGTGCCAGATAGGGTATGGAGCAAGGGAAACCTTCCTCCTTTGCTGGTGAGAGTACAAACTTGTACAGCTGCTTGGAAATCAATATGGCAGTTTCTCAGAAACTTGAGAATGAATCTACCTCATTATATAGCAATAGCACTCTTGGCCATATACCCAAAGGATGCACACTCATACCACAAGGACATTTGTTCATTTATGTTCATAGCAGCATTATTCATAATAGTCAGAATCTGAAAATAAACTATATGCCCCTCAACAGAAGAATGGATAAAGAAAATGTGGTATATTTACAAGATGGAGTACTACTCACTGTTAAAGAAAAAAAATGACATCTTGAAATTTGCAGGAAAATGGATGGAACTAGCAAATACAATCCCGTGTGTGGTAACCTAGATCCAGAAAGACAAACACAGTATGTACTCACTCATAAGTAAATGATAGACATGAAGTGAAGGATAACCAGCCTACAATCCACAAACACAGAGAAGCTAATTAACAAGGAACATAAGAAAGACATACGTGGAATCACCTGGGAAGTGGATACACAAGATCTGCTAGTAAATTGGGAGTGTTGGAGATACCGGGGGTGGGGGGTGGGGGGGAATGGAAAGGAAGTGGGGAGGGGGAAAGGGAGGGGTGGAGGAGAACATGAAAAAATGATTGGGGGAAGGACAGATAGGGAGAGAAAGGAAATAGATTTTTTGATAGAGGGAGCCATTATGGGAATAGTAAGAAAACTGCCACTAGGGAAATTTCAAGTAATCAACAAGAATGACCTCAGCTAAGACTCTGAGCAATGGTGGATAAGTTGCCTGAACTGGCCTGCCCTTGTCATCAGGTTGATGATGACTATAATTGTCATCAAAGAAACTTCATCTAGTAACTGATGGAAGCAGATGGAGAGGCCTACAGATAAGTACTGGGTCAAATCTGGGATTCTGGTCAAAGAGAGTGAGGGGGAAATAATAGGAGCAAAGGGGTCAAGACCATGATGATAAAAACCAAAGAAAATTCTGAACCAATATAGTGGAAGCTGACTGACTCCAAAATTACAGTTGGGGAATGGGAATTGGACTAAACCAGGCCCCATAAATGTGGGTGACAGTTGTGTGGCTTGGGCAGTTTATCGGGCCACTAGGTGTCGGACCAGGATTTATCACCAGTGCATGAACTAGCTTTTTGGAGTCTTTTGGGGGAAAACCTTGCTCTGTCTAGGTACAGGCCGAAGGGCCTTGATCTGCCTTAGTCTGATGCAACAGACTGATGATTCTGCCTGGGAAGCCTCACCCTCTCTGAGGAGTAGATGGGGGTGGTGTGGGGGGAAATTAGGGGGAGATCCATACTTATAACTGAGAGCCATCATTATTGACTGGACAAATATTTTGTCTAACACTTCATTTATTAATCCTGGAAGATTTAAGCAAAACAAGAGGAATATATCTCTTTGACATATATTTGTCATTTTAATACAGAAAAAAATGTCATAACAACATATTCAAACAATTGCCATTAATATAAGTATTAAGTAGGTAGTGATTGTGTGTATTATAGATTATAAAATGTTTACCAAGGAGAAAGATAATGCTGAATTACAAAATGGAAATGACATAGCCAGAACCAAGCAAATGCAATTCAAGCACAACTGAAGCAATGGGTACAGTCAATAGAGCAAGAATGTAGAAATACACAAGAGTTGAAGCATGGATATTGGCTTCAAGTGAGGTTGCAAGGGCTTTAGAGGTCTTTTAAAAGCCTGTTTTATGTATCTCAAGAACTTTACATCATTTCCTCTGATTACATTTACTCTCTTAAGAGTCACACAGATACAGAACAAAGGAAAACAAAGAAATCGGAAATTCTTATCTTGCCAAGGAGACAGGTGGACATTTTGCAAATACCTGGGAAATCTATTAACAACAGAAAGAATACCAGATGTAGCATGTCAACTCCCGTGAGTACTAAAACCAAAGTCTTTGGAAAATTTTTAGTGAAAATGTGAGAAAAAAACAGAGACACATACAACATACACACACACACACATACACACACACACACACACACACACACACATACACACACACACACCATGTTCAAATGAAGACAGAATCACTCAAACATATTTATACCATACATTTGACACAAAGAAAAATCACTCACACTGCATATCATACATTGCTCAATTCCAAAGTGGTCAAGAGATACAAGTCTGAATACACTGTTTATTTGAACTCTAAATGAGAAGAAAATTGTTAGTAAAAACTCTTTCAATTAAAATTACATTATTTCTCTTTCATAGAACATGAATTTTATTGTCTTTATCTGCATATTAAATAGATATAAACTGATTACATCCTACTTTATCCTTATGATTTTTAAAAAAATATATCTTTAACCTCAATATGTAGATCAATAGATGGAAGACACTTTAAAATTAACTATAGAGGTAGATTGTCAGTCACTCAGAAAAATGAAATCTTGTTAAACAGATAAATAGCATATAACATGCTTTCATAGCTGAAGGGTTTTTAAAGGCTGATAGGTCAGGAAGGAATTTAAGCTATAACTCTGACATAAAAAATTATTTTGTAATATATCTTAAAGAACAAAATCTTAATAGTATTACCAGATTTATTTAGGTACTAAAAGAAGTTTCAGCCTAAGGTTTCTTAGGTATTAGCCAAAGAGGCAACTTTTGAGTCTATCAGGACCCAATTTCCCCTTCCCAGAACTAAACTAACCTAAGTATAAGTCGTTTTGTACACATGTAAAAGATAAACATGGACATTTCTTCAGAGCAACTGCTTCATTTGCTGCATTGATGCTGGAAATCCCTGTAGATGTCTTAGTAACAAGTTTCCAAGGTAATTCTTAAGACTAGACAAGTGTTAGTACATAAAATATAAATAATGTGTTCAGTATCATCAATGGGATTATGATATTAACACATTTTGTAAAACTACAGACCTGTTTGGGCCTTTTTATTTTTCTTCCCATTTAAAGTATTTCTGGAAGACACTTTAAAATAAATGATGTAGGCAGCCACTCAATAAGTAAAAGAAACCTTATTAAAAATACTTCACTCATTTTCTACCAGGCCTTTTAATCTTTGTCAGACTGATAATCGATCTGAAAAGTTGTCAATAGCTTCTCCAAAGGACAGTTTCAAGTAACTCAACTGAAAGTTGGTATTGCCTAGAGAAACTAATAAACTCCCACTTGTATTCTTTCTATGAAGATGTAGGGACAAAGTGATGAAATGAGGACTCTAAGGGTCAGGTAATAAGGAAACGCAGATTATTATTTGTCCAGCAGCTTCTGATTATTCATATTAGAGAAATTGCTCACCTTGTTAGATAGAGCTTTGCTTTCACATAGATAGTGAAAATACAAGTCTTGATTTCTAGTTTCTGTTCCTAGGGCCCAGAGAAGTATATTAGAAATGTCCCATCTTATGTAGCAAATAAAATTGGGGTTGCATTACTACCATACTTGTGTGTTATATCTGCCTTTTATAAGCATCATAAACAGGAGTCTTAATAGATAGTATTATGCATGTAGAATATCTGTTGAAAAATTTTCCAAACTTTATGCTCAGAAATTAGTAGGCTCAATGAGAAAAGTCTGTGTAAAATCATACTAATAATTGTTTTTAAAGATTAAATTTAGATTTTAATGACAAAATGAATTATTTCTGGGAAATAGGTTGTAAATCCAAATAGAAAATGGTTGTTGGCCTCATGAGACTTTCTGTTATTTACTCATGGGAAAAATCTTGCCTGGCATATCATCAGTATTGTACCATGCAGGGTCTAACATTGGGTAAGACCACTGAGACTTTTCTTCTTAACACCCTGCTAGCCAGCTGGGAGAAAATTTCCAGGTCACTTTGATATTTTTTTTCTTTATGGACTGTCACCAGCATATATGGTGTCTTCAATGATAAGATCTCATTTACAGTAATGAACCAAGTACAATGGCAGTAGTCTTCATTGTGTAGCCATGCATGGCACCTCTATTTAAACTCCAGTTGCTAAAGTTATATATTGAAAATAGCTTACATCTAGTAGATTATGTTTTCTTTCATGCTTGTTTGTGTTGGCATATTCCCTCCCCCTCTTCTTTCCTATGCTCTCATACCCATCTCCACTGATTAAAACATTAATCCCCTGTGTTGTCTCCTTTGTTTTTCATTTCACATATTCTCTACAATTCCCAATTATATTTTTATTGAGGATTTTATTGAGTTTGAGTGAGTAGGTGGTCATGTGGCTTTTTTGTAACCCCTCCTTCACATTAAGCCCCTCCTTCCACTCCCTTCAGAATTTATTATTTTCCACCCCTATTGCCCCTCCTCTCTTCTCTTACTGTATCTATAATCTACTATTCTACTTTCTTTAATGCATTCTCTACAGGAATAATCTCGAATTTCTTAACTTCTACTTGGGTTCCAACATAATTGCAGAAAAATAAGATCTGCATATAACAGAGTAAATGAGGCACTTAGCTTTTGCAGTTTGAATTTCCTGACTCAGTACAATTTTTCCAGTTCCCCTTATTAACCTACAAATTGCATAATATATTTTTTCTTTTAAGTAATATTTAATTGTTTATATGTATCTCATTTTGCATATCTACTTAGCAGCTAGTGACCATCTCTCTGTTGATTCCATTTCCTAGCTCCTTGTGGATTAAGTATCAATGAATGCTGTAGAATAATCCTTTTGTACATTGTGAAGTAGTACCACCATGTGGTAGAGCATAGATAAGAAATATGGTCCATTTAAGTTGTAAGAGCTAGAGAGTATCACTCCTAAGTTATAGGTCAAGCATTTATAATTAATAATAAGTCCCTGTGTGGTATTTGGGATGCTGACAGTCTCAAAAAAATTCTACCCAACATCCAGGGCCACATATCTTCATATAAAACCTAAAAAAGCTTAAGAAAAGATTCCAAGCATACATAAATGAAGCCAAACACAGTTTTCTAGTCCCACAGTCTCTAATGAGGGCTGTGGTACAGAGAATCTTGTAAATGGAGGCAGAGCATTTCATTAGTCCTGCTTATCTGGTCCCAAATAATCACATAGAAACTTAATATTAATTACAATATATTTGGCCTATAGTTTGGACTCATTATTAAATAGCTCTTACAACTTAAATTAATCCATTTTTATTAATCTACATTTTGCTACATGGCTTTGTAGCTTTACCTGTTTTCTAGCATGTCTTTTTCCCATGGTGGCTGGTTTGATTCTCCTGTGTTCCTCTCTTTCTCCCTGTATCTGTTTGGTTTTCCTGCCTAGCCTTATCTGCTTTGTTATAGGCCAAATAAGCTTTCTCATCAACCAATGAAAGGAATGCATATTCACAGTGTATAGAAGGATTATCCCACAGGAGAGGCATCTTGTGGCTGCTGATTGCAGGCTTGAGATTCCAGCAAAAGCCCTAAAAGTACACTGTGACCTATGACACATGATGGCTATAAGGTTCTGCTCATGCAAACAGAAAAGTTTACATATATGCAGCAAGGACAGACCCAGATGAAACAAACTTCCTATGAGGTTTACAGTGTGTTTTAAAATGTACATAGGATTGAGAAGGAAAGGAGAAAGGCTATAGACAGTTATAGGAAAAATAGTTTAAAAATAGTAAAGTCTTTTTAAAAAGAAACATAATAGTAAAAAGCTACATAGAGATAGAAAATACTTGGGGAATCTGGATCCTGTATGTTTTTGTGTTATCTCTGGATTTTTGATTACTGATATACAAACTATAGCTGCTAAAAGACACTGGATTGTGAAGGCTGCTTGATTAAACCAACCTACATATTTAAGAAAAAAATATCTTGACTTCAAAAAGGAAGACAAAAGATAAATTGCTTTGGGGAGAAGTTTGTGCTTTTGTTTATACAAAAACCAGAAAAGAATGTTGATTCCCTCAAGGTTGAGGATGATCAGATTTAATGAAGGATGTCACTTTAAAATCCTGGCTACAGACATGAAATAAACATATAAAAACTACAAGATATATCATATGTATTTTACCTACTTAAAAATAAAACCAAAAGTCATCTTTGGCTAACTTGTATGTAACACAGAGTTGATACTTGTAGTAATGCAGATATATATATGCTACCTTTAAAAGTTTATGTATTTTCAGATGAGGGGGAGCAGACAATGATACAAATGAATATCCCAGGTAATCCAACATCTTAGAGCTCCTCTGTTGATATTTCCTAAGAGTTCCACATGTAGAACAGCTTCAAGGATACTGGCTGAGATGATACAGCTTCAAAGAATACTCAAGCCAAGACATAACCATTATACATATTTTTCTAGTTTCCACCAAATATTCCATCACTCCTAAATAACAGGAAATAATCTAAAGAAAACAATTACAACATTCCCCTAAGATTTGTTATGGATGTCTGTCATCAACTGTGGGATGGGGCTAGTTATAAGATTTTATTTATCATGGCAAAAAAAGCAAAAAACAATTAAGCCAAACAAAAAAGTTAGATTCAAGGATATCATTCTGAAGATAAAAGCAGGATATAGAAATGAAAAATGGGGATAGATAGTGAATCTACTTTATAAGGGGGAGATACATGAATGTACTTTAATACAAAAATCTATTATCTCAAAATATTTTATGATGGTATGGATTTTGGTTTATTGATATATGTATGTTTCTACCCTTGTTTGGATTATTGTGCTCATGCAACTCATTTAAAAATGTATTACTTAAGAAATATAAATTAATAATTAATCATCTACAATAATCATTGTTTAAGGCAGATAGATGTCCCTGTCATTAGGTAATATTACTTCCTTCTGTGTTCTTTGATGGAGTTAAAACTGCTCAAATTTATGGTTTTCTTTATTTATGATAAAAGGTAAGTTAGGTATAAAACTTTTGACATAGATAAGATATATAATAGGGTATTTTCTCTAAATTTACCAAACTAAATTGGACTGAATGTTGTACCTGTAATTCTTACTTGATAACTTTCTGTTGTATATAATGTTACTATGTTATAGTTAAAAAATTCTTTTACAATCATACACAAAGGGAAATCTTGTGGCATAATGCCTTTGTACACTGTAAAGATGTATTTCTCTCCTTGTTAATACAGAGATAACTGGCAAGAAGATCTAGGCAGAATGAGGTTAAGCAGGAAAGCCAAATTGAGAGAACACTGGGAAGAAGGAGTGCAGCGTCTCCAGCAAGATGCAGAGAAAGCAGGAGATGAAAAAGCCAAGCTGAAAAAAAAGGTACAGCCACGTGGTAAAATGTGAATAAATATATGGTATAACAAGTCATAAGAGCTAGTTATTAATAAGCCTAACTTATGAGTGAAATACGCTTAATTAATAATAAGGTTCTATGTGGTTTTTGGGAGAATCTGCAGTCCTGACCAAAAACTTTGTCTACAAATGAACAAGACTATGTAAGCATCTCTATAGTAAGTAATATATAAACTTTGTATATATGGCATATCTAGATCACAGCTTGTTCTAGTTCTAGTAATTGAGAAACATAAATCTGTTTTCCAAAATCACTTCAAGATCCTCCCTGTCAGCAATTTTTCATAAATATTCCTTATTCACATCATCCAATCTAGTATTTATTGTATTGTCATTTTTATTCCTAATGACTGGTATTCTGACAATGATGAGATAGAATCCTGACATTTTAATATTCTAGACCCTCATTGCTGATGATGTTGAACAGCTTTTAAAGTTTCTGCTAGCCATTTTGATTTCTTCTTCTTCTATTGAGAATTCTCTGTTCAGTTCCATAGTCTACTACTTTTATGTTCTCACTGCATCAGAATTTCATGCTTGCATAATGAACTATTTTTATTCAGTCTACAATCCTACTGCCCCTCTTCCGATAACCCTTCTATGTTCCCAGGCCTATTCTTTCCCTATTTGATGTGTCCTGATTTTTAAACTCATTGAGTTCACATAATGCTTTCAGTATGTGTGCAGAATTAGAGACATATACTGGGTCATGGGTTGGATCTCAGTGGCTTAATTTTTGAAGAAATTTAACTCTATAATCTCACAGAAGTCATCAGTTGCCAAAAGATCCTAACACGACGGTAATAAGTAACTATCTGGGATAGGTAGAGTGTTAGTGGGGGCAGGGGAGGAGGGAAGGGAGAGGGAACTGGGATTGACATGTAAAACAATCTTGCTTCTAATTTTAAAAAAATGGAGAAAAGAAAAATAATTTAGAAAAACATAACTATCCCCACCACGCTGTTATTTTTTCCTATCTTGATCTTGCTTATATCTTTTACATGTTGCCACCACTGCTGGCAGTTCATATATGGATATATATTACTGGGTCTTAAAAAATCGTTTCACAATATTTATCTGACAGCCTATGGCTCTTGTAATCTTTCTGCTTCCTATTCTACATTGATTCCTGGGCACTGGTAGGAGAGATGTTACATTTATGGATGAACATTTCAGTCTCTTATTCTTTGCACACCAGCCAGTTTTGGGACATTAATCATCATCTACTCCAAAACAAATTCTGTCTGATGAGGACTAAGAGATGCATTAATCTGAGGATTAATGGTAAGTATTTATGGATAAGTTATTTATATATGTACATCTAATAGAATTATAGTGGTAGGTTCTACTTAAGCTCTAAGACCTACCAAACCAGAGGATCTTGGTGCTATTAATTGTAGCAAATGTAAATTAAGTCTTATAAGCATGTCTCAAATCCTTTCAAAAAATGTTGGTTACTAAAGTAACATTTTGTCCAATGGGCATATTTTGCCAAGCTTATTGTTAGTGTAGTACCCAAAGTTCATTATTGGATCAGAGAAGTTATTATTCTTCTACCCAGGTGGCTTACATGTCAGATTTCAGTACTATCAAAGCTAACCATTAAGGATAAAGATTCTAGGTCAGTACCAGCTTGATTTCTATAGCTTATAATGATTTAGGTGAGTGGCACCCCACCCAGTAAAATTCTACTTTCTAGTTCTGAAGAGTGGTCAAGAGCAATGACAATAATCTGTGATGTTTGTCAGATCTAAAGACCCAACAGTACTAGGGTAATATAGTAATAGGTTTCTATTATACATCCCAATACTCTCTCTTTAATCTGTTCCCCCTCCCTCTGCCACTTAATCCTACATTCTCCATTATTACTCATCCCTCCTTCATATTGTGTTGTATCCCTACTCCACTGAAACATATATCTCAGGTACAGGTTTCCCATCATAACACAATTATAATTGAATTGTTTCTTTTCATATTGTTTAATGTTTTGAATATTTATAGATTCTAGATACTAATCATAATTTAGATGAATAGTTGTTAAAGATTTTATTGCATTGTGTTCTGCCTATTGATTTTGATAGCTTCCTTTGCTTTACAGAAAAATTTTAGTATTGAGAACCATTAGACATTTGTTGGTATTATTTTCTGTCCAATTGGAGTCTATTAAAAAAAGTTCTTACATGTGCCTATGAGCTAAATCATATTCTCTAAATTTCCTTCTAGCAGTTGCAGTGAGAATTTTAATGTTTAGGTCCTTTTATCTATTTAGAGTTTTATTTAATACATAAGAATTGAATTTTATTTTTCTGCATGTACAAATACAAACTTTGTAACACAATTTGTTGAAGATGCTGTCTTATATACACTGTGTGTGTGTGTGTGTGTGTGTGTGTGTGTGTAATGAAACTCAGGAGAGAGTAGTTGTGTAGACTTTCATTTGGTTCTCTTTGTTATTTCATTTATCTATAGCTCTTTTTCTTTTACTAGTATCATTATTATTTTATTAATATGGCTCTGTAATATAATTTGAAATGTGACAGTGTGATAATTTCTGAAGTATTTTTTGTTGTTGTTCATGATCCCATTTGTTATTTTGTATCTTCATATCAGATTTGTGGTGTTTTTCTACATCTTTGAAGAGGTGATCTATAATTTTCATTGTGATTATATTGACTTTGTAAATTGTTTTTTGGTAGAATGGTCATTTCATAAGATGATTTATTTTGATGCATGTATATGGGTAAACAACTGTTCCAGAGTTTTCCTCAATTGTGTAATGTATCTTAAAATTTTCATTGTACTGTTCTTTCATACCTTATATAGGTTTATTCCTGGGTATTTCCTTTTGTAAGGTGTGGTAAATGATATCACTTACTTGATGTCTTTTGTGGTCTATTTATCATTGGTATGTGGAAAGGCAATCAATAGTTTTCCTTGATTTCCTTTTTTGGGGAGAGTTTCTTTATTGGAACAGTTATATTTGAGTGTTTATTTCATAAATCAATACTTTTTTGAAGTAGTATAAGATGTATTGAGAAAAATAATAAGATTTTGTCAACTATGATATTTAATTAACTTGTACAAAATAACATCATTTTATTCTACCTATAAATTAACAGTAATTAATGGTTTATGCATTGTAAAATTCACTTTGATGTTTGCAGACATTCCCTCTGAGCTTCTTGTAGTGTAAATATATGTATACTTTGCAGACATGGGAGTTCAACACATTTTTTTGAAATCGCTATTATAGGAATATACTTTTCTCTGAGCACTATCCTATTTATATTTTACTAAATTCTTTGAATTATGCCCTTTTTATGAAGGCTTTCTAGCCAAAAGAAATAACTTAGGGATCTTTCTGTATTAGTTAATCATTGTTCATTCTTCAAGTTCCTTGATTGCCAGATAAATATTTTTTTCCTGTCTTTTTTGAGCACCTTTCATCCTGTATGGTATAATTTTATGTTAAGTTTTAGAGACACCACAATTGAATTGCATAAATCTACTCATTATATCATTTAAGCTTTGACTTTATAGTGTAGCCTCTGGGAAAGAAGGCCTTTCCCCATTCTACAGTATAAATGTAAAATTTAGAAATCTGACCAGATGTTCTCATTAAGCATTAAATGAATACCATGCATGGATATCATTTCATTCTTTCACATAAAATGCCTAGCTATTTTAGTTTTAATTAAGTATGGATTTTCTTTTCTACTTAGCTCATTCTCTAGATAGCTATACTAACTATAATAATATTCTTGGTATTCTCCAATGCCATTGAATTTTTATAGAGTCAGTGTCTCACTGTGAAAGCCCAGCTAGAAACTTATGACATTTATGATCCTTCTACACAATGTGAAAGCACCTAAAATAAAATATTACTTTCAAAATGGGACATTTCAAGTATTCCTAGCATGGGGAAATTGTATAAGACTTATAAAATATATGTGATATGATTCAAACCAAAGGAGATAATTTGTCCATCTCTTCATATGTATTCATAAAATGTGATATAATATAACTACAATGGCTAAAATCTGTCTATACTTCAACATTAGTATTCAAATTCCATGGAAAAAATAAACAATCTGAGATACCACTAGTCATCCATTTGTTACATAATTATACGTTTCAATATATTGATGTCATGCTGGGATTTGAATGTAAAAATTCAAGTTCATATTTATTAATCTCTAGTCATCACAGAGGCAAACTATCTATAAAACAGAGGAAGAGAATCATTGTTAAAGGATCTGTATATGAAATGTTCAAAAGATATTTTAACAGGAAGGTATTAATAAAGCTGATGTAAAAACTCAATATTTAGACATGACTAACACAGTGGTGAAAATTTCTACTCAGTAGAAAGATGCTTTTAAGAAGCTTAATGTAGTAGGAAAGGAGAAAAAAGATTGAGAACACATGCTTTAGGTTCAGACACATCTCTACAACTTCCCAAGCCAAAGATTGGGAATTGATAAGTACTGTCTACATGCCACAGTTTCCTTATTTTTATGATGGAGTAAATAATGATGACTTCATCACTTTGCACATTTGGAATGTTTTGAATAGTTTCCATTTAATTATTAGGTAAATAAAACTAGATAAATTCAGGATATTAAGTTTTCTGAAATAAAGGTTTTTAGTCAAATAAATGATAGGTTAAGGTTGTCAGAGCATAGTTATCTGAAAAAGTTGTAAGAAGATAAACATCAAAGTAATTTTAGGGAATGAGAGATGCTGTAGACAGGGTAGGTTAATTCCGTTCCTCTTGAAGCTATGCCAAAGTCCATAACAGCTTCTGTAATAAATATGGCAGAAGTTAGGAAGTTTCTAAACTCAGACGATGGCTAATACCTCAATACCCTTGGAATGCCCTCTCTTGAAGCACTGATGCTGCATGTAAGAAGTCACAATGCAACAACCATCCACTCAAAGTTGCTCCATGGATGGTTCTATGGACCTCTTAGTTTTAGTCCTCTTTCCAGGTAAAAAATACAGGATTGTGAATGGCATGGTATTCTCAGCTGACCTACCCAGGAAATACCCAGCGTCCTTTACAAACTTTAGATGCAGTAAAATAATCACCTCAGCCATGGTGATTGGTGATTATAATAATATCTCCAACCTCTATTGCAGTCAGGCATGATATCTCTTTCTCTCTCTGCCTCTCTCTGCCTCTCTCTCTCTCTCTCTCTCTCTCTCTCTCTCTCTCTCTGTCCCTCTGTCTCTCACACACACACATGCATGTGCTCACACAATGCATGTGTGCGCATGCGTGTGTGTGTGCACACACAAACACACACACACACACACACACACACACACACACACACACACACGCACACGCACACGCACACGCACACGCACACCACACCTATAATCTCAGCAATTAGGAGCCAGAGCTAGAAAGATCAAGATTTAATGATGACCTCACCTAAATAGATATTTAGAAGCTAGGCTATACTATATTAGATGTTGACTCAAAACCAACAACAAATATACACTTTTTGCTTTCAGAGAGTGATATAGGTAAGTAAACAGACAGACAGTAATAGATAGATGATACATAGTATAGATAGATGGAAGATATGGGTAAATGACAGAGACAGTGTGTAGAAATTTTTTGTGAACTTCTATTTTTAAAGGTGGCATTTATCTATTTATAAAGGCATCTTCAAGAATATCTATATTGAGATGAATTCACAGCTATTGAGGAACAGCCTCTGAAAAGTGTTATATAACATACAGGACATGTTAACTCATAGAGGCAAAGGTAACGCCCTTCTGTGACTCCCTCTGAGGCCAGACTCTATCACAGAATGTGTAAATAGAGTAGTATTTTGGATTCTGGAAGAGTGGCAAGCAGTGAATGTGGGGATAGGATGGCTGAACAACTTGTGAAGACCATGTCACCTCTGTGAGTGCAGAAATAACACACAAGTTGTGGCTGTATCTCAGCAGAAGCCTACACTGACAAAAGACAGGAAAGGACAAATAGCATTCCCATGTTCCTTAATGTCAAGTTGTTTTTTTTCCTTACCTGTTCTTATTTTCTCCCCAAGAATTTTAGATTAGTGTGAGACCCTGTAGGCTATTATATATAAAATTCCTTTTCTAGCCAAGTTTAGAAACTGATCCAGAAATATGACATCTCAATTCTTTTGTACCTATATGTTTCAATTTCCAATTACCTAGTTTTTTCATTCTGAAGCAATATTATAAAACCATAGGCTGCTCCAGGGGGCACATACCATGACACAGTGCTTTTAATAAGAGATTATCTTGTGTAGTTAAAGCAAAACTGCATATATGTTTCTTGTGTGCATGCATATATAGTATATATGTGTGTATACATCTACATGCATGTCTGAAAGAGACCAAGGCAAAGATGTAGACACAGAAATGGGCAGAATGATTGGTAGATAGTATGAAATGCATGAATGAATAAAAAAAATTTTCCATTGAATATGTAGCTTCTTTTGTGTACAGCACATTAATAGAGATTCAAACCATTTCTTCATGAAAACATGTGAACTGAAGAATTATTCTTCCAACATACAATAAGCCAAGTAAACATGACATGAGTCTCACCACAAGCCAGATTCAGATAAAAGAGGGACTTGAGCATCTTGGACTTCTGCATACCCAACTCTGATTTTATAGTATGTTCTGCAGTGTGCTCAAAGACAAGCAATCAAAGAAAAAGACGAGAAGTCTCACATCAATTTTCTTACTTCAATATTTTCTTGTTCTACTCCACTGTTATACACACCAATTCAGAGACATGAGTCTCACTGTGGCAACAGGTGAATTACTTATTGGTAAAGTTAATAGACAACATTTCCCCTTTTATATTTCAGTACTCCATAAAAAATGACAGTGTTACTTCTTCTGCTTCAAAATTCTTCTCCCTTAGTTTTTAAGAGATGAGAATTTTGTTGCTTTCATATCCTAGGATACTACTAATTGATCTTTTTTACTTATTCTTCTTTAATTTTCTGTTCATGAAAAACTGTGATTCTTTATCAAGCATAATGAAAGACCAATTAATACATGTATATTCATGTCTCCCTTATGTAAGATTGTAGACATTATTCTTAAATAAGAGCCTTTACAGACCTTAAAAACATTAAATAAACCTACTATGTAATAACATCCTACAGAATTCACAGAAAAGGTGTAACCACAAAATATCACAGATATTCTATTACTGTCTCTCAACACCTACTTTTTATTCCTCTACTTATATTTCTATCCAAGTTATTAAGAATATCAGCAATGTGTCTGCCTAAGTAAGATTTTTAGAGAATTCTTGTTATTTCTTTACCAAATGTCTCCCCTGTGGATTGCTCATATCCGGCCTCTAAGATTTCATGTGAGGATCTGCTAGCAGAGTTCCATTTTTATGTAAGAGGTTTTTTTTTTCTAGAATTCTTGTTAGAGATGTAAAATCTTTGTGCTAGAATATGTGAAGAAAATTGTTTCTGCCTTCCAGATAATTGCTGACTAGAAAACACCTTCCAGAGAAAGTAACTGTGGAAAAGCATCTATGCTAAATAAAGGCGAAATTGTCTACATTAGTTTGATTCTAGATGAGATGAAAATCATGTTTAAAAATTGAGAGGCAAAAATTAAAATCCAAATCTGAACTCACTGTGTTGGTATTAAAGAAGTAGATTGATAGGGAAGGAATCAAAATTTCAAACAAACAAAAGCATTTAAAATATATTTTGGGCCACTCAGAATAAATTTTCAAAAAAAAATCTTTTGTAAAATCGCCTTATCAAGTAGAGATATGATAACTATGAAATCTTCTTCATTTTAAAATGCATTTCTGAAAGCAAATAATCTATCAGTTTAAGGATTTGATACATTGCATGTTTTCACAGCCAAATAGTTAGTATTTCTTTTGAAAAATAAATAATGCTTTGCCTACAAAGTGTCTTCTACTTCAGTATTTACAACCTTGGAACTTACTCACCTCTTTCTGATGCCAGTGTCACCGAATTGCAAAAGAAGCTCTTCAGACTAGTTTCTCATTCTCATAGCTGCAATTCAAAAATAAATATTCAACAGGACAAATTTGACACCAAACATCTACCTCACTCAAAAGAATTGTAAGTTTAAGCAAAGTCAGACAATTAAATTATGTTCTTGTAGTGTTTTAGAATGAGGGCCCAGCTCAGTGAAGTAACATTTATGTTACTGAAAGGCGATGGCACAGTAAATCCTACTTCAATGCTAATAAACTGAAGATCAAAACAATCAACCAAGCTTCACTGGTAATAAATTGAAAGTCAGTGGAGCACAAAATGTATTACTGTTAGAATTAATTTTGGCACAAAATGGGTTGTTGAGTTTTCCCCTCTTCTTAAAGCAAATCAACCCCAAGCAAATAGTTAATAAGCTGTTGAAAAGCAACATTCTATTCTGCTAGTGGTATTCTAATGGAATTTGAATTTCATATTTGTTGAGAACAATGTAATCATTTGGATTCTAGCTTATAAGTATTTGGTAAAGTTTTTTTAAATGAAGCTTCCTGATTAAATTGCATCTTGAAAACTCTACTGAATTGCAATTGTTTATTTATTTTTTTTACTCATTTACTAAAACTGACTCTTAGGGAGTAGCAAATATTTAAATTACTATTTATAATAGGCTACACTCATATCTTATGGAATTCTGTGATGTGAAGCATGTCACAATTTTTTTTTGAAATTTTTGAATACTTTGAGGATTTATAGTTATATAAAATAGTGGCAAATTATGGAAGCTGACATGTTTTAATGGTACTCCCTAAGTGTAGATATAAAAGAACTAATGATGTACCCGATGGTTTATGTCTGATATTTTACACAAGCTATAGGAAATCACACAAAAATATGAGTGTACTGCTATCGGTTGGTAAGATTCCAAATTTTTCTACCTCCCTCTCTCTCCATTTTCTTCCCATACACACTTTTGAATAAATATTTGAATAATATCATTTTGTTTTTGTTTTCTAATACTGGAAATTGAACCAAGGACCTTGTGTTTGCTAGGACAAGGCTGTAGGCCCAGCTACATACAGGCTTTGCCTTGAGCAGTGTTAGTTTCAGTGGTGACTAATGGCTTAATATTTGTAATTTGGAAAATTTATTCATTTGTGACGGGGTTTCAGCCATATTTATTTAGATGCAGTCAAGTACTTCAATATCTAGAGAATAGATAGTATTTTGTTGTTGTTGTTCTTGTTATATATGTTTTTGTTTTTGAGATAGGATCTCACCTATCTCAAAAGTTCTGAGTACCCTGGAACTCTATGTATCAGGCTGGCCAAAAACTAACAGACATGCATTTGCCACTACATATCAAGTGTGAGTGCTAAGATTAAAATCTTGTGCCACCATAGACATGCAAAATTATTAGATTTGTTTGCTTATTTTCTTGTAGTGCTGAAAATAGGACCCATGACCTTGAGAATGCTGGGCAAGTAGTCTGCTAAATAAGGGATAAATTTGTTGATAAATATGTTTTCATGTATAGCATTCTACAAATAAACAAAACAACAGGACAATACATATTAATTATAACTTAGAAAATCTGATTGTGTAGTCAGTAGACAAGGTGTTTTTCTGTTTCCTTTTGAAACTATTTGGCCATATATTTTTCAAAGGATTCTGTAAACTTAAATGTTTTCAAGTACATATGTCAGTTCATCATTAAAACCAGGTTCCATCAGTCAACAAGAAACACCTAAGAAGTATGCTATGTTTTAAAGTTAATAAACATCTCAAAGTGTCATAAATTATCTCTGAACAAGTCATGAACCCAGTGGAAAAATCTGTGTTGCAAGATATTATACCTACTAGCCTAGTCACTTCCCCAGTGTATTCCAGAAGGAGCTGAAGAAACACATTTGATATAAGGAACTCAAAAAATTAGACACCAATAAAACAAATAACCCAATTTAAAAATGGGGTACAATCTAAGCAGAATTCTCAAAAGCGAAAACACAACTGAAAAGCAGTTAAAGAAATATTCAACAACTCTAGTCAATAGGAAAATGAAAATCAAAAGAACTTTGAGATTTCATCTTACACCAAGAAGAATGGTCAAGATTGATAAAAAAATGATAATTTGTGTTGGTTAAAATATTTAGTAAAGAGAATGCCCATCCATTGCTGGTAGAAGAACAACCTTGTAGAGTCAATAAAATAAATCCTTATAACCATTCCTCAGGAAGCTGGGATTTTATCTATCTGAAGATCAAGCCATAATGCTGGGCATTGGTGGCTCACACCTTTAATCCCAGCACTCCAGAGGCAGAGGCAGGTGGATCTCTGTGAGTTCAAAGCCATCCTGGTCTCCAGAGCCAGTGCCAGAACAGTCTCCAAAGCTACACAGAGAAACCCTGTCTCGAAAAAAAAATAAATAAATACATAAATCAAGCCATAAGACTGTTGGGCATATACCCAAAGGATGCTTCATTCTACTATGGAAACACTTGTTGAACCATATTCATTGCTGTCTAGAATTCATAATTGTCAGAAATTAGAAGAATACTATATGTCTATCATAAAGAAAATGTGGTACATTTACACAATGGACTATTACTCAGCCATCAAAAAATGAAATCATGAAATTTGTAGGGAAATGGCTTGAGCTAGAAAAAAAGTTCTTGTGAATAATATAACACTAATCCAAGAAGACAAATATGATGTTTAATCACTTACAGGTGGCTGTTGGCCATTAGGTCTTCCACAATAACACTACAATTACTATATGTGCAAAATTTAGATATAAAGTAAGCAGCTAAGATTGAGGAATTGTTAGCAAAATAAATATAAGACAGAAAAGATTGATCTTTGGGTTTAATCTTAAACTGAAGATCAGAAAATCAAGGTAACCAGTCATTAGCTTTTACCTCTACCTCAGGTTGAAAGGGTGATCCTGGCTCCACCAAACCTCAGACTGATGTCCAAGGCTGCTATGCTCTCTTCTACTTGGCTGGAGAATCTTGAGACTGAGCCTTCCTATCTTCAGTGTGACTGGAGAAGGAATGGCCTCTCTGAGACACTGTTCATGTCTTAAATACCTCTCATGAGTCCTGGGATTAAAGGCATGCGATCACAAGTGTTGAGGTCATCTTTGTGTTAGATGTTTCTCTTTAGTATGATATATTTCATGTAACTCAGTGTAGCCATGAACTAACAGAGATCTTTCTACCTCTTAATCCTGAATCTTGGACGAAAGGTGTACCTGGCCCCTCTGGCTTTTGGCTGACTTTGATTTCTGACTCCACTGGTAGGTTTTAATAAATCATAAATAATATATCGCCACAAGTGATGAATCTCCCTAGGAAGGAAAATTATAATAGATTGTTATGATTAAACATGGGGAGGGCAGCAGAGGGGTGGGGAGAAGAGCAGTACGAGGGAGGAAAAACTAAAACTAAGGGGAGCTTGATGGATCATAAAGAACCATAACAAAATATTAGCTTCCTAATTGAAGGTGAGATAAATGAAATAACCAAATAATGGGGAGAGAGAAACAACTGGATACCTGTCAATATCAAATAAAATTTCCAGTATCAGGAATGGTTACATTTAATTGAGCTGTTGTCCAAAGAAAGGGACACACAGGAACTCCCAAACAACCAAAGCTATTGGTTACTTTCCACAAACTGAGAGAAATTCCCTATTTCTGAAGGTAATAATTGAATATGGGAAAATCAAGCTTTTGCTTACCCAGAATCTTAATCTCTACGGACACTAGACCATATTAAGGTACTCTCCATGATTCCAAAATGTGACACAATACAGCTACAAAATCTTTGATCTAAAGTGATATCATACTTCTATGATACACTTGTACAATAATAGCACAAAGACTGGGGAGTAACCAACCATTATCTGACTAGATTTAAGGCCCACTTCATGTAACAGTACATATCCCCCCAAAATACTCAGCTTGCCCGAACCCTAGCCCAGTGATCTAGGAACCAAATACTACTCTTTTGCAAAAGCAATCTAGCATAGCAATAAAATTGCTACTAATTACATTGTGCTATATTCATAGATCCAGGGCCTTGCTCAGTCATCATCAGAGAATCTTTTTATTACAGGGGTGGGAACAAATAGAATGCCAAAGCCCAAAAATGTGCAGAAATTAAATATCTATCTTGGGACACTCAGTCTTAAATGGGAAGTCTCTATCAGATTCCTCTCCTCAGGGCTCAGAAAACCTTGCATAAGAGGAAGCAGTAAGATTTGAATAGCCAGAGGGATGGAGCACACCAAGAAAACATGTCCTTCTAAACAAGTAAGTATGAATATACATAAAAGTCATAGAGACTGTGGCAGCATATACAGAGCCTGCACTAGTCTGCATCAGATGGGGTCTCAGTGCTGATAGAATAATTTGACATGAATTATCTCCAATTGATTATCAATAAATAAAGGAAAATAAAGCAGTTTTTGCCAATGGAGTCTCACTGGGATACAAAACATTCTTAAGAGCAGGTTCTGTTTCCAATAGTAAATGTCCAACATAAAAGGGACTCAATGGATATTTGTAGGTGCTATGTGTCCTAATGTTTTCTCGGGGCATTTATTAATTTTTATTTTAATTTATACCATTTTTGTGGTTAGCATATATATTTTGGCTTCCAAATTGTGCTTTTATGAGAATTCTTCATGTAGGAACACTTATGTCTCCATGTCTATATGTCTTTATTGTATTTTTTCTTTGACTCTTTCCCTTCTGTTTTTTTTTTCCATCTTGTTATACT
Organism: Cricetulus griseus; assembly: GCF_003668045.3. NCBI lineage: Eukaryota > Metazoa > Chordata > Mammalia > Rodentia > Cricetidae > Cricetulus > Cricetulus griseus. Next base: position 235,831,049 of record NW_023276807.1, on the reverse strand, counting down.
TTATTATGATTTTTAGTGCCTGTTTTCTAAGGAAAGACAGAAAGAGAGTGAAAGGATACTGATTAGAGGAGAGGTAAAGACGATCTCAGAAGAGTTAGGTAAGGGAAAACCTTAGTAATTGTATACGAAATGGAAGCCACTTTCAAAAAAACAAAAAGAAGAGAGGAAAACAGCAAACATCTTTCTACAACTTGAAGGGTTACTTTGACATTAATAATCATTTTGAAATACTGTGTTGCAACTACTTTTCAGCAATGGAGTAATTGCTTTCCTGTGTGTGCCTCAAGTTAGACCTGTCAATTATAAAACTTAAAATCCTTGAATTGTCCACAAATAAGGAAACATTAGCTTGCATAGAGTGTCTGCCACCTAATATCTAAGCCAGAATAACATGAATTGCTCAACATCATATAGTTGCAGAATAAGAATTTTTACTCAAAACTCATAATTTATACACGTATTTTTAAAGTAATAAATATTTTCCTACTGCCACATTCCCATTAAATGTATCTGAAGCCTTTAGTTGTTTTTGACTTTTCATAGTTAAGAACTGCAGCATACATAACTTTATTCAAGCCCATATCTATCCTTGTAGACCAAAACCAAAGTATATTATATATGGATCTTTTAAATTAAAGGACATTATTATCACTGTTTGTCTGCATCTATGAAGGTACAGGAATCCCTTAAACTTTCTGTGGGGTTAGCATGCACAAATTTGTTATGAGGTAGTTTAGTTACAAAAACATATTCACGTTACATATAGAAAACAAAGGTTTTCCACTGATAATAATAGTTTGTTATAAAGAATTCTCAAAAATAATAACGACCAAAAGAAATTATAATCCTGACTCTTTAAAGTATCTGAGTATTATGACCATATAAAATATGTAAATAAACTTACATATCTGGTCCTACTAGGTATGAGTGTATCAGTAATCAGAGAAATGGCTGACTTGATAATTACTGCAGTTGTTTAAAATTGATGAAAAACATTTGTAATTAGTAATTATTTGTAATCATTGACATTCCACAGCATTATTAGTTTACCAATTTTGACAAAATAGTGTAAAACATATATCTATATATAATGGTATGTTTTTAATTAGTTTTTTTTTTGCATTGTAACTATATAAGCAATCTTTAAATGATCTAAAATGAATAAAATTAACATAAAATTAACAAATCATGCAAGAAATCTAAGAAACACACACCCATCCACCTCCCCACCCCCCCACACACACTTGTACAAATTGGTGAACAGTCCTTGAAGACATGTTTCTTTATCTTACAAATTGAAAACTTAATAGATAAACTCAGGCGAATGTCCTTTCTTTTGGAGCATTACAACTTGTAGTAAGTGCCTACTATTGACCAGTATATCATGTGTATTATTGCCAGAGAATGAGACCCAAATTCAAATCATATTTTCCAAATTTTAATTTTGGAGCTTCTCACAAAAACCTAATTTCTTTAGCTAATAATAGAGATATTTTCTACAAAGAACTGTAAAAGTTTACCCTATTTGTTTTGTTTGTTTATATAGGATGTATTGTTAGAAATAATAATAACCATAATTTTTCTATACTGATTTATTCCACATAAACAATTATCGACTCTCAGTATTGTAATCACCCAATTTGTCTACTATGTCTTCTAAAGGATCATATTCTGTAAGAACAACCACTGCTTGGAGTACTGCAGATGAATTATGGAGTTGTAACTATGCAGAGAGGGAAACTACTGAGTCAGAATATCACATTACCATGAAAGTAATAACGGGGAAAGAGCATAGTGGTCAGTATTTTTTTGTTTTGCTTACTTGGAAACAAATATGGGCCATTCTGTAAACAGTAACTGAACACCTATATAAATTTGCCAGCTTTATCTCTGTTTTTAGAATCCTAAGAGAGAATTAAAAGAGTGCCTTATTCTCTTTCAGTTGTCTAAGATTAAATTGTTATCAGAGCTAACAAATAAATTAAAAGTAAGAAAATTGCCTCAACAGCAAAGTTTATATGTGATATGAAAAAAGTGTGCCCTGTGGTCCCTACCCTCTCTTGAGAGTCTATAATAATAATGAACTTCAGATGTAATGTCCTTTAACCAAGAAATGGGATAGGATTCTAAGCTTCTTTAAAATTTATTTTTCTATAAATCTTATTTGTTTCACTAAGAAACATACAAGCACAGTGCTCAGCTGAAAATGAAAGCAGTATTTTACAATGATGTGTACCAGTAATACTCAGTTTAAAAAGTCTGAGGCATCCAGCATGTGATTTGTTTGAATAATAGAAAACACCTTCACAGTAATAAAATGTAGATCTGAACTGAACAACTTTGTTATTTGCCTTGTAGAGTTACAGATACTAGAATATATATCTTGCATGAATAAGTCTTGCTCATATTAAGCAAGGGGGTGGAGCTTGCTTCCATATAGAAATTGCTTGCATCTTTATGTTGCATTCACATCTTTAAAACATCAAGGATAATCTGTAAAATATTATTAAATTACTGAAAATCCCATTTGCTGACAGGTAAAGAAGGACTTATAATAGTATTCAAAAGACAAAATCAAATGTTGCTTCTCACTTCAAGCTACTTTTCCTCTTAAATAAAAATTCATCTATAGTTTGTAAAATAACAAAGTACTGTCATTGAAATGCTCTTGCATTCCCTTAAGGAAGGCTTAAATTTCATTTTAAGAAGAAAGATTTCTACAATTTGTGTTTTAAACATTTAGACAACCACGGACCTTTAGTGGAACTTTGCATTGAACATTTCCATGTGCAATGTTGATCACAGTTCTCTGACACATCAATTAAACATGCCCACTTCCATTAGTTTGGGAAGCAATTTCAAGTAGAAGCAAGAAAAGTCTCTCAGAAGACAAATTGGAATTTTCTAAAAATTTTGTCAAATTTAATATGGGTTGCATATGAGAAACCCATCCATGCAAAAATGTGCAAAGATAGATGATATCTAAATTTTATGATATAATAGTATACAGATTACTATATATATATATATATACATATATATATATATATATATATGCACAACCAAATCGTCAATATGAACTTCACAGTTAAAATTTTTGTGTTTCCAAGTTGAAATGTCATTATATATTTCTAAAGTAAAGTACAATATTTACTTTTGCTTTACATGTATATGTTAATATTAATTAATTAAATTTACATTATGAAAACTGTTAAGTAGACACATTTCACTAAATCAATTTATTCATTTTGTCATTCTTTCCTGTTGTTTGTTTGTTTGTTTTTTAATTTTAATTAGAAAGAACAATATTTTACATGTTAATCCCAGGTCCCTCTCCCTTCCCTCCTCTTATGCAAAACCCAACTACACCCACCCCCATGCAGTGCAGAGTGCAAAGGTGAGCTGACTCAGCCCCTGACTTGGGTCCAACTTCCTTCCTGTTTTTATCATGGGATTCTATTACCAATCATAATGAAAGTTCATGCTTAAAGTTTCACCCCAGTGTTCCATGAAAGTATAAACCATGTTTGAGACAATTTGAAAATTTTCAGCATTAAACAGAGAGGTAGATTTCCTCAGGTGAAGTATGTATCCAAAAATTGTTCCAGATAGATGGAAGTAGTCCCTAACACCACAAATCTGAAACTATGAGTTAAATAAAAGTTTAAATGGAGAAAACTGTACCAAGAGCATCATTTCCACCAAGGGTAGACATGTGTATAACCTTCAGCTTTTATAAACACTAATATGGATAAAGGGAAAATGGTTTTCTGGTTTGGAGAGACTCTATAGTTTGGAAAACAAACAAAAGGGTAAATTGAAAAAATCATATCTAAATGACCTGGTTTTACTATAAGATAACCTAGTAAGGAAAATTTTTTTCCAGATTTTTTTTATTTGAATTAGAAACAAGATTGTTTTACATGACAATCCCAGTTCCCTTCTCCCTCCCATCCGCCCCTACAATGCCCCCCAACTAAAACCCTTCCTATCACATATCCTTTCTGCTCCCCCTGGATGGTGAAACCTTCCATAAAGTGGCATCAGAGTCTATTGTATTCTTTGGGATAGGGCTTAGGCCCACCCCCATGTGTCTTGACTCAAGGAGTATTCTTCTATGTGGTTTGGGCTCACAAATTCCACACCTATGCTAGGGATAAATACTGAACTATTACAGGAGGTCCTGTAGATTTCCAATGTCTCCTCACTGAAACCCATGTTCCTGGGGTCTGGATCAGTCCCATGCTGGCATCCTAGCTATCAGTCTGGGGAACAAGAGTTCCCAGATGTTCAGGTCAGATGTTTATGTAGGTTTCACCAACTTGGTCTAGACTCCTTTGCTCTTCGATCATCTGCATCTGGATTCCAGTTCAGTTCAGTGATTAGTTGTGGGTGTCTGCTTCTACTTCCCCAGCTGCTGGATGAGGGCTATCGGGTGGCATATAAGTCAGCCATCAATCTTATTAACCGGGGAGGGCATTTAAGGTAGCCTTTCTACTGTTGCTTAGATTGTTAGCTGATGTCATCTTTGTAGCTCTCCAGACATTTCCCTAGTGCCTGGTTTCTCTGTAAACCTAAAATGTCCCCCTCTATTATGGTATCTGCATTCTTGTTATCTTCTATTCTTCCTGTGACTCAACATTTCTGTTCCCTCATATCCTTTGCATTCCTGCTCTTCTCCCTTTCTCATTCTCCTACCTCCCTCTCCCCTCTTCCTGTGCTCACAATTTGCTCAGTGTATCTTGACCATTTCCCCTTTTCTAGGAGACCATGTATGTCTCTCTTAGGGTCCTCATTTACTAGCTTCTCTGGAAGTGTGGATTGTAGTCTGATAATTCTTTACTCTATGTCTAAAATCCACATAAGTGTGAGTACATACCATGTTTGTCTTTTTGTGATTGGTTTACCTCATTCAGAATGGTTTCTTCTACTTCCATCCATTTTCCTGTACATTTCAAGATTCCATTGTTTTTTCTGCTGAGTAGTACTCCATTGTGTAAATGTACAACATTTTCTTTATCCATTCTTTGGTTGAGGGGAATCTAGGCTGCTTCCAGTTTCTGGCTATTACAAATAGTGCTACTAAGAACATCGTTGAAAAGATGTTCTTGTTGTGTGACTGTGCTTCTTTTGGGTATATGCCTAAGAGTGGAATTGCTGATAAACACCTTCAGCAAATTGGCAGGATACAAGATTAACTCAAAAAAATAATCAGTAGCCCTACTATATATGGATGATAAATGTGCTGAGAAAGAAATCAAAAAAACATCATCCTTTACAACTGCCACAAACAACATAAAATACATTGAAGTAATGATAACCAAAAAAGAGAAAATCTTATAGGAGCTACCTCATGTAGTGTGTAGTGAAATAGTGATCTAATGGACTGTCCAGGGCAGTGGAAAGTTGGAAAGATGGGAAGGCAAAAAGATATTTGACTATGATATATTGGCATAAGAAGGCCTGTTCTACTATACCACATTAAACAGTATTTCAAAATGTTCAATTAGGGTTGGGGAGATGGCTCAGACTGTTAAGTGTTTTCTTTGCAAGATTAAGATCTATGTTCATACCTCCAGCACTGATGAAAACCTGGGCATAGGGATACCACCTGCAATGCCAGCTCTGGTGTAAAGGAGAAAAGTGTTATCTACAGAGTATGGTATCAGTAAAGACCAGGTTCACAAGAAACCCTGTCTCAAATATGGTGGGAAGAAATGGTGGAAGGCACACCTAAATTACATCCCTGGCTGTAGGTCTTTACCTGACTCCGTACTGGTAATTCACCCTTTATCTGGCCTTCAGATGAGTGTACACACAATCATTTATGCTCAAATGCATGCTCGCATGTGTGCGCGTGCATGCACGCACACACACACACACACACACACACACACACACACACACACACACACAAATACACAATCCCACACAGAAGCTTCAAGAAAAATTCTTGAGTGTTTTCACTATGAGAAGTGACAAGCTACACATTTTAACTTAATTTTTACCTGACTTAATTTGTATTCAACGCATGCTTTTTACTGTGTATACAGTCCTTATGTTTCAGTTAGAATAAATTTAATTTAAAAACAAAAAACTTATTTTATTATTCTTTTGTTTTTAAACAATTCCAAATATTATTAATTTTTATGTCTATCTTTTACTAGATTGCTCTTAGTTGCTCTGACATCCTAATCATATTAGAAGATGGTGGTCAATTTCAAATTCTGTTTCTATGTAAAAAAGTAATTATCTCTCACCTATTCTCTATATTTTATTTATTTTCACTTTTTGAACAAATGAGTACAAATCTGAGATACTTCATTTATTTGCAGTTCTGTCCATTACCCCATCACAGAAAGTTTTATACCTTGACTCCTATTCCTAAGATTTCTGGATTGAATGAATAAACTGGCAGATATTTTTCATACATTGCATACCTGAGACACTACCACATGGTCCTTTGCTATTCTCAGGTTGACCATTTTGTGAGATGCCTGGGCTCACAGCCAGGCCATTCACACCATTGGTAGCAAAAGCAATTCAAGCCTGAATGAAGTCTATGCAAAAATCAACAAGGGTCATTTCATTTTAAATTGATAATCTGCTTTTGTATGGCATGTTTATCATGTCTGTGTAATAAGACATAATACATACATATGATGAATGTATAATCTTGCATACTACAATATATTTCATATTACACCACTATTTACAATATAAGTTTTATTATATTGGGAGGGAGATTGCAAGAACAGAGGTTGGATACAAAGGGCCTGGGGGATAAATGGAGTCATGCTGCACAATATGAAATCACAAAAAGTAAATAAATAGTAAAAATAAACTGTATCTATGTCATCACATAGCATATATGTTTAGAAACCTTTATAACTGTCCCAGATTTTTCACCCCAAGACGTGCCTGATGTTTCTCAAGGGTTATCTTACTTTATTTACCTTGGAAAAATCTTCACATCTCCTACTTAAAAGTCCCCACCTGTGTACAGGCATAGGTAAAGACTCTTTTTTCTGTTTGCAACAGCTTCAGAAACTTTTATATAGACAACTTACCATTTGACATAACAATAAAGTATTCAAAAAATTCTTCTGAGTCTCCGTTTGTCCTCCCTTGCATTTACGACCTCTATATTCATTGGTTTAGACATGTTTAGTAGCCTCTCTGATTAACTTTTGAATTAAATATTTACATAATTCTCCCAACTGCTTCATCCAGCATTGTCTCTTCTGCCACCCATTCCCTCTGAAGGTCATTACTTCTTTTTATTTAATTATTATAATTACTACATATATAGGCATACAAATAGTGTTGTTCATATGTGTGTGTTTAAGGCTGACCACTTGTGATTGAACAGTCTATCAGAGGCTTGTCCCTGGAGAAACTAATTCCCCTTCTCTCAGCAGCCATTATTTCACTTTAGCTTTTCATGTCACTATAGGACTTAGTAGAGTTTCTTCTAACCATGTTTAAGTCTTATGAAGTGATTTAAGTAAACCCTCCCCGCAAATGCCATAGAGTATTATGTTTAATTGCTAGGTCCTCTCTTAGTAGAATTCTTTGTGGAAAATGAGGTGGTGTAAATTTTCTGTAATAGGTGTGTTTGGATGAGTAGGTTTGTCAGTGGTATGGACTTTGAGGTTTGAAAGCCCATTCCAGGCTGTTTCTCTTCCGGCCTGGTACCTGCAAATCAGTAAGTAAAGTTCTTAGCCTCTTTTCTAGCATCAAGTCTGCCTGCCTGCAAGTGGTCATAACTGATGATAATAGCTTAACCCTTTGAAACAGTAAGCAATCAATGCTTTCTTCTATACTTTGGCTTGGTCATGGTTTCTATTCATAGCAATAGAACAGAAACTATATCTTATTTAGGTAATTATATTGTTATGATCTCATAGGTATACCAGTCCCATCATGTCTAGAATGTCCTATAGCAGACAACTTGCTCTTACATTATTCTCACCCTTGCTTCCACAATGTAAGTGAAAGGTTCATGTTGTAGATGCATCAATTTTGACCAATTGGGGATTTCTTTTATGGTCTCTTGTGTGCAGTAAAAATAAACTACTTGAGGAGGGTGGCATTTACACACATATGTGGGTATAAAGATAAAATTTAGAATGCAGATGGAAAATGTACTGGTTTAGGAAAGCGACTGTTGTATGTTTTCTAGGTTCCAGAATCTCACCAGCTATAGGTGTGTTAACAGTACCAGACTTGAAAAATCCTTCATTTTTATTTTATTTTTTTTAAAAAACTTATTTTACATACCAATCCCAGTTCCTGCTCCCTCCTGTCATTCCACTTCACCCACAATCTGCCCCTCATCCACTCCTCAGAGAGGGTGAGGCCTCCCATGGTGGATCATCAAATTCTGTCTCATCATTTGGGACAGGACTAAGAGCCTCCCTCCTGGATCTAGGCTGAGCAAGGTATCCCTCCAAAGGGCATGGGTTCCAAAGAGCCAGTTCATGCACTAGGGATCAATACTGCTTCCACTGCCATCATCCCCAGAGATTGTCCAATCTGCCCAAATGTCACCCACATTCAGGTGGCCCAGTTTGGTCTCATACAGGTTCTCAGATGTCATTGTAGAGTCAATGAGCTCTCACTTGCTTGGGTCAGCTGATTCTGTGGGTTTCCCCAATATGGTCTTGACTCCTTTGCTCATATTATCAAAACTCCAGGAGCTCAGACCAGTGCTTAGCAGTGGATCTCTACATCTGCTTCCATAAGTTACTGGATAAAGGCTCTATGGTGGTAATTACATTAGTCATCAATCTGGTTATAGGGAAAGAGCATTTAAAGTACCCTCTCCACCCTTGCTTAGATACTTCCTTGGGGTCCTGGGAATTTTCCTAGTACTATGTTTCTCATTAACCCTATAACTGTTCCTTCTATCGAGGGATCTCTGTCCTTGCTCTCCATTTATGTCCTTCATCCCCAAATTCCTTCTTTTTTATAAATTTTATTTAAGTTAGAAAAAATCTTATTTTACATATCAATCCCAGTTCTCCCTCCCTCCCCTTCTCCCATGCTCCCCACCAAACCCCCATCCCATCCCCAATCCACTCTCCAAGGAGGGTGAGGGCTTCCAAGAAGGATCATCAAAATCTGTCAAGTCATACGGGGCAGAGCCTAGACCCTCCCCTGTGTATCTAAGCTAAGAAAGTATGATTCCATGGGGAATGGGGTCCCAAAGTTGGTTCCTGAACTAGGGATACTTCCTGGTTCCACTGCCAGAGTCCCCATAGACTTGCCCAGTCCTCCTGGCTGACATCCACATTCAGGGGGACTGGTTTGATACTATGTTGGTTCCCCAGCTGTCATACTGAGGTCAATTAGTTCCCACTTGTTCAGTTCAGCTGTTTCTATGGGTTTTCCAAGCATGGTCTTGACTTGATCCCTTTGTTCATCACTCCTCCCTCCCTCAACTGGATTCTAGGATTTTGGCTCAGTGCTTAGTTGTGGGTCTCTGATTCTACTTCCATCAGCTACTGGATGAAGGCTGTATGATGGCATTTAAGGTAGTCATCATTGTCATTATAGGGGAAGGGCACTTAAGGTAGCCTCTCCACTATTGCTTAAAATCTCAGTTGGGGCCATCCTTGTGGATTTCTGTACAATTCCATTCAGCATTTGCTATAAGAGAAATGCAAATCAAAACACTTCCGAGATACCATCTTATACCCATCAGAATGGCTAAAAAATCAAGAGCACCAATGACAGTTTCTGCTGGAAAGGATGTAGGGAAAGGAGAACACTCCTCCACTGCTGATAGGAGTACTAACTTGTATAGCCACTTTGGAAATCAAAATGGAGATTTCTCTAGAAAATGGGAATCACTCTACAACACTCAACACTCTACAACACTACAACACTCAACAATTCTACTCTTAGGCATATACCCAAAAGATGAACATTCATACAACAAGGACATCTGTTCAACTATGTTCATAGCAGCATTATTTGCAATATCCAGAACCAGGAAGTAACTAGATGTCTCTCAATCGAAGAATGGATAAAGAAAATGTGGTACATTTAGACAATGAAGTACTACTCAGCAGAAGAAAACAATGAAATCTTGAAATTTTCAGGCAAATGGAAGAAACTAGAAGAAACCCTCCTGAGTGAGGTAACCCAGCCACAAAAAGACAAACATGGTATGTACTCACTAATGAGTAATATGAATATTAGACATAGAGCAAAGGATTACCAGCCTGCAATCCACACTGCCAGAGAAGCTAGAAGAGAGGAAGGATCCTAAGATAGACAGACAGATATAGCCCCATGTTGAAGGTGAAAGGGACAAGATCTCCTGAACAAATTGGAAGCATGGTGGAGGGGGTGGTAGGTAGGAGAAAGAGGAGTGGGGGAGTGTGGAGAACATGAGGGATCAGGAAGATTGATTTGGTAGCTGAATAGAGGAGAGCAAGAAAAGAGATACAACAGAGGGATCCATTGTAGGTTTAAAGAGAATATTCCTTCTTTTTAAAAGGCCTTAATTCCAATTAGACAGTTGCTGACATCCCCGGAAATGTAATGTTTACCATTGTATCCTTGTGAATATATCTTTGTGCTGGTCATTGTGGATATGGGTTTTAGAGCTGAGTGGTTGTGAGGGTTTGAAAAAGAATGAGCCCCATTGATTCATATATTTGAAAGTTTAGTCTTCAGATAGTGGCACTATTTGAGAAGCATTAGCAGGTATGGCCTTGTTGGAGTAGATGTGGCCTTATTAGAGAAAATATGTCACTGGGGCTGATGGGGCTGATGTATCAAGGGACCAAACCAGACCCAGTGTCAGTCTCTCTTCATGCTGCCTGATGACTGAGATGTAGAATTCTCATCTAATTCTCCAGTATCATGTGGTCCTCGGTGTTGACATGGTCAGTGCAATCATGACAATAGACCAAATCTTTGAAACTGTAAGCAAGCCCCAATTAACTGCTTGATTTTATAAGATTTCCCTGAATCAATGTGTCCTCTCCACAGCAACAGAACACTTAATAAGTCAGTGGCACCATTAACTCATTTTCTTCCTGGGAGGTTTGGATAGCACCTTCCAATACAATGAGAATTCATCCTCAGAGAGAAGTTTTCCACGTCCAAATCATTTGGTATCCTTTACCAATGTGCTCTAACCTTCCTATTCTGAGAGGCAATCAAGGACAATAGCAAGAGACTATTGCTTTCGGAGTTTCATGGATGCACACTTATTATGAACAACCCAAACAGAGGGTTCCTATGCCTGGCAAGGGGATTTTGTCAGACAGTCCATGTCACATGGGGGAGCAATTATCATAATGTGTGCTGTAACTCTATTTGTATATTGTGTGTGCATATATATGTATATATATGTATATATGTGTATATAGCTTAAATGTACATGTATTAATATATATATAAGATTAAGCATATTTCCTCAAAATTAAAGATTTTTTAATAAATAAAGTTACACCATTGCCCCCATTCTGCTCCTTTCTCTCCTTCTCTTCCCATGTAATCACACAGATCTCTCATAATTCATGGTCCTTTCTTTTTTAACCATATTTGTTACATATCTATTGATAAATTTATAAATAAAACCTGGTAAATCCATTCAGTGTTGCCTGCATGTGTGTGTTTATAAGGCTGACCTGTTGATGCTTGGTAACTCATCTATCACTATGGGTTGTTCTATTTATTGTGACATCCATTCAGCTCACAAGCACTTTTTCTTTGTACATTGAATATGTACATATATTCATATGAGTATATGTATAAAAGTACATGATATATATATATATATAAAGTAATATGTACAACAACCCCTTCATATCTTCATCTTTCAAGCATTCAACTATTATTAGTGACTTTGATAATTTAATTTACATTATAAATGTTATGCATATTTTTACTGCTCATTGGAGATATTTAACAAGAGATATAGGTTTTTAGCCTCACTTTTGTTAACTCATTATGTAGGGCTTCTTTCTCTTATTTTTTGTTTATTTTTGATGTTGTATTTTAACTACATTTCTCACTTTCCTTTCCTCCCTCCATCCACACTCTCCTCTAAAACAGCCATCCCTGTGTCTGTGCCAATTCTTGCCTCTCTTTTCATCAATATTTATGGCATGCATGTTTTTATATATAAGAAACATTTATATATTAACAAATATAACATTTTGAGTCCACATAATGTTATATGCATGTATGTTGTCAAGGCTGACCTTTTGGCATCAATTGATGTGCTCTTCTTGGAAGATATCCAGTTCTTCCACTCCCATTTTTACTAAGTCAACTGTCATTCTTTGTGTAGAGTTGAGGCCTTATGGGCTTTTCTCCATTCTGGTATCTTCTATGGTGTCCTCTTTGTTCAGCTCATGCTTGGATGATCATGTGGCCAAGACTTTACAAGTATAGCTTTCAAGGTTACATGTAGACACAATTTTATATCAAATTCCATGATCATTAGTCTCTTACAGTATTATTTCCATAATATTTACTGGGTCTTAGGTACAGTAGTGTGTTATAAATACATCATTTGGGGCTCAGCTTCACAACTCTATATATTGATTGAGTGGTGTTCTGTAGCAGTGTTCATCTGTTGCAAAGATGAGGTTTCTTGATGAGGAATAAAGATTATACTTATCTTTGAGTATAAAGACAAATGTTTATAGATTGCTTTTAATGGATATGCTGGTTTAGCATTTTTTTATTGTATATTCTCCTTTAATAAGTGGGATTTCGCTATCCCTGATTAGTTAACTATGATTCCAGTAACAAGAATGGATTTTCTCTCTTTGAACAGATAAGTCCAAATACAGAACCCCTGGTAAACTACAAAATATGTTTCATTCCTTCACCATTAGTGTTTTCATGTCATGCTGGTAATGGCTGTGGTTCATAGGTATCCTAGCTAGGTAGGACTATTGGTTGCTTCTCTCCTTTGGAAGTTTGAATAGTGCTATCAGGTACTATGAAAGCAGGTTCTCAGGAATGGGACATTCAGTTCAGTTCCAGCTCAGGGTCCTCTATACGCTCTTTTAGAGTGCATGGTGTCTTCAGCAATAGAAACTTACCTACAACCTCTATGGGATAAGCAAGAGCAACAGTAAAAGGCTGTATGGTTTGGGAGTCTCTCAGACAGCCCTAACAAAACTCAAAAGATATTTCTCATGTATGGTATTTAGTTTCTGTTTACATGGTCTTTGACTCTTAGGGGAAAACCTCAACAAATATAAGAAAAGTTCCTTAAATCTGTTTATGTATATTAATGCATGGAATTATTTTTAGGTAAATAGTAATGTGATTTCCTGTGACTTTTCCAGCAACAAATATTGTTATGTAACTGCCCTCCCTCCTTCTCCTGTATTTTCTCCCTCCCTTTTCCCAACAAATTAAATATATTCCACTATTAATTTTACCTTTTTTTCTATATTAGCCTTCCTCCCCAAGAGTGTTGCATTACTTTTTTTATATAAAACACTATGTAAATGATATAGTTAACCTGGAAAATTTAAACCACATATTTTAATATCCTTCTCAATGTTCAGTTTCACTATTACATAAAAATTAGAACAAATTAATACTAGAGCTTTACATAGGGCACAAAATTAATTAGCACTAATAAAGATTTAATGTTTACATGGTAATACAAGTACAACTGGACAATTAATTGTTAATATGAATGGACCGCTCAAAAAACCATTATGCTTGTGTGGGCTGAGTATGAGAGGAAATGAGCTAGGCTAAATCATCTTCCATGAAACTTTTCATTGGATAATTTAAATCAGAATTTATGTTAGAAATATGTCCATATAATATATATGCTACATAAATTATGTGTAATGTGTATTATGTGCAATATATGCACATTTTTTCCTCTATGCATTTGGGTATCTATCACATATTAATCATAAATATAAGATTCTATACATGCATGCAATTAAGAAGATTTTTAATTTTGTATTTTTAGTAGAATATCTATGAGAGATTAAGTTTATAGTGTGGTAATATTACTTATAAATACACATGATACTTTTTTAAAAGAAGCATAGAAAAGCTCACAATATTAGGAGAACTGCCATCTGTTAGACAGCACTAGGAAGTTAACTAAAATTTTCATTGAAAAATTATGTTACCTTCAAGATAAAAATTAGAATAGTTCACCTTAAATATCAAAAATGGAATATTCCATCTTATTATGATTATTTAAGAAACACGTTCTGCTAACTTAAATACTTGAAATATGCTTTTGGATTGTGGAACTTTAGGAGCACTACAGGTTACCTGGAAATACTCATGTATCCTTACTAATGGATCAATAAATAAGTGACAAATTTATTGTTAAAAATATAAAATTATAAACACAGCTGTTCCATCTATGTTTCAAATAAAAAATAAGTTAAAAATTCCAGCATTTTACTCTACACTAAATCACTATTAAGAAAAATATAAAGCAAAATTAATGCTTCTTTGTGAGAAATAGGCAAACCAAAAGATAAAGTTCTGCTATTATAAATATCTACAGTGCCGTTTAATGCTTATGTAACTAATGTGGTCATAGACCAAGAATCATCAAATAAATAGTATTTAGTCTTTGCTGTTATTACCAGAACATAATAAATGGAAAAATATAAAATGGAAAAGTCATGGACCACTCTGAATTAAACTTTAGTGAACAAATTAAATAGATGAATAAAGAATACTAGTTGTTTCTTTTTCTTTCTTCCAAATCCAGACTTCTTTTTGGCTTCCCATGGACATTTATAGATTTTATGTGAATTTATAAGTAATTCCTTAAAAACTATTTAATCTATTTTAAAACAACATAGCATCTATATTTTTAATATTTAGACATATAGCCACTCAAATATTTTCTTATTTCAAAATATGTGCTGTTAGAGAAGCAACTATCAAACATTGTTGAGATCAATTTTAGTTACTTGTTAAATTTGCACTCTCAATTTATAATGTTATTTCATTAATCTCAAATGTATTTTAAAGAATTAATTTAGTGTAGCAATTAAGTGTTTTAAGCACTACAATGTATATTAATTTAATATAAACTGATAAATGAATTTTATGAAATGTAGTTGACAAAATCACAAAACATTCTATTACTATATTAATAAAATTATATCTAATAACAAAATTACACACACACACACACACACACACACACACAGGTATACAGACACACAGAACCAAGGGACAAGGAAAATAAAGCAGATCGCCATTCAAATTTCACATTATCAGAGATCTTTTCACTCTGTAGAAATAAAATAGAGATGGGATATAAAATGAAATGAATCACTTACTGTTCTATCTACAAAATTGTAGTTCTGGTTAACTCCTCAGTTCAAAATAATTCAGAAAGAGAAGAAAAGATAACTACATGCACAAATCTATGTGAGTTTCCATATGAACTCTGAGCAATTTTAAAAATAATGTATATCCTAACAACGAAGCTATAAGAATCAAGAAAACATCCACGAGGAAAAAAAGATCAGAATCAGGTTGCTATATATGAGTTCCCTTCTGTGATTTATCAGCTTCCTCATTCTTGTTGCCTTCTTCACTCTCCATGATGCTCCATTTTCTTAAATTTGAATTATTCCTACTGTTAACTACTTTTTGCTTCTTACTAACATTCTTTCTAAACCAAAATGTGGGAAAATACATCACATCCGAGATATGAGTTGTACTGATAAGATTCAGCATCAAGGACTGGAGAGACGGCTCAGCCATCAAAGACTAGGCTCACAAAAAAAAAAATATATATATATATATATATATATATATATATATATATATAGATTCAGCATTAAACAGTAGCAAAAATAGCCTTATTCTCCTCTAAATTATGTTAACAATGGTGTCTGTTCTCAGAAATCAGGGGAACACTGTTGATTTAAGTAAATTGTGGAATTGCATTGGAACTAGCACTTGTAGACCAGCCTGGTCTCAAACTCACAGAGATCTGCCTGCCTCTGCTTCCCTAGGGCTGGGATTAAAGGATTGCAACACCAATGCCCTGCTGATAGATAATTAAGAAAGTGCTCAACATCCTTAGCCATCAGGAAAATGCAAATCAATACAAGTCTGAGATACCATCTTACTCCTGTCAGAACAGCTAAAATCAAAAACACCAATGAGTTTATGCTTGAGAGGTTGTGGATAAAAGGGAACACTCCTCCACTGCTGGTGGGAGTGCCAACTCATACAGGCACTTTGGAAATCAGTATGGAAATTCCTCAGGAAAGTGGGAATCAGTCTACCATAAGATCGAGCAATTCCAGTCTTCGGCATATAACCAAAAGAAGCACATTCATACAACAAGGACATCTGTTCAACCATGTTCATAGCAGCATTATTTAATAGACAAAACCTGAAATCAACCTAGATGCCCCTCAACTGAAGAGTGGATAGAGAAAATGTGGTACATTTACACAATGCAGTACTACTCAGCTGAAAAAAAAATACAGTGGATTTGCAGGCAAATGGATGGAACTAGAAGAAACCATCATGAGTGAGGTAACCCAGTCACAAAAAGACAAACATGGTATGTACTCACTCATATATGGATTTTAGACAATTAGCAGGGTATTGCCAGCCTATAATCCCCCAGGCAAAGAGTCTGGGAAACAGGGAGGACTATAAGAGAGACATTCATGGTATTCCAGAGGAAGGGAATGGGAGCATGAGGGAGGGAAGAGGGAACTGGGAGGGGGGAGGGGAAAGGAGGACATGGGGAGCAGGAGGTTGAGTTGGGGGAAGAATAGAGGAGAGCAGGATGAGGGATAGCAAAATAGAGGGAGGCATTATAGGTTTGAGGAGAGACCAGGCACTAGGGAGATTTTCAGAGATTTAAAGGGATTACACCAACTGGCAATCTAAGCAATAGTGGTGAGGCTACCATAAATACTCCTCCTAATAATGAGATTGATGACTAACTTACATGAAGTCCTAGAGCCTCCATCCAGTGGCTGATGGAAGCAGACAGACAGCCAGAGATAAACAATGAATTGAACTCCTGGGACCCAGTTTCAGAGAGTGAGCAAAGGGGTCATGACTGTGCTGTTGAAACCCACAGAAACAGCTGGCCTGACCAAGGAGGATATCAAGGACCCCAGACTGATGGCTGAGAGGCCAGCATGGGACTGATTCAGACCCCCTGAATGTGAGTGACAGTGAGGAGGCCTGGGCAATCTATGGTGCCTCAGGTAGCAGATCAGTATTTATTCCTGGTGTACAAATGGATTTGGGAGGCCATTCCACATGGAGGGATACTATCTCAGCCTGGGCACATGGGGGAGGGCCTATTCCCTGCCCAGGATGATATGACAGTCTTTGGAGATCCTTCAGGGAGGGCCTCACCCTCCCTGGGGAGAGGAGTGGGGATTGGGTGAGGGGGTTAGTGCAGTTGGTAGGGGCTGGGGAAGGAGACCATGGAGAGGGAACTGGGATTGACATGTTAGACAAGCTTCTTCTTTATTTAAATAAATTAAAAAATAAAACAATACAAAAATTTGCATTTGAAATTAAACTTGGTGTAGAAAAACAAACATAAATGCTGTGACTGTATTTTCAGTTTTCTAATAAATAAGGATCATAAGTAGGCATGAGCAGTTACAATGAAGTTAGATTGTTTTGTTTTATGAGTCTGAATGAAGAACAGATTACAATTTCAAGGAGGAATGTATTTAAATACAAACATAAATAGAAAGGGAGTAACAATACAAAGTCACACCCCAAGTATCTAGATTCACATATTTTCTGGGTTTATTATCATTAGTCTTCCAAAGCCTATTTTAATATTAATATGCTCCTTATAGTGATAGAAAAAAGGAATTTTAGATATTTGTGGAATATAAATTAATTTAAATTAAATTCTGAGAGGTCAACAGGGTTGCCAATTTAGATGCCAAAAGAACCAGTGTGTCTAGACATAAAGAACAAATTTAGAGTACTTTTTCAATATGCAAACTTTCTGTCTAATTAAGGTTCATTTTAATAAAGAAAATTCATTTTCAACGAATAATTATCTCTAGTATTCTCTATTTTTATATTTCATTAAACAGAGAACTTTCTAAAAGAAAATATGAATTAACTCTTAATATTATTTATTTTAAAAACTACAGGAATTTTGATATATCAGGATTACAGATTTATGATTGGTTCCTAAATATTGTAATTAACACAAAATCATGAGTAATAACCATGGAGTCCAATGATAAATATTATAAAGGGAAGGCTATTAGTTTATACTTCTGAAGTGATAGCATTACCATCTTTTTTCTCCATGTCCATAATACCTAGAGAAATCAGGGTTAAGTCACTAGGATGATGTCATTATAGTTGCTGCAGGGGGAAGAGACAGAAAATGAGGATGAGCAGGAAAAATTAGAAGATAAAGTCAGAACTGAAGGCCACAGTGGCAAGGAACCCAGAAGTGGACCAACAGGTAAATGCCAACAGAATAAAAAATGATGGACTTCAGAAGTTGATTAAGTTGAAGTCAGCTACATGCCCATCATGTATCTTTGAAAAGAGGGTAGAAGTAAATAAAAGGAATCATAAATTTGGTTCATTGAACTCACATGAGTCTATTATCTGGTTTGATCAGCTGCAGTTCTAGAAGACACACCGGTTCTTATCTAACTCAACATATGTAAATGAAAATAAGAATACATCTGGGTACTATCATGTCTGACAAACTGAACAGAAGTAAATTTCTTTAAAGGTTCTAAATTACTATTCTATTAATAGTTCTTATAAATGGCAGCAAAGAGGACCATGTCTTTCACAACTCAAAAAAGTGAAGTTAAAAAAAAGAAGGCATCCCCTTTACAGTTTCTTAACACAGAGTTACACAAAATCAGATGAGGATAATGATCATCACAGTAGGGTGAAATGTGTACTAAAGCAATTCTTGCACATTTTAGAAACACTCCTTGAAAATGACAGTATTTTACTCATCTACTAGAATCTATCATAAATTGTTTTCCGTCCATTTATAGTAACTGTGTAAAGAAAGAAAATTTTAGAGTGACTCATAGTTATATGAAAGAAAGCCATTTTAGTAATGGCATCATTATTATAGAATTGTGAGGCTACAGCAGGAAAATGATATTACATCTATTTTGTGGTGCAGTAGTATAGAAAAGTCATATAAAAATCTCAAGGTATTAATGTATATATAGAATTGAATAAATATAACTCTAATGGAAAACAGCATCTATACACATACCACTTGGAAATCTATTCAACACATATCATTAGAGAAAGGTACTGCTGCAAGTACGTACTTCTCTAAAAATATAAAGCCTGATCTCTTGAGCACAGATTCATTTCTTTTCATATACTGACTTTTACATGACAACTTCGTATGACTAAAACTTTGAATATGGTGCACTATACAAAACCCAATCAGTATGTCTAATTTTTTTCTGTTCTCAAGATGTGCTTTGTATACAGATGACAAATATCTAGTTGTATTTACATTAAGAACTTTGAGTAATTTTAAAAAGACAACAATAAAGACATGTCTCTATGAATCTGAGGTTAGAAATGAAAAATTATACAACTCATGTCCTAAATAAATCACAGATTACTCTATCATTTTCCACTCTGATTTGACATTTACCAAAAATCCAATATTATAGAACCAAACATTTATTTTAGGATAATTCATGTATATCACAATTTGCAAAGCAATATCATAAAAGTCAAACTCTATGCTGAAATGAATTTACATGTGACCAAGAAAAAGTATACTCAGCTCCAGTAGACTTATTTTCTAGGTAATAGGTTTCCAACTTAAAAAGATAATTTATAGTTTTACAGTTTGAAAGAACTTGATGGAGAAACAAATTAAAGTAAAACTGGCTTAATACAAAACCTACCAAAGATATTAAAAATACTTAACAATAAATAATTTTGGTATAATGCATGTCTGATTGTCTATAAATGATATAATAGGGACACAAAGATACTTAGTGTCATTGTAGAGATATTTTATGACAGTGAAGCAAATGCCATACTTTGAAAAGTAAACATGATAGAACAGCTCTATGCAAGTTCAGACTCATGAGGAAGAATATTCTGCTCTTAAAACTTATTGTGAAATGACTATAAATTATTTCAAAGCATTAATATTTAATATAATAGTCTTCTTGAAAGATCTGCTTGTTATTTCACTATATTTGCTTACATGAGAGGATGGAGGGATGGCCAGAGATTATAGCATTTTAGCTTCTGTTGTAGACAGCATCTGGGTGTGATTCCCAGCACCCATATCTAGGCTCACAACTCTCTGTAATTGCAACTCCAAGGCATCAAGCATACTCTTCTGGCCTCCATGAACACTGCATGCACATACATATATGCAGGCAAAGCAACAAAAAACATATAAAAATCCCTAAACATAATCCCTTGTTAAGATATTTTTAGTATGTGAGAAGACATTCAAATATAAATGTTCTTTAAGCACATGGGAACTGAGGGAAAAAATGTGTGCACCAGAGAGAACCATTGCATGTAGAAGCACACGACGCAATGAGCATAAGAGAATGTTAATAGTAGGGGGATGCTATGAGAACAGTGTTCACATGAAATTGCACATATATCCTGATAATTTCACTGATAGTTTAAAAATTTAGCCCATCACCCTTCTCAGCCCCAAAACATTTTCCATCTAGAAAAGAAAGTTTCACTTTTTAAGAACTATTAAGTGTTATTGATGTCATCAAATAAATGTAAGTGGTGTCCCAAATTTAAATCTTTTAATTGATGAAAAGTCATGCATTACTTGGGTTACTACTACCCAAGTATAACTATTCTATTCTTAAATGAATATTTTCAAATTTCTTATGACAAATTTCATCTCTAAAATATTCTTATTAAAAATCAGTTTTGTTTAAGTGAACAAAGAATGAGAGACTGTTCTGAAAACAAATGATGTGACAAGAATTATTTAAAAGCAGCAGTGGAAATAGAAATACATTCAAATCTGTTCAGATACATAATTATTTCTGTTGTAGTGGATTGTTTTTATGCCTTTGGTTTATGAGACTTTGTCTTCATATACAGCACAGGGTGGACTAAAATGACTATACATCTCCATGGAGCAGATGGTCGGAGCGGGGGCAGTGGAGGAAAGGAGGGAGGGGAAACTGGCATGGCAATGTAAAACATAAATTAATAATAAAAAAGGACTATACGGTCCAGATTGGCTTAATAATTGAGGTCCTTCCTCCTTCTGCCTCACCCCCTAGTCCTGGAGTTACAGGCTTGAGTTACAATGTTTGGTTCTGAAATATATAGTCCAACCTCCTCCCACCATCTACCATAGCCTATACCTCCTCCATTTGTGTATATTCTGTTTATGAATTTTTTGTCAGTTTAGGAAACATGTATACTTAAATTATGTGACAGATATCACTTTAACTTGCCTTTTATGTTTAAAGTATGCAGTTAAAGTGTGCAAACAATTATTGTGAAGGCTTTTATTCACCCAAAGAGGATTTGTTGTTGATATTAGGTATGGATGTTAGATCTAAATGTTGGACATATTAGAACTTAATATCAATTCCAATACTTCAAACTCTACCAAGTATAAGTTCTTTCCCACTGGAAGGCCTAGTCCTCAAATGGTTATATTCATATGTTAAAATGGATTAGAATGTAATTCCAAACATGAGATAAAAGGCAAACCAACTTTAAATTAAATTTAAAACAATGAGCCCATTTTGTCATTACAACTGTCTCATTATTTTAGGAATAGTTTTAGCATATTTTTAACTGGAGAAAGATGGTTTCAAAATTATTTTTAACAGTTTTTTTAAAGAAGAGCAGTTAAAGAAAACTAATAAACTTACAAACTGCCAGGAGGTACTCTTGTTGTTTGAGGATCTTCTGTCTCTCTTGAGTGCTGTTAGCTGTTTCTACTGTGGTCTCAGAAAGAGCCCTTGACTCTCCCCATTAACCAGTTAAGAGACCTTAGACAAGCATCTTACTCCCTGTGGAGTTCAGCTCTATCAGCTGAGTCTAAAAGGACTTAGCTCCTGGGATGTCTAAGACTGTTTTTTATCTTTATACATTTGCCAATCTAGCTATCACATAAAGCCATATCAATAAATGATTTTTTGATTTGGGTAAACTTACCTTAAGTAATTAGACATTTACACTGGCAGTAGCCTTTTCTACTCAGTAAGAAATTGAAAAGACAAATTTAAGAAGTTAGTTTTCTATTTTGCATATAGGTTTAACTTAAAATCACGTCTCAGGTAGCAGATGCAAACAGAGATCCACAACTAAACATTAGGGAGAGCTTCAAGAATCTGCAGGAAGAGGGAGAGGAAGGATTATAGAGCCAAAGTGACAAGAAAACCCACAGAATCAGCTAAGTGAAACTCATGGGGGCTTGTAGAGATCAGGTAACCTGTATGGGTCTGACCTAGGTGCCCTCCATATATGTGATAATTGTGCAGCTTGGTGTTCTTGTGGAACTCCAAACAGCCGGAGTGGCACATCTCTGTGGCTCTTGCCTGTTTTGTGGATCTTTCTCCTCCTATTGGGTTGCCTCCTTGTCCAGCACTTAATGTAAGTGCAGGTGCCTACTATTATTGTAACATGATATGCTGTGTTTGGTTGACATCCCTGGAAGGCCTGCCCTTTTCTGAAGGGAAACAGAGGAGGGTTGGGTCTGGGGGAGGGAGACTAGGAGAAGGGACTTGGAGGAAAAGATTAAGGAGAAACTGCGGTTAGAATGCAATAATATGAAAGAAGAAACATTTTAAAAATAAATAAGTATGTTACTATCAGGGAATACAACAGAATGCTTGTACATCTCAGCAAGTTCATGATGTAGTTGCAGTACTGATGAGTATAGGAAAGCAGATAAAATAGCTGATATCAGGATGACACATAGATATTGGCTAGAGCTTATTAATAGCTGTGGAGGGTTAAGGTAGAAATCCAGGGAAGGTTTATCACCAAGGAAGTAATGTGATGAGATGTTTTGGAAAATAACCTAGCAGAAGTTCTTGTTTGTTTTTGTTTATTTGAGGCAGGGTTTCTCTGTGAAGCTATGGAACCTGTCCTGGCACTCGCTCTGGAGACCAGGCTGACCTCGAACTCACAGAGATCTGCCTACTTCTGCCTCCCAGAGGAATTAGAGGCATGAGCCACCATCACCTGGCCCTATCAGAAGTTCTTCTAATAATCAGTTTACAACTTTGCCAAGAACTTGCAAGCTATAGTGTCTTCAAATATGTATGTGAGGCTATATATTTTTAGGCATTTAGTAAAATTTCCTGTGCTAAATATCTGAATTGTGCAAGCTGGACCTAGACCACACAGTAAAGAGTAAAGACCCAAACTCTGGACTTGAAATCCCACCCACCCTCACCCTGGAGAGCTTCCCCCTGGAAAGTTCTGCCTATCCCACCCTCAGAAAATCTATATAAACCCTCTTTTCTGACCAGATTTCTTCTTTCTCTTCCTTGAGCAGAGACAGCTACCTTCCTGGATTTTTTCCTTTCCCAGTAAAAGTCCTGTGTGAAGTTTGTTGTATGATGTGACTTTCTGGTATTCCTTGGCCTGTGATGGCCAGGATACCTTTACATCTGAAGTGTAACACTGACGTTTGCTTACAAAACTCAGGATAGGCTCTCCTAATGCCTGCATTTCCCTTAAGGGTCCTAAGCTGCACTGAGACTCTATACCTTAGCTCAAGTCCACCTGCAACAGATTGGCCCTTCCAGTTAACTGATAGCTCCGTGCATCATCCACCAGCAGCAATTAGGTAAGTTACCACTTGGTCAGTGTAAACATTTTCCTGAGTTGGAGAAAGTGATTTTTGAGTATCTGGCATGATCCTGGTACTCTTCGAGGTGGTAGTATTCCAAGCCATGGACTTTAATGCTATGGCTGGCCCTCCTCACCTGTCCCCATTACCCCCACCCTCAGAGCTCCAATTCTGCAATTCCTTAGGCCCAAACAGGTTATTGTACACTTTCCTGCCTTCTTCTTCTGCCTTCCCTTCAGAGCTTCCTAGAATCCTACAGCACATGTAGGACATCCTGGCTTTTGCAACTCTATTCGCCAGCCCTTTCCTGTGGATGAGACCCCCCTCTCTTGGAGTGTGGTTTTCAACCTTGCATTCCAGCTTCTAAAAGAGTCCTGGTACCAGGCACTGACTCCTCTGGCTTAGCCAGGCTCATCCTCCGACCCCCAATGAGTGCAGTGATGACCCACTGAATAGCTTGGTCCTTGTTCAGTCCTCCCTGAGTCCTGGGGATACCCACAACTAGAGGCTGTCAGTATGGTTAAAGGTTTTGTTTGTTTGTTTGTTTTATTTTTTATGGAATCTCTGTCATATATCATGTGATCCACTTGACTATGTGACAAAGAAAGAAGAGCAATAGAAGATAAAGGGACAGACTATTGGTCAGTAGTAACTATTGCTACTTATCTCATACTCTTGCTTTTAAGTCTTTAAACCTTTGCTAAAGTACACGTTACCTCAAAATTTGAAAGACTATCATGTAAGCTTTCTGCACCTAAAAATTTGTAAGCATATTGGGTGTGATTAAGACCCTGTAAAATCTGTAACATACAGGTTAATCTAAAACTCAAAAGTCCAGGGTTGACAACTGAAAATCTGTACATAGGTAATCCTAAATGGAACAAGGTTTTGCTGTCATCATAGCTGCTGTCCCCTCATCAGGACATGTGATATGACTGACAGTCATCTTTGGTAATTACTTTGCCATATGACCTCACTCACATCTTGATTACAAGTGGTCCAATGGCATAACCCAATCAAGGAAAATCAATTCCTCCTAACTCTGAAAGCCATACCAGTTTTTTTCCTCCACAAGTTTCAATCACTCTAATGCCTCCCACCACCAGCATCAATCCACAGTCCCTTCTCTTCCTCTTCAATTACTCTGGTTTACATTTCTCCCTCGTCAGCAACAGGCTGCCCACCCAATCAGGATTGATGCAGTCCCTGACTAAGACCCTGAATGGAATTCAGTGCTATAAAGGGCATCTGGGTGTTGACTGCCCCATATCCCTTCAGGCATGGAGTCATCAAGCCTATATCTCCCTTCCAAAATCTTAGATCTATCCAGGGACAATTGAGGACACCTGGAATCCCTTGGCATGACCACTTCCTTACTAGGAGTTTCAGGTATAGACATCAAGATATAGGGGCAAACTATCTCTATCTCTTCCTGGATACTCGACGCACCTGATGGAGGTTTAGGGACCCAATTCTTGTTGCCCTATTTTCAGGGTAGAGGGACAGCTTTAGGTTCTCCACCAAGCCCAGGTTCAAGACCCACTCTCTATTCATAGCCTTAGGGCACTTATCTCTGACCTCAAATAAAGAATCTTCCTTTGTACCCCTTTTGTCTCAGCAAGTTAAAGAGTTATGATAATGATTAATAATGGCATTTAAAGAATCAAAACTTGCTTCTAAATGCTTTGTTCCCTGGGGAGTAATTTAAAGTCATTCTGGAATTAGAATGTGCAAATTATGTGCAGGTAAATGAAGTGTTTCTCTTCTAAAAGTTATTCACATGGTTAGCCTAGACTATTAAGTAAAGATGTGTGGTCTAAAGAAAAGAATAACTAATTCTACATTTGAATTTCAGGTTTGTTCATTGATTTATTCTTTCAACTAATATTAGGTAAGGTATTGTGACATATAATGAAAACAGTATTTCAGAGAAAACTCCCATATAGTAGATATACTGCTACCATGGTAATTAAAATAATTTTCACTATTTTGTAAGTGAATATGGAGCAATATTAAAAACAGAAGATGGTCTATTATTTTGTATATTCTAGGAACAATTGTCAGGGGAAATTACATACGACATCAGTTTTGAATAGTAACTAGGAAGAATCAAGTTAGGACAAGTAGTATTAGGTGTGTTTCCTTACTGGTATGAAAGAAAAATGGTTTTTCTTAATTCACATACCTGAATGCCATGTTAGAACCTTACATGTAGATTCCCATCTTAGTCATCAGCTTTTGAGATTTCTTCTTTAATAAAAAGAATATTTTTGTTTTTTATACTAAAACCAAAGTTCAGATATTTTAAATGTTTTAAGTAAATTTGAAGGGTTAATATATTTTTAAGATTGTTTTCTAAATATTTAAGAATTAGAGTGATTTGGATCAGAGATAAAGTATTTGAGCAGTGATGGGAGAAGTACTCCTGTGTAAGTTTATCTTATTCATTGTTGAATAAATACTGTTTGGCCAATGGCAAGCAAGGACTAGGAGTCAAAGAGGATTTTGGGAAATGTAATATAGAAGTGATGATCCAGACAGGAAATGACATAGAATGGAGACTCATATTTAAGCGAAGGAGAAACAGGAAGGGTCCCTTTTTTCCCCTTCCCCCTCTAGTGGTAGGATGTGATCCACCAGCAAAGAGAGATGCCAATAAGGCATCCGAAAAGATAAGTCTTATAACATATATAGATTTATGATAGTTAAGACTGAGCTAGAAGATGAGGAATCCTAGTCATTGGCCAAGCAGCTTTGAACTTAATACAAGTTTCTGTGTATTCATTTGGGCCTAACTCGGGCAGGCGGCTGGCGTAAAGCTCTCAGGTGGCTTTTGGCAGAAAGATTTATCGTAACAGAGCAGGGCAGTAATAGCCCATGCCTTTATTCCCAGCAGATTCAGACTGGATCAAAGTAAGTTGTTTTTTGTTGTTGTTGTTGCTTTTTTTTTTTTTTATTCTAGAATTGCTGTGAACACAGTGCTGGTAGCACACCTTTAATTCCATCATCCAGGGTCTAAATTCAGATATAGCTCCTAACTGGTATATTTGCATACTGGAGAAATCACATACTGTATTTACAGATTATTATAAAAAATCTTCTACAGGATTATGATTTTGTTGAATATGTTTTTCTATAACTTTCAACTGAATTTCTTCACCTTCTTCTATACCTATTATTCTTAGGTTTTGTCCCATATTTCCTGGATATTTTGTGTTAGAGATTTGTTGGATTTTATACTTTTGTTGATGACTGTATATCCTATAGTGAGTCTTCAACACCTGAGATTTTCTCTTCCATCTCTTGTATTCTATTGGTTATGCTTGCACCAGTGGTTCCAAATCATTTACCCAGCTTTTCTATTTCCAGCATCCCCTCATTCTGTGTTTTCTATTCCACTTTCAAGCCTTGAACTTTTTGAGTTGTTTCCCTCACTTGTTTTGTTGTTTTGTCTTGGCTTTCCTTAGATTCTTTAAGAGATTTGTTTATTTCTTGAATTTTTTGTTTTGTCCTTTCCTCCATTTCATGTATTTTTTTTTCTATTTCTTTAGGGGATTTCTCATTTCCTCTTTAAGGGTCTCTATCATCTTGATAAGATAGTTTTTAAGGTCCATCTGTTCTTCTTCCTCTGCAATGGGATTTTCAAGTCTTTCTGATGTAGAGTACCTAGATTCTGGTAGGGAGAGACTAGATATTGCTCTTTCTGTTGTTGAGTTTGCTCTTTTACTGTTGTCTTCCCATCCCTATTTCCAGTGGATGCAGGAGAGGTCTCTCCCTCTTCTCTGCACTCCTCAAGCTCAAGCAGCAGGTGGAGCGCAGAGAGGGGACAAGGGTGAGCTGTGGCCAGACTCAGGGTGAGCCTTTCTGTCTGGGCAGGTCCACTCTACTCAAAGTGCACTCTCAGGAAGAAGCGAGTAGGAGTTAATGGGGGGAGGTGAGGCCAGAGGAAAGCCCAGACTCACCTCAAGCAGAGGGCAGAAGGCAGAGGGCAGAGGGCAGAGGGCAGAGGGGGAACAAAGAGTGAGGTGTTTCAGGACTAAGGGTGTTCCTCCCTGCCTGGGCAAGTCCACTCTACACCAGGGGCAGGCTCAGGAAGATCCCAGGAGTGGAGGATGGGGGGAGTTGTGTCAGGGCAGTGCCCAGACTCACCTCAAGCAGCAGGCAGAGGGCAGAGGATGGAGAGGCCCAAGCATGAGGTGTAGCTAGACTCAGGGTGGGCCTTTCTGTCTGTGTGGATCCACTCAATGGGACGAGCAGGCCTAGGAAGATTCAAGGAAAGGGTGATGAGATGAATTGAAGCCAGAGCAGCACCTAGACTCACCTCAGGTGGCAGGCAGAGCGCAGAATACTCTTACATTTTTAAGCACAATACCTAGAAAATCTTCCAAAATGTCAATCATTTTACCTTCAGACTTTTTGAAGGTTTTTAAGTCAGTGACCATTTCAAATGACATGTCTATCATCTCTCTCTCTCTCTCTCTCTCTCTCTCTCTCTCTCTCTCTCTCTCTGTGTGTGTGTGTGTGTGTGTGTGTTGTGTGTGTGTGTGTGTGTGTGTGTGACTCCCTTTCTCCCTCAGGTGTGTTTATTCCTATAAGGAATTCTGTGAAGCTCTGTTTTTACAAAAGAATATGATATCTTTGCCTTTCCAAAGAAATACAATGTCTGTTTTGTTTTTCTAATGAAAATACTCATCAAGTGAATAATTGACTTGGATTTTCCCTCTTTTCCTTTGCTGTTTCCTGGGTGTAAATGTGTAAACAACACTTTCTTTCCTCCAACATCCTAGAAGAAATGTTTACATAAAAATATGAAAAAAATGGCATTAACCTTTCTTTCCTCACTACTTTATTGTTGGACATTTTCTTCCTTCTACAGAATATGTTTTGTTACCATGTCATACATGTTTGTTTTTAACTCTAGGTTCCATATATGAGAGGAAACATGTCAGATTTGTCTTTCTGAGCCTAGTTTAGTTTTCAGAAAATATCACAGTATTACTTCCATCAGTCTTCATTACAATGTCTATCTTAAAGATCTGGAGGGAATTGGTTTGAAACAAAGGTACCAAAGGAGACCACATTCCAAGTCCCTGTTTCAGTTGGAGTACAAAGCCGAAGTTCCAACTTAAAAAGAATTATATTCTCCCATGACAATATTGTACAAATGATAAACACTACCCACACCAAAAATCAAAACAAGGCCAGGAGGTGGTGGCACACACTTTTAAGCCCAGCACTTGGCATGCAGAGGCAGGTGGATCTTTGTGAGTTGGAGTCCAGTCTGGTCTACAGAGTGAGTTACAGCAAAGGCCCCAAAGCTGCAGAGCACCCATGTCTAGAAAAACCTAAATAATTAAATAATAAAAAATCAGAGCAAAACAAATAAACATGGGGCATGTTAGTAAACAGATAATTCTCCAATGATGAAATCCAAATGATTGAGATTCATTTTTAAAATATTCACCACCCTTAGCCATCAGAGAATTATAAATTAAAAGTGCTTTAAGATTTCATCTTATTTTGGTCAGAATGGCTGAGATAAAAAAAAAATGACAACATATGCTTTCATGGATGTGGGAAAATGGGGAAGACATATTCACTGCTGATGGACTCCCAAAAAATGCAGCAACTATGGAAATCAGTGTGAAGATTACTGAAAACAAAAATATGGTATGTGTCAATCATGTGATCAATCTATATCACTCTTCGAGACATACAAAAATGTCTTACCTACTGTAAGATAACTACTCATAAATGTTAACTGGTACTTCATTCATAATAGGCAGGAGATTTTCCAGCCTATCAATGATAAATTGGTCATGAAATGTGGTAAATTTACAAAATAGAGCATTTAGCTATTTGAAATATGAATAGCTATTTGAAATTATGAAATCCGGAATGTGGTTTTGCACAGCTCTAATCTGAGTTCTGTGGATGTAGAGGCAGGATGATCTCTGAATTTGAGGCCAACATATTCTCTACAGTATGATCCAGAACAGTTAGGGATAAGCAGAGAATCATTGTATCAAAATTTTTGAAAAAAAAATTGAAGTATGTGGGTACATTTTGAAACAATAATACAGAATGATTAAACACAGGCCTACATAAACAAATGTTGCATGTTGTCTGTCATATGTGGACATTAGCTTTTAATCTTTAGATATGTGTGATTCATATGGAGGTCACAAGATTACTAATGTATGATGGAAAGCGACCTTCTGGTGAACAGAGGGAGAGTAGAGGAGTCCATGAAGTTAAATCAGAGATTTCAGCACTGAACTCATGTCATGACATTTTCACTTTTTCAAGGATGAAGTTTAGTGGTGGGTTTCTTCAAATTGTTGGTTTGGTATTTCTGGTGCTTGGAATGAGAATGGGCCCCCAAAGTTAATATCTTTCAATGCTTGGTCGTTAGTTAGTAGAACTGTTGCGAGAGGATTAATTAAGAAGAATAGCCTTTTGGAGTAAGTGTGGCCTTGTTGGAAAAAGTGTATTACTGGCTATGGATGGGAATTAATTTTTCAAAAGTCCTTGTCAAGCCCAGTGTCCATTTGCCCCCACTCAACTCCCTACTGTCTGCAGATCAGGAAGTACAGCTTTCAGCTGCTGCTTTACCACTGTTGGCCTGTCTATCACTGTGCTTTCCATTATGATGATAAGAGTCCAATCCTCTGAAACTGTATGCAAGCCAACAATTAAATACTTTCTTCTGTAAGAAAATACTTTCCCTTGGTGATTGAGTCTCTTTACAGCAGGAGAACAGCAAAATATATTTGACAGATATTAATTAATTGAATCAAGTAAAATCATATGACATCATGGTAACATTAACTGGTTGAAGTAGTGATTGCCAGTAGCAACACAAGTCCTTTTATCCTGCTTCTTATAGTTACTAGTACTTCTGGATACATGCTGCTGACTGATATGCTTATGCCAAATAAATAAATAAATATATGAAAAATCACACACACTGATAATATAAAATAATGAGATGCAAAGGTTTTTCTTTGAGGTGTTTAAGTCATAAGGATAGAGTAAATGTGATTAGTGTCTTTCAAAAAGAAACTCCATAGAGTTCCCTTACCCTTCCATAAATAATATGATGGTATAAAAAATGAACTTGAAAGTTAGCCTTCACCAGGTAACAAATCTCCTGAACCTTTCCTGGAACTTCTAAACATTCATCATTGTGAGAAATATGCTTCTGTTGTACATAAACCATTCTGGGTGTGGCATTCTGTTCTATGAATATGGATGGATTGATGCAGGCAGAGATAACCCACCTTAGAATTCAAGTGTTCCTTCAGCCCTTGGAAATCTATGGGGCCTCTTGTAGTGGATCAGTACTTATCCCTAGCATAGGAATGGACTTTGGGAGCCCATCCCAGTGGAGGGTTACTCCCTGAGCCTAGACACAAGGGAGTGGGCCTAGGCCCTATCCCAAAGGATATGACAGACTCTGAAGACCACCTATGGAATGTCTCATCCTCTCTGGGGAGCAGAAAGAGTATGGGAGAGATAGGATGTTAGTGGGAGTGCAGGGGAAGGGGGGAGGGTGAGGGACCAGGGATGGACATGTAAAAAGATTTTTCTTGTAAGAAAAAAAAAGAGATAGAAACTCAGAAGAAATTCTCTGAGAATTTAGTTTGTTTGCACTGAAAAAACTATGATGTTTTTAATCTATGTTTAGTGAGATGAGTTGAAAGTTATTCATTGTGTTTTCCATATAATATTCTGAAATTTAAGAAAGATCTTGATTAATCTTTCTCAACAAAGTATTCAGAAATGAAGGTGTCTTCTAACAATTGTGTCCAAAACCCTGAGACTCTGGCTTAAGCACAATCCCCCCAAAACAATGATTTCTAATGGTGATATTACAGCATTCTTGAGACCTTACAATAAATAATAAAGTGATCATATAAATAATCAAGATTCAGGCATTGTTCTCAACTAACTCTAAGCTAAGTTAGACATACATACTATTTAGTTTTCAAGACAGCTCACTGGTTTGCTGTTAGCCAGCCACAGGTATAAAGGAAGTCTATTGAACATATTATATTGACATATATTATATTGAACATGTTATATTGGATATATATATATATATATATATATATATATATATATATATCATACAAATTGGCATAAGGAAAGTTTGCTGGTTATTGCCCCTACATTTTAAGGAAGACTTACCAGCTTATATTGTAAATTTAAGGTGTTTTTATTTTGTTTTCTTAGAGGACTTTCTGGACAAATTCCTTTAAGAAATGATTATGGTTTTAGTATGGTTTTAGTGCACAGAAATATATTGGGTCCATTAAGTAGTGGATATTATTTATTTTGCCTGAACCTAATATAATTGATTTTAGGAGAACATAAGTCACTCCTTGCTTATATACCCTACAAACATTGAACTCAGCAGGTTGAAGTAGGCTGATCATGAGTTGGTGATCAACCTGGAATACATACTGATTTCAAGTCAAGATGAGGCCAATCATGGGAATTTCTCTAAAAATATTAGAAAAAGGAGGAGAGAGAGAAAGAGAGAGAAATATATATATATATATATATATATATATATATATATATCAAATATTGCAGCTGGAAACATAGAATTATGTCATTTAGACTTTGGGATAGAGAAAGCTCTGAAAAGAGAATAATATGAAGCTAATACACTAGAGTGAACTTGAGAAATATCAGTGCCATGTTAGTTGTTGTGATGAGACATCAGAAGGCCCTTTAGCTTTATGAATTGTTGAGCCAATGAGGTATGTTAAATAAATACATTCAAGAAACTGGTGGAGTGAAACTTTATTTTAACTGACTTTTTCTGGCTTTTTTTTTTTTTTTTGGTTTGGTCCATCACTTACAGAAAATGTCAAGTGATTCTGAAGACCACCTGGAGTTTCTTTAACTTCAATCCCCCCAAGAACCTCAAAAGGTCAAGTATCAGCTCTTCCTGCTTCTCAGATGCCTTTGCCCCATCCTGAGTTCCCCGTTAATCCTCTGCATGCCTGTGAGATTCACATGCAGCCGTGTGATAGAAATCAGACACACTCTCTCCATTTCAGAAACTTAGCTTTCCTTGTAGACTCAGGGGATCATCCTTCATTTTAAAGATAGAATTTAAAATGTTGAAAGCAGGAATGATCAAAAGATTAGAAGTGTTCTTAAAATACCCTAGAAACAATGTAATAATGTACATTGTTTTAAAAAGTAGGTGAATTAAATTGAAATATAATGTACAGAATGATTTGAAGGGAAGTTTTTAACTATAAATCAACTATAGTACAATATACAAAAAAATGCCATGCATACAGGAGTGTGTCCATAGTATCCTAAATTCACCGATATATAATAAGTACTGTGTGTATGAGTTAATACAATACATACAATAAAATTAGTACAAAGCTTCCACAGTAGTGACAATCTCATAACCATGCTCCCTTTTTTTGTTCAGATACTAAGTGATTCAGGTGATGCCTACTTTTATTAAAGAAAACAATCTTTTTTCTCTAGACTATTGATTAAATTGCTGGTCCAGGAACACCCATAGACACTCCATGAAGCAATCTTTGATGTAAATACTTCTGGAGGTGTCAAGTTAACACACAAAATTAATAAGATCACCAAGAAAGACAAGACTTGCTTCTCCAATGAATGTACAGCACATAAGAAAGACCTGTAAACAGGTAATCATTCTCTGCTATTCATTTATTCATAGAAATTCCATTGGCAAAAGATGTTAGAAGGTGGTTTCCAACAAAGGAGAATAAATGGTAATGTTAACTAGAGTTGTCGTGATTTAGTGGGAAGGAAGGCAAATGAGACTTAGAAACAGCTGAAAAATGTCATAGGCTATGTTCCTCACTTTAATCCCAGCACATGTTCAAGGCCAGCCTCATCTACATAGAGACCCAGGCCATCCAGGACTGCAGAGTCAGACCCTGTCACAAACACAAATGAAGAAATAGGTAAGTCAATATACAATAAAGACAAAACTACATATTTTCTGATCCTGTGGTAGGTTTATATAGTTAGGTGAATATTTTAGGGTGACAAAAAAGGACCTTGGAGATGAAAAAGTTTATTTTGCCTAAACTTTCATATAATAGTTTATTCAAAGCACTTAGGACAGGAACTCAAACCCCTTAGGGTAGGGGAAAGGAGCTGATACAGTGACTGTGGTGTAATGCTGATTTTCTGATCCTGGTTTGTTCAGTCTGTTTTCTAATAGCATCCTTGGCAGCCAGCCTAAGAATGACATCATCTACAATGGGCTAGGTTCCTATACATCATTCACTCATTAATAAATTCACCTACAGACTTGTCTACAGTCTGGTCTTAGGGAAAAAATATTCTCAATTGAAGTTCTTTCCTCTAAGAAGGCTGTAGCAGCTAGCTTGAGTAAAGCTGACAATAAAACTGATCAAGCCAGTAAAGATTATATATTCAAAAGAATACCATATGCTTAATGTAACAGGTAGTTAAGGTACTCAAGCTGAGGAGAAGGAGTCCTATATCCCCACATTCTATTGAAATGTCACAAAACCTTGATTGAATGTCACAAAACAGTGATTGAAAAGGAAATAAAAGGTCACATATCATTTGGCTTTTGTCAAACAATTTTCAAATAACTAATACTCTAACAATGAGTAAAAATATTGAACAAATATGCATCAAATATGACAGTAGTTATTTAGTGCATTTTGGTAAAATTAAAAATTATTTGGCATGATTAACTTGATATATATATATATATATATATATATATATATGATTCTTATTTTGTAATTGTGTAATACTGCAGCCTTAAAAAAAACCTGATTGCCAATCTCATAAGAAGGGATTTTATACTAGATAATAATAGGAAAAGGTACTCCAAAGAAAAATTGAAGATAAGAAATGTAAGCTGAGTCTAGGTGAACCTTTTGAATGAAAAAGATGAGAATCTCTGAATGTAATATCAAAGCTGCATAATAAACTATCTCCCTAAGAAAATGTGTTTCAATTCTATTGAAAACTTAAATTACATCAAGAAGCCTCTAAAATACACACACACACACACACACACACACACACACACACACACACACACACGGGGGCAGAATTTACATATATGGGTGGCAGTGGTTATGTTTAGCAAAAGGCTTTATTTCACCTATTTTTTCTTTTGTCTGTAAGTAATTGTAAATGTTGCACATAATATTATATCCAAGCAAAGGTTGTTTACTTTGTTTTGTTACTTCTGATACCCAATTTCTTCACCACACTAAATCTTAAGTACAGACATATTATACCTTTGGGAAAAGTATCCTTTGAGAAGCAACAGAGACAGATTAAAAGTTCTCAAGAAGGGCACTTTGGTAAGAATCAAGAGACTACATTTATAAAGAGTTTTCTTCAAATCTAGAAACTTTGTAATCTCTTATTTTTCCAAATCAAGTACAATTTTTAAAAAACTTTTCTTCTGTTTATAGTATTGCTAATAGTGGCTTATACAGTGAGATATTATTGCTCCTAGAATTTTACATATCCTTTCCTGCCAGCAATGTATATGTAACTATTTTTATTTGTAATAATCATCATGTTAAAATATAAGGGAAAGAGAAGTAGAATATATGGAACTTTGGCAAGCTTTTACAGCTAAGTCCAGAACCAACAACACCAATGTAGACATAGTCTATCATTCAACTACAAAATATTTAGTAGCTCAAATATGAAATTTATTATTAAGATGAACAGTTACAGTTTTCTCTAAAATAGAGTAGACTTTTATGAAGAGTCTTCAAGGAATCTGAAGTTTATAATGGGATTATATTTATTGCAAAAAAACCCTTCAATGATATGCACAATAATCTCCAAACTAAATAAAAAATATTTAAAAATGATAACAATGAGGTAAAGTGTGACTGAATTTATGTTGAGGTTTTTGGTCCATTTGGATTTAAGTTTTGTGCATGGTAACAGATATGAATCTATCTGCAATATTCTATGTGACAGCATCCAGTTATGCCAGCACCATTTGTTGAAGATGCTTTCTTTTTCCATGGTATGACTTTAGATTCTTTGACAAAAATCAGCTGTTTGTAGGTCAGTCCATACCAGGGTTTTCCATTTGATTCCATTGATTTACCTCTCTACTTTTGTGCCAATACCAAGCTGTTTTCAGGACTATGGCTCTATAATAGAGTTTGAAATCAGGGATGGTGATGCCTCCAGAAGTTGCTTTATTGTACAGAGTTGTTTTGGCTATCCTGTGTTTTTTGTTTTTCCATATACAGTTGAGTATTGTTCTTTCAAGTTCTGTGAAGAAATTGTGGGACTTTGATGTGGATTGCATTGAATCTGTAGATTGTTTTTGGCAAGTTTGCCATTCTTATATGTTAATCCTACCTATTCAAGAGGTAGGATCCTACCTATCCATTTTCTGGTATCCATTATCTGGCATTAAATGAAAATGAAGACACAACATACATAAACATGTGGAACACTCTGAAAGCAGTTCTAAGAGGAAAGTACATAGCACTAATTGCTCACATGAAGAAACTGAGAACAGTTACACTAGAAAATTAACAGGACAACTTAAAACTCTAGAAGAAATAGAAGCAAACTCACCCCAGAGGAGTAGACACAAGGAAATAATCAAACTGGGGCTGAAATCAATAAAGTCGAAACAATACAAAGAACCAATGTAACAATGAGTTGGTTCTTTGAAAAAATCAACAAGATACACAAACCTCTATCTAATCTAACCAAAAGACAGAGAGATAAAATGCAAATTTACAAAATCAGAAATGAAAAGGGGGACATAAGGATAGACAATGAAGAAATCTAGAGAATCTCTAGGAGATTCTTTGAAAACCTGTACTCCACAAAATTCGAAATTCTAAAGGAAGTGAACAATTTTATGGATAGAAATCACAAAATTAAATCAAGACCACAGAAGCAATTTAAACAGACCTATAACCCCTAAGGAAATAGAAACAGTCATCAAATTATCCCAACCAAAAAAATCACAGGGCCAGATGGCTTCAGTACATAATTCTACCAAATATTCAAAGAAAAGCAAATACCAATTCTTCTCAAAGTGTTCCACACAATAGAAGCAGAAGGGTCATTGTCAAACTCTTTGTACGAGGCTACAATTACCTTAGTATCCAAGCCACACAATGACACAATGAAGAAAAAGAACTACAGACCAATATCCCTCATCAACATTGATGCAAAAACACTCAATAAAATAATGACAAATCGAATCCAAGAACACATCAGAAAAGTCATCCAATATGATCAATTAGGCTTCATCCCAGGGATGCAGGGATGGTTCAACATATGAAAAACTATCAATGTAATCCACCATATAAACAAACTGAAAAAGAAAAACTACATGATCATCTTAGTAGATGCTGAAAAATCCTTTGACATTATCAAAACCCCTTCATGATAAAGGTTCTGGAAAGATCAGGGATAACAGGAACATACGTGAACATAATAAAGTCAATCTATTGTAAACCAACAGCCAACATCAAAATAAATAGAGAGAAACTCAATGTGATTCCTCTAAAATCAGGAACAATAAAAGGCTGCCCACTCTGTACATATCTCATCAATATTGTTCTTGAAGTTCTAGCTAGAGCAATAAAATAACAAAAGCAGATCAAGGGGATACAAATCGGAAGGTAAGAAGTCAAACTTTCACTATTTGCAGATGATATGATAGTTTACATAAATGAACCTAAAAAACTCTACCAAGAACTCCTACAGCTGATAAACACCTTATGCAAATTGGCAGGATATAAATTAACTCAAAAAACAGTACCCCTACTATATACAGACAACAAATGGGTTGAGAAAGAAGTCAGAGAAACATCAGACTTTACAATAGCCACAAAGGTTATAAAATATCTTGGGGTAATAGTAATCAAACAAGTGAAAGACCTATACAGTAAGAACTTTGAATCTTTCCAATTTGTATCCCCTTGATCCCTTTTTGTTGTCTTATTGCTCTAGTTTGATCTTCAAGTACAATATTGAAGAGATATGGAGAGACTGAACAGCCTTGTCTTGTTCCTGATTTTAGAGGAATTGCATTGAGTTTCTCTCAATTTAGCTTGATGTTGACTTTGGCTTGCTGTATATTGCTTTCATTATGTTTAGGTATGTTCCTGTTATCCCTGATCTCTCCAAGACCTTCAGCATGAATGGTTTGGGGATCCAAAGGGAAGACCCCAACTAAGAATCTAGGCAGTAGTGGAGAGGCTGTCTTTGATGCCCTTCCCGTATAATGAGATTGATGTCCAACTTGGTTGCCATTCCCAGAGCCTTCATTTACAAGCTGACTGAAGTAGAACAAGCACCCACAGGTAAACACTATTGCCGAGAGGGAGGAGGGATGGTCAAAGCTGCCAAAACTGCTGGAGAAATCTAGAGAAACAGTTTACCTGACCTAGTGAGAACATGGAGACCCTAGTCATGAAGCTCAGGAAACAGTATTGCACCGAACCGAATGTGGGTGCCAGCTAGTAGGCCAAGACAGTCTATGGGACCTCTTAACAGTGTAGCCAGTCTTTAACCCTAGAGCACAAACGAACTTTGGGAGCCCATTCCCTATGGAGGGATACTATTGCAGCCCAGATACAGCAAGGAGGGCCTAGGCCCTCCCCAAAAGGATATGACAGACTTTGAGAGTCCCTGGTGGAGGGCCTCATTATCTCTGCGGATGAGTTGGGGGATGGGTTGGGGCATGGGTTGGAGGGGTTGTTGGGGACCTTGGGAGGATGGGAAAGAGAGGGAATGAGGGGTGGATATGTAAATATGAGTAGTAACTAAAGTATTTAAATTAAAAAAGAAGAAAAAAAGAATACCATTACCTTGTATCTGTTCCTTAGGTAACTGCCTTTCTCCAATGTTCTTCTCTACTCCTCAGCTATAACTTGTTAGGTTGAAAATGGAATACACTGTTATACTCACATACCTATTGGGATATTTCCTACATAAAGCCTCCCTTTGCTAATTTATCTACTATATAGGCAAGGATATTTTCTTTAACACTATGCATATGTCTTGGGGGAAGGTGGACCTTGAAAGTTAAACCACTTTGACTATGTACCTGTCCTTGCAAATAAAAGAATTATATGCAGTCACAGAAGACCAGAAAAGAAATATTTTCAAAGAGAAAGTACTTTATGGGTTAGACACCTCAATTGGTAAAGTACTTCCCAGTGTTTGATCTCCAGACACCTCATTGAAAAAAACAGGTTTTTTTTGGTTGATGTTGGTTCTAATTGTCAACTTGACACAGCATAGTTATCCCTAGGAAGAGACTATCAATTAGTAAATATTTACATCAGGTTGGACTGTGATCAAGTCTGTGATGGGTCTTTTCTTAATTGAGTCGATTGAGGTGGAAAGCAGGTCACTGTGGGAAGAAGCATTCCTTGGGCATGAGTCAGGTATAATAGTCAAGAAACCTAGGTAAGCACAAAACAGCCATGAATTCATGCTTTCTCTTCTCTTAACTGTGGATATGATGTGACTAGTCCCAAATGCCTGCCAGGATGATTTCCCTGTATTTGTAGCCTACATTTGTGTGCTAAAATAAGCACCTTCTCACCTAAGTTGCCTTTAGTCAGGGTGTTTTGTCTCAGCACAATAAATTAAACTACAGTAGATGTCAAGTGATCATCACTATCTCAAAAACCCAGAGTGGGCAGTGTCTGAGCAAGAATATCGGGGATTGTCCTCTCTCCTGCAAACACACAGGATAAACACAGATACAGCACTATATATCACACATTTGAACATGCATTCACGCATCTACCTGAAGCTACTATATATATATATATATATATATATATATATATATATAATTTGAGATACCAGAAACAATGTTGGTGAAGTTGTGAGTGAAGACCACTCACTCATATTTGATATGTGCTTTTAGCCAGCTATGAGATGTTGGAAAGACTGTTTGCTGAAGAACATTGGATTACATTAATTTTTATGAAAATTATAAAATGTCCATAAAATCCATGACCCATAATCATACATTTTATTGACTTACAGCTGTGGGCATTAGCAGTGGTACAGGTTTCATTGCATTTGTTTCTATTTTTACCAGCAATGGAAGCTCATATACTCATCACCTGGATTTGTGGTACTGCACATGCTTTGAAGTTACACAAATTTAGATGTGATGATTCTGAAGGACCGAGTGTTTAAGGAGGCAGCCAAGCTCCCCCCCCTTTTTTTTACTAGAAGGAGGACTGGTAGTTTGCCTCCATGTAATGAATTGGTTGATAATTGCACTTGTCCCTGGACTCCCTCTTGGTATCACATTCAGGACTGAGAAACCAGAGAAAATTGAGAGGTTTTGAAAACAATGTTATTTTCTATCCACAGAGTTTCCTGCTTGAATTGAGAAGATGCCTTACATGTAAGCTTGGAATGTACTCTTTCATTTCATATGCCAGCAGGAGACTTCAGGAAACTTTCTCTACAGTGGAGCAGAGAATATAGTTGTTTACTTCCTCAAAAATCTCAAAGTTGTGGAGGAGATATCGACTACATCTTTTAATCTGCAAATGGACCCTGTCTTGAGACAAGACACAATCAGCATGAAGCAGGCACTAGAGCTCCCCATTGTGCCAGAAGTTAGTGGCTTTGATTAGAATTCTCTCTGGCTGAAATAAGACCCTTATCTTCCTGTATGCTTCGTTTGATGAGCATAAAATTTCTTTTGAGAAGAAAGAAACAGTTTGCTCCCCAATCTGATCTCCGCAGGGTAAGCCAGTTTATCATTGATAATGTTCTTATGGAGAGAGATGTATTGTTCAAAACTGTATCTCATGAAATACCCATAAAGGACTTTCAAATATCATCAAGTGAGCACTTTGAATGTTAGAATAACAATAGCAGGGTTATCTTGCATTTGATAACAAGTCTGTTGTGTACTAAAGAAACAATTTACAGTAGCTGCAGTAAAAAACATCAGCCAAGTCCCAGACAGCATTAAGTACTGAACAATGACATATTTTTACCAGCAAAGTTACTCCTTTTGAAAAATACAATTTTAACTTTTGACTTGATAATTTGGGGATTTTTTTTTTATTATGTGTGATTGAATAATATTTCTTTGGGGTCAGGAAAATCCCATTTATTGCTTCAAAATGCTCTTAAAATAAGTCTCTGAGTTTTCTCAATGACATGTTTGGAAATATCCTACTATCTGGGATCCTACTAATGGAAATGTTTTTCAGTATTTCCAAAAGATCTAATACAACATTCTTGATTTCAATCACTTAGGACATGCTGTCACAATCCAATCTTGGCACATCAATGACACAGCATATCAGAGGAGTCAAAAGTTTACAACTACTAATGAAAACTGAACAAAAGTTAAGCATGCTATCTTCTCACAGGCCAATGGGGGCTCTAGGAAACTTGTGATTTGTAGGCTGGGTTACATCCACATGTTTGTAGGATGTCAAGGACAAGGAATAATCAGTCTTTAAACTGTGCACTCTGCTGCTTTCAGCTGAATCCTTCCTTCTGTGTTGTCAAGATGCTCTGATGAAAGCTGATGCCTTTCAGTGATGTGTGACAGGTGAGATATCCACCTACGGGAATGCAGAAAATGAATCTGTGAAGATTTCCAGTAGGCATGTGGTGATTGATGAGCTTGACTTCCCTATGAACTGTTCCAGAGACAAAAGTCCAAAACAGGGGGATGGGCATAGCCTTACACTTCTAAGCACAGTGGTTACTACAAGGGTGGAGAAGAGGGTGTGTTACTATTTATTTATAAAAAGTTTGTGTCCCCTGTCTCCAAAAAACCAAAACCACAAACAAACAAAAGTTTCTGTCTCGGATCTGTTGGAGGGCAAACAGAACAATTCAGATAAAAACTTAGTTGGTTAAAATTTAGAAACATTAAACAGGGTCAGTGTTACAATAAGCAATGCTGAAGAGTTCCGTTTTACAAACAAATTGGAACAAGAGGAAGTAATAACAAAACCCAAAAGAAGACAGGACATTTGAAAGCAACTTCCTTGTCAGATGGAGAACTGAGGCAGTATAGAAAAATAGGTGAGACAGACATGCTTGTTCAATTGTAGGTTGCCAGAATTCCTAAGTCAAGAGAATAGCAAGTTCCTGGCCAACCTGAATAAGCCAATGAGATTGTCTCCACCAACAAAATAAGACTGGATAGCATAAAGTTACACTTGGTCTTCTTTTTTGCAAGAATTATGTCAAAGAGAATAATACATCAGGTAAAATGGCCTATTTGGAAAACTGGGCTGCTGTGTCGACAGTCTTGATTTCACTTGAAGTCACTAATAAGAGTTTGGTTTGGAATCTAATATGCTGGGGACCAGAACACAAGTTTAGTGAAGAATAACAATCTCTTGTAACTTTAAATACCAGAAAAAATGTCTTAATTCTCTACATCCCTTAAAATTGTGGACAAATATTAGATGTTTTTTTAAAAAAAAATGTGCAAAAATGGTTTCAGTATTCATATAACAGTATCTACCTAACAGGCATTTGTCTTAAGATGAGTTTTATTTTCCTCATAGATAATCTAATACATGACCTAAATCATATTCTTAAACAAATGAAATAATCACAAAGGCTAAATATTTATTCTGGCTTCCTTTGCATGTCACAGTGTCAACGGCTTAGCACCATTATTTTGGTATTCAGAGCAGATGGCATAGCATGAAAAAATCAGATCACAGACCTTTCTTTCAGAGAGTTCCACAGAGCATATACGCATACACACACACACACACACACACACATGCATATGCACACATACATTATATATATATATATATATATATATATATATATATATATATGTAACTCAATATTATCTATGTAACAAATTTTAAGGAAATTGTGTTTTTTATTAATTATCACATTTATATTTA
This sequence comes from Cricetulus griseus, assembly GCF_003668045.3. Taxonomy (NCBI): domain Eukaryota; kingdom Metazoa; phylum Chordata; class Mammalia; order Rodentia; family Cricetidae; genus Cricetulus; species Cricetulus griseus. The sequence continues at coordinate 235,788,296 of NW_023276807.1, read as the reverse complement.
GAACTATGTTAATTTCTTTGAAGTGGTCTGTAAAGCAGTAGTTCCCAACCTTTTTAATGCTATGACTTTTAATGCAGCTCCACATTTATTGGGTGAACCCAACCATAAAATGATTTTTGTTGCTACTTTTTCATTGAACCTTATGAGTCATAATGTAAATATGACTCATATTTGGTCTCAAATTTGGTATGCAGGATATCTGGTATATAACCACAGTGAAATGGCCATTAGTCTACAAAGGGGTTGTAAACCACAAGTTGAGAACCAGTAGAACCATTAGAAATGATTTCTGTGCTCATGGCATGGCTGCGGTTTCTCATATTCTTTCTCCAACTTTGACTCTTATTTTCTAATCTCTTTATCCATACACATTGAGAAATCTTCTAACTTACAATTGCATCCCAAAACACTAAGTGTTTCCAACATGTATTAACAAAATTGCAATACTGATTGGTGGCAGGTACATACATTCAAAATCCACTATAACATTAAAAAAAACCCAATGGATAATATGTTTAAATATATTGCAAACCAACATTTCTTTAGGTGAAACACCATGTTGAATGGATCCAGATATATTTTTCTTTAATATTACAAAAATATGTTAAAGTATTTAAAACATGCATATGACAATAGAATAGAAGAGTTAAATCTTATACTAACTAAATTTAGAAGATGATGAAATAGTAAAAATGTGACCCATGCTTAGCAAACAATGATAATATGAGACCTACAGGAGCAAAACACCAAGATGAAGCCACCCTGGGAAAGGATCCAGAAGTGAAAAACAATAGAGTTCTAAGTGAATTATACAAGGAAGAGGAAGAAAAAGCCCTCCTCTCCAGACAAATGACCTGCGCATAATGGAAAGGGAAGAGATTGGTGTGACCTGAATAATAAAAACCCACAGACTGATGTTGGGGTTCAAGCTGTAGATTAGAACAGCAATGCAGCCAGTCACTAGCTCTTATCTCTGCCTCAGGCTGGACTGTGTGATCCTGTCTCCATGAATCCTGAGAAGTAATATGCAGACTGCACTGCTATCCACCAAGCCTCAGAAACCTTTACTGGTCTAGATTTCACTGCTCCTCATATTCACTCAAACTGCTATGATTTCCTCAGTGCAGCTGGAGACTTATTGCTACATGAGACACTTTGCTTCTTATATAATTCTCTAGTGCTGGGATTAAAGGCATGAGGTCTGTTGTTCTTTTAGAGTGATTCACTCTTATGTAGCCCTGGGTAACCTTGAACTCACAGAGATCTGTCTGTCTGTCTCCTTAGTCCTGAAATTAAAGGTGTGTATCACCACTGCCTGGCTCTGTGGCTAGCTTTGTATTTTTGATCCCCAGTGGCTTTATTAGATTATAAAAGTGTATCACCAAGGTGAGCTATCAGCAATTATTTAATTGAAAGCTGTACTAGGAGAGTAGGACAAAGATTAAAGTTGCTGACATGTAGAAGTCCTAAGGACTTCTCACCATATAGTGAGGTCTGAGAGCAAATAAATCTTTCTTATAAATAGCAGTTGTTGCTATGTGAATATAATGAGTTATTAGAGAAATAAAAATGAAATGTAACACATTTTACTGATAATAGTTCAAAGCTCCAGAGCAGAAGAAATTTCTAATTTAAGAATAAACATCTGAGCTAAAAGGTTTGCTTTAGTTGGCAAAGTGATTTCATTGAAAGAATGAGGACCTAGGTTTCATTTCCAGATCTACATAAATGTGCCAATGTAGAAACATGCATATATTCCCAGAGCTAGGAGGTAAATATAGGAACATTCCTGAAGTTGTTGGGATAGTCAGTCTAATCTAACTGGTAAGAATCAAGCCAATAAGGGATCATGTCTGGAAGGAAGACAGTGTTCCTGAGAATGACACAATATGCATATCCTCTTGCCACTCTTATTCACTTATATGCATATATGTGAATTAGTTTACACACATACACATATATAAACAAGCAAACAATAAAAGAAACAAGAAAGTAAACAGACAACTTCTAGGAATTAAACATAAGGGCAAAATTTCATAGAACAACTATCCCTAAAATAAAACTAGAAAATAATGGAGAACTCATTTCATCTTGAGGTGTCAGTAAAACTGAAAACAAAGAACAAAATCAGTAAATAAATAAAACAATAATAAATCATGAGTTTCAGCAAGCTAATACAGAAGTTGATATGATAAAATTATGGAAACCATTAAAGAAACAATACATACAACCTTTCATTAAACTAAAATGAGAGATTTCTTTGAAGAAAGTCAGAGTGATGGTTTAGTCAACAAAACTGTATAAAAACAAGTCTGTGTAAAACCTGTTGTAACAAAATTTCATTTGTACATAAATGATTTTGTGTATTCTTTGAAGATTTCAAATAATGTATTTTAATCATAGTATTTTCCATACCAAATTATCTGAGGAACAACAACACCTCAGTATATTACCAATTACCAAACTTCAACTTTTTTTTCTCTATCAAAAATCCAAAACAACTTTTTCCACTTCCAGCATTCCCTCAGTTTTTGTTTTGTTTAATGTCTCTAATTCAGTTTTCAGGTCCTGAACCATATCCTTCAGATGTTTAATTGTATTTTCATGGCTTTTTTTGGCTTTCCTTGATTTCTTGCATCTTTTGATTTTTCTTTTCTTCCATTTCTCTGAAGGATTTTCTGATTTCCTCTCTTAATTTCTCTATCATCAGCATGAAGTTGTTTTTAAGGTTGCTCTCTTCTGCTTCTTCTGTGTTGGGATGTTCATGTCCTGTATGTGTAGGGTCCCTAGACTCTGGTGGTGTAATATTGGTTTTCCTGTTGTTGTATGTGTCCTTATATTGTCATCCTCCCATCTGTTCATCCAGTGGGTACAGTTTGTGTCACTTCCTTTCCTGGTGTGTGTGGGTCCAGTGTTCTCTTCAGGTGTGTGCAATTGACTTTGATACACTGATGGGTCTCAAGTTATGTGCAGGCAGGTCTGAAGCACTCCTTCTCCAGATGGGTGAGAGCATCACAGGCTCAGAGATGTCTGCAGTCTCTGGGATGCTTGGTCTTTAGGGGTTGAGTCGTCCTGTCACAGACCCTTGGGCAGGAGTTCCCAGAGTGGGCAGGTAGAAGTTGAGCCCCAGGCAGGGGCTGAAGTAGGTCACCTCTGCATTTTCTGCACTCCAAGGGGGTTCGAACAGCCCAGAGATCTCAGCAGATTGAGGATTTTTAAGTCAAAATGGATCAAAGATCTCAACATAAATCCAGCTACATTGAACCTATTAGAAGACAAAGTGGGAAATACCCTTGAATTAATTGGTACAGGAGACAGCTTCCTGAAAATTACACCAGTAGCACAGACACTGAGGTCAACAATTGATAAATGGGACCTCCTGAAACTGAGAAGCTTTTGCACAGCAAAGAAGACAGTCAGCAAGAAAAAAACAGCAGCCCACAGACTGGGAAAAGATATTCACCAACCCCACATCTGACAGACAGCTGATCTCCAAAATACACAAAAACTCAAGAAGCTAGTCTCGAAAACAACAAACAATCCAATTAAAAAGTGGGGTACAGAGCTAAACAGACAATTCTCAATAGAGGGATCTAAAATGGCTGAAAGACACATAAGAAAGTGTTCAACATCCTAAGCCATCAGGAAAATAGAAATCAAAACAACTCGGAGATAACATCTTACTCCTGTCAGAATGGCCAAAATCAAAAACACCAATGACAGTTCATGTTGGAGAGGATGTGGAGAAAGGAGAACACTTCTCCACTGGTGGTGGGAGTGCCAACTTATATAGCCACTTTGGAAATCAATATGGTGAATCCTCAAAAAAATGGGACTCAGTCTAACACAAGATCCAGCAATTCCACTCTTAGCTATATAACCAAAGGAAGCACATTCCTACAACAAGGACATCTGTTCAACGATGTTCATAGCAGCACTATTTGTAATAGCCAGAACCTGGAAGCAGCCTAGATGCCCCTCAACTGAAAAATGGATAGAGCAAATGTGGTACATTTACACAATGGAGTACTACTCAGAGGAAAAGGACAATGGAAACTTGAAATTTGCAGGAAAATAGATGGATCTAGAAGAAACCATTCTGAGCTAGGTAACCCAATCCCAAAAAGACAAACATGGTATGTACTCACTCACATGCAGATTTTAGACTTAGAGTAAGGATTACCAGCCTAAAATCCACACTGCCAAAGAAACTAATAAACAAGGAGGACCCTAAAAGAGACATACATGGTCCACTGGAGAAGGGGAGAGGGTCAAGATCTGCTGAGCAAATTGGGAGCATGGGAAGAGGGGGGAGGGAGCTAGGAGAATGAGAAGGGGAGAAAAAGAGGGATGCAGAGGACATGAGGGAGCAGAAAGTTTCAATCAAGGGAAGAATAGATGATAACAAGAATGGAGGTATCATAATAGAGGGAGACATTTTTGGTTTACAGAGAAATCAGGCACTAGGGAAATGTCTGGAGATCTACAAAGATGACACCAGCTAGCAATCTAAGCCACAGTGGAGAGGCTACCTTAAATGTCCTCCCCTGATTATGAGATTGATGACTGACTTATATGCCATCCTATAGCCTTCACCAGCAGCTGGTGGAAGTAGAAGCTGACACCCACAACTGATCACCGAACTGAACTGGAACCTAGATGCAGAGAAGGAGGAATGAAGAACACAGGGGTACAGACCAGGCTGCTGAAACCCACAGAAAGAGCTGACCCAAACATCCGGGAACTCTTGTTTCCCAGATTGATAGCTGGAATACCAGCATGCGACTGATCCAGACCCCAGGAACATGGGTTTCTGTGAGGAAACATCAGAGATCTACGCGACCTCCTGTAGAAGTTCAGTACTTATCCCTAGCATAGCTGTCGACTTTGGGGGCACATTCCATATAGAGGAATACACCGTGAGCCAAGACATGCAGGGGTGGGCCTAGGACCTATCCCAGAGGATACAATAGACACTGATGACACCCTAAAGAAGGCCTTACCATCCAGGGGGAGCAGAAAGGATTTGTGATAGATAAGGTTTTAGTTGGGGTGGAGGGGCAGTAGGGGAGGATGGGTAGAAGCAGGCAACTGGGATTGTTATGTTAAACCATCCTGTTTCTAATTCAAATAAAAAAAGTTGGAAAAAAAAATCCAAAACAAAATCCAAGCAAACATATTTATAATTTAGAGTAGCCATGAGGTTGGGTAGTTATGGTTCCTACTCTTATTTTAACATGTTATTCCATATTTATTTTGTATCCCTGAAAGGCCTGCTCTTTTCTGAAATGGAGAAGGAGTGGATTTGGGGGAGAGACAGAAAGTTGGGGAGGCCTGGGAGGAGTAGAGAGAGTGGAAACTTCGATGGATATGTACTGTATGAGAAAAGAATCTTTTTGTAAAAAGTAGGTGACAAATATGTATATATTGAGGATCCATATTGAAAATAACATTTGGCCAGGTGATGGTGGCACCTGCCCTTAATCCTAGCACCTGGGAGGCAAAGGCAGGTGGTTCTCTGTGAGGCCAGCCTGGTCTACAAAGCCAATTCCAAGACAAGCTCCAAAGCTACACAAAGAAACCCTGTCTCAAAAAACAAAAGCAACAGCAAGAAAGAAAGAAAGAAAGAAAGGAAGAAAGAAGAAAGAAAGAAAGAAAGAAAGAAAGAAAGAAAGAAAGAGGGAAAGAAAGAAAAGAAAACAGCATTTGACTTCATAAGAACACTAGAATGCAATGGAAAAAAAAGTCGTTTGGTTTTGGAGCAAATTGGTATACTATCTGAAACTTACTACAACAAAATAGCCCAAGTCAAAGACTTACTACATTTCAATGAGTTTGAAAATGTTGTTAGACACCAGTAAAGTACTTCCCTGTGGCTACTGACCAATGAGACCTTCTCTTGCCTTTTGACTACGCTTTGTACTGTCTTCTCTCTGACCTAGGTTCTAGACCTTTCTTCTTGGAGCACTTACTTCAGAAACATTGTCCTTGTGAATTGTGTCTGTGTTCTGTTATGAACAAAGTCTTTTCTTTTATTAAGAGAATAAGCATTTTTATAGAACAGAAATATCTTTCATGAAGCCTGGAAATCATCTCCTAAACCTTTAATCACCATAGAAGCTGGAGCTATCTTGTTTCCCACCAGGTGCCTTCCTCACACTTGTGAAACTCCTGGCTGCTGTAAAGCAAGAAGACTTAATTGTCCTTTAAAGAGAGCCAATTATCAGACTGAAATCTCCCCACCCAATTCTTAAATTTTTCCCACTGCTTTGTTTCAGTGAAGTTGACATCAGACTGGATTCAGGACAGTCACCTTAGCTTCCTTAAATTTTGGATGTTTAATTTTTTCCTGCATACAAAATATATGGTTAGTTTGATTGTCCACATGACATTAAGTAGCATCATCTTGGCAGGGCAGATGGCTGATTAATGGATTAATTGACTCCTTCTATGGAGTTGGGATTACCAGTTCATCAGCTGTCCATGGTCTGAATGAATGAGAGGCAGCACCCTGTGCAGGAGTTTACATACATCAATCCATGGCTCTCTCTCGATGTGGTGTGACTAGCGAGTTCAAGTTCCTCTCTCCCTGGAACTGCAGCCAAATAAATCTTTTCTACCTTAAATTGTTTTTTATTGGGGTTTTCAGATAAGTCAATATAAAATGAAATAAGAAAACAGTTGTTGATTGTGTAACCAAGGAGGGTATAAGACATAGCATGCAAAAATAGGATGTGTACCAGGAAAAATATAAATAAACCCTTCATCAGACTGTGGAAACAATAACTGAAACCATCTGTATCAGCTCAGGACACCCCACGACCAAGTTCTCACCACAAAGATTTCCTTTCCAGGGGTTGGGGGACATAGGACAGGGAATGAGAGACAAAGACAGGAAACAGATGATGAGGGTGAATGGGAAAAGAACAGAGAACAACCAGGTAGGGATTTTTGTGTGTGGGGGGGTGTTGTGCAGGGGTCAAAGTGACTGCCTCCAGATAGAGAGGAGACAGACTTGGCACATAGGAAAAACGGTGGATTATAAAGTTAAAAAGAGAAACCCGGTGTTAGGATGAGGTGTTTAATTTTAATTAGACATGTTAATGAGATGAGACCCAGGGGCCTATTAATTTCTGGCCTTTGATAGCCTCAACCTCAGGAGCAGAAAGTGGCCAAATAAGGAAATAGATCTTGGTGGCTGTCTTTAGGAATGTAATCAAATTGTTTTTAGCAAGTAAAGGGAATGCAGGAGAAGTGCAAGGTCTGCCAGAGCGATGTTTGCCACATTTGGACTAGCTAGAGCCCCTTTGATACCAAAGATGACCTTTACCAAAACTTAGATTACCAGAGAGATGACACATTCAACTCAGATTCTTTAGCAAAATACTAAATATTATAGAGTGGCTTAAGGATGGAATTTTTTGGGGGGAAGGGCAGGGGATTATATCTCTGGATTCTAAAAGTTTAAGATTTTAGTGTTTTTGATGAGGCACTGTGTTCTGGCTTCCAGGGAGCTACCTGCTCAATATAGTCTCATGGTCTTTCCTTGGGAGAAAGGAGAGACAAGAGAAAGATTCAGACAGTAAGGATGAATGAATGGATCTGTTTCCCTCTTCTTGTCAAGTCATTTATCCCATTATGGGGTCTCACTTTTGTGGGTTAATTTAAATCTCATTTCCTCCTAAAGGTCTTACCTGCAAATACAATAACCTTGAGGCATACAGATTTAATCCAATAATTTACTGGGGAGGGAAATGAAAACATTAAACTCAAAACAGAAATCTTCCATTTTTAAATGAGTTATATTATACTCAAAGGAACAGATATTTCTGTCTGAGAATCATTTGTTGAAGTATACTTAAGGAGTATAGAATAGTCAAACTAAGAACTATCGTTTTGGGGGGCAGTATCTGGTTTTCTCTAGTAGTGACTGGAGCATATATATTACTTCATAGGCTCCTGGAGGAAAGGAATTCAGACAGAACACTGCAGTGAATGAAGCAGTGGAGAGCTTAATTAGAGCAAACAAGGACAGAAAGGCAAACTCTTTAGGAAAAGTGTGGTATGATGAGAGCAAGACACTCCAGATCCTGCCTATTGCGTCTTGGAGTTGCACAAATAATGGGGACCAGACCAACGAAGTCTATAAACTAGAAGAAAGCTTTATTCCAAACAATGTGGGGTACCCAAAACTTCTAACAAGTTAAGGTCACAGACAGTTATTTGGCTCTGTGACCCCCGATGAGGGATCACAAGCCACCTTTTATAGTAAAAGTGCATCCAGGGTGGGGAGTGAATCTCTGAGATTGGCAATTATGGATAAAGGAGAGAGCATTCCTGGGGTCAGGATTTACAACTCCTGTGGACTGCATCCCCAGAATCATTTGCAACCTGTGGTTACAGGGTGTTAGTTAAGGTGTTTACATAGTTTGGATACACTCTAACTCTTTGCCTTTCCTGGGATAATGTAGGGCAAAAGGTGAGGTAGTTTGTTTCAAGGTCATTATCAGACTATAGGCATACAATGTTTCATATTCCTGGGGCCTTCCCTGCCCACACCTTTCCTTAAATCTCTCCGACTCCTTATTTCTCTCTCATGTACCTTTCCATGGAGGGGCAATTCCATAATATAGCCTTTTTTTGCTAATACAAAAACCTATGTTACCCTGAAAACAGCTTCAGTAGAAGCATTAGGTGAATGCCTGTACAAAGATTTAGTTATCAGCAAATTTCAAACATAGGAAAAGGGTAATAGAACTCTGTGTATATTTTCATTGGTGGGAAATCTTGATCTGCTTTTAACTGACTCTGCTAGAAACTACTGCCCATTATTGTTTTCAAGTCTTGTTTTAACTCACATGGGCAGTTCACAGCTATCTTCATAGCTTGTTAAACAAGCTATGTTGTAATAAGCATGCCCACATACTATTCATTTTGAAGTTATATTTATTCATTTGTTTTTATCTTATGTGTATGTGTGAATATCACCATTCTAGATTTGTGCAGCACCTGTAAGCCTGGAACCTGCAGAGTTCAGAAGAGAGCATCACACCTGGAACTGAAATTACAAACTCTCTTGAGACTATATGATTGCTGGAAGCCCAGGGGATGTTTCTTGAACTCTTTATGTTGTATTTTGGGAGCTCTTGATCAGTACTTCTTTGAGATAACTTCCTGACTGACCTAGCTAATCATTTGTTAACAATAAACATAAAAATTCATGTATGAAAGTAATATAAAGCTTACAAATCAGTTGTCTCAGATTTAAGATGTACACATGGAGATATAAGTCATGCCTGGTACTAGAAACAGCCAACTATACAGGGCTAATCAAGTCATGAGTTTTTGAGGATAATCTACAATGACTACTTTACAAAACCATATAATCCATAACTATGTTCTAAATATTTGTCCCTATACCTACTGATAAGTTTTGATTTCACAGTTCGTCAAGAAAACTTTTCTTTGCACAAGATGATGACTATTATGAACAACCACAGTCAGTCAAATGAAGACTAATCCCAATGGATATGTCTATATCACAGCCCTATGCCTAATGCCCAAGGATCATTGTCTAATAGGAGGCAGAATGATTTTAAAAGCCAAAGGAGCAAGAAGTTTGCTGTGAGAATATGCCTCCTAAAAATGTCAAAATTATACTAATAAAGCCTCACCCACATGACTTTCTAAACATATGCTGAACAAGGAAAACAACAGTAGACATGGTAACAAGGATGGAGGAAAGCCATACATAAAGAACTACACATAACAAAAAAATGTTGAGATTGGGAGAAATGGTCTCCTCTAGGGAAAAGCACAATAGTTATTCAACTCCAAAACATAAGCTCTGAATTGATGGAGAATGCTTGTAGATTCAGGGTACCTTTATTCAGATAAATAGCTACCAAACGCAAGCCAGAGGATGCCCAGGAGCAGCAAGGCAGAGAAGCCAGAAAGAAGGAGCAGCAGAAGGGGAAGAGACTGTTCCATGTGCTCACGGCTGCTTAAGAGCCCATGCTTCATCAATCTGACCTCACCTTGACCACCCCTTGACAGGCGTGGTCAGGCACACCTGTAGCCAGGCCTCTCCCTATACTGAATACATGAATAAAAGTAACAGTATGATGACTGATCAGTATA